>NC_064638.1:1196974678-1198224678 GCF_023864345.2 Schistocerca serialis cubense | reverse complement strand
TAGCTCTCATTACCTCGTGAGAATAATGAACTAGATGTGTTTCATAAAAGCGATATTTTCTGAATCCTTGTTGGCTGTATACAATATACACAATATTTAGAAACAATTCATTGCTCTACTGCAGCTAATGACCACAAGGAGCTCTTTACCAAGGGGCTAACCAGAGTGGAAATGACGAAGGATGCAGAAAGGAAAAGTAATGACAAGATGGGCTCACTTTGAGGGAAGCTGCTTACAAGTGTCATTGCGGTGGCGATGGTGTCGGATTGAAAAAGACTGCGTAACTGAACTGATGTGTTACAAACGAGATGATGGCGTCTTCATATCCTCATTGTTCAAATCTTTCCATTGAACAGGTCTCCACCACCCAGCTCTGGATATCATATTAAGCAGCGTTACGTGAAAATAGCCCCTACTCTTACCTGAAAACGGCCCCTAGTCTTCCTTTGCCAATGCCAAAGGGAACTTCCCACATAGTGCTCCAAGCAGCGGATGTGCACTTTGTTGTATCTTTGGCGCCAGACTACTTGGATTCTTGACATATCTCCACCTAACAGGCAAAATCAGAGCTCTTTTTACCGCACCAAGGCTTTTGGTGCATTTGGTTAAAAGTAAAAGTTTAGATCGCAGTGATATTTGTTGATTATGACCGGTTTCGAGCGTAAGTTAAAATCGTCTTCAGATTGGAAGCGCTGCAAGTGTAGTGTTACAGAGAGTGATAAATGTATGACGTTACAAGAAAATACAGAAAAGACGTAGCATTTTTGCATATTTCTGTATTTTCTTATAACGCCATACCTTTAATACTATCTGTAACACTGCTGTTTCTGCCCTTGCGGGGCTCACATTCTGAAGACGATTTTAACTTAAAGTCGGAACTGGTCATAATAAATAAATATCATTGCGATCCAAACCGTTATTTTTAACCAATTTATGGCACCAGATGGCTGTTCTCCTATGGACAATGTTGTCTACATTGCTGAACTTCAAGGCAGCTTTCCCGCCCTTATTTGCAACATTATTGTTAAATTAAATAAATGTGCCATCGATATCACACTTCATGGAATGAAAGTAGAAGTTGGGGCAGTTAACTGAGGTGACCAGCTGTTCTGGCAATTTACAGTTATTATGTTTAGTTGGTCAGTTAAAGTTGGTACTAAAAGGATAAGCCACTTTTAATTAATAACTTTCCAAAAATGAGGTAGTTATGCACCACCTATTCGTTCCTACATTTGACAATATTCTCTTAATTCTTATGTTTAAGCTACATCTTTTTAAAGAGAGGACAGCAGCTACAGTCCCTCATACATGTTTTCGAAAATATGTGCTACAGTATCTGCGAAAATTTCCGGTCTGTATTCTATTAATTGCCTACACAGATAAGATATACACAGACAGAGTTTTGCATGTGGACCAGCCTTTAAGGCACATCAGTGAATGCAATAAATCGCTGCATATAGTGTGCCTCCACACGACACAGTTCCAAGCTCCAGTCAACTACAGACTTGCCATCTGTAGGTGCAGAAAATACATTTCAGTGGCAAGCATTTACGCACACAGGAGACATCCGGTAACACGACCTTCGTTCGCTACCAGCCCACTTAATGCCCTACAATCCATCGTCTCGGATTCTTATTGGATGATTTAAAGTCGTCCATATCTGATCGGAGGCTTTCCCGGCGTATGTGTTGTTTCCAGGGCTCTTGCGTGTCCAGCAGGATGCGATCGTTTAAGTCCCACGATATGTCGGCGAATAACCTTTTCCGCCATCATCAGGTGGTTCTGATGGATTGGTCTGTATGCTCTCTCTGCTCTATGGCACTGACAACCAAGCCTGAGGTGGTCTACTATATTGGAGTTTTTGTCAGTTGACATTTACTCCACAAGAATAAGATAAAAATTATTTTTCTGAGATTAAAAGGATTAACCAAAACTTGTCTGAGCTCGACAGGATAAAATAACTTATACGAGGGGGGACCCAGAAGAAACCTGACTCGTAGACGTAGTGCAGGGTTATCACGCTGGATGGTGTTAGTAGAGACCTTCATGAAACAGCTGTGCAGACGGCGTCAGCGTAGAGCTGAACCTGCAAGTGTGGTATTGTGTTTCTTTGACTGTTGGCGGGTTACCTCTGCGAAGTCGTTATGGCAACTTTAAAAGAACAAAGAGTGTATGTGAAATTTTGTTTCCTGCTTAAAAAAACTGCAACGGAGACACACTAAATGCTTCAAGAAGCTTTCCAGGAGGACGCTATGAGCCGCACACAGGTTTTCTAGTGGTTTGGGCGCTTGGATGTTTTAAGGCGTCTGCGAGAGGATATGAGGAGGAAACGCCCGTAACTTTGGAGATCAGGTGACTGGTTTCTGCATCACGACAACGCTCCAGCACACGCGGCCTTACGAGTGACCCACTATTTGGCATGTCAGAGGTGGTCTGTCGTTCCCCACGCTCCGTATTCGCCGGACCTAGCCCCGTGCGACTCTTTCCTATTTCCACGAATGAAAAAAACGCTAAAAGGGGAGCGTTATGACGATGTGGAGGCGGTAAAAGCAGCTTCGCAAAGGGCACTGGACAATATCAAACTTGAAGAGCTCCAAACATGCTTCCAACAGTGGGAAAACAGACTTGGCAAGTGCATCGCATGTAATGGAGAGTATTTTGAAGGTGCTGAAGTAATTTTGTAAAAAGGTTCATCAATAAATTTTTTATGACAACAATCCGCTTTCTTTTGGGTCCCCCCTCGTATGCTAGGGAACTAGCGGTGCGAGGAAGAAGAATGTTTGTTCTCCTTCTTCTGCTTGATTCTTGGTATAGCACCGATAATACGTTGCCAGTTATGTTCGGTAAAGATAGGAAAGCTGTTTTTGAGATCCAAGTCCCTCTTAGGAACGACGGCGATCAGGTTTGCAATGGCCCAACCGAAGTCATAAGGTTTGTGGGGTAGAGGAGGTTTAGGAATATCAGAATCGGTGGAAGGATAGGGGGGACTGTGGTGCGCGTATGTCTTGTCACATAATGATTTCGCGACCACCTTCAGCAGTTCCGGGACGGCCATCTCTTTCTCTGCTGGCTGCGTACTGGCAACGTCTTCTGCGTCCTGTTTTTGGCTGGACGCAGCAGTTAGGACTTTATCTCCCAGCAGCGGCTGTCCCGCCTCGTCCTTAGGAGGGCGGACGGGCGGTTCAGTGTCTATGGCAACGTCATCCCGTGTTGCTAATAGAGCTGTGTCGGTATCTTGTTTCTGCAGGCCCTCCCCTTTCGAGGAGAGGGCAGCATTTCTGTCGCCACGTCCATGGGCTCCCCCACAGCCCCCACATTGCCGCAGGGGCCGGGAGAGAGTCCGTCTGCGTGGCGATGGTGGCAGTCGTAACGTCTCACCCCTTGCGAGACTTGGCAGGCCAGAGTGACTCGCGGTCTTGCGCGGGCTGGAGTCGCACCTCTTCCGCCTCGGCCCGAAGTGCAGCCCTCTCTTCTGCCATGACAGATCTGAGAGCGGCGACTACGTTGGCAATAGCATCTTCGATCTTATGAATGCTGTCGCGGGGGCAGCAGCACGGCCGTCCACTCACGCAAACACCGGCAGAGGTACCGATAGTGTGATGCGCGGGCGGGACGTCTGCCGCATCTTGGTCCATTGCCACCTCGTCTTGCGCGGTGGTTGGCAGTCGTCGTGTGTGCCGCTCCTTCCCGCGGCCACAGCTCTTGAGATAACTGCAGCCATGGTAGTTGGCGGCGTGTGCACCGCCGCAGTTGGCACGTGTGGCAGCGGCGTCCCTAGGCTTCGTGCACTCGCGTGTGAGGTGCGACTTTGCACACGCGAGTCCGCCAGTGCAGCCAGTGGCAAAGTGCCCCGGCTTCTGACAGCGGAAACACTCATCTCGAGTCGCTAATTCACGGACCGCCTAAATCCGGAGATGCAGGAGTTTAAGCAGCATTGCCGCTATTCCTCCTTGGTCTGCGCTATTGGTGTGTGTGGCCTCTCGGTGGAATTGGCTTCAGGCTACTTCGCTTTCTTTAGATGAGCGAAGTAGTTGATTGCAGGAAGATCTTCTGGGACGGGCTGGCGCCTGCCGGAGCGTCACTCTTCCTTCACCCACTTCTCTGTGGCCTGGTACATGAGTTCCCAGTCCGAGGGGGTGACGATGGGGCGGCTATTCAGCAGTTGCAGAACTTTCCTCGTCACTGCCTCGCGCAACATGCCACGCGTGTGGCTCAGGTCGCACTGTTGATGAGGGAGGGGAGGCTTCGCATGCGGTGGCATGATGGGGTACGGGTTGACCCTGTGAGGGTACGTCCCATCCCTTAATGACGCCACGATTTTCTTCCGGAAGGGTTGCACACTCCGCTCGTCTGCGAGCGGAAGGGGCAGCTCTTCGTCGGTTGCCACTTACTCATCTTGCGAAGAAGCGGTCGACATCTCGTCCCCAGATGTTTCGTCCGCGTCTGTCTCCACAGGAGAAGGCAGCGCAGGCGTCACGACGTCGATATCCGTGCGCGACGCCGAATGCATTGCTGCAGGGGGAGAGTCGGTGGACGCCTGGGTGGCGGCGTCTACCCCCACTGGCCGCCTCACAGGGGAGGCGGGAGCAGGGACAGGCGGCGCCTTCTGTACAGCCCGCAGCTCGTCACGCAGCTGTCGAAGCTGTCGGTGAACAGACACGAGCTCTCCTTTCATCGCGGCCCTTTCGGCCGCAAAGGCTGCTGGGAAGTCGGCCAACGCTTGGTCAGTTGCGGCTTCGACGCGGCACGTCACGCGCCCCTCGCCAGAGCAGGGGGGGGGGGGGGGGGGGGGCGGGAACGGCCGACTTGGCGGCGGAGGATGCTAAGTTCACCCAACCTGGATATGATGTGACGTCATTATGACGTATATACTCTTTAGTCGATTAACACACCTATCGACTTTTACGAACGTTCGAGATTCTAAACTGTCGTCAGCTAGTGATTTGTTTTGACACGTGCGATTCTGATAACAGCTCAGTGTGGCAGCGTATATGTATTTCGCCAAAATAAAAGAGCTGGATATTAATAGAAATATTCCTGACCGTGGCCTTGAAAACACCATAGACAATACGTTTCGTAAAGAAGTGAAGTCTTCTTATGTCCCGACCAGACTTGATTGTGTGATTGTTGTATAATATTTATTTATTATCAATATTTTAGTATGGTTTCATACAATTGGTCTTGTCAGTACATATTACATTGTAGCAGCATACTCTTGCTGACTTTTTTTTCTTAATTTATATAGCTGAAAGAGAACTCGTGCAAGTTTGTTAGCTAAGTAATTTATATGTCCATCCCAAGATAGTCTCTTATCAACCATAATTCCAAGTAATTTTACACTCGGACCGCAGAGACAGGTACCTTAGTGTCCAGTAATGACTGGTGTGTAGAATGATTGAATTTCGAACTTAAAAAGAAAAATATGAGGCATTGTTGAAGAAAAATCGTCGACCGGAGATGAAATATGAGGGGAAGTGGATTTCTCAATGTAATCTTAACCAAAGGTTAGTGTCTTGACGCATCTAAAGATTTTGGCTGCTGAGTGCTTCTTCGCGCTGAGTACGAATAACCGACGCACTTCAGCTGGGTCAGAAGTACATCAATTTCTGCTTGAGATTCACAATAACCACGCAATTGCCCGTCGTCATCGATGCTGAACTCTTTCAGATTTTCTCTCATTAGTCTCTCGAATGCTGAACACATAATTAGAGACGAGCAAACGAAAAACAACGCACAGGACACAAACACAGTACAATACACGATTTAAACGCAAGGAGCGCAAAGCACATTTAAACGAATGGCGCAGAGCACAGCGCCACCCTGTCACTACCTCTCGAAAGTTCACAAAAGTCGAATAGTCGATATACGGTTTCTATCGTTTTCGATGTGGCGTGTATACGTCATAATGACGTCACATCGTATCCAAGTCCGGTGAACTTAGCATCCTCCCTTGGCGGCAGGCACCTCAGGGCGTGTTGTGGTGCGCTGCCGATGAAATTCTTTGCGGTAGCTACAGCTGCGCGAGTTGGCGGTGTGGGGACCGCCGCAGTTTGCGCATTGACTGCACAGTCTTCTTCCTCTTCTGCCTGACGTCCAGCCCGAGCGCTGGGCCCAGGAGGCTAACGATCGCGGCGACTTGTTCTCTTCGTGTTCCCTTCTCGCGTCCAGGCATGTTTGCACAGCGAGCGAGAGCAGCAGCGAGCAGCACCCATGTGATCCGCAGTGAGTCGAGCAGCAGAGTGCGTGCCGGTAGGTTTGTCGCCGGCCGCAATCGTAATATCGGCGGCCGCAATCGGACCGTCGGCGCAGGGAATTGAAGCCCGACTGACGGACGTAAATAACACCGACAATGAGCAGACACAGACACTCGCTGAATGGCATTCAGACGTTGAGCTTCGTTTCTGGCTGTTTGTAGCACAAAGCTATAGGTCCCCGCTTGTACGGGTGACAGAACAGGAGCATCATCAGCTTTGCTTTTATTAAAGCATCGGCGGGAGCTCAATAGAGGTCTGCAGTAAGCAATTACGGCGGGAAGGATACTTTGTTTGGTGACGCCCAGAAGCAGAATTGTGGTGTTTCTTGTCGTTTTGCGGGATGTCGAGCTCCAGTGGTGCCTTGGGGTCGAAGCGGTCTACCACTGTTGACAGAAGGCGCGTCCAGTCGTTTCGAGCGTCTCACCTGCCTTAGAGACAGGCTCTGCTCTCCATAAGGCTATGGGAAATTGTGGGCCAGGACCTGGAAGCCGACCGCGGAACCAATGAGAAAGTTTCCGTCGCCGCCATCCAGATCTTCGCGTCCACAAGCTCAGTAGGGCCAGCAATGCAGCCAGGTAACTAACAGTGACAACGATGGCTGTAACTGGCTCCCCCCTGGCAGAAGTCCCATTTTCCGTTCCGGACATTGCAAATAACGCAGCAAATGCAGTAATGCACAGAACACCAACAGCTTCATACGTAGTCAGTTCTTGCGATCCCACCCCTCCTTCCCTTGTCCTAAGTCCACTCCTGCTTGCCAATGCCACCAACAACCTCTCAAACTACATAGCATCCCTGAATAAAGGCAAGCAGACGACCCATCAACTGACCAAAATCCTCCAAAAACACACCACCTCCACCCAGCCCTCCGCCCGATCCAAATACCTAAAATCCGCCCCACAAGTCCACTTCATCCAAACAGCGGCGTGCAAGGAAGGACCGAAAGGAGAAGCACTACAAGAGTAAGAAACAGTCCACCACCCCTACCCCAACCACTCCTTCACCCCCTGAGGAACCTGCGCCCCCAACAGCACCTGTTATCGCCCTGGGAGGGGACCAGGAAACCATTGCCCTGGATGAGAACCACATAACCGGGCAGGACTCGGACGATTTCGTGTTGGCGAAGAAAACCTTTCACCAGCCGAAGCTTCCGGTGGCCTGGGGAGTAGAACCCACGCCGAACAGGTTCCAGGTAGTGACTAATGAGCCAGGGACAGCAACACAAAACAACACAATAGAAACACAAAAACGCGTCACCCACCATCTCCCTCCGATTGTCGCAGAGTTTCCTCCGAACTACGAGGAGCTCTTTGAGCTGTTGAAAACAGAAGTCGAGGGAGACAGTTTTAAGCCAAATCCTGCTGGTGATGACAAGATCAAAATAACACTTCACACATTAGAAGACTACGATACAGTCAAAACACATAGCCCACTACACGTTCCCCACAACAAAAACACGAAACAAGAACATAGTTATCAGAGACCTCCCAAGACGACTGTCCCCCCAGGCATTAAAAACAGACTTGACTGCCCAGGGATACGTCGTCAAGGCTATTCAGCAGATGGGCAAAGTGGACAGCAAGTGCCTCGTACACTGCGTCACTCTCCCAGATAACCCGCAGAACAAAAGGGAGGTAAAATGGTCCTGGCTGTTCCTGTCACCACCGAGCCACTGCGCCACAAAAACAAGACGACGCAGTGCTACAGGTGTCAGGGCCTAAATCATATCGCCGCCAACTGCACCATGGTGATAAGGTGCAGAAAGTGCACCAAGGCCCATGACTCGAGGTCTTGTACACTAAAACCCTTGGACCCACAAATAAGCTGTGCACTGTGTGACAAAAACAACACAGTAGGTTACCAAGGTTGTGAGGTCCACAAAATACACTCAATTCGGGCAAAGAGCGCAAAGGCGGCCCCCCACACACGCAAACAAGACACCACCAGTCCATCCAGTCACACAAAGAAACAAAACACATCAACGCACACGGACAAGACTTGGGTAAAACCAAGACCAGACACACAACATATGCAGAGATGGTTTCGCCTTCGAGAAGCCATGAAGACGTACCCCTATCGCCACAACACCAAACACAGTCACAAGAAAAACACCGGGAAAGACACAACAATAATGACCAGGTCCTCCAAGACAGAGTAAGCTCTAGGGAACCCCACACTCAGTCCACCCCCTTCGATCAGTTATTAGGCATTAAGGTGCAGACCATGAACCTTGTCATGGAAATGATGAAGGAATTGAGGGAGGACCAGAAGCAGAGCACACTGATCCTCGTCGACCTTCAGGCAGCAGTCCAGCAGTCGCTCCCCTCTGTGACTTCCTCAGTAGTTTAAAAACTCCATCATGGATAGACGACCAAATATCCAAGGCCTGACAACGTGCGTCTTTAATGCAGATGGCATTTTAAATCAAGAGGTCGAGTTCAGAGAACTCATCAAGGAGTTCTCCATGGACAAATGCATGATTGGGATACCCACCCAAAACCGGGAATAAACGCAACAGTACCCAACTACGTTATCTACCATAAAGACATGCCAACCAAAAGCGAAGGAGTGACCATATACATAAAAAGGGGGATCCCACACCACCAGGTATACTTACCAGCTACCAATAAAATCGAAGCAGTGGCGGTGGAAGTAACCACTGCCACTGGACCCCTAACAATTGTTGCAACCTACCAACCCTCACAAGACGAGATACACGAGGGAGACATAGCTGCTCTAGGACAAATTGAAGGCAAACTCATAATAGTAAGCGACTTCAGTGCCAAACACCCCAATTGGAACTCTAGAGTAACCTCCAGAGCAGGTGCCAAAGTGCAACAACTAGCACGAAATCAATGCAACAATCAACAGAATGTCCTCCGACCACAACCCAGTGATTCTAGAGGTCCATGTGGGAGAATGGGTAACTCTCCCATGGTACCAAATGTACAGACTGGGAGTGATACCTAGAAACGGTCACCTCTGATATAGCTCGCGCTCCATCATCTACTGCCGTAACAGTAGAACAAGCCCTACAATACCTGACAGGAACCATCTTGCAGGCAGCGAAAGAAGTCACTCCCCCACAAAGAGATGGCCCGCCCCAGCAAGTACAAATCCTGGAACATTTGCTAGCCCATATCCGACACAAGATCAGAGTGGCAAAAGAGTGGAAGATCACCAGAAATCAGGCCACAAGGAAGCTGCTCAATCATATACAGAGAGAGCTGAAGGTAGAGCTCAATGAGCCCAGAAACCAGCAATGGCAAAACCGCCTCATAGCCCTCAAAATAGACAAACACACACTATGGCAAGCAACCAAGCAATTTACCAAAAGACACGTTAGGTTGCCACCACTGCACGTCGAGTGGGGTCTGGCCTACAGCCATGCTGAAATGGCCAACACCCTCGCTGACACCTTTGAGAAGCAGTTTCAAGCGTCAGAACCCCAGGATGACCAAAATGAAGAGGTAGTCAGTCGTCAACTGGCTGTCTTCATCAATGCTGAGAAGGACCCAGAGGATGGACCCACACTTTTCGCCCCAGAAGACATGGCAAACGTAATTAGGTCCCTTCACACAAAAATGGCGCCAGGACACGATAGTGTCACCAACCAGCTAGTTAAAAACCTTCCGACCTCGGCTATCGAACACCTCGCGAATGTCTTCAACGAGATTACTCGTACGCGCAAGTTCCCAGCATACTGGAAACACGCGGAAGTGGTCGCGAGACACAAACCAGGGAAAGACCCTTTATTCCCGCACCACTACAGGCCAATTAGCCTCTTGCCAACTCTCAGCAAGATCTATAAGCTCCTCCTGCTAATACCCATACAAGATCACATCACCAATAAGCAACTACTGCCAGATTTCCAATGTGGATTCCAACAGAAGCACTCCGCTGCACAACATATCACGAGAGTGGCTGAAGCAGCCACAGCTGGGTTCAACCACAGAGGCTACTGTGGGATAGTGCTACTTGATGTAGCCAAAGCCTTGGACTCAGTATGGCATAAAGGGCTATTATACAAGTTATGCACATAGGGGTTCCCCAGGAGCATAGTCAGGCCAATCCAAAGCTATCTCACGAACAGAACTTTCTCTATCAAGGCAGAAACAGCCACCATCACCAAATGGAGTATTCGTGCTGGGGTGCCACAGGGTTCGGTCCTGGTGTCCGTCTGGTACAGTCTGTACACTGTGGACACTCCCACAGCCCCCCTGGTGCACACCGCACAGTATGCTGACGACACAACCTTTTACACACGTAATGCGAATGAGGACCTGGTCATTCATAGGCTACAAAGGGTTTTAGATAACACAGAAACCTGGGCCCATCACTTGCACAGCACCATCAACCCTGAAAAGACACAGGCTATGCTGATCACCTGGAGGCTCAGGAGATGCAGACCCCCTCAATGCCCCCCCCCTTCAACTGCATCTACATGGATCCTGACTCCCCTGGCACAGATCCACCAAGTATATAGACGTAACCTTGGACTTGAGACTAATGTGGAAACCCCACACAGACGAGGTCAACAGGGAGGTCCGCACCAGAATGTCCATTCTATACCCAGTCCTCAACACAACCAGCTCCCTTCCCTGCTCTGTAAGAGTAAATGTCTATCGGGCCCTTATACAGCCAGTAATCGAATATGCATGTCCTGTCTGGGGATAAGTGGTGAAGCAGCATCTAGACAAACTCCAGAGGCTGCAGAACTGAAGCTCTCAGGAGGGTACTGCATCTACCCATGAGATTCCCCATCAATGATCTGCACGCCACTGCCGAAATCCCCCTCCTCAAAGAACGATTCTAAAATCTGACAAGGGCTTTATACGAGAGCTCTTCCAGATCTGGAAATAGCCGCATCCACTCCCTAGGTCGGTATGACATGTTCCGTGATAAGCACAAACGTTCTATGACGATCTTCGACGACTAAGTCAAAGAAAAAAATTCTAAAATCCCCAAGTTCTAATACCTATCCTTAATCCTTAAAATACCCAACACCTCGTCAACCTCAGGCAAGTACAAGACACCACCACAAGACCACCACAATACACAGAGAGCCAACACTATCAAAGATAATCACACACACACAACATACAATGTGGAGTAAAAGCCAACAGGCTGCAAACTCCTCAATACACTTCCCCAAGGAGGGGAAAGTAAAGGTTAGAGAGAGAGAGAGAGAGAGAGAGAGAGAGAGAGAGAGAGAGAGAGAGAGAGAGAGGCAGACATACCATTCCATCAGAACCACCGGATGACAGGGGAAAGGTTATTCGCCAAAATATCGTGGGTCTTCAATGATCGCATCCGGCTGGACACCCGAGAGCCCTGGAAACAAACGTCCATATTTGTTATGTTTTGCAGCGGATAGAAGATACTTTCCACGCATTGTCACCCGGATTATGGCTTAATTTGTGTATTTCACCTTCTGAATTGCATTTTGAACATGTTGCTGATATTCTGTTTGAGTTTTGCTCACATCCATAATACTGGTTGGAGTAAATGATTCCATATTTTTGTTTCCTCTAAAGCAGTGGCTGGTTTCATCGGATATTGTTCTGTGGACATTTATTCTTGCCTACAAATCCGTATATAAACGGCTGGATTGAGATACATGTGTATAGTGTTAGTGTTGGTTCTTTGTACTTTCTTGCATTTAACGGAGAATCTCACGTTACCAGATTTTGAGGGAATTGGTACACAACTTTATACATCTTGTCAAATAATGAGTATTATTTTCATTTTAATGATGTTGCTTCTTGCAATTAAGTATTCTTTGTAGTATTAGTGGTGGAGTATGTAGTTATTGTGCCAGGTACTATTGGGCAGCAAAAATATTCTTAATCAGAAGTGCATATTTTTAAATGAGAATGCGTTACTTAGTGTGAACGTAGTTCCATTGTACTGAATGCTACTCCAGTTAGTTTACTTTAGGTATACAGAATTTGCTAGATGGTCCAATGATGAAAGCATAGCAGTGTGTATTATTTGCTTTTAAATTTTCATTGGGGTGGGAGTACAATGATTTCTGCTAAACTTATTGTTTGTAGTACATGTTAACTTGTGAACACATCTGCGTAACTAAGGTTGCAGTTTCAGAATTGGCTAGGAAGAATACCTTAGTCACTAAGACTATTAAATGCGAGACAGTACGAAGAACAGAAGCAAACTAAAATAAAATAGAATAGGAACAATATATTTATAACACATTTAAATCGAGCAGCTAACACATGGAGTAGCAGGCAAGAACAAATGTCCACAGAAAGCTGTGCGACAAACCCAACTTCTGTTTTATATGAAACAAAAACTAAATGGAATCATTTACTCCACCAAATACTATGGATGCATGCAAAAATAAATCATAATACTAGCAACATATTCACAATGCAAGTCAAAGATTACAATCACACAAGAAATCATAATTGGGAATGCAATGCTGTGAAACCAGCTTTTGTGTCATGTCATGTCATGTCAGATGATTTTTATCTTTTGACACATGCCAAGGCCCAATTACTTCCACTTGATAACAGCCAATTGGTCGAAAATGCAATATTGGGTTTTACAAATAAATAATTTTTCTTTCAAAAGGCGACCACAGTGTTACGTACATGATTTTACATGACTGAACCCCAATTACGAGAAGTTAATCTGACTTTTCAATTAATATTTCTCGAATTTATTACTTTGCAAGGTAACAAAAACCTTCTAGCTCACAAGCATACTCCTTACTACTAAACTGCGAGACCCACCCACTAAACATAAATGAAAAATAATATCATATAAATCGTGTATTTCGAATCAACAATGCGGATTTTCGCGCCATATTTTCCGTATTCAAAGCCCACTGCCACTATAATCCGTTCAACATAAGATTAAACCTGATGTAAACATTGCACTATGTATTCTTCCGGGTTTTGCTGGAACCTCATTTCACGTGGGACTGCAGCCAAGCCGTCTCGAGTACTGTCAAGTACGATAATAAGGGTAGTTTTGTGCTGTCCGACGTAGTGATAATACGGGACAACAGCTTTACCGGTGCATTTAATTTGGACAGCACTGGCCGGTCAGCTGGTACAGCTTGCCTGCAGTGGCGTGACCAGCTGCAGTTGACACTTAAAAAAAGACGAGCAGAGGAGCAATACAGCTTCGAATGTCATTTAATTTTTAAGCAGAATGAAATAATACACTGCAAATCTCCCACAATACGCTCCTTAGACGACTAGACGAAAACCGCAACACGGTATCGTTTTTAGCTAATGTACTATTGTCATTAAAACAAGAATGATGAAAGTTCCTGATTTAACCAAAGGGTAATTTTTCTGCATAAGCTGTGTGTAACATAAGAGAGTATTGAAGAATATCACCATATAGTTAAATATTGATGCCACTGAAGGTATTACTTACAGTCAGATGTCTGGTAATCTCTTAGCTCCTTCCTTATC
Source organism: Schistocerca serialis cubense (assembly GCF_023864345.2). NCBI lineage: Eukaryota > Metazoa > Arthropoda > Insecta > Orthoptera > Acrididae > Schistocerca > Schistocerca serialis. Next base: position 1,198,210,976 of record NC_064638.1, on the reverse strand, counting down.
TGAATCCGAGAAATACGTTTCAGTTCTGGAAGTGTCAGCTGCTACGTTAATGACGAGCCTATCAACAACAGAATCCATGAAGCCAACCAGCCGCAGCATTTTCTCTTCTTTATTTTATGAAGAGCCGTTCTATATCCCGCCACCGTTCGGCAGTGACGTGTGAAAAAGCTACGTGCGTTAGTTCCAGTACGTCTGGCACCTTAACAGTATTGTTACTTCGCGGGTCAACTCCCGCAGCTTGGCTCCGGATCAGTTCTGTTGGGTTCAGACTGTAATGGTACAATAGCAAATGTAAAAATTGTAAGATGTGCCCGATGCTGAGAAAATGATGGTTTTTCATGTTTCTACGATCCTTTATCTACCTCTGTGGTATAAAACGATGGACATAGTCCAATTAAAGAAGATTTGGTTTTTCATATTTGCCTTAAAAATTAAATTGTTATGTTTTCTTAATTTAAACAACTTTATGAACAGTCTTTCATTAAACATCGAAAATTAAGAATTTGTATTTGTAGTGGAAACAGGAATGTCGCGTCCAATATGTAATTAGAAACAAGAAGACGTGCATTATTCATAAAAAATGATGATGAGTTTTATAATTACGAGGCGTAGATATTTCACATTGAACGAGAAAAAAAATGATACTGGGATGATTTGGTTCACGTTTCATTGTGCTACCGACTGCGCTACACGTTCTACGTGGCTTTGCGTATCAACTGCAGTATATACAGTACTGAGAAAAATTAAAAGCCGATTATCTCGATAAATTTATGAGAACATTAACAACAGCCTATTTCTTGGCACATTTTAATTGTGTTCCACGCGCGTGTTTCACTATGGAACAGAAAGCAGCCTCAGCCATTTACATATTGCGCAATAACATTACGACAGTCAGGGCCAAACTCTGCAGAAACTGTGACTGTACACCATTTTTTAAATAAAAACTACGTAGCTAAAGCGTAATTAAGAAAAAAAGTTGATGGCTGTTAATACATTTGAATATCGTAAAGTTTCATTTAATGTAACTTAGTACTAAGATATCTAATACATAAGTAGTACTCGCTTCCAAGAGCGTAACAACACCAGTGTACGTGTGCTACAGCTTCTGACCAATAATCGCGTTTGTGTTTGTTTACATCAGGTTTATTCTTATGACGAATTTTAGGAGCACAGCTGTCGTTCTCTGTTCATGCATCGTAATATGAGCCTTGCACTTCTGATATTTTGATGTTCTGTGTGTTGGTCTTCTTGTACAAGTAATCACAAAAACGCAGTATTTTTAATTCAAAATTGTTATTTGGAAACTATCTTTTTGTTACAGGACCTATATCACACTCCAGCAACGAAACACCTGAACTCTAGATCTCTTACTTGTACATTTCCAAATGTAATTTGTGTTGGAAAGAAAAATGAAGTTAATACAAATAGCAATTATCTACAGGACTGTAGGCTAAGAATATAAATGTAAACCTACATCATCATCCCCTCAGTTAGTAAGCCAATTACATGGACTTTTTGCTGAATTTCACATCTCGACCACATCAGGTAACTTTCTGTGGTGAAACTGTCGTAAGTTTGGCTAACTCATTCACTGGTGAAGTGCTGTGTAGATCATTCTGTAAACCACTGATGTTTCGAGTTCACAAGGATGTTAGCGGGTTTCAGTCTGTCAAAGGGGAATATTATGAGCAAACGGAGGGAGTCGCAATGGGCAGTCCATTCTCGCCGGTGATCGCGAATTTGTACATGGAGTACTTCGAGGAGGAAGCCTTGGCATCATCCAATTGGAAACCTACTTGTTTCTTCCGTTATGTCGATGAGACATCCGTCATCTGGCCCCATGGTAGGACAAGCTCCTGGATTTCCTTACAAACCTAAACTCCATACATCCAAACATCAAATTCACTATGGAGACCGAAGCAGAAGGAAGATTACCATTCCTGGACGTCATGGTCAAGAGAAGAGCTGATGGTACCCTGAGCCACGGTGTGTACAGGAAAAAAACGCACGCTGACCTGTACCTGCATGCAGACAGCTGCCACCACCCTTCTCAGAGGAATGGAGTACTAAAAACACTAGTACACAGGGCGCGCAGCATCTCAGACGCAGAGAATCTGCCCCAGGAATTGGAACACCTCCAAACCGTGTTACGTAAAAACGGGTACTCGGAATGGCAGATTAGACGCGCTCTCCGTCCCACCACCACTGCACAACCTGTGGAGACGGATGAAGTCAGGGAAAAAGAGGTCGCCACTGCCTCTATTCCGTACAATGGCGCACTATCGGGGAAAATCGGCCGTATATTAAACAAACACCGAGTTAAAACCGTCTTTTGCCCGCCCAATAAAACACTGGGAAGAGTGAAAGATGACCTCGGTTTGAGGAGGACCGGCATATACCAAATTCCCTGTGAGTGTGAGAAGACTTATATCGGACAGACAGTACGCACCATCGAAGATCGTTGCCGAGAACATCAAAGGCACACTCGACTGAGATATCCAAATAAGTCGGCGGTAGCAGAGCACTGTTTGTCCGAGAAACACGAGATGGATTATGAGCGTACCAAGATCCTGGCTCTAAATACCTCTAAATACTGGGACCGCGTTATAAGGGAGGCTATCGAAATTCGCACCAGGGAAGATCTTATCAACCGAGATTGCGGCTATAATCACAGCAAGGCTTGGGACCCAGCATTGAATGTAATTAAGAGGACTCTCAGCAAGAAGTACGAACTGGTGACCAGGGCGGACGTAGCAAGCACATCGACGCTACGACATATTCCGACGCCCACGCCTTCGCGACCGCAGGCGCGCGGGCGCGGACGGCGAAGAGAGCGGCCCGCGGGGGGGAAGGGATTTAAATCGGCCGCCCGCCCACAGGAGCTCAGCCGGCAGGCAACGCGCAATCCAGCCACAAAGTTCCTAGTAAAACGACTGCAACGAGAAATTAAGGCAGAAGTAGAAAAACACAGGAATCAAGTCTGGGGAGATAAGGTTGCACTGCTACAACTACAAGACCAATCGGCCTGGAAGATGACGAAGTCCATACTACGAAGCGGACAGAAGTTACCCCCACTACATGTGGGCAACTATATAATTAGATGCCAAAGCAAATGTTTTGGCAGATGTATTCGCAAAAAACTTCACACCGATGAATGACCCTGCCGACTCAGACCACATTGGCCTAGTCAACGAGAGACTTCCAAGATTCCTCGCCAATCGAGCCGAAGATGACCATATTCAACCGATCACGACAGCAGAAGTTACAAAACAGCTCGAAGAATTAAACGGAAAGAAGGCTGGAGGACCAAACCTTCTAACAAATGAGCTGTTGAAGCAATTACCACCTACCGCAGTACCATTCTTAGCGGCCGCGTTCAATGAGATCCTGACAACTGGCGACTTCCCCCTCGCATGGAAACATGCAGAGGTCGTCGCCATACCGAAGACAGGAAAGGACCCTCGATCACCTGCTAGCTACAGACCAATCAGTCTTTTACCTGCCATATCGAAACTTTTTGAACGTTTATACATAAAGAGACTTCAACAGCATGTGTAAGCAGAGCATCTGATACCAGACGTCCAGTTCGGCTTTCGCCAAGGCCATTCCACCACCCAGCAGCTACTACGCCTAGTTGAGGAAGCATTCGGCGCCATGGAAAGGAAATAATTCTTCGGGGCTGTATTTCTGGATGTTTCTCGTGGCTTTGATTGCATGTGGCATGAGGGACTCCTGTATAAACTCCTAGATATAGGGGTCCCTGTGTCACACACAACACTCCTGAAGAGCTATCTAGAAAGCCGGACATTTCATGTCCACACTCAAGATGGTACATCGTCCACCAGACCAATCAATGCAGGAGTACCTCAGGGCAGTGTTCTGGGACCACTGTTATAGGTCTTGTATACATCCGACCTACCATCGACGGCCAGAACACACCTATCTTTATACGCCGATGATACAGCCATTTATTCCCGAAGTATGAATGCTGTACACCTCCAAGCAAGACTACATCAAGCATGTAATAAGCTGAGTGAATGGGCAACGAAATGGGGACTGTCTTTTAACGCCACAAAGACGCAGGCAATAGCAATTTGTAGAAGACCACTTCCACCTAACATCCAGCCCATTGAGATAAGGGGCACCCCAGTCCCGTGGTCAAAAACAGCAAAATACTTGGGTGTGACCCTTGATAGGCGATTGACATGGCAACCTCATATAGAAGATATTCAAGAGAAAGCCGGGAGAAGAATGGTATAGCTTTACCCATTATTAAACCCAGCGTCAACACTACCATCAAGACTGGGGGTGATATTGTACCTTACACTGGTGCGACCAATCTTAGACCACACCGCTGTCATGTGGGGCAATGCTGCTCCAACCCACATACAACGGCTACAAAGAATTCAGAATCATGCTCTGAAAAGAGCACTCCATCTGCCATACCGGTTCCCAATGAACGAACTTCACCAACTCACAGGGGTACCCTATTTGGAAGACTGATTCAGAACCACTGCAAAAACCTTTTATGAAAACACACAACAGTCAGATAACGAACTTGTACGAGAACTTGAACACAGGGTGCACTACCTGGCCTCCACCAGATGGCCCAATGACCTATGCGAATAACAAGACTACACATCTTGTGTATATATTTTTTATATAATTTTAATAAATTAAAAAATTTTAATAATTTTACTTTTAATTTTAATTTTAATTTTATTTTTATCTTAATTTATTTTATTTTAATTATATTTTAATCTTATTTGATTGTATTTATTATTTTTTTATTATTATTATTTTATACAAAAAAAGGTGAATGAATGAGTGTGAGAATGTGTTAACTGTAATATGTATGTGTGAGTACAATGTATATATTGTGTGAAAGTGTGAGCGAATGAAAAAAAAAACAATAAAAGAAAAAATAAAAAAAATAAAATAAATAAAATAAAATTTTACCATACAGCTAATGTATTTTTAAATCATTTAAAAGCAGAAAAAATATGACAACCAAAAAAGCTATTGTTTTAATGTCAATTTTTATTATTGAAGGCGTAGCCACATGGCTTGAACTTCTGTTCTCAGACCGGGCAATCCTTGATGCCCCAATGTATTCTGCAGCGCGTCTCAGGAGCTCAGTTCGTCAGCGCACCTGACGATGGCGACATGTCTGATCGCCAAAATATTGTGCCCGTTGGACACTATGAACCGGCAGTATACCCATGGACTGTTCGAGCTACTTCCAAATTGTTTTCCGACCTTACAGTGAAATCATCAGGCAATGTTAGAGGTGTGCCATACAGCATCTCCGCAACTGTTGAGTTATTTTCTTCTCTCACATAGCAACGCAGTTCTAGAAGAAATGTTGGAATTTTGTCACTCCATTTATTTTTACAATGTGCTCTGACAGCTGCCTTCAATGTTCGATGGAATCTCTCTATTTTTCCATTTGATTGTGGTGGTACACCACAGTCTGAGTTAATATAGAATCACAAATCTTAGCTAATGTGTGGAACAGCTCTGATTGGAACAGTGCTCCTTAGTCAATCACTATTTGGTTAGGGCTCCAAATCCAGTGATCCAGAAATTATAAAATGCTTGTGTCACCGTTTCTGCTCGAAAATAACGTAATGGAAGTTAAAGAACCGTTGAAACCTGAAGTTGATAGAAGTGAGATTACTGGGGAAATTTAAGTGTATGTCAAAAGAATAGGCAAATGAGAAATGGAGGTGGTTTATTTGTCGCAGTAGACAAGAAACTCAAGTCCACCAAGGTAGAAATTGAAGCTGCATGTGAGATAGTTTGGGCAAGACTTAGTATGAGGTGTGGCCATAAAATGATAATTGCATCCTTCTATCACCCACCAGACTCATCTCTTATGTAACTGAAAACTTTAGAGAAAACCTCAGTTCACTTGTGCATAAGTTTCGTGATCATACTGTAGTCGTTGGTGGAGACTGTAATCATCTAACAGTTAACAGGGAAAATTACAGTTTTGTTAGTGGTGGACATGATAAGACATCCTGTGAAAATTTTTTTAAATGACTTCTCTGAAAGCTTCTTAGACAGATAATTAGGAAAGCCACTCATGATGGAGATATTTTGGATCTAATATCAACAAATAGACCTGACCTCTTTGAGGATGTTCACAGCAAAACTGGTATCAATGACTGTGACACAGTTGTGACGATAATGATTACCAAAGTATAAAGGACAACTAAAACAAGCAGAAAGATATATTCGTTCCGTAAACTAGATAATAAATTACTAGTGTCATAACTCAATCAGGAGCTTGAAACTTACAACATAGGGCAAGTGGGGCAGCTCGTTTCATGTTATCACGCAATAGGGGTGAGTATCACTGACATGATACGCGAGTTGGGGTGGCAGTCACTGAACAAAGATGGTTTTCTTTGCGGCGAGATCTATTTACGAAATTTCAATCACTAACTTTCTCTTCCAAATGCGTAAATATTTTGTTGACACACACCTGCCTAGGGAGAAATGATCATCATAATAAAATAAGAGAAATCAGACCTCAAATGGAAAGATTTAGATGTTCCTTTTTCCTACGTGCCATTTGAGGGAGGAATGGTAGAGAAGTAGTATGAAAATGGTTCGATGAACCCTCTGCCAGGCACTTAAGAGTGAATTGCTGAGTAACCATGTAGATGTAGATGTAGATCTCTGGCTCAAGTCTGAAAGAATAGTTGACCACACACTGGATAGATATGTACCCAGTAGACCAGTTCAAAATGGGAGCGAATCTCCATAGTATACAGTCGCAGTAAAGAAACGTGCAAGAAAACAGAGATTATGGCATAATAGGTATAATACAAAGTGTAGGGTTATAGACAGAGAGGCTACAGATAGTCCCCTATGTACATCTCGCATAGGCATCATGAGGTAACGCATTTGGCTGTCAAGAGAACAACGTGTGATGCCTTCAATGACTACTGTAGCAGTCACGTGATCTTTCACAGAACCCAAACAAATTCGGGTCGTATGTAAAGGCTGTTAGTGGCACCAAAGTTAGTGTCCAGCCCCTAGTGAAAGAGACAGGAACTGAAACTGAGGGCAGCAAAGCAAAAGCTGAACTGCTGAACTCTGTGTTCAAATGTTCCTTTACAAAGGAAACTCCGGGAGAATTGCCCCAATTTAATCGTCATACTACTGAAAAGATGAATTAGATATGTGTTAGTGTCAGTGGTGTTGAGAGACAGCTGAAATCGTTAAATTTGAACAAAGCTCTATGTCCCGATGGAATCTGTGTCACATTCTGTACTGAAATTGTGGCTGAGTTAGCCCCTCTTCTAACTACAGTCTAGCGTAGATCCCTCGAACAAAAAACCGTGCCCAATTTTTGGAAAAAGGCACAGGTCACACCCATCCACAAGAAGGGTAGTAGAAGTGATCCACAGAACTACCATCCTGTATCTTTGACACTGATTTGTTGTAGAATCTTATAACACATTCGATTTCGTAAACATCAATCCTGTCAGACCCAACTCGCACTTTTCTCACATGATGTACTGGAAGCTTTCGATCAAGGCAATCAGGTAGATGAAGTATTTCTTGATTTCCAAGAATCTTTTGACCCACTCTTATTGTCAAAAGTATGATCATGTGGGGGGTATCAAGTGGAATTTGTGACAGGATGGAGAACTTTTTTGTAGGGAGGACACAGCATGTTATCTTGGATGGAGAGTCATCATGAGATGTAGAAATAACTCTGGGTGTGCCCCAGGGAAGTGTGTTGGGATCCTTGCTGTTTCTACTGTATATTAATGACCTTGCAGACAATATTAGCAGTAAACCCAGTTTTTTTGCAGATGGTACAGTTATCTATAATTTAGTACTATCTGAAAGAAGCTACATAAATATTCATTCAGATCTTGATAAGATTTCAGTGTGGTGCAGAGATTGGCAATTTGCTCGAAATTTTCAGAAGTGTAAAATTTTGCACTTCAGATAACGAAAAAACGATCTATATGATAACTATAATATCAATAAGTAACTGTTGGAATCAGCCAATTTATGCAAATAAATGGGTGTAACACTTTGTAGGGATGTTGTTGTTGTTGTGGTTTTCAGTCCTGAGACTGGTTTGATGCAGCTCTCCATGCTACTCCACTCTGTGCAAGCTTCTTCATCTCCCAGTACTTACTGCAACCTACGTCCTTCTGAATCTGCTTAGTGTATTCATCTCTTGGTCTCCCTCTATGATTTTTACCCTCCACACTGCCCTCCAATGCTAAATTTGTGATCCCTTGATGCCTCAGAACATGTCCTACCAACCGGTCCCTTCTTCTTGTCATGTTGTGCCACAAACTCCTCTTCTCCCCAATTCTATTCAATACCTCCTCATTAGTTATGTGATCTACCCATCTTATCTTCAGCATTCTTCTGTACCACCACATTTCGAAAGCTTCTATTCTCTTCTTGTCCAAACTATTTATCGTCCATGTTTCACTTCCATATATGGCTACACTCCATACAAATACTTTCAGAAACGACTTCCTAACACTTAAATCAATACCAGATATTAACAACTTTTTCTTCTTCAGAAACGCTTTCCATCATCAGTTATTTTGCTCCCCAAATAGCAAAACTCCTTTACTACTTTAGGTGTCTCATTTTCTAATCTAATTCCCTCAGCATCACCGTCTTCATTCGACTACATTCCATTATCCTTGTTTTGCTTTTGTTGATGTTCATCTTACACCCTCCTTTCAAGACACTGTCCATTCCATTCAAGTGCTCTTCCAAGTCCTTTGCTGTTTCTGACAGAATTACAATATCATCGGCAAACCTCAAAGTTTTTATTTCTTCTCCATGGATTTTAATACCTACTCCGAATTTTTCTTTTGTTTCCTTTACTGCTTGCTCAATATACAGATTGAATAACATCGGGGAGAGGCTACAACCCTGTCTCACTCCCTTCCCACCGCTGCTTCCCTTTCATGTCCTTCGACTCTTATAACTGCCATCTGGTTTCTGTACAAATTGTAAATAGCCTTTCGCTCCCTGTATTTTACCCCTGCCACCTTTAGAATTTGAAAGAGAGTATTCCAGTCAACATTGTCAAAAGCTTTCTCTGAGTCTACAAATGCTAGAAACGTAGGTTTGCCTTTCCTTAATCTTTCTTCTAAGATAAGTCATAAGGTCAGTATTGCCTCACGTGTTCCAATATTTCTACGGAATTCAAACTGATCTTCCCCAAGGTTGGCTTCTACTAGTTTTTCCATTCGTCTGTAAAGAATTCGCGTTAGTATTTTGCAGCTGTGGCTTATTAAACTGATAGTTCGGTAATTTTCACATCTGTCAACACCTGTGTTCTTTGGGATTGTAATTATTATATTCTTCTTGAAGTCTGAGGGTATTTCGCCTGTCTCATACATCTTGCTCACCAGATGGTAGAGTTTTGTCAGGACTGGCTCTCCCGAGGTCGTCAGTAGTTCTAATGAAATGTTGTCTACTCCTGGGGCCTTGTTTCGACTCAGGTCTTTCAGTGCTCTGTCAAACTCTTCATGCAGTATTGTATCTCCCATTTCGTCTTCATCTACATTCTCTTCCATTTCCATAATATTGTCCTCAAGTACGTCGCTCTTGTATAGAGCCTCTATATACTCTTTCCACCTCTCCGCTTTCCCTTCTTTGCTTAGAACTGGGTTTCCATCTGAGCTCTTGATATTCATAGGGATATGAAATGGAATATTAAGTTCAGTTCTTGGTAAAGCAGGTGGTAGACTTTGGTCTGTTGGTAGAATACTGGGGAAGTGCAATCCATCTACAAAGGGGATTGCTTACAAATCACTCTTGCACCTGGTTCTAGAATATTGCTCAGGTGTATGGTACCAATACCAGGTAGGACTTACAGGGTATATTGAACATATACAGAGAAGGGTAGCATGAATAGTTACAGGTTTGTTTAATCTGTGGGAGACTGTCCCAGAGATACTGAAGGAACTGAACTGGCAGACCCTTGGAGAGCGATGTAAACTACCCCAAGAAAATCTTTTAACAATGGTTCAAGAACCGGCTTACTCTAAGAATATACTACAACCTCCTACAATCTCTCACATAGGGTTCATGAGGGTAAGATTTGAATAATTACTGCATGCACAGAGACTTTCAAACAGTCTTTCTTCTTGCACTCCATACGAGAATGGAACAGGAAAAAACCCTAATAACTGATACAATGGGATGTACCCTCTATCATGCACCTCATGGTGGTTTGTAGGGTATAGATGTCGATGTATATGTAGATTGGTGCACTTTAAACAGTATACAAATTCATCTGAGAGACGCAGGGGGCCAATTAGGTCGATGTGCACCACCTTAAATCGTTCATCTGTGCTTGGAAACTGGCCAATAGCAGATTTAGTATGTCTAGTCACTTTCTTCTTTTGGCACACCATGCACGATTTTTCCCAGGTTTGGATACCTCGTTTTATGTTTGACGAAATGAATCTGCATCTGAGTAATTTCACTGAAGACTTAATACCAGGATGTATCATACTATGGTACTGTTGAAAAACGGAATATCTAAATTGTTGAAGAATGTAAGGACAAATGTTACTTGTTGATACATCACAACATAATAATCATCTAGCAGGGGTTTCATGCTGTTTAAACTTCAAAGACATATGAGGACAAGAGTGAAGTTTCTCAAGTTCTTCATCACTCACTTGAGTGTCTGTTGTCTTCTCATAATAAACTGGTACTATTTCTTCAAGGTTGGATAGGTTGTACGCCACACTACTTTCTTTTCGAGAAATGTGTCCGATATCATCCGTAATTCCTGATATGAAATGTAGGTGATGCAGTTGCGTAGGGGTTGCTTTATTGTTTTGTTGTTTAAGAGCATGTGTCAAAAGAAGACAGTTAGTAAGCACTGCAGATGAACGTCCTTCAGGGAGGTACTTAAAATGCCTTATTGCCATGTACATACTGAAAAGTTCCCTATTGTATACCGAATATTTCTTTTGGGATGGCGAAAAGGTTTTGGAGTAGAAACCAACTGGTTTCCATATTATTCTTCTTTCTGTTGAAGCATTGCACCAGTTGCAAAATCTGAAGTGCCTACAAATAATGCAAGATCATTGTATACAATCGGGAATGTTAAAAGAGCTGTGTATGAAAGGTCCATTTTGCACTTCTCAGACTGTTTTATTGTGTCTTCTATCCACTGTATGTTTCTTTTGTCGTTTTTCTCGGTATTCTTCAAGTAATCATTTAGAATAGCTTGATGTTATGCGGCATGTTCCAAATGCCTTCGTTAAAAATTGAGTATGCCAAGGAAATGATGTAATTCTAACACAGTTCCTGTAAGTTTGAAATAAGTGATAACTTGTACTCATTTTGGGTCTGGTTTGGTACCTTCTGTAGTAATCACATGTCCTAAAAAATTAATTTCTTGAACTCCAAATACAGATTTTCCAACACTAATTCTCAAACCAAACTTGTTCAATTGTTCAAACAAGATAGTTAAATATTGAATACGTTCTTCTGGAGAGTTAGAAGCTATCAGTACATCATCCAGATAAGCAAAACAGAAATCTAAATCTCTCAAACGTCATTAATAAACCTCTGAAAGGTACTGGATGCAGTCTTGAGGCATGAAATTGAATTCATAAAGTCCAAAAGGTGTATTCTTTTCTTTATCACTATCAGCTCATGGGATTTGGTAACATGCTTTGCGGAGATAGACTTTAGAAAATATTTTCTTGCCCACAAGAATGGAATTTGCAAACGTGTATGTGAGGGATTGGACAGCGGCCAGGAATAATCTGGTCATTAAGACGTCGGTAGTCTCCACAAACACCATCTGGCTTTTCTACTATGTGCAGTGGACCAGTCCACTGGGATTTAGATGGGAGAATTATACCGTGATTCATTAGAAACTGGAATTCATGTTTAGCCAACTTTAGTTTATTTGGATTTAACCTGTAGGTTTTTGAGTACACTGGCAGGCCATTGCTGGTTACAATATAATGTTTAATATCATGGTTAATTTCTCCCAGCGTAAGGGCGGGTTTTGTCAGCTCAGGAAATTTTTTAAGTAGTTCTGAGTATTTACAGTTAGCATGGAGCGAACTGACAGAATCAGACAAATCAATTGCACATTTTAGTGCAGCCATATGTAACTAAGTTTTGCTGACAACTAATAATTTTGTTTCCTGGTCTACCAATAAGCCAAACCGATGAAGTAAGGCTGCTCCGATTATACCTTTTGTTGTATTAGCTAAATGAACGGCCAATAAAAACTGCGTTTTTGAAGGTAAATCAAGATTCAATTACTTTGATCCATAAGTTTTAATCTCAGATACATTTACAACATAAAGTTTGTAGTCTGCTTCTTTTACCTTATTCTTGGGACACACTGATGTAACAGAAAACATCAGCGGCGCTGTCAACCAGTAGTCTTACAAAGAATCGATATTGTCGACCTAGTATAATCGCTGCGACTGAACGCTCAGCCGCTACTGAGTGTGCCGATGGGAATTTCCCTTAGTATTCCATTGGCAAGGGTGGACACACTTCTCGGGAGTGCATTTTGAACCATAGCGAAATTGGAAATACCAGTACTTCCCTGAACTATTATATCTCGGCTCGCTGGGGCCTCTGCTGCGAGAACGTCGTCGCGATTGATACTGTCGCTCTCACGATCTGGATTTTCGGACTTCAGTTTCCAGCTCTTCGATCAGAATTTCTTTCACTGATAAAGAAGAATCACATGTCACAAGGGACACTTCCGTAGAGGATGATTGAAGTTCATGAGTGTTTTGCATTTCCGTCATTCCATCAGCCATTTACGCTAGAGACTATTAAAACATTTCGGACGCTGACAGGAAGCTTGTCTAGCCAGAGCGACTTTAAAATTTTATCTGAAACTTTCGTTCCTCTATAGCTTTTCATTATCCAAAGCAACTGACTGGGTTTCATATCACCAATTTCTAATTTGCTAACCAATTTCTTAATTCGACATTCTTTCCTTTCCATAAAAGTCATGAACTGTCTTTCTTTAGCTAAAGAATATTTGCTGCTTTCGTCAGTGTTCACGAGATCCCATATATTTTCGACAAATCTGTGCTAACAAATAATTGAGTTTGGTTTCTTCAGTCTGTTTTTCTGTGATTGGAAATTGTTAGCCTGATGAAAGCATACATTAGGCTTTTCAGTCCAGAACAGTTTCACACCAACTTTATCCACTTCAGTTTGCATATCACTGTTCCCTCTATCTGCCACCATATTTGTTTCTTCTTTAGATCACGTCGGGGTCACCAGTTGTTGGTCTCCTTGTACAATTAATCACAATATACAGTATTTTAGATTCAGAATTATTATTTGGAAACTTCTTCTTTGTTTTGTATCACACTCCAACAGCAAAACCGCTGAACTCTAGATCTCTTACTCTGTGCATTTCAAAATGTCGTTTGTTTTGAAAAGAAACATAAAGTGAACACAAAGCACAATTGCTTACACAACTGTAAGTTATGAACATAAACATAACCTTACATTGTGCATCTATGCTTGGTAATGGAAGAAATTCTTCTGTAGACTGTGTTCGCAATTTGTCTTGAAAAAAAATGAAGTGCAAAGAGTATCTGAGAGGTGGGAAGAACGACCTAAACACTCAAAACAATGGCTCCTTAAGCGACAGCCATTTGTGCGTATTAATTTACTTTCCTAGCTACATGACTAATCTGAAGACTCAATGTCGAATCCCATGATCAGCGTGTTGGGAGGTTCGCACTTCTGGCCCAGTCAAGACAGGGGCCAGCAATCAGTGACTGGTATCTGTAGATTTTTTACACAGCGATCCCTTGAATCATCGCTTTCTGAAGATGGCCTAATACACTGCCGAAACTAGTTGCTCAATAAAATAACAGTTGGAAATTTAGACGGCTGAGAGATGTTTTGATTCAACATTCTCAACTGAACAGCCGATGTCCCGTAACTATCTGTATAAAAATGGACATACAGAGAATCTGAAGACTGGTAAAATTATTTGCGGATGGACATGGAGATTTACAGATATCGCAACTCCCCACATTCCATTGCCTTTCCAATTTTATCTTAAATGAATACGTTGAATATATATACAAAGAAGGGTCACAGAATTGTTTGACTCATGGGAGAGAATCTCGGAAATACTAAAAACCTGAATTGCCAGACTCATGAAAACAGATGCCAATTATCCCACAAACACTTATTCCAAAGTTTACACATCTAGTATTAAGTGAAGAATTGCCCTACAAGTGACTGGAACGGGTGGCAACCCTAATATACGCTACCACGCTAAATACCCTCTCCCATGCACTTCACAGTGCTTTGCAGACTATATATGTAGATGTAGATGACTTTTGTTTGTGCAGGGCCTCGGTATTTACCAATCGATCAGAAAGCATAGGGTATCAAAACAGCACAAACTCGACGCATACATGGCGGTCAGAGACAGTCTAGAGAGCTAGTAATGGTGATCCAGGGTAGGTTGTGCTCAGGAATAATTGTTAAGAAAAAATTTGATACGTTACGCCGCTCCTGAGTTATTTAACATTGAAGTTAGTCGATCAGGCAAATCCAAGCAGCTTGCTAGAGGCAGTGTCTCCAAACGTGTTCTTCTTTTGGTTTCCTGAAACCGAACAAGAAAGCGATACAAAAATTGGACACGGGATGGTAGTAAGGACTGAACGTGAGCCAAAGACTGAGCAGTATCGTGCGCTATCGTCCACGCAATGGGAGCAACTGACACTAATTGTGTCTGGCGGGCCGCTTGAATTTGCGCTCGCAGCGACCTTATTGGCTAACTTCAGTGCTGGTTAATTCGGAAACGGCGCAATGTATCGAATTTTTTTCTTAATAGTTATTTCTCACCACAACCTACCTTTAACATCCTTACAAGCTTTTCAGACTGTTTCTGACTACCCTGTTTATTTGGACGTTGATCGAATAGATTTCGTTACTTTGCTCGATTCTATGTTGTAAAAGGTCAGCGATCTTTTTTTTAACTTTTTATTGCCGTTTGCCTGTTTGCTGCAGTGTCAACTGCTCCTGTTTTATCTATTACATAATTAAAACAGCTGCCTTCTTACACCGAGCGCTCTATCCCTTGCTCTTAGCGTTCTGCGAAGATGTGTCACCTCCTCATATACTTCCATAAATTTATTAATAACACCTCTTGAATACTGACACGTAACAGCCGTTTTAGAATTCGATGTCTACGAAAAGATGGGAAAAACGGTAGATTTAGCAAACAGCTGGCTGAAACATGTTTCACGTGCTAGGTATGCGGTTTTTCCAATCTACGCGCTACTATTTGTCTGCGCAGATGAGATTTACGCCCACAGATTTTAGCCATTCTGCTCAGACTACCAGCTCCAACTTCCAAGTTTGCGTACATCTCACATACTCGCAAATTTCCAATTCTGTGAAACTATGGAACCTCTGCGTAGACGTTTGCGAACAGATCATTGCGTGCGAATCGACACCGAGTTTAATTTGGAATCGACGCATTGCACTCCATAGATAATTCCTACTCTCTTAATACGACATTGGTGAACGGAATAAGAAGAAACCTTAATGTATGGTAAAATGAAAGGAACCCGCTGTTTTATAGTGATTTGCTGGAAATATATATGAAAATACGAAATCAACTCTGTCAGCGATTATGCAGAAAGTTCCAAGTAAAGTATCTTTATAATTACATAGCCTTGACGGGCTAGTGTCACGTGACAGTGACGTTCTACGAGAATTGGTTCTAGAAAGGTGTAACGTAACATCTCTGCCAGTATAAGTGTGGAGCCGGAGTGGATCGTGGTAAATAGTTTCGTTGTGACTTCGCTTAAATTTTTACCAACGTTTTGTTGAAACTTTAAAAATGCCTCGACGTGGACGAAGTTCTCCTCCCCCAAGGTAAATTAAATTTATGTCGCACCTGAGTATAAATTATACTTTTTTTTTTTTTTTTAATCAAAACGTAGTTATTATTCTGTCCCAGAATGGTAAGCGGACAGTATTTTCAGGTGTATCCATTTTGTGATTTAGTAAGATCTTCGGCTGACAAGGAAGCTTAACAGATGAAATGTTTCGATATAGTTTCTGTAGTTTTGGTTAATCCCGAACCAGCAATCAGCCGCGCTGTTTTTTTTTTTTTTAAAAAAAACTTCTAAGTTTGTCTTTAAGAGGCGTATGAAGCTGATGAACAAAAAATGCTTTAACTTTCTTTAAAAATTAGACGGTACAAGTGACTAATTACTACATATTGCATCAGACTTGTATGTTCCTGTTTTGTCGCCGTCATGAAGATTGCCCAATGAATAGAAAAGTGAGCTTCAGCTGTCGTTACAGTTATTCACAGCGAAATAAAATATTTCATTGAAATGCTTAGGTCAGAAGTACATGTTCAGAACCTCTGTTTATCATTTATATTAGCGCATCTTAGCCTTTTTATTTGTTGGTGCAGGACATTTTTTTTCCCCCCACAATTTGTGAAAGGACAAGGAAGAACGTGACAGTACGGCATGTGTGCTATTGGATTTTTGTTACACATACTAACACTTCGTTAATCATATTTACGGTAAAAAAATTTCCGTAATGAGTACGGCAGATTACGTAATCCAGTCCAGTAACTTCTTATATTAGATTAGGTCACATCAGATCTACTATTCGTTCCAGTAAATTTACAGGGCCTAGTGAGGATTTCACACCATGTTAGACAAAGGAGGATACACAATAAATTTTTACAAAGCAACACAAGTATGTTGATGTATTTCCCACAGATCCTTAGTGAAATGGACCTCGTGGATTTTTAATACACTGAGGTGATATAATATTTTAGCTGTTGTCATGCGTCATCAAATAGAAAAATCATTTAAACAACTGACTGCATTATTGCCCTGAGTTTGTACAGAAGTCAGGTGGTATTAATACTATCATTGTTTGTTATTAATAGTCGTATATATACCAGTTGAGTCTACTAATAAATTCATAAATGGAGTAGGAGTTGGTCACCAATAAATCCTTTAGGCACCTCTTAAACTGAACTTTGATAGTAAAACAACTTATGACCTCTGGAAAGTCACAAAAATGTGTGTTCCAGAAAAGTGAACAACAAAGTGACATCAAATATTTGTTAAGATTATTATTCTTATTCCTAGTACTGATTCTATGAATTGAGTTGGTAGTTCGAAAAAGATAAAGAGCTATGTCATTGAGTAATAAGTAATACATTCAAAGCAGTAGCTAGTATCCAAAGTGCCACTGCAGTATGTTCTTGAGTTCACACTGCAAATAATTCTTAATTCCTGTGTTTGGGCCCGGAAAACTTATGCCCATAGAATTCCATCATCAGTGTGTAACATGCAGTGTCTTTGAGTTACATACTATTCATATGTACACTCGGTTCATAGTTATGGCATTCTTTTTTGGGGAACAGATATACAAAATATGAACAGTTTTAAAACCCCAGAAAAGAGCCTTAAGAATAATAACCAAGAATAGTAGTCAAGCTCATTGTAAAGATCTGTTAACAACACTGGGGATTTTAACAGCTCCTTGTGAATACATTTACCACTCATTTGTACACATCAAAAAAAATTAGTAATTACTGCACAAACAGCTCTGTTCATGACCATGGACCAAGAGCTAGACTCGGTTAACATTTACCAAGGAAAAAAAGCATAAAACTCAATACTGCATTCTCTACCAAGGAATAAAACTGTGCAATAAATTACCAGAAGAGATTAAAGAAATTATGAACATACACCTATTTAAAAAGGCAGCTAGAAAGTACCTGTTATGCAATAAATTTTATACATTGAAAGATCACTTAAATGAAACAGAGTAGGGATTTGGTAAAAAAATGTATTACAAATAATAATCCACATAAAACCTTCACACTGTTATTTCCCTTCTCTAGAAAAACGTACCCTAAGCTATGTGTAGCACAATACTAACACCTATTCCTCTTTCTGAGCTCAACATCACACTCATTATAGAGGGATGCTGACTCAGTTTTTCAGTATAGCATATGGAAAGTTGTGGTACAGAAAATGGCCCAGAGAGAGAGAGAGAGAGAGAGAGAGAGAGAGAGAGAGAGAGAGAGAGAGAGATGAGAGAGAGAGATGAGAGAGAGAGAGATGAGAGATGAGAGAGAGAGAGATGAGAGAGAGAGAGAGATGAGAGAGAGAGAGATGAGAGATGAGAGAGAGAGAGATGAGAGAGAGAGAGATGAGAGAGAGAGAGATGAGAGAGAGAGAGAGATGAGAGATGAGAGAGAGATGAGAGATGAGAGAGAGATGAGAGATGAGAGAGAGATGAGAGATGAGAGAGAGATGAGAGATGAGAGAGAGATGAGAGATGAGAGAGAGATGAGAGATGAGAGAGAGATGAGAGATGAGAGAGAGATGAGAGAGAGATGAGAGATGAGAGAGAGATGAGAGATGAGAGATGAGAGATGAGATGAGAGATGAGAGAGAGATGAGAGATGAGATGAGAGATGAGAGAGAGATGAGAGATGAGAGAGAGATGAGGGAGAGAGATGGGAGAGAGAGATGAGAGAGATATGAGAGAGAGAGAGAGAGAGATATGAGAGAGAGAGAGAGAGATGAGAGAGAGAGTGAGTGCAGTGAATGATAGTGAGATATGAGTGAACAGTGTAGCATTACATTGTTTAATAAGTTGTGTGTGTGTGTGTGTGTGTGAAAAAAAAATAATTACCAGGTGTAAATCTAATGATTATCTCTAAATAGAAGTGCACATGTATGCGAATTAGCTTAAAATAAATTGGTCTAAATTTGTAAATACTTAGACATGTCCTATACCCTTGTAAAAAGAGATCCACAGATGAATAAAGCTGCTGCTGCTGCTACTACTACTACTACTATGTTGCCCGCTTCCCTCCCCCCCCCCCCCCCCCCCCCAAAAAAATAAATAAATAAATAAAAATAAGCAGATACATTAAAAAAAGATGCTGTGATTTACCAAACAGGAAAGCACTGGTAGATACACAGCAAAAACAACAGAATCACATACACAAATATCAAGCTTTCGCAACCCATGGTTACTTCATCAGGAAAGAGGGAAAGGCGAAGGGATGTGGGTTTTAAGGGAGAGGGTAAGGAGTCATTCCAATCCCGGGAGCGGAAAGAGCAGAAATAAGCAGATAGATAAATAAATAAATCCTGTCTTGCATTAAGGAATAACAATAAGCATAGTATGCCAGCTTTTTATTTTTATATTGTGTGTGTTGACAACATTTGCATTGCATATATAGACTTGTTTGGGTGCTTTAACAATTATGTAGTGTGCACCTTCCAGTTGAATTTAACAAGATGTAATCCTAAAAATTTAAATCAACTTCTTCTCTTATATAAGTTTTAGTTGCCAATAAGTATTTTTACCAAGTTTAATGAAGAAGAGTTGGCTAGGCACTGTTCATGAATGAAATTTTATTAGACAGTCTAAGACTCCACTTGATTTGCTATTTATTGCAATGTTTGTATCATCTGTAAACAAACCAAACTGTGCAACTGGTAATATTACAGATGAAGGGTCATTGATACACACAAGAGAAAGTAAGGCCACTAAGATTGAACGTTCTGGGATAAATGGTAAACAAAATTCTTAAAAGTATCATTGACTGATTTTCTGCGAATGGTCTTGCCCTCAGCTTTAAAAAGACCCAACATATTCAGTGCACATCTAGAGGTACTACACCAATGATAATTTTAATACATGGCGAGGAAATAATAAATTGGATGCAAACTTCAGAATTCTTAAGTGTCCACCTGGATGAGAATTTAAATTGGAAAAAAACACATTTCGGAACTCCTAAAACAACTTAGTTCAGGCGTATTTGCGCTTAGAATTATTGCAAATCTTGGAGAGAGAAATCGGTAAGCTGACATATTTTGCGTATTTTCAATCAATGATGCCATATGGAATAATGTCCTGGGATAACTTACCATGAAGAAAGAAAGTCTTCATTGTGTAAAAATGTGCAGTAAGAATAATGTGGTGCTCACCCAAGATCATCTTGTAGAAATCTGTTTAAGGAGTTGGGCATTTTGACTTCTGCTTCACTGTATATTTATCCCCTCATGAAATTTGTTGTAAATAATCTACTGAATTTCAAAAGGAACAATGATGTACATATTTACAATACCAGAAGGAAAAATGTTCATTACTCCACATTAAGGTTGTCTTCAGCACTAAAATGGGGCACACAGTGCTGCAACAAAAATTTTTCATCACTTGCCAACTGTCATAAAATGTCTGACAGTAAAGTAAAACTTGAAAACAAAGTGGAAAAAGTTTTTCCTTGACAACTTCTTCTATTCTGGAGAAGAACGTCTATTATTGTAATGTGGTATAAGGCGGTGGGCAAGACCCCCTAACCCACATCATCTGTATGTCTTCTTGTTTTGGAAAAAACCTCAGAAATGTTCAGAATGTACCATATTATGTGCAAATTAATTTGTGATGTGAATCTAAAATGATCCATACACACACATATATTTATGCAAATGCACCTCCTACACACGTGACTACCGTCAATGGCATGTCAGAAGCTGAGGACTGCCAGAGACAGTGGTCGCGTGTGTCATAGTATCGTAATTGGTCTAACGTGAGTTAGCTTTGGGGGAAAGACAACAGTGAAATAAAGTAGGACTTTATTATTAAGTGTTACATTTTTCATTCATGTCATGAAAACTGCACATAGAACTCCAGTTCGTATCTTTGAGGTGTTTTCTGAAGTAATCAGTTTTCGGCTTACTGACTAACCTCTTGAAATTACATTTAGTAGTTTTTTGTGTTGTTCATTGTTAACATTTAACAAGACATTGCCTGTCGTGGACTTAGAGGCCGTTGGCTATTGGTTGTGAAATGATTGTGTTCATTAAACCTTTCTTTTAAGATATTGTCAACGGCTGGCTGTCAGCAATTAGCTATCCTAGTTAGAAAATATATGGTAGGAATTAAGTGATAGTGTTACTGTGGTAAATTTGTACTGGAAGAGTTTGTTGCAAAACCTATCTATATTAAAATCACCAGCAACCACTATTTCTTTGCTTCTATTGTTAACTAGTTCAGTACAGCTTCAAGATGATTTATAAACAGATCAGTCACCTGCAGGTGCTCAGTATACACTTCCTGTATGAAGGATTTATTATGACATTCTACTTCTGTTCCACATGCTGCTCGAGGCAAAATTTGTGAATGTCTATGTTCTTAAATTTGACAATTCCTGAGTAATGTGGCAACTCCTTTTTCCATTTCTGCTCTATCAAAGTGAGATGCTAACCTAAATGCTGTAACACTTACTGCGTCTGTACTTGTGATCACTGATATTTAGGAAGGCAGATAAACTGGTTTTCATGACTGTAAGTTAATTCATCAGTGCGGATAAGTAATTCATTGATTTCACCTTTTAGTCATAGAATGTTTTGATGCATTATAGATAGCCAGCAATTCACATTGACTGAGATAATATTGGGTAGAAAAAATTTATGCCGATAGGCTCTCCTTTACCATAAATCACTACCATTTGGTTCGAAATATGTTATCACAATTAAAAATTCCAACGAAGTGGGATGTGTGTTTTAATGACATTTGGGTTAAAGCTGATTGGGATCCTTGGCTTTTTTGTACAAATGAGACTATAACACCTTCCTGATTGAACTTTCACTCTGCAAGGGTCTCTTTGTTATTGCAAATTGCACGGAAGATGGATATTCTACTCTCTTTCTAGAGGAGCAATTATAGGGCAGAAAAGAATATGGCCCAAATAACTGCGTAAGTCACAGTCTAAGAACTATTTCCAAAATGGAATTCCTTTGACAGCATTTTTATGCCATTGACTGTCATATTATGGAAAAATAATGAAAATAAAAATGTTGTCATTGCCAGAAAAATAACAATACTTCATTTTGACTGTGACCCGATGCAACAGAAATCATTCATTGAAATTTCTCCTGCACCGAATTTTACACTGAAAATTAAAATGTTGTAGGCTGAGACTTAATCTGGAGAACAATATTTGTAGGAAATGCTGTGGCCAGTAGGTACTGATTAATTTTTGGCACATTTTTAGTCTCCGAAGAATTTGTGTAACTGTGCTATGCGCAACTACCTTGAAGCGAAATGAAGTAGATTGTCAAGAGGGTTAAGGGATAAGAAAGAAATTACATTGTTTGTCTATACTATCCTAAGAGTTGGAAATAAATTGATGTAATTTGTTTGAACACCCTACAGCAGAAAGTCTCAGGGCAGAGTGCAAACTAGTTAAATTTTATATGGGTGCTACCTTTTTTACGGATTCATACTGATGGGATGGAGGTGAAAATATTGATACTTGCTTCAGACTTTGCTTCCATGATAGGCATCATGTAGAACATGCTCATACATGTTCATCATTTCTAGAAAAGCAGAAGTGTCATGAAGAGGTAGAAGTTGCTTGAATGATTTTGTTTAGTAAGAAGTTATTTTGGGTTACAACAAATTCCAAAATACTAGTATAGCTAATGAATGTTGGCACTTTTATGCTGACTGAAGATAAAGTTAATACTGCCAGATTTCTCTGCTCCAAGCATCCCTGTAAGAAAGACCAAGTTTGGTGCACATGTCTCCTAGAGCCTATATGGGTAAGCTAATCATCACATTGATACAGAAAGAAAGAAAATATGAAATACAGAAATTACTTAATTACTTACAGCTCTGTTTGCGTGCTGCAGCAGGAAAAGATTTACTTGTGTAATTATCAGTAGTCCTGTCCCCACTGGGAAACATAGGCAACATGTTTTGCTGTGTTATACATTTTGCCAAAATAAGGAAATTTTTTGAAGTTTTCATTCTAATGTTTTTAAAGTAAATTGACACTGGGACTTCTTCTTAGGTCCTAGAAATAGCTGCACCTAGATCAATGTTTCCACACAATTTGTTATTGTAGGATTATTTGACAGCTTCCACAAATTTATCTTCTTAGTGTCAAGTGTAATTACACTGTATAGGATACGTCATGTTGATTGATCTGCTTTCTGCTGATTATTCGCATCTTTCCTGCATGATATTTCAACTGTGTGACTTGCAGTCTTCTTCAGGTGCTGTCTGATACCAATTCCAGTATGAAACGAATCCGGTACTTATGCCTATGTTGGGCTAGGCACTCTGTCCATGGTATGCACTGACCAATGCAAGCAGACTAGCATTTTCTTCTAGCCACGGCTTTGCCGACCACTATGCACATACTTTGTGGTTATTATCTGTTGTCAGTCTTGCTGTATTAAGTTCTGAATGACATCCAAGCCATGCTATTTGTTTTATCTTCAAATTGTTATCATTTACATCCTCCTGTGATCTGGGACATTCTGTTAACATGGTATGCCATGTTAGGTGTTCTGTCTGAAGTCCTTGCATGGCAGGAGCAGCTGCAGTGTTATTTTTCAGGCTGATTGCATTGAAATTGCTGCTCGAGACTCTGAAGAATGTCCTCAGGTATTGTCTGTTGCCTGAGGTACCATTTCACGTGTGTTCTTTGCTACATTTACTGGGCAGTTATTTCTAACTCCATCATCATACTTAGGCCCTTTGAGGTCTTCATGCAATTGCTGACTTTGTTGCCTGTCTGGTGTGCCTTTGGTGCACCTTGCACCTGATGTCAATGGTCCTGGTCATCTGGCCAGTGTATGCCATACCACATTCACATGGTATGTGGTAAATGCACGATTTCTGTTGATGTAGGCCATCCTTCACACTTCTTCGTAGGAGAGCCTTAATCTTGGTAGGTGGGTGGAACATGATTTTAATGTTATGTTTGTGGAGAATTCCCCAAGATATGGCAAATAGGCAACCTTCTGCATTTCTTCCTGCACCTCTTCAGGAACCTCTGACAGGGAAACAGAGCGCAGTGCCTTTTGAACATCTTCAGAAGAGTATCAATTTCTGTAGAAAATAGATTGTAGATATTCTGTGCTGGGTGATGGCAACTGCTGGCTTGCCGGTACAAGTCGGTGTGAGTGAGTTCGTGTTACACACTGTCCACTGAAGGTGCATCTGCCTTCCTCTTAACCAATACATCTGGAATGAGAGTAGTCCATCCTTCTCCAGTTTGTTAGGGTGGCATGAGTTTACGTGTTCCAAGAAAGCATCGAACTTTTCCCTCCCGTGCGGCCATATGAGAAAGGTGTCACTCATGTACCTAGAAAAAAAAGTATTCAGTGTAAATGCCTCATCTTCAAATTTTTCTATAAAGGATATCTAAAAACATTACAAATGTAGTATCTGCTTAATTGGCTAAGTGATAATTACATTTAAATATTTTCTGTTAAATAAATGTGTACAGAAAGGTCGGAACAAGACTCCTGAGTTAATTAGTTTCCACCACTATTGAGTTCCTGGTCCAGTTAATATTTATTTTCTAAATGAATTTTCCCCCATTTGTAAACACCTTTAATGATAGAACTTTTGAAATGTTGCAGTTTTGTCATTTGAAACGATTGTTTCCTTTAACCTGAAATGAAAACTAAATTCCTTTATTTATACGGTGATGCTTCATACTTCAATTCCATTTTAACTTTGATTTTCATGGCTCGTAATAGGATATTGTTTTCTAAAATACCCAATAAACAGAAGTGAGATTACTACTCAATTTATGAATCATTAAGTGGCAGAAATGGCAGCTAACCTTGCTGCTTGATTCATATTGTTAGTGGGGTAAAGTGAGAGCCTGCCTGGCACAGAGTAGTAGGTTCAGTGTATAGCCCTCAGTTGGAATTGTTAGAGCTTTTTGTTGACAACTGTAAGCATATTCAATGCTTATTGATAGTTAATCACCCTGCTGTCTTATGATAACTTATTCTCAATAAAATCTCTTTGGATTTATTGTTGTCAATTCAGTGTCTCTAGCAGTTCAAAAGGCATATTCTACTTGCATTCAATTGGTTTGAATGATTTGGAGTATGAAGATTCCAATCTAAGAACAGTGATATTTAGGAGCACAAACAATATTCTGTTAATTCATCTTTCATCATTCAACACTCAATAGTTTGCAAAAAGCTTTAAACTGTGTACCACTAAGTAGCTTGAAAACTTTGCACACTGAATTTGTAGAATGTGTGTGTTTTTCAGATTTGGAAATGAGCCTTTACAATTAAATCCACTCATTCTCTGAGATGTTAATTAATCAGAATAACATTTTTTTCATGGCTGCACAGTGCTGTGGCTCACAATGAAGTACTGGAAATTTGGGAAGCTCTAAAACTATTTCTGTAGCTCATAGTTAGTGACATACTTTTATTTTTTTAGACAGCTAGATATTTTTGACCATCCCATTAAAGTTGAACTCTTACATGTTAGGGTACACTGCCCTTCACCGTCTTCTGCAAATTTACACAAGAAGAAACTCTAGGATATTTTATTGCATTGACATGTTCTGAAAGTCTTCATTTGCAACAGTGTTAGCTAATATTTAAATACGAGAAAATGTTATGTCTTGTGAGAAAAAGTAGCAGTTACAAATATTAAAAATAATTGGAAAATAGCTTAAGTACAGGCCACAATTCCGTTTAACACTGTAATTCACTAATGTTGTCTACCATGATTTGTTTCAGTAATTGCTGCTAATTTTTGTATGGGTCCACCTGAACATGTCCTCTAAGACTTAATTTTTGGCACTCTTGAGCTGCTTTCATTATCCTTAGTTATCCATTACTCAATGCTGTACAGGGTGTCCCAGTAGGAATGGTCAGTATTCAAGGATATGACAGGAAAGATTTGGGGTCTAAAATCCATGCATTAAGAGCTGTGAACGCTTGTTGATGTGTTTCACAGTAACAAAGGTAAGTGCTCATACCTCAAAGGTATGTATTTCAGTGCCTGTGTTTGCTCTCGTATCTCTGAATGTTGATAATTCCTCCTGGGGCACTCTGTACAGGCTGCTGCATTGCTCACATTGTTTTGTAAACTTTCCATCTTTGCCCAGATCTTCTTGGCTTAATTACATAAACAACCATACCTTGAAAATATGTATATATAGTGGGTACTGGTTCAAACAATTAGCCTTGTTATGTGTTAGTGAGAATCCTATCAAGGACACTGATGATTTTATTCATCCCTTAAGCAGAAAACTCTTGATCATTTTGAACTTAGTACAGGCTTTTACAGCCTTGTAAACACCTGGAATGACAGAGAAATATCACTGTCAGTCACCTCCATCTGAATTAGAAATTGAATGGGAGTTAAAACAGTTAAGATAATACTAATGGTAATTCAGCTATTGGCAGACTTGATTACATTTGAAACAGGGTTCAATCTCGAACTGTTAAAATACCTATTCATCTGACAAGGCAGCTGGTGGCATGTATAGAGAAATACAAAGTTGCAAAACACAGAAATGTCTTAAAGTACACCATTAAGCCATAGCTTGGGACAGCTGTGCAATATGAATGCAATAGAGGTGTGATGGAGAGGAGAATATAAAATGGAATAATCAGTTTTTATCTTAAAGTTAGTGGCAAACTTTGATTTGCTAGTAGGATGGATTGAAACTGTAATGAGGTCTCACACATTCCATGAAAGTCACTTCTGTGACTTACACTGAATGGCTAATAAAACATGCAGGCTCCAGATGAGGTTTGAACTTGAAGAAACAGTGTATATACAAAACAAGGCATCACAGATGGGCCCAATCTTGACTAACTTTCATAAATCAAAGAAATGCTGAAAACTGTCATTTGGTACACAATACTAAATACATGGTCAAAAATGTTTTTGATCATTTTTACTGTTGAAACCTCCTGCTAGATTAAAACTGTGCTGTACTGCAACTTTAACCTGAGCTTGTAGTATTGTGTAAGCTATGAGACATCTCCTCCCCCTCCTCCAGTTTTGTGTAAGATGTTCTCACCAATTAAGCCATCCAAGCATTCTTCACATTGTCTATCTGCAAAACATGTACTTGTCATGAGGGAGTTTGGTTGCTTGGCTTGGTCCATGTTCTTCATTAATGGATAAAGATGTGAAAGATGTAATTCATCGTAAAATGTAAATACAAAAACATTTTAAAGTAGCTGTGAATGTAATGCTAAGGATGATAGTCTGACAAATTTAGTCACAAATGATTATATAAGGTATCATGTATCAAAAATAGCTTATGTGATATTTATGATGCCGTTGTTAAACTGTGACCTCCGGTTACTAAAATCTTGACAGCAATCAAATTCTAGATTTCCGTAGACTGTATCTTCAATAAAATTGCTCTTTACATTAAAATGAAGATTGCAAAATATTGTAAATTCATGTGCAATGTTGATCCCAGTCAGTAAAATTACTAATGCCCACATTTTGCAGACAATTGACTTACTCCTTGGAAAATATAAGTCTTTATTTTGGCTGTTGTATTTCTACAAAATCATGTGCATTATACCCCATGGGGTGCTACTAACATCTAAAGTATCACAATATAGTGTGTTTTTTCCTTCTTTCTAGAGCTGCCCCAGTGCCTGCTCGTGCACCACAGCACAACCAGCCAGCTCATCCTCATCCTCAACAAGCAGCACCTCCAATGATGCAAGCAGAGCAACCGTCTATGTTTAAGCAGATGGCAGCAACGGCTGGTGGAGTAGCTGTTGGTTCTGCAGTGGTAAGTTCTTTCTTATATTTAGTCAAGATTATTCTGCATTATGAAGTGGAAAATATCAAAATCGTTAATAATATTGTATCACATATTTACAGGGTCATACATTGGGACACGGCCTTACTTCAATGTTCAGTGGGGGTGGTGGCTCTAGTGCCGACGCTGTTCCTGAAGCACAAGCACCAGGACCACAACAGAGTTACAGTAACCAGCCAACGGAACCAACCGGACCTTGTGCGTGGGAAATAAAGCAGTTCCTACAGTGCGCTCAGCAGCAGAGTGACCTTTCACTTTGTGAAGGTTTCAATGAAGCTCTGCGGCAGTGCAAAACGTCAAATCGTAAGTGATGAACCTACAGTAAACTAATGATAAATTTGTAGTTACCTGTTTGAGCAGACTTGGATGGGTGACCATCCAGCCCGTCGTGTGCTGTTGTCATTTTTCGGGGTGCACTCAGCCTCGTGACGCCAATTGAGGAGCTACTTGACTGAATAGTAGTGGCTGCAGTCAAGAATACCATCATAACGACCGGGAGAGCGGTGTGCTGACCCCTCCTACCTGCATCCTCTACTGAGGATGACACGGCGGTCGGATGGTCCCAGTAGGCCAATCCTGGCCTGGAGACGGAGTGGGGTGTTTGAGCTGTGAACAAATTAAATGGGTGCATTAGTCAAATTCAATAGCAGGGCTCGATGTGCTACATGAAACACGCACAAGTAGTCATTGTGCATTGAACTTTCAGTTGTAACTACCCCAAATTGTTTTTAAGATGTAAGACTTTGGTGTTTCGGACTACATATATATTTTTGGGGGAGGGATTAAAAAATCAGCACATTACATAAGTGGTGGTTTCATCATCTTCAGTCTGAAGACTGGTATGACGCATTTCTCGACACTGCTCTATCCTGTGATAGCCACTTCAAGTCTGCATTACTACTCCCACATAAATAGATTGGAAGCTGCTTACTGTGGTCAAGTTTTATTCTTGTAATAAAACTGCTTCCACAATTCCTTGGTTCTTGGGATGTGTCCTATCAATCAATCCCTTCCTTTAGTCAGGTTATGCCATAATTTTTTTACCCAGTTTGACTTAGTACCTAATTAGTTACTAGATAAGATCACTCGATAATCTGGATCATCTTTCTGTAGCACCACATCTTAAAAGCTAAACTACTTACTGTGGAAGTTTCACTTCCACATATGGCTGCACCTGAGCCAAATGCCTTAAGGAAAGGCTTCGTAACACTTAATTTTATCCTTGATTTTAAAATTTTTTTTTCCAGAAACACTTACATTGCTATCGTGAGTTTAAATTTTGTATCCTCTCTACTTCACCCATGGTTGCTTTCTGTGGTGCCCATATAATATAACTTACATTTAGTTTCTCATTTACCTATCTAATTTCCTCAGCACTGCCTGACTTAATCGGATGTTACAACCCCTCAAGACAATCTGTTCCATTCAGCTGACCTTTGTGGGCCATCTATCAGAATTAGTGTCATTGGCAGTCCTAATAGTATTTATTTCTTCTCCAGGAATTATAATATTTTTTCCCCCCAAATTTCTCCTCCTTACTATCAAATTCTAGTATCCTGTCACAGTTAATTGATCGTCCTCAAGGATCTGAATAATTTATTTAATCTTGTCAAATGTTCTTTAAATCTTTTCATTTGTAGAGCTTAGTTGTCATATAAATTTGTACTACTTTATTGGATGGTGGCTTTGTATCTAGATTGGCTATTCACTATACTGTTCATAACAGCTTAGCCATGTTCCTGTTTTCTTATTCATTATTAGACCTACTCCTGCATTACCTCTATCTGATTTTGTAAAACAGTAGTGTCGATTCTCTGAACTAATTGGGGGAAATGGGTGTGTGGAAAATCAGTTCATTCAGATAATCAAACTATGTACTTTAATTTATTGGTAAAGAACAAGATATAATTATAACATGAATTTTTATTACTATAGAGGTAGGTGCAGTAGGAACATTAGTAGTACAGCCTAAACAAAAAATATGTAATACATGTGCACTTTCTGTTGAATTAACACTTAAAAATCCTTCATTTTGATCAGTCCATGCAAAAGTACCTGCTTATGAGTCGTTAAGTCAGTCACTTTTTTCAGGACAAATATCTAATACTGTTTGCTTTCTTTTGAGCATCAAAACCTTGCAAGGCATTATCTAAATATGGAAATACTTGAGAAGCAGCTGGTATGTTTACCTCTTCATTTTCTGGACCACTAGTTGAAGTGCTTTCACTGAAAAGTTTTTACTGCTCCACTATCATGCACAATTGATGCCCTGGATCTGTAGCGTTGACACTGTCGTATATGTGGTGTCCAAAAGACACACTTTTTGATCCTGCAGCCGGTATGAATTAAGATACAAAGGAATTGACATCAGCTGCCAGTGGGCATTGATTTAAGTCAGTGGGAAAAGTTGAAAATTTGTGCCAGACCGGGATTGGTTGGATGTGGGACGATGGCAGCTTTGCCATAATAGTAATAGCGGTCTATCTATGTGTGTCCTTACACTTTTGAATCGTCTGTGATTGGCTCACTTTTCTTTTTCCGGATTTAATCCCCACCTTTTTTATTTTTGCAGTTTCTAATTTCTTTTGAGTCACCGGGGTTTCATGTTTCATATCACAAGGCAATGCTAACTTTTGATGCCTAAAACACAAAGAAGTTATAAAGAACAGATATTAATGTACCAGCACAAACTCCAGCCTTCACTATCAGCATATCACTTTTCCAACTATTTCCTTTCTTGTCAAGGCTGGATAATTAGTACATTATTAAACCCACCTTGGCATACATATCAAAAATAAATTCAGAACTTAAGCATGTCATCTACTCTTAAAATTCTAATTTTCGTATAGACATGATTCAACATGATTCATATAATAGTTTGCACAGTGTTTTAAAATATTTGGCAAAACCAATATTTGTATTAATGGTTTGTTATTTTCTCTTGATTGTAGGAATTGATATGGTGGACTGGGTTTAAGTGCTAAGCAGCTGTCAGAACTAAAGAACAGAAAAAATGCATGTGCACTTCTAGTTTTTGGATCCTACAATAACCATTTGACTTTTGTCTCTTATGTTATTTAATTCTGATAATGGCTGCTTAGCAGTTGGAAAAAGTCAACCCTCTTAATTTCTGTGATAAAATTTCAATAAAACAAATTTTGAATAATAGATTGCATACTCCTTAAACAATGTCTAGTTTAACATTAATTTTTAACTTAAGAAAAATTAAAACTTCGAGAAAGTATGCATTTATTTATACTTCCCAATTACATTTTGCAGACTTGCCTCTTTGAGCGGAACTGGACATCAGCGGGATAGTTGAATTTGCTGTTGAAGCATGAAGTAGCAGCATGAAAATTCTAGTCTCAGTGAACAAAAATATCAAAGCCTAGGTGTAAAATTTCCAACTCTTCTTGGAGCTATTATCCAATATTGCTGTGTTAATATTCACTTGACAACTGAGAAAGTTTTCATTATGATGTAAAACAGAGTACTGAGAAATAAAGTTAAAGGTTGTAAAGTTGTTAGTGTTGATCTTGAATGTATATGTTGAAAATAAAATTGACATAAAAGGCTGTATTTTTTACTAAAACCTGAAAATGTTGGATTTGCACTTATCCACCACTAGTACATTGTCAACAATTGCATGGAAAATTCCAAATGTGCTGGCACTTTAAAACTTTGACAATTTTGTGCCATACTTCTGGGTGGTAGCAGGGCCTGAATAAAGTTGCATCCTTAATTCGTTGTGTTAAACTATTTTGTGGAAAACTGCTATGTAATAAACAGTGCTTAGAAGTGTAGCCATTGAGTTGAGCCATTTGTAGACAAAGTGCAGCTGTCTCACATAGTCGTGTGCAAAAACTAATAATCCCACCCTCTGCAATTTCCCGGATCTTGTAGGCTCTGAAACAGTACAGGCGACGGCATCTGGCTCATTGACAGTGTCAGCCACAGACAGCACTTGGAACCTGTTTGTCTGACAAACTGGGGAGGCCTTAGGTGCGGCTGTCTGGGAAGTTTTTCGCTGCCTGCTTTGCCCCGGGGCGACCTCCCACTCGACCACAGGTGAGGGGTCAAGCTCAGTGCGAGCACTAACTGGGTTGGCCTCTGGTGAGGACCGATCGGAGGACTCTGACGTACTGGACGTCAGTTGGATCCCCACGGCCGGCCCACAACAGTGGTGCCCATCCACTGCAGCCTCAAGCTGTGTAACTGAAGCCATCACAGCCTGAAGCTGAGAGCGAAGTGTCAACAACTCGGCTCGCATCCGCACACAACAATCGCAGTCCCTGTCCATACTAAAGACCATGGAAAACTAAACTATGCAGATAAACGGATTATCAGCATGTGCCGCACAACTCTACTGTAGACCCTGACGACAACGCACGATCTGTGTCTAGTAATTCACAGATATTCAAAGACCTAAGTACCAAAGCACTCAGGTGAAACTAAATAATTTGACACAGATTTGGAATTTGTAATATGTCACAAAATCGGTTTACTTTCCGACACAAACGAAAAACGCGACAACTGTTGCTATTAGATATTAAATTTACACGCAGAAACTCAAGAAACTGAACTATTAAAGCATACAGATGATGAAAAAATTCGCTCCTGTTTAGGAACTCGTAAATGACACAAAAGCGGTTACTTGCCTGTTGCTGGGTCTGTCTTGGTCTGCTGCTGCTACCTGATTGATTTATTTATGAAATTACAATGAAATGAACACCCTTAGCTGCTTACAGGCGTTGACATACATCAACGGGGACAAATGAAAATGTGTGCCCCGACCGGGACTCGAACCCGGGATCTCCTGCTTACATGGCAGACACTCTATCCTGCTGAATATTCCATCCCTCACCCTCCTCCTTCTCCACGTCGCGTACCGGTCCCCTGGTGGACCGCAGCATGTAGAGACGCTTTACGTGCTCGTCGACGTGCTTTACGCACTTTTAAACGCCACCCTACAGTGGCGAATTGTATCAATTATAAACGATTACGTGCTCAGTGTCGTCGTATTATCAAAGAAAGCAAGAAAGCCAGCTGGGCTGCTTTCACAAGCACCTTCAACAGTTTTACTCCTTCTTCTATTGTCTGGGGTAGCCTGCGCCGGCTATCTGGCACTAAGGTCCACTCACCAGTTTCTGGCTTGAAGGTCGCGAATGACGTCCTTGTGGCCCCTGAGGCTGTCTCCAATGCCTTCGGCCGCTTTTTCGCAGAGGTTTCGAGCTCCGCTCATTACCACCCTGCCTTCCTCCCCCGCAAACAGGCAGAGGAGGCTAGGCCACCTAACTTCCGCTCCTCGAATTGTGAAAGTTATAATGCCCCATTCACCATGCGGGAACTCGAAAACGCACTTGGCCGATCACGGTCCTCTGCTCCAGGGCCAGATTCTATTCATATTCAGATGCTGAAGAACCTTTCTCCTGCGGGTAAAGGTTTTCTTCTTCGTACTTACAATCGCATCTGGATTGAGAGACATGTTCCCGCATGCTGGCGCGAGTCTATTGTTGTCCCGATTCCTAAGCCGGGGAAGGACAAGCACTTGCCTTCCAGTTATCGACCCATCTCGCTTACCAGCTGTGTCTGTAAAGTGATGGAGCGAATGGTTAACTCTCGATTGGTTTGGCTGCTCGAGTCTCGACGCCTACTTACCAATGTACAATGTGGATTTCGTAGGCGCCGCTCTGCTGTTGACCATCTGGTTACCTTGTCGACCTTCATTATGAATAACTTCTTGCGGAAGCGCCCGACCGCGGCTGTGTTCTTTGATTTGGAGAAGGCGTACGACACCTGTTGGAAGGCGGGCATCCTCCGCACCATGCATACATGGGGCCTTCGCGGTCGCCTCCCTCTTTTTATTCGTTCCTTTTTAATGGATCGACAGTTCAGGGTACGTGTGGGTTCTGTCCTGTCCGACACCTTTCGCCAGGAGAATGGGGTGCCACAGGGCTCAGTTTTGAGCGTCGCTCTCTTCGCCATCGCGATCAATCCAATAATGGATTGCCTCCCAGCTGATGTATCAGGCTCCCTTTTCGTGGACGATTTTACCATCTATTGCAGCGCGCAGTGTACACGTGTCCTGGAGCGCTGTCTTCAGCGTTCTCTTGACCGTCTTTACTCCTGGAGTGTCGCCAATGGCTTCCGTTTTTCTGCCGAGAAGACGGTCTGTATTAACTTCTGGCGATACAAAGAGTTTCTCCCACCGTCCTTAAGACTCGGTCCCGTTGCTCTCCCAATCGTGGAGACAACCAAATTTTTAGGCCTTACATTTGACAGGAAACTTAGCTGGTCTCCACATGTGTCATATTTGGCCGCCCGTTGTACCCGTTCTTTAAATGTCCTCCGTGTTCTCAGTGGTCTGTCGTGGGGAGCGGATCGAACCGTCCTACTTCGTCTATATCGGTCGATCGTCCGCTCCAAGCTGGATTATGGGAGCTTCGTATACTCCTCTGCACGGCCATCCATCTTACGCCGCCTCAACTCCATACAACATCGGGGTTTACGACTTGCGATCGGAGCATTTTATACCAGTCCCGTAGAGAGTCTTCATGCTGACGCTGGCGAATTGCCACTCACCTACCGGCGCGATATACTGCTTTGTCGGTATGTCTGTCGGCTACTGTCAATGCCCGACCATCCGTCTTATCGTTCCTTTTTTGACGACTCTCTTGACCGTCAATACGGGTTGTATGTCTCTGCCCTGCTACCCCCTGGCGTTCGCTTTCGTCGCCTCCTTCAACACCTTACTTTTTCCCTCCCTGCAACCTTTCGAGTGGGCGAGAGCCGCACGCCACCTTGGCTCCAGGCTCAGGTCCGCGTTCACCTTGACCTCAGCTCGCTCCCAAAAGAGGTCACCCCCGGTTCGGTCTACCACTCCCGTTTTTTGGAACTTCGTTCGAAGTTCATCGACATGACTTTCATTTATACAGATGGCTCTAAGACCAATGACGGGGTCGGGTGTTCCTTTATTGTCGAGGCACAAAGTTTCAAATACCGGCTCCATGGCCATTGTTCGGTCTTCACAGCTGAGCTCTTTGCCCTCTACCAGGCTGTTCTTTACATCTGCCGCCACCGACATTCTGCTTATGTCATCTGCTCAGATTCCCTGAGCGCCATCCAGAGCCTCAGTGATCCGTACCCGGTTCACCCTTTCGTACACCGGATCCAACGCTCTCTTCAGCAGCTGGTGGACGTCGGTTCTCCAGTTAGCTTTATGTGGGTTCCGGGCCATGTCGGTATCCCTGGGAACGAAGCTGCAGATGCCGCGGCCAAGGCTGCGGTCCTCCAGCCTCGAACAGCTTCTTGTTGCGTCCCTTCGTCCGATTTTAGCAGGGTGATTTGTCGGCGCATCTTATCTCTGTGGCGTGCCGATTGGGCTGCACTTACCGACAACAAGCTTCGGGCCTTAAAACCTCTTCCCGTGGCTTGGACGTCCTCCTCACGCCCTTCTCGGCGGGAGGAGGTCGTTTTAGCCCGGTTAAGAATTGGACACTGCCGGTTCAGCCATCGCCATCTGCTGACGGCTGCGCCGGCGCCGTTCTGCCCATGTGGGCACTTGCTGACGGTTAGACACATTTTAATGTCCTGTCCAGATCTTAACACACTGCGCCTCGATCTTAACCTGCCAAATACTGTCGATGCCATTTTAGCGGATGACCCACGAGCAGCTGCTAGTGTTCTTCGTTTTATCAATTTGACACACCTCGCTAAGGACATTTGATGATGCTGTTTTTTAATCCTATGCCTGTCAGTCTGTCTTTTATCGTGTTTTCCCTTTTAGTTGTTGTGGTCAACTTGTGCCTCGCGGTGCATTCTTAGAGTAGTCAGGGCGCTAATGACCATTGAAGTTGTGCGCCCTAAAACCACCAAAAAAAAAAAAAAAAAAAAACACTCTATCCATCTGAGCCATCGAGGACACAGAGGATATCGTGACTGCAGGGATTTATCTCTGGCTCGCCTCCTGCGAAACCCACATTCTCAACGTATTGTCCCGCACTACATTCGTAGTGCCCCCGCCCATTATACTCATTACTCGCAGCGAGTTGCCGATTCCCGTAAGAGTTCGGGCACTGTTTGTGCATTCGCACAGAAGTGAAGATGGTCAAGTGGCCGTTGAGCCGTAACTATATATATACTAAGATGGTATTTCTTCTTTCGGACATGTCAGAAAGAACAGATACCATCGGTGACCATGCAGCTCGTTAGAATGAAATTACAATGAAATGAACACCCTTAGCTGCTTATGGGCGTTGACATACATCAACGGGGACAGATGAAAATGTGTGCCCCAACCGGGACTCGAACCCGGGATCTCCTGCTTACATGGCAGACACTCTATCCATCTGAGCCATCGAGGACACAGACGATATCGTGACTGTAGGGATTTATCTCTGGCTCGCCTCCTGCGAAACCCACATTCTCAACGTATTGTCCCGCACTACATTCGTAGTGCCCCCACCCATTATACTCATTACTCGTGGAGCATTGCCGATTCTCGTAAGAGTTCGGGCACTGTTTGTGCATTCGTACAGAAGAAGAAGATGGTCAAGTGGCCGGTGAGCCTTAACTACATATATATACTAAGATGGTATCTGTTCTTTCAGACATGTCCAAATGAACAGATACCATCTTAGTATATATGATTTGTTTATTTTGGAAGGATAATTTAGGATGTAACCATGTTTTATCTTCATTTGTATTTGAATGTTTATCTGGAGGGACATGCCACATACCTACCCCTATGATAGGTAACGTAAATAAATGGGTGTGAACGAGCAATCTTTGGCCATATACCTAATCTGTTGCATGAACAAGAGAACCAACCTGCGAGGGCACGTACCTGACATGGCGTGGCTGGCACCCTCGCAGACTCTTAGTTGTCTAAAGTCGTTCCTTCACATTTCGGTTTCGCGGCCTACACCATCCTACCTACTTTCATCTGTCAACTTTCAACAGTACAACACCTTTTGGAGTCTCTTATCTGGGCGTATTCCAACACAAAACTATTCAATCCATGTGGACTAACACAGTTAGGCCTTAATCTGCGCAGATCTTTAGCAAACGGTTGCTGTTGGAACACCGATTACAATGTTTCACGCCACCATGGCTTACTTAGTGTTCACACCCATTTACCTACATTTTTTCTATCCAAAAGTTCTTTCGTGGTCCCTCTGTCAGCTAACTTGCCGGTTCCGTATAATGTATCAAATTGCCACCTCTTAGCGTCTATTGATGACCTCTTAAAATATGAAAAAGGGCAAATTTCTTATGATCGTCTCTTAGCACACTTAAATGAATGGCAAACAGCCACTATACTATACACAACCATTATACCCAGCGCCACAGGAACCCCAGAATCAGGGCGAATATTGCCCATAACTCAAAAACACTAAGCAACTAAGCAGAAAACCTATCAGGCATGTGCTCTCCCTTAGTTGTAAGAGTGCAATTGTGATATCAACTAATGTGGAAAAACTAGTGTAGCATAGTGAAGTGTTCCCTTAGTGATAACTCCTTTTTTAAATGTGTTTGGAATGTGTGAATCTCCCCTCAAACCCCCCTGTGCTGCTACGCCCCTTCCCGCCGGCAGCTTGCGCACTGCCTGCTAAGGACAACACACCACACCACCTCATGCCACTCACTCCCGTAATGACTCATCAGTGGTGATATGTTCAAATTTCCAACTTATTTAAGCAAACAAGGCACTTTTACTTCATCCTAACAACAAGAACACTTGGCATGTTTGCCTCATTCCAGCTATTACGTTTTGTTCTCATGTATTTCATTAATGTAATTTTGTTTTGATGTTTTATGATGTTTTGATGTTTTATGATGATTCTTGTAAACACATAATATTGTTGACATGCGTAAGTCCTTTTGTGACCCCTAGGAGGTCTTTAGAGTCTCTACACTCTCCCATAGTTTAAGGCTCCTGCTGTCTTCTGTGGGAACCATTAAGTCAAATAACATCTACTACGTTTTGTGAACTAAAATTGTTTACATTTAAATAATAATTACATTGAGCAAATTCACATACATTA
The DNA here is from genome assembly GCF_023864345.2 of Schistocerca serialis cubense. NCBI lineage: Eukaryota > Metazoa > Arthropoda > Insecta > Orthoptera > Acrididae > Schistocerca > Schistocerca serialis. The sequence goes on along the minus strand of NC_064638.1, from coordinate 1,198,173,257 downwards.
TCCACTCCTACAGACGGAGGAGAAGTGCAAAGGATGAGCCAATCAGTAGGAAAATTTTAATTTATTTTATTAGCTCCCAGTGGTAACTTCAATTTTCCATTATGGCCAAGCCACGGCCAGCATTGTCAGCTGCCTGTACATTCTTTCATCCCACAGTCTAGCAACAGGAAGTCAGCACCAAGGAAGGGCACCTTGACTACGCGCCTCCCTTGTGTGCTGACAAGGGTACGCTATGCGCTCTCGAAAGTTCTATGCTGCCCACACGGTTTTCTTGAACCTGACCAATCAGGGTGGAGGAAGCTGCGTGGTGTGTCGAATATACCCGGCCGTCCATTGCTGGGCCCACTCTCTTGTTTTTCTTGCTCTTCTGCGAGTCGAATGCGCGCCCTGTAGTTGTGAACATCTGCTTCTCCCAGTGCTGTGGCACTGTGGACTTAGTTTTCGCAGACACCAACCTTCGCCATACTTTACCTTCTGGCTCATGCTCACCTCCCTTGGCCCAACAATGTATTCCCTATAGCATAGCTTTTGCCAATAAATGGCCTGACAGAAGAAACTTTGTCCTGCTCTTTCCAAAATGCCCACCGCTGTCCCATCCGCCCATCTTGTACAGGGCACTCCATTATTGAGGAGGCAGAGTTCAAGTCCTGCCAGCATGTCTTCAACTACCCTGCCCCGTCAGCGGTCGCAGTAGCACCCCACAGAGGGTAATGAGCGTTTAAATCCCCTAGGAGAAGGAACACGGGAGGGAGATGTCAAATTAGGGCAAGAAGAGCAGGAAGTGTAGGAGCCCAATCTGGGAGCAGATATAGACTGCATATTGTTACTGTGGAGACTAAATGGATCCAAATGGCCACTGCTTCCAGTAAAGTCCATTTGGACCAACGTAAAGTCACCACCAGAGGCTTGCAAAGGGCTGACCTGGTTCCAGCAGAAGGCTTGGAAATCATGAAGGGTTGGAGAAAGGGTATCCATAAAACAAGATACCTGCAATGCAACACAAGCTACAGAGTAGAGGGCAAGAAGAGACTGCTATTCCAGAAGGTGACAATAGCAACCATTACATTTCCATTGGTGGGAATTAGTACAAGAGGCTGGATGGAAGGTCGAACAGGCCAGAATGAGTAATTGGTCATTGTGCTGAGACAGTTTCTGTCACCGGTAAGGACAGATTGACATCCATGAATGTAAGATCAGATCCTGATTGATAGGGAGTGAGTGCACTCTCTGGGATGTCAGGGGAGTCTCATCCCAAGACTTATGCATCCTCTTTGTGTCTTTCAGAGGACGAGAGGAGGTGTGGTTGTGAAGAGAGCAAGCCGCAGGAATATTGGGATCCAAAAGAGAACAACCAGCCTCAAAGCCACAATGCATGGGTCCCATATCCAACTCAAAGTAACAGGCTTCTTGTCCTGGACACATAGGAGAGGAGAGTTCCTAGAGAGAGATCTATGACGGGTGGGTGGTGGAGAAGAGAATTTATTCTCTGGCTGAGGAGAAGGGGTAGTTCCATGAGGTTAGGGTATGGGGACCACCAGGGAAGAGGAAAGGGAAGGGGCAGGACAGGAGTAAGGATGAAAAAGGAGGAGGTGGAGGAGGAGGAGGATGAAAGGATGCAATAGAAGCAAAGATAGATATTGATGCTGGGTAGAGATAGTCAAATTTTTGTTGGGCCTCACAGCAGGATAGACAGTCAAGGGTTTTGAATTCCTGAATCTTCCTTTCCTTTTTATAGATAGAGCAATCTGGCAAGAGAGGAGAATGTGGAGTGGGCTAGAACAGTTCATGCACTTGCCCGATGGGATGCAAGGACGCCCCATGTGGAGAGGGCAGCCACAGTCATCACAAACAGGATTCGTCTCACACTGTGAAGGCATGTAAAATGGAGACACTGCAAACAGCACATGGGAGGTGGCACATAGGGCTTCATGTCACAGTGATAGACCATACCTTGACTTTTTGTGGAAGGTTACCCCCTCAAAAGGCAGGAGAAAGTGCCGATGTCAATGGAATCGTCTTTAGGATCTCTCGACTCGCTGAACAAAATGAACACCGCACTGTTCCAGATTAGTTCCTCATCATACTAAAGGAGGAGTCTTTATGAGAAATAATACCCTGTGTCATATTTAAGGAGTGGTGAGAAGTAAATCTCACTGGGATGTCTCCAAAGTGCTCACAAGCATGAAGGGAAGCCGATTATCTGGTAGAAGGGTTTCTAAGTTCTAATCAGATCACACCTTTCGAAGTGAGTCAACTTCACCAAACTTGTCTTCAATATGTTCTACAAAACTGAGAGGTTTGGTAGTGGCGAAAGTCTTGTCATCTGCCCTAGAACAAACCAAGCTGTTGGGCCTGACACTCCTCTCAGGGGGTGGCCAGGGAGGGAAAGACCAAGGAAGCAAAAGTAGAAGCAGAGAGAGAGAACAGTTCCTGTCTGAAGAAGTGGCCGCAGAAGAGTAGCCAGAAGTATGGACCTCAGCATATTTCTTGTGCAGAGCATCTGCCCAGGTACAACCCAGCCACAGCAAGAGCAAAGGGCCACTTGGTCAAATGGTTCCTGCCATGAGGTACAAAGCCCAAAAAAGATGAGCAACCACTCCAAGGCATACAAGAGATGGTGACAGTTCATATACTTTAACTGTGATCCCTGCTGTGTTGTCAGGGGAATTAGCCAGATGGGTATACAACAGCTCCACCACACAGACTGCCTACACGTGCTGGTGATGTGGGTGGGGGGGCTGTGGTGGGGAAGGAATGGGGGAGGAGGAGACAGGAGAGGAACCCTCACTTCAGATGCTAGGAATGAGCTCTTCCCCAAATGGCTCACACTATGGAAACAGAATTTAGAAAGGGAGGTCAAAACTCCAGGGCTGGGGGGGAGGGGGGGGGGGGAAGTAGGGAGAGTGGAGAGTGGAAACACAAGACCAAAAAGGAATAGCGTAGCTGAAGGAACAGCAAGGTCATCATAAAGGGAAACATCAAGGGAGAAAGAGGGGGAGAGGAGGGGGAGGCACTAGGATGGGAAGCAGTGGATATTGGGGAGGGAATGCAGCCTAGGAGAGAAGAAAGGCTGCAATAGCTAGGGGTGCTCTTGCACACTACACACACACACCCACAAAAGAGCTGTGGGTCCCACTAGGAGCAGTCAGGAGGCTTGGGGCTCAGGGACTGTAAAGGAGAGAAGTTGAAATAGGAAGAAAGACTAGTGAGTGTGTTGGTGAAAAAAAATAATGCACCACAAAGGAGTTATGCAAATTGGTCACAAACTGATATTCATACAGGTATCGGCAGAAAATACAAAATTGTAGACTTTGGCAGCTGATAGTTGAATGTGTGACACTGCAACACAATTTCACTGTGCAGCTGACAAGAATAGTAAACCGGGGACATTCTGATACTGGGGCATAAAGTATTTACAAATTTAATTCCATGCATTCAGCTAGACAGTAAATGTGCCTCACAGATAGGTGCGTAAACAATACATACAGATGTCCGCATTTGAGAGAGGACGTGTAGTTTAACTCAAACAAGCCGGATGGAGTAGTCGGTGAATCACTCAACATTTGAATAGGATTAATGCCACCATTCTATGATGTTGGTGGGAATGGGTGAATCACGGCCGAAAACAGCATCAAGAAGGAAGGGAGGGACCTACAGAGATGACACAATGTCAGGGCTGAGCTACCATCAGAGAGGCACTCAGAGCCCCAGATTTTTCATTATTGTCAAACCGATGTGCATGTGGAGCTTCAGTGACCATGGAGCAATAATAGGTGGCTCACAGAAAGAGGGCTGAACTCAAGGTGTCCCTTGCGCTGACTGCCATTGACCTCAGTACTCTGACAAGCCCATTTGCAAATGGTGTCTGGCACATTCAGCCTGAAATCACATTGACTGGATTAGAATTGTCTTCATTGCTGAGTCCCACTTCAAACTGAGCCCTGATGACCAGCGAAGATGTATGGGAACACTCTGGACAGCAATGGAATACCAATCTATGATCCAAGGCACCATTTCATTTCATAGCAGGATCCCTTTGTTTGTCATCCACAGCATTCTTACAGCACACCAGTACATCGACAATATTCTGTGCCCCATTTTGTTTCCCTTCATGGCAAGCCATCCTGGGCTTACATTTAAGCAAGATAATGCCCATCCACACACAGCGAGAGTTTCCACTGATTGTGTTTGTACTTGCCAATCTCCAGACCTCTCTCCAACTGAGAAGGTTTGGAGCGTTTTGACAGTGCCCTCCAGCCAGCTGAGGATTTTCATGATCTAACATGTTCACTGGGCAGAATTTGGCATGATATCTCTCAGGAAGACATCCAACAATTCTATCAATCAATGCTCAGGTGAATAACTACTTGCATGAGGGCCAGAGGTCGGCCAACATGTTATTGACTTGCTCAATTTGTGAAGCTCTTTCTCTTGATTAAATCACCCAGATTGACAGAAACTGTAATCATTTGTTTGTCTGTACATGTAATTCAACTGATTTCTGTACCCTTCAGATAATTCCTTTGTGGTGCTTCATTTTTTTTGTCTTAGAGTGTAGAACATTGCACTCTACTTTTTTCATAATTTTGTTGTCCTTCTATCCTAGGCTTTTCATTGTTTGGTCTTAAAGGAGACTGTTGGAAAATAAAGGTTTCTGATAACATTAATTCTCATTGTTCCTATCAGGCCAAGAACTCTTTAGACAACCCTAGTATGTAGTTCAGAGAAGAAGGTATGAGGGGAGAGGATCCAGATGCATGGTCTGTGAAGCAGTCATTGAAGTGGAAACCATTCATTAAAATGGACAGCTGGTTGGTGGTCATGCCCACATGGCAGTGAAATAAAATACAGTGGAGCTGGTGTATGATATTACTGCACCCATAGGAGGCACTACCTATGGCACGACAGATATGACTGACGGGACAGGAAAAGCGTGTGCTTGGTGGGTGAGTCAGGTCTTGCACCTGGCTCTTCCACGGAGATATGGCCCATGTGGCAACAGATAAGAAGCATGTGTGGCATAAGGATGATCCAGGATATTTCGTAGATGGGGTGGGTGGCAGAACACTACTTTGGGAGACATTGGAAGGATTGTGGGTAGAATGTACCTCATTTATGGTTACGATAAGAAGTAAAAACCCTGGTGAAGTATATGGTTAAACTGTTCCAGTCTGGGATGATATTGGGTAATGGGTAATGAGAGGTTACTCCTTTGCAGCTGGTTCACAGAGGTGCTTGTCGGAGGAATATAGGTGGGTGTGGAAATGTTAGGAGAGATTTGCTTGCAGACTAAGTTTGAAGAATAATGCCAGTCTGTCAAGGGATTATTAAAATATCCAGCATACTGGGCAATGGACTGCTCACTAAGCACCTGCTATTTCAGTCCCCAGGCATATATTATCTGACCAGAGGCAGGACCATTTGTGAAGCCAGTCATATCATTAACAAGCTCCAACTTTTGCACAGTCTTTTATGTGGTAATGACCACCAACCAGTTGTCCACCCGAATGAATAGCCACTGTGGCGGAGAACACTGTTGGCCACTGAGAAAGCTGGTTAAAACCTGAGGTTGACAGCAGTGAGATTCTTAGAGAAAATTTAAGCACATATCAAAAGAATAGGTTAATTGAAAATGGTGGTGGAGTATTTACCATATAGGCAAGACACTCAAATCTACCGAGATGGGAATTCAAGCCGCATGTGAGATTGTTTGGTAAAGACTCAATGTCAGGGATGGGCATCAAATTATAACAGGATTCTTCTATCGACCACCAGACTCACCTCCTGATGTAACCAACAACTTTTATAGAAAACAACAGTACAGTAGTGTGCAAGTTCCCAAATTATACTGTAATCATCGGTGGAGATTTTAACACATTGACTGCCACTTGGCCACAGTAGAGCCTCAAACCTAACACTGTAACCTGGCCTGCACAGGCGGTGAAACATCCATCACTAAGCATATGGCAGTAAAAGTCTTAATCAACCAACCATCAAATGGGATAGCTGCAGTTTTGTTTGTGGTATGGTAGCTGTGACAAGAAATCCTGTGGAACATAAACTACCCAGAATTGATGGTTCAGAACCCCATTCATGATAGAGCTAACCCCTTTGAGGATGTCTGCATTGAAGCTGGTAACCATTAGACAGTTGTAGCAACAATGATTACCAAAGTACAAAGGGCAACTAAAACAAGTAGGAATATTTCGTAAACTAGATAAAGAAGCAATAATGCCATATCTCGAGGAGCAACTCTTGAACTTTTAGCTCAGGACAGTAGCATATAGAGGAACTAGGCTCAAGTTTAAAAGAATAGTTGATCATGTTCAGGATAGCTATGTACCCAGTAGAACAGTTTGTGGTAGGAGGGACCCTCCATGATAGACAATCAATGTAAAGAAACTCCTAAAGAAACAGAGACTTCTGCATAACAGGTGTGAAAGAAAGCAGGAGGCTATAGATAGATAGATGCTGAATAAAATGCATCTAGCTATCAAGAGAGTATGCTTCAACCCTCAGTAACTACTGTAGCAGAATATTGTGGAAACATCTTTCACAAAACTCAAAGAAATGCTGTTAGAGACACCAATGTTAGCACCTGGTCACTCATGGATGAGACAGGAACTGAAACTGAAGAAAGCAAAGTAAAAGCAGAAATGCTTAACTTCATTTTCAAATGTTACTTTACAAAGGAAAACTCAGGAGTATTGCTCAATTTTAATTCCCACATCACTGAAAACATGAGTGTAATAGATATTAGTGTCAGTGGTATTGAGAAAGATCTGAAATTGTTAAAATTTAAACCCTCATAGCATCCAAACCTATCTTGCCAACCTTGAATGAAGTTCCGCTCTGCAGAAGAGTGCGTGCTGATATGAAACTTACTGGCAGATTAAAACTGTGTACCGGACCGAGACTTGAACTCAAGACCTTTGTCTTTCGCAGGCAAGTGCTCTACCACTTGCCCGCAAAAGGCAAAGGTCCCGAGTTCGAGTCTCAGTCCGGCACACAGTTTTAATCTTGCTGATCTTATACATCTGTCATATCCCCAAAATTCTCTCCCAATATCCCACAAAACTCAGAACCTAAACAAACACAAAACACTGTTATCAAGTGATCTGCCACAAACCTCAATCCTCTCCAAAGACTTCACCTTAAGCCCCACCCACAAGTTCAATCATGTGAGATTCGTCAAAGATCTGTTCTCTATATACTGATTCCTACAGTGGAAACACTATTTTGCTACCAATTTGTCTAACCAAAGCTATCACAATCACAACATCGAACATGGTCTCTACCAGTAACACAATCCAACTTTGACTGCCACCCTCTCTCACCTAACATACTGGAAGTCTAGCATGATCTCCAATCCATACTCAAATCTTTAGGCCCATCCCAGCATCTTTCCACTGAATCAGTCTCCTTATCCAAAGACCCTCCACACACACACTTGCTACATACTTCCCAAAACCCAAAAACCTAACAATGCTGGACACCCCGTTATAGCAGGTTTTACCACCAACCGAAAAAGGGTATAGTCATGGGAACAACTGAATGAAAATAATTGTTTCAAGTGGTTGTAGTTTTATTACCAGTTGGATTATCCTTCTTTCATTTGTTACAAGTGAAACCAGTCAGTGGGAGCAACCATATGAAAACAATTGACAGTCCATTGTAGTTTTGCACACTGACTAAGTTATTCAATCTTTCTTTTCACATGAAACCAGTCTGCAGTACTTCCATTACTTGAACTAAGGTAGTGGTATACAACTGGGATAGCCCTATCCCTGGGGATACGTGAAGTGAAGATATCTCACATATGCCGAAGTTGAAGTACGGATTACACATATATCTTCATTTAAATATGTACTGAATAAAGTAATTCTTGTTGTCATCATTCTAAACTGACTAAAATATTGTTGGATTTAAGTTGTACCAGATGCAATTAACATATAATTAATGAAGCTTGGAGGTACCAAGTTGAGCATTAAAGTTCCCTTAGGGGTACAGGAAGAAGAAAGGAACATTGCTATATTTTAGCAACTGTTTACATTATGTTTTACTGTAAAGATGTGACAATGTCCATTAATTCAAACAATTCGAATCTAGCCCCCTCAGATTGTGTGTTCTCGTACACTCCATTTCAGCCCCATGTTGCCGCAGTCACCAAGAGCGCAGCTGGCATGACGGCATGGCCTGTGACAGCTGGCTGTTGCACTGCTCCACAGCCATGCCTTCTCCTTGCAATGGCTGTGCTTCTGGCTGCAGCAGGAGACTGCCGGTGGTTCTCCCACATGTCCAGCCCCTAGCATGTTGCCTTACCGCAGGATAAAATGTTGTGAATATATGTAAGTGAAATCACTCAAACCCAGAGACTGAGTAAAAAAAAATTCATCTAATGTACATAACTGTTGAAGACTTGTGTCAGTTGGTTGTCTCACATTAAGTGAAGCCTCTCAAACCAGTAGATTGAAAAACATTTATATAGCTGACATGGCTGCAGAACCTAGTTCATTTGGTTGTTTCATTAAACTGAAAACTAATAGAAAGAAAAGCTATGGACTGGCATATTGTTCATTAAAACCTGTTGATTGTCCAGGCACTAAAAGACTCTCCACTATGTCGACCGACCAATTGCCCATAGCCTAACCTCTCATATTAACACTTTTGTGGTTGATGGGACATGTATGTCCCACTAAAGTAATGTAAAGTTCTGACCACTGGGATGTCTATATCACATATCTGTCTGGTGCTAGCATGTAATGAAGTGCTTTCGAAATTTGGAGCAAAATACTGTGGATTATGGTGTGGCTATATAGAAGGCTGTGGGCTATCAGACAGGGTGGCACGTGTTGACAGTGTTTCTGTTTCATGTAAATCTGATCAAATCGCCATCTTATCCATTCCAAGAATGCCTGAAGTAACTAATTGTGTTTTCTTATATATCAAAGACATTGTTTTGAAAAATTACTACACATCTCAGTAATTCTACATCTACATCCATACTCCGCAAGCCACCTGATGGTGTGTGGCGAAGGGTGCCTTGAGTACCTCTATCGGTTCTCCCTTATATTCCAATCTCGTATTGTTCATGGAAAGAAAGATTGTCAGTATGCCTCTGTCTGGGCTCTAATCTCTCTGATTTTATCCTCATGGTCTCTTTGCGAGATATATGTAGGAGGGAGCAATATACTGCTTGACTCCTCGGTGAAGGTATGCTCTTGAAACTTCAACAAAAGCCCGTACTGAGCTACTGAGCGTCTCTCTTGCAGAGTCTTCCACTGGAGCTTATCTATCATCTCTGGAACGCTTTTGTGATTACTAAATGATCCTGTAACGAAGCGCACTGCTCTCCGTTGGATCTTCTCTATCCCTTCTATCAGCCCTATCTGGTACGGATCCCACAAGGATGAACAGCATTCAAGCAGTGGGTGAACAAGTGTACTGTAACCTACTTCCTTTGTTTTCAGACTGCATTTGCCTTAGGATTCTTCCAATGAATCTCAGTCTGGCATCTGCTTTACCAACAATTAATTTTATATGCTCATTCCATTTTAAATCACTCTTAATGCCTACTCTCAGATAATTTATGGAATTAACTGCTTCCAGTTGCTGACCTGCTATATTGTAGCTAAATGATAAGGGATCTTTCTTTCTGTGTATTCGCAGCACATTACAGTTGTCTACATTGAGATTCAGTTGCCATTCCCTGCACCAAACGTCAATTCGTTGCAGATCCTCCTGCATTTCAGTACAATTTTCCATTGTTAAAACCTCTCGATATACTACGGCATCACTGTGACACTCCCCTGTGGCACACCTGAAATCACCCTTACTTCGGAAGAATTCTCTCCATTGAGAATGACTCTAATTCTGCTAATCTGTACAAAATTTATTTATGGTGGGACATATATGCCCCAGAAAACGTCATAGAATGAAGAAAACAATAGTGTGTGATATGTCAGAGCCATCTTCAAATGTTATGTTGAAAACTTCTGTGTGATCTTTCATGTTTTTCATTGTCAGGAGAATAAACGTGTTTTGGTACTGACATGTTATACTTTTTTTCATAATTTCCAGCCTATTATAATCATTCTAAAATTAAATATTTAGCCCTACAAACCCTAGCCACACACAAGAACATGGATCTAGTTAGTTTAATGGGTAATATGTGTCCCACTTCGCCGATTTTCAAAATTGGTCATCTTAAATTTATTTGGTAGTGTAAGTGTATTATTTATAAAAAAGGAAGATAGGTTTTGACCTTTTATTTTTGAAATATATGCTAAATATGTTTTAATTATTAAAGGATTAAAGGTACATACCAGTCTCTTCACTGACTCTCAGTCAGCCTCGCCTATTTCACATGCATCCCCCCACCCCCATGTCACCTCCCTATATGCACGCATCTCCAATGCCGAAGAACATTACCTCTTCCAACACCCTCTGCCTTCTAATCCACCTCATTCCTTGTGCATTAACTAATTACATTTTCACACAAACAACTTTTACTTTCACAGAAAGATATACAAACAAATCCCTGATACAGTCATGGGAAATCAAATGGAACCCTCTTATACCAATCTCTTTATGGGGCACCTAGAGGAAACCTCCCAAGAATTCCAAAAACCCAAACTTCTTGTCTGGATCAGATTCACTGATGTTATCTTCATAATCTGTAATGAGGGCTAAGGCACCTTATGCTCATTCCTCAAGAGCCTCAACACACTTTCTCATTCACTTCACTTGGTCCTCCTCAGCTCAAAAGGAAGGAAGGAAGATACGGTTAATGTCATATCGACATTGAAATCATTAGAGATGGAGAACAAGTTTGGATTGTTTCACGGATAGGGAAGGAAGTCAGCTGTACCCCTTCAAAGGAACACCCCTTTACTTGCCTGGAGCGATTTAGGGAAATCATGGAAAATCTAAATTTGGATAGCTGAACATGGATTTGAACCATAATCCTCCCACATATGAGCCCAGTGTCTAACCACTGCACACCTTGCTAAATCCCTCAGGTCAACATGACACCTTCCTGGATGTTGACCACCTCTCCAATGGCTCCATCGCACTTCCATCAATGTAAAGTACACTCATCATCAACAGTACCCACATTTTGACAGCTGTCATTCCTTCCACAACAAAAAAAGTCTCAATATTGTCTGACTACCCATGGACAGCACATCTGCAGTGATAAGAATTCCTTTGCCCAATATGCTGATGGTCACAGTAAGTCCTTCACAAACATGGATTACCCCCATCTCCCACCAAGGTTCTGCCTATTGTAATGAACCGAAATGAGGAAAATCCTATCTTATAATACTTCCCACTCCTCCTGAAGCGTTATTCTGCTGCCCACAAATCTATGGAATATCCTGGTTCATCCATAAGCCAAACTCACTCCCAACCTCTTGCCATGTAATTCATATCCCTGTGGAAGCTCCGATGCAAGACCTGTCCATTTTACCCATCCAACATATCTTCCTCCAGTCCCATCACAGGTTTATCCTACTCATCAGAGGCAGGCCACCAGTGAAAGCAGCTATCATATACTAACTCTGCTGCAACTTCTGTGCAGCATTTTATGTGGGCATGACCACCAACAACTGTCCAACTGAACGAATAGCCACAGCCAAACTATGGCCATGAGCAGAGTTGACCACCCAGTGGTGGAAAACGCTGTTCAGTGCAATGTGTTCAATTTCAGTGGCTGCTTCACAACCTGTGCCACATGGACCCTTTCTCCCAGCGCCAACTTTTCTGAACTAAGTAGGTGGGCATCACCCTTGCAACACATCCTTCCTGCCAATAATCCTTCTAGTCTCAGTCTCAACTAACCCCCTGCCTCACACCTACCTCCAGCCTGTCCAAGGACCCAACTTCACTCATCCTGCACCACCCACTCTCATCACCTGGTCTCCTATTTCTGTGTTCTGTCACCCCTTCCCAAAGCACTATTCCTCATCATCATCACTCTCAGGTGCCAATATGTCAGATTCCCATCTCATGCACTTTCTGCTTCTCCCTCACGCATCTCTATTCTGAATACCTGCTGCCTCCCTCCGAGTTATTAGTTATTCTTCCCAAGTCTTCCCTCCACTCCTCATCTCTTGCCCACTCCCTTCACCACACCACTCACCCCTTTCTATCTGCAATCCAGGTATTATATATTCATCCAGCATAATGTAAAAGTAGTAAAAGTAGAGGTGTGTGTGCACTCCAGCTTGGAAAACGATTCGCCCAAATGCTACTGAAGATTTCAGTCTTGTTTATGTGCCTGTCAACAACTTGACTATTCTGTGAGTTGTTACCTTAACCTGAGTTATTAACATAAAAAAGGTAGGACAAAACTAATTTCTTTTATCAATGTATTTATTGGAATATCAATGGGGTCTACTTCTGCCAATGAATTTATTGGAATATTAAAAGAAATTTGTGAGGCAATTTACTTTGTCAGATGGTGATAATGAATGGAAAATTCTAACAGTGAAAATAATAATGAATCTCTTAACTCAATTAGCAATGGATAAAGAAAGTTCAAATAATGTCTAAAAGTAATATTAGGAATGACTTGTTTTCTATCTACTGGGAAAGATCTTTACATGGAATGTAACCAGGTGCTGACTTACAATTATCATGTTGTAAACTGATTGCTACAATTAATTATCAATCACATTAATGGACTGCCGGGGCCTTCAGTGCTATTTGTAAACATTGCAGACGTAATTTACAATTTCATACATTTTTATATACACCAGTAATTGGGAAAGTGTCACAAACTTAACTGTACAGTGCTGTAATAAAATTACTTTCCTTGTTGCTTCTGCAGTGGTACCATTTCCACAAAACTTCCTTTGATGATTTGGGGCATACATTCATAATATTATTTTCATTTTTAAAGTGAAGTTTTGTGATAATGTCTCAGTGAATCCATTTTAAAATAAAATTATTTAACTTACAATTTTCCTAGTTTGGGAACAATGTGCTTACAGTAAATTTGTGCAGGTGTTTTTAATTATTTTTGTACACTTCCTACTGTACCCACAGAAAAGAAAAAAAGCAAGATCCCAATGACTTTGCTTTCAGTATGGTACGATGGAGAGTGTAATCTCCTTAAACTAGTTTCTCTTACAATTTTTAGCTGCTATAATTAGCAAATCAAAAAACTTCTCTCTTATAAATAACGCCATGTTTCACAAATGACATTTCTTTCTTCATTACGCTCTTGAATTTTGTAAGTTTATCAACTAATTATGGTAATTAGTTAATCAAAAATGTCATGATTTGTAATATATAAAACAGAAGCAGTTGCTTCAGTGTTTCCAAATCTCTTTCTATCCATTATTTTTTTGATAACAGATGAAACTGAAGGTTTTGTTACAGCATGACATTCGCCTGCTTTATTTCATCGTTGATTGTCCTTGGTGTCGATGTACTGCGTTGCTATACTGGCTGAAAAATGGGGATGGAAGTTCAACATTGACTACTTTAAAGGATGTAGCCGACAGGTGCACATTTGTGTTTTACAGTTCTTTACTTTCACTGCTCACAACCCCCCAAATAATACACAGTTATATGGCCAGTGCACTGTTGTTTAATTTTCTATAAGCCTCATTAATAGTTTGTAGGCAAACATCCACATACTGCTACAATAGTTTACTGTTGAAAATCTCCGGGCAGTAAAAACCTAACCACACAGTTCTTGCCATGTAATATTGTACGTATTGAACAGACACTGTCATTGTTTCAGCACACAGCGTAATACACTTATTTCACAGTGGATGCATTGTTGTTGAACTAACCAATACGGGTTCCTTGTCTGAAACTCAGCCATGGACTGACTGTCTCAGGATCAAAAATCTGGCCCTTATATATCATCACAATAACAGGCACTGAAACTATATATTGTTTGATGTTTAATTTACAGAAATTACAATTAAAACATAAATCATTAAATTAACTGAATACATCAAAAACTTCCTCGTTTTTAACAGTTTCTTCTACTTTGAGGGTTAAGCCGAATTACTTGTTTAAATGATGAAATTAACAGATATTGTTACGCAAACAATACTTTTGACAAAACTGTTAATTAGTTTGGAATTAATTAAGGGCTGGCTTTGCTAACATGTTTTTGAACAGAGCCAGATAGATCCTTTAAGAATACTATTAATTATTCCTCCAGACGTTAATAATTAGTACAGAATTTATATCTGTTAATAAGTCAACAACAGAATTTAAGTTACAAAATAATTACTGATCTCACTCTACAATAAAAGATACTAACTAGGCATCACCCAAATAAATTAGGAAATTGATGACATACATAAAACTAAGCACAAAATTATACCTGGTGTTATATTCCTTAAAACTGAGGGCCAACTTTTCTCTTTTATGAAAATGCAGGTTACACTCACATATGTTAATGGTAATTAGTCAAGAAAAAAGTGAATTTTAAGGAGGCAGATGCCATAACAAGGGGGGAAGTAAGAATATCTCAGCTTGCTTCGCCACAAGCAGGGCTGTTGCTCAGAGCTGCACACAGGATGTGCTACCCAGATGCCTTCAACATTTTGTACATTTTTTTGTTTAACATAGTTGAATGTAGTTTTTAATAGTTGTTTACCGTTCAAAATTATTTTTAACTATTCTTCTTTCCTCTAAGTCTGCAAAGTCTGTCATTAACACATACCTTTTTAAAAAAGTTTGTAGTGATTCCTGCAGCTGAATGATTGTCACAAGATGAACTGTTCTTGATTAGTGGAATGTAGCTTTATTTCTCCATCTGTGTCTTTTTAACTTGTTTAACCCGCCAAATTTCTTTCATTTCTTCATAAATCACAGCAGACTTTTTACAAACCACCTCTATCTTTGTTGACATATGCTCATCCAGAATTTAATAATATGATCAAATTTCCCTAAAAATTGCTACACACACTTCATTAACAACGAATTAACTAGGTAGACGACATAACTTTAATCAGATTTTAGTTTCCTTTACAATTCTTTCACATCCAAATAATAACCTTTTGGCTTTGTGCATGGTGGGTGAAGAGTCTTGCACCTATACTGAATGACCTGAAGAAATTATGCTGGTTAGTTGTCATAATATCTAAGGTAATCCCATATTGCGCCACATGTCTAGAATTCTGTTCAAGACCTTTTCCAAACATTCTTTCCATAATTCTGAGACATCCCATATGTACCCCTCCAATAAAAAGTAAAATTCACCTCATCATTAGCTAGCAAATTGAAGTTACTCCTAATTGAATCAGGCATTTTGAAAAGGTCATGTATTCATGTATCCACAAAAGGAAAATTTTCAGGAGAAATAAAAAACCATTAGGATTGCAAACGTGAAGAGTAGAAGTGTTTGTTTATATTTACACTATATGTAGGATATTTAACAGAATGTAGCTATAAAATACTCTGCCAGAACACCACATGACCTATGTTATGGTCAAGCAGCTGATGCGAAGATGTGGCCTTTTTGAGTGAAATTGTTTTCATTAAAAATAATATTCTATGATTCGTTGATACCTTGCAGCTGTGTCAAGTTAATAAGTGTTAAAAAAAGGTGAGTAATAAAGACTGCAGCAGGATCCTTATGTTGGTATGTTTTTTTCTTTTAAGTTTAGAATGGTACAAAACAGAAAAGCTGTTAATCATCAAAAGTCTTCTTCATGCTCATTCAGGGCATTTGTAGGCCATTCACAAAGATCATTGTAGAAGTCCAATTTATTGTCTGGAACGTACTTAAACAGTTTCCTAATGTCACGTTGATTGGACATTTGGCCGGCCACTGTGGCCAAGCAGTTCTAGGCGCTCCAGTCTGGAACTGCGCTGCTGCTACGGTCGCAGGTTCAAATCCTGCCTCGGGCATGGATGTGTGTGATGTCCTTAGGTTAGTTAGGTTTAAGTAGTTCTAAGTCTAGGGGACTGATGACATCAGATGTTAAGTCCCATAGTGATTAGAGCCATTTGAACCATTTGATTGGTTTTCCTTTTTATGCAGAAGTGTTTGGTAGTTCTGGCATTCAGGTATGGCTCCCACAGGCTTCCCTAATAAAAAAAATCTTCTTGCTGCAAGTCTTCTATCCACTGGTATGCTTTCAACAAGCCAGGTCACTTGCACAATATTCACACACCATTTGCTGCAACAGTTGTGAGGTCACTTTCTGTTCACGTGGAATTTAGCCAGTGATTTCCTGGGTAAGACAAGTTTTTTATAATGTTTAGGCCACCATGCCTTAAAATCAATTATGTCACTAGTTTGCAATGGATGAACTTTGACAGTGGAACTTGTTCTCTGTATTAGTGTGTTGACTTCATCTGGACTGTATATTGAATCAGTCTTGTGAGTAAGTCTCTTTGCTGCAGAAAAAGCCCTATCACAAAGCAGCAGTAACTGTCCTCTGGAAATTAAAGAATAATCTTCTCAAATTGTCCAGACAATGCTGCAGCTAAGAAATATCTGATCACAGAGTTGTTTTTATTTTGACAGGGAATTCATTTGAGAAGATATGTAGCTCTTTTGCCTCTTTGAGAACATTTTCCTGAAAATACTTGTTTAGCAATGAGCAGACTTCATTGGGTCTTTATAAGCCTGCCCTTCATGGTATGAGAAAAATGTTGCCTTATGATCCCGTAAATTGGCAAGGTGAAATTCTAAAACACACAATTATCTGTAATAAAACACTTCCTACACTGGAATATTCAGTAGTGGATTGTTCTGCATCTAGTGGATAGTAATGACACCTACACTATTGTTTTCCTGGGCCTTCTTGATTACATTAATTTTCTTGGTAAAATTTCTTGGCTCTGTTTTTATGTACCTTAACTATGAGTTCCACTTTAGCCACTCTTTTCACATTGTCATTCAAATACAGGTTTTTATTTTTTTGGTTCAGTTCCTCACATGTCAAGCATGTATCAACCTGCAGTTTTCCAAATTTGTAATCAAAATTTTTCTTCAAGAATTTCAAACAAAATTTGTAGTTCACTTTAGCATCAAGATATCGTAGTTTAAACAATGCATGCATTTGCTTCATATCCAACTTTTTTTGTGTGTGGTTCGAACAATGGACTTAAAGAACAGGAAATGAGTCAATATGACCTTTAATCAGGCAACATACTTCTACAGGGATTACGTTACCGTCTTGAACCCTCCGACTTGCCCTGCATGTCAACCAGTGAGCTGTCTAGCAGTAGCAGATGATTTAAACAAGAAACATGTTTCTCAGTTATTCCATGGAGACTCAAGAACACATTTTTAGAAATGTGTGTTTGTCTTCCATCACTGCTCACATGATAACGAAAATTAGCCATTCGCAGTTTGGGATTTGTATTACTTGACTTTCTTTCTCTTTTTACCAGATTTACATCAATTTGACCTTGTAAATAACCATTCTGTGTATCTTTATCAGCAAAGCTATTCATAGGTGTGAATATTTGCATTTATGATTGCTCTGACAGAGACCTGAAATGCTTTCTTGGGCATCTGAAAACACCGAGCATCTGAAAACACCAACATATTCAACCAACTTGTGATCAAACAGCCTATTTTTCAAGGAACAGTTACAAACTTATTAAGATAGAATTTCTATGATTATCGCCCAATAAGGCAATTATCACCTAAGGTAGTTAGTTCATAAAATCTTCAGATGTGAATTGATAATTCCTACCTAACACCTTTTACACATTCCAGTAATAGAAATTCTTCTACAGAATAGATGGAGTTGTCAAAGAGAATTTTTTTTAGTTTGTTTTCAATTTTTACTCTGGTGACTGTCAGACATTTTATATCACTGGGTAGGCTATCAAAGGTTTTTGTTGCAGCATTATGCACTGTGTTCTAGGCTCGACATCAGTAACCACACCTACCTGCAGTGAGGTCCTATTTTGCTTGCTGATACATTTCCACTGTAGCTCACATGCTGTTCCCCTTGGACTTTTGCTCCTTTTATTCCAACACATTGACTTGAACTACCCTTTTTCGTTTTCTTTACATCCTCACAATCACCGACACTATCACTTTCACTCATTGTAAACAAAAGTGTAACACAAACCTACAATGAAGCACTGTCAACTGTCGACACAAACATATCCTCAGCACGCAGCACTTGCTGTGGTCAATATGCGACATAAAAGCTAGTGACTCCAAAGAGGCCATATAGCAGGAGATTGAGGTTTGGTTTTTTTTTTTTTTTTTTTTTTTAATGACTTACTATCACTCACATAGGACTGAGGATGATATGACCTTTTCACAGGGAATGCGAATTTCTTCAAGTATTTCCAGATTTCGAACTAAACTGGAAACGTGGTAGGGATAGACATTTTTGAAATGGCTGATTCAATTACTTTCAGGTGATCAATAATCATACTGAGAAAAGCAGCTTCATGAATCTACTGAAAGGGAGAAAAGATGGAGTAGCATGGCATTACTGGGCAATGGCTGTTCGGCTGCCTGGTACAAGTCTTTCTATTTGATGCCATGTTGGCAACTTGCACATGTTTATGATGAAGACGAGAGAAAATGATTAGGACTACACAAACACTCAGTATACAAACGAAGAAAATCTCTGACCCAGCCAGCAATTGATTCTGGGACACTGCGATCTACAGCCAGTGATACTAACGATTAACACCATGAGTTGTGGGCAGAGAGACAAATGTACAAACACACATACAAATCACCACAGTATCTCATCAATGAGTAGAAATAGTCAATGCAGCTTTTTTACAAAATTTCATGAACCTGATTTCCAGTCTGAAATGTAAATTTCCCACTGTCTCATCAATGTAGATATCATAACATGTCAGAGTAAAATTTTTTAATACCGTTTTACCTGTGATATCGCCAATTTTGTATACAGTCTTCCAAAGTGGCAAAAACTACTCAACGTGTGTGTGTGTGTGTGTGTGTGTGTGTGTGTGTGTGTGTGTGTGTGTGTGTGTGTGCGTGTGTGTGTTAGTTTTGTGTTCCTTTGCACCTGAAATTGTAATTATATGGAACAAATCATTTTACATACGTATTGCAACTTAATTTTTAATACTGAACATTTGTTAAGTTAGTTAGTTCACAAAATCTTCAGATGTGAATTGATAATTCCTACCTAACACCTTTTACACATTCCAGTAATAGAAATTCTTCTACAGAATAGATGGAGTTGTCAAAGAGAATTTTTTTTAGTTTGTTTTCAATTTTTACTCTGGTGACTGTCAGACATTTTATATCACTGGGTAGGCTATCAAAGGTTTTTGTTGCAGCATTATGCACCACTTTTTGTGCTAAAGACAACCTTAATGTAGAGTAATAAATATATCTTTCCTTCTGGTATTTTAATTAGGTACATCACTGTTCCTAAGTAAATAGCATTATTTATAATGGTTGGCTGCAGTTTTCTTCTTTGGGAGAATTGAATTGTATTTTACATACAGCCATGGGCTCAAAATATCAGTTTTCAATGAAACAGCATGAATTCCATAGACTTTAATTGATAAATATTCATCATCTTTGATTTTGTGCCCAACACCCCACGCACGTTTCTTACGCGTGCTAATGGATAAGACTCGAATTACACTGAAGACATCATTAACTGAGAATAAGGAAGAACTCCTGACACTGATTAAGCACTTAAACCGTGAGACATGAGGCAATGTTTAAAAGTTGAACTCCATAAAATGGACACAGTAAATAAAAATTAAACACAGCATTCAATACCAATACATTCCCTGCATAATTTGGCTCAATTTTCAGTTAAGTTTATCTCCTGTCCTCACATTCCTCTGACACAATAGAAATTTAAATAAAGACAGGACCTGTTAAATAAACCACTGAAGTGTTGTAAGAAATGAAGGAGATCAGAGCCAGGATTAGAGATCCTCACATTTGCAAGTCCTGCAATCTGGCACATCCTTAAATTTTCTCATATACCGTAGGAATTTATGACAGAATTGGTAGTAAAATGCATAACTACACATACCAATAAAAAAGTTTATTTACACGAAATCCCTTTGTCTGCGCAATAATATCATTTCTACGAAACAATTTCATAAACATATCGAACTATATCAACTTCATTATAAACTTCCATTAAACAAGAATGATCATTTAATATTTACAAGAAAATCAGAAGAAACAAGTTACACACTATTATTACAATGGGCGGAACATGTTCACCATACTTTATTTAATTTTAGAATACTTTATTGTACTGCAATTGCATGTTTTTTACATTGTTATCCTCTGTAAAATGCCCATTGTGTTAAAAATACCATTCATCTACATGCATTTCTTTTATATGGTTTAAGACATTTGAGTTTTTATTTCCTAAAATATGTCTTTGAATTGTAGATGTGTCAAACTGCTTTAGGTTACATCAGCCCATTACCATACCCCGTCAAAGTGTTACAAACAAGCACCATCATCAAAAAGAAATATATTTATCACATACTGAGTAAAAGACTCCACTTTTATAAGGAACTCTTAACAGTGACTAGAAAAGTAATGAGACAATCATAGTACAGAATATAAAGTGGATAATAAAGAGATGTATGTAAAGGAACATTACATGCATGCATGTATGTATAGGGCAAATGGGATTTACAGTGTTATGTCAAAAATAATCTTGCAACAGACAACAGGACATGTAATATATACAATGTACAAAATTGTTAACATCTAAAATACACCAGGAATAATATTTTCCAAAGTTAATCTGGAGTATGTGGTGGCTCTGTACTGAAATAGGGTGCAGTATCCTTCACAAGCAAAGTATGGCACACATCACAAACTCTAGATGGTCGGTTGTTAGGTCCACTTGACACAGTATGTGTTAAACATGAAGGACAGAAGATGCGTCCACAATGTCGACAATGTTGCTGAAATAAAAATGGGATTAATTAATACAGATTTTCACTAACAATTCATTACATGGCGAGACATATTTTACGCCATAAATGGAATTTAGTCTTGCATCTGCCATTATACTACTGCCAGAAAAATCACTCATTTTTCACCCTCTCCATTTTCCATTTCAATGTCACACTATCAAGTGATTGGTTGAACTGACAAGAAAAGGATTAAGTCCTGCCTCATAGATGATTATCTTAATAACACTGTTGACAATGTTTTTTTATATGTATAAAACACCTGTTGTTAACAAGAATTTGTACTGGAAATTTGTCTGCCTGAAACCAGTCATATGATTAAAAATAAATTATACAGCAGTTCTATGGGTTACAATATGTTATTTCTATGATTTATCAAAGTTGTGCAACACAACCTATAAAAACTAAAGTGGATAGTTGGACAGGGATTTGAACTGCTGTCCTCCCAAATACGAGCCCAGCATCGTACCACTGTGCCATCTCACTTCTGTTTCATAAAAATTTAAGCCATTTTCACTCTACCATTCAACAACATGAGCTTTTATTTGGGTGGTGGGTGCTACAGCTTGCCCACACAATCCATGAAAAAGAAAACTGTGGCCATACTGTCAGTCATAATGAGACAGAATGATTTATTTATTTATTTACTGGTTCTGTGAATCTAGGACTGAACAGAGTACAAAAGATACTGGACCATCCCTCAATTACCACACACATTTCTTGAAATTTTACACATGTCAATTAAGCAAAATGTAACACACAATATTTTAATACTCTATATGCTTAACAGAAATAGTCTTAATTGTTGCTTAAGCAAGTCATCGTTCACTGTTGACTGGAAATGGTTTCTATCTATTATTTTTTTCTGTAGATTCTGGTAATGCATTGTTGTACATGTCAGCATTTATTTGCTTCTTTGGTTTGAAGAGAAAGGGAGCAAACTACAGGATCACCAGTCCATTTTTCCACAATCAAACGCACCGGAGTGTAAAACCATTCCCAAAAAAAGGCTGGGAAGTAAAAAGGGTGGAAAAGTAATTGGGAAACACAATGAAAGAGAAAACAAAAGAGGAAGGACAAAAGGGGAGAACATGCATTAAAAGGAAGAAAGCTGGTGAAAGTATTGAATGAACATAGCAGATGGCCTGGGCTGGCCGTTGCAAGAAGAAATATGGGTGAGCCAGGCAACCTGAAACACACTAAAATCTCCAGCCTACAAGACAAGGCTAGAGGAACACACATAGGAAAAAGATGAACACCAAGGTGAACAAACAGCAAAGAAAGCATGAGGAAGAGTTAAAATGGAAGGAGGGTGGAGGCCTGGGAGAGAAGGCCAGACACTCACACTTAGATCGTGAGATAAAATCGTCCCTCACAAATAAAAAGTAAAACTATACAGCTGTTGAGGCACTGTCTCCCAATACCATTGGCAGTGTGGTGTGAAAGTTAAAAGTCTGCCACAGAGTGGCTAAAATTGGGCAGCCCAATAAGATGTGAACGATAGTCAAGGGTGAACCACAACTGTTCTGAGGTGGGTCCTCATGACAGAGGAGGCTATCATGAGTCCACCAAATATGTCCGATGGGGAGCCAGCAAAAGACAATTGAGTCCTTGCGAGTAGCTTGCATGGATGAGTGCCACACATTCATTGTCTCCTTCATAACACGTAGTTTATTGGTTTACTGAGGGTAAGCCATTCAATATCCCATATTCCGAAAAATTTACGGCATAAGACCCATTGGAGATCAGTTTCCGGCAGGCCGACCTCCAGAGTTGGTTGACTGGTACCCTGTTTGGCCAGCTGGTAAGCAAGGTCACTGCCTAGAGTCCTGGCCTGTCCTGGGGTCCAAATGAAGGACACTGAATGTACACCATTTCCAGGGGCATAAAGAGACTCCTGGATAGTCATTACCAAAGGATGGCGAGAGAAGCAGTGGTCGAGAGTTTGTAGGCTGCTTAAGGAGATGATGATAGACTCATCTGCACAGGAGCAGATACACTCAAGAGCGTGTCAGATGGCTACCAACTACGCAGTGAAAACACTGCAGCCATCTGGCAAGAAGCACTGTTCAGTACGTCCAATTTGAGGGTAAGCGAAGCCAACATGACAATCGAGCCATCAGTGTAGACTATTTATAAGCCCTGGAACTCGCTGGGAGTAGAGAAAAATTGCCAGTGGAGGACCTCAATTGGAACTGAGCCTTTTTGGCGTTCAATAGGTCCAGGAAAGTTGTGGCCGAGGCACGGACCATAGATTTGCACGTGAGTGGACCTGCAGGAAACGTGGCAGAGGGAATGTTTTGAGTTCAGTAAGAAGTGACCGGACACAAATTGCAATTGGAATCACCGATCTGGGCTGGTGATGCAGGAGATGGATCGCTGTGTTAGGGAAAAGGATGTGTGTGCAGTATAATTCACAATCAGTTGTTGTCGCCTGATCCACAATGAAGGAATGCCAGCTTCCACAAGGGGCTGTTCACTGGGCTCGTTCGGAAAGCTCTTGTCGCAAGTCGGAATAGTATTAAGATGCTGCCAGCACTTTTCCTTATGCCAACGAAGATGGAAAAGCAAGTTAAGTGGGTGTTGAAAACTACTCCCAAAAAACGGTAAGTCTCCACTACATTAAGTACATCAGCGATGTCAAGTTCGGATGTGGGTGCACAGTACGATGACAACAGAAGTGCATGGCGCAAGTCCTGGCAGCTGAAAACTGAAAGCCATGAGGGTGGGCCCATGACTATGACTTTTGTATGGCTCCCTGCAGTCGATGAGCAGAAGGAAGTACAAAAGTCATCAGCATATAAGAAGGGGGATACTGAGGACCCCACTGCTACTGCAAGACCATTAATGGCAATTAAAATGAGTGGGACGCTCAGTACAGAGCCCTGCGGGACCCTATTCTCTTGGATGTGGGACAAACTGAGTGAATCACTGACTTGAACTCTGAATGTGAGGAGTGACAAAAAGTACTGTATAAAAATTGGGAGCGGGCCCCGGAGACCCCCTCATGCAAAGTAGCGAGGACTTGGCATCACCAGGTGGTATCGTAGGCTATTGTCAGGTCGAAAAAGATGGCAACATGGTGGTGTTGCCGGGAAAAAGACCATTCGGATTGGCAGACTCCAGGTACACCAAGCAGTCAGTGGTGGAGCCACAATGCCCCGAGACTCAAGCAGCCAACACAACTGCTGGCTCACCATACATTCCAACAGCTTGCACAGAACGTTGGTGAGACTGATAGGATGATAACCAGTGCGATGAGAATTTGCCATCACTCCAGATGCGAATTGAAGACGGCAAGGAGGTGGCACTGACAATCTGCCAACAGATGTGTAATTATCTGGGAATGGATGCAGTCTGTTCCAGGGGATGTGTCAGGGCAATCGGCATGGGCACTGATAAATTCCCACTCCCTAAAGGGATCATTATACGCCTCAAGGTGGCATGGAGTAAAAGATATGTGGTGGTGTTCCACCCTCTGTTTCAGGAGATGAAAGACAAGTCAGTAATTCTCAGATGCAGAGGTATGAGCATAATGCTCGGCAAGATGCTCTGCGATTATGTCTGGATAGGCATATACAGCACCAAGTGTGAAAATTCCAGATATATCTGCAGGTCTGATATCTATAAAGGAACCTGAGCTGGGTCCAAACCTGGTAAGGAGAGGTTGGTGTTCCACTAGCAGAGGCATATCGTTCCCAACACTCCTGCTTCCGTCGTTTGATGAGTTGACGGACCCGGGCACAGAGCCATTTTAAGGCAACGAGGTGCTCCATGGGTGGGTGGCACTTATGGCGTTGGAGGGCCCACCCATGGTTGGTTGGTTTAGAAGAGGGGTGAAGGGACCATACTGCTAGGTCATCGGTCCCTTGTTCTGAATAAAACAATACCGCAAGGATGAGAGTAACACAAATAAGCCTTTCAGCACAAAACAGAAAGAAAGGAAAAACCCCAAGAACGACAGAAGGGCAATAAACAAAAGAGGACAAGAAAAACAAAGAGACACGCAAAAAAAGGTAGAAGAGATTAAAACAAGAAAGCAGATTACCATGGCTAGCTGACCATGAGAATAAAAACACATTAAAACCTCCACCCTAAAAGCACATACACAGAGGGACAATGGACGTGCGCTAAAACTTAGATAAAATGATAAAACCCACCATCACAAATAAAACATGAAACTAATTCAGCCGATGAGGTGCTGTCAGATAAAATTAGTGTCAACGAGTCCGGTAACCGAATAGTTCGTTTCAGGGCAGTCAAAGTAGGACAGTGTACCAGAATATGGGCCACTGTCAACCGAGTGCCGTACCGACACTGAGGTGGGCCTTCACGGTGCAGGAGGTAGCCGTGGGTCGCCCAAGTGTGGCCGCTGTGGAGCCGGCAGAGAACCACAGAGTCCTTGCGAGAGGCCCTCATAGAGGCCTTCCACACATTCGTAGTCTCCTAGTCTCCTTAATGGCAAACAGTTTGTTGTGTGTACTGAGATTATGCCCATTCTGTCTCCCAAAGGTGAAAAACCTTGCAACGTAATCACAGTGCGGGAGGTGAACCGCAGTGGTTGGGAAAAGGTGACGGTAATTCAGATGCACAGGAGAACTATGAATGTGTGCAAAATAACTGGTGAGCAGTTGTGCATGCCTAACCTTCAATGGAGGGACTCCGGCCTCCACCAGGACGCTGGTCACCGGACTCTTCCTAAAAGCTCCTGTCGCTAGGCGAACACCACAGTGGTGCACTGGGTCGAGTAAATGCAATGCTGAGGGTGCCGACGAACCATAAACCACACTCCCATAATCAAGGTGGGATTGAACAAGGACTGTGTAGAGCTGCAGCAGCGTAGTGTGATCTACACCCCCAGTTCGTACTGCTCAGGCAACAGAGGGCATTGAAGTGCTGCCAGCACTTCTGCCACTAATATAATGTGGCAAGGATGTGATGTTGCCAGGTCGTATCGTAAGCTTTTCATAGATAAAAAAAGATGGCAACAAGGTGTTGGCATCTGGAAAAGGCTTTTCAGATGGCAGACTCGAGGGACACAAGATTATCAGTAGTAGAGCCACCCTTGTAGAAACCGCCCTAGCATGGAACCAGTAGCCCACATGACTCTAGGACCCAACACGAGCTCCGGTTCACCTTAAGTTCTAGCAGCTTACAAAGAATGTTGGTGAGGCTGATGGGTCGATAGCTATCCACATCAAGCAAGTTTTTACCTGGTTTGAGCATGGGAATGATGGTGTTCTCCTACCATTGCAATGGAAAGACGTTGTTGCACCAGATCCAGTTGACGACGATGAAATGTTGCTTGTAGTCAGACGAGAGATGTTTAATTGGGGAAATGTGCAAGGCACTGAGGAGCTCCACTTTGTAAATAGGGCATTATAGGGTTCACTGTGGCATGTAGCAAACAAGAGGACTTCCCTTCCATCTGCCGTTTGAGGGTGCGAAAGGCTGGGGGGTAATTCTCCAATGTAGAAGCACGAGCATAGTGTTCAGTAAAATGCTCGGCATTAGCATTTGTGTCGGTAGATAACAAGCCATCGATGTTGACGCCAGGGACATCTGTTTGCGTCTGGTACCTAAAAACACACCTGATATTTGTCCAGACTTGGGAAAGTGACGTATGGCACCCAATGGTTGAGACGTACCCTCCTGTTTCCGTCTTTCTATAATCTGGCGAACGCAGGCATGGATTCGTTTAAAGGCTATTAGATGCTCAAGGCAAGGGTGCCACTTATGTTGCTGTAGAGTTTGCCGATGCTCTTTAATTGCCCCAGCGACTTCTGGCGACCACCAACGGACTGTCTTTCTCCGGGGCCACCCTAAATAACAAGGGATCTCTTTTTTCACCACAGAAATGATCGTTGTAATGACCTGCTCAACCACAACATCGATGGCACCACGTGGGGGAGATTCAACGGTGACAGCAGAGGTGAAGGCTTACCAGTCTGCCTTGTTTAAAGCCCATCTGGTTAGGCATCCATGGGCATGATGCCTGGGGAGTGACAGGAAGATAGGGAAGTGGTCACTACCAAACAGGTCGTCATGAGCTCTCCAGTGGATAGATGGGAGAAGGCCAGGACTGCAGACCGAGAGACCAATGGCTGAATATGTGCCATGTGCAACACTGAAATGATTGGGGTCATCTGTATTTAAGAGGCACAGGTCGAGCTGGTCAGTAAATTTTCGACATCTCTACCTCACCCAGTAAGCACAGTGCCACCCCGCAAGGTGTTATGGGATTTAAAATCTCCCAAAAGTAGGAAAGATTTAGGGAGCTGATCAATCAGTGCAGCCAATAGGTTCAGGGGTAAGGCACCATCTGGAGGAAGACATACATTGCAGACAGTTATTTCTTGTTGCTGGCACCGCTGAATGTCCCGCACATGGAGCCATCGATGTTGTGGTTGAGCAGGTCACTACAACGATCGTTTCTGTGGTGAAAAAAAGAGATCCCTTGTTCTTTAGGGTGCCCCCAGCGAAAGACAGTCCGTTGGTGGTCGCCAGAAGTTGCTGGGGCAATTAAAGAACATCGGCAAGCTCTACAGCAACAGCCACAGCTTCAAGAGGGGTTTGAAGGGGCACAGTTTTACTACAGACTGAGTTTAGGACATAAACGCATACTCCACCCACGGTTCCTGTAATATCCCTTATAGCCGCGGAAGGCAGGGGTCCACATTGCTGGGAACCAGGTTTCCTGGGAGGCAATGCAGAAAGTAGGTGCAAAGCTTAAAAGTTGTCGTAGCTCAGCTAGGCGGTGGAAAAATCCGCCGCAATTCCAATGGAGGATGACATCATGAGGCTGGGAAGGCATGGAACATTCAATGAGGCAGTTTACGCCTCAGGGTCACCTGCTGCCACCAACTTTTTGCGTCATCCAAACAGCCAAAAACATTCTCCTTTCGATTTCTAATAGAAACAGTGCTTCAAGACCTGATGAATGAGCTAAACATCACGAAACTGCTAGAGAGAGTTAATGGATACCCTGAAAACATTGTGAATCAATTCATACGCAAGAATTCATGCACGGATGTAAAGGACAGTGACAGTGACACAGTGTGCCAAATTCCATACTACGGTAATCTCTCAGAGAAACTCTAAAATCATTTAAAGTCAATGCCACATTTAAGCCCAACAATATATTGTGATTTATGCTAAGAAACAATTTACAACATTAAATGATGCAGACAAGAGGATTGATATCTATAAAATTCAGTGTACGCGTGTAATGCAAGCTATGTAGGCCAAAGTGGTAGATCATTTAAGTTAGAGTACAAGGAACATAGGGATGCTGTTCAGCTTAACAATTTAACACATGAGGATCTCACAATTTTATGTATACAATATAATCAAGAAACTATGTCTATTAGAACAACTTGAGATTACTATACATATGTGGGAGAATGAAAAAAACGAACAGCTCACATGTGGCACTAGTAACTTTTTCAGAAACTTTTCAGATCTTTTTTAATATCCATTAATTACTGACTTCACAGCTATCTGTTCAGGACAAGATATAAATTTCTAGGATACCCAACATATTTATACATCTTTGTTTCTTCAGTATTCTCTTTCGATTTCATGTTTACATTCACAAAGTGCTCACTCATGTTAATTCAGTTTCTGCCTGCAGGATGTGGCATTCAGGAAGATACATGAGCCGTGTATGCATACAGTTATGTGCCGCTGCCAACAGCCAGGGTACCATATTTTATCAGTTGATGATGATGTGAACACTCATCTTAAGATAGCCACATTATATTACTATTACTTTTATTGCTTTTGCTTGTGTCTTATTTTGCTCACTTTTAGAGACACCTGTATTGTTATTTTGATGATGATGGCTTCACCTTCAAAACATGTAAATTATAGTGGTTTTTTACACTAAGTAGGTAGTTGAGCTGACATTTTAACATTGAAATATAATAACTTATTTGTAATGACAAAGATAATTTGGATATTCAAAAACCAAAAGCTGAACACCTAGAAGCATACCGCTAACCTACTGTCCTTAGAGAACCAAAGAGATCAGATCTTTTATTACCTGTCTGTTGTTTGGCAGACTATAATTACAATTAATACTTCATACAAGTAGTTTATATGTTACAGAAGTATGTACCTTTTTCCGCGCAATAGTAAAATTCTGTCTGCATCCTGGACAGACTTCAACATCATCTTCATGTTGCCATCTGACTTCAGTGTCTGAACCACGAATTTTTTCCAGTTGTACTTGTAATGACTGCGAAAGGCGTACAAAGTCTTTCTGGACAGTTTCTGCTTCAGTCAGTTCCCGCTGCAATGAACTTATACGCCCCTTCAGTTCACTGATAGTACCTTCCATTTTCTCCTGACAATCAAATAAAACAAACAATTTAATTAATGATATGAATATAACAGAGGGAAGCTTTACACGTGGGAAAAATATATCTAAAAACAAAGATGATGTGACTTACCAAACGAAAGCGCTGGCACGTCGATAGACACACAAACAAACACAAACATACACACAAAATTCAAGCTTTTGCAACCAACGGTTGCTTCGTCAGGGAAGAGGGAAGGAGAGGGAAAGATGAAAGGATGTGGGTTTTAAGGGAAAGGGTAAGGAGTCATTCCAATCCCGGGAGCAGAAAGACTTACCTTAGGGGGGAAAAAGGGACAGGTATACACTCACGTGCGCACCCCCCCCCCCCTCCCCCCCCCCCCCCCCCCCACACACACACACACATATCCATCCGCTCATACACAGACACAAGCAGACATTTGTAAAGGCAAAGAGTTTTAATTTATTATAATTTAATTACATACGTAATATCAGTTACGTAACATATGAATTTTAGTATACATACACGTTCAAGATAAGAATTTTAACCTCTAGTGGAATTCTCAATATGTACGTAATATACAATACAGCTGATGTATGTCTGTAATAAAAATTTTCAGCTAATATCGCATAACTGCAATCATAATAACAACAAAAATAAATATTATCTCCCCCCGCCCCAGACATACAATACCTCAGAGTTTTGTCATTTAATGACACCATCAAGAGAAAAGTAAATCCAATTCGGAATAATGAAGTTCAACTCCGATTACATTCAGAAAAGATGATCATCTTTTCGGTTAAGTTCGTAAC
This sequence comes from Schistocerca serialis cubense, assembly GCF_023864345.2. Lineage (NCBI taxonomy): Eukaryota > Metazoa > Arthropoda > Insecta > Orthoptera > Acrididae > Schistocerca > Schistocerca serialis. The sequence continues at coordinate 1,198,143,232 of NC_064638.1, read as the reverse complement.
AGATTCTTATTGGAAAAATTCATGATTCAACAGGAGACCACCAATGAAAGTATGCAGATTACTAGAGGAATCTTCATCCTGTATGAAAGGAATGGCACTCACATAAATGTAAATGTTTGTAGTCAACCAGATACATTTTTACAACGTATTGCAGTACAACACCTGGTAACGCTGTATCACAATCTGTCAGGTAACAAAATATCATGCAGCAAAAAAGGTTCCAGTAAGTGCTGATGTAAAATTGCTCTCATATTATAAGACTGCTGTTCTACATTCAAGAAAAAAAGACATTTTGTGCAAAATTAACTTAAATTCTTCTTTTTCCAAACAAGACTAAGAAAAAATCACATTGTGAAACTAAAAAAACTGATGATTCTATCCTATTTGCTGATGGCCGACATACCACTTCCTTCAGGTTTGTAAAAGAAAACTTTTCACAGGAGATAGCCTTGGTTCACCCATCATCAATGTGCGATGGTAGTACTGCTGTTTAAAAATACCACTGACGTTTTCCAACACATCAAATTCCTGATCGCAGAGTGTTTACCAGAGTTTTCACCACAACGCATGAAACATGTATTCTTCCAAGTTCACACTTTTGTTCTGAACGTGTAGTTTAATAAATTGTGCAGGAACAGCGACACACTATGAAATGGTGCCTCCAAGTCCTATAATCTTCACAATGGTGACAATGCCAAACAATTAGAATTTTGTCACTGGTTACATGACTATCATCACTTGCATCCACCATTAATACTATTCACAAATGAAACCACATTTACACAGAATGTAGTCAACAACAACTGTAATAATCATCAATGGTAGCAGGAAAATCCACACACTACAGTGGAAACCAATTTCCAAGTTTGTTTTCCGATCAGTGTTTAGCGCAGCGTGATCTGTAATAGGTTGATAAGTCCAGTCATTTTAGAAAAGTGAATGACAGGAAAGAATTACTTGCAGATTTTGGAAAATTCATTTGTTGGACACCCTGAGAACGTGCCTTTAGCCACATGGATTGCAATGTACTTCCAGTGTGACGGAGCCCCTCCATATTTTACCAGAAGTGTGAGGGAAACCCTCAACCGCACATACTCTGATCACTGGATTGGTTGTAACAGTACAATTAGCTGGTCATCTAGATCACCAGACCTGATGCCATTAGATGTTTGTTTATGGGGCTGAATGAAGTCTGACACGTACAAATGGAAGGAGTAAATTCGAAACGAACCACTTGGTCATATCATGGACGCTGCTGCCCTTATTAAGGAATGTGTAGAGGCATTCAGAGAAGCAACACAAGACATTTTCCAAAGAGGACACAAATGCACTGAAGATGACAGTGGGATATTCTAACATTTATTATGAACCGTACAACAACTGTAATGTGATGTGTACGATAATCCTTACATGTGAATGTGTTAAAAATACTTATTTTTCTGTCAATACTTTGTAAAATGCATGTCATAATGTTTACCAAGTGTTGTACGTGTGAAAACCTGACAAAGTAATTAAATAATATAGAAAATAAATACCAATGTATCTCAGGAACATTTCAGACTAGGGCATATGTCCACATGAAATATTTGCTTCAAATGATGGTTACTATCATATCCCTGAATACTGACCATTCTTCCCGGTACACCCATGTAAATGTACAACAATTATAAAGCCAACATCTCTTTTCCAACACACTGGCAAATATTCCAGGAGTACAATTCAGAGTTCTGTAGACCAAAGAAAAGATCAGTTTTACAAATGCAACACATTTAATTCACTGAGCAAGAACAAGAAGCTATTGAAGCAAAGATGACCATGGCAAACATTGCAGAGGAGAAACCTGGCTCAAAAGAAGTGTAGGGAAGACAAAATACCAGCACAAAGCAACCCAAGTGTTGTAGCTGCAAAAATTTTATCTACACTCCCTGTTTAACATTGCAAAGGGTCTCTGTGGCCAAATATCCCACCTGAGAAAACGGACATTGTCAAATTTGATTATATACAATCTGGGGAATCAAGACAGCACTTATTACTTGTGTAATAGGATGGAGATGGTGTGTACGGTAACATCACTGCGCCACTAGAAGTTATACAAGTGTTGATTTTGTCAGATAGACGTGGAGTTCAGCAGCAGAAGTCTCCATTTGTGTCTAAATGTATCACTCTGTGCAAGAACCAGCTAAACTAATAGTCCATTTGTCATTCTAATATAGAAAACAAAAGTCAATATAACCATACAAAGTTGCATGATGAATCCTCGTCCTTTTATCTCCTGAACTATGCTGCACAACGATTTTGTGAACTCTAGAAATGACCAGAAAGGTATCCCCAAAATTGCAATACACAATGAAAGAAATAAACCTCTTTCAGTGTTTTATTAGACAGAATTTGAAAGGGCCTTCAGTAAAGTAACCTCAGGAAGAAAGGGAGAACTTTCAGAAAACATGTCTGTTGACATGGCAAACTTCTCATAGCAGCAGCAAATCTCAAGTATCCTGCTCATAATGTATGAGAAACAGACAAATATGTGGAAATATCAGTAATATTACAACCCTTTCCTGTGTGTTGAAACGGTGCATGACATACACCTGAACCAGACAGTGAAGAGGTTTCTGTGGATCAGATTGTTGCCTTACAGTTTTACTGTCGATTTAATCTCTTTGTTTATTTTGAAGTAATAAAATTGGAACTGGTATCCAGTATAACTGATTTACTTCTAGTAAATACAGCACACTTTGATAATTGCAGAACAATCAATTTACAATTATCCCACCACCTCCCAAGGGGAGAAAGGAATAATTATTAATCTCTTATCTCACCATCTGTGAAAATGGTACCAATAAATCAGATTCAAATCAATATCTTAAATCACCAACATTGATTTTTAAGACTGAAACATTCAGTCACTTTTATGTCAAAACTAGATCAATGCTCATTCATTCTTTTGGCATAAAGGGTGTGATATTTTGTAGATATGAATATGAAAGTACTCATTACTTTTTCCAAAGTTTAATGTGTTATTGAACATCTTGGAATCTGCATAAGTAATATACTGTGTATGTCATAATTGTGCTTTCTGAAAGTTCTTGGCGTCTATTAGTTCATTAACTACTGAGTAAAATCTTTAAACGACAAAAGACATCAGCTGAAATTTTTGTGACCTCTATAACCCATTTGACTGTGCTAATTATACCACTCAGTTGAAAAAAATTGAAAATATGGTAACTTTAAAGCTTCATCATCATCAGGATTTTCTTCCCGCAAGGCGGATACGAACTTTGTGAACGATGTGCCTCTATTGATTTCTATTCTGGTATAACTTTTCCCTTTTCACTGAATCCCACGTTAATCCTCTCCTCCAGTGGCGGCACAATCACATGTGGTAAAGTACCACAGTTTTTTAGGGTAGGGAGGGCAGAAACAAAAGATGTTCAGAGGCAGATTGAAAATTACATTTACACTGATAAAAGGGGTAGCCAAAAAGCTAATTTTAATATACAATACGAGAGAAGGAAAGTTGCTACTCACCATATAGAGGAGATGCTGAGCCGCGATAGACATAACAAAAAGATTCACACAATCATAGCTTTCGGCCATTAAGGCCTTTGTCAAAAGGGCCCTAATGGCCGAAAGCTATGATTGTGTGAATCCTTTTATTGTGTCTATCACAGCTCAGCATCTCCGCTATATGGTGAGTAACAACTTTCCTTATCTCGCATTGTTACATTCCATCCTAGATTTTCCATTGTTTGATTTTAATATACACAATTAATGCAAACAGCCTTTAATTGAAACTGAATATGTTCAGAAATTGGTAGAAAAATTATGTTTATTCAGTTTTAATTCAGTCAATGCACAAGATCAGCTACACTTACTGCATCAGAATATCTGAAGAGTGAGTAAGAATTCGAGTTGAGCAAGCCAGTTGATATAAACTGTCTCTCTGAACATCAAGTGACAACTGGTATAGATATGTTAAATGTTTCAGGATTTAAGTTAGCCTCTTACTTCTGTACAGGGAATATGGAGAAAGGAGGAGTTGCCACATTTGTCATAAATTGTTTCAATTTCAAGAATACCGATAATAAATTTCTCTCAGAGCAGCACTTAGAAGCTTGTGCAACTGAAGTAGTAGGTGTCTGTATGTGTGGATGGATATGTGCATGTGTGCGAGTGTATACCTGTCCTTTTTTCCCCCTAAGGTAAGTCTTTCCGCACCCGGGATTGGAATGACTCCTTACCCTCTCCCTTAAAACCCACTTCCTTTCGTCTTTCCCTCTCCTTCCCTCTTTCCTGATGAGGCAAAAGTTTGTTGCGAAAGCTTGAATTTTGTGTGTATGTTTGTGTTTGTTTGTTTGTCTATCGACCTGCCAGCGCTTTTGTTCGGTAAGTCACCTCATCTTTGTTTTTATATATAATTTTTCCCACGTGGAATGTTTCCTTCCATTATACTGAAGTAGTATTTCTTAATAAGTCCTTTATAATAGTATGTACGTGCAGAACACCTTCGAAAACTTTAACCTGTTCGTAAACAAACTGGAAGCTCTGTTGCCCATATCATAATAAAAAACAAGGAAACAGTGGCTGCTGGTGATTTTAATGCAGATTTATTGAAGAGCTCTGACAATGAACAATTACTAAAATCAGCAACACTGTCATACAATTTAATTCCGACTGTGAACTTTGCAACTAGGGTATGTAAATGTTCTGGGACTGTTATTGATAATATCTTTGTAGACAAATCTAGGGAAGAAAGCCAAATCACAAAACCAATAGTAAATGGGTTATGTAGTCATGACATACAGCATCATGTGTTAAATGTTGAAACTTGTAAGGATATTAAAGCTATTAAATCTGATTACAGGAGGGTAATAAATCAGCCAAAAATTTAGAATTTTAGGAAATTGCTCAAAGACATGAACTGAATATATGTTTACAATACTTCTGACTAAAACGGAAAATACAAAGCATTCATTTTAATAAAGTTACTTCCTCATTTGAAAACTGTTTTCCCCTAAACATAACTCAAATCAAACAGAACTCTCAAAACAAACCATATATTACACAAGGAATAAAGGTATCATGTGGGACAAAAACGAAACTATAATTACTATCTAGGAACAGCTCTGATGTTAACACTGTAATGCATTACCAAGACTACAGCAAAATAGTGAAACAAGTACTCCAGAAATCCAAGCCGCTTTAAAATGAGAAAAAGATAATTATAACAGGGAACAAAATAAAAACCATATGGGATATAGTGAGGAAGCAGACTGAAGGGGCCAGAAAGGAACAGGAACAGATAGCTCTAAAAATAAATGAGGTATTGGTAAAAAGTGCATGTAGTGTTGCAAACCTCTTAAAAAAAGTTCTTTGTTTCTGTTACTGACAGCTTGGGTTTATTAGGTTCAGGACATAGTGCAATGGAATATCTGAAACCAGTCTCTATACATAACTTCAGTAGTAGTAGTAGTAGTAGTTCCCAGAATGAGATTTTCACTCTGCAGCGGAGTGTGCACTGATATGAAACTTCCTGGCAGATTAAAACTGTGTGCCCGACCGAGACTCGAACTCGGACCTTTGCCTTTCCCGGGCAAGTGCTCTACCAACTGAGCTACCGAAGCACGACTCACGCCCGGTACTCACAGCTTTACTTCTGCCAGTACCTCGTCTCCTACCTTCCAAACTTTACAGAAGCTCTCCTGCGAACCTTGCAGAACTAGCACTCCTGAAAGAAAGGATATTGTGGAGACATGGCTTAGCCACAGCCTGGGGGATGTTTCCAGAATGAGATTTTCACTCTGCAGTGGAGTGTGCGCTGATATGAAACTTCCTGGCAGATTAAAACTGTGTGCCCGACCGAGACTCGAACTCGGGACCTTTGCCTTTCGCGGGCAAGTGCTCTACCAACTGAGCTACCGAAGCACGACTCACGCCCGGTACTCACAGCTTTACTTCTGCCAGTACCTTGTCTCCTACCTTCCAAACTTTGCAGAAGTAGCACTCCTGAAAGAAAGGATATTGCGGAGACATGGCTTAGCCACAGCCTGGGGGATGTTTCCAGAATGAGATTTTCACTCTGCAGCAGAGTGTGCGCTGATATGAAACTTCCTGGCAGATTAAAACTGTGTGCCCGACCGAGTCTCGGTCGGGCACACAGTTTTAATCTGCCAGGAAGTTTCAGTAGTAGTAGTTGTTCTTGTTGTTGATTTGTGGGGAGGGGACCAAACAGCGAGGTCATCAGTCCCATCAGATTAGGAAGGAAGTCAGCAGTGCCCTTTCAAAGGAACCATCACATCATTTGCATGAAGTGATTTAGGGAAATTATGGAAAATCTAAACGAGGATGGCCGGATGAGGGTTTGAACTGCTGTCCTGCTGAATGCGAGTCCAGTGTGCTAATCATTGCACCACCTCACTCAGTAATTTCGGTAAAATGGAACTGATACTTACTTCTCCCAAAGAAGTATCATCCATCATAAAATCTTTACAATCAAAGTACTCTAGTGGTTATCATGACATAGCAACACAGTTAACCAGTGTGCTCATATGAGTTGGTTCTATCTTAAGTTATCTGTGTAGTCAATCTCTTTTCAGCAGAACATTTCGAGACTGGCTAAAATATGCTGAAGTTAACTCTTTTTACAAGACGGGGGATAAAGAGGTGCCATTAAACTATTGACCAATTTCACTTTTGCTGGCTTTTTTAAAAATATTTGGAAAGGTTGTGTTCAAGCATCTTCTTAAGCATCTGACTGTGAATAACATATTGTCAAAGTCACAGTTAGGGTACCTTACAGGTTCTGGTACAGAGAAGGCTACTTACAAATACAGTGAGAATGTACTTAGTTCATTAGATAAGAAATTGAGGCTACCGGCATTTTCTGTGACCTGTCAAAAGCCTTTGACTGTATGACTGATTGGAAATTAATCACATATGGTATTCATCAAGGTACTGTCTTGGGTCCATTGCTTTTTCTTGTCTAAATTAATGATCTCTTATCTGTTAAAGTGCCAGATGCTAATTTTGTTTTGTCTGCAGATGATGCAAAAATATTGCAATAAGTAGAAAGTAAAGTATAGACTTCAAAATGGCTGCTAATCAATTTTCACCAATATTAATAAATGATTGAAAGCTAATTCACCGTCATTAAACTTTGAAAAGACCTACTATATGCAGTTCATAACCTGTAAGAGATTTCCTTCCAGCTTGTGTATAACATACAAAGACATGCAGATCGAAGAGGTTGACAGTGTTAAATTTCTGGGATTACAACTCGATAATAAATTCAGTTGGGGAAGGCATACCACAGAATTGCTAAAGCACCTAAACAAGTCTGTATTTGTAATGCAAATGATGTTAGATGTAGGAGATATAAATATAAAAAAAGCCTTGCATACTTTACTTACTTTCATTCTATTACGTCATATGGGATCACAGCCTGGGATAACTAATAAAGCCAAGAAAAAGTTTTTAGAGTGCAGGAGCATTTAATAAGACTCGTGTGGTGCAAATTCAAGATCATCATGTAGAAACCTGTTCAAGGAACTGGGTATTATAACCACTACTTCTCAGTATATTTATTCCTTAAAAAATTTCTTACAAATAATATGTCTCTATTTCCAATCAATAGCTCAATACATAGTATCAATACTAGGAATAAGAACACTCTACATAAGACCTTAAGTCAAATTACTTTGATTCAAAATGGGGTCCAATAGTCAGGAACACACATCTTCAATCAATTGCCAGCAACCATCAAAAACTTTGTTTCAGATAAAGCACAATTTGAATTGAGTCTGAAAGACTTTTTGATAGGCAACTCCTCCTACTCTATGGATGAATGTCTTAGCAGGGACTGTTGGACCAGCGTAAGTAAAAATGTTTCTTAGATTTCAGTTTTGACAGCACTTGGTCACAACAGTCAAAATTAGGTATTTTGTGTACGATAAATTAATTAAAAGTGGATAACTATGTATCATTCTGACAGTGTATTAATCCTGTAAGTATTAGCAGTTCCAGTTTACTGCAATGTATTCACATGTCTCGACAATATCCTGACAAATGATCAGGGAAGTGCGTATTATATTAAAAATTTCTATGTTTTTGTGTTACACTTTCTGAAATGTTCCACACCCATGAGAAGCATCTCCTTTTTTGAGTCTATGGAATGAAAACTGAACTGAACCTCCTCTAATCTAGTGTAATTTATAATTTTAATTCATTTTCAACATTTTTTGTAAAATTAAAGGTGAAATATGGTGCTGTTCTAACAAGAAGCAAAAGAAGAATTCATTATCAGCATATTTAATAAAATAGGAACCAGAAGTCAGTTTTGTCAGCTTCATGATCTTGGATAAGGATTTTTTTTGTAATAAGGCCCTGCAAGCATTTAAGCTGCATTGTATAAACAAATGCTTTTATGGGAGGACATCTAGAGCTAGTAAAAATTTTGAAAGGAATACCAGTAAAGTGACTGAAATATTTGTTTTTGACAGAAATTAACATATACCTGCATAATCATTGACAGTGCTTCCCTCAGAAAGAGGTGAAACAATAGGCATAGAAATCATGAATAAAACCATAGACTAAAAACAAAATCTTACGATACAAATGCCAGCTTTTATAAGTAGGCCTAGAGGTTCCCTAATCTAACCAAATACCCATATGTTGGCAAAACCAAGACTACTACCACTATAAAAGATCCAGGATTTCCAAAGAAACTGAGAGGAGATGATGATTATGATGATGATTACAACTGACAAAATTCCATGTAATAAATGTTACTGAAAGACTAAGTGATTACAATTTCCAAAGGTGGTTTTCACGAGGTCAAAAACAAGGGAACTGCAGACTGAATCATGAACATAAATGAGGCACAAATAGGAGCACTACAGTTTACCCTCTCATATTATACTGCAGTATCTCCCCAGACACAATGTATTGGATGTATCTCCCAACTGCATATAGTCTTGTAGCGAAATATCATTGTCATCCGCCATGTGATGGTCGTCACACAGTCAAGTGAAACTGCACACACTGCCACAGATGATTCTACAGCAACAGTGTTTGCCTTTCTTTCATTCTCTGTGTAATTGTACATAGTTACAATTTCAGCTCTACTACTTAATCTCTGTTAGCCTTCCCAGTGTGTAAAGGGTGACATTACACTTACGTAAGACATCATCTCACTAATGTAAGTGATTGGACATATTTATTTTACTCTTCAATAAATGGAGTTTTGTTCCGAGTTAACAGAGAGTGGATCATTTTTAGAAGCACACTTAACAAAATCAAGTAGCTCTAATCTCAGCTGCACCAGACAGTCTTGTTGCTTTGAACATTCCCCTCCCCCCCTCTACAAAATTTTGAGATAGCTTCCTTTATTCTTTTGCAGGATGAAGATACATCTATTTCTGAAAGTTAGAAGACAGATTTTACCTGGAAAGTGTAAGTGGAATACATATCTGACAGAATGTCATTTCACTTTCTTACAGAAATGATTTAGTCAATTCAGCTTCATGACGGAATTATGCAAGGAAAGTACCATAGTTGAGCTTAACATTCATATATTCTATAATGAGCTACACAAGAAATATGAAACCTACTCAACATGAGCACCAAACTCACCAATATCTGACAAAGTTTCACCTAGGAAAATATTAAGATAACAACACACACATCGTAAGCATCATAACAGGCAAAAATTTGTAATATACCATGTGAATAAATCATTGCACTTATTACACCAAGTCTACTGTACAGCAACATTAACTCCTCATATTTCATAAATGGAGACAATACACTAAAATTTGTTAGTATTTATAACAACCTTATCTTTTTCCAATTCTGCCACTTTTTTCTTCAGATCTGTCACCATACGCTGGCTTCCAGTCAAAGCAGTTTCCAGTTTCCCTTGTTTTTCATGATTATGTTGTCTTTCTTTTTCATAATGCTCCAATTTTTTTCTGGAACAAATATGGTTTCACATTTATGATGAATTTAAACTTTGAAATTTAACTCCATTAATGACTACATGTTCCAAATAAATATTTCAATTCCATTACATCTATGGTTATAACTATTTTGTGGTGAATAAGATCGTCGCCTACTGTGTTCCATAACCATGAATGAGTTCACAGACCAGCCACCAGAAGCCATATTTGTTTGATGTTGGCAGTTATTTAGTTATCAACTCTCCATGAGGAGTAGAGAGTGATAACTTCTTTGTTAAAAGGCACACATCATGCCTAGCATTAATTTATTGCATTTTATAAGCCTCAATGTCTTGCTTAATTTTCACATGTATTTGTTAGTAAATGTTTGTTGTTTACAGTTACAGAAGTGCTGATAATCTGTGTGCTATCAAGGCTGATTTACCTGAACACATCCATGTAAGTAGTTTCGACAGCTGTTGCCATAGCCGCTCTGACAGTGGTGATCCCAACATGATTAAGCCTTCATATACTAGAAGAAGTAGTGCAAACTGTTGTGACTGACCACAGAATTTTTAACCTACTAAAATACAAAACTCCGTGGGCACTTTAAGACAACAGTGTCATGCCAAAGTTGAAGACCTAATCACAACACCTCCTATACAAGATTTATATGGTAAACTGAAGACAGAGCTGATATGCTGAGTGTCTGGATCACAAGAGGAGTGTGGGCATCAAGTGTTAACATGAGAGTTCTGCAATAAATTTCAGTTAGTAATCGTGAATACTTCCTTCAAGAATCACATGAGGAGATATCCAAAGATTCCAATTAGATAACATCATGGTCAGATAGATATTCCAAAATCATATATTGGATTGTAAGATGTACCCAGGAGCAGATATCCAACACAGAGCATAATTTAGTAATGATGAAGAGTAGTGTGAACTTTAATAGACTAGTCAGGACGATTCAATGTGCGAAGCAGTGGAAGGCGGAAATACTATGGAATGAAGATGTATGCGTGAAATTCTCTGATGTTATAGATTCTGCAATAATGAATAGCTCAGTAGGCAATTCAGCTGAAGAAGGGACATCTCTAAAAATGGGATTAATGGAAGTTAGAAAGAAAAAGCTTACGAAAAAGGAAGCTAACTGCAAGGAAATCATGGCTGATCAACAAAAGAAGGAAGCACAAAAATGTACAGGGAAATTCAGAAATACAGAAATACAAGTCCTCTGGAACGAAGTAAATAAGATGTGCAGGGAAGCTAAGTTGAAATGGCTGCACAAAATATGTGAAGAACCCGAAAAAGAAATGATTGTCAGAAGGAGGACTCGGCATACAGAAAAATTAATATGAACTTTGGTGAAATTAAAAACAACTGTGTAACATTAAGAGTGCAATGGGCATTCTCTGTTAAATGCAGAGCAGAGAGTGGATGGCTGGAATGAGAACACTGAAGGCCTCTAAGAAGAGGAGTACTTGTCTAATAATGTGATGGAAAAAGAAACAGGAGTCAATAGGGAAAAGATAGGGGGGATCCTGTATTAGGACCAAAATTTAAAAGAGCTTTGGAAGACTTAAGACTTAATAAGGCAGAAGGGATAGACAACTTTCCACCAGAATTTCTAAAATCATAGGGGAAAAATTAACAAAACAACTACTCACTTTGGTTTTTAGAATGTATGAGACTCCCAATTATCATCAGACTTTCTGAAAAAACATTATTAATACAATTCCAAGAATTGCAAGGGCCGACAAGTGCAAGAATCATAACACAGCTCATGCCAAGTTGATGACAAGAATAATACACAGAAGAATGGGAAAGAAAACTGAAGATCTCTTATGTGACTGTCAGTTTGGCTTTAGGAAAGGTATGCCCAGGCACCAGAGAGGCAGTTCTAACGTTACAGTTGATAATGGAAGCAAGACTGAAGCAAAATCAAGAAAGTTCGTAGGATTTGTCGACCTGGAAAAGCAGTCAACAATGTAAAATGGTACAAGATGTTCAAACTCTTAAGAAAAATAAGGGTAAGCTATAACGAAAGATGGGTGATAAACAATATGTACACGAACCAACAGCAAACAATAACACTGGAAGAGAAGAACAAAGTGCTGAGATTAAAAAATGTGTATGACAGGGATGTAGTCTTTCACCATTGCTACTAAATTTTACATCAAAGAAGCAATGACAAAGGTTCAAGAGTGGGATTAAAATTCAACTTGAAAGGATATCAGTGATAAGATCCACTGATGGCATTGCTATCCTTATTGAAAATGCAGAAAAATTACACGATCTGTTGACTGGAACAAACAGTCCAATGAGTACAGAATACGGATGGGGAAATAAAGAACAAATGAAGTAATGAGAAGTAGGAGAAATGAAAAGAACAAGAAACTTACCATCAACATAGGTGATTGCGAAGTAGCTGAAGTTAAGGACTTCTGCTATCTACGCAGCAAAATAACCCATGAGACACAGAGAAAGGAGGGCAAAAAAAGCAGACTTTGTCTGGCAAAAAGGACATTCCTGGTCAAAAGAAGTTTACTAGTATCTAACGTAGGCATCAATTTGAGGAAGAAATTGCTCAGAATGTACATTTGGAGCACAGCACCGTATGGTAGTGAAACAAGGACTGTGAAAACTGAAACACCGGTGGGTGGCTGGAGGAGTATAAATGTAGAAGAATGTTGAAAATTAGGTGGACTGATGAAGTAAGAATGAGGAGGTCCTCCGCAGAATGGGCAAGGAAAGGAAAATATGGAAAACAATGACAAGAAGAAGGGACAGGGTGATATGACATCTGTTAAGACATCAGGGAATAGCTTTGATGGTACTAGAGGGAGCTGTAGAGGGTAAAAAGTGTACAGGAAGGCAGAGATTGGAAGATTGGATGGCACAGGAGAGGAATTCGTAGCAGGCTGCATCAAACCAATCAGGAGACAGAGAGAGAGAGAGAGAGAGAGAGAGAGAGAGAGAGAGAGAGAGAGAGAGAGAGAGAGACAGAGAGTGGAGAAGAAGAAGAAGAAGAAGAAGAAATAGAAGATGAAAGGAAGGAGACACAGCTACCAGTATGTATCAAAGTTTGACAGCATCTGCCTGTGCCCTTCTGAGGCATTTGTCAGGATCCCATGATAGGCCAAGAAAACCGGTGTTCTGTCCTCCAAAAATTAGTGGAACTCTGGAAACTGTTTTTATGATTCAAGCAGGTCTCTGATATGAATAATCTGAATTTGTCCTGTTTTCTGAGTGGAGCTTCATCTCTGGAGGAGAAAAAAAGGACCCCCCCCCCCCCTCCCCCCCGCCCCACACACACAAATTTCAGACTTCCCCCTTCACCAAACTAAGCTTTTACCTACAAAAAATCTAAGGTTACCAGAAATGTGGGGCATTAAGTTCTGCATTGATTGGGTACACGAACTCTACTATTTGATCAACTTTTCATACAGAAAAGACATGCCAGAAAACAGCAATTTTTCCCATGTTTCATAAAACCTGTTTCATTGCTTAAACATATGCAGTATCTGAGAAATGATGGAATTGATGCAAAATTTTAAATGGTTGTAGAGCATCAAACTGTGAAATATCAAAGAAGAAACAGAATCAAACAACGGAAACTCCGTATAGGAATATCAACAATGGAGGAAAAGATAGATTGCTACTTACCATAAAGAAGTCACATCAAGTTGCAGACATGCACGATTAAAAGACACTCCCATGTAGCTTTTGGCCACAGCCTTTGCCAGTAAAACACACACACACACACACACACACACACACACACACACACACACGACAACTCCATTATCTCGGGCCAGAATGCAACACCACATGGGATGCAGGCAGCAATCTGGAAGGTGTGGGGATAGTAGCGTACAATTGGGGAGAGAGATGAATGTTGTCTGGTGGAATGTGCAGGGACTACACTGCCAACAGACACAGCATCAGGAGGTTGAGAGGCAAGGAGGTGGGGGGAAAAAGGAGCAAAAAACAAGAGGATGCGGGAAAAACGGGTGGATGGGTCGGCAGAAGGCGCAAATATACACGGTGGAAGGTGAGAATGAAGGGGAGATGGCAGGACAGGACAGGACAGGACAGGACAGGACAGGACAGAAGGGGTGGAAACTGTTGGGTGGAGGGTGTGGGGACAGTATGTTATTGAAGGTTGAAGCTGGGATAATTAAGGATGAGGAGTATGTGTTGTAAGGATAACTTCCATCTGCGCAGTTCGGAAAAGCTTGTTCTGGAGGAAAGGATCCAGACGGTTTGGCTAGTGAAGCAGCCACTGAAATCAAGTGTTTTATGTTCAGCTGCATGTTGTGCCACAGAATAATCTTTTGTCTTTCATCCTGGTGGTCAGCCGGTTAGTATTCATACCAATATGAAAAGCTATGCAGCGATTGCAGCAGAAATGTTAATGACATGGCTGCTTTCATAGTTGGCCTGGTCCCTGATGGGGTAGGATAAACCTGTGACCGGATTGGAATAGGAAGTGCTGGGTGGTTGGACTGGGCAGATTTTGCACCTGGGTCTTCCACAGGTATATGGTCCTTGTGGCAAGGGGTTGGGATTGGGACTGGTTTAGTGATGGATTACAATATTGCTGAAGTTGGGTGGCTGACAGAACACCACTTTAGGAGGGATGGGAAGTATATCAGGTAGGATATCCCTCAATACAGGGCATAATAGGTAATCAATTACCATGGCCAAACTGCGGCTAAGAGCAAAGTAGACCATCCAATGGCACAACATGCAGCTGAACATAACACACTTTGATTTCAATGGCTGCTTCACTAGTCGAGTCATCTGGATCCTTCCCTCCACCACCAGCTTTTCTGAACTGCACAGGTGGGAGTTATCTTTACAACACATTCTTTGCTCCCTTAATTATCCCGGCCTCAACCTAGGGTAATGTGTCTTTACAACACATTCTTTGCTCCCTTAATTATCCTGGCCTCAACCTAGGGTAATATACTATCAACCCAACAGCTTCCACCCCCTCTGTCCTATCATCTCCTCCCCATTCCCATCTCCCACCCTGTTAATTTGTAGCCCTCTGCCAACCCATCCACCTGTCTTTCCCTGGCTCCTCTCAGTCCCCCCCCCCCCCCACCCCCCATTCACACACCACCTTGCCCCACAACCTTTTCACACTGCACCTGTTGGCAGTCCAGTGCCTGCACATTCCACTAGACAGCATTCAACTATCTCCCCAATCATACACTACTATCCTTTCCTGTTTCCCACGCCTTCCAGATTGCTGCCTGCATCCCACGTGACGTTGCATTTTAGCCCAAGATGCTGGAGTTGGCTGTTGTGTGTGCATGAGCACTTCAACATTAAGCAAGCTGCTGAGGATGTGAATACTCTAATTGTAGCTACTGCTGTTGACATTACTCAGCACGCTGTGTTGTTGCCGTTTGGGAGGACACCAACCTTCTTGTGATTATGACTACTTCAACTCTACTGTCCTCCAACTTTTTTCTACTGAAGCCAGGCAAAGGCAGACATGGCAATGTAGTCTACAGCCATCTAAAGTTCAAGTTGTCTCAAGTATTGAATAGCATTATGTTCCTACATGCCTTCAGTGGGTGCAACACGACTTTTGCCCCCCCCCCCCCCTCCCCCTTTTTTTTTTTTGTGTGTAATGGAAAACAAACTTCTCAAGGCACTGCAGACGAACAACCACCTACAGCAAGCAGCCGAGTTATTCAGCAATTCTGGTGCTACTGATGATGAGACCAATGAGGCTGGGCAGAAGTTCATAGCAGCATGGTACTGCAAAGATGAAACAAAGCCATTAAATGTGCCTCAGTATCAAACTGTTGAAAAACGTACACCAAATAAATCATTCAACCTTGCCTCTTTGCCTCCTCTAGAAGCAGCTCCTTGACAGCATTACCTGAGGACATATTTGCAGGTACAAAATAGGAAAAACTATCCACCAAATTCACTGCAATAGGGCTGGAAGGTTTCAAATTTCAGCCTCTTGCCAGTTCCCACTATTAAAGAAGCAGCAACTGTGCATCTGTTGAAAATCATTTAGGTGTGCACATGCGACATAGGATGCCATGGAGATTGTTCTGAGAAGAAAAACAACATTAAGTATTCCATCATTTGCAAACTATGAAAAAGCCAATCCTGTACCAATGTTGCAACTGACATTCCAATTGATGAATGTGATATAGATAGTGAAATAATGGAAGGAAGAAGAGATCCCACTGAGAATATTAAAACAGAAGAACCAGAGTTAATATCATTAGGAGCCGCATTCTCCAAGCATGTAAAGAAGTAACATTGTATTACTGTAACACTAATTTGTATAAACATATGTAACTCAATTTACTGTTAAATGATTTAAGTTTCTTTAATCATAAATCAACAATTAATAAACCAAACATTTTTCTTTTCACTAATACCCTTGTAAACAATTTTTTTGTACTTAAATAACATTATTCTGCTAATTTCATAGTTTTCAAAACTACTGTTATGATAACAAGTAGATTAGGGATTATGTACCAATAACAAAAATAAAAAACTGAATACTCAAAAATTCATTGAATTTAAAGCAGAAAGTTCATGTTGGTCATTAGTAATGTGATTTCCATATAACTGACTAATGGAAATATTTATTTACGAGCTAGGTTTCTAGTCACTGTCTTTCTGAAGACACAATTTGTTGCTCTGCAACTATTCTCCTATAAAATTTTGTGTAACACTGGCCAATTTTCAGATGCTGTGTGTTTTATAGTGACAAAATGGTTGTTTTTTGAAAAGTGTGAAAGATTTCCGTTTTTTGACATAACTTTCCTACAGGAGAAATTAACCAAATAGCAAAGTTTTAGAACTCACGCAATATGGAATTTATTGCTCAACATTTTTGGTATTATAAAATAAAATAAATAAAAAACTGGAAAAGGCTGAAATCTTTATTTTCTTATCATCACCGCTGGAGCTCCACACAGAAATTGGCGCAAATTCAAATTATTCATATCAGAAGCCTCTTTGAGTGATTAAATCAGAATTCCAGTAAGTTTTGGAAGTTAATTTTACAAGCCTAATGACTGTCTTTTGAACAGGAAAGTGATGGGTTCTACAGAGCCACACTCAATGCCAGTTACATCATTTATCCTGAGTCACAAAATAGGCTCATTTGCAGCCAAACATAGATCCACACAGACAGTGTAACAACGTCTGGAGCATCACGCAGTGTCAGTGGGGTAACCAATGTTGTGATTTCCCCTGATGCAGAGAAGACGAAGATACACCAATACTGTTGCCCCTGTTGCCACGATCAATCTTGATACAGAGGGCGTTCTTTGTTGCTCTTTGTAAACATTCTGTCATGGGTAGCTGAGAGACTGGACTGGACTGTTGATGACTGGAAACAAGTTGCCTGGTATCGAACAGATGGACGTGTCAGGAATGGAGACAACCTCATTAATCCACAAACCCTGCTTGTCAGCAGGGGACTGTTCAAGCTGGTAGAGGTTCTGTACTGGTGTGGGGCGTGTGCAATTGGTGTTTGATATGGGACCCCTAATACGTCTAGATACTACTCTGACAGGTGACACGTATGTAAGCATCCTGTCTGATCATCTGCATCCATTCATGTCCATCGCTCATTTCAATGTACTTGTGCCATCCAGCAGGACAATGTGACACCCCACACATTCAGAATTGTTACAGAGTGTTTCTAGGAACAGTCTTCTGAGTTTAAACACTTCTGCTGGACACCTAAATCCCAAAACATGAACAGTATTGAGCAAATCTGGGATGCCTTGCAATGTGCTGTTCAGAAGAAATCACCACCCTCTCATACTCTTACACATTTATGGCCAGCCCGCAGCGTTCATTGTGTCAATTTCCACCAGCACTACTTCAGACATTAATCGAGTCCATTCCAAGTCATGCTATGGCACTTCTGCATTCTTGTGGGGGCCCTACACGATATTAGGCAGGTGTACCAGTTTCTTTGGCTCTTCAGTGAATATGTACTCTGAATACCAAAGTGTTCCTGAATCTGGCAGCAGTCTGAATTTGGTCTTATTTTGCATGTCACTGCAGGGGATAGCTAATACACTGTCTTTGATGCAACATCCCAAATACAATCCCCATAAATATGTCTGTTCCTTGACCTCCCTCACCCAACTTATCAACCATAAAATTTTAAATCCCAGGTAAAACTGGTTACCTAGAGACAATTTACTGAACACCCAGTGCTGAAAACAGGCAAATATAATTCTTTATAATAAATTACAAACAGAAACTTAGTTATGTATACACTTTAACATTTTTAAGTTTTAGAATGGTAAACGGAATATTTATAAAACTGAAGAGTCTGAGCAAAATATTTATCCTCCTCTCTACCATCTAAACAATAAATTTAAAGTACAAACATAATCCTACAAAAATTTTGTATTTTATATCAAGTTCTGTCTAACCAATATCAGGAACACTTTTATAAACTATATTATCAAATCAGTGCAATATAAAATACATATTACTCAACAAATGATGGTTTGAGACACATGTTCAATTGCACTAATTTTGTACCCTCAATTCATTTGAAATTCTGCAGCTTACTTTGCTTCCTACAGTTAACAAATAATCCCAGGCACAGAGGTGCTGCATTTGTAAGGGCGAGAGGACCCTGGTCCCACCAAAAATTTTCAAATATATTTTTATGCCGTGTATTTTTTCAGTATTATATCAAACAGTTTGACTATGACATGATTTCGATGTAGTAAGAGTGACAGACCATAGGTAATCAGACTTGTTTCCACTGCAAAGAGACAGTGTTACTTTAAGCTGCCAGAAGCCAGGCCTAGCCCTGCCACTACCCATCTCTCACCCCTCATATCAGCGTATGCTTCCACAGTGACAAATGTGATTTCCTTTCTCCACCCAGCACTGAGGGGCAAGTGTCAGGTGCCCCTTGCTTCCTCCACGCCCTTAGCTCCTGGAGCTGCAATCACAGTGACATGACCAAGCTGTTTCCCTGTCTCCATCTTGCCCCTTAACAAAACATAGCTTAGGGCCAGCTCTCACAGGCTCCCTGGACAGACATTTCCCTGCACCCCAGTGAGTCCTGTTGCCTCTCTCCCTTCCTTGCCCAACTGTCTGCAGATCTACACAATGTTTAGGACCAGAGAGTTTGGGCCCATAGCCAGAGCAATACCACTGTGGTCATGTGCCCCTGCCAGAATTGCCAAGGCTATGTGCCTCACTCTCCTCACCCCTTCTTCTTGCAGGCAAAAGATAGGAACACATGCGGCAACAGAACTCACAAGCCTCTCCTGGGTAATTCTTAAATTGTCTTCTCATTGCACCCTTCATTAATTAAATAAAAATAAAACCTAGGCAGTTTTTGCACCCCCTCTGCACCTGTGGTCTTGATGGGGGTCTATCTCACCATGGCCTTGGTAGAGCCTAGCACATAGCCCGAGTTTTAACTCGCATCAGTTTCCGTATTCTGGAGCTGCGCGTTTGAAACTCTAGTATTCTTACAGTGATTTTAAAATGAATAAAGTACATTGTTTGCTAAAAATACCCTTTAATTTATTAAGCATAGGAGAGAAGTTAGAAATCAAGTGGTTAGGTGCATATCAACCAGCTGTAATATTCCACACGCAAACACATGTGTCCACGTGCTCACACACAAGCACACCATCATCTTGCAAATAAATCAGCACATAAAATATGTAGCTTTAATGTGAAAAGAAAAGTGGCCACACATTGTATACCTCATGTCACCTAGGTCTTGTTTCAATGTGTTCTCAACATCTTCTCGTCTTCCTTGTTCCTCCTGCAACAACTGTATCTCACAACGGAGAACATTTTCCTTGGCTTCTATTGCCTCCTTTGCTACTTTAGCTGAAATGAGTTCCTCACGGAATTTTAGCAGGAGTTCCTGAAGATCCTGTAACAATGATAGCAGAAATTTAAAATAGAAAACCAACATTCTTCATAAATAATCCAAGTTTACTGATGACAACAAATTTACTGCCAGCGATCACTAATTTGGGGTTAAACATGTCTTTCCCATTATTTTATCTGAAATGTTGCAGACAATGAGGGATCATTGCTACCTGGCTTGTGGAGATTTGCAGAGCAGGTAATAGATAGTTGTAGTATGGACTAATGATTTAAGAATACACAAGGAAAAGGTAGTTAACAATCCTAACACGAACACGCGTAATGTAAGACAACGCTATTGAAGAGTAAGTAAAATTGATAAAGTTGCCTTAAACCAATCTAGGTATTAAAAAGGAAAATTTATGAGATGATGAAAGCTCCAAGGTATTAATGGGAGGAACCGGATAAGAGGAAACAATAGTGGTGGTGATCACCTGAATTGGCCCATAATTCTGTTATTGGCAAATAATTCTATTAATAAAAATCATTTTGCAGGAGTCTTTGGAGACACTTCAATAGTATGGAATGTGACAAGCCCTCACACAACACTGTGAGACACTTAAGTGAGAGAGAGAGAGAGAGAGAGAGAGAGAGAGAGAGAGAGAGAGAGAGAGAGGAGGTGTATACGCAGACAAGGAAAAAAAATCCCGAATTTTTCCCGGATATCCCAGCTAAAAAATGTACTTTGTCCTGGGGGAAAATACACTTTTTCTGTGCTAAGTGACAATAGGTTTTCTGCAGACTTTCCCTCAGAACTGCAAAACTTATCTATCTTTTGAATGATTCACGTTTTATATGCTGACGGAGAACTTCCCATCACTGGCACTTCAGGGGGAGGGGGAGGGGGAGGGGGAGGGGGAAGAGAGAAGCTTTGAAAAGACCTTCGATGCAAAAAAAAGGAGAGAAGTTTTAGAAAGACCTTTGATGTGCAGCAACATATACACTGCATATTTTTGTATTACAAAAGTATAAATTCAAATTCCACCAAACACAGCATGTCAGGTTCCGGGGTGTTGAATTCGCGATTGCGATGCCCTTCTGTAAGCCTATCACTTCTCATGCCACGTGATCTCGCCAGCCGATGGCAGCAGATATTCAGAGCATAGGATGGTTGGTTGTGTTGGGGAAGGAGACCAGACAGCGAGGTCATCGGTCTCATCGGATTAGGGAAGGACGGGGAAGGAAGTCGGCCGTGCCCATTGAAAGGAACCATCCTGGCGTTTGCCTCGAGCGATTTAGGGAAATCACGGAAAACCTAAATCAGGATGGCCGGACGCGGGATTGAACCGTCGACCTCCCAGAGCATAGGACACGTGTTATAGTCAGCCAATAGCAAGATTACAGTTAAGTAGCATGAACACACAAAGAGGAAAAGTTAATGGTTTACATTAATATACTTAGTGTACCTACAAGAAAAAATAAAGTTTCACATAATATAATATTGGTCTCTAAGATTAATAAGCTACATGAGAGGCTAAGATTTCACATGCAATATTGGTCTCTCTCTCTCTCTCTCTCTCTCTCTCTCTCTCTCTCTCTCTCTCTCTCTCTCTCTCTCTCTTTTTTTTTTTTTTTTTTTTTTTTTGCATGTGTTATACTTTAAGATACATCACACAAATGTGCCTGTAAATTTAAAATAATGACGTAAATATCTGATCTTCTGGGCTCGAAATTCTTCTAAGTGGCTGGTCCTTAAAGTGATAAGTTTTAAACAAGTCAAATGCCCTGTGATTTAAGAAATTCTCAGGATTTTCCCGCGTCATTTACAACCTGGAGAGAGAAGGGTTGCATGCCTGGCACATGGCCAAAGCAATGTAAACATGGAGATGGGAGGGGGGGGGGGGGGGTTTGACACGAGAGGGATGGGCCCTCTGAGCTACCTCTTGCTAATGCACCCATAGCCAGGAGTTAAATGTAACTCAAGATGGCCAGTGGGTAAAATTCTGCTGGTACATGACAGCGCCAATGGCTACCACTGAACAAACCACAGAAATTGTGGCAACTCAAACTCGGGAATACTGTGGATGCACCAGCAGATTCATTTAATATGCAAAACCAGTGTTATGTGAAGCATTTTAACCTGAATCACATGAAATAGGTGCCCAACAGCACCACAGCATAGACAATTAGTTATAGTTAATAGAAGATCACTAAATTCATTCAAATTATGAACATTAATAGTGCCTAAAATAAAATTAATTAGTTAGTTAGTTCCATGTTCCATGGATCATTTTGTACGATAAATCATCATGATGTGGAACCAGTCATGTTACATTCATATTGCAAATTAATTTCACCCCAAAACAAACCACTAGATCTAGATGAGCAAGCAATATTTAATTATACCATGTAATTTAATTTAATTGTTTTACTCCAGACACCAGTCATGATTAATTAAAATCCATCAATAAAATATAATACACTAATTACATCTTATCCGAACAAGCAAATGCATTAGCCTATGCTTGTTATACTGTAAAATGACCTTATACGAGGTGTGTGAGAAAAGCAATGAGACTGACTTTTCATCTACCAAAGTTTTTATTTTTTTCAAACAACGATATTGTCCCCTTTGGCAGCTGTGCACTGGTGGAGTTGTCATTCCCAGTCTTGGCAGCAGTGCTGAAAGGCTTAACTGGTATGACATTTAAAATGTCAGTCACATTCTTTTATATGTTCTCCAGAATCCCAAAATGATGTACTTTTAAGACTTTTTCGATTTCAATAAGAAAAGAAAGTCACAAGGACTCATATCAGGTGAACAGGAGGGCTATGGACCACCAGGAATGCCTTTCAAGGTAAAAAATTTCATGACGGAAATGGTCATGTGACATGGGGCATCGTCATAATGCAGCATCCACTTGTCTGTGATGCCTGGTCTCACTCAGTTCACCCTTTTTCTTTCAAGGACATCTCTGTAAAACACTTGTCAGCAGGATTTGTTCCAGGGAGAAATTTATCCTCAAAGGAATGTTTCCCATAGGAATGTTTCAAACTTTAGAAATGTCACACTCACTCAAGGATTCCCCAAATTTAACACAAAACGTAATGGCCATTGCTCTAAATTCCACTGTTCCTTTTTCGCAACACACAACAAAAACACAAATTCACTGATGGCACTCTCAAAAATTAAGTGATGGCAGTATGGAGGTGAAACTTGGACTGAGCATCTGGAAGGGGTGAAAACACTGGCCTACACAACTAGAACAACACAGCTTTGCCAGATCGCTCACAATATCGTTAGTCTCATTACTTTCCTGACACACCTCATAGCATTTATTTATATGTATGAGGTATATTCCAAAACTACCGAAACTAAGGTCTGTTTGGTCATTATAAAAAATAATAATAATAATAAATAAATTAAAAAAAATAAATAAAAATTAAAAAGTTCTGCCTTGACTTGTATCAGCTGGTAATGCCTGTGTTCAGTTCATCCTCATTATGAAATCATTGTCCACCCAGGCACTTTTTCAAGTGCATGTTTCCAACAAAAAGCCTGAATCTTCTCCTTGGTTTCAGCAGCAGTGTGAGGGCGTGTGTTGTTGTGAAGGAGGATTGTGCCAGATGAAAGTTTCCTGTGGCGTCGATTTATGATCGGTCATCTCAGTCTGATTAGCGTTTCACAGTACAAGACACTTGTACTTGTTGACCAATGGTCCATGAAATCTATCGGAAAGACGTCTTTTCCACCCCTAAAAATGCTGGCCATCATTTTTCAGTTTAAAAATGGAGATTGTTTAAACTTATTTGGTTTGGAAGAACTTGAATGGCACCAATGCATGACCTGTTGTTTTGATTCTGCATTTGTGTACGATAGCCATACCTTGTAACCCATTACAATGTGGGGAAAACAAATCATCTTCATTTTGTCTACAGCACTCCGCTCCAAAAACTGTCGTCCACTATGCATTATTTGCTCTTTGTGCTGATCAATGACCATTTTTGGAACCCATCTTGCACACACTTGTGATATCCAAGTTGTTCAGTGACAATCCTGTACATTGAGGCTCAAGTGACATTTTCGGATTATCAAGTTTACGGTTCATGTGACTGACAATGTTCCTGGTTCAATTACTGTGCCTACCAGCCCACTGACAGTTCATTGTAAACATCTGTGCAGCCATTTTGAAATTCTTGACACCATTTTTGAACTTGTTTATCACTCAATATTTCAGTTTCTTGCACTAGGCGTGACTGATGATGGATTTCAGCAGCTGAAGATCCTTTTGCCAGCAAAATCTAATCACAAAGCACACTTCAAAACTGGCATGATGTATGATTGTCTCAGCCATTGCGATCTGCTCTCATTGACTGGTAAACAATTGTTGAATCAAACCAAAAATGCAAAAGTTTCCTAAAGAGTTGGTAGACAGCACTGCATGGGTGAAGCTTCATTCAGGCCTTACTTGGAACACATCTCATATTTTTCAGTAGTGTTACAAGCACTTGAAGTCAAAAGCAGAAGAATATTAATAATGGTTGCAATGGTTCAAGAGATACAGGCTAATCACAAATATGCTGATAGTTTCAATTTTTCTGTATGGGTTACATTTTAAGAATTATTTCAATTTATGTGGTTAAAGCTCAAAATTGCTTATTTACTAACGTGTAGGATGTACATACCCAATATAATGCCCAAGCATGGAAGCATGCGACACACTTGTTCCAGCAGTGCGGTGACATACTTGTATTAGCGGTGCAGGGATATGATGCAATTGTCAATTACGTGTGACTAGTTTCTCTGGTAGTCTTGGTAGCATGTGGCTGAATGTTTCAGTTACACAACACTTTCTTTGATTTCCAGTACTTAGAAAAATTTAGCGTGAGTACAGTTGTAATACTTACAAAACTTCACAAAGTTGCAGGTTGAGATACAGTAAGACAGAAATAATTCAGCGCTCGATAATCCGGCAAACCTGGAAGTCCAGGACAAATCAGAAATTTTCCCATATTTTTAGCTAAGTGCACGTGGCAGTACAGTTGGATGCGTTAGAGAAATGTCAGAATCATGTGCTACCATCAACAACTCTTCATTCACTAGACCTATGGTATGTTTACAGTGCATTAGTGCTGTGCAGTTTTATTTAACAGTTACTTAATGAAGTCATTATACTGCATCAATATTTAGTTACTTGTACAACTGTCAAATAGACTACAGCAATATAAAAAATTTATGCTGACAGTGAAGGTGTTTTCCAAACACATTAAAGTTCTCCTAAAAGAAGAAAAAACAAACACGTGAAAAATACAATAATGTACAGAGCCACCGATCAAAAAAACCGAGATGGAAAGCATTGTAAATGACGACGTGTCAACAACTGATCACTCTGAAATTGTATTTGTGATAAATTCTGCAAACACTAATGAACTGAGAGCGTTCGGGAGAAGTTAACGAAGGATTGACACTGACAGAAATTTAGCTATCAAAGAAGAGCTGACTGACTGACATTACAAACTGTTCTCAACCCACAGGAGGCACCATAAACTGAGGGTGATGACGAAGAAACACTTAAAACTTGCATCTCTTGGGCTGAGGCTTCAGAAGTCTTAAGCACTTTTGAGAAGTTCACTCGAATAGCCAACAATACAACACTTCTAAATTTATAAATTTACACAACATATAAAGTAATTTTTGTCAAAAACAAGCTCAATCCAAGAAACAAGTTAGTAGATCTGAAATGTTCCCCAACTAAATCATCAGTGGTAGATTCCAGTCTGACTTATTCCACACCCTCGACGTCAGATGTGTGTCGTATGGTATCCTAAAGACAGCAGTTCTAATTAAACTGCACCAAATCCAGGGTAACTATTTTTATTAATTAGCTTGTTCCTGATATTTTCAAACCAATGGAGCCTCAGCGGCCAGAGACTATTGTCATGTTTGTTGTGTGAGTTGCATTCGCGTGGTGTGTGTGTGTGTGTGGGGGGGGGGGTTCCAATTCCGACGAATGCTTTTTTGGCTGAAAGCTTACTTGTTTGACAGTCTTTTCATTGTGCCTATCTGCGACTCAACATCTCCACTATAATGTGAGTAACAATCTATCCTTCTCATAATACTGCCATTATTCCATCCTGGATTTTCCATTGTCTGACATTTGATAATCTGGCATTGACAGCTCCACAAGCATATTGGATTATCAAGGTCCCATTGTACCCTCAAATTTTCTATGTACATCAAACTGATCACAGAACAACTTAGTCACAGTTGCGACTTTCAGAATTCAGTGAGTTGCTGCGCCAAACTTTGACTGTTTGACGACCTTTCTTGAAGAACTTTGCATCCATTTTGAGATTTGTTGGGACTTGTGTAGTTTTAGCTGGTCAACTGACACATAAAATGTGTGAATTTGCAGGGACAGACTGACTTTGTTGATAATCTGTCCACTTCAACACTCCGGTTAAACATGCTTCCACACTTTTGGGCTTTTATTATTATTGTGTTGTGTACCACCAATACTGTTGAGAGCTTCAATCTGACTGAATAAGCTGAACTATCCATTTAGACCCCAAACCTTTCAGTATCGGCTACAGTCATTAACAATATCCCACCACTTTCCTAATAATTATTATTGGATGTCATAAAACTGGACCATACTGCACTGGTGTATGGTCACCCTGAGACAGAGCTAAATGACGTTGATGACACAGGGTGGTACGTCATTAGTAATAAGCATTTACTAAACAGGACTTCTCTAGAGATGAGAACAGGACCTCGATCTGAACAGGAATCTCTACAAGTAAGGAAAATAGGTTTGCACCCTAAATTTACCCGGTTTGTGAGAGGATTGTGCACTTTTGAACGGGCAGAATGCAGC
Organism: Schistocerca serialis cubense; assembly: GCF_023864345.2. Classification (NCBI taxonomy): domain Eukaryota; kingdom Metazoa; phylum Arthropoda; class Insecta; order Orthoptera; family Acrididae; genus Schistocerca; species Schistocerca serialis. The sequence goes on along the minus strand of NC_064638.1, from coordinate 1,198,116,558 downwards.
AAGCTATCCTAGATAGAGTCATTAACATAAATAGAATTAATTTTGGGTGTGGCCCATGGAAGTGTGACATAGGATCTTATATATTGTATATAACTGATTCCGCCCTTAAAAATGTTTAGTACAACAGTGAATTAAGGTGAATTTGCTGAATATTTTGGCATATTAGATGACGAAAAAAATTGTAAAAAATTTTCTCACTAAAAATTTTACGGGAGAAGCACTAGCAGATCATGCTGATCAGGTTTTATTTCAGCTGCTGCACCATATTTGATATTACAAAGAACTGTAACGAATAAAATATTGTTCTTATTTTACTTTTGTCTGATAGAAATGGTAGTAAATTATTACACAGTTTAGAACTCATATTTCATGGCATAAAAATGCAAGGATAACAACAAATTTATAACTCTGAAATACAAAGGCATAGTGCAGACTGCTTCACTTATTGTGGAAGAGTTTGAAACAATCCTGTCCCTTTGCAACACTGAGGTTCTGGTTGCATTTCAAACACTTTCTTTTAGTTCTGCTATTGCAGTGCTCATACTAAAATGTTCATGGTGACAAAATGTCACTGACTGTGAGTCAGTTATCACATGCAATATATTACTGTCCAGACCTGGTTATGGATGAGGTTTTAATAGCATTGCTTTTTATGTACCTAACTCATCTTCTAACAGTGCTCTCACTCCTCTGCCATCATTTTTCTTTCTGGACAAGCCAGAAGTTGCCTTCTTTGATTTATGATTTCTTTATTTCTGCAGTCACTGTATTACAAGTTGTAGCTAGGGACAAGAAAATTTTGCAGAAATGGTAATGCAAAAAACAAAGCAAAAGTTCTGAATTTGAGTGAAGTGATGCGAAACTGGCAATTTTTACGAGACATCATGAAATCTGTAGTTTTTCCATATACAAAAGTTATAAATCTGAAGACAGTAGTTCACTACTTCTTGTAACCGACAGTTATTGGGTATTAAAACTGCATTTTTGCTTCTTATCCTCTCAAGGCTGACGTTCTTTTATAATCTTAACTGTCAATTAATTTTCTGCGCAAGCAACTTCGATGTCATGACATAAATAGCACCAATATTAGCAAAAATAGCCCAGAATTTGACAAAAGATATGGGAAATTTGCCAAATATTGACCTCAAATTTGATTAAAAAAATAAAATTAAATTAAAAAAGTGAACTGAACAGACTCTAAAATTGGCAAAATAAATAACACCAAATATGGCAAAAAACAACATTGAATTTGGTTAAAAAGCACCAAACATGGCAAAAAAGAGACACACACAATTCAGTTGGGAGGGAGGGTGGGGGGATGACACCAAATTTGGTAAAAAATAGCGACAAATAGGGCAGACAATAACACCAAATCTGTCAGACTATAACACCTACCTAGGCAACAAAATTACACAGTACTTGCCAAAAACATCACTTACTTTGGTTGAAAATGATACCAACTGAGGCAAAAATGACAGAATTTGAGAAATAAATACACCAAACTTATTTGGCAAAGGTATTAACTAATTTGCAAAAACAAAAATGAATATAGCAAAAAATAATACTAGATGTTTCAAAAAATAGCACCGAATGTGGTAAAAAAAACAACCAAGTGTGGTAAAAAATAACAACGAATGTGACAATAAAACAAAACTATTTTTTTCTGTCCCCAGTTATATCATATTTTACAACTGTGATAAAAGTCTTCTTAAGACAAGAAACATTTTGCTTTATTCTACAGCATCTCCAATAGTCAAGATTTTTTTGTTCCCTACTTCATTCTTTATGTTCTTCTACAAATATGTGTTAGATATTAGCACACAGCACTTTCACTAACTACTTTTACAATTTTTTTGTTGTGAAGGTACATTGTCATCTCTTGTGGTGTGGACTTTCAAAATTAAAAAAGTTTTATTTGAAACACATTATTATTATTATTATTATTTAAATGTCTGACACCCGAATTTAAGAACTATCCCAAGTTAGTTTTACAGTTATATTTGCAAAGTTTTACGACATGTTGCAAAGATAGTGAAGAAAAACATATTTTCACTCTTACTGCCTGGTCTACAGGAAGTACTTTTGTTTTACAAATATCAATAAAACTGGAAAAAATATGCAAATGATGTTCTGCCATTGTAAAATACAACAAGAGTTTTTAAATCTATGACAAACAACTGCTAGCAAGTAACTTACTTCAACTTTATCAGGCAGATTGATTATTTCATTCTGAAGTTGTTCTGAGTGGGCTGTGTGTTTGCCCACTAAATTATCATTTTCTGCTTGAAGCCTGTTGATGAAAATATTGAATTAACATTTTTTAAAACTGCTATATTTATATCAATTATCAATATGAAAAAAAAAAGGACATACAATTTACATTCCAAGCAAATAAATCGCCTGAAGCTTTTCCATACCTACTCATTCGTAGAGGAGGCAGATAAGTATAGATGAAGATGATCATGTGTAGCTTTAAATGGTGTAACCACGTAATGCGTTTTCTCAAAACATTATAGGATATCTTCAACTTTTTGTAGTCCTGTCTTCCTCAGTTGCATGCAATATTACTGTATATTGATAATTTTTACTTATGGACCGTATGACAGCAACTGAATAAAACACAATTTTAGTGCCATACACGTTTCGCCTTTATTTTCTGCAAGGCATCATCAGTGGCAGGTTGCGTGGACAATTTCTTACATATTACACTCCTGTTGCATTTTATGTGTTGTTCTTCTTCTTATGAATACCAATTTGCGTTTTTTTTCCACATTCGACAGCACTGTGAACCGAACGCTTGTTTTAATGCAATGTTTTGGTTTCTGTTGCCGACTGTCAAATGTTTTTGCCATTATAGGATAATTTTTCACAGCTGCCATGTTGTTGTAATACAGGGGCCATGAGCTCATTAGCTCTGAATGTAAACGTTGACAGCCAATGCTCATAAATTTTGTTTATTGGCTATAGTCTTTTTCCATAGCTGATGATACCACTTAGCCAATGTCTGTATCAGAACTTAGTAGGAACAGTGAGCAACTCCTCAAGTCTACTTCAGGAGCCCTGTGGTAGGACCAGAGTCTCAAAACCAGTACAGCCAATAAATTAATGTATGTAAGCACTGACTGATAACATTTATGTCCATAGGAAGAATGTGGTCAAAACAATATACTGTTTTGTATATAATACAGATTAATAAGAACAAATATATATCACACACAGTAATCGAATAAGTATGGCAAGACACGGATTCAAACTGCGTTTCAGATATGACACAAATGCCTTAACAGCTGCACCAGTTACTCAAAAGAAGACCACATGGCAATTGGATTTTTATAATTTTTTAAAATATTTATGCTCAGCATTCAAATATCACTCCCACAAAACAGTTTTGACACAAATCTCAAACATTCTTGAGGAAACCAACTCTGAAATTTTCTGACCACATTTAATACACTAAAATGAAATAGATCTTCCGACAAGAAGTTTGGCTCTGTGATAAGAGTGCTCAATAGGCACATGGGGACGTGGAAGGTGGGGAGGGGGTGGGGTAGGGGGTATGAGTGGGGAAGGGAGGCAGGGTTAAGTCCCCAGCAAAGTTAAATATTTAAACGAAGGTGCATATTCCACAAGCATTTCCATGAAGCACAGAATACATAAAGATTGGGGGGGGAGGGGGTGGACCATAGTCAGTAGTGCTTGAGAGTGGTAAATGCTGGATCAAGTCTTACTTCAGTTGTCATCATTTTATTTCCCCTCCCTTGCCCAGGGAAGTTGCTCACAAAGTTGGCTGGCGGTCAGTTCCTTTTGAAAATCAACTTGGCCGAAGAATACCTTCAAATTCCAATGGACTAGGCATCAAAACAGTTGCTTATACTAATAAGTATTTCGGCCTTTGACAGTTGGCAGTGCAACACCGTGTCAAATGCTTTAGGGAAATCTAGGAATATACAATGCACCTGTTGCCCTTCATCCATATAACTCACAAGATGTCATGTGAGAAAATGGCAAGCTGAGCTTCGCAAGAGCAATCCTTTCTAAAATCGTGCTGATACATGTCCAGAAATTTTTTCCTCTCAAGGAAATTTATTATATTTGAACTGTGAGTACGTTCAAGAATTCTGCAGCAAACCGATGTTAAGCGCGTAGGTCTGTAATTCTGCAGGTATGCTCTTTCACCCTTCTTATATACAGGAGTCACCCGCACTTTCTTCCAGTCGCTTGGGATTTTGCGCTGGGTGAGAGATTCACAATAAATGCAAGCTAAGTAGGGTACCAATGCAATAGAGTACACTGTAAAAACCAATTGGGTTTCCATCACGACCTGATGACTTATTTGCTTTCAACTCTTTCAGTTATTTCTCTACACCAGAGATGCTTATTACTATGTCCTCCATAGGGGATTCGGTGCAAAGGTCAAATGATGGTATGTTTGTACAGTTGTCCTGCTTGAACAATTTCTTAAATGTGAAATTTAAAACTTACTTTTGGTATCTTCCCTGCCACACCAGATTGGTTAACAGGAGACTGAATAGAAGCTTTAGACCAACTTAGCGATTCTCCCACTCACAAGGCAGACGTGCTAACCACTACGCCACCCTGACACCGTGACTACGCGCAGTTACACAGACTACCCTATGATGCCTCCTACTCAATCCAAATTCTCACTCATGCCTCAGTCTGCTTGGTATTCCCCTTGAACTAGAACAGTATTGTAGAGGCTCTCCTACTGTATTGGAATAGCACCTCACCTCAGCATGGAATGGAACAGGGGATACTGGTTGAAACACAGGATTAGAGGCTTTAATCAAATGAAATTATATTGTTCCAGAGACCTTTTCAAGTCTCAAACACCTATGATTTCAGACTAAAGCAAAGCATGAATATTTGTACCAAAGTCGGGTTTTGAACCCAGGGTTGGTGGGTCTACTAGGGTAGTCAATGCAGTTGTGCAAAGTCACAGTGGTTGGTAGTTAGTGCACCTGCCTAGTGACCTGGAGACTCAGGTTCAAATCCCATTCTTGATAAAAATTTTCAATTGTCTCTTCAAAGTCTGCATATATACATCACATTTAACATTAATCTTCTGTTAAACATGTTTTATGCCCCATATCACAGTTGTAAATTTGCATGCCCCTATTTATAATTTTAATTTCTTGTCTCACTATCACAATGGGACGTGGCATCAACGGTGATAAAAATTAAACTAGTACATAAATATTATGAAAAGGATAGATTGCTACTCACCATATAGCAGAGATTTTGATTCCCGGACAGGCACAACAAAAAGACTACTAAAACCCTTAAGCCAAACTCTGGTCTCAGCAGCCACAGACACTGTGTGTGTGTGTGTGTGTGTGTGTGTGTGTGTGTGTGTGAACGCGCACGCGCGCGTTATCTACATCAGAAGAAGGCCTTCTGGCCAAAAGCTGACGTGCGTGCCTGTCTGACTCAACACCTCCACTATATAGCGAGCAAATCTACCCTCTTCATAATACTGTCATTATTCCATCCTGGATTTTCCACTGTTTGCATCTACATCTATACTTTGCAAACAATCGTGAGGTGCAAGCAGAGGGTACATCCCAATGTACCAGTTAGTACGGTTTCTTCTTGTTCCATTCACGTATGGAGTGTGGAGAGTATGACTGCAGTAATTATTCTATTCTTATCCTCATGATCCTTTGTGACTGATATGTAGGGAGTTGTTGTATATTCCTAGAATAATCATTTAAAGCAAGATCTTTAAACTTTGTCAGCAGATTTTCTCAACACAGTTTAAGTCAAGCTTCAAGAGTTTTCCAATTCAGTTCCTTCAGTATCTCTGTGACACTCTCCCACAGATTAAACAAACCTGTGACCATTCATGATGCCCTTCCCTATACATGTTCAATATCCCCTGTCAGTCCTATTTGATATGGATTCCAACACTTGAGGAATATCCCAGAACAGGCTGCATGAATGATTTGTAAGCAATCTCTTTTGTAGAAGGGTTGCACTTCCCCAGTATCCTACCAATAAGCCAAAGTCAACCACCTGCTTTATCCATGAATGAACTTTTGTAATCATTCCTTTTCATATCGCTACAAAGTGTTAACTCAGGTATTTTATGAGTTGGCCAATTCCAATAGTGACTAAGATATAATCATAGGATACTACATTTTTTCGTATTGTGAAGTGCCAATTTTACATTTCTGAATTTTAAAACAGGTTGCCAATCTCAGCACCACATTGAAATCTTACTGACAAATTTATGCAGCTTCTTTCAGATAGTACTTCATTATAGAAGTATGATCTGCAAAAAGCCTGATTTTACTATTAGTATTGACTGCAAGGTCATTCACATACAACATGAATAACAATGGTCCCAACACACCTCCCTGGGGCACAACCAAAGTTACTTGTACATCTGACGATAACTCTACATCCAAGATAACACACTGTGTCCCCCCTCTCAAAAAGTCCTCCATCCAGTCACAAATTCCACTTGCACCACACATGATCATACTTTGACAATAAGCGTATGAGTGCTACTGAGTTAAATGCTTTTCGGAAATCAAGAAATACTTCGCCTACCTGGCCGCCTTGATGTCATGTGAGAAAAGTGAGAGTTGGGTTTCAAATCATCAATTTTTTCAAAATCCATGCTATTTGGCACTGAGGTGGTCATTCTGTTCAAGTATGTCTCATTATGTCTGAGCTCAGAATATGCTTTAACACACTACAATTAAACAATTTCAAGGATACTGGGTGGTAGTTGTGTATCACTTCTACTACCCTTCTTGTAGACGGTGTGACCTGCGCCTTTTTCCAAGAACTGGGCATGGTTTTTTGTTCAAGGGATATAGGATAGATTACAGTAAGAAGAGGGGCTAAATCAGCCACATATTCAATGTATAATCTGATAGGCATTCCATTGGGCCCTGGAAATTGTTAAATTTTAACAATTTCAGCTGATTCCCAACACCACTGACCTAATACTTACTTCATTCAATTTTTCAGTGGTATGAGGATTAAATTGGTGCAATTCTCCTGGGTTTCCCCTTGTAAAGAGACATTTGAAAACTCAGTTAAGCATTTCGGCTTTTGTTTTACTACTATCAATTTCAGTTCCTGTCTCATTCGCTACGGACTGGATACTAACTTTGGTCCCTTGAATGGCCTTTCACATGACCAGAATTTCTTTGGGTTCTGTGAAAGATCACTTGACAATATTCTGCTATGGTAGTCATAGAATACATCATGCATTGCTCTCTTGACAGCCAAATGTGTTTCATTCAGCATTTCTCTCTCTATAGCCCTACACTTTGTTTTGCACCTATTACACAGTAATCTCCGTTTCTTTAGAAGTATCTTTACAGTGATTGTATTCCCTGGAGGTTCCCTCTCATTATGAACTGTTCTACTCAGTATATATCTATCCAGTGCATGGTCAACTATTCTTTTAAACTTGAGCCAGAGTTGCTCTGCATGCTCCTGTGCTTTGCTGAAAGTTTCTAGTTCCTCATTGAGATATGACACTACTAATTTTTTTATCTAGTTTACTGAACATGTATATCTTTCTGCTTGATTTAGTTGTCCTCTATACTTTGGTAATCATTGTTGCCACAATCACTTCATGCTCACCAATATAAGCTTTGATGTGGACATCCTCAAAGAGGTCAGGTCTATTTTTTGCCATTAGATCCAATATATTTCCATCATGAAAGGGGTTCCTATGTGTTCATGGTTAAAACTATCATACTTTTACAAGTTGTTCCTGTTTCACTATATCTATTGTTATGATTCTACAGGCGTTGTTCTGCATAATGAAAACCCTTTTCATATTCCAGAATGACTTTCCACTATGCAGCGTAGTAGGTATTGACCTGGAACTTCCTGGAAGATTAGAACTGTGTGCCAGACTGGACTCAAGCTTGGAATCTTTGCCTTTCGCAAGTGAGTGTTCTGCCAACTGAGCTATCCAAGCACAATTCATGACCCGCACTCACAATTTCACATTAGTTTGGCAGGTCCCACCACCACAGTTCTATTCCATAAGCCCAGAAAGCATATAATAATCCAAAATACATAGTCCTTGGGATTTCACAATTAAGCTTTCCTGATAATGGTAACATACATAGACCAGATGTTATTTTTTAGCAGACATGAGCAACCTGCTACTTCCATGAAAGTCTATATCTACATATACGAGCGAGAACTTAATCCCAGGTAGGCTCTTGACAGAATATCATCATTCACAACATTTTATCTATTTGGGGCACTTTGTTCAAGGTGAATAATATTTGGTTTATCTGTGTTAAATTTTAAGTTGTCTCAAAGGGAGCTGTCACCTTTTCCAAAAAGTTTTGAACCTCTTCAATAAGTCTAGTTTTTCTATCTGTTTAATTGACACCAGAAGTGTCCTTGGGATATACAGTGATCAGATGCTTATTATCTATAGAATTCCGAAAATCATTTATATAACATATCAACAGGAATAGGTCTAAATGTATTCCTGAGGGACATCAAAATACATACTTCTTGTTCCTGACTGCCTCCTCTCTAGTACTTCTACAGTGTGGTAATCACATTGTACGCTTTCTATAAAATAAGTTATTCTACAGTTTCCAGTAAAAGAAAAGGAAATGACAATGTAGGATTCAAACCTTTCAAGTTCATTTTGAGCTTTCTCTCTGTCCTTTGTCAGCCGTGCCAGCTGGTCCGAAATTGCAGCAATTGTTTCTGTATAAACTTTGTTTAGATCATTAAGAGCAGCTTCAGATGATTCCATCATTGATTTCAATTCTGCCACCTGTAATCAAAAGCAATATTAAAATAATCACTAAACATTCTGTGGGAACACTTAAAAATATTAAGTTTAAACAACATTGGAGAAAATTATAACTACTATGCAGCCAGTTTTTAAGAATTAGGCTGCTATCATGATTCTGACTACACTCCATTCTTAATACAATTACTGAGTTACAATTTGAATTTCATTACATACTACCAATGCAAAGATTTTATTGCACTAATCCCAACATTCAATGCCCACAGCATTATCAACTACTGCTTCCCACTCGGAAACAGAATATTTCATTGAACATAGAGACCTTGTAAAGCTCACACAAGGTACATCTACTTTTATGTGTATTATTAATTTTGTATACACATCATTACACTAAAGCCTTAGGAAAAAATCACAATGTTGTCTCCAACACTCCTCCAAGTACAGACTAAAATGTTGCTTGCTATACTACCTGTCTATCTGAATTCTACAACACACACTCAAAGTTCTGTTAACTTCTTAATATTTTTTAACTGAATGAATACATTCTACCATTATTTCTATGGTTTCTACAAGATAAAGTTTCAACAGCACACTCAAGTGCTACCAATGACAGTTTAAAATCTTTCATATGTCAATGGTGAAAACAATGAGTACCTAACAAAAGTACTTGGCACGTTACCTGTATATAGAAAGTAAGAGGGTAATTACGGTCTGTGAAGGTCTCAGTGAGAACCTTGGCATATTGAGAGAGGCACTGCTCATCACTAACATGCAACATCCATGGGTGCCCAGGCTGTATGCAAGAGACTTGTTGGTACGGGACCGGTGGCAGCTGTCGAAGTGGAGATATTGCTGGTGGTTGGTAGGTTTGATATGGACATTCATTTCAACAGCTGCCACCCATTCCATACCAAGAAGTCTCTTCCATACAGCCTAACAATCCATGGCTATCTCATCTGTAGTGACTAGTGACATGCAGTTCCTCTTGAAATATACCAACTGGAGGCCATCCCTTGTGTGGCAGCCCACTCAAAAGCATTGTAGCAATTCTGTGCTGTAACAACATGGCGTCAAGGTCAGAGTGAAGTTATTTGATTGGGTGGGGACTGACTGTATTTGTATATTTGATCAATTCTATGCACTGGTGTAGCCTCTGTGTACAATTCATATAAAAAATGCATTTAATGAAAAGAAAGGCAAACCGTAAAGTTAAGAAAAGGTCCTCGTGGAAGCTAACCACTACTTGTTAGTTAGCACATTGCATGGCTTCCTTCTTCGAAGCCCTAGCCTTACCATTTGCACTCCAGAAATGCTGCTCCAGGGAGAACAACTGTAACAGGTGTAACAACTGAATCAAAGAGACAGCTGGAAAATAGCAAGTAAACAGCAACCAGGCTGTCATAGATGGAACTTCCCTGTGGTCCAAAGCAGATGGCAGCCAAATATGTAAGCTGAAATTGCTACATGTTTCTGAAGGAATTTAGTTGGTGAATGAACAACATGACACAAACAGGACTTTGTGGAACCCCCAAGTGTATGGGTAACGCAGATGGTAGACTTCAATTTACTGGTAGAATACTGGGAAAATGCTATAAGTCTACAAAGGAGGCTGCTTACAAATCACTTGTGCAACCCATTCTGGAATACTGCTCAAGTGTGTGAGACCTATGCCAAATAGGACTAACAGGGAATATTTTACGTATACAGAGAAGGGTGGTATGAATGGTCACAGATTTGCTTGACCCATGAGAAGGTGTCACAGAGATGCTGAAGAAACTGAACGGACAGATTCTTGAAGATTTACATAAACTAGCCCGAGAAAGTCCATTAACGAAGTTTCAAGAACCAGCTTTAAATTACGACTCTAGGAATATATTACAATCCCCTAATTAATGAATTAATGAGATGAAATAATGCGAGAAGAATATTACGTGAAACAGTTTTGTTCAGCAGGAGCCTTGCGGAAGAACAGGCGACAACAAAGAGCTGTTGTTGTAGTCTTGGCAAAGTTAAGCTGCTTCACTAGCCACTACTGTTTTAAGATGGTAGCCTGCCAATGTCTTCCTTTGCCACCTGGTACACACACTGGTATTGACAGGATCATGGGTAATCCCCTCCAGATGATCCAGAATTTGCCACACCAGTCAATGACACAAGGCACATGAGCTACACTGGGCCAAGTCCTTGTCACTTCCTGCAACACAGTGTTAGACCAGTCCCAAGCCCTTTTTGAACTTCACCCCACAGTACAGAACTTTTAACAGAATAAAGCATGTTTGTCTAGGCAAGACCCATGACAATCTTGCTTGTAAAGATCTTGCCTTACATTGTTAATGCTCACTTCCAATGGAGGTGCTAGAGCTGTCTTAAGCACCCACCCAGCACATTCTAATCCAGTTCCAAAAGACTAATCCTATCCCAGTTACAGCAAACACCATTTACACTTTAACTTCTGCACTACATTTTGTGTGGTCATCGCCACCAACCGGCTGTCAATCCAATTGAATGACCACCCACCAAACTTTGGTCAAGAATGGAACTGACTGCCCAATGGTGAAACATATTACAGAGCAACCACTGTTAATTACATTAGCTGTTTCACAAAAATGGCATCTGGATCCTACCCCCAATACCAGCTTCCCTGAGTTACAATGATGGGAATTGTCATTGCAGCACATTGTTCAATCCTATACATTTCTATTCCATATGCCCATTGTCTTCCCCTCTAAGCAGCTGGTCACCCTTCCCCAACTTCTCTCCTGTTCTCTGCCTTCTTTCTTCCCCCACCCACTTCACGCTTCAAAACCCATCACAATTAAAGTGCTGACACACTGTAGCTAGCTGTGACAATGTATCCATGAAGGTCTACTTGAATTTTGTAGTTAACTCTGAAGGAGGTCACTGTTTTAAAGCCAGCAAATTTATCAATCTTCTTCTGTGCCTATCCTCAACTTATCAACTCATCTATTCGGTGCGCTATTACTGCTACTCTGGCCAATATTTATTTTGCACCAATGACTTTCCAGTACTACATCTGTCTCATAAATGTATGTCTGTACTTTAGCACAAACATTTCACATAAACTATGCGCCTTTTACTAGTAATACTATGATTAGACATTTGGGTAACTAAACTGAAAACTAACTTATCCTCCTCTGACATGTTTTGATTACCAACCTATCAGCAATAACTAATCAGCATTGCTGTTACTAATACGTAAATGTGTAAAAAAAGAACAAATATAAATAATATTAAAGCTTTAATCTTACGATAAAATGTGAACAAATCATGTTATACCGAAGTCACTTGACAAACCTGATCTGATGTTGGTGACACACCCAATACACTGTGCTCACTCTGTAGGTAAACCTACTGTATTCATGAGCCATAACATTTTGGTACCCAGCATGGAGCAGACCTTTCAGCTTCCTAGAATAGCATCCATTGCCCCAAGTCCCAACGTTCCATGCATGACAGACAGGTTAATGTACAGCATAAAGAGGGAGTTCACAGCTCAAGTACCAACCGTGCAATATCTCCATTGCAGATTGCAACTTTAAAGATACATACTACAGATATGACAACATCCCCCTCACCACCTTACCCAAGAGAGACTATTTCCCATACTGTGTAATGTTGGATGGTGTGATGCTGCTGTTACTCCATTTATCGAGGGGCCTCAGGGCTCTGCACACAATAGATACGTTTTGTGCCGCTTGAGGTACTTTTCTCCAGATGGTCCACACTTCTGTGAAATTCACAAAAGTAACAATATATTTTTGTCTCCCACAATCTCACAACATCCAACTCTGATCTTGGGGTACACGTGGCCTGCTCTTTCTTTTAAACCTCCCCAACCAATCACTATCCTCCCCAAGGATAGAACTTTTCGTTCCTGAAACTGTGATAGTTCTGTATACTTTTATACCTGTATCAGCAGTACTTATTTTCTTGCCTCCTTTAGAGACAATATTTCTTTCTACAATGCCCTGTTGTTAGTTGAATTCATCTATATTTAATTTCCATTAAGCCAAAATTAAATGAGATACAACTACATAAAAAGCATGCAGAAGGAGAATACTTCTTAATAATACTGTACTGTGAAGAGTTTTGATGGACTAGTAAGTGCCGCAAGAAGAAAAATTAAATAATACTGAACTTTCCGACGATACATACTTGTGTTTTATGTTCTTCTTTCTTTTCATTCCACTTTTCTTCCATTTCTTTTCTGAATTCAGACTCCTTAGAAAGGTCTTCTCGGTAGCGCTGTAAAGAACGTTCATGAACAGCAACTTTCTTCTCCAATTCCCTTGCTTCTTGTTGAGATCGCACTAATTGTGCTTCATAATTAGCACACATATCACAGGTATGTTTTGGTTTTTCTTCAGATTGAGCATCTGAAAGCATTTGGTTTAATAGTATATAAGAAATAAATTGAACAGGATGGTTATGCAAGTAAGTTTCTTATACGAACAAAAGGAAAGAAGACTGTACTCACCCATTCTAAAGCCCATAAAAACAAGGATAGTAAACAGTGAAACAAATAGAATTTTCTGTGTCGGAGAAAAAGCTCCTAACTAAAAAAAAAAAAAAAAAAGTTTGTGGGTAATAACAGAAAGAAGATAAATGTTTAAAGTTAATACTGGAAAGAAGAGAGGACATGCAGTTTTGTGTGGGCCTGCAAGGTGAATTTCAATCAGCAAACATGACAGCATAAATTTGATCTATATGTTGCTGCTTCTTTGAATGGCTTTCAAAATCTGGTTCATTTTTCCATTCTTCATTTCACTGACTACCATATGTACTAATAAAGCCAGCACAGAGGGCATCATGATCATATTATTTAGTGTCACACTGTTTATGCTGGTGTGAGCCTAGATGCGATTTCAATTGGGCAGAAAATTTAATACTTTACATGAACTGTCTGCTTAAACACTGCATAGATTGGCTGCAAATGTGAAGGACAACATCACTGCCAGAATTAAATTATAATATTTTCTGCAATGCTCTCAAACAAGAATCCTGCACAAATAATGACTTTCTAAGAGTTAATGCACAAAAAGAATCTGTTCTTTGAAGACAACTGCAGGACATGGAAACAAACATGATTTTTTAAGTTGGACCAACCACACGAAGAAATCTTTTTACATATTCTGATAGCATTCGAAATAAAAATCAGTTTCATGATAACTAGACCTCCGTTATTTGCAGAAATAACTTCTGGGTTGTAGACAACAACTTACTGTAAAAAGTCAACCAACATTTTGGTCTCTTTGGCAAAAGCTTGCATACGGGTATGTAATATTACTGGAGAATTTTAACTTGAATGGTCGTGCCTCTATAATATTACAAAGTAAGCAGTAAGAATATCTGACATATGATTGGTTTTTGAAGTGGGGAGGAGAGGAACTGAGGTTCTTTGCCGATTGTAATTTTAGTGACACACATCAACCAAACAGGAGGAATCTGCTTTTGTGATGGATGTTGTTCCACAGTGTCCAGTGGCAGCTCTGACCAGTCATTGTCATGTGTGCCTTCTGCAGAAGTGTTTACAGCTGCGCATGTTAGGGGAGCCAAGACAATTTTTCATGTGGACAGATGGCTTAACCACCCTATTGCCTCTTGTATCTTTCTTTTGAATGTTAAGTGGCTGCCTAGTTAACATGGATTTCCTTAAACAGTCTATTTAGTGCATTCATTTAAAAGCTCTGCCTACAAAGATTTGTTTTGTTGTGCGAGATGTACATGGCAAATGTTTCACTGATCTTAACTACATTGCACTCATGGCTGATCAAAGTCCTAGCAAGTGCACTATACTGACAATATAGTGGGATCTGTATGTTTCTAACTCTTTTGCTACTGCAATAAAAAAGGTTAATGGCCAGTTGGCAAAAAGTACTCCCCACATGGTAGAAGAGAAGCATTTAACTTACTTACCTGTCACTTCTGTTCTTACTTTAGGAGTAAAGGAGATTGCTCACCACAGTGCTGAGTCATCAAGAGGCACGTAGGAATGAGGGAGGGGGGGAGAAAGGTGGGGGAGAAAGGTGGGGGAGAAAGGGGGGGACTTGCTAGCTTTCACAATAACTCCTTTGTTGAGCTCCAAACAACGAAACTACACACACACACACACACACACACACGCACGCACGCACGCACGCACACACACACACACAAAACCACGATTTATTCCAAAGTACAAAGCGTTTATTTTCTGAAAGCTAGCAAAGTTTTCTCTGTATTCTGTGTGCACCTGTCAAAGATTCAACACTTTGTTGTTTGGTGTGTAGTCTCCTTTTTCTCCTTAAATATGTAAACTGGTCCACAGAAATTTCCTCACTTTTATTTTTGATGGATACAATTTTACTGTTTTTCTTTTATTCCCCCCCCCCCCCCCTCCCTCCCTCCAATGGTTGATTCTAAAAGTGGTGTAGCTCCTGCAATTCAGTCTTTATATTGTCATTGTCATCAATTTGGCCAGTCAGCTTAAAAGTATTCTGCTGTGGGTGGTGGTAAGACATAGCATGCAGTTACCTATCACTGTAAGTGGTGGAAGCTACACCACATCATGAAAGCAGCTCCCTCCTAATTCACCAAGGTAGGCTAACAAAATTCAAACAAAAATGACATTCAATGAGAAGCACTGTCATTCATTTGCCTTGTGGTAATAAATAAAAAAGTCTTTGTATTGACTGTAGTGTTTCCCACAGATATTAACACAAGTGTTCCCTTGTTTAACTGTAATTCCGTTGAATTTCACACTTTTAGCTACAGAGCAACTGTCCACAAACCATAATTTCATTTCATATTGTTCTTTGTTAACAACAATATCAAGTCACTGGATCTACAGAAATCTAAAACAATATGGAGACTAAAAGCAAACCTGACATCTTTCACACGAGTGCCAGAAAAGTATACATTTTACCCCCACTGTCATTTGATTGCTGACTAATTCTTGAATACTTTTCCCCCTCTCTACAAACAAAAGAAGGCCTCTTCTCTATTCTTTAACTTGGACATTCAACAGCAACAAAATTAACCAATGTGCCCATTAAAGCTATTATGTGACTTAGTGTGTAAAATTAGTAGACATAAAGCAAACTGCCAGCCATGAGATTTTGCAACTATTCAGAAAACTCAGCATGCTAACAAATTACAAGAAGGTTTACCTGTAATAGATTTCGTCAGTTCATCATGTGCTGGAGAATGTGAATCTGGGCTCTGTTTGGTTAAGCTGCAGTGGGACTCATTTAAACTCAGCAGAGATGACATAGAGCTGTTCATTTTATTTGTCTCTTTAATGAAATAAGAAAAGTTAGATAATTTGTTAAATATATTCTTTGTAAGTCAACATATAATTACTGCATTTTATAATTACAAAGTAGAATTCATAAATAACCTTAAAAGTAGATGGTTGATGACATCATCTATTATTTATGTTCCACTTACAAGGCCAGCATCTCATAAGTAGATACTTACATTATCCAGTTCCCTAAGTTCACTGGCATTAAATAATGTGCAAGGTTTGAAGAATTCATTTTTGCCTTGAAAGAATTACAAGGATAGATTCTGAGGCCACTGCCAATCTTATATCTGTTTTCGAGACCATTTGCCATTTCAATGAAAGTGCCCTGTGCAGGTACAAATGTAACTGATTTATCTGCAATGTCATTCCCATTTTAAGGACAAGGTGTCTACATCACTCTTCTAAGGTAGAGTTCCTGTATCTCCATAAAACGGTTGAAAAGTGTTACAAAATTCTGATGAACATCTGTGTGTTAAAGAACTCTTTTTCAATTACAAAACTAAATAAATCAAAATTAATTCACAATCTGAGTGTGAAAATCTGTCAAATTGTCTACACCTGACGATATGCAAACAGTTTGTACGAGACAAAAATTGTACTCTCTCTTCAGTGCACCAAAATTAATTAAATAATACTGAAAATCTGCTTCATTTGTGATCTATGTTGTTTAGTAATACAAAACAAAGTCATATGCAGAGCAACTGTGTGCCATCTAAATACACTGCATTCGCTGTCTCCCCCTCCCCCCCTCCCCCTTCCCACTCAGGTAGTGTGGTGTGGTGTGGTGGTGTAGGATGTGTGCAGCCAGGCTGAACACTATGGCATACGAACCAGGGCATGGCTCACATGCCGAATCCTAGGTTATCTGTTGCAGTGACTGGTAAACTAATACATATACCATAACAAAATTTGTTGATATCAAATTTTTCTTTCATTCTGAATAAATGCAACAGCCAGGGACAAAATGCTGCTATTCAACAATGCTATCTGGACTGCCAGGGCCATCTGTAGAGGTCTGCGCGGATGCGGATATCCGCAGATATATCCGCGGTATTTGTTACTTGGCGGATAAAATCGTGACCGGTGCGGATATCCGCGGGTCATCTGCGGATAATGAGCAAGGCATCTGCCCAGTACGTATGTTGCAATGTTAGTTGAAAACTTCAAGTCTGTTGACATCCTTGGAATCTTGCAGGTCCCGGGTAGAGCGGATGTCTGTTGTCCTCAGCCCCTGCCTACGACCGACGTAGCTGTACCCAAGAGACCTCCGCCTAATCCGTTTCCGCGACCGTGTCTTTTGTGTGGCCTGTGAAGTGCTCTCTGGGTGGCAAACCTGCTCACTGTCTACCATCAGATGGATAGAGCGTTTGCCATGTAAGCAGGAGATCCCGGGTTCGACTCCCGGTCGGGGCTCACATTTTTATCTGTCCCTGTTGGCGTGTGTCAACGCCTGTAAGCAACTAAGGGTATTCATTTCATTGTAATTTCATTCTAACGAGCTGCATGGTCACCGATGGTATCTGTTCTTTCGAACATGTCCGAATGAACAGATACAATCTTAGTATATATAAAAAGTAGTTAAGTTGCCGCAGAAATGGCACCCTAACAATAACTATGTCATTACATACGATAATTCTAAGTACTACTGTCTATTACTATTAATTACTCATTCAAAACTTAAATATATGCGGATGCAGATAAGGAACTTGCGGATGCGGATTAATTGCTGCAGATGCGGTTGCGGATTAGAACCTTGCGGATTGCACTTTTCTTATCCGCACAGACCTCTAGCCATCTGTAGGGCTCACTTCAGTTGCGTCAGCAAGCTGACCCCTGATAGTTTAAGTGGGTTGAGCATAACAGCAGTGCACGCCTATTCCAACTAATAACCTTTGTAAACATCTATGGGAAAGCCTCAGTTTTTACAGTTCTCACAGATGGCTACTGCCTTCACCTGCATTCGTTAGCACTTAGCAACTGAAAGCTCCAAACATGAAAAAATTGGAAATATTTCCTATTAGCCACTCCTCCTACAAATTGTCTGATTATCTAGACTCTATCAATGCGTTCATTTAAAAATTATTTATTTACTGATAATTTAGCCTGATCAGATTAGGGCCTTAAGGCCATCTCTTATATCTGACCAGAAATTTTATTTACAACAACAATAAAAAGTTGGAAACCTTTAATTGGTTCACCTTACCAATTTCAACAGTTTAAACTGTCACTTCAAAAAGTGAAAAATCCAGTTTTGCACAATGACAGATTGCTACTCCTCATATAGCGGAGATGCTGAGTCATCGACAGGCACACCAAAAGGCTAATAAACTTGTAAGCTTTCAGCCAGAAGGCTTTCTTCTGAAATAGCCAAAACACACACACACACACACACACACACACACACACACACACACTCTTTCATGCAAATGCAGCTGTATGTATGTTGGCTATTTCAGAAGAAGGCCTTTTGGCTGAAAGCTTATATGTTTACTAGTCTTTTTGTTGTGCCTGTCTGCGACTCAGCATCTCTGCTATCCTTTTCATAATGATACAGTGGGGCTCGGAAGTCAAGAGCATGTGCAGTTTGGAAGGCAACAGAAAAACATAGGAAGGAAGAGAGAGAATGGACACTAAGAAAAAGAATTTGTTAGAGAATGGGAACAAAGGAAAACAACACAGAGTTGTGGGATGGAAGAAAAGGCATTACATTAAATCATACAGGGGAAACTCGAGGTGGGAATACCAGCAATATTAGAAAATGATACTTGCTATTCACTGTAAAGGTGACCCACTGACTTTACAGGGAGGCACAATGAAGAGACTGTTGCACATTATAGCTTTCAGCTAAAGCCTTCTTCAGCAAAGAAAACATCACCGGGAGCTGCAACTGGAATGGAATTTCACATGAGTAGTAGTCTGGAGTTGGATGGAGAAGGGGGAGGAATAGCGGTGTATGTGGGGAGAGAGAATAGAGTTGCCTGGTGGGGCATGCAGTGACTAGATCGCAGGCTGACAAGATGGCTATATGCAACATCGGGAGGTGGGGTGTGGGGGAAAAATGGGGAATGGGTACAAAGAGGGGGTGGAAGGGGGAAAGGATGGATGTGTGCATTGGCAGAGGGGGACACACAGTGAGGGTGGGGGACATGAAGAAGAAGGTTGTGATTGGACAGAAGGGGCAGAAACTGTTGGGGGGAAGGCATGGTGACAGTAGGTTAATGTAGGTTGAGGTTGGGATTATTTCAGCAGCACAGAGTGTGTTACAAGGAAAACCCATTTGTGCAATCCAGAAAAGCGGGAGGTTCCAAATGGCCTGCATTGTAAAGCAGCCATTGAAATCAAGCATGTCGCGTTCAGCTCCATTTTGTGCCACAAGGTGATCTACTTTTCTCTTGTCCTCAACCTACAGTAACCTACTGTCCCCAAACTCTCCACCCAACAGTTCCTGCCCCCCTCTGTCCTGTAACATCCTCTCAATTCTCATCCCCTCATCCTAATTGTGTTTGCTCTGTGACAATGCAGCCGCCTTTCGATTGCCCTTCCCCCCTCCCCTCCTTTTCTGTTCCCTGCCTTTCCTACCACACCCCACCTCCCGACACAGTTCCTGGCAGTTTCATCAGGCTACCATCTAGTCCCTGCATGCCCGACCAGACAGCACTCTTGTCTCTCTCCACTGCTATCCCCTGCTATCCCTCCCCATTTTCCACCCCAGTCCAGATTGTTATTCACACAACAGTCGCATTCTGGTGGAGCTGCAGGTGGTAGCAGTCATGTGTGAAGTGCTTGCTTGTGTGTGTGTATTTTTCCTTTGCTGAAGAAGGCTTACGCCGAAAGCTATATTGTGTGACAATCTTTACACTGTGCCTGTCTGCAACTCATCAGTCATTTTTATATGGTGAGTAGCAATGGAAATCTATCTACTTCCTAATATTGTGATATTACAATCTGGAGTTTCCACTGTTTGATTTGTTCTACTTAGCATGATCTTAATCCACTTTTATATGGTGATCTCAATGCCATGCATTTCTGCAGCACTAACCATGGATTTGAACGTCTTACTGCTAAAAGCTCACTTGATATCCAGGAAGGTGGAGGGGGAAATTCCTGAAAGTGTCGAGCTTTTTCCGCCTTCATAACAAGTTTGTGAAATGTTCAGCCTCCAGGGCGCCTGCAATTCTTTTGTGGGTACATGTGGGGCTCGCACAGGTCCCCGAGCTATTGGAGTCTTGATTCTTTTCTGGACTGCTTTACCTTCCTCTTCTTTCTGCCTCCCTGTCCTTATTCCTTTTCATTTTCCCCTTCCTTTCCCTCTATTGGTGTTTATCTTTATATCAGACCGGCTATCCTCCTGACTGTTTCGTCTTGTGGTTTTGGTTTGTGTGCTTTTCCTCCTCCTTTTCAACTTTTCTTTTTTGGTCCCCATTGGCGGTTTGACTTCCATCTCTAAATTTTAAAACTGAATTATGATCCAGATGGGGAAGAACTCCCTCCCTAGCATCTTTGATGTGGGTTTCCCCCCCTCCTCCTCGTCCTCGTCCTCCTCCTCCTCCTCTCCCTCTTCCACCTTCCCTCGCTCCCCCGACCCCCCCCCCCCCCCCCACCCACCCATCGCCATAGCCCTTCAGCCCTTCTGTCTCTCTGCTTGATCACCAGCTTGGTAGCCAGTCCTTGTGTAGGGCTGTTATGTAGCCATCTGGGCCACACCACAGGGATCACACTGTTAGTACCTACGCTGTGAATGCCTCGTGAAAGCCTAGAATGGGGCATTGGAACTCTGGGCAATGAGTCACTGATCAGAGTGGGTGGTACCAGGGTGGACATTTGTCTCATGAAATGTGTTACACTCTCTGGCCACTCTTCTGCAGATGCATCTCTTCCTAGGAATAGTTCTGCCTCAGTTCTTGATCCTGGCTTCCCAGCCTGTGTCCAGTGAATACACAGGGAGTGGAAAAATAAAAATCTTTCACCATCTC
The DNA here is from genome assembly GCF_023864345.2 of Schistocerca serialis cubense. Classification (NCBI taxonomy): domain Eukaryota; kingdom Metazoa; phylum Arthropoda; class Insecta; order Orthoptera; family Acrididae; genus Schistocerca; species Schistocerca serialis. Next base: position 1,198,095,509 of record NC_064638.1, on the reverse strand, counting down.
AGCAATGTTGAGGCCTCGAAGAAGTTTGACAAACTTCCCTCTGAATCTTTCACCTACCTTTGCCCCAGTTACATCTTCCCTTCCTCCCACTTCCTCCTTACCCCCACTGCCCCCCCCCCCCCTCTGCCAATGGCTCCTATCTCTTCCCCTCAAGCAACTGCTCTTCCTCCTCCTCCTCCTCCTCCTCAGACAGAGGAGAAATCCTCTTCTCTGGCTCGTGCTAGGGACAGAGCCCCGTCTCTGAACGCCCCGCCCCAGCGACCTCAAGATAAGGAACCTGCACATTTGTGTTGGACAAGGGACCTATGCTCTGAGAGGCCCAAAACTGCTCGCGGTCTATTCAATCCAGACATCACTGCCACCTGTTCCCTTAATGATAACACCTCCTCCATCCCTCCGATGGAGAAGAAGTAGCAGCGCAAGTCCAAGGATGAGGCTTCACTGGCATCCTGGGGGACTTCGTCACCCTTCTTCTGACTCCAAATCAGACCCAGTTTTTATGGTTATCACCGCATCCTCATCAGTGACTACCACTTGGGCTCCTTTATGTCTAACCTGGACTCCAACCACACGATAATCCAGTGGAATTGCAACAGATATTACTGTCACCTACTGGAAATACAACTTGTTTCCTCTTATTCTGTGTTCTATCTTGCTATTCAAAAATACACTTCTGTGATGACTACTCTCCTAATTTTGTTGCTACTGAGTGTTCTGTCAGAACTGTACCAGACCCAAGATAGCATCTGGTGCAATCTGCACCTTGGTTTACCACCAATGTCATTAGTGACTGGATCTCCATACGTACCAACCCAAAAGCAATAGCAGTACACGTGTGAATGACCCCAGCAGTCACCATTTGCAATGTCTACATCTATCCAGGTAGGCCACTTAGTCATGTTGAACAGGCTATCTTAATACAAAAACTCCCAGCCACATACCTCCTCCAAGAGGATTTCAATGCACACCACCCCTTGCGAGTGAGTGCCACTTTGACAGGTAGTGGTCTTCTAATTGACCAACTTATTGCAGACTTCAAATTTGTGTTTCCTCAACTACAGTGTTGCTTACGGCACCTTTTTTTTTGCTGTTGATCTCATGATCTCCTCTCATACTCTCATGGATTCACTACATTGGTCACCCCATGATGAACTTGGTGACAGTGGAGACTGTGATGGACCAAGGATGTAGTAGTTGCTATCCAGGACCACCTATGGGCACAGCAATGATTTAAATAACACCCTTCACAAACCAACCTTACTGCTTTTAAGTGCCTCCATGCTAAGGCTCACTGTCTTATAAAGCAGGTTATAAAGGAATGATGGGAACGCTGTTTCCTAGCTAGAGGCATTTGCCTCTTCATCTCAGGCGTGATCCAAGATCTGTACCTCTTCTGGGCCACCAGCAATAATCAACCGCCCGGGGTTTTATCCATCAGGGTGCTCCGTGTACTAACCGATCGGTCCTTGCAGAACACTTCATGGCACACTTTGTGACAGCATCGGCATCGTCTTCATATTCTGATACCTTTCTCTGGCAGAGATGATGAGTTGAAGAAACTCCCCTCTGTTTCAACCTCCATCAAGTTGAAGAATATAATGAATCCTTCACTGAACGGGAATTCTTGCAGGCTCTTTCCTCTTCAGATAAGGCCCCAGGCCTGGATTCCATACACAATCCAGATGATTCAACATTTCGATGTTACCCAGAGGCAACATCTACTCTGGGTCTTCAACCACATTTGGCCCATGGATATCTTCTCCTAGCAATGGCAAGACAGCATAGTTATCCTTGTACATAAGCCCGGGAAGAACCCAACGTTTCTCGACAGCTACCGACTGATTAGCCTGACCAATGTACTTCGTAAATTGCTCAAGATGATGGTTAGATTCCAGTTATCTTGGGCACTTGAACCTCAGAGCCTTCCGTCCCCATACCAGAGTGGCTTCTGGGAAGAATGATCTATAACTGACCATGTACTCAGATTGGAAATAGCAATCTGACAGGCTTTTTCTAATTGCAGACACCTTGTCGAAGTCTTCTTAGACCTATATAAGGCATATGACACGACCTGATGCCATTACATTTAGTTACCCTTTATGACTGGGGCTTTTGTGGCCCACATCATATTTTTATCCGCGAGTTTCTATTCCACTAGCTGTTCCAGATTAGAGTTGGTATTTCACTCAGCACCCCTCAGATCCATGAGAATGGTATCCTACAGCGTTCTGTGTTAAGTGTCACACTCTTCCTTGTCACCATCAATGGGCTTGTAACGTCTGTTGGGCCTCTGGTTGCCCCACCATTGTTATGTATCAATTTTTGCATCTGATGCAGCTCCCACTCGGTAGCATTTGCTGACACCACCTCTAAGGCACCATCTGATGGGCCGTCTCCCATGGCTTCCAGTTTTCTCTCTCCAAAATTCAGGCTATGCATTTTTGGCATTGGTCCACAGTACACCCTGATCCACTACTTTATTTAGGCAACCAGGGCCTCGATTTTGTAGCACAGTCCCATTTCGTGGGCCTTATTTTTGATAAAAAGCTTATGTGGCTGTCCCATATTCACCACATGAAGACTACCTGCATGCAGAAGCTTAATGCTGTCTGCCTCGTTGCCCCCACATCTTGAGGTGCAGACAATGCCATTCTTCTCCATCTTTATCATGCTCTGGTTATGCCCAGACTAGATCATGGTTGTTAGGTTTTTGTCTCAGCAGCTCCTTCACTATGAAACCACTTCACCCTCTCATTTTTACTAGGTGCGTCTGGCTATCTGTGTCTTTTTCACTAATCCTGTCCACAGCCTCCTTGTGGAAATGGGGTTCCTCCCTCTACAAATATGACGGAGCCACCTCCAGATGTCTTATGCAGTCGCCATTTGGCGATTCCCTGAAATCCAATGTACCCTGCCCTCTTTACAATCGAGGGACGTCTCACTCCTGAGACCCGCCCTCCAGTGGGATTGCCGATTGGAATGCATCTCTCTCCCCCTGTCGGGATCTCCATCTCCATTCGCTGGAATGTGCCCTGTGTATTCCCTCCCACCTATACCATGGATTAGAACCAACCTGTTCCAGGGTCCTAAGTTCTCTGTCGGCCCTATGATATTCTGGCATCTTGTTCATACCATCCTTGAAGAGTTGCAGGATGCTACCATGTTCTAAAATGATAGATAACATGGGATTTGCTTTTATGTCTCCTACTGGCATGGAACACCATTTACTGCCGTGATCATGTAGTGTGTTCACAGCAGAGCTGCTATCCATTAACAAGGGCCTCCATTTTGTTACTCAGGCCTCCCTCCACAGTGTTTTAATATGTATCAACTCAATGAGCAGCCTGCAGGCTGTAGGCTGTAGATTGATGCTACTCTTGTGACCTTTTGGTCTCTGCTATCCATGACCTCCTCTCTACCCATGGCCGTGCCAACCGCTCATTTGTTTTTCTCTGGCTCCCAAGTCATGGGCATCCCAGGGAATAAACAGGCTGACCATTTGGCTAGAGAGGCAGATACTTGCTCCCCATTCCCTTTCACAATTCCAGGTGCAGCTATGCAGATACACATCAAATCTCTCTTTGCCCAAAAGTAAATTTACATCTGATGCACTACTGCTCTCAGTAATAAACTCCACACAATCAAGCAGACTACTGCAGTTTGACGCTCTTCCTTCCATTCCTCTTGGAAGGAGTCCACTGCCTACGTATTGGTCATACTAGGCTTACCAATTGTTTTCTCTTGCCTAACGATGCCCCCTCTCCCCCCATTGTGGCTGTGGAGTCAGACAGACGGTAGACCGTAAGTTGGTGGAATGTCCCCTTATTTTCGCCCTTCACACTAAGTATAGCCTTCCAGGTTCCTTGTCTTTAATGTTAGCAGATGATTCACAGATAGTTGGACTGGTCCTCAATTTCCTATATGAAAGTGGTTTTTGTTTTCAGTTATAAGGTTTTGCTCTACTCCTGGAGTAGGGGCAGGGTGGCTGTGTTGGAGCCTCTCTTCATGTTTCTGGCCTGGAACTCTTGACCACTCCCCCTTTCAAAGACCCCTCCTTTACCCCTCCCCTCTGTTTACCCAATTTTTAGATTTGGCCTACCCTTTTATGGCTTCTATTGTGTTTGTTTTTAGCTTCCTAGCTTTATAGTTTGACCCCTCTGACAGGATCTGCCCACTTTTAGCAGATACCTTCAGATACCTTTATCTTACATGGGTAACTTTTGAATCGCAGGACTGATAACCTCATTGTTAGTCCCATACCCCCCCCCCCCCCAAAAAAAAAAAAGGAGAAAGAAAGAAGTCAATCAAGTTATTCATGTGATTTGCCTGGTTGGCGTGTGTGTTGGTTTACATGCCGAGGAACCTCAGTTAACCTCTCTTCCCTAACGTGTACATTAACCAGTTTTTCTAATGTCTTTGGAAGAAAGGAGGGCAGATTGACCAGCCTCACAGTCTTAAGCCATGTCCTACGTGAGCGACAGAAGCGAGCGAATTCTGGATACGTGACAAGCAGCAGCATTGGGTGAAAAGCTCGGGTGTCCTGCGTGTGAGCAACCATGTCGCGCTACCAGATGCCTGCTTAGAGCCAACCAGCTGTTTCTATAAAACGGCGTCCCTAATATGTAGAATACTGCAGCTGGAGAGTAGGCTACAGAATTAGGTTGATTTAAGAAAAGAAAGCGAAAAGGAATGCTGTGCACGAAATTTACAAAGGGATGAATCTCCATGGAGAATTTCATAATTATCATCAACTACAAAGATTACCAGACAAATTCTTCGAATAGACGTGAATGAGCAGAGGAGCATTCGACTATCTCATCAATAAATTAAATACGAATGTCTTATTACATGATCAAGAACTTTTAACAGCCAATAAATGCGGAGGAATGACTACCACATGACTAACTACGCAAAATACCATCACAAGTATACAGATTGATGCAAATGAATGAAAGCTAGTTGTGGTGTATGGGTAGCGTGTACAGTTCATGAGTGTTAGGAAAACATCTGGGGTTCGATTCTGGGACATCCTTATATTTTTACTGGCTCAGTTACAATTCAGTATTTTATGTTTCATGTATACTTTTACACTGCATCAATAAGTATATTTTTAAGGTCTTGCCAAAGAACTTGATCTTCACACCTATCCCAGTACATCACACACATTTAATTTCTAATGATTACAATGAACCATGAAATTTTACATATGTTTGATGTTGTGAGCGTAATTCATCAGCAGTCAACGTTAAGGCCAAGCGTTTCAATTACTCTAAATCGGCTGTAAAGTAAAGCTTACAAAATTTTTGAAAAGGATGTCTAACTTTCGTGTAATGATTTGTCTAAAAGTATGAAACAAAATATATTAGGGAAACATTTGGTGCACCTCATTTTCTGTTTGTGATTTCGAGCATCATTCAAAGGCACATAGAACGTTTCTCAGATCTACTTATTTCTTTTACACAAATCATTTCATAAAATATTTGACTGATTTCTTTCATTTTTTTTAATTTCAAGTTTTATTTAGAAAGCATGATCTTATTGACTTCTCGTTTGCCTTACTAACGTACTTGATTCGAAGGAAACCTTTTTGAAACTTAAATACCGCACCAATGTATCTTTTGCTAGTTATGAAAGTTCCGAAAGAGAGCTTCTGTGAAGTTTGGAAGGTAAGATACAAGGTACTGGCGGAAGTAAAGCTGTGAGGACGGGGTGTGAGTTGTGCTTGAATAGCACAGATGGTAGAGCACTTGCCCGCAAAAGGCAAAGATCCCAAGATTGAGTCTCGGTCTGGCACACAGTTTTAATCTGCCAGGAAGTTTTATATCAGCGCACACTCCGCTGCAGAGTGAAAATTTCATTCTGTCTCCTGCACGTTGTAGTAAAGCTAAAGTCTACAAGGGCCAGCTTTTCCATATGGTGCTACATACTACTTGCGCTTACATGACTCAACATAACTTAGTAAAATTAACAGGAAAGATGCTTTGTTGCAGGATCTTATTCCCTAATTTCTTCCTGCCAATAATTATAATTATTCCTATTGATCATTGCACACCCAACGAAAAGTATTTCAGCCCTCAATGACCAACAACTCCAACCAACTGCCCATAATCCAGACTCTCACGTCAAAGAAACCAATGATTTCCTTCAGTGACTCTCCAACAAACACACCCCTTTACCTCCTGGTTGCCTACTGGTCACTGTTGACACCACTTTCCTATACACCAACATCCCTCACGCCCACGGTTTTCCGCAATGTAACACTACCTCTCCCAATGTTCTTAAGACTTCAAAGCCACTATCTTATTCCTTATACAACTAAATAACTTTAACCTAGCACATAACTACTACTCCTTTGATAAGAAGGTATACAAACAAATCAGCAGCACAGCAACGAGCATCCACATGGCACCCAACTTGTTTATGGACCATCTAGAGGAAACCTTCTTAGCCTCCATAAGCCCCTGGTCTGGTTCAGATTCAATTATGGTTCCTTCATGATCTGGACTCAGGGCCAACACACCCTACCTTCATTCCTCCACAACCTCAACACCTTCTCTCCCATCAGCTTCACCTAGTCCTCCTCAAACCAGTGTGCCAACTTTCTTGGCATTGACCTTCTCCTCTCTGATGGTTCCATCCACACCTCTGCCCACATTAACGCCATCAACCACCAACAGTGCTCGCATTTTGGCAGCTGCCAGGCCTTCACACCAAAAAATTCCTCCCTTAGAGCCTGGCAACCCAGGGACAGCGTATGTTAAGTGACAAGTACTCTCTTTCCCACTATGCTGGAAGTCTCACCAAGGCCTTCACAGACAGGCACTAACCCCTGGACTAGTTCGCAAACAGTTTTCCCATGCCATTTAACCACTCACTCTAAATCCTTCTATCACCCCCAAGAACCAGCTAAGAAAGAGTGCCCCCTTCATCACCTAACACTACCTTGGAGCCGATGAACCACATCCTTCATCAGGGCTTTGATTAAATATCCTCATGCCCTGAAATATGAGGGACAGCCAAGTCAAGATCCCACCCCTCCTAAAGAGATGTTCTGTCACCCACGCAATCTCCGCAACATCCTAGTCCATCCTTACAGCACTCCCAATCGCAACCCTTTGCCACAGGGATCATACGCATGTGGAAGACCCAGGAGGAAGACCTGTCCAATCCACTCACCCAGCACTTCCTATTTCGGTCCTGTCACAGGCTTATCTTACACCATCACAGGCCAGAGCCACCTGTGAAAGCAGTCACATCGTATAGCAGCTCTGCTGCAAACATAGCACAGCTTTTTATTTTGGTATGGCTACCAATCAACTGTCCACCAGGATGAACAGTCACCAACAAACTGAGGATACGAGTGAAGTAGATCACCCTGTTCAACAACATGCAGCTAAATATAACACGCTTGGTTTCAATGGCTGCTTCACAAAACTTTCCACTTGCAAAATTATCCTGGCCCCTACCTATGGTAACCTACTATCCTCACACCTTCCACCCAATAGTTTCCACCCCCCTTTGCCTTATCACTTCCGGTCCTTTCATGTCCCCAACAATCATTGTGTGCCGCCCAATGCACCCACCCATCTTTCCCCTTCCCTGGTCCTCTCCTTCTCTACTTCTCATTTTTCCCCACACACCACACCTCCCAACACTGCATCTTGCAGCCTCATTGGGCCGCGATCTACCCTTAAACATTCAGTCAGACAGCACTCTTCTCTCCCTCCATCTGTAAACTGCTATCCCTCCTCCTTTCCTGCCCCATCCCAGATTGCTATTCACGTGATAGTCACATTCCAGCTGGAGCTGCCTTTGGTAGTGGCCTTCATGAGGTGTCTGTGTGTGTGTGTGTGTGTGTGTGTGTGTGTGTGTGTGTGTCTCTGAAGAACGCTTTGGCCAAAAAATTGTGTTATGTAACAGTCAACTCAATGGGTCGTCTTATGGTGAGTAGCCATCTATCCTTTTTCTAATATTGCTGGTATGTAGAAGAAAGGTAGAAGCCACCGGTGATCAACATCACCATAAGGTTTCCACAAGGATGGGTTTTTTGTTCCCGCTACTTTGGAACCTAGTGATGAATGAACTCACTGAGGGGTGAAATACTAGATGCTGCTTTTGCAAAGGATACATAGGCCATTTAGTCATAGTAATACTGGGCAAATTTATTAGAACAATGGTACACTGTGCTCTGAACACTGTGCAAAACTGGTGCAGAAAACAGGATATAGGTGTCAGTCCCAACAAAACTGTTGTTGTATATATCCAGCACATGTACTAAAATCTCCAAATTTCTCAATGAAACTCTTCCAGTAGAGGTGGTAGTGAGGTATCTAAGTGTAACCTCAAATGCAAAATTATTACGGACACTTCACATGAAGAATGTGTGTTCCAAGGCAAAAGGTATTCTTGGGGTCGAAACCCCAAGATTATGTACTGATATACACCACTGTAATAAGACTTGTGATAATTTATGAGCCTACAGTATGATGGAATGAAGTTGAACAGAAGGAGCTTGGTAAAGTAGTAGCTTGGCCTCCTTACCCATAATGAGTGGAATTAGCAGCTGGGATGGAGACTATGCTGGACATTTCCCCATTACACCTTTTAGTTACAATGGAAGCACTGGCAGGGGCAGAGAGGTTAAAAACTGGAAATAACTGATACCTTTAAGATATCCAGAATCTCACACCGATGTAATGAGTGTGATAAATGTACGGATGGCCAGGGAAATACTAGCTGTCCATACAATAACTTCCAGTTGCTTCAATGAATCTTTCAATGTAACAACTGAAAGAAGGGAGCAGTGGAAGAATTAACAATGGCACAGTTCAGGAGAGTCTGAAACAGACAAATGGCATTGGAGTTGGGCTATACGGGGTACAGCTTAGACTACAGAGAGCAATCTCTCAAGGTAAGCTGGCCACAGCATTCCAGGCAGCAATATCCACTTTCAGAGTGCGTGTGGAGGAGGATTTGCATAGGTGGTACAAGAGTCATAACATATACAATTGTTCAGAGCCAAGCACTTGTGAAATCTCTATCAGCCCCTGCAATGAGATCAAAGATTGTTGGAAAAGGTCATGATGCCCTTGTGAGATTAGAGGAAAGGAACAGTGTAAACCCGCTGTGGGTCTCTGGCCACTCAGGAATTGGTGACAATGACTAGCTGGATGGCCAAGATAGGTGGTGTGACTCCATTTAATGGACTGGAACCTGTTCTAACCATCATTAAGATGATGATAAAATCAAAACTATGTAACTGGATCAGGAGGTTGCACATAGAATATTGGCATATGATCCAAAACCAAACACATGCAAGCTAATGATGCTGAAGTCATGTTTCAAGAGAAGTTCTGTAATCATGTAGTTGTACAAGAGACAGATTAAACTTATGGTAGGACTTACAAATAGCCATGGGAACTTTAAGAAACATCTACACATGATAAGAGGCCCATAAGTTTAGGCTATGCAGTGAGGAGGATGAAACCAAACCACACTTAATCTTCCAATGCAAAGCGTTGGAGAGCAAAAGACAGAATATTCGGGTCATTAACTCCCAAAGGAATCTTGTCTAACAAGGAACTAATTAGGGTCTCTTACTACTTTTTCAGGGTACCACTTGGCTTTACAAGAAACACAGGGAGTGAGACCTCAAAATAAACTCAGTTTCTGTGAGGGCAAGACCACTGTTGTTTTCATCTCCCTCCACAAATCACATCAAATTGAAGCACCATAATGATAGTATCTTGTTAATACAGCATATAGATTTAGTTTATAAAATCTGCTTCTCTTCTGTTATTGTATATCTAATTTATTCCACATCCCTAAACAGAGTAAAAGTGAAGAATTTGAAAAAGGTAGGAAATTAAAAGAATGGGACCTAATAATTTGAAAGAAACGTAGGTGGTTCTGAGCTTCAAAGAGAGCATTAGGCAATGATTGACTGAAGCAGGAGAAAGGGATACAATAAATTATGAATTTGAGAGGTGAGATTGTGAAGGCAGTAGAAGATAAAACAGATAAAAAGATTAGGGCTAGTAAAAAGTCTTTTATAACATAAGAGGTATTGAATTTAACTGATGAAAGGAGAAAATATAAAAATTCCGGTAAATGAAACTGGCAAAAGGCAGTACAGGTGTCTAAAAAGCAAGATTTAAGGTGAAGTGCAAAATGGCTAAGCAGTTATGGCTAGAGGACAAACACAAGGCTGTAGAAGCATGGGTAACTATGGGAAAGACAGAGGCTACTTATAGGAAAATTAGAGAGACATTTAGAGAAGAAAGAAGCAGCTCTCTGATATCACAAGCTCATACGGCAAGCCAGCACTAAGCAAAGAAAGAAAATGTGAAAGGTGGAAGGAATATACAGAGGTCCTACATAAGGGAAATAAACCTGAGGACAATATTACAGAGAAGGAAGAGGAAGCAGATGAACATGAAATGGGAGACATGATACAGTGACAGTGCACTGAGAGACCTACTTACTGTATAAAAATGGCCCTTGGTGTAAAAGACATTCTCTTAGAATTATTGAGATCCTTGGGTGAGCAAGTATGACACAATTATTCCATCATATGTGCAAGATATACGAGACAGGCAAAATGACCCCACACTTCAGGAGAAATGTAATAATTCCATTTCCAAAGAAGGCAGATGCTGACCTTGGGGAAGATCAATTTGTGTTGCGTAGAAATGTAGGAGCACCCGAGATAATATTGACACTATGATTTGTCCTGTAATGATTGGCTGGAGAAAAACAAACCTATGTTTGCCAGTAAACTCCATATTCTTTAAAGAATCAGACTACCACACATAAAGCCGCTTCAAACATCCAATTACTTTACAAACAAGTTAATGTGTTAAATACTTGACATCAAGAATGTAAGCAAAAAAAGTTTAGAAAAGATTCGAAATTATACTTGAAGTTTGTTGTAAGTCACTAAGTGCTCTCATTATGAAACACTGGATGATTATAATTTAGATAATTTTAAGCAAAGCAAGTTTTTCACACTTATAAAAGTAACATAAAATCCCTTGAACTGTAGGTCATATAATGATATAATTTTGTAGGTACATTTAGTGATATATGTGGATACTGCCTACAAATGGTTGTGAATAGGGCTGATAGTAAAGAAGTAATAAATTGAAGCATTATGCCTGGTGCTGAAGTTTTACTGTATGAAAACCAAAAAGGTTGTAAGTGATAAACTTTTTTCCTTTCATCATTTTGTGGAGGGGTTGGTTTCAAAGAGGAAATTTTCATAAAGGTTTGAAATTGTGTGTGATGACTGCTCAAGTCACGCTGAGTGCGCTCACTCTCAAATACTGGGTCAATGAATTCTGCATATTTGTGTGTCATCAGTTACGCTAACTCAAGGCAAACACACAGCTTGTAATATTTGCCTTATTGTGGTGAACTTTTATCATAAGATTATACATCCTAATAAGGAGATTATGACAGAATTTTTAATTTTTAAATTTGATCAATAATAATGAAAAATATTTAATATCACATGTTTGTTGACCCTTGAAGCCATTACTTAGGGAAGCTGCATTTGGTACCGTGGTCCAGAGCAATCACTCAGTAATACAGACAGCATTTGCAGATTTAGTCGAAGCTTCTGACAATGGACTATGCTCTTTGAAAACACAGGGAGTGAAAGATTATTTACCAGTCTGCAGCTATACGAGTCTAAGGGCAACAAAGGGAAGCCACAGTTGAAAAGGGAATGAAATAGCATTGCAGCTCTTCTTGATTTTGTTTTTCCTGTATACTGAACAAGCTGTGAAGGAAACCAAGAAGAAATTTGGAAACACAATTAAAGTTCAAGGATAAGAAATAAAAATATTAAGATTTGTTGAGGACACTGTAATTCTGTCACAGACAGTAAAGGACATGGAAGAGCACCTGAACGGAACAGGTAGTTGCACTGTAGGAAATACAATGAAACCCCACTTTTACACTTTTCAAGGGATTTTAAAGAAACTATGTAAAATGTGGGAAAATGTAAAATGTGGGAAATAACATTTTAAGTGGTGGTAGTTACATATAGGACCCCCTTTGCATTTTCGCATTCTATGTTTGATACATGTGCATAACAGGCAACAAAATACTTGTCAGGGTCTTGTTTATTATCTAATAATGGTTCATCATCTAATAAAAAACACTGGTGCAACAGGAACTGTTCACTGCCTGTGAAGTAGAAACATTTGACTTAATTTCACACATCATAATCTATGTTCTTGGAAAGCCTGCAGCTGTCATTCATTATTTAAACATGAAACCTGCACAGGTTACGCATTTTTCATGCTTAGCTTCATGCGTTTTGACAATTTTTTTCTTGTTGTCAGGTGCAAATATTTATAAATTATTTTGTATGATATATATGAGGGAAACATTCCACGCGGGAAAAATATATTTCAAAACAAAGATGATGTGACTTACCATACGAAAGCGCTGGCAGGTCGATAGAAACACAAACAGACACATACACGCACACAAAATTCAAGCTTTCGCAACAAACTGTTGCCTCATCAGGAAAGAGGGAAGGAGAGGGAAAGACGAAGGAAGTGAGTTTTAAGGGAGAGGGTAAGGAGTCATTCCAATCCCGGGAGCGGAAAGGCTTACCTTAGGGGGAAAAAAAGGATGGGTATACACTCGCACATACACACATATCCATCCACACATATACAGACACAATATACAGACATATACAGAGGCAAAGAGTTTTGGCAGAGATGTCAGTCGAGGCGGAAGTGCAGAGGCAAAGATGTTGTTGAATGACAGGTGAGGTATGAGTGGCGGCAACTTGAAATTAGCGGAGATTGAGGCCTGGTGGATAACGGGAAGAGAGGATATATTGACGAGCAAGTTCCCATCTCCCGAGTTCTGACAGGTTGGTGTGAGTGGGAAGTATCCAGATAACCCGGACGGTATAACACTGTGCCAAGATGTGCTGGACGTGCACCAAGGCATGTTTAGCCACAGGGTGATCCTCATTACCAACAAACACTGTCTGCCTGTGTCCATTCATGCGAATGGACAGTTTGTTGCTGGTCATTCCCACATAGAATGCGTCACAGTGTAGGCAGGTCAGTTGGTAGATCACGTGGGTGCTTTCACACGTAGCTCTGCCTTTGATCGTGTACACCTTCCGGGTTACAGGACTGGAGTAGGTGGTGGTGGGAGGGTGCATGGGACAGGTTTTACAACGGGGGCAGTTACAAGGGTAGGAGCCAGAGGGTAGGGAAGGTGATTTGGGGATTTCATAGGGATGAACTAAGAGGTTACGAAGGTTAGGTGGACGGCAGAAAGACACTCTTGGTGGAGTGGGGAGGATTTCATGAAGGATGGATCTCATTTCAGGGCAGGATGTGAGGAAGTCGTATCCCTGCTGGAGAGCCACATCCAGAGTCTGATCCAGTCCCGGAAAGTATCCTGTCACAAGTGGGGCACTTTTGTGGTTCTTCTGTGGGAGGTTCTGGGTTTGAGAGGATGAGGAAATGGCTCTGGTTATTTGCTTCTGTACCAGGTCGGGAGGGTAGTTGCGGGATGCGAAAGCTGTTGTCAGGTTGTTGGTGTAATGGTTCAGGGATTCCGGACTGGAGCAGATTCGTTTGCCACGAAGACCTAGGCTGTAGGGAAGGGACCGTTTGATGTGGAATGGGTGGCAGCTGTCATAATGGAGGTACTGTTGCTTGTTGCTGGGTTTGATGTGGACGGACGTGTGAAGCTGGCCATTGGACAGGTGGAGGTCAACATCAAGGAAAGTGGCATGGGATTTGGAGTAGGACCAGGTGAATCTGATGGAACCAAAGGAGTTGAGGTTGGAGAGGAAATTCTGGAGTTCTTCTTCACTGTGAGTCCAGATCATGAAGATGTCATCAATAAATCTGTACCAAACTTTGGGTTGGCAGGCCTGGGTAACCAAGAAGGCTTCCTCTAAGCGACCCATGAATAGGTTGGCGTACGAAGGGGACATCCTGGTACCCATGGCTGTTCCCTTTAATTGTTGGTATGTCTGGTCTTCAAAAGTGAAGAAGTTGTGGGTCAGGATGACACTGGCTATGGTAATGAGGAAAGAGGTTTTAGGTAGGGTCGCAGGTGATCGGCGTGAAAGGAAGTGCTCCATTGCAGCGAGGCCCTGGACGTGCGGGATATTTGTGTATAAGGAAGTGGCATCAATGGTTACAAGGATGGTTTCTGGGGGTAACGGATTGGGTAAGGATTCCAGGGGTTCGAGAAAGTGGTTGGTGTCTTTGATGAAGGATGGGAGACTGCATGTAATGGGTTGAAGGTGTTGATCTATGTAGGCAGAGATACGTTCTGTGGGGGCTTGGTAACCAGCTACAATGGGGCGGCTGGGATGATTGGGTTTGTGAATTTTAGGAAGAAGGTAGAAGGTAGGGGTGCGGGGTGTCGGTGAGGTCAGGAGGTTGATGGAGTCATGTGAAAGGTTTTGTAGGGGGCCTAAGGTTCTGAGGATTCCTTGAAGCTCCGCCTGGACATCAGGAATGGGATTACCTTGGCAAACTTTGTATGTGGTGTTGTCTGAAAGCTGACGTAGTCCCTCAGCCACATACTCCCGACGATCAAGTACCACGGTCGTGGAACCCTTGTCCGCCGGAAGAATGATGATGGACCGGTCAGCCTTCAGATCACGGATAGCCTGGGCTTCAGCAGTGGTGATGTTGGGAGTAGGATTAAGGTTTTTTAAGAAGGATTGAGAGGCAAGGCTGGAAGTCAGAAATTCCTGGAAGGTAATGTCCCATGCACCCTCCCACCATCACCTACTCCAGTCCTGTAACCCGGAAGGTGTACACGATCAAAGGCAGAGCTACGTGTGAAAGCACCCACGTGATCTACCAACTGACCTGCCTACACTGTGACGCATTCTATGTGGGAATGACCAGCAACAAACTGTCCATTCGCATGAATGGACACAGGCAGACAGTGTTTGTTGGTAATGAGGATCACCCTGTGGCTAAACATGCCTTGGTGCACGGCCAGCACATCTTGGCAGAGTGTTACACCGTCCGGGTTATCTGGATACTTCCCACTAACACCAACCTATACGAACTCCGGAGATGGGAACTTGCTCTTCAATATATCCTCTCTTCCCGTTATCCACCAGGCCTCAATCTCCGCTAATTTCAAGTTGCCGCCACTCATACCTCACCTGTCATTCAACAACATCTTTGCCTCTGCACTTCCGCCTCGACTGACATCTCTGCCCAAACTCTTTGCCTCTGTATATGTCTGCTTGTGTCTGCATATGTGTGGATGGATAAGTGTGTGTGTGCACGCGCGAGTGTATACCCGTCCTTTTTTTCCCCCTAAGGTAAGTCTTTCCGCTCCCGGGATTGGAATGACTCCTTACCCTCTCCCTTAAAACCCACTTCCTTCGTCTTTCCCTCTCCTTCCCTCTTTCCTGACGAGGCAACCGTTGGTTGCGAAAGCTAGAATTTTGTATGTATGTTTGTGAGTCTATCGACGTGCCAGCGCTTTCATTTGGTAAGTCACATCATCCCTCCACATAGGAAAAATATATCTAAAAACAAAGATGATGTGACTTACCAAATGAAAGTGCTGGCAGGTCGACAGACACACAAACAAACACAAACATACACACAAAATTCAAGCTTTCGCAACAAACTGTTGCCTCATCAGGAAAGGGGGAAGGAGAGGGAAAGACGAAAGGATGTGGGTTTTAAGGGAGAGGGTAAGGAGTCATTCCAATCCCGGGAGCGGAAAGACTTACCTTAGGGGGAAAAAAGGACGGGTATACACTCGCGCACACACACACATTCATCCACACATATACAGGTCTGCTTATGTCTGTATATATGTGTGTGTGTGTGTGTGTGTGTGTGTGTGTGTGTGTGTGTGTGTGTGTGTGTGTGTGGGCGCGCGCGCGCGCGCGCGCGCGCGCGAGCGAGAGTGTATACCCGTCCTTTTTTCCCCCTAAGGTAAGTCTTTCCGCTCCCGGGATTGGAATGACTCCTTACCCTCTCCCTTAAGACCCACATCCTTTCGTCTTTCCCTCTCCTTCCCTCTTTCCTGATGAGGCAACAGTTTGTTTGGAAAGCTTGAATTTTGTGTGTATGTCGACCTGCCAGCACTCATTTGGTAATGTAAATATTGCACTTGGCAATGGAGTAAATTCTCAAAACTCATTTTGCTACACATGAAAAAATATGTAGCTGGCTTGTCCCTCCTATGCATGTGTAGGAAAAGCAGTAGAGTTATAACTGTCCGCCACACTGAAGTTTCAATTCCTGTCTGAAGAGATGGCCAGATCAGAACGGCCACTGCTCTACTGTAATTTAATATGTTTCATGTCCAAAATGTCAGCTCTGATGCCAACTACTCCAATTAAGAGCTCTTTAAACCAAACACATTTGAGTAACGCAAAATCAGTGGCAGTATCAACTAGCGCTACATGTGGCCAAATGTTGAAATATGCTAGATGTGGTTCGACAAAGGTGTCATGATGATCACAACAATCATGAAGCTATGCATGGGCAGTAGAGACAGTTTGGAAATGGTTGTGATATCTTATTTGAATGAACCTAGTCCGTCCCATCAGCCACTACACCGGTTAGAGCTTGGGAGCGGCAGGAAATGTGGCATGAACTGTCCAAACTTTAACACATTTACCGGTTCGGATCCGCTGAGTCGAGTGCCCTGATGCCAAGAAATTTAACCATGTAACATTTTAAACATTACTTGATGACCAACATCATGCCAGCATCATTTTACATCAATTACGTCAGTTTTTTCTCCACGAACATTTTTTCATAAAGCATAAATCGTGGAAAAAGTATAAATATTTTAATGCAAAATCGGGTGCAAATTAACGTTGTGGGCATAGGAAATGTGATGGGAGTGATGAAAAAAATGTCAAACAGTGGGAAAATGTTAACCCCAGTAAAGTAAAAGCAGAGTTATACTGTATTGCAACCAGCCAATTGTGGCTGCGTAATTTACGAAGAGTGTGTACACAGTGTAATTTACAAAGAGAGCTGCAGTGCTCTCCAACCAAAATGGATAAAAGGAATGGACAGTGTTTCTAAAGATTCTCAAGTGAACATCAACACAAATAAAAGAAGGGTAATAGAATGAAGTTGAATTAAATGAGGTGTTGATGAGTGAATTAGATCAGTAAATGAGACACTAAATGTGGTAGATGAGGTTTGCTGTTTGGGCATCAAAATAACTGATGAAGGTTGAAGTAGAGATGATATAAAATGTAGACTGGCAGCATAAAAAATATATCACTGCTGAAAGAGAGTAATTTATCAGAATCTAGTATCAATTTAATTGTTAGAAAGTGCTCTTGGAAGGTAAGTGTGTCAGTTGTAGCATTGTTGTTGTTGTTGTTGTTGTTGTTGTTGTGGTCTTCAGTCCTGAGACTGGTTTGATGCAGCTCTCCATGCTACTCTATCCTGTGCAAGCTTCTTCATCTCCCAGTACCTACTGCAACCTACATCCTTCTGAATCTGCTTAGTGTATTCATCTCTTGGTCTCCCCCTATGATTTTTACCCTCCATGCTGCCCTCCAATACTAAATTGATGATCCCTTGATGCCTCAGAACATGTCCTACCAACCGATGCCTTCTTCTGGTCAAGTTGTCCCACAAACTTCTCTTCTCCCCAATCCTATTCAATACTTCAACATCCCCAATTCTATTCAATACTTCATCATTGGTTATGTGCTCTACCCATCTAATCTTCAGCATTCTTCTGTAGCACCACATTTCAAAAGCTTCTATTCTCTTCTTGTCTAAACTATTTACCGTCCATGTTTCACTTCCATACATGGCTACACTCCATACAAATACTTTCAGAAATAACTTCCTGACACTTAAATCTATACTCGATGTAAACAAATTTCTCTTCTTCAGAAACGCTTTCCTTGCCATTGCCAGTCTACATTTTATATCCTCTCTACTTCGTCCATCATCAGTTATTTTGCTCCCCAAATAGCAAAACTCCTTTACTACTTTAAGTGTCTCCTTTCCTAATCTAATACCCTCAGCATCACCCCTTGACTACATTCCATTATCCCCGTTTTGCTTTTGTTGATGTTCATCTTATATCCTCCCTTCAAGACACCATCCATTCCGTTCAACTGCTCTTCCAAGTCCTTTGCTGTCTCTGACAGAATTACAATGTCATCGGCGAACCTCAAAGTTTTTATTTCTTCTCCATGGATTTTAATACCTACTCCAAATTTTTCTTTTGTTTCCTTTACTGCTTGCTCAATATAGAGATTGAATAACATCGGGGAGAGGCTACAACCCTGTCTTACTCCCTTCCCAACCCCTGCTTCCCTTTCATGTCCCTCAACTCTTATAACTGCTATCTGGTTTCTGTACAAGTTGTAAATAGCCTTTCGCTCCCTGTATTTTACCCCTGCCACCTTTAGAATTTGAAAGAGAGTATTCCAGTCAACATTGTCAAAAGCTTTCTCTAAGTCTACAAATGCTAGAAACGTAGGTTTGCCTTTCCTTAATCTTTCTTCTAAGATAAGTTGTAAGGTCAGTATTGCCTCACGTGTTCCAGTATTTTTACGGAATCCAAACTGATCTTCCCCGAGGTCGGCTTCTACTAGTTTTTCCACTCGTCTATAAAGAATTCGTGTTAGTATTTTGCAGCTGTGACTTATTAAACTGATAGTTCGGTAATTTTCACATCTGTCAACACCTGCTTTCTTTGGGATTGGGATTGGAATTATTATATTCTTCTTGAAGTCTGAGGGTATTTCGCCTGTTTCATACATCTTGCTCACCAGATGGTAGAGTTTTGTCAGGACTGGCTCTCCCACGGCCGTCAGTAGTTCCAATGGAATTTTGTCTACTCCGGGGGCCTTGTTTCGCCTCAGGTCCTTCAGTGCTCTGTCAAACTCTTCACGCAGTATCGTAACTCCCATTTCATCTTCATCTACATCCTCTTCCATTTCCATAATATTGTCCTCAAGTGCATCGCCCTTGTATAGACCCTCTATATACTCCTTCCACCTTTCTGCTTTCCCTTCTTTGCTTAGAACTGGGTTTCCATCTGAGCTCTTGATGTTCATACATGTGGTTCTCTTATCTCCAAAGGTCTCTTTAATTTTCCTGTAGGCAGTATCTATCTTACCCCTAGTGAGATAAGCCTCTACATCCTTACATTTGTCCTCTAGCCATCCCTGCTTAGCCATTTTGCACTTCCTGTCGATCTCATTTTTGATGGTTGGTTGGTTGGTTGTTTGAGGTTAAAGGGACCAAACAGCAAGGTCATCAGTCCCTTATTTCAAATAGACTCCATTCTGCTAACGGGACATCTCAGTATAGTCAGAAAAATAAAACGGAGAAAGGGGAAACGTAAAAGGGCAGTCACGTTGTCATTAGTAAAAACAAATGAGGGAAGTTGGCAAGAGTACGAACCCAACACTATGCTGAAACAGCATAGGCAAGACCACCTGTGACTTAAAAGGTACAACTGCTATAATGCAGAAAGTACGTATGGGAATAGAAAAACTAACCAAGCCTTAAAAAGAAGGGGTAAAAACAGAGTAAAAGGGAAAGAAAAGAGGATTCCGGTCAGGGAGGTGAATCGGGAATCTCTGAACACTGCCTACAGTGGGAGACACCCAAACACTCACCGCCCTGCCCCAACACCAGAGGGAGATTAAAAACTTTAAAACTGAGAATAAAAACCACTCTCCCGGAGGAAACCTAGAACCAGAGAGACCATCCGGGAATCGTCAGCCAACATCAAAGGTAAAGTGTGGGGGAGTCTGTACTTAGCACGCAGAGCCAAAAGAAGGGGGCATTCAACCAAAATGTGGGCCACTGACTGGAAGGCTCCACAACCACATAGCGGGGGTGGCTCATCACGCAAAAGGAAACCATGGGTCAGCCTGGTATGGCCAATGCGGAGACGACACAGCGTGGTCGAGTCCTTGCGGGAGAGGCTAAAGGAAGAACGCCATGGGCCTGTATTCACCTTAATGGCACGAAGTTTATTAGACAGTGGAGTAGCCTCCCAAGAATTGGCCCATGACTGTGCAAAGTGGGATTTGATGTGAAGCCGTAAATCCGCTGCAGGAGGGGTTACAGAAAACGGGGGGTAAGTAACTGCTCCCCCAGCCAAACGATCAGCGAGCTCATTACCCGGGATACCCACATGGCCCGGGACCCATAGGAAGTCAATGGAACAAGCAGCACGGTGAAGATCAGCGAGATGGTCATGGATGGCAGAGACCAAGGGATGGCGCGAAAAACACCGGTCAATAGCAAGAAGGCCACTCATCGAGTCCGTACATAACAAAACGTGGTTGTGTTGGGATTGTTTAATAAAGGTAAGGGCCCGGGAAATTGCCATCAATTCCGCAGTAAACACCCCACATGAGGGTGGCAGTAGATGATTTTCCGTTCCAACAAAGGACGTGAAGGCATACCCAACATGATCAGCAGATTTAGAGCCATCAGTGTAAAAAACAACAGCATCCCGAAACTCCCATAAAATTTGGCGGAAAAAGGAACGGAATACCACCGGGGGGATGGAATCTTTCGGTCCGCGGCGGAGATCCATCCGAATTCGAGGCCGAGGAACTAACCAAGGAGGGGTGGAGGGGAGGGAGCGAGGAAGACAGGACAAAGAAGGAAGCCGAAAATCACGGGTAAGAGACGCAAGGCGCAGCCCAACCGGTAAACCCGCCCGAGGGCGGGAGTCAGGCGGGCGACGTCCATGGTCTGGGAATAGGATAGAATAGGAAGGATGAGCGGGAGAAGAACGGATAGTAAGGGCATAAGACACCAGAAGCTGGGACCGCCGAACAGAAAGGGGGGGGATCCCAGCTTCAACCAGGAGACTATCAACAGGGCTAGTAGGGAAGGCACCGGTGGCCAAACGGATACCACGATGGTGGACTGGATCCAGCACGTGCAGCGTGGAAGGAGCAGCTGAACCATAAACTTGACAACCATAGTCCAAACGTGACAGAACTAGAGCACGATAAAGACGGAGGAGGAGGGAACGGTCCGCACCCCAGGAGGAGTGGGCAAGGAAGCGAAGGACATTGAGTTTACGGAAACATCCTACCTTCAGGAGTCTGATATGGGGCAGCCAAGTGAGCTTGTTGTCGAAAAGAAGACCTAGGAAACGAAACTGTGGAACCACAGGCAATCTTTGTGCAGCGAGATAGAGCTCTGGATCAGGGTGGACCGTAGTACGGCGACAGAAGTGGACCACCCGCGATTTTAAAGGAGAGAATTGAAACCCGTGGGAGAGGGTCCATGCAGAGGCACGCCGTATAGCCACCTGGAGCTGCCGTTCTGCAGATGGCATCGAGGAGGAACTAACCCAAATGCAGAAATCATCCACATACAGGGCAGGGGCGACCAAGGGACCGACAGAGGCCACAAGTCCATCGATAGCAATGAGGAAAAGAAGGACACTCAAGACAGAACCCTGTGGGATGCCCGTCTCCTGGATCCGTGGAGAACTAAAAGCAGTACCAACTCGAACTCTGAATGACCGATGGATCAGGAACTGGCGGATAAAAATCGGGAGGGGGCCCCGAAGACCCCACTGATGAAGGGTTAGTAAGATGTGATGGCGCCAGGCCGTGTCATAGGCCTTGCGAAGGTCAAAAAACACTGCAACCAAATGGCGGCGCTGGGAAAAAGCCTGCCGAACTGCGGATTCCAAGCGAAGCAAATGATCGATTGGAGATCGTCCCTCTCGAAAGCCACACTGGTAAGGGGACAATAGATCCCGAGATTCGAGGACCCAAGTGAGCCGACGGGCTACAAGCCGTTCAAGTAACTTACAACCAACATTGGTCAAACTAATTGGCCGATAGCTGTCAACAGATAGGGGGTTCTGACCAGGCTTAAGGACAGGAACCACAATGCTATCCCTCCACTGAGAAGGGAAGTCACCCTGGAGCCAGATACGGTTAAACACCCGAAGAAGATGGTGCCATTGTGGAGCACTGAGATGTTGAAGCAGCTGGTTATGAATGGAATCTGGGCCAGGAGCCGTATCATGAGAAGCAGATAGAGCAGAAAGAAATTCCCATTCAGTGAAAGGTTCGTTGTAAGATTCTGACCCACAAGTGGTGAAACATAAGGTGACAGCTTCAGCCTGCTGTTTTTGATGAAGGAAAGCAGCTGGATAGGAGGCCGACGCTGATGCCACTGCAAAATGGGTCGCAAGATGTTCTGCGAGAACTAATGGGTCCGTACAAATGCCATCTGGGAGGTGAAGGCCTGGGAGGGTGGACTGCCGATGGCAACCTTGGAGGGAGCGAAGTGTAGCCCATACCCGTGACAGAGGGACAGTGGAACCAAGGGAAGAAACGAATCGTTCCCAACATATCCGCTTGCTCTGTTTGATTAAATAACGGGCTTTAGCGCGAAGGCGCTTAAAGGTAGAAAGGCTGGCTACAGATGGGTGCCTCTTAAAGTGTTGCAAAGCTCGACGGCGATCACGGATGGCAATGGCAATGGCCGTACTCCACCACGGGACTTGCCGACGACGAAATTGTCCAGATGAGCGCGGGACAGCAAGGTTAGCAGCGCGAACAATCGCGTCAGACACGTCACGTAGGACGTCATCAATACAACCCGACAAAGAGGGAGAAAACTCGACCTGTGCAGTATATAGAGGCCAATCGGCACGGTGGAAAGACCAACGAGGTAACCTCTCCATCGGGGAGCGGGAAGGGAGCGTGATAATCAACGGGAAATGGTCACTATCACAAAGGTCGTCGTGTGGCGACCAGTGTAATGAAGGGAGGAGAGAGGGAGAAGAAAGAGAAAGATCAATGGCAGAAAAGGTACCATGACCAGCACTGAAACGAGTAGGGGAGCCATCATTAAGAAGGCACAGGTCGTGGTCTGCAATAAATTGGTCGATAAGAAGACCTCGTCTAGATGGAAAGGCACTGCCCCACAAAGGATGATGAGCATTAAAATCCCCAAGGAGGAGGAAGGGAGGAGGAAGTTGCTGAAGAAGGGTGGTTAAGGCAGCAGGTGTAAGAGTCCTGTCAGGAGGGAGATAAAGATTGCATACTGTGACTGCAGAGTCTAAGTGGACCCTAACAGCAACTGCTTCCAATGTAGTTTGGAGAGGAATCCACGTACTAGCAATGTCTGTACGGACCAACGTACAAACGCCACCAGAAGCCCGCAAGGGTCCGACCCGATTTCGACAGAAAACACGGAACCCACGGAGGGTCGGTGAGTGAGCATCAGGAAAATGAGATTCCTGGAGAACCACACAAGCTGCTGAGTAGGACGAAAGAAGGGATTTCAATTCCGGAAGGTGACGATAGTAGCCATTACAATTCCATTGGAGAACCACAGAACGATGGTTTAAATGAGGGCTGAACACGCTAAATCCAGTCATACCGCCGGGTCCCCACCCGTCACCGACAAGGAGGGGGCGACATCCATAAACGACAGGTCAGAATCCGGTTGTGAAGCCGGGGAAGGGACCTCCGGTGACACCAGAGGCTCTTTGTCCCGGGACTTATGTTTCTTCTTCTTTTCAGGCTGAGATCGAGGAGGACTGTGTGGCATAATGGAGCCAGCTGCAGCAAGATCAGGAACAGAAAGAGACCGGGCGACCTGGGGGCCGATAGACCG
Source organism: Schistocerca serialis cubense (assembly GCF_023864345.2). Classification (NCBI taxonomy): domain Eukaryota; kingdom Metazoa; phylum Arthropoda; class Insecta; order Orthoptera; family Acrididae; genus Schistocerca; species Schistocerca serialis. The sequence continues at coordinate 1,198,071,867 of NC_064638.1, read as the reverse complement.
CGGCTCTCGCGGTCGCCGCGCTGCAGCAGACCTTTGACCTGGAAGGTGCCGGGAAGGGGCATCCCGGGAGAGGCGCCCTTGACCGGCAGACGCCGAAGGAGTGGGACACTTCTCCGGCTGGGGAGGGGGAGCGGCGCCCAGAGGAGAAGGTGTGGGAGCCGCAGGGGAGGGGGGAAGGAGAGGGGTCCGGGACGGGGGTAAGGAAGGGGGAGGAAGGGATGAAGATGTAACCAAGGCGTAACTAGATGTCATGGACACAGGGTGCAATCGTGCATATTTCTTACGGGCCTCTGTGTAGCTTAAACGATCAAGAGACTTATACTCCTGTATCTTTTTTTCTTTCTTATAGACTGGGCAATCTGCTGAACGTGGAGAATGACTACCATGACAATTTACACATACAGGAGGGGGAACACAGGGACTCCCCTCATGGAGTGGACGTCCACAGTCACCACAGAGAGGGTCCTGGGTACAGCGAGAAGACATGTGGCCAAAACGCAAGCACTTAAAACACCGCATAGGAGGTGGGATGTACGGCTTCACATCACAGCGATAGACCATAATCTTAACTTTCTCAGGAAGGGTATCCCCTTCAAAGGCCAGGATAAAGGCACCAGTATCAATACGATTATCTTTAGGACCCTTCTGAACACGCCGAACAAAGTGAACACCCCGCCGTCCGAGATTGTCCCGAAGTTCCTCATCAGTTTGAAGGATGAGGTCTCTGTGAAAAATCACACCTTGTACCATATTTAGAGACTGGTGAGGGGTAATGGACACGGGAATTGTGCCAAGATGGGTACAGGCACGAAGGGCCGCAGATTGGGCAGCCGAAGCAGTTTTTATCAGTAATGAACCCGACCGCATCTTGCTCAGGGAGTCCACTTCGCCGAACTTGTCTTCAATGTGTTCCACAAAGAATAAAGGCTTGACACTGGTGAAAGTATCTCCATCAGTCCTGGTGCAAACTAGATAACGGGGGAAAGGTTTTGCCCCTAGACGACGGGCCTGACCCTCCTCCCAGGAGGTAGCCACGGAAGGGAAGGCCGAAGGGGCAAGAGAAGCAGCACTTGAGGAATCAGTACCACGCAGAGAGACGGCCGCAGAAGAGCGGCCAGAGGTTTGGACCCTTATGCGTTTCATCTGCATAGCGTCCGCCCTGATACCACCCACTCCGATCAGGGGCTCTCCTCACGGGCGCCACCCAGCCACAGCAAGGGCCGTCTGGCACGGCGGCCATTGCCGGGAGTTCCGATGCTCCAGGATGACGAGCAACCACTCCAAGGCATGCATGAGGAGGTCACAGCTCAGGTATCAGAAGTGTGATCCCTGTGTGTTCAGGGGGCTCAACCAAAAGGGTACATAGCGACCCCACCACACGGGCTGGCTACCGTGCTGGCTATGCACCCTAGCATCAGACAACGACGTAGAAGAAAAGGTGGAATATACTAGGAGGGCACACGTCGGAGACACTAGGTAAGGTGCTCTTCCCCAAATGGCTCACACTACGGAAGAGAAATTTTGGAATGGAGGTCAAACCCCAGAGGGGGACCAAGGAATGCCAAAAGGAGGAGATGATTACGCAACAAAGCCAGAGTGTAAAACCAACAGAACCAGGAGGATAGCGGGGGCCAACATAAGCAAGGACACCAATAGAGGGAGAGGAGAGGGCGAGGGGAAAGGGGTATGGAGGGGAAAGGAGGGGAAGGGAAAGGAAATGCAGCCCGGGAGAGAAAGAAGGCTGCAATGGCTCGGGGCCCCGTGCTCGCCACGCACGTATCCACGAAAGAGTTGTGGACCCCCTGGGGGGTCTCATTTTTGAGATGTTTGTATTCCTTTTTGCCTGCTTCATTTACTGCATTTTTATATTTTCTCCTTTCATCAATTAAATTCAATATTTCTTCTGTTACCCAAGGATTTCTACTAACCCTCTTCTTTTTACCTACTTGATCGTCTGCTGCCTTCACTACTTCATCCCTCAGAGCTACCCATTCTTCTTCTACTGTATTTCTTTCCCCCATTCCTTTCAATTGTTCCCTTATGCTCTCCCTGAAGCTCTGTACAACCTCTGGTTCTTTCAGTTTATCCAGGTCCCATCTCCTTAAATTCCCACCTTTTTGCAGTTTCTTCAGTTTTACTCTACAGGTCATAACCAACAGATTGTGGTCAGAGTCCACATCTGCCCCTGGAAATGTCTTACAATTTAAAACCTGGTTCCTAAATCTCTGTCTTACCATTATATAATCTATCTGATACCTTTTAGTATCTCCAGGATTCTTCCATGTATACAACCTTCTATCATTGTATGGAACTGAAACTAACAAAAAACAGTTCAGACAAGAACAGAAGCATTTGAAATATGGCACTACAGAAGAATGCTGATGATTAGATGGGTGGATCCACTATCTAATGAGGAGTTACTGAATCAAAATGAGGAAAAAAGAAATTTGGCTCGACTTGACTAAAAGAAGGGATCGGTTGATAGGACGCATCCTGAGGCCTGAAGTTGTTATCAATTTGATATGGAGGGAGGTGTGGGGAGTTGATAAAAACAACGAAGAATAATTACAAAAGATGTCTAATGCAAAATACTAACACTAAAGTTCTATAATTCAATGACACATGGTTCCAGACAACAGACATCAGTTAAACAGCTTTAATCTGTCATGTGTATTAAAAAATGTACATACATTTTGAATTTTAATACAAAACAAACTAGCAGCATGCTAAGTGAAAAATAGGTCTGCAACTTGTCTTATGATTGAAATAATTTATTACTCTAGGGCAGTCTCTGTATGTGGGCCATTACCTGTATTTGTCACACAACACTGATGTTTTAAAAATGGACACGTGTCCAAAATTAGTCACCATCGAGAAATAAAAAATAAATACTTCTCAATGCCACTTATTATGAACCACTTATTTCAATTGTAATATAAAATTAATAATTTTTTAATCTTTATTTTTATTAAAAGACTTTTGATCTTCTGATAGTTTGCTTTTATCATAAATAAGAACACACAAATTAATTTATTTTATTAAGTCTATTACACTATCTATGCTTGTGTAACACTTACTTGGAGATTCTGCAGGAAAATTCTGGTGCCCTCCTGTGTCACCACTAGGACTTTCAACACCTGACAGGTTAACAAGTGAGGTCGTCCTGTTTGGTGATTTAACCTTCAAACAAAATGCCACAAAAATGAACAGAAATGACAAAAATAAATAAAAAGGGAAAAGAAATCTTACTGAAATACTCACTTGAAATGAAGGTGTGTCTTTGAGTATGGGAGTGCCAAGATCATCATGGAAGCTTATAGAATCTTCCTGAAACAAACAAGATACTACATCAATAAGTGGAGTAATAGTTTCATCAGATAAACAGTGGTGACTACAAAACCAGAAAATGGCACCTAGATATCCATGTCAAGTCCAGCCTACACAAGGACCCAAAGTATAGGAGAGAATTTTCCAAAACAAGGGAGAAACCCATATCATAAGCACAGTCTTGTGCAGATATCCAAACAACATAATACGTTCTCTGTATCCACTTTTGCTTGCACTACTCATATTCAGCCAGGGAAACAGTACTAGAAAGCCCAAGAAACTCTACTTACAATGGGTATGACCTGAGGAAAGTCCAAAGCATTCATATGAAACTGTGAAGGGAACCCATATAACAAGTGAAACCTGGTGGATATTTGAACATGCAGAATCTTCCACTGGAGTTTATCTGTCATCTCCGTAACGCTTTCGCAACTACTAGATGATCATGTAACGAAGCGCGCTGCTCTCCGTTGGAACTTCTCTATCTCTTCTATGAACCCTATCTGGTACGGATCCCACACTGCTGAGCAGTATTCAAGCAGTGGGTGAACAAGCAAGCGTACTGTAACCTACTTCCTTTGTTTTCGGATTGCATTTCCTTAGGATTCTTCCAAAGAATCTCAGTCTGACATCTGCTTTACCAACAATCAAATTTATATGATCATTCCATTTTAAATCACTCCTAATGCGTACTCCCAGATAATTTATGGAATTAACTGCTTCCAGTTGCTGACCTGCTACTTTGTAGCTAAATGATAAGGGATCTGTCTTTCTATGTATTCGCAGCAAATTACACTTGTCTACATTGAGATTCAATTGCCATTCCCCGCACCATGCGTCAATTCGCTGCAGATCCTCCTGCATTTCAGTACAATTTTCCATTGTTACAACCTCTCGATATACCACAGCATCATCCGCAAAAAGCCTCGGTGAACTTCCGATGTCATCCACAAGGTCATTTATGTATACTGTGAATAGCAGCGGTCCTACAACACTCCCCTGCGTCACACCTGAAATCACTCTTACTTCGGAAGACTTCTCTCCATTGAGAATGACATGCTGCGTTCTGTTATCTAGGAACTCTTCAATCCAATCACACAATTGGTCTGATAGTCCATATACTCTTACTTTGTTCATTAAACAACTGTGGAGAACTGTATCGAACGCCTTGTGGAAGTCAAGAAACATGGCATCTACCTGTGAACCCGTGTCTATGGCCCTCTGAGTCTCGTGGACGAATAGCGCGAGCTGGGTTTCACACGACCGTCTTTTTCGAAACCCATGCTGATTCCTACAGAGTAGATTTCTAGTCTCCAGAAAAGCCATTATACTCTAATATAATACGTGTTCCAAAATTCTACAACTGATCGACGTTAGAGATATAGGTCTATAGTTTTGCACATCTGTTCGATGTCCCTTCTTGAAAACGGGGATGACCTGTGCCCTTTTCCAAGCCTTTGGAATGCTACGCTCTTCTAGAGACCTACGGTACACTGCTGCAAGAAGGGGGGCAAGTAAATTGATGTACCAGAAGTATGTATTGAGAGAGAGAGAGAGAGAGAGAGAGAGAGAGAGAGAGAGAGATACGCAATGACAGAAAGTTAACAAAAAATTCAGACTTTATACACTATGTTTAATATTGTTTAACTATAACGGAAAATGCAGGATTTAATGATCACACTATTATGAATACTTGCTACTCACCATATAGAGGAGACACTGAGTCACAGACAGGCACATCGCGAAGGCTGCTATACATTAGGCTTTTGGCCAAAAGACCTCCTTCTGAAGTCAAAAATAAACACACATTCACACAAGCATTACTCAAACACACATGACCACAGCCTCTGGCAGCTGAGACTGGACTGAGTACAGCAAAAGTGACTGATGGGAGAAGCAATCTGTGGGTGGTGGGGGTAACGAGGAGGCTGGGGTTGGAAGGGGGAGAAATATCACTAGTGGGGTGGGGAAAGTACAGTACTGCTTGAGGAGCTTGCAAACAAGAGGCATGGGGTAGTGGACTGGAAATGGTGAAATGTAGAAGAGGATAAAGAGAGATTAGTGGGTGCACTGGTGAAATAGAACGATCTGTAGCACTGGAATGAGAGGAGGAGATAACTAGATGAAGGACAAGTGCTAACTACTCCCTGTTTTTCCATCTACCTATTCCATTCCCTACTTCCACTCCAGCACTACACTGCCTTCTACTTCACCAACGCAACCACAGTCTTTTTCCGCTCCTCTACTTACCCTCTAAAACCTCCCAATTGCACCTAACAGCCTCACCCTATCACAACCACGGCCCTACAAGCTCCCACAAGCAGCTCTACACATTCCCTCACCTCTACCCTGCGATAACACTCCCTCCCCACCCAAGTCTCCTATATAACCCCGCTGTATGCAGTCTGGCCTCAGAGGCCTCAGAGACAGTGGTTGTGATTGTGTGAATTTTCTACTTTAGAAGAAGGCCTTTTAGCCACAAGCTTAAATGTATAGCAGTCTTTTTGTTTCTCCTGTCTGCAACTCAATGTCTCCTCTATATGGTGAGTAGCACGCTATCCTTTTCAGAATATTGTCAATATGAAACTATACTTTTGTTGACAGGTTCTACAAGCATGAGTAGCATGTTTGTAGGGAATCTGTCAACAAAAACAAAGTGTGAAGCACATCATGGGGCTGGAACATGAGACTGACCTTCTGCAGAAGGGCACTAGGTGCCTGAAAGAAGTTGAGAAATTAAATTTTTTTATTTGCAACTGATTCTTATTATTTCATTATGTTGGTACATCATTATTTAAAAATAAAAATGGTCAATGTCACATCTCAGTACATACCACACACCCTTACTACTGTAATGTAGACACACACACACACACACACACACACACACACAAACAAACAAACAAACAAACTTACCATATTACTTTGATATCGCATGAGTTGTTCATCTGCCTTTCGTAATTTCTGCTTCAAAACTTTTATTTCTTCTTCCAGTGGTATTACAACTGAACGTAGGACTTCTGCATCTTCTTGGGCCTTAAAATACAAGGAAAAATATTTTACTTTCAATAGTAGGATCATTTCATGCTAATTAACCAAATCTTTAAAATCAACTTACTTTCACAATCTTCGTCTTAATGACATAGAACAGAAATTTTAAACACAACTAAAATTAAACCTGCTGTGCGCAACAGCTCCTACACATGCTTGGAATGTCACTTCTGGAGCACCATGTTCAGTCACAATGCTTTCCAAAGTTACTTAAATTTTACTAGGTGTTCCACAGTTACATCTGATTTAATTAAGAGTTTTTAGTTTTCTCCTTCTGAAATATTCATATAACCAAATCAGCTTTGTTATGGAATAAATACATTCCTTACAAAGATTGGGGAGGGGCATAAAAAGCACTGTCAGTCCCGCCTTGTATATAAGCTGCAATGACATGTTTTCAGGACTTATAAATATATTGTTTATTATGGAGTAAACATATCTCTTACACAGATGAACAAAAAAATGGAAAGCACTGTCAGCTCCACCTAGTATACAAGCTGCAATGACAGTTTCTGGACTAACAAGCATACTGTTTGTTTTGTTTACTTGAACAGTATGATGTTTACATTTAAATTTCTCTGTTATTCTTTTCTGAGTTGAAAGAGCCAGAGGAAATAAAGGTAGCCTGATATAACATCAAAAAGCCTTCTTACAGAGTGGCTACAAGTACTGTCATTCATCACTGCTGCTCCAAGGCCTGAGTGACAGAGGGATGACAACACTGGCAGCACCACGTGCAGAAAAGAGGAGTTTACTGAAGTACAAGTGAGATTTTCATGTGCGGGGTTTAGAAACATGAACATGTTGAGGTAGAACATATGTGACTGATTAAGACACCAAGAAAGAGTCCAATTGTGGTACAGGTGTAAGGGAAGCAATTGTAAAAAGTGAAGATGCTTCTTAAATATTAAAATGCACACAGTACACAATTTAATTTTTTTTTATTTACAGAGCCAAAAGGGTGTGCTTGTCCACACACACACAAATGTGCAAATAAGGAGCTAAGCTGTAATCTAGACTGCCAAAACACTTCTTTGACCTATGTGTTTAGCAAAACAAAAATAAAATACAAACATGCTACACATGACGTATCCACAACATATTCATATATGAGTGAAAACAGCAAAGCACGATTATGCAAGAATAAATGACTAAGTAACTTAATAAATGTCGAAGATGAATTATTTATTTATAATTTCATCATAAATATTGTTCCCATAGTACGAAATAGACATTTAGGTCATGGTAAAATACGTTGTCTATGTGATACTTACTGCCATCTTTACATGTGTGTATTACTATCACATGACCTTTGCCAGTTCAGCGTATACATAGTATTTTAAGTGTCGGCAAAAGCATACTAAAATGTCAATTAAAATGAAATACAAAAACAAATTTTGCATTAAATAGTTTGCCTACAATCTAGATTAGAGTTACTACACATTTCAAATGATGAGAATAATATTTAGTTTTTGTTAGCTGTGCCTCTAACATTTACATTATACACAGAAGAGGCTCATCAGTCTTTTACGAAATGATCATCCCTTTCCACTTTTGAAGCAAATGTCTGCATATTTAATGAAATTTGAATCATGGGCAAAACCATGAGAAATTTTAATTAAAACCAGCAACTGTACACAGGAAACTTACAATTTAAATTGTGTTCATGAGGTGTGAGTATGTTTACCAACACATACTGTCATGCTGTCGGTGCGTCTGTCTCAAGTAATTAACTGTGTTCACTTTAATTAAAGATCTGATTCCATTGCCTCTCATTGTCTAATTAAGGATGTAAATAAACGTGTAAGCAGCTCACTCGACATGCCTTGACGAGTGCTTTTACACAGTAGGTAAGAATCGTACTCAGCTGTTAGGTTTACTGGTATATGCAGCATATGTACAAACATGTTCAAAGCTCTCTACTCTTTGTGCGAAACCCAAACACTCTCATGCTGTCACATTTGGACTCTAGAGGGTTTGACAGGAGCATGTGCACCAGCCGCTGTTACCTGGTCCTGCCTCAGTATCTCCTTAAAGACTTTTGTCAAATATCAGAACGTATTGGCCAAGCAGCCACACACTCAAGTTGCCGCGTTTAATCAAAACAGATCACATAGGTTTCTTTACTATCTGTTGTAATCACAACATCTGTAGTTTGGGTCCTCGGGACTCTGTTATGAGGTGTTCATGTACTCATTCACAATAAGTCGTACTGGGGAAACCACTGGTTTCTGGACCTGGATTATTTGCTTGTTTCATAGGTAACAGTCGAGTACCATGTATATCTATACAGCACTACTTTATATCAAAAGCAACTTGAGTGACACCAGGAAGAACATGCACTATGACAACACTACATGCAAATTGGCCTGCGATATCCCAAGAGACAGACTGACAAAAATACGATACTCACACATGACAACATGTTTAAAGTTTTTAATAAATTTCCAAAACCTGCCCAGTCCTCACACTATACTATCTTTAAAGTTCAGATTTTGCACTCATTGAAATAAAAAATGTTAATATTGGTCAGTCCAGCCATACTCGTCCTGTAAGGTAACGAAAATTTTTGAAATAAAAAAATTTATTATTAGTCAGTCTGTTCACAGTGGCCAGACACAACGGTCATGTATGTGCGAGCTGTGAATGTGTGTGTTTTCTACTTCAGAAGAAGGCTTTTGGCCGAAAGCTAAAATGTATAGCAGTCTTTCCAGTACGCCTGTCTGATAGTCAGTGTCTCCCTATACGGTGATTAGCAATCTGCCATTTCTATTACATTGTTGTTTATATTAGTTAAATATTGTGAAAAAGTAGCATTAAATTTTAAATCAATGTGACACTTTTTCCCCACTCCGGCTGTTTTTTATTTAAACTTTTTCTTTGTTTCACAATTGGTTTCAACCTTTTCAACCATTTTCCAGTGATTAGCTGTACAGAAAAGCACTCTTTATTATGGTACTAACATATTGGTAACAATAAAAGACTTAACACAACTCAAACAGGAGACAGGACAAGAAACACACGCAATAAGGGGATTGTATGGCAAGAGACAGACATCAGAACATGAGATGTAGTGGATCGCTTGTAAGAAGCTGAACTGCACAAGTCAGTTACTGAATGGAAACACTATGAATAACAAAAAGTAAATGAAAGACATGAAAATAATTATGAAAGTTGCTAAAAAAATTAATGTAGCAAGTATGCGGTATTTGTTCCTGTGTGTTGTCTTGCAGCTGGCACAGTTTTTTATCAGAATTTCTGCCAGTAATGGTTTGAAAAGAGAGCACCCAGATGGCTCCACTGACAAAACGAACAGCAGTCAATTTAGTGACAAGTGGCAAGAGTATGGTTTCTCGATATTTTTAAAAATATCAACAGTTCTACCATCATATCCAACCAGAATGCATTGTCACATGAATAGCAATCTGGAGTGGGGCAAGCTAACGGGAGGGGAGGAATAGCAGGGGGAGGGGGTGGACGACAACAGCACTCCCTGGTGGGGCATTGGGGGACTACAGGGTGAGACTGCCATCTGCATCATCGGGCGGGGGAAGGGGAGGGGGGAGGAAAAAACAGGGAGCATGAAAGGAGAGGAGTATGCAAGGGGAAAGGATGGGTGGGTCATTGGCAGAGGGTGGCACACAACAAGGGTGATGGGACATGAAAAGGGAAGAGGTGACTGGACAGGGGGAGAAACTGCTGCGTGGAGAGTATGGGGACAATAGGTTATTGGAAGTTGAGGCTGGGGTAATTTCGGGAGTGGAGAACTCTTTGTAAGGATAAATCCCACCTACGCAGTTCAGAAAAGCTGGTGGTGTAGGGCAGGACCCAGACCCAAGCTGCATGTTGTGGCACAGGGTGGTCTCCTATTCTCTTGGCCACAGTTTGGCAGTGGCCATTCATCCTGTTGGACAACTGGCTGATAGTCATACAAATATAAACAGCTGTGTAATGGCTGCAGCAGAACTGGAATACGACACTGTTGCTTTCACAGGTGGCTCAGCCTTTGGTGGGGCAATGGGGCAAAGATAACCCTGTGACAGGATGGAAAGAGTTAAGTGCTGAATGGGTGGATTGGGCAGGTCTCGCATCCCTGTGGCAAGGGGCCGTGACTGGGAGTGGCATAGGGATGGACTAGGATGTTGTGGCTGTTGGGTGGGCAACAGAACAACACTACAGAAAGGGTGGAAAGGATATTGTGGGAAAGATCTTGGGTGTCCCTCATTTCAGGTCATGATAGTAGACAATCAAAAGCCCTGGTGACTGATGTGGTTCAGTTATTATACCATCATGCCCTGAAATGAGGGACATCCTATCCAAGATACTCCCCATTCCTCCTAAAGAGGTGTTGCGTTGCCAACAAAACCTCCACAACATCCTTGTCCATGCTCGTGTCACTCCTAATTCCAACACTTTGCCAAAAGAATCATATCCCTTTGGAAGACCAAGGTGCAAGACCTGCTCAACCCACCCACCCAGCACTTCCTACTCCAGTCATGTCACAGTGTTATCTTATCCCATCAAAGGCTGAGCCACCGTGAAGGCAACTGTGTAATATTCCAGCTCTGACGCAGCCCTATTCACCAGCTTTCCAAACTGCTCAGATGGACATTACCCTTACAACACTTTCTCAACTCCCGAAATTATCCCAGCCTCAACCTACAGTAACCTATAACCTACTGTTGACACACATTCCACTCAACAATTTCCACCCCCTCTATCCTATCACCTCCTCCCTTTTCATGTCCCCTCACCCTCATTGTGTCCATGCTCTGCCAATGCATCTGTCCATCTCTTCCCCTTCCCTGCTTCTCTCCTTTCAAGCGCAGTCCCCCCCCCCCACACACACACACACCACCTGACACTGCACTTGGCAGTCTCATCAGGTCACCACCTAATCCCTGCAAGCCCTTTCATACAGCACACTTGTCTCTCCACACTCGTATCCTGCTATCCTCCGCCTTCCCCTGCCCATTCCACACTGCTGTTCATGTGACAGTTGCATTCTGGTCGGAGCTACTGGCGGTAGCAGCCACGTGTCCATGAGGTGTTCTTATTTGTGTGAATGTGTGTTGGTTTGATTTTGGCCAAAGCCTTCTCCAAAAAAAGAAAAACTGGCTCTGACTGAAGTTATGTGGACCTTAGTACCAAGCCTAAGTGAACTCGAGTTAATTAACGGTTGCTTTTATGGGCCACCTGATTCCATTGTAACAATTTCAGAATCACTCATGAAAAGTCTGTACTCAGTAGTGCTGAAATACCCAGATCATTCAGTATTGGTTGAAGGTGACTTTAATCAACAGAGTATAGACTGGGACAGCTATGGATTCATTGCAGGTGGTATGGGCAGCAGCCTTGTAAAGTACTTTTGAACACGTTTTCAAAAAACGTGCTTTGAAAGACTAGTTAGACAACCCACAAGCAATTGACATATTTTAGACCTTACAGGCAAAATACAGGCTGACCTTATCGACAGTGTCAACATACTTACTCTGCAAGCCACTGTATGGTACATGGCACAGGGTGCCCTGTGCAACAACTAGTCATTTCCTTTCTTGTTCCCCTTGCAAATAGAGTGAGGGAATAACGATCGTCTAAAAGCCTGTGTATGAGCCCTAATATCTCACACTTTATCTCCATGGTCCTGATGTGAAATGTACTTTGGCGACAGTAGAATCGTTCTGTGGTCTGCTTAAAATGTCAGTTCTCTACATTTACTCGATCATGTTTCTCGCAAAGAATGTTGCCTTTCCTCCGGGAATTTCCATTTAAGATTTCAAAGCATCTCCCTAACACTTGCGTGTTTTTTTAACCTACCAATAACAAATCTAGCAGCCCATCTCTGAATTGCCTCGACTCTTTCCTTTAATCTGATCAAGTGCTGATCCCAAACACTCGAGCAGTACTCAGAAATGGGTCAAATTAGAGTTATATCCAGTCTCCTTTATAGATTAACCGCATTTCCTTGAAATTCTTCCAATAATCTGAAGTTGACCATTCACCTTAACTACTACAATTTTTACATGCTCGTTCCATTTCATATTGCTTTGAACTGTTATGCCTAGATATTTGATAAATGTCTTTGTCAAGCAGCACACTACTAATGCTGTATTCACATCTTCCCAGTCATCTGCATTAACTCACAGTTTTCTATATTCTGAGCTAGCTGCTATTAATCACACCAAGTAGAAATTGTCTACATTATCTTGTATCCTAGTACAGTGACTTGACAATGACACCTTCCCGTACACCCCAGCATCATCAGCAAAGAGTTGCAGATGGCTGCTCACCCTGTCTGCCATATCATTATGTACACATACAATAACAGCAGTCCTATCACACTTCCATAAGGCACTCCTGATGATGAAGATTGAGACAGTAATTAGTCATTATGATATCATCATGACAATGGTCACTAAAAATAGTAACTCCATCAAGAAGGCTAGGAGAGTATTTATGCTAGAAAAACCAGCTAAGCAGTTGATAGCATCCTACTTAGACAATGGGTGGCTATCATTCAGCTCCATTATGACAGACACATAGGAACGATAGCCAATGTGCCAAGTAAGTGGATTAAGGATGGAAAGGACCCTCCTTGACTTAATAACCAAATCTGGGGAATGCTGCGGTCTCAGAGATTCTTGCAATACCAGTTAAAAAAAGAATGTGTAAATGTCAACAGGCAAAGGTTGACAGAAATTTGTGTGTCTGTAAGATAATAGCGCAAAGCAAATCAACAACTTCCACCACCATAGCTGGGTGGAAGAAGTTGAAGAGAGCCCGAGAAAATTTTGGTCACCTTTAAAATCACAAAGCTTCAAAGGCTTCTATCCAGTCACTCATTGACCAGTCTGGAATGGATATAGAACATGGATAGCTGAAGTTTTGAATTTCATGTTTAAGAACTCATTCATGCTGGAGAACCGTACGTACATACCATTGTTTGACTGTCCCACAGACTTCCACATTGCGCACATAGAAATAGGCATCTCTGTAATAGAGAAGCAACTGAAAGGGTTCAAAACAAATAAGTTGCCAGGTGCAAATGGAATCCCAATTTTATTTTACTTCACTTGCATTTATCGAAAATCACTTGCCTGGCGCAAAGTTCCAAGTGACTGGAAAAAGCACAGGTGAACTCCTGTGTATGAAAATGGTAGAAGAACGGACCTGCAAAATTGCAGGCCAATATCATTAACATTGGTTTGCTGTAGAATGCTTGAACATATCCCGAGTTTGAATGTAATAAATTTCCTGGGGGACAGAAAGGTTCCTCTCCACAAATCAGCAAGGATTTAGAAAGCATCACTCATGTAGAACTCAGCGTGCCCTTTCCTCTCATAATATCCTACAAACCATGGATGGAGGGGAACAGGATGATTCCATACTTCTAGATTTCTGTAGGACCTGGATAAACTGAAAAACCAGAGGTTGTACAGAGTTTCAGTGAGAGCATAAGGGAACAATTGACAGGAATGGGGGAAAGAAGTATAGTAGAAGAAGAATGGGTAGCTATGAGGAATGAAGTAGTGAAGGCAGCAGACGATCATGTAGGTAAAAAGACGAGGGCTAGTAGAAATCCTTGAGTAACAGAAGAAATATTGAATTTAATTGATGAAAGGAGAAAACATAAAAATGCAGTAAATGAAGCAGGCAAAAAGGAATACAAACGTCTCAAAAATGAGATCGACAGGGAGTGCAAAATGGCTAAGCAGGGATGGCTAGAGGACAAATGCAAGGATGTAGAGGCTTATCTCACTAGGGGTAAGATAGATACTGCCTACAGGAAAATTAAAGATACCTTTGGAGGAAAGAGAGCCACTTGAATGAATATCAAGAGCTCAGATGGAAACCCAGTTCTAAGCAAAGAGGGGAAAGCAGAACAGTGGAAGGAGTATACAGAGGGTCTATACAAGGGCGACGTACTTGAGGACAATATTATGGAAATGGAAGAGGATGTAGATGAAGATGAAATGGGAGATATGATACTGCGTGAAGAGTTTGACAGAGCACTGAAGGACCTGAGTCGAAACAAGGCCCCGGGAGTAGACAACATTCCATTAGAACTACTGACGGCCTTGGGAGAGCCAGTCCTGACAAAACTCTACCACCTGGTGAGCAAGATGTATGAGACAGGCGAAATACCCTCAGACTTCAAGAAGAATTTAATAATTCCAATCCCAAAGAAAGCAGGTGTTGACAGATGTGAAAGTTACCGAACTATCAGTTTAATAAATCACAGCTGCAAAATACTAACACGAATTCTTTACAGATGAATGGAAAAACTGGTAGAAGCCAACCTCGGGGAAGATCAGTTTGGATTCCGTAGAAATATTGGAACACGTGAGGCAATACTGACCTTACGATTTATCTTGGAAGAAAGATTAAGGAAAGGCAAACCTACGTTTGTAGCATTAGTAGACTTAGAGAAAGCTTTTGACAATGTTGACTGGAATACTCTCTTTCAAATTCTGAAGGTAGCAGGGATAAAATACAGGGAGCGAAAGACTATTTACAATTTGTACAAAAACCAGATGGCAGTTATAAGAGTCGAGGGGCATGAAAGGGAAGCAGTGTTTGGGAAGGGAGTGAGACAGGCTTGTAGTCTCTCCCCGATGTTATTCAATCTGTATATTGAGCAAGCAGTAAAGGAAACAAAAGAAAAATTCGGAGTAGGTATTAAAATCCATGGAAAAGAAATAAAAACTATGAGGTTCGCCGATGACATTGTAATTCTGTCAGAGACAGCAAAGGACTTGGAAGAGCAGAATGGACAGTGTGTTGAAAGGAGGATATAAGATGAACACCAACAAAAGCAAAATGAGGATAATGGAATGTAGTCGAATTAAGTCGGGTGATGCTGAGGGAATTAGATTAGGAAATGAGACACTTAAAGTAGTAAAGGAGTTTTGCTATTTGGGGAGCAAAATAACTGATGATGGTCAAAGTAGAGGAGATATAAAATGTAGACTGGCAATGGCAAGAAAGCCTTTCTGAAGAAGAGAAATTTGTTAACATCGAGTATAGATTTAAGTGTCAGGAAGGCATTTCTGAAAGTATTTGTATGGAGTGTAGCCATGTATGAAAGTGAAACATGGACAATAAATAGTTTAGACAAGAAGAGAATAGAAGCTTTCGAAATGTGGTTCTACAGAAGAATGTTGAAGATTAGATGGGTAGATCACATAACTAATGATGAGGTATTGAATAGGATTGGGTAGAAGAGAAATTTGTGGCACAACTTGACTAGAAGAAGGCATCGGTTGGTAGGACATGTTCTGTGGCATCAAGGGATCACCAATTTAGTATTGGAAGGCAGTGTGGAGGGTAAAAATCATAGAGGGAGACCAAGAGATGAATACACCAAGCAGATTCAGAAGGATGTAGGTTGCAATAAGTACTGGGAGATGAAGAAGCTTGCACAGGATAGGGTAGCATGGAGAGCTGCATCAAACCAGTCTCAGGACTGAAGACAAAAATTTGATTAATAGAACCCAGCATTTTGTCCTCAATGGTGAGTGTTCGTCAGAGGAAAGAGTATTGTCAGGAGCACCCCAGAGAAGTGTGATACAACTACTCTTCTTCTCTATATAAATAAATAATCTGACAGGCCGAGTGAGAAGCAATCAGTGGCTGTTTGTTGATGATGGTGATGTGTATGAGGTGTCATCACTGAGTGACTGTAGGATGATACAAGATGACTTGGACAAAATTTCCAGTTGGTGTAACAAATAGCAGCTTGCTCTAAATGAAGAAAAATTTAAGTTAAAGTAAACAAGTGGAAAAAACAAACCCATAATGTTCTAATACAGCGTTAGTACGGTACCACGGTCGCAGGTTTGAATCCTGCCTCCGGCATGGATGTGTGTAAGGTCCTTGGGTTAGTTAGGTTTAAGTAGTTCTAAGTTCTACGGAACTGATGACCTCAGAAGTTAAGTCCCATAGTGCTCAGAGCCATTTGAACCAGTTTGAACATAAATTAAATATTTAGGCCTAATGTTGAAAAGTGATAGGAAATGGAACGAGCATGTGAGGAATATAGAAGGGAAGCAGATTGGTTAACTTCGGTTTATTGGGAGAATATCAGGGAAGTGTTATTCATCGGTAAATGAGACCATGTGTACAACAGTAGTGTGACCCATCCTTGAGTACTGCTATAGTGTTTGAAATCCGCAGCAGATTGGATTAAAGGAAGACATCGAAGCAATTCACACGTGGGCTGTCAGATTTGTCACCGGTAGGTCAGAACAACATGCGAGTATTGTGGACATGCTTCGTGAACTCATGTTGATATCCCTGTAGGGAAAATGACATTCTTTTCGTAGAACATCAGTGAATAAATTTAGAAAACTGGTATTTGCAGCTTACTGCAGAACGATTATACTGCCATCAACATATATTTCATGTAAGCACCATAGAGATAAGATATAAGAAGCGAGGGCTCGTACAGAGGCTTTTAGACAGTCTTCATTCTCTTGTTCTATTTGCAAGAAGAACAGGAAAGGCAATGACTGGTAATGCCACATGGTACTACCCTCCACCATGCACTGTTGCTGTAACGTGCAGCAACAGGATGGAGTTGCAAGTGAAATTCTGTAGATTCATGTTGCACATTAAAAGGAATGTGTAAACAAGCACTAACTCCTACAGTAACTTTAAAATTTTCATGTACGCCTTTGTAATCATTCTGAGTTACACTTGACTTCATACCCATAATTAAAACACCCACACACACGCGCGCGCATAATCATCATCATCATCCTAATAACAGCACTGTAAAATTTATATCCTCATTGTCACAAATATCTGGCCATTTCTTTCGAATATGTTGCTATCCCTGAGATGACCCCACCCCACCTCCAAAGACATATCGGATTTTGCGCGCGCGCGCACACACACACACACACACACACACACACACACACACACCAGAAAGAACACACCAGAAAGACCCTCTTATAAAATCATTTGAGCAGTTTATTAGCTTATATACCATACTTACCTGAGTATAAGAAGACCTCCCTTTTTCTAAGAGGCCACCTTCAGAAAAATTGATGTTTAGCATATTCTGACTAATCAAAATTACAAGCTCTTTTATTGATAAACAGTACCTGCCAAAAAGTTAACATTATACTTATTCTAAACTTACGCCCTTTATTGATTGTCTACATTTTGATAATAAGATGTACAACAAATAAAAACAAATGTTTAAAATTAATTTTCAGACTTTTCTTTTCCACCTTTTTTGCTTACTAACCCTGCAGTCTGTGGTATCACTATTTTTAATCATCATCATCATCATCCTAATAACAGCACTGTAAAATTTATATCCTCATTGTCACAAATATCTGGCCATTTCTTTCGAATATGTTGCTATCCCTGAGGTGACCCCACCCCACCCCCAAAGACATATCGGATTTTGTTTCTATACTGACATGATAAGGTTAGTATGTCTCTTGCTTCCAAACATATCATCTCACTGCCACTTTCTTACTGGCTGTGTAGAACCAGCTGTCACATCTCCTTTCATTCCCACCATACGTCAAAGCAAGCATCGACAACATTACAACAAGAAACACCTAAGTACGCCACTAGCCCATATCTAGATTTCTACCGTCTCATGCAGAAATGCATACTATTGTTGGGTATTTGCTCGATTTTGAAGTCTGTTCAATTCAGAGTACAAATGGATTCAGGCAAACTGCATGATAAAGTTGGTTCTATTCATAAAAAGCCAAAGTACATGGTATACATTCCCATGATTGGCAACACAACGAAATTTGCTGCATGCTCACAGCTTCTCTCAATCACCTTAGCCAAGCTGGTGTCATTGTTCCCCTTAAATATTGCTGAGCTTGAGCAACTGTGAAAATTAGACTGCAATGTCTTCTAGTGTGGTGGTTATATGTAACAACAACAACAACAACAACAACAACAACGATCTAAATAAATGATCACATTTACAATTCAGTCCCATCCTTGAACTTCCACTCATTCTGTGGTCTAGTAACACCTGTTGGTACTATCTCCACAACTGGTCCTACCACTGTAATTTATTCTTGAGATAACAGTTACAGTCAGTTTAGTATGATTTACTTCCTTTGTTAGAAGGTTCATTCTGGATTAATTTTCGTTTTTTGTTTCAACTGAATGTCACCATGTTCTACAGCTGAGCTGTATTCTAATATGTGAAAAGTGACTGAATTTCTTATTTGCAACCCCTTAGTAAATCATTACAGTCTTTCATAACCAAATAAAATACTGGTCTGGGTTCTGAATCAACTAATACATTACTAAGCCTGCCTTGTGCAAATCCCAAATAGCCTTGTCATAAATGATTTACTTATGAAATTTCATTCCACTGGAGGATGAGCAACAGTATGGTGTTCCTGTGACTGCATACCCAATCCAAATAAGCAGTCACTGATTGATGGTAAGTGATGATTCTCTGAGCTGAAGGGAGAGGTGGCTGAACCTTAAACTGGAAATCCATGAAATTGGAGCAGTTGTGATGGACCAAA
Source organism: Schistocerca serialis cubense (assembly GCF_023864345.2). NCBI lineage: Eukaryota > Metazoa > Arthropoda > Insecta > Orthoptera > Acrididae > Schistocerca > Schistocerca serialis. The sequence goes on along the minus strand of NC_064638.1, from coordinate 1,198,052,968 downwards.
GTCCTAAGACCTATACCTGAGGCATCTAACAATATAAAATGCCACGAGTGCTTCAGTCTTGTGGCTTTTTTTTCATTAATGATAAAGTCCAGAAACCTATCCACACTTTTAAAAGGAACAACAATGTCTCTCAACCACAATTTTTGAAAGTTAAAAAATACATTGTGAGTGGGGGTAAAATCAACACAATCAAAACACACTAAATTTTTTTTTATGTCTGCCCCACCCTGTCAATCGTCAGCTGTAGCAGATGACTGATCTTCAAGAATTTGAAACAGGAGCAGAAGAATGCAAAATTAGCAATATGTGAAGAAAACTGAATAGAATCGTCACAAATGTTAAATTTCTTGACAGATAAAAAAAAAAAATAAATAAATAAATAAATAAAAAATAAAAAAAATTAAAAACTCTGTCATTGGGGACATCATACTCTTGCTTAAAACAACCCGACAGAATGTAGCCCTACCAATATCCAAATAAAATGGGATGGAAAGATAAGACCACAGAAACAATTGGAATAAAAACAAGCATAAGCCCATTTTTGCAGCTGCTTTAAAATATAATGCCTCCATATGTTATTTTACACTGAAGTAAAAAAATATGTATGCTAGGTGATGTAGGCTTACGAACACTAGCTGTATAGTGGCTTTGAACAGGGTGTGATTATCATAGCACCTCAACATATACTGAAGGTGGAAATGAAGCTGTCAAGAGTCAAACCTACGTAAGGAACCGGTTGACCATGAACTCAATATTTTTCCCTGATCAACTGGTTAACCAAGCTAATACCACAATATTATGAGAAGGAAAGTTGCCACTCGCCATATAGTTGAGATGCTGAGTCCTTCATTTCTTTGCCTGATAATAGATAGTCGAAATCATGGCAAAGGAGGTAGTTCAGGTGCTCTAGTCCAGTATGATACTTAGTGATGAGGTGGATGCACCTTCATAGTTGGTGCTTGTGGTGACAGAAGGATTAGGTGTGTACGAGGACATGGCACAAGAAATCAGTTTCCAGACTAGGTTTGCAGGACAGTGCATGCTTGTGAAGGTCTTTTGAAGACTTTCAGAATACTGGGCAAGGGAATTCCTGTCACAGCAAATAATACACTGTCCACAGGTGGCCAGGCTAAATGGGAACAATATTTAGGTGTGGAGGGGGCAAGAGCTGCCAAAATGTGGGAACTGAGTTGTTAATGGGCCTGAAATGGCTAGTAATATGGATAAGCCATCATAGCGTGGAGGGTAAAACCAGGAAGGTGGGACACTGGGCTGAGGGGTACCAGGTGAAGCAGGTAAGAGAGGAGGTATTGTGGTTTTGGAAGAATGAGGATAGGATGTCTGGTCCTGAGTCCAGATCACGAATACATCATCAGTGAACCTGAACCAGACGCGAGGCTGGAATTTTGGGAGGCTATGAAGGTTTCCTCTAGATGACCTATAAACGGACTGGCATAGGAGGGTGCCATTTGAAGTGTCCATAGCTCTTACCCTCTTGCATTCCTACACCCAACATTTGCTGCCTTCCTCCAGGCCAGTAGCTACCCCTTATCAAGCCCTCCCCCATCTTTTCCTCCTCCTGCCCACCCCATCCACCATAAGGCCTCACACTAGCCCACGTGGCAAACTCCAGTCCCAGCACTGTTCAGCCACCACACACCACAGGGTACGTCCACTGTGTGTGTGTGTGTGTGTGTGTGTGTGTGTGTGTGTTTTTGTCTGGCTGTAATTCGAGTCACAACTAATAAAAATAAGTACTTATCATTCTTATTACTACTATTCATCTGTTATGCACATTTTCTTGGTAAAATCTCTCTTTAAAAAAAAAAAAAGTAAAATGCAATGGCTTGGATTAGAATATGAGAAAAACTGACTGTTTACGAATGGAGCAATTAAATGAGCCAAACAGCAAGTATGTATTGCTAGGCATCACACAAAAATTTAAAACTTTTGTCACATGTTCTATTGGCCAAAATGGAGAGCAGGTCAGATCATAGATTGAGACCTGGTGTTGTATTTGGGAAGACAACTTTACTATAAGTTAGAGAATATATTTCTGACACCTTACACTTACATATATGCCACAGAGGAACTTTCAAAGCATTTTTATTATATGTTACAGAGATTACATTGTTAATATTTGTGTGACGTGTTAATTTTATGTACACTGAGTTGCCATCTTTAATTCTGGCCTTGTTGGCTATGGATTAACAATGCAAGTAATTGTTTGTATTGCTCTTGATTTTCCAGTGAGGTGCAGTCCTTGGGCCGGCGGCGGTGGTCTAGCGGTTCTAGGCGCGCAGTCTGGAACCGCGCGACTGCTAAGGTCGCAGGTTCGAATCCTGCCTCGGGCATGGATGTGTGTGATGTCCTTAGGTTAGTTAGGTTTAAGTAGTTCTAAGTTCTAGGGGACTGATGACCACAGTAGTTAAGTCCCATAGTGCTCAGAGCCACTTGAACCATTTTGCAGTCCTTGATGAACATAACCAACATGGATTCAGAAAATATCGTCCCTGTGCAACACAGCTAGCTCTTTATTCCCATGAAATAATGAGTGCTGTCGACAAGGGTTCTCCGATCGATTCCATATTCCTGGACTTCCAGATGGCTTTTGATACCGTTCCTCACAAGCGACTATTAATCAAATTGTGTGCATATGGAGTATCGTCTCAGTTGTGTGACTGGAGTCACGACTTCCTCTCAGAGAGGTCACAGTTCATAATGATAGACGGTAAATCATCGAGTAGAACAGAAGTGATATCTGACGTTCCCCAAGGTAGTGTCATAGGCCCTCTGCTGTTCATGGTTTACATAAATGATCTAGGTGATAATCTGAGCAGCCCCCTTAGAATGCTGTAATTTATCGTCTAGTAAAATCATCAGATGATCAATTCCAATTACAAAATGATCTACAGAGAATTTCTGTATGGTGCGAAAAGTGGCAATTGGCACTAAACAAAAAGAAGTGCAAGGTCATCCACATGTGTACTAAAAGAAATCCGGTAAATTTTGGGTATACGATAAATCACACAAATCTAAGGGCTGTCAATTTGACTAAATACCTAGGAATTACAATTATGAGCAACTTAAATTGGAAAGACCACACAGATAATATTGTGGGGAAGGCAAAACAAAGACTGTGCTCTGTTGGCAGAAAACTTAGATGATGTGACAAACCCACTAAAGAGACAGCCTACATTACACTTGTCCGTCCTCTGCTGGAATATTGCTGCATGGTGTGGGATCCTTCCCAGGTAGGACTGGCCAAGGACATCAAAAAAGTGCAAAGAAGGGCAGCCCGTTTCATGTTATCGCACAATAGGGGTGAGAGTGTCACTGATATGATATGCGAGTTGAGGTGGGAGTCACTGAAGAAAAGGCAGTTTTCTTTGCGGCAAGATCTATTTACGAAATTTCAGTCACCAACTTTCTTTTCCGAATGCGAAAATATTTTGTTGACACCCACCTACGTAGGGAGAAATGGTCGTCATAATACAATAAGAGAAATCGGAGCGCGAATGGAAAGATTTAGGTGTTCCTTTTCCCCACACGCCATTTGAGAGTGGAATGGTAGAAAAGTAGTACGAAAATGGTTCGATGAACCCTCTGCCAGGCACTTAAGTGTGAATTGCAGAGTAACCATGAAGATGTAGATGTAGAAACACAATATTATGGCACCACACCTTGCTGTCACCTTCAGGTATTGAGTAGGAGGGGGGGGGGAGGGGGGGTCACGACCACTGGATGCTGCGCATGAACTCTGGTCCCTCAGTGTTCCTGCCAGCACTATCTGGCACAGATGTCACTTTCAGTCGCCATTGTACCTTCAGTCAGCTGAGTGCTGTGTCCCGCACTTACTGAGAGTGAACCTACTACACCCATTGATCAGGCAGCTGCACACTATTACCCCAATACCACCCTTTAAGACACAACCCCTAATGACAAAGTTTGTCTTAGAACTTCAGTTTGTTGATATTTCATGGAGTCTCCTACAGCTATCCAGTGGTATATAATGGTGGAATGTTTGGTATGGTTGAATTCAGTGGCTCTCCAGTGCTCCTGGCAATCCTTGATTCAACCGTCTACTGTCTGTCCGATATGTGCCTTACCACATTTTCACAGAATAAAAAATACATTTAATGTTAAGTTGAGGAAGGATTCTGGCTATTTTATTTGATACTTAGCCAGCACTTGATGGTCTTCCTTTTTACCCTGTTGGGAGGGTTCCCTTTTAATTATTGTCTGCTGGATTGCCACAAAAATTTTACATTTTGCAATTATACTCTGACAGTAGAAGTAGTAACCTTCTGCCAGGCACTTTATTGTGAGTAGCAGAGTAATCGTGTAGCTGTAGATGTAGACACCATAAACTCTGTACATTTCACTCAACAGATGCAAGAATTATGCCCTTGTAACTGCGACCTTGTGGTGAGCTTTGATGTAGTCTCCCTCTCTGCCAGGATGTCACTTTCTGACTGCCTCAATGTGATCAGGGAGAGTTCAGCACACTGTGACTAAATTCTTTGAATTTGTCCTAACATCTATATTATCTCTTTTCAATGGCAGCTGTTGTTAACTAACAAATTGTGCCTTTGTTGGGTGCATTCTTTCACCATTACTGTCGAACTTAGTCATAGAAGATTTAGAAGACAAAGCTCTGGAAAAAGCTGCACTGAACCCTACATGCTTCGTTAGATGTTGATGACATTTCTTGTGTGTCTACATTGGTGTGAAAAGGTTCAAGACTTCTCCACCATTTTAAGATTCTCCACCCCAGCATCAAGCGCACCACTGGAAGAGAATTGTGCACTCACATTTTTGGTCATCCTGGTCAAATGCAAGTTCCCAGCTACCATCATCCCTCATAGTGTGATGGTATCTTATGTACACTGATCTCATATGAAGAAAGCCTAGAAATTAAAATCTACCTCCTTAAAAGGGTGTATTCAAGAAAGAATAAAGTAAGATTCACATCAAGTAAGAGACAAGTTTGCATGCCTTAAAACAGAAGGTATAGGCCTGCAAACACAACACGAGGAGAATAAAACAATGGCATACCTGCCATATGATGGCAAAGTATTGAATAAAATCAGCTGAATGCTGACTTGGTATGACATTAGATGTGTTACCAACACACCTCTGAAAATGAGAGTACTATTAGGTATTGAGATAGGAGACTCAGGGCTCTGTAAATCAACTGACCATCACATTCTGTGTAAATATGATAAGACATACATTGAGCAAACTATACAGACAATTGAAGAAAAGTGTGATGAGCACAGAAAACATACCAAATTTAACAAATCCATAAAAATCTTCCAATGAACAAACTGAAGTGCCAAGACAAACCCTATCACTACAAATTATGTCTTAATGGAGGATGTCTCTATACCAGTGACCAACAACTCGATAAATATGGACAGTGGTTAAGTCTCAGTGAAACGTGGGAACCAGCACTCAGCCAACTGAGGTCAAAACAACCCACCATGAACACACTATCCAGCAGATTGGCAGCAAGGGAAGAGATTGATGGTAATAAGAGTATAAATGAGGAAAAACCCGAAGATTACAACAAGATACACTATCAAAATATTAAGTAGGTAAGTTCAGTCAGCACCTAAGTATTACAAATATGCTTCACAAACTCTAATGGGAATCCCTGTAGCAAAAACGACATTCTTTTTGCGAGGTATTATTTAGGAAATTTAGAGAAACAGCATTTGAGGTCAAGTGCAGAAAGATTTTATTGGTGGCAACATACATTTCACATAAGGACCATAAAGATGAGAAAAATTAGGGCTAGTAAGGAGGCTTATCAACAGTTATTTTTCTCCTTGCTCAATTTGGGGCCCCCCCACCCCCACCCCCAAACCCCCCACCCCCACCCGACCACCACCATTTGTAAGTGGAACTGAGGATGGCTTGTGGAGTATGTATGTAGGTGTAGATACCTGTTTCTTACACACACACACACACACACACACACACACACACACACACACACACACACACACACACTTCGACAGAAAATTAAACACTGAAAGACACAAAAAAGTTTACCTAACTACTACATACAACTAATAACACTAAATGTCACATTCAGACACATGAATAGCTCTAAAACTCTTATTTCAAGGAATAGTGTGTGCTGTTCACAATTTTAAGACTTCAAAGAAAAATTATTACATCATGCAGAGAAACAGCCCAAAAGAAATGTAACAAGAAAACATTTTCAAAGTGGTGAGAGTATAGTTTTAAATAGATTTTTTAAATTCTGTAAAAGCACTAATTTAACAGCCTTAAAGATCTAGTAAAAGGAGAAATGTAAGATGCAACAGTACAGTTAGGGCTAGAGCCCATTCTTGGCTGGTATGAAAGACATACTTTTCTGTACGTGTGAATTCTTTAAAGCAGTAATACAAATCAAGTGAGAAACTTAACATAAATAAAGAGCATGCTTCACAAACAGAACAAAGTTGGGCCACAGAACATATAAACTTCAAAAAAAGAACAGACCCTTTGCAAAGAGTATCTTAATCATTATAAATTTAATCTACTCAAATAAAAAGTACTGTGGCAACATCTGTTAAAATGGATACATATGCAACACAGTCTAAAAAAAGCATGCAGTCACATGTTTGTACAAACACATATATATGTAGGTAGGCAACAAACTACCAGATCATAGCCTTGTTTTCTTTTTCTGATACTGTTACTGGCTCCAGTGTGATACTAATCCCTAAATCCTTCACCAAAGAAGATGGAGTAAATATTCCAGGATTCAAATCAAGAACCACTGCCAATGTGAGTAACTTAGATATCCTCAGTGTAGCGAAGCTGCTTAAATTACTTAGTAAAGGCAAGGCCTCCAACCCAAACCATATACCAATCAGGTTCCTTTCAGAGTATGCTGATACAACAGCCCCATACTTTAGCAATCATATACTACCACTCGCTAGTCAAAGATCCTTACTTAAAGACTGGAATTCTCAGAAGTCATATCAATACCAAAGAAAGGAAATAGGAGTAATTTACAGGCCCTTACTGCTACCATCCTCCCACCCATTAACCATGGACCTTGCCGTTGGTGGGGAGGCTTGCATGCCTCAGCGATACAGATAGCCATACCGTAGGTGCAACCACAATGGAGGGGTATCTGTTGAGAGACCAGACAAACGTGTAGTTCCTGAAGAGGGGCAGCAGCCTTTTCAGTAGTTGCAAGGGCAACAGTCTGGTGATTGACTGATCTGGCCTTGTTACACTAACCAAAACGGCCTTGCTGTGCTGGTACTGCGAACGGCTCAAAGCAAGGGGAACCTACAGCCGTAATTTTTCCCGAGGGCATGCAGCTTTACTGTATGGTTAAATGATGATGGCGTACTCTTGGGTAAAATATTTCGGAGGTAAAATAGTCCCCCATTCGGATCTCCGGGCGGGGACTACTCAAGAGGATGTCGTTATCAGGAGAAAGAAAACTGGCTTCCTACGGATCGGAGCGTGGAATGTCAGATCCCTTAATTGGGCAGGTAGCTTAGAAAATTTAAAAAGGGAAATGGATAGGTTAAAGTTAGATATAGTGGGAATTAGTGAAGTTCGGTGGCAGGAGGAACAAGACTTCTGGTCAGGTGAATACAAGGTTATAAATACAAAATTAAATAGGGGTAATACAGGAGTAGGTTTAATAATGATTAAAAATAGGAGTATGGGTAAGCTACTACAAACAGCATAGTGAATGCATTATTGTGGCCAAGATAGATACGAAGCCCACGCCTACAACAGTAGTACAAGTTTATATGCCAACTAGCTCTGCAGATGACAAAGAAATTGAAGAAATGTATGATGAAATAAAAGAAATTATTCAGATAGTGAAGGGTGACGAAAATTTAATAGTCACGGGTGACTGGAATTCGGTAGTAGGAAAAGGGAGAGAAGGAAACATAGTAGGTGAATATGGATTGGGGCTAAGAAATGAAAGAGGAAGCCGCCTGGTAGAATTTTGCACAGGGCACAACTTAGTCATAGCTAACACTTGGTTCAAGAATCATAAAAGAAGGCTGTATACATGGAAGAAGCCTGGAGATACTAAAAGGTATCAGATAGATTATATAATGGTAAGACAGAGATTTAGGAACCAGGTTTTAAATTGTAAGACATTTCCAGGGGCAGATGTGGACTCTGACCACAATCTATTGGTTATGACCTGTAGATTAAAACTGAAGAAACTGCAAAAAGGTGGGAATTTAAGGAGATGGGACCTGGATAAACTGAAAGAACCAGAGATTGTACAGAGTTTCAGCGAGAGCATAAGGGAACAACTGACAGGAATGGGGGACAGAAATACAATAGAAGAAGAATGGGTAGCTTTGAGGGATGAAGTAGTGAAGGTAGCAGAGGATCATGTAGGTAAAAAGATGAGGGCTAGTAGAAATCCTTGGGTGACAGAAGATCTATTGAATTTAATTGATGAAAGGAGAAAATATAAAAATGCAGTAAATGAACAGACAAAAAGGAATACAAACGTCTCAAAAATGATATCGACAGGAAGTGCAAAATGGCTAAGCAGGGGTGGCTAGAGGACAAATGTAAGGATGTAGAGGCTTATCGCACTAGGGGTAAGATAGATACTGCCTACAGGAAAATTAAAGAGACCTTTGGAGATAAGAGAATCACTTGCATGAACATCAAGAGCTCAGATGGAAACCCAGTTCTAAGCAAAGAAGAGAAAGCAGAAAGGTGGAAGGAGTATATAGAAGGTCTACACAAGGGCGATGCACTTGAGGACAATATTATGGAAATGGGAGAGGATGTAGATGAAAATGAAATGGGAGATAAGATACTGTGTGAAGAGTCTGACAGAGCACTGAAAGACCTGAGTTGAAACAAGGCCCCCGGAGTAGACAACATTCCATTGGAACTACTGACAGCCTTGGGAGAGCCAGTCCTGACAAAACTCTACCATCTGGTGAGCAAGATGTATGAAACAGGCGAAATACCCTCAGACTTCAAGAAGAATACAATAATTCCAATCCCAAAGAAAGCAGGTGTTGACAGATGTGAAAATTACCGAACTATCAGTTTAATAAGTCACAGCTGCAAAATACTAACGCGAATTCTTTACAGATGAATGGAAAAACTAGTAGAAGCCGACCTCGGGGAAGATCAGTTTGGATTCCGTAGATATGTTGGAACACATGAGGTAATACTGACCCTACGACTCATCTTAGAAGCTAGATTAAGGAAGGGCAAAGCTATGTTTCTAGCATTTGTAGATGTAGAGAAACTTTTGACAATGTTGACTGGAATACTCTCTTTCAAATTCTGAAGGTGGCAGGGGTAAAATACAGGGAGCGAAAGACTATTTACAATTTGTACAGAAACCAGATGGCAGTTATAAGAATCGAGGAGCATGAAAGGGAAGCGGTGGTTGGGAAGGGAGTGAGACATGGCTGTAGCCTATCCCCAATGTTATTCAATCTGTATATTGAGCAAGCAGTGAAGGAAACAAAAGAAAAATTCGGAGTAGGTATTAAAATCGAGGGAGAAGAAATAAAAACTTTGAGGTTTGCCGATGACATTGTAATTCTGTCAGAGACAGCAAAGGACTTGGAAGAGCAGTTGAACAGAATGGATAGTGTCTTGAAGGGGGGATATAGGATGAGCATCAACAAAGGCAAAACGAGGATAATGGAATGTAGTCGAATTAAGTCGGGTGATGCTGAGGGAATTAGATTAGGAAATGAGACAGTTAATGTAGTAAAGGAGTTTTGCTATTTGGGGAGCAAAATAACTGATATGGTCGAAGTAGAGAGGATATAAAATGTAGACTGGCAATGGCATGGAAAGCGTTTCTGAAGAAGAGAAATTTGTTAACATCCAGTATTGATTTAAGCGTCAGGAAGTCGTTTCTGAAAGTATTTGTATGGAGTGTAGCCATGTATGGAAGTGAAACATGGACAATAAATAGTTTGGACAAGAAGAGAATAGAAGCTTTTGAAGTGTGGTGCTACAGAAGAATGCTGAAGATTAGATGGGTAGATCACATAACTAATGAGGAAGTATTGAATAGGATTGGGGAGAAGAGAAGTTTGTGGTACAACTTGACTAGAAGAAGGGATCGGTTGGTAGGACACGTTCTGAGACATTAAGGGATCACCAGTTTAGTATTGGAGGGCAACGTGGAGGGTAAAAATCGTAGAGGGAGACCAAGAGATGAATACACTAAGCAGATTCAGAAGGATGTAGGTTGCGGTAGGTATTGGGAGATGAAGAGGCTTGTACAGGATAGAGTAGCATGGAGAGGTGCATCAAACCAGTCTCAGGACTGAAGACCACAACAACAACACTGCTAACATCAATTTGCAGTAGGATTTTGGAACATGTAATGTGTTCGAAAAATTATGCATCACCTCAAAGAAAATTATTTACTGTCAAATAGCCAACACGGATTCAGACAATATTGTTCTTGTGAAACACAACTAGCTTTTGGCATGGCGTAATGAGTGTTATCAACAGGGGACATCATTCCTCACAAGCAAATTCTAATCAAACTGTGTGGCTATGGAATATCACCTCATATGCGCATCTGTATTTGTGACTTTCATTCCAGAAAGGTCGTAGTTTGCCTGAACTGACAGAAAATCATCGAGTAAAACAGAAGTAATATCTGGTATTCCCCAAGGATGTGTTACAGAACTTCTACTGTTCACGATCTACATAAAAAATTTAAGAGAGAATCTGAGCAGCCCTCGTTAGATTGTCTGCAGATGACACTGTCATGTAAAGTCATCAGATGATCAAAACAAATTGCAAATTATTCAGACAAGATATCTGTATGGCACAAAAAGGTGATAATTTACTCTAATAATGAACAGTGTGAAGTCATCCAAATGAGTACTAAAAGGAATTTGCTAATTTTCAGTTAGAGGAGAAAACAAGCAAATATAAAGGCTGTACATTCAACTATATAATTAGGGATTACAGTTACGAATAACAAACTGGAACAATTACGAATAACAAATCGGAGAACTGCTGTGATTTGAAGGTTCCACATCAAATAGGATTGACGGAGGACATAGAAAAAGTTCAAAGAAGGGCAGCAAAATAGGGAAGAGCATACCATGGATATAATACATGAACTGGGGTGGCAATCATTAAATTAAAGGCAATTTTCATTGCGGCAGGATCTACTCACGAAATTTCTATCACCAACTTTGTCCTATACTGAGTATAGCAATGCTTTTGCGTTATTTAATTGCAGCTGTCGTTTTATAAACATTTGAGTCACAATATTTCAAACTGTTTTACAGGATTTTTTAATATGTTGTGTACCCCTTGACCCCTCCCCTTCCCTTAATTGTGGCATGGTGATCTACAATGTTTGTTATTTACAGAAAACAACTTTATATTCATACAACTACAGAATGTCTTATGTGCGGTATCTTAAGTTTGCCAACTTTAATCAGTTTCCTTACAACCCTCTAGTAATTTATAAAATTTTAACTTTTATTAAATATTTATAATCTTTTACTCATATTAGCCACTTGCGTGCTGTAAGTTGTAAGTAAAACAAAAGATTTGTTTGTTAACCGACAGCTGGCTCCAGTGCCAATCAGTCCGCTTTTCCAGTGGATTAGAAAAAACTAACACATTGTTTTGTAAAGTAAGACCTTTTGCAAAACATTGTAAATAACTCCCATACTGACTAATTAAATTATTTTATAGGTAGTAATGATGAAAATTGTTATTGTAAACAAAAACACACTGCAGTGTGCACCATGCACCCAGTGCCGCCTGGTGGTCTAGTCCACTTGGCTCCCAAAATTATCACTTGGTATCAGTTTGGGTCATCATAACATGCCTCTTATCAATGGTGAAATGAATCATATTTTCACATCACGTGATACCACTTTTATGTCATTTATTTGCAGCCTTGGAAAATGACGGAAAGTTTAAATGTGTAAGGTTGATGGATAATAAAAATGTGGTCAAGACATAAGTAAACTCATTATTGTATTTTATCTCCCAGACGCGTCTCGCCTTTTTCACTGTAAGGCATCCTCAGTGGTATCTTTAATGATAGAGTTATGATACACTTTTGCTTTGATATGTATTCTTCATACACTCCTGGAAATGGAAAAAAGAACACATTGACACCGGTGTGTCAGACCCACCATACTTGCTCCGGACACTGTGAGAGGGCTGTACAAGCAATGATCACACGCACGGCACAGCGGACACACCAGGAACCGCGGTGTTGGCCGTCGAATGGCGCTAGCTGCGCAGCATTTGTGCACCGCCGCCGTCAGTGTCAGCCAGTTTGCCGTGGCATACGGAGCTCCATCGCAATCTTTAACACTGGTAGCATGCCGCGACAGCGTGGACGTGAACCGTATGTGCAGTTGACGGACTTTGAGCGAGGGCGTATAGTGGGCATGCGGGAGGCCGGGTGGACGTACCGCCGAATTGCTCAACACGTGGGGCGTGAGGTTTCCACAGTACATCGATGTTGTCGCCAGTGGTCAGCGGAAGGTGCACGTGCCCGTCGACCTGGGACCGGACCGCAGCGACGCACGGATGCACGCCAAGACCGTAGGATCCTACGCAGTGCCGTAGGGGACCGCACCGCCACTTCCCAGCAAGTTAGGGACACTGTTGCTCCTGGGGTATCGGCGAGGACCATTCGCAACCGTCTCCATGAAGCTGGGCTACGGTCCCGCACACCGTTAGGCCGTCTTCCGCTCACGCCCCAACATCGTGCAGCCCGCCTCCAGTGGTGTCGCGACAGGCGTGAATGGAGGGACGAATGGAGACGTGTCGTCTTCAGCGATGAGAGTCGCTTCTGCCTTGGTGCCAATGATGGTCGTATGCGTGTTTGGCGCCGTGCAGGTGAGCGCCACAATCAGGACTGCATACGACCGAGGCACACAGGGCCAACACCCGGCATCATGGTGTGGGGAGCGATCTCCTACACTGACCGTACACCACTGGTGATCGTCGAGGGGACACTGAATAGTGCACGGTACATCCAAACCGTCATCGAACCCATCGTTCCACCATTCCTAGACCGGCAAGGGAACTTGCTGTTCCAACAGGACAATGCACGTCCGCATTTATCCCGTGCCACCCAACGTGCTCTAGAAGGTGTAAGTCAACTACCCTGGCCAGCAAGATCTCCGGATCTGTCCCCCATTGAGCATGTTTGGGACTGGATGAAGCGTCGTCTCACGCGGTCTGCACGTCCAGCACGAACGCTGGTCCAACTGAGGCGCCAGGTGGAAATGGCATGGCAAGCCGTTCCACAGGACTACATCCAGCATCTCTACGATCGTCTCCATGGGAGAATAGCAGCCTGCATTGCTGCGAAAGGTGGATATACACTGTACTAGTGCCGACATTGTGCATGCTCTGTTGCCTGTGTCTATGTGCCTGTGGTTCTGTCGGTGTGATCATGTGATGTATCTGACCCCAGGAATGTGTCAATGAAGTTTCCCCTTCCTGGGACAATGAATTCACGGTGTTCTTATTTCAATTTCCAGGAGTGTAGATTATATAACAGTTCGCTTCTCGCTTTTTATGTAAATAAGTGATTACTTACAGTCCTTTATGTTTTTAATTGGTATCAGTGTTTCCTCTTGTCTGGTCACATGGAGGTTGCACTATCGCTCTATTTATGAAACATAAGCTTGTTTTTGAGTTTTGAACATTTTTCTTCCCACTTTTCATTTTGTTTGCCCATGTTGTTGTGATGCATAATCAGTCTCCTGTCACTAATATAGACATGTATCTCATCTTGTTTGGTTTGTTTATGTACACACACATGTTGCCAACCAAATGAAGTACATGCTGAAAACTAACATCTACTCATTTCTATTATGTTTATATGTCCTCGCACGCATGTGTGTGTGTGTGTGTGTATGTGTGTGTGTGAGAGAGAGAGAGAGAGAGAGAGAGAGAGAGAGAGAGAGAGAGAATTCATGCATGCGGTTTTTTTCCCAGCATATACTATGTTAGGTTGGCAACATATACATGTACATGTACTTGTACGTAAACAAACTACACAGGATGATATATATCAGTGTTATGTCTCTATTATTGACAGAAGACTGATAATGAATCACAACAACAAGGGCAAACTAAATCAAAAGTGGGAAGAAAAAAGTTTGAAACACAAAAACATGCTCAAAGAGTGGGAACAAAAAAGGTTTGAAACACAAAAACATGCTTATGTTTCGTAAACAGAGCAATAGTGCAACCTCCATGTTACCAGATGAGAGGAAACACTGATAGCAACTGAAAACATGAAGAACAGTAAGTAATCACTTCTTGTTGTTGTTGTGGTCTTCAGTGCAGTTCTCCATGCTACTCATCTCCAAGTACCTATTGCAACCTACATCCTTCCGAATCTGCTTAGTGTATTCAACTCTGTTTCCCTCCATGATTTTTATCCTCCATGCTGCCCTCCAATACTGAACTGATGATCCTTTGATGCCTCAGAACATGTCCTACCAACCGATCCCTTCTTCTAGTCAAACTGTGTCACAAATTCCCCTTCTCCCCAGTTCTATTCAGTACCTCCTCATTAGTTACGTAATCTACCCATCTAATCTTCAGCATTCTTCTGTAGCACCACATTTCGAAAGATTCTACTCTCTTCTTGTCTAAATTATTTATTAACCATGTTTCACTTCCATACATGGCTACACTCCATGCAAATACTTTCAGAAAAGACTTCCTGATACTTAAATCTATACTCAGTGTTAAACTTCTCTTCTTCAGAAACGCTTTCCTTGTCATGGCCAGTCTATATTTTATATCTTTTATATCCTCTCTACTTGGACCATCATCAGTTATTTTGCTCCCCAAATAGCAAAACTCATCTACTACTTTGTCTCATTTCCTAACCTAATTTCTTTAGTTAGCAACATCTGATTTAATTTGACTACATTCCATTATCCTCATTTTGCTTTTGTTGATATTCAGCTCATATCCTCCTTTCAAGACACTGTCCATTCCGTTCAACCACTCTTCCAGGTCCTTTGCTGTCTCTGACAGAATTACAATGTCATCGCCAAACCTAAAAGTTTTTATTTCTTTTCCATGGATTTTAATTCCTACTCTAAATTTTTCTTTTTTTTCCTGTACTGCTTGCTCAATATAAAGATTGAATAACATCGGGGATAGGCTACAACCTTATCTCACTCCCTTCCCAACCACTGCTTCCCTTTCATGTCCCTCAACTCTTATAACTGCCATCTGGTTTCTGCACAAATTGTAAATAGCCTTTCATTACCTGTATTTGACTCCGGCCACCTTCAGAATTTAAAAGAATGTATTCCAGTCAACATTGTCAAAAGCTTTCTCTAAGTCTACAAATGCTAGAAATGTAGGTTTGCCATCCTTAATCTATCTTCTACGATAAGTCGTAGGGTCAGTATTGCCTCATGTCTTCCAACATATCTACAGAATCCAAACTGATCTTCCCTGAGGTTGGCTTCTACCAGTTTTTCCATTCATCTGTAAAGAATTCATGTTAGTATTTTGCAGTTGTGACTTATTAAGCTGATTGTTCGGTAATTTTCACACCTGTCAGCACTTTCACACCTGTCAGCACCTGCTTTCTTTGGAATTTGACTTATTATATTCTTCTTGAAGTCTGAAGGTATTTCATCTGTCTCATACATCTTGCTCACCAGGTGGTACAGTTTTGTCATGGCTGGCTCTCCCACGGCTATCAGTAGTTCTAGCGGAATGTTGTCTACTCCCAGGACCTCTTTTTGACTTACGTCTTTCAGTGCTCTGTCAAACTCTTCACGCAGTATCATATCTCCCATTTCATCTTCATTACATTTTCTTCCATCTCCATAATATTGTCCTCAAGTACATCGCCCTTGTATAAACCCTCTATATACTCCTTCCACCTTTCTGCCTTCCCTTCTTTGCTTAGAACTGGTTTTCCATCTGAGCTCTTGATATTCTTTCAAGTGGTTCTCTTTTCTCCAAAGGTCTCTTCAACTTTCCTGTAGGCAGTATCTATCTTACCCCCTAGTGATATATGCCTCTACATCCTTACATTTGCCCTCTAGCCATCCCTGCTTAGCAATTTTGCACTTCCTGTCGATCTCATTTTTGAGACGTTTGTATTCCTTTTTTCCTGCTTCATTTACTGCATTTTTGTATTTTCTCCTTTCATCAATTAAATTCACTATCTCTTCTGTTACCCAAGGATTTCTACTAGCCCTCAACTTTTTACCTACTTGATCCCCTGCTGCCTTGACTATTTCATCTCTCAAAGCTACCCATTCTTCTTCTACTGTTCCCCCATTCTTGTCAATTGTTCTCTAATGTGCTCTGTGAAACTCTCTACAACCTTTGGTTCTTTCAGTTTATCCAGGTCCCACCTTAAATTCCCACCTTTTTTCTTTGCGGTTTCTTCAGTTTCAATCTACCGTTCATAACTAACAGATTGTGGTCAGAGCCCACATCTGCCACTGGAAATGTCTTACAATTTAAAAATTGGTTCCTAAATCTGTCTTACCATTATATAATCTATCTGAAATCTTCCAGTGTCTCCAGGCCTCTTCCACATATACAACCTTCTTTCACGATTCTTAAACCAACAAGTAATCACTTATTTACATAAAAAATGAAAAGTGAACTGTATTATAATCTAAAATAATCTAAAAAGAATACATAGCAAAACGAAAGTGTATGACAACTCTTATCATCAAAGATCCCACTGAGGATGCCTTAAAATGAAAAAAGGTGAAATGCATCAGAGAGAATAAAATACAATGCAGCAACAGAACGCATTTTTTATTTACGTAACATATATTTCTGTGCTTGCTGTGGAGGATGGCCAAGCAAACAAACTTGTTAATTGGAGTAAGTTTGCTACTGAGGAAGGGAGAGTGCATTAAATAATAAAATCAGTTAAGTAAATAAACCCACACATAGTTAAGCAAATACTAATCACACAAAAGAAAGAAGTTTTATCAAGTATTGGCCTAAAGATGAGTAGCAAATTCCCAAAACTATACATTTGGAGCACAGTACAAATGTCACTTTACGTGTGGTGGTGTAAAAAATATAAAAAAAATGACAGAGTGTATAATGACAAAACACAAGTGGTTATTTGTGCAAAAGATGAAGACAGAAGAGCTTTTGACAAATAAGAACAAAGTATAAGTTACCAAGATATAAAAGGCACTCAAGGTTTGTTGATATGACAAAATTAGGAACAATGAAGCATAGAGCATAAAATATTGCACTATGTGATAGGGTAGTGATGCTGGTTAGTGGAGTATGTGTGTAGATATGAAGAGATTGCTTCAGTAATCAAATTAAGATGATTTCTATGATTTACAGAAGGGGAAGAGTATGTGATGATGTATCATTTAGTTTTCTGTTGACATTATTCTATAATAACATTTAAGAGTACTTTCACTTTAGAGTTTCATTTTGTTATTTTTTTCCATTTTTGCTACTACCACTTAGTACAACTAGTTTCCCATACCAAGTTTTGCCACTCCCTTAAAAAATTTTCCTTTTATCTACATGTTTTTAACGTTTCCTTTATTCATACTGATTTTCCTTCTAGGACTAAATAGATTCCTTCCGACAATCTTGTTGCTCTGAACTTTACACAATGTAATTTATGAATCAAATCACCTACAGTTAACATTTTGACAGTATTCTAAACTCTTAAATCTTATTCAAATCTACATGGAATTACTTTACGTTTTTCGACAATCTTCATTTCAGGTATATGATACTGGATCAGCTATTAATATCCCTCACTGATCACGCTTCACAGAAACAAATAGTTTGGTCATATGTATTTAAGTTTCCATGATATTTTTACACAAATTTGTTTGGATAAACTGTCAAACTGATATAAATAAGGAAAAAACAGTTATGGGTTAACCACAGAGAGGGTGGATTTTTCCAGAGAGAAAATATTGTGTAAAAACTGGAAGCTATCTTTTAAAGACCATTGAAGAAAGTAAGATTTGGGTTTAACAACCCCAATTATATATTAGAATGGAGTGAGATCACAGATTGCAGAAGCACACACAAAAAATCAACTATGTCCTTTTCAAAGGAACCATCCCAGCATTTTCCTTAAGTCTAGTGCCTTAAAACCTTTGTGGATATTTTACAGATACTAGACTGCTTAACAGTCTTTTAGAATCACATGCATATGTGATGGCTGTATTCTGCTGCACGGACGAAGAGTCTAACATTGAGAGTTACAGCTATCATTACATCTTTTGTTCTACAGGGTGAACATTAATAAATCCAACAAACTGCAAGGACGGATTCCTGACAGGAAAAGGAGGAAAAAAGGTGCTACGAACATGTGTCCGGAAATGGACAGTGTTCACACAATGACAACAAATCATCCTGGGACACAGTGCAGAGCTGCGTCACATCCATGTCACAACAGGTGTTCAAAGGGGATGCAATGCACGCGTTCACAAGTCACATCATGGGCACTCTTCTGCATGTTCTGGCCTCTCTCCGAATAGTGTCACATGTGCTGTGAACATGCTGTTGAAGGGTTTGCACATCAGGAACTGGTTCAGAATACATATCGCTTTTCAGATGCCCCAAGAGGTAAAATCAACTGGGTTTAATACTTGGTGATCTAGCAGGTCATGCTACAGGGTGTCTGCGTCCTATCCAACACCTGGCAAAGAGGATTTTGAGGTGTCAGCAAACTGCAATGAGCAAGTTTGGTGGTGCTCCATCACGCAGAAACCACAGAACCTATCGTATTGCCAAAGGCACATTCACAAGCTACCCAGGCAGAGTATTCTGCAGAAGTACAAGTTCGTTCCTCCGTCAAGGCACTGTGGAATAATAAACGGTCCAAGTACGTGGTCGCTAAGAATCCCTGCCCACACACTGATGCTGATGAGATGTCTCAATTATTCCGCAATGACTGTCTGCAGCCCACGGATGACGATTATGCAGACTGATGATGCCAGTTCTGGTAAAAGTTGGTTCGTCGGTAAATAGGACTGATGACAGAAATACTGTAATTGTGATGGTCTGGTACAAAAAAACCATTGACAAAATCCTTCCCTTGGTGGGAAATCAGCTGCTGATAACCCTTTTACTTGTTGCAGGTGACAGGGATGGTAGCAGCTGTCACGCAAGATACACATAATCGTACTTTGGCTTACACCATGTTGGCAGTCCACTTGCCTGGCTTGTACTAGTGTGTATCTCAATATCCTCTAGAGCCCGGTCCTCCACATCTAGTGTATGCACAGTCTGCCTTCTCCCTGCATGTTTATCTGTCTCAAAGAACCCATGATCACATAAGCATCCAAAAAGGACTTCAAAATTTGTGTGATGTGATTGGTGTCTGTGAGGGTACTTGTTTTGATATAGCTGTGATGGCTCTCAACTCTTTCCATCTGCTTGGCCGTATACAAACACCATCTCTGCTTCTTCTCAACATATCGGACCATTCTGGTGTTTACAGTATGCTAAATCTATAAAACAGCCTGCAACACACAAGGAACACACAGCACATGATCAGAGGAAGTTTAATTTGTCAGTATCATCTATTGTGGCAACAATGCATTTCTGGACACATGTTCACAGGATCTTTTTTCCTCCATTTTCAGTGAGGAATCCATCCCTGCAGTTTGTTGGTTTTATTAATGATCACCCTGCATAACAATTGCAGTACACTGATCAAGATCAGATATCCTAAACACTTCACATTTGAGTCCATCCAGTTTATTCATGAGCCGTGCCTCATTGTCAATAGGGTACTCATGACAGCATCCTTGTGCTTGTGGTGGTGCTTTGACAGTGTTTGAGACTAGAGCATGGTATGGCAACAATGCAGAAAACATTATCATGATACTAGAGAATGCAATAGGGCTATGGGAACTAGACACTGGCATCGGTCAAGGCTAATGAAAGCCCGCCAGGCTAGCTGCGCGGTCTAACCTGCTACTTCCCAAGTGGGAAGGTGTGTCTGTCACCAGCACGAACTCACCCGGCAGATTAGTGTTGAGGTCCGGTGTGCCGGCCAGCCTGTGGATGGTTTTTAAGGCAGTTTTCCATCTACCTTGGTAAATGTGGGCCGATTCCCCTTATTCCACCTCAGATACACTGTGTCGACGATTGCTACGCAAACACCATTTCCACATACGCGTACACCATAATTAGTCTACCACGCAAACATTTGAGGTTACACTCATCTGGTATGAGATGTTACTGGGGGGTCCACTGGGGGCCGAACCACACAATAACCCTGGGTTCGGTATGGGGCAGCGGTGGGGTGGGTGGACTGCTGTGGACCACTGAGGGCTACAGCGGAACGAAGCCCCTCATACTTACATACAAGGATAATGAACAATTAAACACACCACAGGTAAATCAGTTTTTAAATATGGTGCAGATGAAACATATTACTGCATTTGCCAGGTAGCAGAACAAGGTTCATTGCTGGCTTTGGGAGGCCGGACTACAAAGCAAACTTGTGGCAGTCATGAGGAATCCCCATGATGGTTGACTCTAATCATTAGCATTTGCTGAGGAAAATACTTATTGTGGCTGGCAGAATGTAATCTTATTTTGATGTATCAGTATTTTCCACAGTGAACGATGTTTCAGTATTAGGTCTATCAGCTGCATGGTGTCCATTTCAACTCAAAATATATTCACTAGTCATCTCACTGTAGCCATGCCTATCGGGCAATTTGGGGCTGGATGTGTTTCTGTGGACCTGGGATGCTCCACGGGATAGTTATCTGATTTGATGCTGTTATTACATGTAATGTTATGATCTCATCAGTGTAACAACTGTATCTTGAGGAATTAATCTGTTTCAAGCAGGATCAGTCTGTATGTGTCAGCTGTGGTGCAGGAGTGGTTTCCTGAACAGAATAAGATTCCTCTTCTCAAATGGCCTTCTCCTGCACCAGACCTCAGCCCCATTGAAAACTTATGGGCAGAGACTGAATGAACAATGTGAGAAAACTGGCCTACCTGCAGCAAGAACCCACAATTAGCTTCGGAACGTCACTCGAGCAGTCTGGAAGGAGGTGGCAGAATGTGAAAGTGTGATTACTAGCCTCATAGACTCCCTTCTTCACATGATGCAGATGGTCACTGAAGTAGTAGGCCTTTGGACAGGATATTAAGGCTAGTAAGTGGTAAAAAAACACATGCTGTGTCCTTCTGAGAGCCAAATATAACATATGAATTGTGTTCATTCTGTTAATTTTGTGTTTTCTACTGATTTTTCTACACACATTAATGCAGTAAAACAAAAATAATTGTTGAAAGTTGGATTCAATCCAAATCTGGATATTGTGCACATGCGTATCAGTCAGGTGATTAGAAAGTCACTAAGTGAGGACTGCAATACTGAACTATTTCTTACTATTGTTCTGCCCCCAACTTCACCTCATGACTTAGAGTGTTTTTTTACACATCTGAAATGCTGGGAATGACGGAACAAATTCTCTAGTGTGTTTTTAGAGGGTGCTTGTTAAGTGCTGCGAGTCAATAATGCACAATCTCTTAATTTCAATTAAATCCACAAGTAACAGTATCTCTTATTATCATGATCAGTACTGCATAATCTGTTACGTCACTAGCTCCTGTGCAACATGGCAGGCAATTTTCAGCCACTGCCATTTTCTGTGCTTCAAGTGAACCTCCTGGAGCTTGAACTTTGTACTGATGTTCAATTAACTTACTTGCTTTCAATTCCTAGTTTGCATCCTGCAACTTTCCTGTAATAGTTCTCAAACAAGAACTAAACAGCTGTGCTTGACTGTTTTGGGTAATATATCAAGGTGTATGTTGACATGCATGTCTGCATATGTGTGTGTGTGTGTGTGTGTGTGTGTGTGTGTGTGTCACTGTCTTATTTAACATTTACAAAGCAACTCAGTGGATTCCCTTAAGTATGGAGGGGTTTGGGATGGTGCATTCTAGGCTACTATACCCTATAAATAATGGACATTATAACTGCAACTCAGATGTACAATAGTGTGACAAGTCATAAGACAAGTGCATACAGCAAATGTTATTCAAATGACTGCAGTCATGAACACTTCATATACAGTTCTCACATTGAACAATCTTAATACTCTTTTCTCTTTATGTGGCAGACGGCAAGTTCACAAAACAAGTATTTCACCCTCTTCATGATATGTACATGTAGGCAATAATAATTATATATAAACATTTGCAAAGCAATTCATAATTATGAATGTATAATTAAGAAAGCTTCTGCATTACTGAAATGTTTTGCCAATATATAGAAAATTAGTACCGGCACTGGGAAAATTGTAGCACAGACATGTGTATGTAATGGTGAAATTACACCACGGAAACAGTTTGCTGATTAGGAAATACTACTGTTTCTAATTTATTATAAAGTGCCAAACACAAAAAAAATATGGACAAGGATATTCACATAAGGGTAGTGAGAAGGACAGTAGGCTCAGTCACAAAAAAATCTAGCCTTAACCACGCAATTTTCAAATAACAGTATTTCATGAACTAACAGACACACGACACCCCAAATTCTTTCGGCTTTCATACCAAATGCCAGTTTCTGTACTGTAACATTTACAACCATCTCTCCTGGGAACTGGTGTGTGGTAGTTGAAAAATGAAGCACATAAAAAGTTACGTACATACTTTTTTACCTTCCTCATACTGTCTTCAAGATTGTTGTCTTGAATCACAGAGGAAGCATCAGCACCTAACTGACTGACAACTTTACGAGCCAGTGTTTTAGTGACTGCAGAAAGCATGACGCTAGGTGCAAGTATAGGTGAATCACGTCCACTTCTGTCTGAAGTGCCTTGGTGCTGTTGCACTTGTGCACGTAACTGATGTACCTCTTGCTCCAAATCTTTGTTGATCTTCTGAAGTTGCTTCACCTCATTCTCATACTCCTGGGTTTCTGATGGACAAAATGTGAAAATCAAACTACTGTATCTCAATATAACATAACAAATATTACAAAACACACACACACACACACACACACACACACACACATTACATAGATTTTTTTGTTCTTTTGAACTAGGATATTATTTGCAAGCTAATTCTGTGGAATGCAAGCTTTTTCTCAGTGAGGAGGTTGGGCATTAGGCACATTAAATTACCAATGACATTGATAAAATATTAAAGAAGTGAATAGAGACGTTTCATGCATGGCAGTCGAAAAAGGAAGGCATTCATAGTAATCTGTAACTCTGACAGGCAATTAGATGAGAGATGAGAAGAAAGATGCAATATCTGATTAGAGTGGACAGTGTCTGACAAAAGGATTACTAATTCCTTTGTTGAAATAACAAATTGTCTCCTGTGGATTTAGGAAATTACCAGGAAGCAAATCACTTCTCTAAAATGGACCATCTAAACAAGGAAACCACTCACTCAGTAGAATTCAGAGACTGAATCAGAAACAAAATAAACTCAAAACCAGACAAATTCAGAGCAAACAGCTGGAGAAACAAACTCAATTTTCAAAACAATGTAAATAAAAGACCACAAGATTAAGAGAAGCACTCACAGCTGTACTTGTTAACTTAGCTACAAACTGATGAAACCTTTGATTAATTCCCCACATCATCTGGACGGTGCAAGACGTCCCATCAGCGTGAAACTGTTACTCAGTTGGCATGCTAAGAAGAAACTGTCAACAGAATAATCTCTGAACTGATCTGTTGAAGGTGAATGTGCCTGAACTGTAAGTATACGAGTGTTATATAAATTTGACATATCAATAAGTAGAGAGTGCATAAGTTCAAATTTTATATCATGAAGGTCAAACTATCATCATCTAACAAAATGTTGTCTACCATTTATGTCGAGTGTTTTGCTGCTATGACACTATAATACCACCAACTTAAACTGAAAGATTCAGGAAACAAAACAGTTTGAGATGTAATGCGAGGTGCTGAGTGAGACAAAAGTTAAAGATCGAGTACCACGTAATTCATCATACCTAGAATTCATTATGAGGAGAACAGAGACAGACTCAGGAAATAGGGACAGGGAATCATGGAATTATTGTAAAGGCCATCTTAGAAAATTGTCTTGAGCACATAAACAAAAAACTGAATTTGGGCAGTAACAGCTTAGATCTCCTGGTCACCAACAGGATAGAAGACTGAAAAATGTTGAGGTATTCTAGCCCAAGCAGACAGTCACAGCAGTCATGTGTGCGTGTGTGTGTGTGTGTGTGTGTGTGTGTGTGTGTGTGTGTGTGTGTGTGTGTTTTTGCTGTGCCTGTCTGCTACTCAACGTGTCACCTTACCAGCAAGTAGCAATCTATCCATGTCATAATATTTTAAATATTGAGTATAATGCACAAATATCAAGAGTATTTTACGAGGTTTTAGGGTTGCAGATGGATCATGTTGACTTCTTGCAACAATACTTTGGCTGGCAATGGTCCAGCCGTCTTCACTGGACAGTTGCCAGCCAAAATATTGTTGCGAGAAGTCAACATGATCCAGCTGCAATTCTGAAACCTCATAGAATATTCAGTATGCTGGGAAAACTTCAAACATCATAAATATGAAGAGTATTGGACAATATGCCTATGACAGGCAGGTGCCGAGCAAAGTCACAAGAGATGAGAAAGACCTGTTGTGGTTCAACAGCCATGTTAGAAAGGTACTCTGAAAGCAGAAAAAAAGCTTTGCTGCAGATTTAGACATAGCCAAAACCTCACAGGAAAATAAAAATTGAATGAAGCCAAAATTGCCAAAATTAGTGTAAGGAAAACCATACATGAAGTAATATCTATTTACCTATATGACAGAAAATCCTGATAAGTTTTGGACTTACATTAAATCAGTAAACTGATCAAAGTTACCTGTCCATACACCGTGAGACCATTAAAATGGAAGATGACAGACAGAAAGATGATATACTGAACTCCTTTTTACAAAACTGTTTCACCGAGGAATATTGTACTGCATTTCCTGCATTAAATTCTCATATGAACATTAACACAACATACACAGAAATAAGTTGATCAAGGGATAGGAAATCAACTGAAATCTCTCAACACAGGAAAGACCATTGGACCTGTTGAGATGACTATGCAATTCCACAGACTATACGAAAGAACTTATTCCTCTTGTAGCAGCAATGTACTGTAAGTTACAGTAGGAATGAAGCATTCCTAGTAATTGGGGAAGTGCAGCTCATCTTCATTTTCAAAAAGGGTTATCAAGCAGATGCACATAACTAATAGTATTGCTGATATCAAACAGATAAAGAATTTTGGAACTTGTTTCATGCTCATGTACTGTGGCATCTCCTTTGCAGGTATCAACATGGATTCTGCAAACACCAATCATGTGAAACCCAGTTTGCTCTGCTTGTCCAGAAGGAAGTAGGTACTGGCACCCATATTGATGCCAAGTTCCAAACAGCCTCCTAATGAACGAAATATGAGTGTACACAATATGACAACATTATGAAAAAGATCATTGTTACTCATCATACAGCAGAGATGCCGAGTTGCAGATGGGCACAACAAAAAGACTGTCAAACGAAGACTGACTCTGGTCTTAGCAGGCAGGGTCTGTAGTGCTTTTGTGTGTGTGTGTGTGTGTGTGTGTGTGTGTGTGTGTGTGTGTGTGTATTCTGATGAAGGCCTGTTTGCCCAAAAGCTTTGTTTGACAGTCTTTTTATTGTGCTTGTCCATGACTAAGCATCTCCACTATATGGTGAGCAGCAACTATCCTTTTCATAATATTGACATTATTGCATTTTGAATTTTCCATTGTTTGAGTGTACAGAGTATGTCAGACCAGCTGTGTGATTGGATGTAAGAGTTCCTAGCAAATAGAACATAATGTGTCACTCTTAACAGAGAGAAATCTTCAGACCATTACTTCTCACCAGGATACTGTCGGAGTTTAATGAGGCTTTTCACAGATGATGTTATTGTATAGTGGAAAAGGTGAGAAATAGAGAGAGAGAAATAAATAAATAAATAAATAAATAAATAAATAAATAAATAAATAATAATAAAAGACTGGGTGTGGTGGTGGAATGACGGCTGTGTAGTGCTGGAATGGGAGCAGGGAAGAGGCTGTATGGGTGAGGACAGTGACTAACGAAGGTTGAGGCCAGGGAGGTTGTGGTCCTGTAACCCTCCTAGCCTCAACCTTCATTAGTTTCTGTCCTCATCAATCCAGCCCCTTCCCTGCTCCCATTCCAGCACTACACAGACATCATTCCATCAACACACCCATTCTTTTTTTTAATTTTATTATTTATTTCTCTCCATTTCTCTCATTTTCTGCTACTCCCCCCCCCCCCCCCCCCCTCCCCACCTCTCCCCTGCCCACTGCCCAACCTGCAGCACTTCACTGGCCACCATCCACACCATACTTATCCCTCCCCCTTCCCGCCCCAGCTTCCTCCTTTCCCCCACCTAGTCGCCACTCCCATCATGCACAGGTGCTGCTGCTTGCAGTATGGTTTCAGTTGGCTGAGACTGCAGTCGTGTGTGTGTGTGTGTGTGTGTGTGTGTGTGTGTGTGTGTGTGTGTGTGTGTGTGTGTGTGTGTGTGTGTGTGAGTGTGTGAGTGTGTGAGTGTGTGAGTGTGTGTGTGCGCGCGCGTGCATATGTGTGTGTATTGTTGACAAAGGCCATTGGCCAAAAGCTTTAAGTGCGAAAATCTTTTTGTTGTGCTCATCTGCGACTCAGTATCTCTGCTATTTGGTGAGTGGCAACTTTCCATCTCATAATATTGTTGCATTCCATTCTGGATTTTCCATTGTTTGAAATCATTATCAGTACACCCACTATCCCTTCAGGTGGCATATGCTGTCATCGGATCAAGACCAACGTCATCTATCCACATGTACTAAATTTTCTTTTCCGACAGTGTAGCATATTAAGTTTTGTCAAGAAACCCATGCCCACAAACTTACCATTTGGATGAGAAATAAGTTTGAGGATAGGATTGCTTCTGAATCTCTCACTTCACAGTACACAAACAAACTGATAAGAGGGCATCGTCGGTCCCTGTGGCAGTTATGCCATCATATACCATTTTCAACTGACTAAAAAACCATTGTGAGAAGCTGCTATCCACAACTAGGAGGGCTGACTGTGGAGCTTTACGGACAAGCCACTTTGAAGGGGGTGTCCTCTGTTACATAGAAGAGAACCTAATGATGAATACTCAAAACACTGCCCATGCCATGGGTTCCTGTGAAGCACACAGGTCAGAGTCAATGTCTCCACTGTGTGCATATGGTATGCACAGTGGGAGAGTTAAAAGTAATCCTATCTTCAAATTTTTACATGCAAATGACATTTCCAGACATGGGTTCCTCATAAAAACTTTATCTATTAAGCCCCTCTCCCCCACCCCCCACCACCAACAACAACCCTTAAAAACCTGTTAGGAGAATTGTGAAGTACACTGTACATTGACACTAAAAGTCATCACGCAGGAAAAAGAGAGAATGATATGCAGACAATTGCTCTCAAATAGTTAGCAAGAAAAATCTTAAAAGACCCTTGTCAGATAGGACAAGATGAAAAGAAGAAGCGAAACAACCATGTAAAAGAAAAAGGTGTGAACTAAAAATTACAACAACAGAAATGGTTAGATGAATGAGCGGAGAGGTGTACTGGTAAACAAGTTGTAAATCTGGTTTCGGAGCATAGTTTTGCAGTTGAGCTGGTACTCTTAACATTCTTGTGAAATAATCTTGATCATCTTGAGCTCCACAACTCTTCTTGGTAACATTAATACAAAACCACCACAGCTTTTCTAATACATATTTATTATGTCAACAGACAAGGCTACTTTTGGCAACATGATGATCCGTCACGGAATAGTAATTTGCATCAGTATAGTTGTAGCGGTTTGTTAGTAATGTTTCTGTGAAAGACGAAAATTCAGTCTGAATTCCAATTAGGCTCACAGTGCTAATCTTGGACTGTTAGCCGAACACATGATGTGTAGAAGTTCCACCTGACTAACTTATATCAACACCAAAATTTTAAAAACGAAAAAAAGGAAGACAATATATTCGCCACAGTGAATGAAGTAATAATATCCCAGTAACTGTAGTGGGTTACATGCAGCAATGACTAACACTCCAGCTGTGTGGCAGTTTACAAGAGTTGATAAAAATACTACAGTGTAGTAACATGGTTCACGATTTCCATCGCACTTCACATAGCATAGACCGGGAACTGTCTCCTAGGCATGCCCGATGTGAACTGACTGGGCATGGCCCGTGCTGCCTGAGTTGTTGTTGTCGTTCCACCGGCAGAGGTCGCGGCCGAATTCTCGCGTGCCCTCTGGTGGACGGGACTCTACTTGCGGCAACTAGCGTCCGTGACGCGCTGTGCCGATGTGCGCCTCCCGCGATCTTTCTGCACTCCTCCTTCGGGGAGTGAATCCACCGTGATCCACTGCGTCGGGAGGTGGAGCATCTTGCAGGAGCGATGACCTCCACATCCTTCAGAAGGCTGGAGTCGAGGGGATCTGCCAACCCTCGAGCCATAACCTTCGAATAAGGCTGGAAGTGACCCACACGAAGAGGCCCACGTCGTCCCACCACCGGAGCCCAGGACAGAGCGGGAGACAAGCCGTCGAACTCTGGATCCTTGTCCACCTTCGGAGGGGCAAGCCTCAGTGGCGGGGACGATGGGGAAGGGACGACCACAGGTGAACCAGCCTCCTGAGAAACCGGACCTGCGAGGGGGGCCGGCTCTTGTTGCGGCATCTCTAACGATGGCGATGCTGGTGCTGGAGCTGCTGGAGGCTGCCAAGGCTGAGAACCATTGCAGTGTGGCAGAGTCACAGGGGGGAGGGGCGGTAGCGTCCTCTGAGAAACCAACAAGGGTGCCGGCAATGGGGAAGGCGGGCCCGAGGGGTCGGAGGTTGGGTGCCCAAACATGAACGTAGCTGATTTTGGTGACAACGTACCTCCCGGTCTCCCACCTGCAAGGTATAGAGCCAGCGGCCATTGCAGCGAAGGACCACCGACAGTATCCAACGTGGATTACGACCAAACCCACGTGCCCAGACCGACATACCCGGTGGAAAGCCGGGTACTCCATTTTGCAAAGACTGGCGAGGAGCAGGCCGGACGAGGTGCAGCAGAGTCATAGGTTGGCGCCCGTGGAGGAGCTTTGCAGGGCTGCGTTCTCCCATTGGTGTGGTCCGGTATGCCGTCAGGAAAAACGTCAACGCCTCCTCCACAGGAAATTCGTGCACATACTTTTTCATCTGCGTCTTAAATGTACGCACCATGCGCTTGGCTTCCCCATTCGATTGTGGATGAAAGTGGGGAGAGCAAACGTGCCGAATACTGAAGCGCCTACAAAAATCCTGGAAGGTCTGCAAAATGAACTGAGGTCCATGGTCCAAGACCAGGGTGAATGGCAGACCTTCCACAGAAAAGATTTTTGCTAGTGCCTGGATTGTAACTTCTGAAGTGGTTGAGGAGCAGCGAACCACATACGGGAATTGGGAATAAGCATCAATGACAATGAGCCAAAAGCCATTGAGAAACGGGCCCGCAAAATCGATGTGAACACGTTCCCATACCAGGGTTGCAGGCGGTCATGAAGAGAACGCTGACCTGGGAGATTCCTGTTGGCTCACACACTGGGAACAGGCGGCCACCAAGTGCTCAATTTCTCTGTCAATACCGGGCCAGTACACATGCCTGCGAGCCAAGGTTTTAGTACGGGAAACACCCCAGTGCCCCCTCATGTAATAACATGAGGACTTCCCTTCGCAAACTTGCAGGAACAACCACGCGAGGAGCTGTATCATCACTAGCCAGAAGGAGAACTCCTTCCAAGACGGAGAGGCGGTCTCGTAGAACAAAATAATTACGAAGAGGGTCCGAGGCCCGGCCTGGAGGTCGGGATGACCACCCCTGCTGAATGAGGCGAACTACTTGCCGGAGAACCGGGTCAGCTGCAGTTTCCCTGGAGACTCTAGAACTAGTGATCGGGAAGCCATCAACCGCTTGGTGGGATGCCACATCCAAATGAAAACACATAATCTCCTCTTGATCGAACTTAGGATCCGGGCCCACCGGAAGACGGGAAAGAGCGTCTGCATTGGCATGCTGTCTGGTAGGGCGAAAATGAATGTCATAATGGTACTTAGAGAGGAACAAGGCCCAGCGCTGTAGTCTGTGGGCCGCCCTATCTGGAATCTGAGAGGCGGGGCCAAATAGCGATATTAACGGCTTACGGTCAGTGATTAACTGAAACTTCATGCCATACAAGAAAGGGTGAAACTTGGTAACAGCGTAGACAATGGCCAAAGCCTCTTTCTCCACCTGGGAGTAATGGGCCTGCGCGGGACTAAGAGTTTTAGACACAAATGCCAGTGGCTGCTCGGAACCATCAGTGTTGCGATGGGCCAGGACCGCCCCCACCCCATACTGCGAAGCATCTGTAGCCAGGACCAACGGCTTATGGGGGTCAAAAGTAGCCAAACAAGGCGCTGACATGAGGAGGCCCTTCAATGAGGTGAACACTCACTCGCATGCAGGCGACCAATCAAAAGGAACACCCTTGCACAGAAGGCAGTACAGGGGGCGGGCTATGGTGGGAGCCCTGGGAATGAACCGGTGGTAATAGGCAATCTTGCCTAAAAAGCTTGTAACTCCTTCAGCAAAGCGGGCCGCGGAAGGTCGACGATACCTTGGACCAAACTTCCTAGTGGCTGGACGCCATGCCGAGAGATGATGTAGCCCACATACTCAATGGACGGTTGGAAGAAGTTTGACTTACGCAGGTTGCAACGCAAGCCCACGGACCTGAATTTGAGAAAGAGGGTGCGAAGGTTGTGCAAGTGTTCCTTTGTGCTGCGGCCTGTGACAATGATGTCGTCCAGGTAATTCATACAATGAGGTATTGTCGATGTGACGTGCTCAAGATAACGCTGGAATATCGCTGGGGCACTGGATATTCCGAAGGCCAACCGCTGGTATTGGTAAAGGCCAAACGAGGTGTTGACAGCTGCCAGCTGTTTGGAGTCCTCATCAAGTGGTATCTGATGATAAGCCTCCGAAGGATCGATTTTCGAAAAATATTGGCCTCCCACCACAGCGGAGAACAACTCATCGGCACGAGGCAAAGAATAGGTGTCCACCACCAATTGGGAATTAATGGTGGCCTTGAAATCGCCACAAAGACGTATTTTTCCCGAAGGTTTCCTAACAATAACGAGGGGTGAAGCCCACTCACTACAAGAAATGCGAAGAACGCCCCCGAGGGCTGTCAACCGGTCTAGCTCTTCTTTTACCCGAGGTCGGAGAGCCAAGGGGATCTGCCTCACGCGTAAAAAACACGGGCGAACCGACGCCTTCAATGTTAAGTGAGTTACAAAGTCTTAAACACGCACCAGGCCCTCCTCAAAGATATCCGGAAAGTCAGAGATCAAAGATTCCAATGATTGATAGGGAAAGTCCTCTGAGACCAACTGTATGGTGTCAGCGATAGAAAAACCAAAAGCTTGAAAGGCATCCAAGCCAAAAAGGTTAGCGGAGCTCGCATCACTGACAACAATAAAAGTAATAGGCCGAGTGACTGATTTGTAAGTCACGTCAATAGTGAATTGACACAGTAGGGGAATGAACTGTTTACCATAACCGCATAGACGCCGGTAAACTGGCACCAACGGGGGGCGACCCAAGGTCGGAGTAAGTGTGTGCATTCAACAAAGAAACTGCCACACCCATATCTACTTGCAGTTCTAATCGGCGCAACCAAACCGACACCTCGATAAAGAGTTGGTGTGCCGATGCGTCGGGAGCCTGGCCCGATGAAATTTCCTGAATGTCAACGTCCATGTCCTCTGTACCTGCTTCCTTCAATTCATTTGAGGCTGAACGACAAACTTTAGCAATGTGTCCTTTTTTATTACATTTGCGACAAAACGGCCCAACGCCGGGGGCACTCTGACCGATCATGATGTATATAGCATGACGCACAGGACGGTAACAGAGGCCGGCGGCCGGAACTCTGTTTACGCGCCATGCGGGAGCGGCCGTAACGGCCAGATTGTACTGCTCGCACGTCATCCACCCCGGACGCAGTGGACGCGGCCGTGCCGCCCTTAACCGCCGCGACATCGCACCACGCTTCCAACTGTTGACCTGCGGCATGAGAGACTTCACACGATTGCGCAATGGACAAGACTTCCTCGAGGGAAGGGTCTTCTAACTGCAGGGCCCGTTGCTGGACCTCCCTATCAGGGGCCGAACGAACAATGACGTCGCGCACCATAACGTGGGCATACGACTCTCGTGACTGCTCCGTGACAAAATGACACTTGCAACTAAGACCGTGCAGGGCAGCGGCCCACGCCCAGTAAGACTGATGTGGCTGCTTCTTGCATTGATAGAACTCGACCCTAGCCGCCACAACATGCGCGCGGCGGCAATCATATGAGGACAGCAATGAACACAATGCGTCAAAAGACAAGGACAAGTGTTCCTGAAACGGCGCTAGCTGCCGCAAAACTTGATACAGCGAGGGAGATATCCAAGACAAGAAGAGAGCACGACATACCTCCGCATCAGCAACATGAAACGCCTGGAAATGCTGCCGAAGGCGATGTTCATATGCGTCCCAATCCTCAGTCATCTCGTCATACGGGGCAAAGGGAGGAGGGAACAGCGCTGGAGCAGACTGCGTGGAAAGCAACGCCGGAAGCACTTGTTTTATGATTGCCATGAGCTCCGTCTGCTGCTCAACCAAAACCCCCACTAAATCCTCCATGCTGTGGATAAGCTGCGAAACCGGAACAACGACGCAACACGCGAAAGAACGACCCTACTCGTCGCCAATTGTGTAGTAACACGGTTCACGTTTTCCGTCGCACTTCACATAGCGTAGACTGGGAACTGTCTCCTAGGCATGCCTGATGTGAACTGACTGGGCACGGCCCGTGCTGCCCGAGTTGTTGTTGTTCCACCAGCAGAGGTCGCGGCTGAATTCTCGCGTGCCCTCTGGTGGACGGGACTCTACTTGCGGCAATTACCGTCCGTGACATGCCGTGCCGATGTGCGCCTCCCGCTATCTTTCTGGTGGCTACTGCATACAGCTTTGTTTGAGGATAGCATTGGTATTAACGGAATTTTATTTTTGTTATGTTGCTCTACACTGCACAATAACAAAAGTTATATAACAACTTTATCTATGGAATCTTTTTCCTTGCAAAATTTATGTGTAATGGTACTCAAATGGATAAACCTGAATATTGCACTGTTATAAAATTCTTGGACTGTCTATAGCCAAGGGAATGTTAGAAGGAATCTACAATTGAATTTTTACTCTTCAGGAATCTGTATATATGGTGCCCAAGGAGGATTAGTCAATATTTAGGGATATGACAGGAATGATCATTCAAAGCAAAAAAGTCTAGTAAACATGGGCTCTAAAATGCGTACCTTAAGAGCTATGAAGACAACTTCATCTTCGATACTGTGAAGCAAAAATATCTTCCACTGCAGGAGGTATTATGGACCAGCACAATAAAAAACTTGTGTATTAAACTCTCGCTCTAAAATGTATGCCTTACAAGTTATGAGCAATTTGTTCAGTAGAAGAGATTTGATCCACAGTAGCGAAGATGAATGAGTGCTCATCACTCTAGAACCCATTTTTACTAGACTTTTCCTTCAAATGGTTGTTCCTGAATGTTGACCATTCCTCTTGAGACACGTTGTATATTTTCAAATATGCAATACTTCCCTTAATCAAACAATGGAAACTCCAGGTAGGAATATCGACAATGTAGATTGCTACTCACCGTAAGGAAGACACATCAAGTTGCAGACAGGCACAATTAAAAGGTACTCACATTAAGCTTTCAGCCACAGGCCTCTCTCACGCGCACGCGGAAGCGCAAGCGCCCGTGCAAGCGCAAGCGCCCGTGCAAGCGCAAGCGCCCGTGCAAGCGCAAGCGCCCGTGCAAGCGCAAGCGCCCGTGCAAGCGCAAGCGCCCGTGCCTGTGCAAGCGCAAGCGCCCGTGCAAGCGCAAGCGCCCGTGCAAGCGCATGCGCACGTGCACGCGCACCCGCACAAATCAAGCACACCTCATGCACTCACCCAGCATTGCAATGTACGTTCAGCAATTAAAGGAGTATTAAATAACCGACTCCTTATGCATATTAGAAGAAAGAATATTGTACCTTTTTGATAGCAAATTAACTACAGTAAAGCCTTGTGCAAAATGAGTGCCATACTTGTTGAATTCTGACCACAAGCAAAAGCAAATTTCTCAGCTATGTTTACACTCTTTTATTTTTAAAAAAGCTAACTGATTGTGACTATTAATTTGTGGTCCATAATTTTAGAACAGAAATCAAATGGCATCAAAGTAGCAGCAGGGTGCTACACTAAAAAGTGTTAAGTCTATTTCAGCTACTGTAAAGATTACGGCCAGAGTTTGCAACATAAAGAGTGGCATCTTTTTTCAGGATAATGCATCTGCCCAAAAACACATGTTGACAACAGAGACACTACAGAGCATTAAATATCCACCCTATTCACCAGATTTGATATTTTCTACTTTCCACATATACATTTATACAAGAATGTGAAGATGTCATGGTAACCATAGATGCCTATTTTGCATGCCTTCTACAAGTATGTACTTCAAGAATAGTACAGGGCATGCCAAAACTGACTACAAGATTGATATTGCCACCAAATGCAAGTGGTATGCAGACATGATTTTGACCAATACAGACCAAAGCACAGTAGTCAGAATATAGCAGTCCCCAACCACCTCGTCGATGACAATCTGTAGCATTATGTACTAACATTTGAGAGTTACATATGAAATGACTGGTTCATCCATTCAAATTATTGAACTTTACTATCAAGTGATTTAAATAAGGGTGTAATTCTGCACCATTTAATTGGTAATGAACAGTAATAACCATAATTTTTTTCCAAACTTGATAACAGCAGATGATGGCAATGTTCACTCGCACAATTGGGATAATAACAAAAATGTTAGTAACTGAACTGAAGAAAAGCCACTCTTACCAAACCAGGAAGTTCACAGTATGGGGTGGACTTTGTTCATTTGGCATTTCAGGACTAGCTTCTTAAGATGCCAACAGGCATGCTCTTACACTAGATTCCAATATTAAATGAAAATTATCAATTAATATCTTCTTCTCGAAAGCACCAATGCCACACTGACAGTGCAACACTCCATACAATGCAAACATCAATGACAAGGTATGTCATACAGAGTGACTCAGCTGCTCCAACCATTGTCATTTTATACAAACCGCAATTTTAGAGCTGGCCTTCATAAACTGCATGTGAGATTGTCATAGTATCTCACTTGCTATATGCAAACTATTATTCCCACAGAAATAATGAGCAGGACTTTTTTTTTTTTTTTTTTTTTTTTTTTAGGCAATTTAATGTAGTTAAATTTTATGGTTGGATACGTTTTCTCTGGAGGCCACAGCTTTCAAGTTATTTGAGAAAAACATACAAAAGTGACCTTCAAACGCACCTCCACCCCACATTCACCCCTCACCCTTCAGGATTTCTAGTATGTTGTTGGTGACACTCCCTCCAACCACTATACAAAAATTTCAGAGTACACAAACTGGTTCCAATATTTGACCTTTTTTGGTTTCTACTGACTGGACTATTTCACCACCAGCACAGTCAGCTACTTTGTTAATGTTATTAATTTAAATGTGTCCATGAGTGTAATGAAAGAAAAACAGCTTTTGTAAATATTGCACTAAAACTAATTACATTGACAATCTGATCCAAAGTCAACACTTACAAGATTAGGAATTTTGTAGCCAGAAGGCCTGATAAATATAACAATACAATTGTTTCTTTTATGCTGTTAAAATTCA
Organism: Schistocerca serialis cubense; assembly: GCF_023864345.2. Taxonomy (NCBI): domain Eukaryota; kingdom Metazoa; phylum Arthropoda; class Insecta; order Orthoptera; family Acrididae; genus Schistocerca; species Schistocerca serialis. The sequence goes on along the minus strand of NC_064638.1, from coordinate 1,198,017,056 downwards.
CAAAGCTATTAAGTAAGATTTACACAAACGTCAATTTCACAATTTGTAAGCACTCGACTAACAAGGAAATGGTCCAATAAGACATGTCGAAACCTACTCTGAAATTTTTTTTACACAGGAAGAAGAAAACGAAAGAACTCTACTGTCAAATTTTAACTGCTGAGAGGCCCTGCAAGTATTACAAAAAATAAATGAAAATTCCCAAATTCTTAGCGCACCAGGCGGCGGTAGTAATGAAACATGACACAATCCAATCATAGCTTGTAAAAAACGTTTCACGTTACTGTTCGTTGATAGTTTCTCGACACTACAGTACACAGTTATTATTCTCTCGAATTAGTCACTCAAGTAACATCTATTACAAATTACCAGTTGCTTTTTGCAGTATTGTTAAGTATTGACAATACAAAATAAAGCTGAATTAATATTTATTGTGCTTTCATAAGGCATGCCTGCTAACAGTACCTTTTTTCTTCCAGTTTCACAGTAATGTGGAATCCAATTAATGTTCTCAATTTAGCAATAACGAAATAAGAAGAACATGGTTTCCAGCTGAAATCACCTACTTCTCCCGAGGACGTACGTATGTGTCATTTGTTAGTTGATTTCCTTCACATTCATTCGAATGATATAGACATTTCGTTTGAAATTGTGGATACATTAGAAGAAATAGGAAATAATTGTGACAATTCCATGAATCATGGTTCGGACGATGTCATTTGTGCCAGTAGCAGTTCTGAAGAAGAATACCTTCCAAGGGGGGGGGGGGGGGGGGAGAAGAAGAAGAAGAGTACTGCAACAGCTTTCAGCAGCAAAGAAAAGGCAGTGAAATATTGGTTAAACAAAGGAGGGGGAAAACACTTGAAGTTATGCAGCATGCAAAGGCATTTTCATTTTGTAAAATCGGAGCCTGAACTGTACAAATGGAAAAACGAATTATGTGACGTAAGAAACATGTGCCAAACAGAAACACAAAACCATATGAACTGCTTGTGAGAGGTTATGCACCAATACTGATGGAGATCTATGACACAGGGCCCTCCGAATTGTATCTGATATTAACATTGTTAATTTCCAGGCTTCATCGACCTAGCTACACAGGTTCAAGAAATTACAAAGAATAGAAAGTTGCAAAATTATCAAGTTTATGTCATGTAAACGTGTATAGTAGTTGCCAGTGAAAGACAATGCTATAGAGAAATTCATAGCTGACGTAAAGACTAAACTTGCCGTTATCCCTGCAACTGCTGTTTATAACGCTGATCAGTCAGGTTTCATGAAAGAACTGCGCGCAAACGACACTTCATCATTTCGGGGTAAAAAAAAAGACGGAGTCAGTTGCCCAATCAATGAATGCAGTGACACATTCATATACGATAATGCCAGTGATAAGTATGAGTGGTTTACTGTTTCCGCAGCTGTACATCTGTCTTCAAGAACTGCAAGGCAAATTAGGACCAAAAACAGAAAATGGGCTGTCTAGTTGCATAAATCTTGTGGTGGCAGGACAGAAGACAATGGAGAGGCTTATGTTCCAAACAAACCCAGCCAGAGGCTGGAAACTGTCCATGATGATGATGATGATGAGTTGCAAAAATCTTTTAATTGACGTATCAAAATCTGGAAAAATGGGAAAGAATAATTTTCAACATTTCATTCAAAACATATTCCTACCAGCTGCAGAAACTAATTCATTGCTTTTGTTGGATACATGGTCTGGACATAACGATGACTCCGTTTCTGTGGAGGACGACGAAAAATCTGTAGATGTAATGTGGATTCTGCCTGGAACTACTACTGCAATTCAACCTCTCGATAAAGAATTTTTTCAACAGTGGAAAGCATTTTTCAAGAAATTATCAGATAACATGATTTCCAATACCTCTCTCTTATTTCAGGTTCATCAGCAGAACAGTATTCTTAAGCTCCAGTCATTTGTGCATTACCAGTTTTCTTCACCACGCTTTATGAATTTGATCAAGTATGCCTGGTACGCAGCCCAATATATAGAACGATGGCCGGGACCATTTCTGACTCCATCTCAGTTCTGTCTAAATAAAACTGGTGGTTACTGCGAAGTAAGGTGGTACAAGACAAATGTTTGCATTTTTGTGATGACTACAGGGAATAAACAAATAATTGTTTCACTGGTAGTCAAATGTACAACATTCAAACATAATTACAAGGAATGGCCTACAGGAATTATAGTACTGCCAAGACACATTTCATTTCAACAAATTACAAGTCCTCATTGATGGACATGGTCTGTGACATCAGACACTGCCATAATTTTATTTTCTCTGCTAGCCACTTTTATCAGAATTACATGTGCAAGAATTGAACTGTCGATATGAAGTTATTCAAAAAAATGTTTGTATAGTTTAAAGCCAGGTTTTCACCGGAGCCAACACGCATGAGCAAAAGAGAATTCTGTCTGGTGTACACCGTATGCCTCTCGCACATCTGTCAACTGGACACCACCACAGCTATTTTTGTGTCCCTAACCTTCCCCAGTTACCTAATCAGAAAATGGAGACCTGCCATTTAACGTGGAATCTGAACCACATATCTTTCGTGGCCACTCCAGTATCTGTGAGAAGTGAATGCTTGGTTAAAAATCATTGTGAAAAAGTTGTGGTCTAAATGGGATTTAATCCCACACACTCTGAATGAAGAAGCGTGTGCTTTGCCACTAGACCATTTTTGTTAAAAAAAAAAAAAAAAAAAAAAAAAAGAGTATGACTATTAGACCCTACACACGTAGTGGAAATGCTAGCTGTGTCACCTCTTGAGATGACGTTCGACGTCGGTAGTTAGTGTTCTCTTTATAAATTTCCCCTCAATGGTAATGAGAAGCCAGGGAAAAATGGCAGCTGACATACAAGGACATTTTTGGACCAGTGCTAAGGATTTCCACGCATGTCATGCTTACATAGAAATTGAGACACTTAAATTCTTCCTTCCCTGCGCTATTTTGCATACTCCATCAACAACAGTGTGCTCGCCATGCAAAATAATAGCAAAGTTTTGCATTGTGGCTCTAACAAGATACAGTTCTATCCTGTATACCAAATATTAGCTCTAGAAACTAAAAGTAATAACACAGCATTCATAGACAATGTTTGCTATCTCGTGTTCTCTTCCATTCCCTCTAGTTTAACGATTCTATCCATATACAAGCAAATGGTAGCGAATTTTCCACAAATGCTCATTCACACATGTTCACTTCCATTTGTTCCATTGTAAACCATGGTTTAGATGGTTAAAATTAGTGTCTGTGAACTCCAGATAATTCCACTACGTGGCACTGCACGAGTGATTCACCAAGTTGTGGGCTAGGTGGGCAGGGCTGTATAAACTGCTGTTATAAGCCGATCTTCATGTGGCAAAAATGTGTCAACTTCAACATATTTTACAAAACACTTGCAGTGCCTCTTAGCAGCTAAAATTTTGACAGTGCATTTCTTTCGTTGTCTTCTTCCTGTGTAAAAAATTTCAGAGTAAGTTTCAACATGTCTTATTGGACCATTCCCTCGTAAGCTGGTGGCGTTATAATGCCAGTCAATGAAGACCAAACAAAGTCAAATGTTAGAGATAATTCATGTAGTCAAATATTTTGCACAGTAGTACGAGGGAATGAGTGGGGGCTGATTGTGGGAGTGGGGGCGTGTTTGAAGGTCACTTTTGTACATTTTTCTTGAATGACTAATACTACAGCCTCTATCAAAAATACATGTTTTTGGATAGGGTCTGCCTTTAGCAAAACACAATCTTGTTTTTTTAATCCAAACATGTTTCACTGCAGTTCCAGCATCTTCAGTGGACTTTTATTTTTCATCTGTTAAAGATAAAGAGTGTTCAGTGGAACATGTTTGGGTTAAAAAACAAAATTGTGTTTTGCTAAAGGCAGACCCTATCCAAAAACATATGTATTGTTAAAGCAAACACGGAAGAAAAGCGCTTCAACCCCAAGATGACTCTATTAAAAGCTTATTTCAAAATTTAACTACATTAAATTTCCTACAAAAATCCTGTTCATTTTTTCTGTAGGAGTAATATTTTGCACATAGTGAGAGAGAGAATATGAAAATCTCACACTTGTTTTATGAAGGCCAGCTGTAGCATTGCAGGTTGCATAAAGCAACAATGGTGTGGGCACCTGAATTACAAATGATGATCCTACTTGGTCTCCTCACCTGCAAATTTTGTAGCACTATGATTAATTATTATGACGTCAGACTCTCTAGCAACATGTAAAGGAGTGACTGTGCTGAGAAAGTAACCACCATACAAAACAATTTTGTACAGGCTTCACAAAAGCATACATATTCGACTGATATAAAAGTTTTCCGAGTATCATACCATGTCATAATGTAAAAAACTCTGCTGGAGAAACCAATGTTTTGGCCACGGTTACTGTGGTCCTCTTCTGGGTCATCAGTATACCAAGAAGAAGGCCACTGTAATTATGGCTGGAACAATGGTTTCCCCAGCATAGTTTTCAATATTACGACACAGTACAATACTCAGAAAACATATCTGAAGTGACTGACCATGGAAGCCTGCGAAATTATATACACATATCTGTTAAATGAAATTAAAACAATTTACTGTTATTACATATATAAGTTGTTGTTCATTCTGCCACACACTAGCTACATACTGGACAAATGATGGACAACTTCAATAGCCTAGAAGGTTATTCATAAAAAAGTGCCCTTTTTTTAATAGTCTTAGACAATGAATATAGTTGTCTTTAACTGATATCAAATTCGGTCATCTCATGATGATACAGTATGTATCACCAATAAGGCAACTGCAGCAGTATGTTGATCCAAATGAATATATTGGCAGATGGGACTGTTACAACTTTGTAAATACAATGGAAAGGAAACTGACTGACAATGGCCATAGGGTCTCACTGGGATGACGCAAATGCTGAGTATGCAGTAACAAGTACGCTCACCAATAATGAAAGTAAACTGTGTAGGATGGGCTTCATCTCACTGCATGAAAAGGAAATAGAAGACCTGGCATTTCAGAGCAGAATAATGTTTTGAAATGAGAAGAAACCATTCTCTGGTATTTTTAGGATTGTTTTTCAGACTAAACGGAGATGATACATGAAATCTGTAAACCACACAGATTGGGTAATGATAATTTCACACTACAGTGAGGTCTGCTGCATGTTTGCAAAGGGAATGTGCAACAGAACAAATACAGGTGCGAAAAAATTATGAGAGGGAGCTTTCTCACAGAAGTGATAGTAAACATGTCAAGACGATGACAATGAAATCAGAGTGGTGGAACGTGATGGACTGGTAACGTGTGAAATCCAGGGAAAAGCATCTTTCTCTGACACACAACATATCTGCAATAGAGTAGCTCGTTGCATCTACAAAGTTAAAGAAAAATCAAGAAAATGCAGTAAGAGGTAAGTTTTGTTTTATTTGATGGTTATGCAACTTTTGTACTGATTAGTTGCATAAGGGTTACCTGGATAAGCAAAAACAAATACAAATGAATAACAAACTGTGTTGTATAAGGACAATTATTACCATGTACCAACTGCTGTAATGTAGCAATTTCTTCCTGGCATTTCCGCTCGGCCTGCTGCCCACTTTCCACGTGAAACCCTGCCACAAGGAGCTGGCTTTTTGCTTCTCCTAACTCATCACTGAGCTTCTGATTTTCTTCTTTCAGTCTCTCTTGTTCTGCTGTACTCCTCTTTAGTTCTTCTGTAAAAATTAAAGATGGTCACAAATCACCACATTATACTGTGCATTAGTTAAAACTGGAAGTATACACATAGAAAGTAACTCCAGAAAAGTTCAGCCATTGTACTGCAGCCATGATGATCAATAATATTCCTAGTGGCATCCACAAAAACCAAGGTAAGCAAGATAACAATATATTTTGATGAGTTGGAATGAAACATTCTTTCTGTAGATCTTTGGAGCTTCTGTGACGTCATGCGAAGCCAAACTTGCAACTGTAGCCAAAATCCACATACTCTCAGCTGTATGCAGCATGCAAGACAAATTGTACAATGTACAGCTCTGCAGATTTATTCCAAAGTCAGTAATTTAAGGTGTGTAATCGTATAACTACACTCAGGAAGATTCCAAGGTATGGCCAATGGACTGGAATATGTACACTGCTAACACTTCCTATGCTGCCTCCAGCTGGCTTTTTGGCAACTTCTGTGATGATCTCCACAACAGTGCACGAATACAGTTCAAAGTCTATAGGCAGAAAGTCAAACAAAAACACCTCATTTACATTTCCAACAAATGGAATTTATTGGCTTCAATTAAACCTCACCAAATCCATTTTTTCACTAAACATCACCGTCCAGCTAGCTACTTGCTTCGACAACCTAATTTGAGGCCTCTATCTACAGAGGATGTCCACACTTACTATAAGGCACACACCCTTAGGAAAATCGGAAAATGACTGACTAGCATTCAACATCTGATCACATAAATGTACTTCTGATTCTTGTGTTCATTGCATATTTGAAGAGCAACTTTGTTGATTGTGAAGGATCACTAAATACCAAAGAAAATAAGGCATTTTAAAACAAACAAAACATAGGTTGGTTACCAATGCTTTTAAAAACAGAACAAAAGTAAGTAAGTACGTAAGTAAGAGTGAGTGAGAGTGTCTTTCTGACATAAGCTCTGGCTGAAAGCTATATGTGAGTGTCTTTTAATCGTGCCTGTCTGCAACTTGACGTGTCTTCTTTACAGTAAGTAGCAATCTAGCTTTTCCTACATTGTCAACGGGAGGAACTGCTGAACATCCACTACACTCCCCCACTACAGATTCATCAGTGTCAACAGCAGTAAATTCATGATGCTCATCTAAACACAAGTCACGTGTGTTTAAAAACATAATTCTGGGTACATGTCTTCAAGCAAGGGGAGGCACACAGCAATCGGTCACAATCTCATTAGTTTTTATTACTCTTGCATATCTAGATCTCAGCTATAAATAGCCATGTTGAGTGCTCAAATACAAGAAAATCACAAGAATCAGAATTAATTTAATATACATAGAACAATACGTAAAACACCATGTTACCCAATAGCAGCTATCTATTCCAGTGTACATACCATCTGAGTTACAATCCAACAAACTAGTGATAGTACATGTCACCATACAATCTTATTGGTGTATAGACAGAAGGAAACTGAGGTGGTTGTTTATTGTTATGCAGACCCTAATCCCTCATCTGGCAAATCAATACTACTTCTAATACATATGCTAATAAATTTTTCATTCCCTATTTTATAGCAGAAAAGCACATTCCACTGAAGTATATATATATATTTTTTTAATTTGTAGCCTTTCTTTTCAATTGAACTGAATTCTTCTGGCAAGCTTGCAACTGTTAGTTGATCTTCTGATTGAACTGGTCCTAAGAAATCAGGTTGTTCAATGTTTTGCTTCTATAAGCTCATCAACTGTCAGCTCCTGACTGTATGAATCCAGCAGTTTTTGACCATCACCACCATACATGTCTGAATTTGTCTGATAAGATCGACCACCTCTTCAATTACATTATCAGGATCTGGTGCCGATCCCTCCTAGGTTTCAATGGTAAAGGGGGCGGGGAATTGGACACGGTTTTTTTCCAGACACCATTAAAAGTTTTTCATGAAATTTCATTCTAAGATCATCCAATAACTCTCTCTCAGGGCATACAAAACATTGAACTGCTTCCAAAAGTCTGTAACAGGTGCTCGTTATTTTGTCTCATAGGGAAATTTGAAGCTTGTAGAATTGTTTCTCTGTGAGTGTGACAAGCTGAGGCTTGGCAATACCACACTTATGTGGTCAACACACAAATGATGTGCAAACAATTCTAAGCCTTATATTGCTTAATCCAGCAGTCTTAATCACAATAATTGAAAATCCTCTTTGGTTCCAAACCTGTTAAATATAAATGAGAGCAATTCTCATCAACTGTTTTATGTAATATTCTGCCATGTTCAGGCACCTGATCCACTATGGCAGCCGACACCGTAAGAGCATAATTCAGATATGCACAATAAATCAGTCATCTTTCTTAATTGTGGGTCGCCTGATCTAATTTGTTGTGGGACCAAAGGAAAGGATGAAAACAAATAAATTCTTTTAAATTCTGAGCTTATTTTCTCTAAATTCCCAATGGATAGTTTCTTATTTAATGCCCAATTAAGAGAAACTGTCTTTCAAAAAATCTAAGAAATCAAATTCCACAATCGAATGCATATTTATGTGCCCAAATACTATAAATGATCTATGGGGTAAAGCTCACTTGGGAAGATTATTCTGTTAACAAGTGTTGGATGATGTTGTTGTTGTTGTTGTTGTTGTGGTCTTCAGTCCTGAGACTGGTTTGATGCTGCTCTCCATGCTACTCTATCCTATGCAAGATTCTTCATCTCCCAGTACTTACTGCAACCTACATCCTTCTGAATCTGCTTAGTGTATTCATCTCTTGGTCTCCCTCTACGATTTTTACCCTCCACACTGCCCTCCAATGCTAAATTTGTGATCCCCTTCTTCTAGTCAAGTTGTGCCACAAACTCCTCTTCTCCCCAATTCTATTCAATACCTCCTCATTAGTTATGTGATCTACGCATCAAATCTGCAGCATCCTTCTGTAGCACCACATTTCGAAAGCTTCTATTCTCTTCTTGTCCAAACTATTTATCGTCCATGTTTCACTTCCATACATGGCTACACTCCATACGAATACTTTCAGAAATGACTTCCTGACACTTAAATCAATACTCGATGCCAACAAATTTCTCTTCTTCAGAAACGTTTTCCTTGCCATTGCTAGTCTACATTTTATATCCTCTCTACTTCGACCATCATCAGTTATTTTGCTCCCCCAATAGCAAAACTCCTTTACTACTTTAAGTATCTCATGTGGATACCTATAATTAAACATAAGATTACTGTAGAACTGCAATTGGCTTTCCAAAGACTGTGCATCTTGCAAATGCGAATTAAAGTTGGATCCAAGATCCAAAAAAGTAAAGAAACTGAAACAACAACACAAGTTACGGAATTTACCTCACAAACTGTGAGCTGCTCAGAGCAAAAGCAGCAATATAGCACTAAAAGAGTTGAAACTTACTTGATTGATTCGGCGAAAACTGTGCCAGGCTGCCACCAACCTCACAACTCCAGAATGAGATTTTCACTTTGCAGCGGAATGTGCACTGATATGAAACTTCCTGGCAGATTAAAACTGTGTGTCGAACCGAGACTCGAACTCAGGACCTTTGTCTTTCGCAGGCAAGGTCCTGAGTTTGAGTCTCGGTCCGGCACACAGTTTTAATCTCCCAGGAAGTTTCATATCAGCGCACACTCCGCTGCAGAGTGAAAATCTCATTCTGGAAACATCCCCCAGGCTTTGGCTAAGCCATGTCTCCGCAATATCCTTTCTTCCAGGAGTGCTAGTTCCGCAAGGTTCGCAGGAGAGCTTTTGTGAAGTTTGGAAGGTAGTAGACGAGAAGTAAAGCTGTGAGGGTGGGGCATGAGTCGTACTTGGTAGAGCACTTGCCCACGAAAGGCAAAGGTCCCGAGTTCGAGTCTCGGTCCAGCACACACTTTTAATTTGCCAGGAAGTTTCAAGTTTTAACCTCACAACTGATTAATTTTCCTCTCCGCTCCCAGAAACCCAGAAAACTATAGCTTGGAGGAGAGGGTATACAACTTTTGCCACAGTGACAAGCAAAACCTTTCTCAAAGTGCTGAAATGCATGAGAAACCTGCAATAACTTCTCCACTATCACTTTCAGTATGACCATTAACTGCCCAGAGTTTAGTATATAGTATACGCTGTGTCACCACTCAGTGGTTCAGAAATTTACACAACAGTGCCAATGTTGATGACCCATCAGATTTGCTGACAACATCTGAATAGTTAGATTCCAGAATTTTCCTGCACTGAACAAGGCACAATGTTGGTGTCATACATTCGCAACCATCAACAGGAAATGCAGATTCATCACACCAGAAATACATAGATGACCTGTGGATGCTTTACCATCCATCTTCCAAGATGGTTTAACCTCGTGGACACCAGAAATCAGCCAGATTGTGGCCACACCTTTTCTGAGAACAAGCAGGAAGGTAATGAGGAGTTTAAGCTGTCCCGTGTTCATAGCAACAACACAAATCCACCACTAACCTCACAGGCCTGCCTCACCGAAGAAAAATTCGCGAATCTTCACTAGAAGCCACTAACAACGTATTTCCCACCAGCACAGTTAAGAACATTAAGCTGCCAATTTTACTTATTATTACATAGTGATAAATGAGATAGTGGCATCAATTAGCTTAATGTAGATGTGCGAACAATTGTCTCGTACAGCAAGCTTTACATGTTTCAGTGACTCACTGATCCATCGGTTGAAGCAAGCTGATTGTATTCAGTGGCTAAAACACAGCTTCCACACGAGTCGAAATTGATTGATTGATTGATTGATAGTATAATTTTAAATGGGATTTATTTTATTGGCAATAATGTTCAACTTCAGGGATGAAGTGATGACCAAACCGATTTTCAAAAAGGGAAGCTGTCACCTGAGCTTTAGTATTAGACTTCCAAATCACAGGCAACCCAGCTTTAGATGTAATTTTTAAAGCTCTTGGATTTTCTGAGGGACAAACTAAGAGAGGTTTTAACTTACAATTACCCAACGGATTCGCACCACCCATCACTGTCAACTGTTCTTTGGCAGCCTTGAAACCTGGAAAGGTTTTCTCTTGATGCCCAATGAAAGTTCTTTCAGGCAGCTTCTTTAAGAACAGAATAGGTTCATCTATGTTGAATACTGTTTGGTTGGTACAGCCACCTTCTTCTATCATTGCCTGGAGTTTCTGTGGATAGAGCAACACAGTGTCTTTATTAGCGCCTGCCGCTCTCCACTGTCTGCGATGCTAAGCCAATTACAACTTTTGAATCAGCTAAATCAACCAATTGTTACTAGTTTTAAACACCCCATCTTTGGCTGGCCCACAGCTGCTTCTTTCAGTCTCTCAAAAATCAGCTTAGCTTGAGAGTATACCATGTTCTAATCAGCAGAACAAATTTTCACTCTTACTTGATTATCATGCCATAATTTTAATATTGTTTCCATTGTTGTTGTTGTTGTTGTTGTTGTGGTCTTCAGTCCTGAGACTGGTTTGATGCAGCTCTCCATGCTACTCTATCCTGTGCAAGCTTTTTCATCTCCCAGTACCTACTGCGACCTACATCCTTCTGAATCTGCTTAGTGTATTCATCTCTCGGTCTCCCTCTACGATTTTTACCCTCTACGCTGCCCTCCAATACTAAATTGGTGATCCCTTGATGCCTCAGAACATGTCCTACCAACCGATCCCTTCTTCTGGTCAAGTTGTGCCACAAACTTCTCTTCTCCCCAATCCTATTCAATACTTCCTCATTAGTTATGTGATCTACCCATCTAATCTTCAGCATTCTTCTGTAGCACCACATTTCGAAAGCTTCTATTCTCTTCTTGTCCAAACTATTTATCGTCCGTGTTTCACTTCCATACATGGCTACACACCATACGAATACTTTCAGAAATGACTTCCTGACACTTAAATCAATACTGGATGTTAACAAATTTCTCTTCTTCAGAAACGCTTTCCTTGCCATTGCCAGCCTACATTTTATATCCTCTCTACTTCGACCATCATCAGTTATTTTGCTACCCAAATAGCAAAACTCCTTTACTACTTTAAGTGCCTCATTTCCTAATCTAATTCCCTCAGCATCACCCGACTTAATTAGACTACATTCCATTATCCTTGTTTTGCTTTTGTTGATGTTCATCTTATATCCTCCTTTCAAAACACTGTCCATTCCATTCAACTGCTCTTCCAAGTCCTTTGCTGTCTCTGACAGAATTACAATGTCATCGGCGAACCTCAAAGTTTTTATTTCTTCTCCATGAATTTTAATACCTACTCCGAATTTTTCTTTTGTTTCCTTTACTGCTTGCTCAATATGCAGATTGAACAACATCGGAGAGAGGCTACAACCCTGTCTTACTCCCTTCCCAACCACTGCTTCCCTTTAATACCCCTCGACTCTTTATAACTGCCATCTGGTTTCTGTACAAATTGTAAATAGCCTTTCGCTCCCTGTATTTTACCCCTGCCACCTTTAGAATTTGAAAGAGAGTATTCCAGTCAACATTGTCAAAAGCTTTCTCTAAGTCTACAAATGCTAGAAATGTAGGTTTGCCTTTCCTTAATCTTTCTTCTAAGATAAGTCGTAAGGTCAGTATTGCCTCACGTGTTCCAGTGTTTCTACGGAATCCAAACTGATCTTCCGCGAGGTTGGCTTCTACTAGTTTTTCCATTCATCTGTAAAGAATTCGTGTTAGTATTTTGCAGCTGTGACTTATTAAACTGATAGTTCGGTAATTTTCACATCTGTCAACACCTGCTTTCTTTGGGATTGGAATTATTGTATTCTTCTTGAAGTCTGAGGGTATTTCGCCTGTTTCATACATCTTGCTCACCAGATGGTAGAGTATTGTCAGGACTGGCTCTCCCAAGGCCGTCAGTAGTTCCAATAGAATGTTGTCTACTCTGGGGGCCTTGTTTCGACTCAGGTCTTTCAGTGCTCTGTCAAACTCTTCACGCAGTATCATATCTCCCATTTCATCTTCATCTACATCCTCTTCCATTTCCATAATATTGTCCTCAAGTACATCACCCTTGTACAGACCCTCTATATACTCCTTCCACCTTTCTGCTTTCCCTTCTTTGCTTAGAACTGGGTTTCCATCTGAGCTCTTGATGTTCATGCAAGTGATTCTCTTATCTCCAAAGGTCTCTTTAATTTTCCTGTAGGCAGTATCTATCTTACCCCTAGTGAGATAAGCCTCTACATCCTTACATTTGTCCTCTAGCCATCCCTGCTTAGCCATTTTGCACTTCCTTTCGATCTCATTTTTGAGACGTTTGTATTCCTTTTTGCCTGCTTCATTTACTGCATTTTTATATTTTCTCCTTTCATCAATTAAATTCAATATTTCTTCTGTTACCCAAGGATTTCTACTAGCTCTCGTCTTGTTACTTACTTGATCCTCTGCTGCCTTCGCTACTTCATCACGCAAAGCTACCCACTCTTCTTCTACTGTATTTCTTTCCCCCATTCCTGTCAATTGTTCCCTTATGCTCTCCCTGAAACTCTGTACAACCTCTGGTTCTTTCAGTTTATCCAGGTCCCATCTCCTTAAATTCCCACCTTTTTGCAGTTTCTTCAGTTTTAATCTAAAGGTCATAACCAATAAATTGTGGTCAGAGTCCACATCTGCCCCTGGAAATGTCTTACAATTTAAAACCTGGTTCCTAAATCTCTGTCTTACCATTATATAATCTATCTGATACCTTTTAGTATCTCCAGGGTTCTTCCATGTATACAACCTTCTTTCATGATTCTTAAACCAAGTGTTAGTTATGATTATGTTGTGCTCTGTGCGAAATTCTATCAGGCGGCTTCCTCTTTCATTTCTTAGCCCCAATCCATATTCACCTACTATGTTTCCTTCTCTCCCTTTTCCTACACTCGAATTCCAGTCACCCATGACTATTAAATTTTCATCTCCCTTCACAATCTGAATAATTTCTTTTATTTCATCATACATTTCTTCAATTTCTTCGTCATCTGCAGAGCTAGTGGGCATATAAACTTCTACTACTGTAGTAGGTGTGGGCTTCGTATCTATCTTGGCCCCAATAATGCGTTCACTGTGCTGTTTGTAGTAGCTTACCCGCCTTCCTATTTTCCTATTCATTATTAAACCTACTCCTGCATTACCCCTATTTGATTTTGTGTTTATAACCCTGTAGTCACCTGACCAAAAGTCTTGTTCCTCCTGCCACCGAACTTCACTAATTCCCACTATATCTAACTTCAACCTATCCATTTCCCTTTTTAAATTTTCTAACCTACCTGCCCAATTAAGGGATCTGACATTCCACGCTCTGATCCGTAGAACGCCAGTTTTCTTTCTCCTGATAACGACATCCTCTTGAGTAGTCCCCGTCCGGAGATGCGAATGGGGGACTATTTTACCTCCGGAATATTTTACCCAAGAGGACGCCATCATCATTTAATCATACAGTAAAGCTGCATGCCCTCGGGAAAAATTACGGCTGTAGTTTCCCCTTGCTTTGAGCCGTTCGCAGTACCAGCTCAGCAAGGCCGTTTTGGTTATTGTTACAAGGCCAGATCAGTCAATCATCCAGACTGTTGCCCTTGCAACTGCTGAAAAGTCTGCTGCCCCTCTTCAGGAACCACACGTTTGTCTGGCCTCTCAACAGATACCCCTCTGTTGTGGTTGCACCTACGGTACAGCTATCTGTATCGCTGAGGCACGCAAGATTCCCCACCAACGGCAAGGTCCATGGTTCATGGGGGGGGATTGTTTCCATGTGAATGATAAAACCATGATGTCTACAAATGATACCTGAATTCAGAGACTGAGCGTTTTTCACATCTTCAGGAAGTTCTCCTTTACCTTTTATAATTGTTCTGACTGTTGATACCAGTAGATCAAACTATTTATCAATTCACATAATTTAATTTTCGCAATGAAGTCTTTGATAATATTACGTTTAGTTCCAAATATTATGATTTTCTTTTCTTGTTTGATGCAGATGAATCAGTTCTGACATAGAAACTATCAATGAAGAGAACTCCATGGATAAAACGATTCCACACGAAACACATCTCAATCTCTCATAAACCACACAGTGTGTGGGCAAAGTGGGGGGAATAGAGGTGAGCGGCGGTCAAACAGATGAATCATTTACCTTCGGACTTGCGTAAAACAGGGTAGTGTAAATAGGGTATCACTGTACTGTTTAAGATTTAACAATAAATTACTTGGTGGCACATTTCGTAAGTGTTGCATCCTATGTCGTTACAAGACCATGTCAACATTTTGTACAATGTAGCTGCTTGTCACACATTGTTGGTTAACCATCACGAGTTTCTACAGAGAATTGTGGCTTCTCCTCTTAATCGGAGGGTTCAGATTGAGTCTGGTTGTGTGACTCAGCAGTTAAATAATCCCAGGTATAGCAAGTGGCTACCTTGGGAAATTATGGTATATCTGAAACTGCATGATATCTGAACATGCTGTCAACATTATACAACTTGTTTAATTTGCTCATTGTGTCTGGAAGAGAAGTAAATAGACAGTTAATGAGCTAAAGCTGGGCAAAAGAAAGAAAACTAGAAGAAAAAGGTATGCTCACTTTCATAAATTGAAGAGTTATTTTGTCTCCAGCAACACTTTAAGAAATTATCTTTTCAAGTCTGAAAATGTTAATTATTACCATTTTACAGAAGTAATAAATTAAAAGCACATAACCTATGGAGAAAATTTCCCTACAGGAGTTTAGCACAAGGTTTCACTATGGTTGAGAATTTCCTAATCAAATTCCAACATCGTTACTTCACAACAAAATGTCACCACTTACTGAACTTCTCCGGTAGGAGGCTAATGCTTGTATTAGTGCTGCTGAGACTAAGGCATTAAAAGGTTTCTGTGGCAATGATAAACGAAATAAAGGTAGACTTCTCCATCATAACAAAATGTCACCATTTACAGAACCAAATTAACGGCAAAGTAAACAAAATTTTCAGCAAACCAATAATGGAAATTCCTGGCTGGAAAAATATGTAAAACAGGGCAAAAGTTGTATACCCTCTCCTCCAAACTATAGTTTTCTGGGTTTCTGGGAGCGGAGAGGAAAATTAATCAGTTGTGAGGTTAAAACTTGAAACTTCCTGGCAGATTAAAACTGTGTGCTGGACCGAGACTCGAACTCGGGACCTTTGCCTTCGTGGGCAAGTGCTCTACCAAGTACAACTCATGCCCCACCCTCACAGCTTTACTTCTCGTCTACTACCTTCCAAACTTCACAAAAGCTCTCCTGCGAACCTTGCGGAACTAGCACTCCTGGAAGAAAGGATATTGCGGAGACATGGCTTAGCCAAAGCCTGGGGGATGTTTCCAGAATGAGATTTTCACTCTGCAGTGGAGTGTGCGCTGATATGAAACTTCCTGGGAGATTAAAACTGTGTGCCGGACCGAGACTCAAACTCAGGACCTTGCCTGCGAAAGACAAAGGTCCTGAGTTCGAGTCTCGGTTCGACACACAGTTTTAATCTGCCAGGAAGTTTCATATCAGTGCACATTCCGCTGCAAAGTGAAAATCTCATTCTGGAGTTGTGAGGTTGGTGGCAGCCTGGCACAGTTTTCGCCGAATCAATCAAGTAAGTTTCAACTCTTTTAGTGCTGTATTGCTGCTTTTGCTCTGAGCAGCTCACAGTTTGTGAGGTAAATTCCGTAACTTGTGTTGTTTTTTTCAGTTTCTTTACTTTTTTGGATCTTGGATCCAACTTTAATTCGCATTTGCGAGATGCACAGTCTTTGGAAAGCAAATTGCAGTTCTACAGTAATCTTATGTTTAATTATAGGTATCCACATGAGATACTTAAAGTAGTAAAGGAGTTTTGCTATTGGGGGAGCAAAATAACTGATGATGCATGGTGCACAGAAACACATTACAGGAAATAGTATTCACACAAGCTTTTGAGCTCTTGGTCTTTCTCTAGTAAAAATAGTTACAGTCACACACAATCACACAGACATCCAAACACACAATCTGGCAGTCACAGCAAGTCAAGTTATTTATTATCAATTATTAACAGGAGTTGCCTGGGAAGCTGGAGATGGGGAACAGATAAGAAAGGATGCATGAGGCAAGGAGGGGATAGTGTGAGGCAGGTCTCTGATACATGACTCAGCAGTTGCGCAAGAACTTTGAGAAATTGGGGCAAAGAAATTGAGACATGTACAAACCCTCTTTCTGCAAGTAAAGCTCCTTCAGTTTGGCTCTCTGTATACCAAATTCTTCTTTTGCTTGCTGCTTCTCTGTTTCAAGCTCTTTTATCCTTTCCATTAATTCTGCAACCCTTGACATCACACCTGTAAAGAGTAATATTTAATTTTAATAAATGTGGGAAATCTAACATCACATGACAATTCAGTTCAATCAGTATTTACCAATATTAAATCAGTCAACATATAACCATTGTATCATCTTGCTTCATGAATTCCACAAGTGGGGCAAGTGCAAGCACAATGCAAAATTCAGAGTGCGGAAAGTAGTACCACAGGAGATCTTAGGCTTCACTGCTAATGCTGTCATTAAACAATCAGAATGATGAACTTCACTATGAATCTAGAATACAGTCCCAAGAACCATGTCAAGTATTATAAGGGTAGACATACTGTCTACAAGGGATGCAGTAACTGTAGGTGAACTGCTGTGGCACGCCATCCACCAAGTGCGGCAGTCCGACCAACTATGAGCCACAGCACTTAAACTCCCACGACTCCACACTACAGCAGCCAACATTCAGACCGCAACAAGAAGGCACAGTGTGGGCCGTCAGAGGGAGATACTAGTGAAAACACCAAGCCATCAATCAGTAAGATCTCACTAGGCCCACAACTGGCAGTTCATCCACCAGCTAAAGACTGCTATTCATTTCCAAAGTTGCCACTGCTGCTGCTGCCCTGCCCGCTGCTTGCCGATATCTGACTCTAATGCCACACTTCTGGCGACAAGCCCTACTCAGTGTGACATTTTTGGACTTTAAGAGTTTTTCAGTGGTGACTACTGACATTCTTTGGACCTGGACACCTCAAGAAGAAGTTGACCTCTTGTTTCCTTTTTAAACTCCAGAATCAAATCAATTTTGCTCAAAGTCCTTTCAAATTGTGTGTTAGTAAGATGTTAAATGACAGCACTTCCTGTTCTTATTTTTTGGGAGACGTTTCAGATTTGTAATTGTTAATTTATTTACGTCAGCTTTGAGAAGATGTAAGTGATCATGGCAAATTTCAGTAGTTGCAAGCAACTGACTCTAAATAATGAAAACTGTGAGGTCAGCCAGATGAGCACAAAAAGGAATCCACTGAATTTTGGTTACACAGTACACACACAAATCCAACAGCCATCAATTCATCAAAATACTTAGGGATTACAATTAAAAATAACTTGAATTGGAACGAACAAATAGGTAATGTTGTGGCAAAAGCAAAGCAAAAACTGCATTTTATTGGTAGAACAGTTCAAGATGCAACACATCCACTAAAGAGACTGCTGCAATATGCTTGCCCCTCCTCTTTAGGGAGTGGGCTTACTGCAGCACAGTATGGGTTCAAAGAAGGGGAGCACATTTTGTATTATCACAAAATACGTGAGAGAGTGTCGTGAATATGATATGTGAGTTGGGGTAACAATCATTAAACTGTGGAGTTTTTCAATGCAATGAGATCTTAAATGCAATTTCAACCACCAACTTTCTGCTCCAAATGCGAAAATATTTTGTTGGCATACACCTACACAGGGAGAAATGATCATCATAATACACCAAGAGAAATCAGAACTCGTGCAGAAGGATTTAAGTCTGTTTTTCCTTCACACAGCTCATGAGTGAAATGGCAGAGAAATAATCTGAAAGTGCTTCAGCCCGCTACCTAACTGTGAATTGCAGAATAGTCATGTAGGTAGAAGTAGATCTTCAGGTATCAATTGTTTAATCACCACGTAAAACATCACATTCCTTGTCAAAGGGCAGCAACAACGTTTCGTTGCTAAGATAGCACAACCTTGTATATAAGGAATATGCATTTTACAGGAAACTAAATGAAACTTTCTAATACAGGCATTTTATAATTGATACAAGTCATAATACTGTAAACAGATGATGAGTCATAAACTAAACTAACAATGTCAACTGTACATATAATTTGGACACTATTAGGAAACGGATAGATTGCCACTCACCATAAAGATAACCCGCTGAGTTGCAGACAGGCACAACAAAAAGATGTTACACATTACAGCTTTCAGCCAACACTTTGATCAGCAAAGAAAATGCACACACCTTCACACACCAAAGCACATCTTGTGCACACATGGTCACTACCACTGGAAGTTCTGACCAGAATAACAATCTGAAGTGGTGCAGTAAATGGAGAGGGAGAATGGGGTACTGGCAGCCTGACAAGACTTACTTGTTCTTGTTTTTGGGTACAAAAAGCAACTTGGGTCATACACACCCATGACAGAATCTTCGAAAACACACACACACACACACACACACACACACACACACACACACACAAGGAGTTAAAAACAACTACACAGAAAGTTCAGTCAACAGAAGGAAAGCCAGCTTAAAACAGGGACTTTGAGAAAGGTCCATAAAATATGCCATAGAGAAACAGAGGCCCTGAACTAAATATTAAATGTCCTTCATCACATTGCTACGATGGATAAAAAGTAAAGCACAGTCAACAGAAGGCACATCGTTCACTAAAACATCGGACAACTCAGACAGCAAACATAAATGAGAACATTAAGTGGTTAAAAACAGAGTTCCCGTCAGGAAATGGCGAACCGTCAAAGGTTGAGGGCAATGAGCACAAAGTGGTGGGGGAGCATCACTTAACAAATGACGATGGCTAAAAAGACACTGCCCAATATGCTACCTAGCTATAATGATCTCCTCACAGTGAGTGGGCCAAGAGGAGGTCATCCAAGTAGATGGGAGAGGTTTAACTCCCCAGAGCTTGTTTCTTTGAAGGGAAGACCAGTGGTGACGCCAAAGTGACACCACCTGCATGACAACACAGAAATCATCAGAGGGAAAGGAAAAACTAGTGGGCCAAGATATGAGGACTGCAGCCTTGCCAGCATTGTCAGCGGCCTTGTTTCCCATCAGACCTTTGTGAGCAGGAACCCACATAAACAAACATCACAGTGCCTCCATCATGAGTGAGCAATTGACAGCTTTCCTGGACCCATTCCACAAAGGTATGAATGATGTACAGCACAAAAGAGACTCTGAAGGGCACTAAGAGAGTCGGAGCAGATGACATACTTGAAAAGCCTGTGTCGCTGGATGTACTGTGTAATCTGATACAGGGCAAAGAGCTCTGTCGCAAATTCTGAGCAGTGTTCTGGAACATGATATCAAAAAATGTCGGTGCCAACGATGAAGGCACACCCGACACCATGGTCAGTCTGAGAGCCATCAGTGTAAACCAAGATACTACCGTGAAGTTCTGTGCGAAGGTCGTGAAAAAGGCTGGAGTAGTGTCCTTAGCAAATGAAGGTCAAGGTGAACACATGCCGCCGCACGAAGCCAAGGTGGTGAAGAGTTCAAACCCATCGCGGAAATGGCAAGTAGTGTGAAGTTTAGTTGCCGGAGCAAGAGCCAAAAGCAAACTCCAGGAAGTAACAGAAAGAGGGACACACCCCATACTGGCAATCAAAGTGGTAATTGAAGGAGGAGGCATAGTATGGGTGACAAGGCATTGGAGACAAACAGCATGCATATCTGCTGAGGAGAAAGTCACTGTGGTATGACAGCGGTAGTTCGCCAGCTTCTGCACACAGACCCTCAACCGAGCTAGTGTAAAAAACTCCAGTTGCCAAATGGATGCCATGATGGTGGATAGTATTGAGATGGCATAAGAGAGATAGACGTGGACATGCATAAACAGAACACTCATAGTCTAATTTTGAATAAGCAAGGAATCGGTACAAACGGATGAGGGTGGTCCGAACCGCTCCCCAGGAAGTACTGCTGAGAACATGTAGGACACTAAGGGACTGTGTACAGTGAGCGGCCAGGTAAGACACATGAGAAGACCAAGAAAGTTTCATATTGAGCATAAGCCCCACAAATTTCGTAATGTCAACAAATGAAAGAGCAACAGGCCCAAGATGTAAAGCAGAGGAAGAAACCAACTGTGCCGCCAGAAATTCATACAAACAGTTTCGTCAGTGGAAAAGTGAAAGCCACTGTCGATGCTCAATGAGTAAAGACAATTGAGAGATCGCTGAATGCTGCTCAAGGAGACAAATCCGTGGAGAAATGCAACAGATTGCAAAATCATCAACGGCCTTCACTGAATGACTGAGACCAGCAGTATTTTTGTAGAATTGTCAGTGGTAACAGACAACAAATCTGGATGAAATAATGCAGAAATCAGTGTGGGACGTAAAACAAATATATCCATTAGGACAGTGTGGTGAAATTTGTTGTTAATGGACTAAGGCAACAGATGACCAAGACGAGTGCCTTTGCTAAGAGCATGACATCACCTGCAACACCTCTCCTGGACTCGTGACCATATTGGTTGGATCCTAGATGACTGGAAAATCATAGCCTGGTGAGATGAGTCTGAATTTCAGTTGCTAAGAGCTAAAGGTAGGGTTCAAGTGTGATGCAGACCCCCCAAAGCCATGGACTCAAGTTGACAACAAGGTACTGTGCAAGCTAGTGTTGGTTCCATAATGGTGTGGGCTGCATTTACATGGAATGGACTGGGTCCTCTGGTTCAACTGAAAAAATAACTTACTTGGAGACCATCTGCTTATGTTCCCAAACAATGGAATTTTTATGGATGACGATGTACCATGTCACCAGGTCACAACTGTTTGTCATCAGTCTGAAGAACATTCTAGACAATTTGAGTTTTGTAGGATAACAGAACAACTGTGCTGTCTGAGACTCAAGACATGCTACTAAAAAATCTGAGGATATTAAGATTCCTCGTGCAATTTGCCTTGAGCTGGTGTACTTATGGTAACTATGTTAACATATTGGCAAAAATGTGAAAGTTTCAATAACTTAAAGAAACTGATTACAGAGATCAAGTTCTGGGCATGGATGTACAGTTGTGTTCCAACAAAACTGCACAACACGAATTTTCCATTGGTCGGGATCCAGTTATGTACTTTGTGTATGCCCCTCTGAAGTTGGTGCTCCGCAGTTCGCAATAACGTAAAGCTGCAATACAGTCAAAGGTCATCCACATACAATGACTGTCACACACTAAGTCATGATAACATTGACAGTGATGGCGATAGCGAAGAGGGTTACGCCCAAAACTGATCCCTATGGGACTCCAGTTTCCTGTATGTATTGGGTTGCTGAAGGATGGAAATTCTGGATAAAAATAGGAAAGCAGCCCCATACGCACCATTCGTGCAGTACAAACAGGATGTGATGATGCTAAGTGGTACTGTACACATTCTGCAGGTCAAGGAACACAGTGATTGGAAATGCACAAAAGCATTGCACACTGCAGATTCCAGATAAATCAGGTGGTCTGCTATGGACAGTAATGATCAAACTCCTTTGAAACTGCAATTAATGTCCTCTGGCTTCCAAGCAAACCCCCCCCCCCCCCCAACACACACACACACACACACACACACACACACACACACACACACACACACACACACACACACACACACACACACAGTTGTCAGATGATTATTATTTCGATTAAGTTACGTGGCCTATTCATTAGAGAAACTAGTCAATAATTAGCCAAAGTCTGAAGGTTTTTTCCTTGTTTCAGGATAGGAATAATAGTGCCCTCTGCACAATTAGGAGTGAGGGGGGGGGGGGGGGAACTCCCCTTCTCACCAAATGATACTGAAAAACCCGAAGATGTATTTTATGCTGTCATTACTAAGGTGTTTCATAATTCAATTGTCAATTTTATTGGGTCCAGAGGCTGTGTCTTGACACACTGCTGAAGTTGTGAGGAACGCTTATTCAGTAAATGGAATACTGTATGATTCAAGGCTTGTGCACGGAAGATTATGCAGTTTCACTCCACCAGTGTTCTGGGCCAGGAAAATAGTATGGTAGTTATTGCATGCGGGTCCTCCAGTGAAGTGTGCCATGAAACATTCAGCAATGACCTTGAGATCAGTACAAATGTCACCACTAAGGGAGATGCCAGGAACCACTGTAGACATTGTGTGGCCACAAATGCAGCAGTAATTAGTCCATATTTGAGACAATAGTGTGCTGGCCGTCATAGATGATACATATTGTTCTCAACACTTTTTTTTTTTTAAATTAAAAACCATGCCTTCACTCAAAGTCTCTTGAATGCTAATAAATGTACAATAGAAGGATGGCATTTGTGTCAATGAAGTGCCTTGACTTTGCAGCTGTTTCTTCAGACCACCATGGCATAGGTTTACAAAGGGGAGGTCCTGAAGAATAAGATATTGTTGCTTCAGCTGCTTGTATAATCTTGTCAACAGTATCTTCTACCACTGCCTAAATGCCCCCATCTTCAGTGCTTTCTAAAGCTGCTTTGGAGGTGAAAGCTTGCCAATTGGCTTTTCAAAGTAATCAGTGTGGTGCATGTTCCACTGGTTGGTGGTCTGAGAAAGCGGAAGTGACAGGGAAGTGGTCACTATCACAGAGGTTACCATGGACGTACCACTGGACCAAAGATGACATGCTCAGGCTGCAGACTTGTGCTATCTATGGCTGAGTATGTTGCATGGGCCATACTGAAATGTACTGCTACATCAGTATTAAATAGGCAGACTTCCAGTTCTGAAATTAATTGCTCTATTTCTTCCGCTCCATTACATGCAGTTTCTCTGACCCACAGAGGATTGTGAGCACTGAAGTCCCTGAATAGGAAGAAGTGGGGAGACAGCTGTTTCAATAGCTCCACCAGCTTGTGATGTGGGTACAAATCTGTCTGGAGATGAGTAGATATTCATATACTATTACTCTAACACAGACACCAACGACCACAGGTTCTAATGCAGTGGTTAGTGGCACCTGTGCAATGGGAGTTTCAGAGCAAATGAGCATGCAGATTCCTCCAAACACCCTCTCAACATTAACAAATTTCTACAACTTAATTTTTAATAGAAGGGAGTTGGGTTTCTGAGAACCTTGTCTCCCGAAATCAACACCAACTGCAGAGTAACAAGCCGTTAATTGACAGAGCTCAGCCCAATGGCAATGGTAGCCATTAAAGTTTCATTGAAGGAATGGCAGACTTGGATATGAGAAAGCAGTGAAGAGGAAAAGAAAATATGAATTACTTTGCTGCTGAATCGTGTCCACTTCCATGTATGATTCTTCTCATCAGTGCTTAAAAGACTCAACCTCGGGAGAAGGTGGGGTGGAGGGCAGATCAACCAGAGCAGCAGATTTTTGTTTAACAGTGATTTTAAAATTTTTTTCTAACCCACACCTTTTATACTATAGTCAATTTTAGTGTTAACTGTTGTAATGTTATGAGAACTATGTAATGTATCTATTTATGATGTAATGTCTATCATTTGCCATTAGTGAAACATTTCTTTTAGACTTAAGTTAGAAGTAACAGTACGTGTACTAAAGTACGGTATTTTGTCTGTGTCTGATATTTTTTCATGTACTGTGGCAGAGAATAACCGCCTCCAAGGGAAGTGATACCAGTGCATTTCCTTACTAACTGCCACTTGGACCTATTGAAGGTGTGGACAGCTTAGTGAGAGAGAAATTGTGTAAAAGCTCATTAAAAGTGTGAAAATGCTTGTGGAAAATACTAAACTGAGCAAGTGAAATTTTCTGCCTGAAAGTGAACTGCAATGCGCAGTGTAATTTAGTTTTTTTTTGCAACCTATGAGGATTTATTTTGTTTAGTCAGGCAGGACTTGTACAAAGTGATATGTATCTTAAAATGTAATCTTCGCTTACCCAAAAAGGACATCACTTATGATGCAGATGCTTAATTTTTTGTTAAAAGTATAACTTGTGGATATTTTGTGCAATTGTACAATATATTGTATGTAAATATGCTGTATGGGGATTTCATATGCCCCGTTCATATTCAGGGTGTACATAAAGTCCAGGAACACTTTCAATTATTTATTGCACAAGAACTAAACACTGTACAGATGTCATACATATTGTGTTTTGAAGGGAAACTCAATTTCTTTTTTTTTTTTTTACAAACTTTTGATACTTGTACCATGAGTGGCCCCGTAGACGTCAATACGGTAATGAAATTCTTGCCATACCTGTCCCAGCATGGCATCGTCGACTGTGACAGTCACTTCCCGTATTCTCTCCCGTGCAGCTCTGCTACATCATGTGGTAGAGGTGGTACATACACTAGATCTTTAATGTGTCCCCACACGGAGTGAGATCTGGTCATCAGGGAGCCCATTTCATGAACACCAACACACAGAAAGCTCGTTCTGCACCTGAACTCACCATGTTTGCGAATAGCACTGACTGTCGGAAAATCACCTAATTTCGCTGTGGCAGTATACATGAATAAAAACTTTCAAGGCTTATCTTCCAAATGACATATGTATGACATCTGTACAATGTTTGGTTCTTGTGCAATAAATAGTTGAAAGTGTTCCTGGACTTAACGTACACCCTGTATAAATTTGAAAAGTATATGTACTATTTCTTATCTAATATTTTTTTGTGTGTAGATTTTAAACCCAATTTCTGGGGTCACTTGTAGTCACTGAATTGCCCAGTTACCTATTTGTAATATCTATCTAGTCAATCCACTGAGGGGGTGATGTGATGAAGCAAGCTGGGATAATTTTACTTCCCCTCCTGTTTTGCCATCTGCCTCCTTAAAATTCATGTTGTTCTTAACTAATTACCATGAACGTACATGAGAATAATCTGCATTTCGATAAAAGAGAAAGGTTGGTCCTCAGTTTTAAAGAATATAACACCAGATCTAATTTTGTGCTTAGTTTTATGTGTGTAATTGATTTTCTAATTTATTTTGACTATTCCTCGTTAGTACCTTCTGTTATAGAATGAAATCAGTAACGGTTTCATAACTTAAATTCTACCGTTGATGTATAAACAAATATAAATTCTGTAGTAATTATAAACATTTGGAGGAACAACTTGTAGTGTTCTTAAAGTATCTATTTGGCTCTATTGGAAAACATGTTAGCAAAGCCAGCCCTTAATTAATTCCAAAGTAATTAACAGTTTTGCCAAAAGTATTGTTTGTGTAACTATATATGTTACTTTCATGATTTAAACAAATAATTTGGCTTTCTCTCGCAGTAGAAGAAACTGTTAAAAAAGAACCAATTTTTCGATGTATTCAGTTAATTTAATGGGTCAAGTTTTAATTGTAATTTCTGCAAATTTAACTTCAAACAATGTGTAGTTTCAGTATCTATTATTGTGAGGATATATAAGGGCCCAATTTTTGGTACCGAGACAGTCAGTCCATGGCCGAGTTTCAGATGAGAAATCTGTGTTGGTTAGATCAACTACAGTGCATCAACTTAACTGCGAAATACGTGTAACTATTGTAGCAGTATGTGAATGTTCGCCTGCAACCTATTAATGAGGCCTATCGATAGTTAAACGACAGTGCACTGGCCACATAACTGTGTATTATTTGAGGGGGGGGGGGAGGGTGGGGGGGGTGCGAACAGTGAAAGTAAAGTACTATGAAACGCAAATGTGCACCTGTCAGCTACATCATTTAAAGTAGTCAGTGTTGTACTTCCACAACCCATTTTTCAGCCAGTGTAGCAACGCAGTGCATCAACACTGAGGACAACAAATGAAGAAATAAAGCAGGAGAATGCTACAGGCAGAAACAGGGAGAGTAGGGTGCCCCCAGAAATGTTACAGGCGGTGGGATACCAGCACTGCCACTGACCCATCCCAACACCCACACCATACCATTATCACAATAGAACAGAGACAACACCAAGGGAAGAAGACACAAGAAATGGGGAAACAGAATAAATGTAGGGAAAGGGCAGGGAGAAGCTGGCAGGTGTTGAGGCAAGGTCAAGGCTTATATAACTAAAGTCTATGCTAACTGAGGGGCTCAAACTACAGAGAAAAATTCAATGACTTATACCTGAGAGTATAAACCACTTTCGCAGAGAAAACCGAGGAAAGACGTAATCATGCGAGAGTCAGCCGCTAACTGTTGAGACAAGAAAGGTAGGAGGGCATATTTAGTGCAAAGGGCCAAAAGGCAGGGAGAGTCCAGCAAAATATGGATCACCATGAGGGAAGCTCTGCAACTACAAGGGGGCAGGGGGGGCGGGGGGGGGGGGGGGGGGGTGTAGGGGGGTGGCAGCTCATTGCAGAGTAAAAACCCATGGGTCAACCTAGTATGCCCAATATGAAGATGGCAGAGAATGGTAGATTCCCACCAGGAGAGGCAGATGGAAGAATGTCCCACGGTGGGAGTCTCATTGATTGAACGAAGTTTATTACACAGGGGAATAGCCTCCCAAGAGTCAGGAGTCAGCCCAGGATTGAGCAAAAAGGCATTTGATTTAAAGCCACAAATCCACCCCCAGAGGGGTAAGGGAGAATGTGGTGACAGGAGGGGTGGTGGTGGTGGTGGTGGTGGTGGTGGTGGTGGTGATGGTGTTTGCCAACCCCCCCCCCCCCCATTTCCCAAAGCCAAGAACCAAAAGGATGTCAACTGAATAAGCATCAGCAGCAGCAGCAGCAGCAGCAAGATCAGGGTTGTCAGAGATGAAGGGGAGGCTGGAAAAACACCGAGCAATAGCCTTAAAGCCATTCATTGAGTCCAACATAACAAAACTCGAGAGAGGGAGGACTGTTTGATAAAACAGATGGCCTGACAGATGGCCATCAATTCCACGGCAAAAACACCCCACACATGGCAGGCAAGAGATGGTGTTCAGTGACAAAAGAAGACGAACGCATAACCTACATGATCAGAGCCATTGGTGCAAAAACCAACGGCATCCAAAATGGTGTTCAGAACAAACAATGGATCAACATCAGAACAATGGAGGCTTTCAGACCTCGGAAAAGACCCATTCGTAGCCATGGCTGAGGAACTAACCAAGGGGAGGACGGGGAGGGGGGAGGTGGTGGTCACGAGAGAACATGGGAAAGAGGACAAGGAGTGAAGGTGACAGTCATGGTGAACAGAAGTGATGTGGAGCTCAACCAGTAAACCCACCTGGGGGCAGGCAGCAGACGGGCAACAGCCCAAAGCTGCAAAAAGAATAAGAGTAGGAAGGATGAGCAAGAGAAGAGCTGATAGCGATGGCACAGGAATCCAGGAACTGGGACCCCGAATTAAAATGAGAGGGATCCCAGCATCAACCAAAAGACTATCGACAGGGCTAGTGCAAAAGGAATTTGTCACTAAACGGATACCAAGATGGAAAACCGGGCCTAAGAAGAGCATTGTGGAAGGGACAGCTGATCCATACTCCAGACGAGACAGAACTAATGACCAGTAAACGCACAAAAGGGTAGAATGATCTGCGCCCCAAGAGGTGTGGGAAGGAAATGAAGGACACTGAGTTCATGCAAACAGCCAACCTTCAGATGACAGATATGGGGCAACCGAGTACACTTGGTGTCAAAAAGACCACCCAAGAAATGAAACAGGGGGACCACAGCCAGGCATTGGGCATTGAGGTAGGACTCTGGATCAGGACGGACCATAGTTTGGTGATAGAAATGTACTACCCTCGATTTAAGGGGAGAGAAGTGAAAACTGTGCGAGAGTGTCCACGTGGAAGCACACCAGATGGCACCCTGGAGCTGTCGTTCCGCAGAGACCAACGAGTGGGAGCTAGCCTGAATACAGTGGAACCTCGCACAGCAAGCATAATCGTTCCAGAATCTTACTCGTACTGTGAAACACTCACTCAGCGAAACAATTTACCCCGTATAAATTAATGTAATATAGGATAATGTGTTCCTTGCAGAAAAAGTACTAAAAGTTTTATCTTACTCATGTCAATTATTCAAAGAAAATTGTACATGCAGTATTTTGTACTTTGTTATGCATAACTAATTTTTTTTTACTAGGAAGTTATCTATAGCCATTTGTTTCTGCCGACGTTTCGACACTTGGCGAAAATGCGACACTGCATTATCATCAATTAAATTTGTAATGCACGTAGCTAAGATTTATTGGGGGCGATGGTTTTCAACATACGATGCAACTGATTCCCATGCTTTCAGCATTTCTCTTACTGTGCCAGAAAAGTGCTGCTTTGCTATTACTGCCCCCTCCTCCTCCAAACTCCTCTCCACATTTTCCTGCTGTGAAACACACTGCAACTCCATAAGCTCTTTGGTGGTCACTTCTTGGCTGTGATCTTCCACAAGCTCATCGATATCATTGTTATCTACTTCTTGTCCTATGCTCTTGGCCAAAGAGACAATCTCATTGACTACAGGCTCCACAGGTACTGCCTCAAATGCCTTTGAGTCACATTTGGCAACGCACTCTGGCCAAAGCTTCTTCCAAGCAGAAGTGAGCGTTGTTTTGGTAACCCCTTCCCATGCCTTTTTGATCATCTTGACACAAGCAATGATGTTGAAGTGACATTTCCAAAACTCTGAGAGTTTAGGTAGAGCTTCTTAAAATTAGAAATAATCTGCTGGTCCGTAGGATGGTCTAACAAAATGATGTTGGATCTTGAATTGAAATTCTTCGAGGAGGTGGTCTTAGTAGGCCTGGAGAATGGGTAGGAGAGCTGTCCATAACAAGCAAGACCTGGAGTGGCAGATTCATCTCATGAAAATATTTTTTCACCAAAGGACCAAACACTTCATTGATCCAATCGTAAAAAAGATCACATATCACCCAAGCCTTATTGTTGGACCTCCTCATCACATTTAACCTGCTCTTTTGGACTTTACACTTCTTGAAGGCTTGTGGAGTTTCTGAATGGTAAATAAGCAGCAGTTTAATTTTCAAATCACCGATTGTACTGGCACAGAATAGCGGTGTGAGATGGTCTTTCACTGGCTTGTGACAGGGCAATGCATTCTCCTCTGTTTCTGTAAAGGTACACTTAAGCATCTTTTTCCAAAATAGACCCATATTGTCACAATTAAAAACCTGTTCGACAGATAATCCTCAGAATCTACAAGCATCTTGAAGTTGCTGATGAAGTTCTCTGCTGCCTTTGTGTCAGAGCTGGTTGCTTCGCCGAGCCTCGCAATGCTATGGATGCCGATTCTTCTCTTAAACTTCTCGTACCACCTACAGCTTCCCTTAAACACTTCTTTGGCCACTGATGATCCTTGCATCTTCTTAACAAGGTCAGTGAAAATCATTCTCGCCTTCTCATAAATTCTCATTAATAGTATCACCTTGCAATTGCTTTTCATTTATCCACATAAGGAGCAACCTTTTGACATTGTCCACAATACAAAACTGTTAATTAGATACTCTTGCCACTCCCTTTGAAGCATCTATCTCCTTAATCTTGTCTTTGTTCTTGAGGATAGAGCAAATAGTTGATCGACAGTATGTGCATGCTAAACCAGCAATGCTCACACCACACTGCATTTTTCGATGATTTTATATTTCATTTCTGAGGTCATTTTCTTACAGAGCCCTGTGGAGCACCATTCCCCTGGGTCTGTGAGAAGCTGAGAACAGTACCTAACCAGACTCTCAATAACCAATGGAACAGGAATAAAAGTCAGGGTAGGGCTCCAAAGACCCCATTCATGGAGCAGGAGGAGGATGTGACGGCACCAAGCTGTGTCGTAGGCCTTACTAAGATTGAAGCAAACAGCGACAAGAAGACAGCACTGAGAAATATCTGTCGAACTGCGGTTTCCAATTGAAGCAGATGATCGATCAGGGATTGTCTCTCCCGAAATCTGTACTCATAAGGTGATAAAAGGTCCCGAGATTCCAAGGATCCAATTGAGTTGATAAGCCACCATCCATTTTAGTAACTTGCAGGGATATTGGTCAGGCTGATGGGCCGGTAACTATCAAGGAACAATAAATCCTTGCCAGGCTTAAGAAAAGGAACAAACCACAACACTGTCCCTCCACCGAGAGGGGAAAATGCCTTGGAGCCAAATACGATTAAACACCTAGAGGAGATAGTGGTGTTGTAGAGGACTGAGATGTGGAATCAATTGGTTTTGGGTGGAATCAAGGCCAGGAGCTGAATCTTGGGAAGAAGGGAGGGCCATAATAAGACCCCATTCAGTAAAAGGTTCATTGTATGATTCCGCTTGACAAGGGGTAAAATGTAAGCAGGAAGCTTCAGCCTGCTGTTTCCGGAAGAGGAAGTGTTCTGTGAGAATTGATGTATCTGTACAAAGGCCACCTGGAAGGGCAAGGCCCTTGACAAAGGGACAGAAAAACCTAGACAGGAGACAAATCATTCCCAACACACCTGTTTGCTCTGTTTGACTAAGTAATGGGCTTTGGGGCGAAGATGTTTATAGGTCACAAGACTGGCGGAGGACAGGTGCCACTTAAGATGTTGCATGGCGCAAGAACAATCACAAATGACAGTGGCAATGGCTGTGCTCCACCACAGACTTGGCTGACAGCAGACAGCAACTGTGAAGTGGAAAATGGTAATACATAGACACCAATCAGCACAATGGAAAGCCCAGTGTGGTAAATTGGTCAGTGGGAGGCAGGAAGGGAATGAGAGAATCAACGGGAAGTAGTCACTATCAGAGAGGTCATTGTGTGGCGATCAGTGTAGGGAAGGAAGAAGGGGAGGGGAAGAGGGCGGAAGATCAATGGCAGAAAAATGCCTTATGCACCAGTAAAATGAGTAGGGGAACCACCATTAAGAAAGCACAAGTCATGGTACGCAAGAAAATGGTCAATGAGGAGTCCCCAACTAGTAGAAGCACAGTCCACAAAGGGTGATGGGAATTAAAATCTCCGAGGAGGAGGACTGGAAGGGGGAGACGCCGAAGATGGGCAGTTAGGGCAACAGATGTAGGTGGCCTGTCAGGAAGGATATAAGAGACCAACATGGAAACATCACTGGAAGCCCTCAAAGGGCTGACCCAGTTCTGACAGAAAGCACAAAACCCGCGAAGGGTCAGTGAGTGAGCATTAGTAAAATGAGATTCCTGGAGAATGACACAAGCTGCCGAGTAAAAGCCAATAAGAGATTGCAACTCAGGGAGGCGATGGCAGTATTGGTTGGTTTGTGGGATTAAAGGGACCAGACTGCTACGGTCATCGGTCCCTTTTTCCAAGTACTAAAAACACCCACAGAGAATAAAAACAATTAACAGAATAGAGCACAGACGACACAGAACAAGAGAAACTGAGACAAAGACCAGACAAAACGAACTAAAATCACACAGAGTGTGACGGTGGTTGGCCGACCATAGAAATAAAAAAGGAAAAGCCAACCACTTAAAACACATTAAAAATCAGTTTAAAACCGGAGGCCAAAGGCCAGAATCAACACAAAACAATAAGATAAAACAGAAACACTTAGATTAAATGATAAAAAACCCCTGCCCGAATAAAACGTAAAACTAAGTCAGCCGTAGCAGAGTCATCTGTTAAAAGGGCAGGGAGCATGTCAGGCAGTGCGAACGACTGCCTGAGCACAGCTAAAAGCGGACACTCCAATAAAATATGGACCACAGATAAAACAGAGCCGCAGCGACATAGAGGTGCGTACTCACGGCGCAATAAGTGGCCGTGCGTAAGCCGTGTGCGCCCAATGCGCAGCCGGCAGAGGAGAACAGACTCCTTGCGGGAGACCCGCATGGACAACCGCCACACAGTCGGCGTCGCCTTGATTGGACGGAGTTTGTTGGGTGTGGGCAGATTGCGCCATTCAGCGTCCCAAACCGAAAGAACTTCGCGGCGTAAGACTGCCCGCAAATCAGTCTCCGGGAGGCCAATCTCCAGAGATGATTTACTAGTGGCCTCTTTCGCCAGGCGGTCAACAGTCTCATTGCCAGGTATCCCAACATGGCCTGGGGTCCACACGAAGACCACAGAGCAGCCGCAACGTGCAAGAGTATGCAGGGACTCCTGGATAGCCAGCACCAGACGGGAACAAGGGAAACACTAGTCGAGAGCTCATAAACCGCTCAGGGAATCGCTACAGATAATGAAGGACTCACCTGAGCAGGAGCGGATATACTCTAGGGCACGAAAGATGGCGACTAGCTCAGCAGTGTAAACGCTGCAGCCATCCGGCAAGGAACGTTGTTCGGAATGGTCCCCTAAAGTTAGCGCATAACCGACTCGACCAGCGACCATCGAGCCGTCAGTGTAAACTATGCCAGAGCCCTGATGCGTGGCCAGGATGGAATAAAAGCAGCGGCGGAAGGCCTCTGGAGGTACTGAGTCCTTCGGGCCCTGTGCCAAGTTGAGCCGAAGGCAAGGGCGAGGCACACTCCACGGGGGTGTACACAGAGGTGCCCGGAAAGGAGGTGGAACAGGGAAAAACCCAAGCCCGGAGAGAAGCTCCTTGACGCGTACGGCGATCGGACAACCCGACCGGGGCCGACGGTCTGGCAGATGGACGACTGACTGCGGGAACAGGACACGGTAATTTGGATGCCCGGGCAAGCTAAAAACATGGGCAGCATAAGCAGCAAGTAATTGTTGGCGTCGTAACCGCAGTGGAGGGACACCTGCCTCCACTAGTATGCTGTCCACAGGGCTGGTGCGGAAAGCACCAGTGGCAAGGTGTATCCCGCTATCGAGGATTGGGTCCAGCACCCGCAACGCAGATGGGGATGCTGAGCCATAAGCCAGGCTCCCATAATCCAGGCGAGACTGGATTAACGCCTGGTAGAGCCGTAACAGGGTAGATCGATTGGCGCCCCAGCAGGTGTGGCTCAAGCATCGCAGAGCATTGAGGTGCCGCCAACACGCCTGTTTGAGCTGCCGGATATGAGGCAGCCAAGACAACCGGGCATCGAAAACCACCCCCAAAAACCTGTGTAATTCCACCACTGAAAGAAGTTCGCCGGCAAGATAAAGCCGCGGCTCCGGGTGGACAGTACGTCGCCGGCAGAAATGCGTAACGCAGGTCTTGGCTGGCGAAAACTGGAACCCATGAGCTACAGCCCAAGACTGCGCCTTGCGGATAGCGCCCTGTAGCTGACGTTCAACAGCTGCAATGCCAGTAGGGCTGTAGTAAAGACAGAAGTCGTCAGCATACAGGGAAGCGGAGACAGAATTTCCCACAGCCGCAGCGAGCCCGTTAATGGCTATTAAAAACAGGCAGACACTTAAAACAGAACCCTGGGGCACACCGGTCACCTGAACGCGGGAGGAACTATATGAGGCCGCGACTTGCTCGCAGAAGGTACGATACGACAGAAAATTTCTGATAAAGATCGGCAGAGGGCCCCGAAGACCCCATCCATGAAGCGTAGAAAGGATGTGATGACGCCATGTCGTATCGTACGCCTTCCGCATGTCGAAAAAGACAGCGACCAGGTGCCGACGGCAGGCAAAGGCAGTACAAATGGCCGACTCCAGGCTCACCAGATTGTCGGTGGCGGAGCGGCCTTTACGAAACCCACCCTGAGACGGAGCCAGAAGGCCCCGAGACTCCAGTACCCAATTCAAGCGCCGGCTCACCATCCGTTCAAGCAACTTGCAAAGAACGTTGGTGAGGCTAATGGGACGGTAGCTGTCCACCTCCAGAGGGCTCTTTCCAGGTTTCAAAACGGAGACGACAACGCTTTCCCGCCATCGCGACGGAAACTCCCCCTCAACCCAAAGACGGTTGTAAAGATCGAGGAGGCGCCGCTGGCAGTCCACTTAAAGGTGTTTCAGCATCTGACAGTGGATGCCATCTGGCCCAGGAGCGGTATCAGGACAAGCGGCTAGGGCACTGCGAAATTCCCACTCACTGAATGGAGCATTGTAAGATTCTGGGTGGTGGGTGCGAAACGAAAGGCTCTGACGTTCCATCCGCTCTTTAGTGGAGCTGGTAATTGGAAGAAGTGGAACTAAGAGCAAAATGTTCTGCCAAGCTGTTGGCAATTTCGTCGGAGTCTGTACAAACTGCTCCATTCAGTGAGAGCGCAGGGATGCTGACAGGGGTCCGATAGCCATAGAGGCGTCGGATCTTGGCCCAGACCTGCGATGGAGAGACATGGAGGCCAATGGTGGACACATACCGCTCCCAGCACTCTTGTTTGCTTTGGCGGATAAGGCAGCGGGCCCGCGCTCGCAGCCATTTGAAGGTGATGAGGTGTTCAATGCACGGATGTCGCTTGTGATGCTGTAGCGCCCGCCGGCGATCTTTAATCGCTGCAGCGATCTCAGGCGACCACCAAGGCACAGTCCGCCGCCAAGGGGACCCAGAGGAATGGGGAATGGCAGATTCGGCGGCAGTAACGATGCCGATGGTGACCGATTGAACCACCGCATCAATGTCATCATTAGAGACAGGCTCAATAGCGGCAGTGGAGGAGAACAAGTCCCAGTCAGCCTTATTCATAGCCCATCTGCTAGGGCACCCAGAAGAGTGACGCTGTGGTAGTGACAGAAAGATCAGAAAGTGGTCACTACCACACAGGTCGTCATGCACACTCCATTGGACAGACGGGAAGAGGCTAGGGCTACAGATTGAAAAGTCAATGGCGGAGTATGTGCCATGCGCCACACTGAAGTGTGTGAAGGCACCATCATTTAAAATCGAGAGATCGAGCTGCGACAATAAATGATCAACGGTGGCGCCTCGACCTGTTTCCACTGACCCACCCCACAGAGGGTTATGGGTGTTGAAATCGCCCAATAGCAAGAAAGGTGGCGGCAATTGGGCTATCAACGCAGCCAGGACATGTTGCGAGACATCACCATCCGGTGGAAGGTAAAGACTGCAGACGGTAACATCCTGTTGCATCCACACCCGAACAGCGACAGCCTCTAAAGGTATGTGGAGAGGGACAGACTCGCTGTGCAGAGAGTGAAGGACATAGAGGCAGACGCCACCAGACACCCTTTCATATGCTGCCAGGTTCTTATAATAACCCCGATAGCCACGGAGGGCGGGGGTTCGCATTGCTGGAAACCAAGTTTCCTGAAGAGCAATGCAGAAGAAAGGGTGAAGGCTGATAAGTTGGCGGAGCTCAGCTAGATGGTGGAAGAAACCGCTGCAGTTCCACTGGAGGATGGTATTGTCCAAGCCGGAGAAAGGCGTGACGGGACTGGGAAGGCAGATTACGCCGCTGGGTCACCTGCTGCCTCCGATGGAGCACCCGTGCAAGTGCTATCCATTGCGTCTGAGGGACCGGCGAGATCGAGGTCCTCAGCGGACGCAAGGATCGCCACCTCATCGTCAGACGCAGAGCTTTTAGGTAGCGGTGGAGTAGATGCCACCGCAGGGGTCTTGGTCTTACGGGTCTTCAAAGTCGTTTTCTCTCGCTGTTCCTTTGGTTGCCGTTGTTGAGAGGGCTTATTGGAGTCAGTCTCCGGGACCGAAGAGGATCGCGAAGCCCGTCGACCAGCGACCTGCGGCGTCTTCAGCCACTGGTTGGTGTCTGCTGTGCCGCTGGTAGGAACCTGGGAAGGGAGTGACCCAAGAGATCCCTTCCGAGCGAGAGAAGCCGAAGAAGACTTACGCTTCTCCGGCTTAGAAGTGGGGACTGGTGTCCCCAGTGGTTTATCGGGTGCTGCTCCCGAGGTAGATGGTGTGGGAGCAACAGCGAGAGAAGCGGCCCCCATCGTCAAGGGGGCAGGTGAGGTCCTCTGACTCTGAGAGCTGACGGTATGACGTGCAGCTGAAGGAGCTGGAGCAGGAGTGACAGTGGAGGCATAAGATGACATCATGCACACGGGATGTAGCCGTTCAAATTCCCGCTTAGCCTCAGTGTAGGTCAGTCAGTCCAGGGTCTTATATTCCATGATTTTGCATTCTTTCTGGAAGATGCTGCAGTCTGGCGAGCAAGGTGAATGGTGCTCCCCGCAGTTGACACAGATGGGAGGCGGGGCACATGGAGTATCGGGATGAGATGGGCGTCCACAATCTCGACATGTGAGGCTAGAAGTACAGCAAGAGGACATGTGACCAAACTTCCAGCACTTAAAGCACCGCATAGGGGGTGGGATATAGGGTTTGACGTCACATCGGTAGACCATCACCTTGACCTTCTCTGGTAATGTATCACCTTCGAAGGCCAAGATGAAGGCACCGGTAGCTACCCGATTGTCCCTTGGACCCCGATGAACGCGCCGGACGAAATGTACACCACAGCGCTCTAAATTGGCGCGCAGCTCGTCATCGGACTGCAAAAGTAGGTCCCGATGGAAAATAATACCCTGGACCATATTTAAACTCTTATGTGGGGTGATGGTAACGTTAACATCCCCCAACTTGTCACAAGCAAGTAACCTGCGTGACTGAGCAGAGGATGCCGTTTTTATCAAAACTGACCCAGAGCACATTTTGGATAAGCCCTCCACCTCCCCAAACTTGTCCTCTAAATGCTCTACAAAGAACTGAGGCTTCACGGATAGAAACGAGGCACCATCAGCTCTGGTACAGACGAGATACCTGGGCAAATACACGTCACTGTCATGCATTGCCTTTCGTTCCTCCCATGGTGTGGCCAGGGATGGGAACGATTTGGGGTCATAAACGTTAGCTTTAAAATGAGCCCTCGAATGCTTAGAGACTGCTGTGGCTGGCCGCCAGCAAGAGATGATGTACCACGCTTCATTGCGGGTCATCCGCCCTGATGCCACCTACTCCGACCAAGGGCCCTCCCCACGGGCGCTACCCAGCCACAGCAATAGCCACCTGGCAGGATGGCCATTGCCGGGAGTCCTGATGCCCCAGGGAGATGGGCATCTACTCCTTGGCATACGTGGGAAGTTAACGGCGCAGGCATCAGTAGAGCGATCCCTGTGTTGTCAGGGGGCTACAACGCACAGGGTACATGGCGGCCCCACCACAACGGACTGGCTACCGTGCTGGATCTTAGGTGCAAAAATGTCCAAGGTCGTCGTTGCAGTTAAAAGCAACACTGCAGAGTGCAGCGTGGGAATCGCACCCAGGGACGGAAAACGAGCAGGACACCATTGCAACGACGAAAAAGCTGGCTAAAGGTCTCAATGCACGACGGATACACTGCACCATGGAAGGCGCCCTTCCCCAATTGGCTCGCTCTTCGGAATAATTTAGAAAGATGGAGGTCAAACATGAGAGGGGACCATCACATAAGGCCGAAACATGTGAGACTCCTTTTAGTCACCTCTTACGACAGGCAGGAATACCGCGGGCCTATTCTAACCCCCGAACCCGCAGGGGGATGGCAGTATTCATTATAGTTCCACTGAATAACCATAGAGCAGGTATTAAATGGGAGGCGAATGGGCTGGAGTCAATCATGCTGCTAGGTCACCATTCGCCACCAATGACAACGAGGTGACATCCATAAATAAGATGTCTGACTCTGGTTGCGAGGTGGGAGATGGCGCGGCTGGGGACTGGTGGGGGGGGATTTATGTTTCTTCTTCTAGTCTTTCAGAAGTTGACATGGGCCAGGCACTGAGGGAGAGCAGACTTCTGAAAGATCCAGACCCAAAAGAGAGCGAGTAATCTTGGGGCACACAGACTGTGTGTCCCATGGCAGAGTTGTGGAAGCAGGCCTCTGACCCAAGAGCCACTGGGCTGGGTGCAGGGCCCATCACTGCCAGGCGCCAAAGAAGCGGAGCACTTCTTCAGCCAGGGAGGGGGAGTGGCACCTAGAGGGGAGGTCTCAGGAGCAGCAGAGGAGGAGAGGAGATGGGGATGGGACTGTGACAAGGAAGAGGGACGTTGGTTGGTTGGTTTGTGGGATTGAAGGGACCAGACTACTAGGACCATCGGTCCATGAACTTGAAACACCCACAAAGAATAAGAACAAACAATGGAGATGACAAGAGATGACTCAGGACAAGAAAGACACAGACAGAGACTAGAAAAAAGGAATTAAAATCACACCGAATGTGACAGTGGTAAGCCGACCATAGAAACAAAAAAGGAAAAGCCAACCACCAAGAAACACACTAAAAACCCCAGTCTAAAAACATAGGCCACAGGCCAGACTCAACACAAAAAAAAGGACAAACACTTAGATCAAGGAATAAAAACTCCCTGCACGAATAAAACTCAAAACTATATCTGCCATCGCAACGTCATCTGATAAAAGTCAAGAAGCGTATCAGGCAGCGCAAACTTCTGCCTGAGCAGAGTTAAAAGCAGGCAGTCAAAAAAGATCTGGACCTTCGTCAAAGCTGACCCACAGCAACATAAAGGTGGGTCCTTGTGGCGTAATAAATAGCTGTGTGTTATCCAGGTGTGGTCAATGCGTTGCCAGCAGAGGACAACAGAGAACTTGCGAGAGACCCACAAGGAAAGGTGCCACGCACCGATAGCCTCCTTGATGGCCCGAAGTTTGTTGGGTGAAGGAAGGGTCTGCCATTCTTCACCCCAGGTGCGAAGTACCTTCTGCCACAAAACTGACCTGAGATCACTCTCCGAAAGGCCAATCTCCAACGCTGGTGCACTGACAGCCTGTTTGGCCAACGTGTCAACACGTTCATTTCCCGGGATGCCGACATGACCCAGGGTCGACACAAAGACCACAGAACGGCCACAACGGGCAAGAGTTTGGGGGGACTTCTGGATAGCCATCACCAGACGAGAGCGAGGGAAACACTGTTAGATAGCTCATAAACTGCTCAGGGAGTCACTACAGATAACGAAGGACTCACCTGAGCAGGAGCGGATATACTCTAGCGCACAAGACGTGACAACCAGCTCAGCAGTGAAAACATTGCAGCCTGCCGGCAATGAGTGTTGTTCATAATGATCCCCTAGAGTAAGAGCATAACCGACATGACCAGCAACCATTGAACCATCAGTATAGACAACGTCAGAGCCTTGAAATGCGGCAAGGATTGAAAGAAAGCAGCGGCAGAGGGCCTAAGGAAGGACCGAGTCAGTCGGGCCCTGTGCCGAATAGAGCTGAAGGCATGGGCTGGGCACACACCATGGGGGTATACACAGAGGGACCTGGAAAAAGAGGTGGAAGAGGGAAAACCTCAAGCCCAGAGAGAAGACACAAACTGCAATCCTACACCCTGACCGGGGCCGCCATTCCAGAAGAAGGACGACCGACTGAGGGAACAGGAGACGATAACTGGGATGCCTGGGCAAGCTACAAATGTGTGTAGCATAAGCAGCCAGTAATCGTTGGTGCTGAAACCGCAATGGAGGGACACCTGCCTCCACAAGTATGCTGTTGACAGGCTTGTCCAGAAAGCTCCAGTGGTGAGTCCGATCCCACTGTGAACGATGGGGTCAAGCAACTGCAATGCAGAAGGTGATGCCGAACCTTAAGCCAGGCTCCCATAATCTAGATGGGACTGAATTAACGCCTGGTACAGCCGTAGAAGGGTAGACCAATCGGCACCCCATCTGGTGTGCCTCAAGTAACTAAGTGCGCTAAGATGCCGCCAGCACATCCATTTAAGCTGCTGAATATGAGGTAGCCAAGTCAACCGGGCGTCAAAAACCAATCCTAAAAACCGATGCGTCTCTACCACAGCAAGAGGTTTGCCGTCAAGATAAAGCCATGGCTCAGGGTGAACAGTGCGTCGCCGGCAGAAATGCATAACGCAGGTCTTGGCAGTTGAAAACTGGAAGCCATGTGCTACAGCCCAAGACTGCGCCTTGCGGATAACGCCCTGCAGCTGCCATTCAGCAAAGTATAGGCAGAAGTCGTCAGCATACAAGGAAGCTGAGACAGACGTTCCCACCGCCACAGTGAGCCCATTAATTGCAATTAAAAAGAGGCAGACACTTAAGACAGACCCTTGCGGTACCCTATTCTCCTGAACTCGGGTGGAATTATGGGAGGCCGCAACTTGCGTGCGGAAGGAACGAAGCGACAGAAAATTTTGTATGAAAAATTGGGAGTGGACCGGACCCCGAGGACCCCAACCAGAGGCCGCATCTTGCACGCAGAAGGAACAAAGCAACAGAAAATTTTGTACGAAAAATCGCAAGCAGACTGGACCCGAGGACCCCAACCATGAAGCGTAGAGAGGATGTGATGTCGCCATGTATTGTATGCCTTCCAGATGTCAAAAAACACGGCAACCAGATGCTGACAGTGGGTAAAGGCCATAAGGATGGCAGACTGCAGGCACAACAGATTATCGGCGGCAGAGCGGCCCTTACGGAACCTATCCTGAGATGGTGCCGGAAGGCCCCGAGACTCAAGTAGCCAACTCAACCTCCGGCTCACCATGCATTCGAGCAACTTGCAAAGGACGTTGGTGAGGCTAATGGGGCGATAGCTGTCCACCTCCAGTCGGTTCTTGCCAAGTTTCAACACGGGGATTACAATGCTTTCCTGCCATTGCGGCGGGAACTCACCCTCAACCCAGATACGGTTGAAAAGGTCTAGGAGGCATCGCTGGCAGTCCACCGAGAGGTGTTTGAGTACCTGACAGTGGATGCGATCTGGCCCGGGAGCTGTATCAGTGCAGGCGGCTAGGGCACTTTGGAATTCCCACTCACTGAACAGAGCACTGCATGATTCAGGGCGGTGCGTGTGAAATGAAATACTCCGATGTTCCAACCGCTCTTTCGGGGAGCGGAAGGCCAGTGGGTAATTCACAGAAGCGGAAGTCTGAGCAAAATGCTCCCCTAAGTGGTTTGCAATTGTGTTGGAGTCAGTACAGACTGCTCCATTCAGTGAAAGCGCAGGTACGCTGACAGGTGTCCGATAGTCATAGAGTCACTTAATCTTGGCCCAAAACTGCGACAGAGAGGTACAGATGCCAATGGTGGAGACATACCTTTCCCAGCACTCCTGCTTGCATTGGCGAATGAGGCGGCGGGCTCGCACACGGAGCCGTTTAAAGGTGATGAAGTGTGCCAATGAGGGACACCGCTTGTGATGCTGGAGTGCCCGCCTGCGATCTTCAATCGCCTCAGCAATCTCGGGCGACCACCAAGGCATAGTCCTCCGCTGAGGAGACCCAGAAGAACAGGGAATGGCAGATCCTGCGGCAGTAGTGATGCCGGTGGTGACCGACTGAACCACCGCATCAATGGTGTCATTGGAAAGAGGTTCAATAGTGGCAATGGAGGTGAACAAGTACCAGTCAGCCTTATTCATAGCCCATCTGCAGGGGCGCCCAGAAGAGTGATGCTGTGGCAGTGACAGAAAGATCGGAAAGTGGTCACTACTGCACAAGTTGTCACGCACACTCCATTGGAATAATGGTAATAGGCTAGGACTGTAGATCGAAAGGTCAATAGCTGAGTACTTGCAATGCACCACACTGAAATGTGTGGAGGCAACAGTATTTAAAAGCGAAATGTATGGAGGCAACAGTATTTAAAAGAGAAAGGTCAAGCTGTGCCAATACTTGCTCAATGATGCTGCCTCTGCCTGTTGCCACTGATTCACCCCACAGAGGGTTATGGGCATTGAAGTCGACCAGTAACAGAAAAGGTGGTGGCAATTGCGCTATCAGCACAGCCAGGACATGCTGCGGGACATCACCATCTGGTGGAAGATAGAGACTGCAGACTGTAACAGCCTGAGGTGTCCACACCCGAACAGCGACAGCCTATAAAGGTGTTTGTAGAGGGACAGACTCGCTGTAAAGAGAGTGAAGGACGTAGATGCAGACGGCACCAGATACCCTCTCATAAGCTGCCCAGTTCTTATAATAACCCCAATAGCCATGGAGGGCGGAGATTTGCGTCGCCAGAAACCAAGTTTTCTGAAGAGCAATGCAGAGGAAAGGGTGAAGGCTGAGAAGTTGTCGGAGCTCAGCAAGATGGTGGAAAAAACCGCTCAGTTCCACTGGAGGATGACACTGTCCATGGTCGAGAAAGGCGTGAAGGGACCGAAGAGGCAGATTATGCCGCTGGGTCACCAGCTGCCACCAATTGAGTACCGATGGGAGCGACATCCATCATGTCTAAGGGACTGGCGAGGTCTAGGTCCTCAGCGGACGCCCGAATCTCCACCGCATCCTCAGGCGCTGAGCTTGTAGGTAGTGGTGGAGTGGGTGCCACCACAATTTCTTTGGTCTTAGGGGTCTTCGAAATCGATTTCCCACACTGTTCCTTTGGTTGCCCTTGCTGGGAAGGCTTCTATGATTCAGTCTCCGGAACTGAAGAGGACCGCAAAGCCCTACGACCAGCTACCTGGGGTTTCTTCAGCCCCTGGCAGGTGTCTGATTTGCCACTGGTAGGAACCTGGGAAGGGAGTGAGCCAAGGGATCCCTTCCTAGCAAGAGAAGCAGAAGACTTGTGCTTCTCCGGCTTAGAAGTGGGGACTACTGGTGTCCCCAATGGTTGGCGAGGAGGGGGGGGGGGGGGTGCTTCTGAGGTGGGGGGCGGTCAGAATAAAGACGCAGTTATCAGTGTGGTTGTCCTAATGGCCTTTCTGCACACGCCAAATAAAATGAACACCCTGTCGTTCCAGACTGGCCCAGAGTCAATCACTTTGAAGAATGAGGTCCCTACAAAAAATGACTCTCTGGAGCACATTCAAAGATTGGTGAAGTGTAACGGGCACTGGGACATCGCCAAGATGATGATAACCATGAAAAGCTGCAGACGGGCAGCAGAAGTAGTTTTCATCAACAGGGAACCTGAGCATATCTTACTGAGAGACGCTTACTTCGCCAAACTTGCCTTTCATATATTCCATGAAAATAAAGGCTTTGTGGCAGTGAATGTTCCCCAGTCCATTCTTGCAAAGACCAGGTAGCGGGGAAAGTTTTTCGACACAAGCTTGTTCTCCTCCCATGGTGTAGCCAGGGAAGGGAAGACTGCAGGTTCAAAAGAAGCAGCACTGGCAGGCCTGCAGCCAGGCGACTAGCTCGAGTTTTGGTGTTCTCGTAAAGGTAAGTCCTTTTAGATCGTAAAAACATATAATTTAGTACTGATTATGTGGTAAATAGGTGTATTAGTGTGCCTTTCAAGCATACCATTAAAGGTTTCATTTTTCTTCATGTAATACAGCGGAAAACAAGAAAAGATTGTACAGTCGTATTCTCTGTTTACGTTTTGCCGCAGCAAATCTATAGAATTTCATTTAGTTGTTCTTTACTCTCTCCAGCAATTTAACTATAGTGTACCTCTTCACTATTTAATTCACATTTCCAGAAAGTAGAGTAAAGTTTAAGTAGTTGCTTCAGAAACTATGCACTGTTGTTTTTGTTTACACACAGCTGCGTGTAGGCCAAATTTGTGGAATAATATTTTCGTTTTTATCTGTAATTTAACTGACTTATTCATAACAAACTATTACGTTTATCATGAGTGAAAAGTGCTTGACCTGCCGTAGAATTGTTAGGTTGGGGCTTTGGTGTGATAGGTGCTGTAGGTTTTTTACATGTGGGTGACTAGTGGCATGGGAATAGGGGAAGTAAATGAGACTCACCAGTGGTTTTGTAGGATTTGTAGTAGAGATAGGAAGATACTAGAACAGAAGGGGAAAACTGCCGCCCTTCAGGCTGAGTTGCACAAGGTCAGGGGGGATCTTGACAGGTTAAGGAGAGAGTAGGGTAAAGAGATGTGGGAAGTGGCATCATGCAACAGGAGGATCAGGCCTAGAACTTTGTCTGACAGCTTCGTGGTAAATGTGGAAAAAAATATTTGACCTGTTGCTTCAGTTAGAAGCTGGTAAGCCTCAAGCAGTTGCAGGTGTAGACAGGGCACAACAAACTTTCAGCAGCAAATTGAAAATTAAGAACGTAGGGAAATCAGTAAAGAGAAAAAGTGTTGTTGTAAGATAGTTCCCATGGAAGAGGTGTTGGCCAACTTTTGCAGGATGAACTAGGATCATAATACCAGGTTACCAATTTTTTTAAACCTAGTGCTGGTCTGGAGCACATGACAGAGGATTTAGGATCACTTTACAAAGATTTTACTAAGGAAGACACCGTGGTTATAGTGGGTGGTGCAGGTAATAGTACTGACAGAGATCCTGGGTACAGTATAGAGTGTGACCTGGCAAAGATTGCATCAGCATCATACTAGTGTTGAGTTTGTATCTGTTCTTGGGCACCATGACCGACCTCATCTGAACTCTTCTGTCAAGAGAGTTAATTTGGAGTTGGAACAGCTGGTTATGTCGGGTGCAGGGTCACACATTGGTGTGGTTCCTGTTGATTCTCTCAATAGGTGGGATCATACTACATATGGCCTTCACCTCAACAGGAAAGG
Source organism: Schistocerca serialis cubense (assembly GCF_023864345.2). NCBI lineage: Eukaryota > Metazoa > Arthropoda > Insecta > Orthoptera > Acrididae > Schistocerca > Schistocerca serialis. The sequence goes on along the minus strand of NC_064638.1, from coordinate 1,197,972,146 downwards.
GAAGGGTAAATTGGCTGGGAAAATAGCAGGAAAGTTAAAGGGGGAAGCACTGTCAGGAGTGATAAAATACCAGTGGTGATAGGGTTCAGAAAAGACCCTTTTTTACAGTAGAGAGGACAGAAAGAAACCAAATTTTAAGAGAGGTTAGGGCTGAGACAAACCTTCAGTTTGAGAAAGAAACCAAAAAACATAATTCTAGCTTATTACATCAGCATAAACAGCTATTGGTTAAGAATTTTCAACAGTCATCAGATATTTCAACTCTATCAAATTTTAACTTAGTCAATGTGAAATATCAGCTATCTTTAGTGCATCAAAATATTCTAGGGCTGAGAAATAAAATTAATGAATTAATTATCTGCAGAGATGAATTAGTCCTCAAACCCAGGTGACATAATCTGCACCTCTGAACATCATGTGACTACCGGTATAGAACTTTTCAGTGTTACAGGGTTTACGTTAGCATCTCACTTTTGTAGAGCAGAAATGGAGAAAGGAGGAGTTGCCACATTCATCAGGAACATTCATAAATTTTGCCTAGAACAGCATATGGAAGTATCTGCAAAAGAAGTAGAATTTAACAAAAATCCTTCATAATATAAAGTGTATATCGAGCACCTGCAGGCAACTTTAATCTGTTCATAAACCACCTTGGATCTGTATTGGCCCATTTAACAACAAAAAACAAAGAAATAGTGGTTGCTGGTAATTTCAATGTAGATTTCCTTAAAGACTCTCCCAATAAGAACTTATTTGAGTTAGCAGCACTAGCATTCAACTTAATTCCCACTGTAAAGTTCCCCGCTAGGGTAGCCAACTGCTCACAGCCATTGATAATATCTTTATAGAAAAGTCCAATGAACAACATTATATTACAAAACCAATAGTCAATGGCCTCTCAGACCATGATATGCAGTTCCTTCTGTTAAATGTTAATACTGAACAGGATATAAGGGTCTGTTAAATCTGAGCTCAAGAGGGTAATCAATACGCCAAAAATTGATTATTTTAGGACACTCCTCAGAGACATTCACTGGACTGATGTTTACAGTGCTCATGGCATGAATGAAAAATATAACACTTTTGCTAATAAAGTGCTTACCTTAGGTGAACACTGTTTTCCCCCCAAAACTAACCAAGGTTAGAGCTAAGTCTACAAACAACAGATGGTGTTCGTTTTGAATACGGAAAAATGGGAGCCACGGAGAAATACAACGAAAATGCCCATAATTTTACTACACTGAAACATTATGATATTACGGATGAATTTAAGTTCTTTTCTAATAAATATGACTCTGTAATTATTAACAAAATTGTAACCTATGTCTATAGAATTAATGTTAGGGTAGAGCGATTAACACTTGATGACAGAGCTAACAAAAAAATATTTGAAGATCAAGGAATAGGGGTATCTTGTAAGAAAAAAAGAAAACTGTATCTGTCAATCCGAAACAGTTCTGATGCTGATGCACATTACAAAAAATACTGCAAAATATTAAAGACTGTAATACGGACATCAAAGCAAATATATTACAAGGAAAAGATAGTCATATCTGATAACAAAATAAAGACAATATGGGATATAGTGAGCTGGCCGGTGTGGCCGACGGTTCTAGGTGCTAGTCTGGAAACGCGCAACCGCTACGGTTGCAAGTTCGAATCCTGCCTCGGACACGGATGTTTGTGATGTCCTTAGGTTAGTCAGGTTTAAGGAGTTCTAAGTACTAGGAGACTGATGACCTCAGCAGTTAAGTCGCATAGTGCTCAGAGCCATTTGAACCATTTTTTTGGGATATAGTGAAGGAGGAGACCGGTAAAACCAGACATGAAGAGGGGCAAATAGCATTAAGAGTATATGATACATTGGTGACAGATGTGTGTAGTGTTGCATAACTTTTTAACAAACATTTTATAACTGTTACTGAAAAGATGGGGTTGTCAGGTTCTGTAGATGATGCTATGAAATACCTCAGACCAGACATTTCAAGTAACTTTCATAATATGAATTTGACCGTCACTACCCCAGCAGAAATAATGTCAATCATAAAATCTTTAAAATCAAAAACATCTAGTGGGTATGATGAAATATCAACAAAGTTAATTAAAGAATGTGATTCTGAGTTAAGTAACATATTAAGCTATCTGTGTAACCAGTCTTTTATCAGTGGAATATTTCCTGAATGGTAAAAATATGCTGAAGTTAAGCCTCTGTTTAAGAAGGTAGATAAAGAAATAGCATCAAATTTCCATCCAATTTCATTTTGCCAGCATTCTCAAAAAATTTAGAAAATGTAATGTACAGTCGGCTTTATAACCATCTTATCTCAAATAACATACTGAAAAGTCACAGTTTGGATTTCTAAAAGGTTCTGATATTGAGAAGGCTATCTACACTTTGAACGAAAATGTGCTTAATTCATTAGACAAAAAATTGCAGGCAACTGGCATATTTTGTGATCTGTCGAAGGCATTTGACTTTGTAAATCACAATATCCTTTTAAGTAAATTAGAATATTGTGGTGAAACAGGAAATGCTGCAAAATGGTTCAAATCTTGTATCTATCTCTGGCAGGAAACAAAGGGTGTTTTTTTGTTTGCCGGTGATACAAACACTGCAATAAATAGTAAATGAATTGTAGTCTTAGAAAGATTGGCTAATAAAATATTTGTGGACATTAATCACTGGTTCCTAGCCAATTCTTTGTCACTAAACTTTGAAAAAACACACTACATGCAGTTCAGAACTTGTAAGGTGTGTCCCACAAGTATATGCCTAACATACAATTGCAAGCAGATAGAAGAAGCGGACAGTGTTAAAGTCTTGGGATTACAACCTGATAGTAAACTGAACTGGGAGGAGCACACCACAGATCTGCTCAAGCGTCTTAACAAATCTCTATTTGCAATGCGAATTGTGTCAGACACAGGGGATATAAAAATGAAAAAGCTGGCATACTCTGCTTACTTTCATTCCATAATGTCATATGGGATTATTTTTTGGGATAATTCAACAAGCCAAGCTAAAGTTTTCCGGACTCAAAAATGTACAGTAAGAGTTATATGTGGTGTAAACTCAAGAACATCTTGCAGAAGCCTGTTTAGGGAACTATGGATACTAACTACTGCTTCCCAATACATTTATTCCTTAGTGAAATTTGTCATTAAAAATATATCACCTTTTCAAACCAACAGCTCAATTCATGGAATCAATACTAGAAATAAGAATAATCTTCACAAGGATTTAAAGTCTCTTACTCTTGTACAAAAAGGTGTGCATTATTCACGAACACACTTTTCAAGTTTTTATGGCCAGCAGCCGTAAAAAGCTCAACAACTAATGAAATTCAGTTTAAGAGAATCCTAAAGGATTTATTGGTAGTCAACTCCTTCTACTTCATTGACGAATTTCTCAGTAGAATGTGTGTGTGTGTGTGTGTGTGTGTGTGTGTGTATACACACACACACACACACACACACACACACACACACACACAAGTACAATATACACTACTGGCCATTAAAATTGCTACACCATGAAGATGCCGTGCTGCAGATGCGAAATTTAACCGACAGGAAGAAGATGCTGTGATATGCAAATGATTAGCTTTTCAGAGCCTTCACACAAGGGTGGCGCCGGTGGCGACACCTACAACGTGCTGAGGTGAGGAAAGTTTCCCACAGATTTCTCATACACAAACAGCAGTTGACTGGTGTTGTCTAGTGAAATGTTGTTGTGATGCCTTGTGTAAGGAGGAGAAATGCGTACCATCATGTTTCCGACTTTGATAAAGGGCAGATTGTAGCCTATCGTGTTTGCGGTTTATCATATCGCGACATTGCTGCTCGCATTGGTCGAGATCCAATGACTGTTAGCAGAATATGGAATCAGTGGGTTCAGAAGGGTAATACGGAGCGCCGTGCTGGATTCCAACGGCCTCATATCACTAGCAGTCGAGATGACAGGCATCTTATCCGCATGGCTGTAACGGATAGTGCAGCCACATCTCGATCCCTGAGGCAACAGATGGGAACGTTTGCAAGACAACAACCATCTGCACGAACAGTTTGACGATGTTTGCAGCAGCATGGGCTATCAGCTTGGAGACCATGGCTGTGGTTACCCTTGACCCTGCATCACAAACAGGAGTGCCTGCGATGGTGTACTCAACGATGAACCTGAGTGCACGAATGACAAAATGTCATTTTCTTGAATGAATCCAGGTTCTGTTTACATCATCATGATGGTCGCATCCATGTTTGGCGACATCGCAGTAAACGCACATTGGAAGCGTGTATCCGTCATCCCCATACTGGCGTATCACCCAGCGTGATGGTATGGGGTGCCATTGGTTACACGTCTTGGTCACCTCTTGTTCGCAGTTCGCATTGACTGCACTTTGAACTGTGGACGTTGCATTTCAGATGTGTTACGACCCGTGGCTCTACCCCTCATTCGATCCCTGCGAAACCCTACATTTCAGCAGGATAATGTACGACCGCATGTTGCACGTCCTGCACGGGCCTTCCTGGATACAGAAAATGTTCGATTGCTGCCCCGGCCAGAACATTCTCCAGATCTCTCACCACCTGAAAACGTCTGGTCAACGATGGCCGAGCAACTGGCTCATCACAATACGCCAGTCACTACTCTTGATGAACTGTGGTATCGTGTTGAAGCTGCATGGCAGCTATACCTGTACATGCCATCCAAGCTCTGTCTGACTCAATGCCCAGGCGTATCAAGGCCATTATTACGGCCAGAGTTGGTTGTTCTGGGTACTGATTTCTCAGGATCTATGCACCCAAATTGCATCAAAATGTAATCACCTGTCAGTTCTAGTATAGTATATCTGTCCAACGAATATCCGTTTATTATCTGCATCTCTTCTTGGTGTAGCAATTTTAATGGCCAGTAGTGTAACTTCTGCACAATTTCAGTGCAGTAATGTGTTCATTGTAAGTAAGTACTATAGTAGTTCCATTACATTTTTATTACCTTATAAATAAAAAAAACTTTTTTTTAATTTTAAATTCAGTGCATTAGTGTTTGTAAAATGATTCTTTCATACAGTGTTCATTTTAAAAAAATGACGATCATTCCACTTGGGACTTGTGGAATGGTACATTACCTTATTTGTTTGAGTTGCAAATATTTGTCATGTATTATTGTTTTTCTGACATGTTCTACACCCCGGAGGACCTCCTGACTACGGATCAATTGGAATGAAAGTAAATCTTATCTAATCTAATCTAGAGCTTCAACCTTCTGCCTGCAGCTACTAGTTTTTTGCTGATTGATATGGGGTAGCCACGCTAGCTATTTATTCCTGCACTGGGTACCACAATAGACTTCTGGGGCAGGACATACTGTGGTAGGACAAAAGAAATGTGCGACTCACTTTTCCACAATAGATAATTGGAAACCACAGTAAATGGTCCAAGCAGAGGCATTTCGAATAGTGCCTTGGAGCTGGTGTGCAGTAAAGGCTCCCGAGTCAGAGCTACATCAAATGCAAAAATCTTTATGTAGCAGATTACATACCTAAAAATAATTACATACTTCTTAAAATAAATCAAATATTTAAAGAAAAATGTTTAGTGTCATATGTATGCACTGTAAATAGTCAATAGGTGGCTATATTCAAGTAAGTATTATGCAAAATGATTAATTCCCCATATGACCAGATGAAGAATGACCTTTCTACAGATAATGTTGCTTACTTCATCTTCTCCTAGAATTTGATGATGAAGAATTAGTCCAGTGAACTATTCATATCTGATGCACAGTTAATAAGCTGCATACACAGCACTGATAAAACTAATCAAGATTACCCTATTATGTAACACAGTTATTTTCCTCTCCCTTCCTTCACAGTTTTAGAAACCAATCTGTTACCACAACCTTTATTTCAATTTAAATTCGTTGGCTTCAGCAACTCACAATCAAATTGTGACCTTCCAACCTAAACTAGACCAGATCTGTCAGTTACCAAAAACCACAATTTTTAGTGGGGACTCCCAATTCAAACTAACCAAATGCAATATTAGCAAAAAGTAATACTTTTAGGTCACTCCAAAGATGTCACAGAGGAACGTGCACCTGGCCACATTTCGGAAGGTACTCAACAGATTTAAGTGTAGAATATTCTGCTGCAAGTTGAATAGAGAGCAGTGAGAAAAAAGTAACAGTTGTATCAGAAAGAGTCACCCAATTTCGCAAAACAATCTTCTACAAGAATGAAACAAAAAGTTTACATCTATCTCAAGGTGCCAAGTCCGATGGTTACCAGTACGATCTACCAAGTGCACCTTGCTCACTTGCACATTCATTATACAGTTGTGAAATTCCAATTTCAAGAAGATGGAGAACCACCACACTGGCAACTGCATGTAACAGCATTTCCTAACAATGATCTCCTCTCAAAGATGGATCTGCCAAAAGTGGCGTAGAAATGTCACATCCCACTACTGTCTTCCAATATGACCTGATCTCATGGTATGTGATTCTCTTTGTGGGATTTTGTCAATGACTCTGCCTCAGAATTGCGAGACCGCATAGCAACAGCAGTGAGTGTAGCACTGCTCAAAAAAGTAAATGAAAACTCTGATCCAAAGCAAGATTGTAAAAAGTACCCAAAGATTGCATATGTATGTCAGAGATACCCTTGTGAAATCAGATGGTTCTCTTTTAAAAAATAAATAAACAAACACACTAAGTCCTATGCACAAGTAAAAATTTAACACAAGTTTCCATCTCCATTGATGTAGAAGACATAGTCCTGCGAGATCTGATGAATCTTTTTGAAAATCCCTGTACTTTATGGAAAGATTACATTACATTAGATTAGTACTTGTTCCATAGATCATGAATACGACACTTCGTAATGATGTCGAACGTGTCAGGTTAATAAAAGGTGTCTATACACGATATTACATTACACAAAATATTACATGACACTTAATATATTTTTTGTGGGGGTGGGGAAATTACTCACTTACTATATCCAAAAATTCATTTAATGAGTAGACGGAGTTGCCATTCAGAAATTCTTTTAATTTCCTTCAGACTTTTGATGTTATTAGGCAAGTGACCAAACACTTTTGTGGCAGCGTAATTTACACCTTTCTGAGCCAAAGTTAGATTTAACCTTGAGTAGTGAAGATCATCCTTTCTCCTAGTGTTGTAGCCATGTACGCTGCTATTACTTTTGAATTCGTTCCAATTGTTAATAACAGATTTCATAACTGAATATGTATATTGTGAGACTACAGTGAAGATCGAAGCCCTGCAGCCAAGCGACTAGCGCGAGGTTTGGTGTTCTCGTAAAGATAAGTTATTTTAGATTATAAAACACATAGATTAGTACTGATTACGTGGTAAATAAGTGTATTAGTGTGAAGTTTAAGTGTACCATTAAAGGTTTCATTTCTCATTACGTAATATAGCAGAAAACGCGAAAAGACCGTACAGTCGTATTTTCTGTTTACGTTCTGCTGCAGCAAATCTATAGAATTTCGTTTAGTTGTTCCTTGCTCTCTCCAGCAATTTAACTTAGCGTACCTCTTCATTATTTAACTAGCATTTCCGGAAAGTAGCGTAAAGTTTAACTTGTTGTTTCAGAAACTTTGCACTTTTGTTTTTGTTTACACACAGTTGCGTATAGGCCAAATTTGTGTAACCATATTTTCGTGTTTATCTGTAATTTAACTGACTTATTCTTAATAAATTATTACGTTTATCATGAGTGAAAAGTGCTTGACTTGCCGTAGAATTGTTAGGTCGGGGCTTTGGTGTGATGGGTGCTGTAGTTTTTTCCATGTGGGTGACTGTAGTGGCGTGGGAATAGGGGAAGTAAATGAGACTCATCAGTGGTTTTGTAGGATTTGTAGTAGAGATAGGAAGATACTGGAACAGGAGGGGAAAATTGCTGCCCTTCAGGCTGAGTTAGACAAGGCCAGGGGAGATCTTGACAGGTTAAGGAGGGAGAAGGGTAAAGAGAGGTGGGAAGTGGCAACAGGCAACAGGAGGAACAGGCCTAGAACTTTGTCTGACAGCTTTATGGTGAATGTGGAAAATAGATTTGACCTGTTGCTTCAGTTAGAAGCTGGTGAGCCTCAAGCAGTTACAGGTGTAGACAGGGCACAACAAACTTTCAGCAGCAAATTGAAAAGTAAGAATGTAGGGAAATCAGTAAAGAGAAAGAAAGTGTTGTTGTTAGGTAGTTCCCATGGAAGAGGTGTTGGCCAACTCTTGCAGGATGAACTAGGATCAGAATACCAGGTCACCAATTTTTTTAAACCTAGTGCTGGTCTGGAGCAGGTGACAGAGGATTTAGGATCACTTTGCAAAGATTTCACTAAGGAAGACACCGTGGTTATAGTGGGTGGGGCAGGTAACAGTATTGACAGAGATCCTGGGTACAGCATAGAGTGTGACCTGGCGAAGATTGCATCAGCATCGAGGCATACCAGTGTTGAGTTTGTATCTGTTCTTGGGCGCCATGACCGACCTCATTTGAACTCTTCTGTCAAGAGAGTTAATTTGGAGCTGGAACGGCTGCTCATGTCGGGTGCGGGGTCACACATTGGTGTGGTTCATGTTGATTCTGTCAGTAGGTGGGATTATACTAGGCATGGCCTTCACCTCAACAGGAAGGGAAAGGGTAAATTGGCTGGGGAAATAGCAGGAAAGTTAAAGGGGGGAGGCACTGTCATGAGTGGTAAAATACCAGTGGTTATAGGATTCAGAAAAGACCCTTTTTTAGGGTAGGGAGGACAGAAAGAAAACAAATTTTAAGAGAGGTTAGAACTGAGACAAACCTTCAATTTGAGAAAGAAATCAAAAAACATAATTCCAGCTTATTACATCAACATAAACAGCCATTGGTTAAGAATTTTCAACTGTCAGCAGATATTTTAACTCCATCCAATTTTAAGTCAGTCAATGTGAAATGTCAGCTATCTTTATTGCATCAAAATATTCGAGGACTGAGAAATAAAATTAATGAATTAACTATCTGCATAGATGAATTAGAGTCTTCAAACCCAGCTGACATAATCTGCCTCTCTGAACATCATGTGACCACTGGTATAGAACTTTTAAGTGTTACAGGGTTTAGGTTAGCATCTCACTATTGTAGATCAGAAATGGAGAAAGGAGGAGTTGCCACATTCATCAGGAACTGTCATAAATTTAAGAACATAGACATTCATAAATTTTGCCTAGAACAGCATATGGAAGCATGTGCAACAGAATTAGATTTTCACAAAAAATCTTTCATAATATTAAGTGTATATCGAGCACCTGCAGGTAACTTTAATCTGTTTGTAAACCACCTTGAAGCTGTACTGGCCCATTTAACAACCAAAAACAAAGAAATAGTGGTTGCTGGTGATTTCAATGTAGATTTCCTTAAAGACTCTCCCAATAAGAACCTATTTGAGTTAGTAACACTATCATTCAACTTAATTCCCACAGTAAAGTTCCCCACTAGGATAACCACTTGCTCACAAACAGCCATTGATAATATCTTTATAGAAAAGTCAAATGAACAAAATTATATTACAAAACCAATAGTCAATGGCCTCTCAGACCATGACATGCAGTTCCTTCTGTTAAATGTTAATACTGAACAGGATATAAAATCTGTTAAATCTGAGCTCAAGAGGGTAATCAGTAAGCCAAAAATTGATTATTTTAGGACACTCCTCAGAGACATTCACTGGACTGATGTTTACAGTGCTCATGGCATGAATGAAAAATATAACATTTTTGCTAATAAAGTGCTTACCTTATTTGAACACTGCTTTCCCCCAAAACTTACCAAGGTTAGAGCAAAGTCTACAAAGAAGCCATGGATTACTCGAGGAATAGGGGTATCTTGTAAAACAAAAAGAAAACTGTATCTGTCAATCCGAAACATTTCCAATGTTGATGCTATAGCACATTATAAGAAATACTGCAAAATATTAAAGACTGTAATACGGATGTCAAAGCAAATATATTACAAGGAAAAGATAGTCATATCAGATAACAAAATAAAGACAATATGGGATATAGTGAAGGAGGAGACCGGTAGAACCAGACATGAAGAGGAACAAATAGCATTAAGAGTAAATGATGCATTGGTGACAGATGTGTATAGTGTTGCAGAACTTTTTAACAAACATTTTATAACTGTTACTGAAAAGATGGGGTTGTCAGGTTCGGTAGATGCTGCTATGGATTACCTTAGACCAGACATTTCAAGTAACTTCCATAATATGAATTTGACCCTCACTACCCCAACAGAAATAATGTCCATCATAAAATCTTTAAAATCAAAAACATCTAGTGGGTATGATGAAATATCAACAAAGTTAATTAAAGAATGTGATTCTGAGCTAAGTAACATATTAAGCTATCTGTGTAACCAGTCGTTTATCAGTGGAATATTTCCCGAATGGCTGAAATATGCTGAAGTTAAGCCACTGTTTAAGAAGGGAGATAAAGAAATAGCATCAAATTTCCGTCCAATTTCACTGTTGCCAGCATTCTCAAAAATTTTCGAAAAAGTAATGTACAGTCGTCTTTATAACCATCTTATCTCAAATAACATACTGTCAAAGTCACAGTTTGGATTTCTAAAAGGTTCTGATATTGAGAAGGCTATCTACACTTACAGTGAAAATGTACTTAATTCATTAGACAAAAAATTGCAGGCAACTGGTATATTTTGTGATCTGTCAAAGGCATTTGACTGTGTAAATCACAATATCCTTTTAAGTAAACTAGAATATTATAGTGTAACAGGAAATGCTGCAAAATGGTTCAAATCTTATATCTCTGGCAGGAAACAAAGGGTGTTATTAGGAAAGAGACATGTATCAAGCTATCAGGCATCATCCAACTGGGAACTAATTACATGTGGGGTCCCACAAGGTTCCATTTTGGGGCCCTTACTTTTTCTTGTGTATATCAATGACCTTTCATCAGTAACATTACCAGATGCCAAGTTTGTTTTGTTTGCTGATGATACAAACATTGCAATAAATAGCAAATCAAGTGTAGTCTTAGAAAGATCAGCCAATAAAATATTTGTAGACATTAATCACTGGTTCCTAGCCAATTCTTTGTCACTAAACTTTGAAAAAACACACTACATGCAGTTCAGAACTTGTAAGGGGTGTCCCAAGAGTATATGTCTAACATATGATGACAAGAAGATAGAAGAAGTGGACGGTGTTAAATTCTTGGGATTACAGCTTGATAATAAATTCAACTGGGAGGAGCACACCACAGAACTGCTGAAGCGTCTTAACAAATCTCTGTTTGCAATGCGAATTTTGTCAGACATAGGGGATATAAAAATGAAAAAGCTGGCATACTATGCTTACTTTCATTCCATAATGTCATATGGGATTATTTTCTGGGGTAATTCATCAAGCCAAGCTAAAGTTTTCCGGGCACAAAAACGTGCAGTAAGAATTATATGTGGTGTGAACTCAAGAACATCCTGCAGAAGCCTGTTTAGGGAACTAGGGATACTAACTACAGCTTCCCAATATATTTATTCCTTAATGAAATTTGTCATTAAAAATATATCACTTTTTCAAACCAACAGCTCAATTCATGGAATCAATACTAGAAATAAGAATAATCTTCACAAGGATTTAAAGTCACTTAGTCTTGTACAAAAAGGTGTGCATTATTCAGGAACACACATTTTCAATAACTTGCCAGCAGCCATAAAAAGCTTAACAACCAATGAAATTCAGTTTAAGAGAAGCCTAAAGGATTTATTGGTGGCCAACTCCTTCTACTCCATTGATGAATTTCTGAGGAAAACCAACTGATTTGTATATAAGTACAACATAACTTCTGCACAATTTCAGTGCAGTAATGTGTTCACTGAAAATTTGTGTGTGTGTGTGTGTGTGTGTGTGTGTGTGTGTGTGTGTGTGTGTGTGTGTGTAAGTATAATCTAACTTCTGCACCATTTCAGTGCAGTAATGTGTTCATTGTAAATAAGTATTACAGTAGTTGTATTACATGTTTCTTACCTTATAAATAAATATAAAACTTTTTTATTTTAAATTCAGTGCAATAGTATTTGTAAAATGACTCTTAGTGTTCATTAAAAAATGACGATCATTCCACTTGGCACCTGTGGAATGGTACATTAGCTTATTTGTTTTAGTTTAAATATTTGTCATGTATTGTTGTTTTTCTGACATGTTCCACATCCTGGAGGACCTCCTCACTACGGATCAATTGGAATGAAAGTAAATCTAATCTAATCTAAACCTAGCTCTTTAAGTAAGTGTCTGCAGGATGATCTTGGATGGGCTCTTGCAATTATTCTGATTAGACGCTTTTGTGGAATGAACACCCTTCTACTCAATGATGAGTTACCCCAGAATATAACGCCATAAGAAAGCAGAGAATGAAAATAGGCGTGGTAAGCTAATTTACTGAGATGTGTATCGCCAAAATTTGCAATTACCCTAATAGGATAAGTTGTTGCTGTTGTGGTCTTCAGTCCCGAGACTGGTTTGATGCAGCTCTCCATGCTACTCTATCCTGTGCAAGCTTCTTCATCTCCTAGTACCTACTGCAACCTACATCCTTCTGAATCTGCTTAGTGTGTTCATCTCTTGGTCTCCCCCTACGATTTTTACCCTCCACACTGCCCTCTAATACTAAATTGGTGATCCCTTGATGCCTCAGAACATGTCCTACCAACCGATCCCCTCTTCTCGTCAAGTTGTGCCACAAACTTCTCTTCTCCCCAATCCTATTCAATACTTCCTCATTAGTTATGAGATCTACCCATCTAATCTTCAACATTCTTCTGTAGCACCGCATTTCGAAAGCTTCTATTCTCTTCTTGTCCAAACTATTAACCGTCCATGTTTCACTTCCATACGTGGCTACACTCCATACAAATACTTTCAGAAATGACTTCCTGACACTTAAATCTATACTCGATGTTAACAAATTTCTCTTCTTCAGAAACGCTTTCCTTGCCATTGCCAGTCTACATTTTATACCCTCTCTACTTCGACCATCATCAGTTATTTTGCTCCCCAAATAGCAAAACTCCTTTACTACTTTAAGTGTCTCATTTCCTAATCTAATACCCTCAACATCACCCGACTTAATTCGACTACATTCCATTATCCTTGTTTTGCTTTTGTTGATGTTCATCTTATATCCTCCCTTCAAGACACCAACCATTCCGTTCAATTGCTCTTCCAAGTCCTTTGCTGTCTCTGACAGAATTACAATGTCATCGGCGAACCTCAAAGTTTTTATTTCTTCTCCATGGATTTTAATACCTACTCTGAATTTTTCTTTTGTGTCCTTTACTGCTTGCTCAATATACAGATTGAATAACATCGGGGAGAGGCTACAACCCTGTCTAACTCCCTTCCCAACCACTGCTTCCCTTTCATGTTCCTCGACTCATAACTGCCATCTGGTCTCTGTACAAATTGTAAATAGCCTTTCGCTCCCTGTATTTTACCCCTGCCACCTTTAGAATTTGAAAGAGAGTATTCCAGTCAACATTGTCAAAAGCTTTCTCTAAGTCTACAAATGCTAGAAATGTAGGTTTGCCTTTCCTTAATCTTTCTTCCAAGATAAGTCGTAAGGTCAGTATTGCCTCACGTGTTCCAGTATTTCTACGGAATCCAAACTGATCTTCCCCGAGGTTGGCTTCTACTAGTTTTTCCATTCGTCTGTAAAGAATTCGTGTTAGTATTTTGCAGCTGTGGTTTATTAAACTGATTGTTCGGTAATTTTCACATCTGTCAACACCTGCTTTCTTTGGGATTGGAATTATTATATTCTTCTTGAAGTCTGAGGGTATTTCGCCTGTTTCATACATCTTGCTCACTAGATGGTAGAGTTTTGTCAGGACTGGCTCTCCCAAGGCCGTCAGTAGTTCCAATGGAATGTTGTCTACTCCGGGGGCCTTGTTTCGACTCAGGTCTTTCAGTGCTCTGTCAAACTCTTCACGCAGTATCGTATCTCCCATTTCATCTTCATCTACATCCTCTTCCATTTCCATAATATTGTCCTCAAGTACATCGCCCTTGTATAGACCCTCTATATACTCCTTCCACCTTTCTGCTTTCCCTTCTTTGCTTAGAACTGGGTTTGCATCTGAGCTCTTGATGTTCATACAAGTGTTTCTCTTATCTCCAAAGGTCCCTTTAATTTTCCTGTAGGCAGTATCTATCTTACCCCTAGTGAGATAAGCCTCTACATCCTTACATTTGTCCTCTAGCTATCCCTGCTTAGCCATTTTGCACTTCCTGTCGATCTCATTTTTGAGACGTTTGTATTCCTTTTTGCCTGCTTCATTTACTGCATTTTTATATTTTCTCCTTTCATCAATTAAATTCAATATTTCTTCTGTTACCCAAGGATTTCTACTAGCCCTCGTCTTGTTACCTACTTGATCCTCTGCTGCCTTCACTACTTCATCCCTCAAAGCTACCCATTCTTCTTCTACTCTACTTCTTTCCCCCATTTCTGTCAATCGTTCTCTTATGCTCTCCCTGAGACTCTGTACAACCTCTGGTTCTTTCAGTTTATCCAGGTCCCATCTCCTTAAATTCCCACCTTTTTCCAGTTTCTTCAGTTTTACTCTACAGGTCATAACCAACAGATTGTGGTCAGAGTCCACATCTGCCCCTGGAAATGTCTTACAATTTAAAACCTGGTTCCTAAATCTCTGTCTTACCATTATATAATCTATCTGATACCTTTTAATATCTCCAGGGTTCTTCCATGTATACAACCTTCTATCATGATTCTTAAACCAAGTGTTAGCTATGATTAAGTTATGCTCTGTGCAAAATTCTACCAGGCGGCTTCCTCTTTCATTTCGTAGCCCCAATCCATATTCACCTACTATGTTTCCTTCTCTCCCTTTTCCTACACTCGAATTCCAGTCACCCATGACTATTAAATTTTCGTCTCCCTTCACTATCTGAATAATTTCTGTTATTTCAGCATACATTTTTTCAATTTCTTCGTCATCTGCAGAGCTAGTTGGCATATAAACTTGTACTACTGTAGTAGCTGTCGGCTTCATATCTATCTTGGCCACAATAATGCGTTCACTATGCTGTTTGTAGTAGCTTACCCGCCTTCCTATTTTCCTATTCATTATTAAACCTACTCCTGCACTACCCCTATTTGACTTTGTGTTTATAACCCTGTAGTCACCTGACCAGAAGTCTTGTTCCTCCTGCCACCGAACTTCATTAATTCCCACTATATCTAACTCTAACCTATCCATTTCCCTTTTTGAATTTTCTAACCTACCTGCCCGATTAAGGGATCTGACATTCCACGCTCCGATCCATAGAACGCCAGTTTTCTTTCTCCTGATAACGACATCCTCTTGAGTAGTCCCCGCCCGGAGATCCGAATGGGGGACTATTTTACCCAAGAGGACGCCATCATCACTTAATCATACAGTAAAGCTGCATGCCCTCGGGAAAAATTACGGCCGTAGTTTCCCCTTGCTTTCAGCCGTTCGCAGTACCAGAACAGCAAGGCCGTTTTGGTTATTGTTACAAGGCCATATCAGTCAATCATCCAGACTGTTGCCCTTGCAACTACTGAGAAGGCTGCTGCCCCTCTTCAGGAACCACAAGTTTGTCTGGCCTCTCAACAGATACCCCTCCGTTGTGGTTGTACCTACGGTATGGCTATCTGTATCGCTAAGGTACGCAAGCCTCCCCACCAACGGCAAGGTCCATGGTTCATGGGGGGATAGGATAAGTAGCTGAACTAAAACATTTCAGCAGATCGTCAGTGTGTTGTTTTCCAGTTCAACCCCTCATCAATGCATACACCTAGAAATTTTGAATATTCTACCTTAACTACCGGTTTCTAATCGAAGTCTATATTTATTAATGGTGTCATTCCATTTACTGCGTGGAGCTGTATATACTGTGTTTTGTCAAAGTTTAATGAGAGCCCCAGGACCTAAGGCCAAACCTTGCGGCACCCCATTCTTGATTGTTCCCCAGTTTGAGAAATCACCAGTTTTTTGCATATTATGTGAACTGCTTATTTCAACTTTCTGCACTCTTCCAATTAGGTATGACTTAAACCATTTGAGCACTGTCCCATTCATACCATAGTACTTGAGGTTATCTAGAAGTATTCCATGATTTCCACAATCAAAAGCCTTTGAGAGATCACAATAAATCCCAACGGGTGACTTCCAGTTACTCAGAGCATTTAATATTCCATTAGTGGAAGAGTATATATCATTTTTGGTTGAAAAACCTTTCTGGAAACCAAAATGATATTTTGTTAAAACTTTATTTTTACGAAGGCATGAAGCTACTGTACAATACACTACTTTTTCAAGAATTTTGGATAAGGCACTCAGAAGAGAGATTGGGCGGTAGTTGTTGACATCAGACATAGGTGCTTCTTTGCACACAACAGCACAAATTCTTTGCAATGGCTAATCTGTTTAGGAGCTATAGTAACTGAGGAAGTTATTCAATCTGCTAATTTTTGGATTTAAAGAAAGTTGGACTTTTTTGTACGTATATTTAAAACTTCGGTTTGTGCATTTACAACACGTATTAAAATGTAATATGGGCATGAGACTACTACTACTACTGATAACATCACTGCTCAGAGCTGCTGACAATCCATCCCCGGACATAAGGTGCACTCATAAAATTCCAATACATGTAAAGTTCCATACCATAACAAGGCTCACAGTTATTCCCACATCATCACATTTGTTGGTTTCACCAATTCACTGCCAACCATCACTTTCTATCTTCACTTAGCTATAACTTTATACAGATCAATGTCACCACAATCTGTATTCCAAAACAATTATATACAATGAAAATGAACATTGTCACTATTCTGTTCTACCTCTGTTTCCAAATATACATCACATGTGTGACATTACATATCACACATCAAAACTGAAATACTGTTGCAGCAGGTTCAACCCATCTACTGGGAGGGTGTCTAAGAATTTTTGCATCTGGCAAACTAATGACTAAACATGATAATCTTTTAACACTGTTGTCTGTTTCACAAAGTCTCGTAAAGATATAAGTAGATCTAGGTGATAATTATCTTTCCATGTCAAGTATTTCACTTTTAGCATTAGGCCTACCTGAAAATTTTAATGTGGAGGCAATATTATTACTGATATTAATATTGCAGTCAGTCATATTTCTACCAGCTTTCAAAATACTTTGACCCAGCTTCCAAACTGCAACTGCATTAACATTATTACTCATTACAAATCCTCTACTTTCACACCAGGTGAGAGCAGATCAGTAGTAATTACTGTTTCACATAAACTTAAGTATAATTCAGTGTCTTAGTTCATTTAGCAATTAAAACACTAAACAGCTTCAGTAATATTACAATGTATCTTAAGGCACTTTTTTCATTAGAAAAAGCTATACGAACCAAAGACTTATGGAAGTGTCTGTGAAAGGATCAACTGATGTAAACAGCTACAGGATTTTAGTAAGGCAGTGTCACCCCCTCCCTACCCTAAAATGCTGATGTTGTGAAATATGTATTTGAGGTGTGGCTAGAGATCTTGGATAGGTTGGAAGATAATAATATGGTTGCGAGTTGGAAAACCAGATTAACAGCAGTAACAGGATCATTTAAGCATACTTCAAGATCAATGTTCCACATTCAACCCATCTCTCATTTAGGAATAACTAAAATTGTGAGGTATATTCAGAAAAAGTTGTATAGGCTAACTATTTACATCCCTGGACAGAACAACAGCCAAATGAAAAGTACAAAACTACCTTCAATATCAATCTTCAAGGTAATTCTGGTGGAATGCAGATCTGAAGCCCAAACAGATGGAAGTAAATTTTTGACATTATTTGCCAAGCTGACATTCAACACCCCTAATGTCATCTCTCTACACGATATAAAAATAATAATAAAAAAAAAAAAAAAAATGCACGAACAGGGCGGACAACAAACTGTAACTGTTTGTGCAAGATAATCCAAGTTTCTAAACCTGTAGCTGGAATCATGGTGTGAGTAAACTGTACAATGTGTGAAGAAAAAAAAAAACTTAGATAGCATAACCATTTCTTCAGTACACTCATTTCATATTCAGTCATTTTATTCAAGCATCTGAAAGTACATGCACTGCATGATCGATACCATCGAGTACTTACACAAACACTGAAAAACTTAGGTACTGAATAGACAACAATAACAAAAATTAAAGAAAGAAAGACGCCAGTCGCAGTGGTAACACATTACTCATATCTATATTTGGAGAGTCTGACCCAGGTAGTAAATCGTGGGCAACATATAAGATATGGACATGGTTAATGGAATATATGAATCTTTAAATAACACCTTTTTAAATAATAGATCATTTTAGGTATTTCTTGAATGCTGCACACGACGAACTAATTGAGTAGTATTGCAATGGTACCTTGTTCACGCAAATCACGGTACATTTGTCAAATTAAAAACAATGCTACTGTGCACGGATATCAGATTTGTAAATGTACTGTCAATGTTTTGGTTGCGGTCACACCACATCAACAATAACTCTGGTAATCTAAAACAGAGTGAAATGCAATCTAATACGAGAGAAATTATACTAATATGCATGTCAGTTTGGCAAACAATGTCAAAAATTTACCTACAAATCTATAACAAAAATATGAAGATGTAAATAACGACATAAAACATTCGATTGTCGATGAGATAATGGGGTAGAGGAAAAAAAGGAGGTAAAAATTGTAAAGGATTAAAAACAGTAAGTAGGGGCAAATGGATAGTCATGATGAGGCTTGCATAGGGTAAACTAACGTTGAGAGAGCTCTATCAAACCTGTATTTGGATTACAATGCTCGACTGCAACTATTTAGGTATCACGTAAGGTATATTAAAAAGCGGGTAGTATCATCTGAAACAATTTACCTTCCCCCTCCGGTTTCAGTTCCGGCGAGTCGTCAAAATGGCTAGTATTCTCCATATTCACAACAATGTAAATTGAGACAGTAGTTTTACTCTCGAACAGAGCTACCTCATGTCATTTGCTAAGGCTGTGATGCCTCAAGCAACTCAGCAAACACAGGTTTCCAATAAAAACAACGCGTCGTAACACATGAACAACAACATTCTTTCGCACCGCCACACCTGCAGCAGACGCAAACTAAACTTTATTGCTTGTTTCCGTCTCGACAGCAAATCAGATGTCAGATGGGGACAGAGACTTTCGTATGAAGATATACCCCCACATTTTAGTGCGTCCAACTTCCACATGCCTCTTACAAAACCTAGTACTATAAATCTTTGACCTAGAAACATCCCCGACAAGTTCACTTCCTCAGTTCCTCATGTTTCATTAACTTTCACAAATAGCATGCGCAAGTCGCAGGAAACTTTCTTGGGTCTTGCTGCAAGTGTTTCACAGTTGATGGAAAATTTTCTCAAATTGCAAACATTTTTTGCACCCAATTCCAGCACGAAAATGTCGGCGCTGTGGAGAAAGGCACAAAGACAGATGGGTCAAAACAAATGTACCATTCTAACACCTAGAAACGAATTTACCGGTTACTTTTGTTTCACAAGAAGGGGCTCAGACTAGCAGTAAAATGCCTTTAAATTTTCGCCGATTTGTTAATGTTAGTGTAAGCATACACACAATAGATTTATAATGAAAATAACAAATGCTGTTTGCAAAAATCGAAGAGTAATTGAAAGCCGATCTCTTGGCGATGTAGCACGCCACATTTTTGTATCCTGTCTCGAATATTTGATTGTAGGTCATCAATAAAGCCGTGTTCACACAAGCATCTACCGTGACGTCACCGCTTGGGGCTTTCTATAGTGTCATCGTGAGTTACCGTTCACACTGGGCGCCACAAATTCTACATACAGTAGCTGCACAGCTTTCAGTATAGCAGCAGTTGAAATCATATGTTATAGTGCAGGTTATGGCATTAGAGCTGTGAAAAGTGTTAAATGCAAGGAAGACGAAACCCAAATTTTGGATCCGTAAATAGATTTTGCACAAGGATAAACTGGGGGCCACAAACACATTTCAATTCAATTCAATCTCTTTATTCATCTGTTAACAATATACATACTATGGATTTAGTCAATTACAATACAGTTTCTTATATTTAATTTGTTTGAAAAACTCGGATAATAAATACAAATATTTTATAATCAGTATATGTAAATAACATTACTTTTACATATTCAGATATTCTTCAATGTTATAAAAACTAGGTGTTAGTAAAAATTGTTTAAGATCCACCTCGAATTTATGAAATACTTTAATTTTCGTTATTGTAGAATGCAATGCACTAAAAAGTATTTTATGCTGGTAGTTTACACTTTTTTGGTAGAGCGCTCTTTTGTGGGTGTCTCTGTGAAAGTCATCTCTGTTCCTTGTTTCATGGTTATGAAACTGATTATTCAATTTTGAAAATTCCTGGTAAGTGTTCGGAAAGCATACACATTTATAGATGTATAAGCTAGGAAGAGTCATTATTTTAAATTCTTTAAATATTTCCCTGCATGACGCTCTTTCATTATTCTAATAGCCCTTTTTTGAAGTTTGAAAGCTTGTTTTAATACATCTGTATTTCCCCAGAAGATCACACCATATCTAAGCAAACTGTTCATATAAGCATCATAGGCACACAGCAATGATTCAGTGTTGCAACATTCTTAGCACATAACAGCATTTACTTAGTTTTTTACTCAAAACTTCTAGATGCTTTTCCCATCTCAAGTGCTCATCCACCCATATACCTAGGATTTTGTGTATGGGGCTTGTGCAGTAACATAGCTCCCTAATTCAGCTTTTACTCTTCTTCTAGCTTTACTTTTAATATTACTGAAATTCATCAGTAGCGTTTTATCCTTATTTATGATCAAAGCATTATCGCTAAACCATTTTCCTGTCTCATTTATTGCCAGCCAGGGCGGCCGAGCGGTTCTAGGCGCTACAGTCTGGAACCCCGCAACCGCTACGGACGCAGGTTCGAATCCTGCCTCTGGCATGGGAGTGTGATGTCCTTAGATTAGTTAGGTTTAAGTAGTTCTACGTTCTAGGGAACTGATGACCTCAGTAGTTAAGTCCCATAGTGCTCAGAGCCATTTGAACCATTTGTTTCATTTATTGTCCTAGAGACAGTGTGCTGTAGATTATCCTTGGTGTATCCTTTCATAAAAATGCTAGTGTCATCATCGAACATCACCGTTTCTGAAACTGTCAGATGATTTGGCAAATCGTTAATGTATACCATGAACAACAGAGGGCCTAACACAGAACCCTTCCATAGCTAATATTTTTTTTTAATCTGAAAGATATTCTTTGCCTTCAAGGCATATTCTGTTGTCTATCAGAGAGATAAGATTTGATCCATTTGAGGGCAAGTCCTTGGACCTCTTAAAATTCTAGTTTCGTAAGCAATAAGTCATGGTTGATTACATCAAACATTTTAGATAAATCTAAGAATATCCCACAGCTTAATTTGTTCTTGTCCAAGGCATTTAGGACCATTTTCATGAATTGGAAGACTGCCTTTTCTGTGGATCTGTACTTTCTAAACCCATTTTGATCATTAGTCAGTATTTTATTTTTATTCAGAAAGTCAGCTAACCTTTCGAACATTACTCTTTCAGTTACTCTAGAGAAACCTGACATTGGAGTATAATTATTTATGTCAGCTGTACTATCATTTTTGTGAAGTGGCTATATTATGGAGAGTTTTAGCTTTGTTGGGAAGACCCCTGTCTTTGAAAGAAGTATTAATAATGTCAGTTAGGTGAGTATCTAGTCTGGTAGAACTATATTTGATTACCTTGTCTGGAATTCTGTCAATACCACAAGACATTTTATTTTTTAGTTTATTAATAGCATTTCTAACTTCACATTCTGTTACTAACTAGAGAAACATTGTCTTTTCACAAGTTGGTACTTTTATGTTTTTGTTGTCTGAATTGCACAAACCTTTAATTAGACTCAGTATTATGTTTACATAATGTTCATTGAATATATTGGCGATCTGTCTAGTATATCTATCGCTTTACCCTCACTTTTAATTTTGAAACTATGGGTCAAAGTTTTACTTCTTCCTATGCAATTGTTTATAACTTCCCAAATCGATTGTGATTTATTGCTTCCCTTGTTAATGTATCAATAATTGCTCAGCCTTTTTGCTGCCTGTAAAAATTTCCTATAGACCCCTCTATATTTCCTATAGTATGATTTTATTGTTGTATTTATTTTAGCATGTTTGCTTAGGTTTCTAAAGGTGTTGGCTTTTTTAATCCCTTGTGTTACCCATGTGTTTGTCTTCTCACTGACTTTAATTCTTTTTAATGGGAACACTATATTGTAGCAATATTTGTAATCAGCGAGAAAACTGTCATACTTTTTGTCTACATCATCAGTTTGTTCTATGCCCCACTGCATCCTTTTTAGCATATTATTAAATAACCCTATGTTGTTTGCATTAATAAGTCTTCTTTGTACATATTCTTCAGTGACTGTGCATTTCTTATTGTTCTCATTCCTTATCATCATTTTTAAAGCCATATGGTCAGAAAAGCCTGTATCTGTTACTCCAATATTGTACTCACAGCTTTATTTGTTGGCAAATATCTGAACAAGATTATAAAAATAATAACACTCAGAGACGAAAATGCTGTCTGCAATGGAAAACTAACATACAGCTGGCACATAATTATCATTTGCAGACACGTCACTCTTCCAGGATTTTAGAATATTATTGTATTCGTTGATATAGGCATTACTAATAACTAATTTTTAGTTTAAAAGCTGCCACATGACACTGTGGAGCTATTTACTTCATGTAATGCACAATTTATACAATGCTTGGACTCATAAAACACGAAGTTTATATGAATTGCGTTTTTGGTTACCTACATAACTTTATTTATTTATTCATTCAAAAGTATTTTAAGGTTGTGGGATATGTCATTGATTTGCACACACACACACACACACACACACACACACACACACACACACTTGCAGGAAATCAAACATAGGTTGCTCTTCTTGTAGTTGCAGCAGCTGTGACAGTGTACCTGCCAACTAATGTTTCCACTGTGTTCAGAAATAAAACGAAGACACACTCAAATCGTATAGAGTCCAGCATCAATTAGTGTATGAAGCTGCAACAGAAAACATGTGTTCTGAAATACCGACACCAGGTAGCAGCGCTGAAGACCTTGCTGTCGTGCACCCACAAAACCCCTCTACTACTACTACCCACTACCAGGTAGCAGTGGTGGATAGAAAGTGGTGCAACAAAGTACAACCAAGCTGAACTTTTTGTGGCATGACAAAAGGCGCCTCTCTTAAGTTGCGCCACAAAAAGCTGGGAGTTCACATATGCAACTGCAGTATGCAACTGGTTGTGGCGACACTTTTGTTGCATGTGTCAACCAGGGTTTAGGAAAACAGATTGATAATTGCAGGTACCATTTTAGAAAGTCAACCCAGACACTTAACTTTCCAAGTTCTTTACAAAAGCACTAAATGTGTAAAAGTGGTGGGTAAGAATTACTTATTCTCTGTACGTTCAATAACAATAAACGACTTTTAAACGATTAGCATGTAGCTATATTCAGAAATAAATTTTCGATGTGAATGTAAAATGGCTTGTTGTATGTCATTACAATTTATCGTGCAGGTGATCTGTGGGAATGGCACAATCGATAATCTACAATGCATCATGAGTATCAGTATGTATCAGTTGTCCTAATCAAGTCCATTTTTGCTGTGCAGTATCGACGTACCGTTTTGTTTATATAGTACGAGTGCACCTACAAATGTGGAGACATTGAAATTGAAGTGGTATGGTAATGGTGTAAGGTGCATAATAGTTACCTATAATAATTATGTGTTATTTATGGTTGTTCAAAGCAGAAAAATACGTAATGTCTCATTATAGGTTAAGTGAACATTTTAGAGACTTTGACACTTTAAACCACAATATTCGGAAGCTGCAGCAGTCGAATAAGGATAGCCAACACGTGTGTCACGTTTCTGCCCAATGTGAGAAGGCCGATGACCAGCGAGTTTGTGCAGCATCAGTCAGCACTTCGACTGATCAATGACTGAACAGATGGGCAATGCTTCCAAGGAAAACAATGACCAGCGTAGTTCGCAAATCAGCAGTCAATGCTCCAGGAACTGTCATCATACTGCCCAACATAAGAAGAATAGATCAATGACCAAAGAGTCAGTCGCCGCCCTAGAAACTTCGCGACATTGGCTAAAAGACCGAATAAATACCTCTGACAAAAGGGCGTGAGGTGGTCCTCTGATGAAGTCCTTCGAGGGGAGAAAGAAGACACGAAGAAATGTCGCCTGGACGGATGGACTGATGGTTAGTCAGCAGAAATCATACTTCACTACAACGACTTAGCCACTACGCTGCTCGACTGGCCAATAGGCCAATGCAGAAGATGAAATCCCTTATGTTACCAGAAAGAAGTCCGTGTGGCTGAGGAAGAAGGGACAGTGACTTCACCAAATGGGTCACCTGTGAATCTAAAGGTTGATGAAGACGCCGACCTTGAAGGTCGCTCGTTCGATTCTGGGACAGAGCACTCTGCATCACACCTTAGCCACTTGTTAATAATGCAATGAACGAATTCACAAGGAGAAGACCGCGCCACCTCCACAGTGAGTTACGGGTATGCTACGACTCCGCCCTCAACAGCCGTGAGGAATTGAGTGACTTAAAACACATTGTATTACTCTGTTTATTTGAAGGGTCTTATATCTCAAGAAGTTACTGTTAGTGGAACCACCAATGTATCTCTCACACCTCACCCACCGAGCCAAGGAAAGAGCCTTTCCACAGCCCACAAAGTGTCGCTTTCCCTCCCCCCATCCCTGACAAAATAATGACCTTTGCTCCCCTGTGTCACTGACCTCAATATCTAGTGTCACTAAACCCCAACCTGCTACATTTTGTGTCAGATAACCTTGGCTCTATTTTGAGGTGTATATGGTAGGGAATTTGTGGTACAAGAAATTGATGACTCCATCACCAGCTATGGGCCGCAAACAACCTACAGACAGTGGACGACTACCTGCAGCTAGTGGACAGTATTTCAGCACATTGGTGAGTGCATATTGGTTCCAGATTTATTTTCTTTTTTTGTAACACTTTTATGGTGCAAAAAAGAAACAACACAAAGCTCTCCTCCTTTCGAAGAAATTTGACAGCAGAGAATTTCTTTTTGGATGGTGTTAGATGTTGTTATTTTTATCAGAATTGTAATCAAATGTCTAATGTTAATTGTGATATAGCAGATTCTATGTTCTTGTGGTCATAGGAAGTCCATATGTGGGAATAACCATTTGTTTGTTAAGCATTACAATGACAAACAGCGAGACACAAGGAGTTTCCACCCAGGAGGCTATACTTAATCAGGTAGCCCAGTTGAGGTCTGACAATAATGGATTGTTGAATCGATTATCCGATTATAGGTCGACATCTAGTGCAATCCCTCTCATAGTAGATTCATCAGCAGCTACCCTTGTGACTGCCTTCTCTGGCAAGGGAAGCGAGGGTACAGATCCATTCTTTGGTGAGTTCTTGGCAGCCGCCAAACTTGGTTCCTGGTCAGATGAACACATGTTGCAAACGACAAAATTACGGTTGATTGGGGAAGCTAAGGTGCACATACTATATCATCTGGAGTTACGAAATGCATTAACTTTTGAAGAATTGAAACAAGGTTCGTTCAAAACGTTTAAAAAACAGAACAGTTGCAGTTCCACATCATGTCCCAAAGACACAACGAAACAATAGAAAGCTTTGTGGATAGAAAACGAAAAGTTATTAGTAACACTTACCAATTGTCAGCCAGTGATGAAGTCAATAAGTACATTCTAATAGAAGCGAATAATAGGGTCTTAGATGCTTTTTTGCGAGGATTATCACTCTAAAAATCGCACCGTATTAGAACAGAATTTTCGAAGAATTTAATTAGTCAGCATTGTTATAGCATTAGAGGAAACAGACGCCGCAACGAGGTGCAAGGAAAGGAAAAATGTATTTTTCACAGGGGTTCGTTGCTTCAGATGCGATCGGCAAGGACACATCGCGAAAAACTGTGGCCAACCACAGTGTACAAATTGTCAAGGCCTGGGCCATACATATCGTGAGTGTAGCAGTGCAGGGAAATTTGCAAACAAGGGTCCTTTAAATAGCAACGGGAACTCCGAAATCGCCGTCAGCCGTTCCCATTAAAATTCCCCACTATTAGAGCACATGCAAAGGCGGCGTGCTGATTACCAGACACAATTAATGGTAAAACACGTAAACTATTAGTCGACAATGGGGCTCATGTGTCAGTCAAAAGTAAAAAGTGCAATGAGGTCAGGACATATGACTCTCCAAGATATAAGTTAAGTGATGTAGGCGGAGGTAACATACATTCACTGACCTTTCACATTGAGGATGTAAGATTCCAGGAGGTTGTGGAAGTCATATCAGGGGTAAGCAATGAGTATGATATTATCCTAGGGTTAGATCTCCTGACTAAACATCACGCCATAATCAGCCTTGGGCGGCAAACAGTGGAGCTAAGTGGAACATTATTTTCATTAGGTGACACAGCTGCGAAGGACGCTCTGCTGCAAAATCCCTCTCCCAGTAAAGAACAATCAGCTAAGATTGAAGATATATTTGTGGGATAAAATACCATCCGGTACAGGAAAGCTACTTTGGGTGGACATTAATGCTGCTTCAACCGCAAACACACGATGCATAGTGGAACCGTTAGATGAAAATGATGAATTAGACACAGCACACTGTTTTGTGCACAGGAGTATAGTTCGTGCCGCAACAATTGCTGGAGTACAGAAGATACCGGTGCATATAGATAATTTTGGTACAGAAGACAAGGAGTTAGGAATGGGAATGTTAACAGCTAGAGGAAGATGGTTTTGATTGGTCAGACATTGACAATAGCGGCAAACCAGCTGCCTACAAAACTTCATTGCGCCAGAAGACATCACACTTAAAAGGAAACGAACAGGATATAGAAGCAGTGTTGGACGAGAAACAACCTATGCAACTATTGGCTCCTCAAAATTTGTCTTACCTAAACAACTCCCTTGCCTCCACCATCCCACAGTCGTTATCGCTACACAAGGCAAGATTGATGCCAACACTATGATGCAGCATATTGTACAGTTGAAAGAGCAACGTAAAACACGAATTATGATGTTGGACACAGGTATTTCTGGAACCTTCTTGCTCATAATTACGTGCTGCTTTCCTGTGTATCAGATGACAACCCAAGACAAACAATAACATAACACTACTTCAAATTCCAGTTGAATGGCTGCAAAAATCCTGACCATATATGTGTACTGCTAAAATGAATGTAGAGATAACTGTTGCTTGCTGCTTCATTGTGTTGTTACTGATCGTCAACTGCCATATTTGTAACATTACTTTCAGAAATTTTCTTATTGCTAATGTATTTCAAGCTGTTACAGAAAGAATGTATTATACAATTTTCCTGACAGGCTAAGGTTACCAGAGTGTTTTTGTTTCTTGTTTGTTAGCCATTTATAGATGAACATAAGAGAAAATTCTAGGACGTATTTTTCCAGATGGAGGAGGAATGAAGGGTGTATAACAATTAAGTATAATAATTATGTATTATTTATGGTTGTTCAAAGCAGAAAAATACGTAATTGTGTATTATAGGTTAAGTGAACAATTTAGAAACTTTGACACGTTAAACCACAATATTCGGAAGCTGCAGCAGTCGAAAAAGGAAAGACGGTACATGTGTCGTGTTTCTGCCCAACCTGAGAAGGCCCATGACCAGCGGAGTTTGTGCAGGAACAGTCAGCACTTCGATGGATCAACGACCGAACAGACAGGCAATGCTTCCAAAGAGAACAATGACCAGTGTAGTTCGCACATCAGCTGTCAATGCTCCAGGAACGGTCATTATACTGAACAAATGTGCGAGACATATCTGGCGATGTGGAGAAGGACGACAGAACAATGCTCGACCACGCCAGTATAGAGGTAAGACAGTGAAAAGCTGGCATGTGTGTCGACATTGGTCACGTTTCTGCCCGACATAGGAACTAGGCCTAAGCACAATTAGAAACTCAGACAGGAGAGTACTGCAAATGTTAGAATAAGGAAAGGTTCTCATAAAAGTATAATTAAAAATAATGTAAATATATTTCATCAAAATATTGGGAGTTTAAAGAATAAAGTAGATGAGCTTCTGGTTTGTTTAGAAGATTTAGAAGCTGAGAATGAAATAGATATACTATGCCTGTCTGAGCATCACATTGTTACTGATATGGATAAGGTAAATGTAAGTGGTTATAAGCTCTCTGCACATGTAATGAGAGAAAATATGGAGAAAGGAGGAGTTGCCATATATGTCAAAAATTATCATTGTGCAAAAAGTATAGAAACAAAAAAGTTTTGTGTAGAGAAACATATAGAAGCATGTGCCTGTGAGCTTAAATTAAATAAAGGAACATTCATAATTGTAACTGTATATAGGTCCCCATCAGGAAATTTTCATCTATTTCTGAAAAATTTGGACTCCTTGTTGTGCTCTCTGTCAGACAGGGGGAAGCAAATTATTATTTGTGGGGACTTCAATGTAGATTCTCTGAAAGAGGGTAATAGGAAAAATGACCTTGAAGTATTACTTGGTTCTTTCAATTTGCCACCCGTTATTGATTTTCCTACTCGGGTGGTAAAGGATAGCAGCTCACTGATAGATAACTTCTTTATAGACAAAGATAAGTTTAACCAGATAAATGCTCAGCCTGTTGAGAATGGTCTTTCTGATCATGGTGCACAGCTAGTTACAATATATGACATAGCTCCATTCAGCAATACTAAACAGTCCTCCAAAGTAATACGTTCAGTCAACGATTTAACAATTGCAAATTTCAGGGAAAGCCTACAGCAGTTAGACTGGGATGAGGTGTACCGTGAACCTGATGCCAATTTAAAATATAATTTATTTCATGACATTTTTGTAAATGCATTTGAAAACTGCTTCCCCAAGAAAATAGTTAAATATACTAGTAAGAAACCTTGTAACAAACCATGGCTTACTAAGGGTATAAAAATATCTTGTAACCGGAAAAGGGAAATGTATCTGACAGCAAGAAAGAGTAGTGACCCAGAAACTATCAAAAATTAAAAAAACTACTGTGTTATATTAAGAAAAGTTATTAAAAAATCCAGGAGTATGTGTATCATGTCTGAAATCAGCAACTCTGATAATAAAATTAAAACAATTTGGAATATTATTAAAAGAGAAACAGGTCAACCAAGAGCAGAGGAAGACAGTATTACCATCAAATTGAATGAAAACTTTACAAACAAAAAGTCAGAAGTTGAAAATATTTTTAATAATCATTTTCTAAATGTTGTGGATATAGTAGGATCCCGGTGTTCATTAGAAGATGCTAGGCTGTTAATGGAAGAGGCCATACCTATGCAATTTGATACAATTGAAATCTCACCCACTTCTCCCTCTGAAATTAGGAAAATAATAAACTTGCTTAAAAGCAAAAACTCACATGGAATTGATGGCATTTCCAGCAAAATACTAAAAGCTTGTTCTCAACAGATAAGTAAGATTCTCAGCCATCTGTGTAATAGCTCTCTGGAACAGGGCATTTTCCCTGATAGACTGAAATATGCTATTGTTATACCTTTGCATAAAAAGGGGGATAGATCTGATGCCAACAATTACCGTCCAATCTCCCTTCTAACAGCTTTATCCAAAATTTTTGAGAAAGTAATGTATTCAAGAGTAGCTTCACATATCTGTAAAAATGAAGTACTAACAAAATGTCAGTTTGGTTTCCAGAAAGGTTTTTCAACAGAAAATGCCATATATGCTTTCACCAGTCAAATTTTGAATGATCTGAATAACCGAACACCACCCATTGGGATTTTTTGGGATCTCTCAAAGGCTTTTGATTGTGTAAATCATGAAATTCTGCTAGACAAGCTCAAGTATTGTGGCATGAGTGGGACAGTGCACAAATGGTTTAATTCATACCTAACTGGAAGAGTGCAGAAAGTTGAAATAAGTAGTTCTCGTAACATGCAAAGATCAGCACATTCCTCAAACTGGGGAACTATCAAGAATGGGGTTCCACAAGGGTCAGTCTTGGGTCCTTTGTTGTTCTTATTATATATTAATGACTTGCCATTCTATATTCATGAAGAGGCAAAGTCAGTTCTCTTCGCTGATGATACAAGTATAGTAATCACACCTGAGAAACAAGAATTAACTGATGAAATTGTCAATACTGTCTTTCAGAAAATTACTAAGTGGTTCCTTGTAAACGGACTCTCACTGAATTTTGATAAGACACAGTACATACAGTTCCGTACAGTGAATGGTATGACGCCATTAATAAATATAGACCTTAATCAGAAGCACATAGCTAAGGTAGAATATTCCAAATTTTTAGGTATGTCCATTGATGAGAGATTAAATTGGAAGAAACACATTGATGATCTGCTGAAACGTTTGAGTTCAGCTACTTATGCAATAAGGGTCATTGCAAATTTTGGTGATAAACATAAATTAGCTTACTACGCCTATTTTCACTCATTGCTTTCACATGGCATCATATTTTGGGGTATTTATTGCACAAAAGCGTGTAATCAGAATAATAGCTAGAGTCCACCCAAGATCATCCTGCAGACATTTATTTAAGGATCTAGGGATATTCACAGTAGCTTCTCAGTATATATACTCTCTTATGAAATTTGTTATTAACAACCAAACCCAATTCAAAAGTAATAGCAGTGTGCATAACTACAATACTAGGAGAAAGGACGATCTTCACTATTCAAGATTAAACCTAACTTTGGCACAGAAAGGGGTGAATTATACTGGCACTAAAGTCTTTGGTCACTTACCAAATAGTATCAAAAGTCTGACAGATAACCAACAAGTATTTAAGAAGAAATTAAAAGAATTTCTGAATGACAACTCCTTCTACTCCATAGAGGAATTTTTAGATATAAATTAAGAAAAAAAGAAAAAAAAACAAAAATATTAAAAAAAATAAATAAATAAATAAAAAATAAAGAAAACAAAAAAACACAAAAAATTGTTATATTAACTTAAGTATGTTGTTAAATTAACCTAATTATGTCATGTATTGGAAAATTCGACTTGTTCCACATCATTACGAAATATCGTATTCATGATCCATGGAACTAGTATTAATCTAATCTCTAATCTAATCTAATCTAATCTCTAATCTCATGAGAAGCATAGACCGACGACCGAAGAATCAGTCCCCGCCCTAGAAACTTCGCGACCTTTGCGAAAACACCGAATAAATACTTCCGCCAACCGGGCGTAAGGTGGTCCTTTGAGGAGGTCGTTTGAGGGGAGAAAGAAGATATGAAGAAACGTCGCCTGGACGGATGCACTGATGGTTATTGAGCGAGCTAAAACATATTGTAATACTCTGTTTAAAGGGTCTTATGTCTCAATAAATTGCTGTTAGTGGAACCACCAATGTTTCTCTTACACCTCACCTACTGAGCCAGGGAAAGAGCCCATTCCATGGCCCAGAAAGTGTCGCTTTCCCTCCCACCATCCCTGATAAAATAACGACCTTTGCTCGCCTCTGACACTGACGCTCAATATCTAGTGTCTCTAAACCCCGACCTGCTACAATGGACACATTATTAATGCGTAAGTCGCTTCAATACATATCGGCATGTCGTTCACATACGACCTATTCGGCGCCATTGACGGTGCAATGCATGACATCATGAATGAAACTGTAGTTCTACACTGGCCCTCTGTTATAGGATTCTGCACCTCATGTGCGATATCAACCACAACATCAAGGGATTACCCATAACGGTCATGCCATCAGATTCAGTACCACTAGCACAAGACATTGTTTCGCACAACCATACAGCAGGACTTCGTGACATCAAACCAAATGTGAACATACTCCTGATGCAAGCACTCATGCTAGTGCCATTCTCATAACTTACATACTTTCCATTCAACAGCTCTCATGGCCCAACCACATCATGATTACGAATTCAAGCTTCACTGTTCATACCCGAACAGCCAGATATCTAGTCTGCTATTGCAGAGAACATTTCCGTGCAACAGTAAACATGTGATGAATCTGAACAATGTATGTTGGTGACCTGCAACCTCGACCAATGTGCTTTTCAGTAGTGTCAGACATCATTTTATACCTCATTTCCCAGCAAGCTTACAGCACACTCGAGATGGTGTTGATGTCTCACGGCAAAAATCCGACAGATCAGTGACTAACACAGATTCTTTATCGCGGAAAATGCGGCGGCAGGTCGCCTTCCAACTTTTGGAAAAACTTAAGCGCCATGGCTGGTTATAGCATTCTTTCAGATGCTTGGCTGTTATACATTTCGCAGCAAAGTCGCCTCTGCAGGCGAATTTAATCTTAACTGCACACAAGATTCGGCCATTATTTGAGTTTGTACAAGTGCCAATAGAATGCACGCCTTATTCGATTCAGACACTGTCGTGACCACCGCTGAAAGCACCGTGGTTCACAGAGTAGTAAGTATTGTTGGACCCAGCCGAAGCAGCACTGCTGAGCTGTTCAGCCACGACTGACCACTGAAAGTCACCTATGATCTCTGATCTCTCTGCACAACTGTCAATAAGCTGACTAAACAGCTGTAGGTTTTGAAACTGCAGTACGCAGCAGAAGACAGTTCAGTTGCTCAAACTGACCACCCATAACAACTCTGACGACACGAACCTAACCGGACAGGGTATTGCTCGTTCCACAGGCATTTCAGTTTTCAAGCTACAAAGTGCTTTCCACTATGTTAGCACCCAAATGCCTCTAACGATCTGTTTTAGGGGTGACAGATCATGGTGACTATAAGCAGCATCTACCTCCATAGGCTGGTGCTAGGATATGCAAGCTGAGTATAAGTAAGGATGATGCTACAACATCCAAGTCAACTTCCTGAGCAACAATCAGACATGCGGCATTTCACAGACTATTCATTTTTTATGACTCTTCCAGGACTGAAGTTTTTAGTCAAGACTAGGTCAGATGTCAACATGCTGCCTGTCAGTGCCTTCCTCTACACCAAATGCACCAATGCAGCTCCCTTGAAAGCATCAATGACTCTGCCCTATAGACATATGGACTAAAAACAATGGTGTTTGAGAGTGGACTCTCTACCAAGTGCAGGTGGGGTTTTGCGTCATTCTAGGCGCGGATTTCCTTATGAAAAATGCTTTTTTCATGGACTTACACGACGCACACCTCATTCATACTGTCAACAGCTGCATTATCTCCAGAGTCAAGGGACAACTGACATTCTGTGTCTACCATTCTGTGGGCATCCTCAGCAGGACTAACCTGGAGGACAATAGGGACTGCTGGGACCATTATTGCAGCAACCACGAATCAGCTATCTGTAACTTGGAGGAAAAGAGTGAAGAAAAAGGGTATGAATAAAATGAATTACGTAGAGAGGGCAATTTTCTGGAGGCTGCTATTTTGGAAGTGAAGTCTAATTTTCAGTCTGCACGAAAACCAACACAACAGCTCAGAACACAACAACATGGAGTAGTTTCTTCGCCTACTATTGCAGCCTCCAAGTCACTGTGACCTGCTATGGATAGGGGTGGGTCAAGCACAAGAGAGTACACTACATCCAGCCAACACCAGGTCTGCCAATTTCTTCATGCATTCGCTGAATAACATCTGATCATCTACACTAAACTGAGGCCATCTTTGATGAGATGTTACAGTAAATAGTCTTACACTCATCCAATGGCTCATGGTCCTCTCCTCGAAACCTTGTTTGTACGAGAAATTGATCATGACGTCCATGTAGTGACTGCCAGGCACTGAACGCCAGAATCCTTCCAGATAAATACTCTATGTCACAAGTCCAGGATTTCACAAAAGTTTCAGTTTGTTAGATTGCCATAAAGCTTGCAGTCAGATAGCTATGGCAAAGATAGACATACTAAAGACCCCAATGATTACCTCATTTGGGCTATTTGAACTTTTGGTTATGCTTTTTGGGCTTAAAAATGCTGTCCAGACATGGCAAAATTTTCTGGATGGTGCACTGAGGGGACTGCTCTGGATGACACACAGAGATTTTCCGAAAATGACCGGAACCATGAGAACCATTTGACAAAGTCAAAGTGGGCTAAATATCCGTGGAGTCCCACTAAATGAGGATATGTGCACTTTTGGTGAAACAGTGGTAACTTTCCTTAACTACAGAGTGTCGACTGAAGGCATCTCGCCGCGTGGGATTAGCCGAGCGGTCTCAGGCGCTGCAGTCATGGACTGTGCGGCTGGTCCTGGCGGAGGTTCGAGTCCTCCCTCGGGCATGGGTGTGTGTTTGTCCTTAGGATAATTTAGGTTAAATAGTGTGTAAGCTTAGGGACTGATGACCTTAGCAATTAAGTCCCATAAGATTTCACACACATGTGAACATGTGTGAAGGCATCTCCCCTCTACTGGAAAAGCTGGGGGTGTTACGTTCTCTTCCTCAACCTCAGAGCTACCGAGAGTTCAGGCGTTTCTCGGATTGGTAAATTTGTATCGCCGCCACCTTCCTGGAACCACTGATGTTCAGATACCTCAAACCAACGCATTAGCTGAAAAGCGGCAAACCCCAGAGAAGAATTTTCTCTTTAAGGAGCTGAAAAATAGCCTAGC
Source organism: Schistocerca serialis cubense (assembly GCF_023864345.2). Lineage (NCBI taxonomy): Eukaryota > Metazoa > Arthropoda > Insecta > Orthoptera > Acrididae > Schistocerca > Schistocerca serialis. Next base: position 1,197,937,356 of record NC_064638.1, on the reverse strand, counting down.
TGACACAGTGGCCCTATCATAAACCATCCCTGGAGCACATGTGGCCTTAGTAGTGAATACCAGCCAGTTCGCAAGTGGCACAGCAATCCTTCAAAAAGTGAGGCGACATTGAGAACCATTGAGTTTTTTATCGTAGAAATTACAGCCTGCTCTGCATTGCTTATAACAGGAAACTCTTCACAATGTACGAAAGCATTAAATGCTTCCAACTCTTAAAAATATGGCATTTCAGTCTGTGATCACTATTTTTTATTTTCAATGACCGGTTTCAGGCTAGCTGCCCATCTTCAGATCTGTTAAACAAAGTTAAAAACATAATTAACAAGTGAGATACAGTTAGTGACAGAAATATCTTAGTTTACAAAAAGATATTTTGGAACGTATTAAATGCCAACATACCATATATTGCAGTTACAGAGTAACTTGTCAGTACAGAACTATCGGTTTAACAGATTAAAATTTACTTTAGTTATGCAAATAAAATGACTTAGTTCAGTCATAAGGAAGATATGGATGTGATGTGGAATACTGCGATAGCTGCAAAGGAAATGAAAGTCATAAGAATGGTACAGATATTTCTATTTCCAGGGCCACAGCCATCAGCAGGAGATGTTTCCGATAAATCACTCGTTGTCAAATGTAGTCCAGTTGAGACCGCAATCATAATATTTAATTGTAATTTTAGTGATCAAATATTTATGTGGCTGGTTTCCTAGGACGATTCTCTTTGGCGTGCGTGGCGCGCGGCGGTGGTGGCCTGCGGTGGGAATGATTCACATTTCAATCTAGCAGCAGGAGGCATTAGAATGGAAAGGCCAGTTGGGACTAAACGTTTTTTCCTCTAGACGGCTGAATAGCGAACTAATACTCAATATGTGTTGGGCAGCTTCCATGATCACGTGTGTTCCCCACGGAAATTTGAGAAGATTCAATATGCACATGTGTTTCCGCTGGACGATTATTCCCTCCCATGTAAATTGTGCAGTTGACAGCTTCTGCACATTTCCCATCTCTATTTGGTTGAGAGAACATCGATTGTGGTGTGTGCATCTAGCAGGTGAAAGTTGGGAGGAAGACATGTTTGATGGTTCCCTAGACATGACAAACACTGTATATGATAAGAACGATTTGGAATCTGTTATAACACCGACATCGGTATTCAAGGGTGAAAATATCAGTTTCATCTATTTTTTTCGAGTTTTCACATAAAGGTCTTCGCAGACGAGATAAGTTTCTAGTTACTCAGCGGTATGCACCACGCTTCACCTCGCTAATGTTTCGGGTTTCTAGAGAAATAATTTCCAATCTATATCTTCGGAATTATACAGTTCAAACGATGGGTAGCATACTGCTATGTGCTTGATATCGATTAGGGTTGCTTAAATGGTATGATATCCTGGCGAACCATGTAAAAATGCAAGCAGATTGGGGCCAGAAACAGTAACGCTTCTGTGCCGAGGGAAACCGACACAGCCTTTGTACAACAGCTCGGAGGTTGACCTCTGTCTGCTGAGGGTGCTGTGGTCATGCGTCTGGCCAGTGTATGTGTGGGGGCAGATGACGTGTGACCATGGGCTGCAGTGGATGACCTATCGACCTGATGGGAAATATCTAGTGCTGCTCGGACTATATACGGTCCATGTGCTTATGTTGTCTGTCTTTGCGATGTATGTGCGAAAGTCTGATGGTCGATAGCTATATGCAGGGTGCAGGAGTTGTGATTTTGTATGGTGCAGGATAGGAATTGTGTGTTTACTACATCGAAATGGCATGAGGTGATATATAGCCAGATTGGAGATTGGTTTCATGCTGAATTATTCAAGCTTTTGTCGTCAGTGGCCGAGCAGTGTAATTGAGGAAGTGTCTTCCCACTTTTCCTGACCTGTAGACAACTTCTGCAGGATTTAACTGTCTGTGTAATATGGCGATCTGTACAAAATAGTCTTGTTTGCAGAAAAAAAGGCGGACAGCACTGCCACACTGGCAGCATCAGTATTTTGGGGGTAAAATCAGTAAGGGCAAAAAAGAATACTCCATTCATTCACAAAACATACTTTTTGCTGAGGCATAGGAGCCTCTACAGACTGATTCGAACAAGATAGGAGCAAGGTATCTACAGAAAGTTCTGAGAGAAACGTGATGTCTTCTTTGTCCAAGTGTTCAAAGATAAGTTGAAGTAGACCATCCATCTCTGGCAGGATGCTGTCCCTCATCCGCCATTGCGGCATTATGACATCTCTAGACCAGTAGCTGTATGACACCGAAAATTTAAGCCATTTTTCTCTTCTGTAGGACAGTGCTTCGAATTCTGTTTGCATAATTGTATCTGATCTTTCCATCTGCCCTGAGACAGTGCTCTCTTTCTCAAAAACAAGTATGCTTTTCTGATTAATGGTGTTTTTGCAAGCAGGCACAGACACGATGAAGGCTTTTAGAGGTGAGAACGTTTACCACTTTGAAGACGTTTGTTGAAATCAGGAGGTCACAATTTCCAGGAAGGGTAACATTGGGCACCTCGTTGGACCATCAGGAAGAATACAATGGATGTTATTCTGGACTGTTTTCGTAAACAGGTTATGTTAGCACAAGAATTTCCATGCAGACAAGCTGAGACATCACGAAATCTCCTACAACAACAATAAAAGTGACCATTATCTATTTCTGCGGCACTTTACGACTTCTGGGAAGGGTTGATATGTAATGTACTGTATGTCCAATTAGGATAGCTATGAAGAATGCATGCTGTGTTATTGTGGGAAGCCGGCCAGAGTGGCCGAGCGGTTCTACGTGCTACAGTCTGGACCCGTGCGACCGCTACAGTCGCAGGTTCGAACCCTGCCTCGGGCATGGACGTGTGTGTTAGTTAGGTTTAAGTAGTTCTAAGTTCTAGGGGATTGATGACCTCAGATATTAAGTCTCATAGTGCTCAGAGCCTTTTGAGCCATTTTGGAAGGATGTGGAGAGGGGGATGGGGGTTTAACAGAGGGGTAGGGGTTAATAAATCGATCAGTTGAATTAAGTAGTCAACCAAATTGATAAGAACGAGAGGGGGCTATTCAAATAACTCAGTCCTGAGAGTGAACCTGAATCAGGGGGTGGGGGTGGGTTGGAATTTTCCTGGGTGGTGGGTTAGGGGGAGTGGGAGTGGGAGCGGGAGTGGGAGTGGGAGGGGGAGGGGTAAAGGGAGGAGGAGGGTCAGGGGAGCAATAGGTTAAGTACCTGTCAATCAAAGGAGAACAATCGGTTAATGATGTGTCAATCAAAGGAGATAATAGGTTAATGACTTTTCAATCAAAGGAGAACAATAGGTTTTCCTCTCAGTGCATACCTGCCCCTGATGCAGGCAACTTGCACTAACAAAATGCGCTGATACCCACTTTGCCCTACTACTGGTAACTTATTCTGACCGATGATTGAGAATGAGATCCGCAAAACTCTGTCCGGGCTGCTGTAACGGTAATCACTCCCATGTCGACCAAGAACTTGGTCTTCTACACCACGATGAAACACTCTCTTCCTGGCAGTGCAGATGACACCCCTCAAAAACTCTCCTCATCGCACCAACTCTGGAAAATTAACGCGCCTCAGCCCCTCCACGTTCCAACACTTGGAATTGAGGCTGTGTGTGGGATCATTCACCAATAAACTCTGTACTGTATGTCTCACATGGCCCCTCCAAAAATACCATGCAAAGTACAGCTCCAATTGAGAGACTTGCAGCCAAACTTCAGTGACATTCTCTGATGTCAGCATGAACCATCTTTAATCCTTCAATCATCTCCCATATTTTTTACTGCTCGCTGGAGGACAGAAGCGTGAGAAACTGCACCCAAGCTTCTATCTGTCAGGCACCTAACAATGGCAGGCATCAAATTCTGAGAACGCCACCGCGAAATTGCACATGCCTGGCGCGTAGACAGCGACCAGCACGCCATACTCGGCGAGGTGCCAGCCAGTACCTCCAAACCTCTACTGCACCACTGGCCTCTACATCCCAGCTGATACAAAATGCTGATCGTTCCCCAGGGGTCGCCTCTGTCAGCACCCTGCTATTGTCACCGACCAGCTGTCTTCTGGGAACTCTCTGGCCCAACCACACATGATTCTCTCAAGCGCACCACTCTTCACAGAATGGTCGCACTCACAGGTTCAGTAGAAAAAATATTGAAATGAGATGAATCAGAGGAAATGAAGTTAGAGCTCTCACTACACGATCACACGTTATTCCAAGTCCTGAATCGACCCGCTCCCACCGATGGCATTTCGACTGAGTGACAGAAATGGAAAGAAATGGAAGAGGACAAGCCAACAAGAGCTTGTTGTCTTTCAAATTGAGAAGGAAATCCGCTCATAAGATTGGTTCGCACATGTCTGCTGTCATGAACTACCAAGTGCACTTTGTTGCCAGTCCAAGATCTACTGTTAATTTGACAGTTACGAATAGTCACACTGATGTGTCATTAGCTGCTCTGAGTTGTGTGTGAAGAGCCTACTGTCGATGATGATGTTGTTGTGCCTGCCATGACACTGACTACCATTCTTGTATACATCGGGAACTGCTTCTTTGACGTGTGATTAAACACATTGAGTCAGGCTGGTTTGACATTCCTTATTATTGCGTAGGCGTCTTGATTTCATGGGGCGGTCCAGTGCGCCTATCCTGGGCCGTCATTGGAGTTTGGGAACTCGCAAGGTGTTGAGAGTTGTGCACTCTGCTGATAAGGCTTGTGTGAAACTAGCAAAGATGAGACCACGTCCCCATGTCAGCTGTCACACTGTTATTGTTTACAGGAGAAAGGGATGGGGGGCAGGGTCATGCATGTCTGCGGGTCGGCGTCCTGCGGTCGGTTGTTGTCGGTGATTCTGGCGTTGGCTCGGTGTCCAGTGTCATTGCACGCTCGGGGCTGCTGTGGTGAGGTAGCTGGTTTGAAATCCAAGGCATTGTTGTGTCTTGAAATTGCTTCTTGTTATCTCTGTTGGATTTCGTAAAGTATATCTTACAAATTTAGCTCAAAATCATCCGGACCTTGTTCACTAAAAATTAGCCCTGACTGTAATGAGGTAGGTAATCATAGCATCCACATGGTGCACAATGACGCTTCTGGCAAGATGCTAGGATTCTCTATTGCTCACAGATGTCTCCAAAATTGCGAATCAGGACGCTGAAACATCCTAGGTGTGTTCATTAATAGGTGCACTTGCGTGGTATGCTGAAAGCATAATAGTTGCACTGCCTACCACCAGGTGAAAATATGGCGCTGAAAGCAGCCCGCATTTGAAATATTTCCTGTTTTGACGTCGGTATGCTGTTTATCGCTTGACGACACATTTCGGTTTCTTTTGTGAAGCGACATTGGTGTAATGGTTATCAAGGTTGAAGTTTTCAAAATGAAACACTATGGCTGTTGAGAAGGAAGACCTTGCAATGCTGGTTTAATAGCAGTGCTGCATTGCGGGAATCGTTGACTGACACAGCTGTGAAGGGATCATGCATCAATCAATGGGCTAAAGAATATGCTCAAGAAATTTGAAGATAGAGGTGAGTTAAATGATGCAGCAGGGAGAGGAAGGCGGCCGACTCCCGTGGCAGTTGTTGATGAAGTTGCTGTAGCTATAGTCTTCTTGTGCAGCACGTGCCTCAAATTCTGAAGCCAGTGCTTGGGCTGTGTTATGGGGATTGTCTCTCTCCTTGCCAACAGGACAAAAGATTTTGAGGTGCATTTTACATTGGCAACTCTGCAAGACTCAGTGTGTGTACCAAATGAAGCCCCAAGACAAGCTACAACACCAGGACTTTGCCCTCCGTTTTTTGGCACATATGGGAATGGATGACACTAAGCCAGGAAATATTCTTTGGACGGACGAGGCACGTTTTTCTCTGTGAATGCACAGAACTGCGCAGATGGGGTTCTGCTCCCAAATATGTTGTGCAGGAGCATCCACTGCCTTCAGCTTATCCGACTATGTGGCGTGGTTTCACAAGCTGCCTCATTCTTGTTATGTTTTCTTTGAGGAGATGACTTATCAACGACCTGTTAGGCGTACAGTGACATGAGATTGTTTTTGATGGCCCTATAGAAAACAAAATGAAATAAAATTGATTTGGCATCGTCCAGACTAACAATATCTCACGCTTTGCGTGTGACTGTAATTACAGAGTGCATGTTTCCTAGTTTATGTGTGCTACAGAAGACACCATAAATTCTAATGAACAGCATCACTTGGTCGAAAACATGGCTACAAAAAAAATAAAATAAAAAATAAGAAGCTACAGGAAAACATCCTTCATCACTGTTCATTACAGATGGAGCCTCAAAGTGAAGAAATCTTATGCATGTGTAATATGTGTGAAACACTGGTCCGATGTGAGAGAGGGCCTCATGGCCCTAATCTGATCATGTTAATTAAATTAATAAAATATAATAAAATAAATATATTCTAGCTAAAATTATTTTAAAATGTCAACTTACTTTGCTCACAGAACTTTTAAATGCATAGTAAGTTTCTATTTTTCTCTCCAACGATTTTGCAACCATTTCGCGTTCCGATTGCCGTTTCTTAGAATTCAGAATAGCTTGATGCCTTTTTGCTGAGTTAAGCCACTTTTATACACTCCTGGAAATGGAAAAAAGAACACATTGACACCGGTGTGTCAGACCCACCATACTTGCTCCGGACACTGCGAGAGGGCTGTGCAAGCAATGATCACACGCACGGCACAGCGGACACACCAGGAACCGCGGTGTAGGCCGTCGAATGGCGCTAGCTGCGCAGCATTTGTGCACCGCCGCCGTCAGTGTCAGCCAGTTTGCCGTGGCATACGGAGCTCCATCGCAGTCTTTAACACTGGTAGCATGCCGCGACAGCGTGGACGTGAACCGTATGTGCAGTTGACGGACTTTGAGCGAGGGCGTATAGTGGGCATGCGGGAGGCCGGGTGGACGTACCGCCGAATTGCTCAACACGTGGGGCGTGAGGTCTCCACAGTACATCGATGTTGTCGCCAGTGGTCGGCGGAAGGTGAACGTGCCCGTCGACCTGGGACCGGACCGCAACGACGCACGGATGCACGCCAAGACCGTAGGATCCTACGCTGTGCCGTAGGGGACCGCACCGCCACTTCCCAGCAAATTAGGGACACTGTTGCTCCTGGGGTATCGGCGAGGACCATTCGCAACCGTCTCCATGAAGCTGGGCTACGGTCCCACACACCGTTAGGCCGTCTTCCGCTCACGCCCCAACATCGTGCAGCCCGCCTCCAGTGGTGTCGCGACAGGCGTGAATGGAGGGACGAATGGAGATGTGTCGCCTTCAGCGATGAGAGTCGCTTCTGCCTTGGTGCCAATGATGGTCGTATGCGTGTTTGACGCTGTGCAGGTGAGCGCCACAATCAGGACTGCATACGACCGAGCACACAGGGCCAACACCCGGCATCATGGTGTGGGGAGCGATCTCCTACACTGGTCGTACACCACTGGTGATCGTCGAGGGGACACTGAATAGTGCACGGTACATCCACACCGTCATCGAACCCATCGTTCTACCATTCCTAGACCGGCAAGGGAACTTGCTGTTCCAACAGGACAATGCACGTCCGCATGTATCCCGTGCCACCCAACGTGCTCTAGAAGGTGTAAGTCAACTACCCTGGCCATCAAGATCTCCGGATCTGTCCCCCATTGAGCATGTTTGGGACTGGATGAAGCGTCGTCTCACGCGGTCTGCACGTCCAGCACGAACGCTGGTCCAACTGAGGCGCCAGGTGGAAATGGCATGGCAAGCCGTTCCACAGGACTACATCCAGCATCTCTACGATCGTCTCCATGGGATAATAGCAGCCTGCATTGCTGCGAAAGGTGGATATACACTGTACTAGTGCCGACATTGTGCATGCTCTGTTGCCTGTGTCTATGTGCCTGTGGTTCTGTCAGTGTGATCATGTGATGTATCTGACCCCAGGAATGTGTCAATAAAGTTTCCCCTTCCTGGGACAATGAATTCACGGTGTTCTTATTTCAATTTCCAGGAGTGTATGTTCGACTTTCTTGACTCAATTGACTACTCGAGATAAGTGCGTTTACTGCCACACCCCTGACGTTTCATTCCAATGTTGAGTATTTTATGTTTCGAGTCGTCATTTTCGTTTACATGTCAGTGCCATAATTTCCAGGGTTGTGAGAGCTATCTGCTGTGGAGTTTGGCATCTGAAAGATGAAAGTGAGGCTATGAGGGAGTACCCTTTTTACGGAAAAATCGAATTATAGTAACAAAGTGTAGGAAAAAGCAGTGTCAATAGAGTTTGTTAATGACCAGAGCACAATTAATAGTGGAAGTTCTAGTCAAAGGCAGTGTGATAAATTGTTCGCACTCTTGAGAACTGAAAGAAAAGCGAATATGTCTTCCAGACACTTCAGAGGACAAACATTTATTTTCACAAGAAAATATGTGCTCACACACACATCAGACAGTATGTAGAACACAGTAAATACCACCTTTTTCCTTCATCATTTGTATTTTCTCTTTTTTATAGGTGCCAAATAATAACGAAAATAATGTATCTCATCCAGTAATTCTGAGTTTTCTACTGTTGAAATAATTTTCATTAAAATACGTTTATCGATTTACCTTCTTACCTTTGCACAGTGTAGATTCTTTCCCTATAGAATGTAAGAACTTTTTTCTTTTAGATATTTCGTCTCTTTTGTAGGAGAATAGTAATAGGAAAAAATACCAGGGGCTTGTGTAACTATTCATTGTGCCACGAAAACAAAACAAACAACTCAATAAAGATTAAGAAAACACAAAATCACAAAATAAATTTCTGTCTCCATGCATGCGCAGCGTGCAGCATACTTAGAAATTTAAAACTCCACATTCGATACAATCTACAGACGAGGCCAACGAGTCTTTCTCGTCAGCCACGTATATAGATCACTGTCGTCATAAACACACTTACATCGTGATTGGTCGCTGATTTACACACAAGTACGAAAGTCGTACACACTTTGAGTAGTCAATTTTGACGAAAAAGTCGCTTGTGTAAAATCATATTTACGCTACAGTTCTGTGCAACACGTTGGAATCTTGAAGAAAACAATAACAAACACAGAACTTTCAACACGCCAAAAATTTTGTCTTCAAAGTTAATATCGTGGTTAACATTCACAACACCTTCAACATGGAAGTAAAAAAAGACAGGTAGATCGCACTATAGGCTTAGGCTGTACGTTGTTTTTTAGCCAGAGTAGGCGGGGTCCAAAACGTATCATACTACGATTGCTTCTTGCTCATTATCGCTGTCTGTGCACGCAACAACTGTTGCATACGCAGACATTACAAAATTACAGTGCTTACATGAAAAAATTAGTGTCAAGAACGCAATTTTGAACGTTTTTTCTGGTATTCAATGCATATTTGCTCTGCTACATCTACATCCATACTCTGCAAGCCACCTGATGGTGTGTGGCGTAGTGTACCTTGAATACCTCTATCGGTTCTCCCTTCTATTCCACTCTCGTATTGTATGTGGAAAGAAAGATTGTCGATATACCTCTGTCTGGACTCTAATCTCTCTGATTTTATCCTCATGGTCTCTTCGCGAGATATACATAGGAAGGAGCAATATACTGCTTGCTTCCTCGTTGAAGGTATGCTCTCAAAACTTCAACAAAAGCCTGTACTGTTCTACTGAGCATCTCTCATGCAAAGTCTTCCACTGGAGTTTATCTGTCACCCCCATAACGCTTTCGCGATTACAAAATGATCCGGTAACGAAGTGCGCTGCTCTCCATTGGATCTTCTCTCTCTCTTCTGTCAACCTTATCTGGTATGGATTCCACACCGGTGAGCAGTATTCAAGCAGTGGGCAAACAAGTGTACTGTAGCCTACTTCCTTTGTTTTCGGACTGCATTTCCTTAGGATTATTCCAATGAATCTCAGTCTGACATATGCTTTACCTACGATTAATTTTACATGGCGATTCCATTTTAAATCATTCCTAATGACTACTCCCAGATAATATATGGAATTAGTTGCTTCCAGTTGCTGACCTGCTATATAAGTGATATGAAACATTTGACTTTGTTAATGTAGCTTGTTTTGTTAATGTAACATTTCACACAACCAAGAAGAGAAGGATGTGGCGTCAAAAGGCTACTTTCATAACGAATTTCGTTCCACTTTTACTATATTTGTATCGATAGCTAATGAAGCTGCAACTCCGAAACCAAGGCTTATTTGCTTACTGCTACTGCTTCCCGTTAGTCACATTTTCTACTTTCAAATCGTTTGCACAACATTTTTAATTTTCATGTTTGCAAAAAACTTACCTATGTGCTCTCTGTTAATCCATAAATGTGTGAAATGAGGAATGCGACAAGGCATGCTATCATATCTTGCATATGTCAACAAACAGAGTTCTTGTTTTGTGGAATAGAGTTCTTGTTTTTTTAGATTGTCAGTGCATTAGTGTCACTGTAGTTTACACGGTTTCTCACTCTGATATATTACCTATGTTGTGTCATTCAGTGTGTGTACGATAATGGCAATCTACAGGGTAAAAAAAGGACATACTTTTTTAAACATCTTCCAGCATTGTGAAGTGCTATAAATGTCATTAAGGGAATGATCTCCAACTCTTAAGACTCCCCTAAAATGGATATTTTGCTTTAAGATGTATGTGAGTAACTTTTTTTAGTAAAGATTGCCTAACTTGTGTAAGATGTCGGTCAACGTTTCCAACAACAGCCTGTCTGCTTCTTTTCCTGCACTATTTCTAACCAGTACCTCTGTCAGTTTTTCAGAAATAACCAAACAGAGCACAACTGGAATATACATCTACTTTGATCATCTGTTTGATTTTACTTTTGAATTTCATTTTAATATTTTCAGAGTATATAACCCTATACCATGTTTTGTGATATACCCATAGATAGTTAGTTACTTAGTTAGTTAATTGCATGTTCCATGTGTCATTTGCGTGATAAATCATAATGAAATGGAACGAGTCATTATATGTTGAGATCTTCTTTTTTTTGTAAATGTGCCATCATGTTAATCATTTATTAGTTTTTTAATTACAGACAGACAGATATTAGTCATTAATTCCTAGTAATAACCATTTACACATTTCAATAATAGATAATCGTTTGTGGAATAGGAGGTGTTATCAAAGAGAAACTTTTCAATCTAGTTTCAGATTTTACTTTGCTCTCTGTCAGGCATTTTATATCAACAGGTAACTGATCAGAAATTTTGGTTGGATTGTGAACTCCTGTTTGTGCTACAGATATTCTTAACATGCATAATGAATGTAATTTTTTTCTTCTGGTATTGTAAATATGTACAACATTGTTCCTGTTCAAGTGCAATAGATTATTTACAACAAACTTCATGAAGGAATAATTATACTGTGAAATGGATAGATTGCTACCTGTATGCTGAGCAGCCAAAGCACTCTTCAGAAAGGAAGTGAAGCACGCATACACTTTAATACAACATACACACAACACACACACACACACACACACACACACACACATGACCACTGTCTCCAGCCATTGTAGACAGAATCTTTTGTAAAGGGGGACGAAATGTGAACAATGAATAACAATCAGTGTGAGGAGTTTATGGCAAGAAAATTTTGCTTGAATGGATACACTTTCAAATGAAATGTGATTCTTTTAAACTTTAGACTAAGATCGAATTGATTAATACATCTGTAAAAAACGCAAGCTGGAATTTTTGATGAAGCAACAATGTCTTCACACAATCAAAGCACCCAACATACTCGAACCTGGGCACAGGCATGTCAGAGTGATGTCACAGGGAAGTATCACAGTGGTGAACCATGGAGGTATAAATGCAGTGAACCTAATGTTTTGGGCTGCTTCAGATCCCGGACATTGGCTTCAAGTGGATGTAAAGACAACTCCCATCTTTTTCTACCTCCATTGCGTTCAACCACAGACAAATATGTATGTCAGTGCTTACGACCATAGATACTCGGTAGCTCTTACTGCATGGAAAGTAGTCACTTTTGTAAAAACATCATTTCATTTGAGGCTCCCAGGGGCCAACATTTGTGTATATAAGTGGGATTCTAATACAGCAAGCATTTAAGACTGTGGGAGGTGGAAACATAGCTAGATTCCATACATATAAAATAAGGATAGATTGGTGTTAGTTTTCTTAATTTATAATGATTACATTCTACGTAACACCTTCTATAATAATGGCCCTACTAATACTTAGTTACTGTTAATCGGACTTATAAGTAAGCTTACATTTTTTTCCAGTTCATTTTAGTACTATTTAAGAATACAAGATGGCGGAAGGTATACAGGCTGTGGCAAAACGCTCCGCCTTTAACGATAATTTTATCTGTACCAAGTGCCGTTTTTGTAGTGAAAAAGTGATAAAGGACTCCAAATGTGCTCAACATTTCAGAAATTGTGCCACTCTGAATGTTTCAAGCGAGCCGATAATAAGGAAATAGCGTGGACTGTGTTACATAGTGTGATGGTCGTGAATTGGCAATTCAAATGTGCATTGAAGGTGCGAAACTTTCTGTGCAGAATCACTGCTCAGTGCAGTAAAAGACGCCAGAAACTACGTCAAGATGCTTGAAGATTCATTAAGGTATATTACACAAAACTCTATGAAATCTAGAAGTAATGAAGCGTCTCAAGATACTGTGTGCAATTCATATTTCCATCCTATACTTAAACTGACGAATTATCATGCACCGCCACGTAACAGTGACAAAATTTCGTCGCCTAGTATAACTAATTCAAAGCTTATAAAGAACAGAAAGAATGACAAGGCAACAACATGTAAAGAGCCGAGGAATAAACGTGAAATCAGTAAATATTCTGACAGTCATGGCAGAGGAATCACAAACATTTTACGAAGTGATCACAGTGTAAACGCCACCAGTATCATCAAACTAGGAGCTCCTGTGTGTGAAGTCGTTAAGAATTGCTCCAATAAGGAATGGTGCACGTGTAAGTAGGCTGTTTATGTTTTCTCTATGTAAGTAGGCTGTTTATGTTTTCTTATTGGCAACGTTATGTAGCGCTCAATATGAAAGTCACTGGCTGTGCTGTGTGCAGTCTGTGGCTGCTTTGCATTGTTGTAATACTCGCCATTGTAGTGTTAGGCAGCTGGCTGTGAACAGCGCGTAGCATTGCGCAGTTGGAGGTGAGCCGCCAGCAGTGGTGGATGTGGGGAGAGAGATGGCGGAGTTTTGTAATTTGTCATGAACTGCTATATTTATATATGATGATATCAAGGTAAATACATTGTTTGTTCTCTATTAATATCTTTCATTTGCTAACTATCCCTATCAGTAGTTAGTGCCTTCCATAGTTTGAATCTTTTATTTAGCTGGCAGTAGTGGCGCTCGCTGTATTGCAGTAGCTTGAGCAGCGAAGATTTTTGTGAGGTAAGTGATTTGTGAAAGGTATAGTTTAATGTTAGTCAGGGCCATTCTTTTGTAGGGAATTTTGAAAGTCAGTTTGCGTTGCGCTAACAAAATATTGTGTGTCAGTTTAAGCACAGTCCTGTAAAATTGTTCAAAGGGGAAGTTTCACACGGTAGTAATAGCAGGTGCTAACAACATGTACAAAAATGAACTCAAAGAAGCCACTAGATGCTTAATGAAAACAATGACATTACGGGACAAGGAAACGAATATTGCTGTGGGAATTCCACACAAGCAAGATCTTCCAGATTTCTCCTGTGTGAACAAAGAGATCCAGAAAGCCAACAGATGGTATTACAAAATCTGCCAAGCCTTTCAGAACGCTTTATTTCTCCCTACAGGGGACTTGGAATGTGAATTCTTTACCAGACATGGCATGCCCTTCAATAGGAGGGTAAAATCATTTCTCAGTAAAAAAAAATTGTGGAATTTTTGAGAAGTGCGCATAGCACACCTGATTTAACAACCATTCCTCTACCTGATACAGTACTAACAGTTTCACAGGAAGCTAATCATAGTCAATTATAGTCCAATGAAGTGTCCCAAACCGCAGGAACAGCATCAGAAGATTGCTCCCACACTGATAGTAGGACTACACAATCAGTGTCAACACCGGATACCTCTCAAGGAAGATACCCAAGAAAAAGTTATGCTAGCATCGTGAATACAGGTGCAGAAGTTCCAGATTATGTTATAAATACAAAAGAAACAACACCAGCAACAGTGTCCATTGAGCAGGGCAGAATGAGAAGACTAAAGCCTTCCCACCAGAATGATTTTTAGTGGAAAACAGAGCAAAGAAGAACAACACAAGATAAACAGGGTCATGACTTTATTTGAGCTGAGTGGTTCATCAGAAATGACCAAAAGCAGTAGCTGCAGTAAGCAAATTAAATCCAACCTTCTGCCATTTAATACAATGTATCATAAAGTTCAGTCTCTGACTAACAAATTGCAAGAACTAGAAATAATGATGTTGCTGTTGATGTTATCTGCATAACAGAACATTGGGTAGAAGAACCGCAAATAGAAACACCAAGGATCCCTGGCTTCTCCCTAGTCAGTTCATTTTGCAAGTCTTGTTATAAACATGGAGGCATTGCTATCTTTGCAAAGCAAGATTTAACGTATAAAGCAATCCAAACATATCCTGAACTTAATAAAGAAAAAGTCTTTGAAATGGCGGCTATTGAACTTACTGACTTTCAGCTAGTTATTATAAGTATATACAGATCCCCTGACGCTGACATAGAATAACTCCTGTGTACATTTGAAATGATATTAAATATTGTTGAACTGAAGAAAAAGAAAATCATTTGTGGACACTTCAACATAGACTTTTTGAAACCCTCAAACAACAAAGATGAGTTACTGTATAGGACAAAGAGTTTCAACTTAATCCCCACAGTAAATACACCAACAAGAATCACTGGGCATAGTAAAACTGCACCAGACCAAATTTTTATTCAAGAAACTTTTTCTCCATACAGTAGTGAAGCAGTTAAGATGGGATACAGTGATCGTGAGGCTGTGTTGTTATCATTGGAATTGTGTTCAGAGAAATTATTCCTCATTAAAATAACTGAGTGCAGCGATTTCAGTGATAGCAATATAGCAAACTTTTACAACATATGAAGCCGAGAAACATGGGATGAAGTGTTGAACGAAACAGATGTAAATAGAATGTTTGATAACTTTCATAGATCATGTAAGTACTATTTTGACATAGTCTTCCCACTAAAGCAACATAAATTAAAACCAACCAGAAACAAAAGTTGGATTACTAAGGGCATAAAAAACTCCAGTGCAAGGAAAAGATTTCTACATTCATATAAAAAAAATAATAATATATCATTAGAAATGCAAAATTATGACAAAGCATACAGTAAGATCTAACAGAAAGTTATTAAAGAGGCAAAGAAAAGGGGAAATGATGAATATATCTGCAACTCAAAAAATAAAACACGGGCCACATGGAACATCATCAGATCTGAAACACACACAAAACCAGTGACAAAAAATATTAACTTAAAGCTGGAAAACAAACAAGTATCTGATGCTAATCAGTATCTGTAGCTAATATCTTCAACGAGTACTTTGGCAAAGCTGCAAATGATCTTATTCAAAGCAACTGTCAACCTACTAATATGCATTGCATTGAGAACTATAAACCTCCCATGGGGTCTGTGTTTCTAAAGCAGGTCACACAGAGTGAGCTCATACTGGCAATGAGCTCATTAAAGAAACTTTCATGTGGTTTTGAGGAGATTCCAGATTGTATTATAAACCAAACAAGATATCATATTGTAGAACCTCTGAAGTATATTGTTAATCACTTCTTTTCCACAGGCACCTTTCCAAATCTTCTAAAGATTGCAAAAGTAACCCCCTTGCACAAAAAGGGAGCCACAGACAATGTCAACAATTACAGACCAGTAGCACAGCTTAGTGGCTTCTCAAAGATCTTTGAGAAGCTCTTTTATAATAGGTTGCTAGAGTTTGTTTGCAAAAACTCATTGCTGTCAAATCATCAGCATGGCTTCAGGCAATCTAGATCCACAACCACAGCAGTCTATGAATATTTGCACTCCATTGTAAAAGCTATAGATGAAAAGGAAATGGCTACTGGAATGTTCTTGGACCTATCCAAAGCATTAGACATTTTAGATCATGGTATTGTACTAAGTAAGTTGGAAAGAAAGGGAATTAGAGGTATTCCAAGTGAATGGATTAGATCATATCTTACTAGCCAGCAACAAAAGGTTGTTCTCAAACAAGACACAATAACAGAAAACATTTCAAGAAGAACAACATACACATCAGAAAAAACCACCACCAAATATGGTGTGCCACAAGGATAAACGTTAGGTCCTATCCTCTTTCTATTGTATACTGATGACCTGAATGACACTGTCCATGCAAAACAGAAAATTTTATTTGCAGATGATACCAATATTTTGCTCCCCAAATAGCAAAACTCCTTTACTACTTTAAGTGTCTCATTTGATAATCTAATTCCCCTCAGCATCACCCGACTTAATTCGACTACATTCCATTATCCTCGTTTTGCTTTTGTTGATGTTCATCTTATATACACTTTCAAGACATTATCCATTCCGTTCAACTGCTCTTCCAAGTCCTTTGCTGTTTCTGACAGAATTACAATGTCATAGGTGAACCTCGAAGTTTTTATTTCTTCCCCATGGATTTTAATACCTACTCTGAATTTTTCTTTTGTTTTCTTTACTGCTTGCTCAATGTACAGATGGAATGACATTGGGGATAGGCTGCAACCCTGTCTCACTCCCTTCCCAGCCACTGCTTCCCTTTCATGTCCATCGACTGTTATAACTGTCATCTGATTTCTGCACAAATTGTAAATAGCCTTTTGCTCCCTGTATTTTACCCCTGCCACCTTCAGAATTTGAAAGAGAGTATTCCAGTCAACATTTTCAAAAGCTTTCTCTAAGTCTACAAATGCTAGAAACGTAGGTTTGCCTTTCCTTAATCTATCTTCTAAGATAAGTCATAGGGTCAGTATTGCCTCACGTGTTCCAACATTTCTACAGAATTCAAACTAATCTTCCCCCAGATCGGCTTCTACCAGTTTTTCCATTCGTCTGTAAAGAATTCGTGTTAGTATTTTGCAGCCATGACTTATTAAACTAGTAGTTCGGTAATTTTCACATCTGTCAACACCTGCTTTCTTTGGGATTGGAAATATTATATTCTTCTTGAAGTCTGAGGGTATTTCGCCTGTCTCATACATCTTGCTCACCAGATGGTATAGTTTTGTCAGGACTGGCTCTCCCAAGGCTGTTAGTAGTTCTAATGGAATGTTGTCTACTCCCGGGGTCTTGTTTTGACTTACGTCTTTCAGTGCTCTGTCAAACTCTACACACAGTACCATATCTCACATTTCATCTTCATCTACATCCTCTTCCATCGCCATAATATTGTCCTCAAGTACATCGCCCTTGTATAGACCCACTACTCCTTCCTCCTTTCTGCTTTCCCTTCTTTGTTTGGAACTGCGTTTCCATCTGCGCTCTTGATATATCATATATCATATATCCCACTATAAACAACAAAATGAACATGGATTGAAAATAAACAACAACATTGTAAAATTAGTTGATGATGTTAAGTTCCTAGGAATATATCTGCAGAGTGATCTCAAGTGGAATACACACATTAAAGCTCTTACAACCAAGCTATCATCAGTCTGTTATATGCTACGGATACTAAGCACAAGCTGTAATATAGAAATAGTAATACAGGCATATCACACACATTTTCAGTCAGCAATCCGATATGGAATAATATTTTGGGGGAATGCAACCTGTAGTCAATCTGTTTTCAAAACCCATCAGAATCATCTGCAACATAAAGAGGCAAGGTTGATAACGCTCTCTTTTTCCTACTCTAAAGATACTGAACCTTCCATGCCTATATACATTTGAAACAATAGTCCTTGTAAGAGAATATTTAAGAACCTCCAATGCCTATCAGCTGAACAGCTCTGTACATAATGAGACAACAGGAAATGGCAATGACATTTATGTCTCATATACCAGAGCATCAGACTACCAGAAGAGTGTCCTTCGCAGAGGCACACAATTATATAACCGCCTTCTTAACAACATCAAATTGGTAAAGCAAGACAGCTTTTTCAAAAAAAAGCTGACGTCATGTCTGATGGACCACAGTTTCTACTCTGTAAATGAATATCCGTCAGAATGAAACAGAATTTTTAATGTTAAATTAATAAACAATTTATAACAATTATTTGTTTATTAAAGTTAACTACTTGTACATTTAATGTTGTTTTAATGTAGACATTTGTAGTCCACAGCATTGTAATGTGCATGTGTGTGTGTGTGTGTGTGTGTGTGTGTGTGTGTGTGTGTGTGTGTGTGTGTGTGTGTAGTTTTTAACTTTCTGTATCATTTAATGACCTGTGCTATATCTGTACAAGATGTCACAGGACCAAAACTAAATAAATAAGAATCTTATAATGTGAGACACACTGATTACGTAATAATGGAAGATGAAAATACCTTGATGTGGAGAATGGTGATAAAGGTACATACAACTATAGTGAAAATATGTGATGCTAGATTTACATTAAGTACTGTTAATAGAAAAAGTTCAAGATAATAAGGATAAAGGGATCTGTCTACCATAGTTAACTGATCTCAATGTGCATGTAAATTTGCCAGAAACAGCATTGTACAGGAGTGTTAGTGACATGCTTCATATGAGGTATAGTGTTGTCAGTTTAACTTTGTAAATGTAACTGAATCAGCGGAAAAGTATGATGAAGTCTATATCATTAACAAATTTTACCTCAGAATTCGGAAAATGTTTGCGTTCTGTGACTGTTTCCCTATGCCACACAGCCGTATTTTAGTTCATTTACAAGTCCAAAACCAAGGTTATGGTAAACCATAAGCAGTTTTCTGTTGGAGTTCTCAGCTTTACTGTTTCCAGTTTATGTATCAGTTTACGTTACTTCACATAATTCTCATAGAATTTCCTAGATTTACTGTTTAACAGTATTTAACACTCCTTTATATTTGCATTTGCTTTTTTCAGGCAACTGTATCAAATGTTTGTTTTCTCATGTAAGTGTCGAGAGCTCAAAAATCCGAGCATCCAATGTTTTTAGGTTGGACACGAACTCACTCTAATTTTTTAAAATAATTTTAATCGCGTTTACTTCAATTGAAAGTTTTCTATAAATTTTTTCTCACTGTTCACACAAGTGACGTATTTGGTAGGGTTTTATAACTGGAATGGCAACAGATCCTGGTCAGATGTAGCTCTGGCTTAATTTTTTACAAAAAAAAAGAGTTGTCGCTGGAATTACACGGCATTCTCTTCAGAAATGTGGAGAAAGTAGGGTATAAACATCGGAAGACGACGTGCTGATTTGAAACCCCGCCGACGTTTTGCCAACAGGAACATAATTTTATGTTTTAACTATACCATGCGCGTAGCATCTGTACAGCATGCCCAGTCTATTAGTATCTATGGTCAAAGATCTGTGCCTTCAACTTGGGGTAGCATTCATCTCAACCTGCGTCTTGTGGGCCCCGAGGAATCACTTCATGACATCATCAGAAAGGCTGAAAGCATGACAGCGCTGCCTGGTGACTAGACCAGTAAATAACTCTGTTGACGTAAGTGACGTCACACGTTGGCCACAGCGCTTATACCTTCGACCATAGATACTATCTAAGGTCGAAGGCTTATACAAACTTGCCTTCAGCTGTTTTTTTGGAACATCAAATCAATCCAGATTGTTTGAATGAAGCTTCCGTCAACAGAATTAAATGTAGAAAGAAGGTTTGAATGCGAATAATCTGGATTTTGGTGACATAATAATCCGCAGCGTAGTCAAAGTTACATATTAGAGTCTTACGCAACTGATTGAAGCCAACTGATTACAAATTATTGTTCGAAAGGCACAGTGATTTATAGCATAACACATATTACGCATTCATGTGTCTAAATGTTTTAATGCATTAACTGCAGCTTACTAATGTAGGCTAACTACCACTGAGATGTTTGCAGCATTAATTTGTCTTTGAACCCATACCAGCAGTAGCAAATGCGGAAAAGCGAATCAAATACGGTAAAGGATACGGATGGAACGCCCATTGCATTTTTCCAGTTTGTGTACGATATCTGTACGTAAAGTGCATCAAAACACGCCGGATGCTTGTTCATTTTCTAATATATGTTTTTTGGGAATGACCTAGATTTTTTTATTATGAGAAATGCGTTAAATGTGGGAAAGTGCATTTAAATATGCCGCAAACAAATATTAGGCAAAGCCACAAGTCTGTCTGTTACCACAACCTTTACTTCTCATTCGCTGTGTTCCACAACTGTCAACAAATTTATAGCTTTTCAACCTAATGTGGACCTCAGACTATGCTACAAATAAACTTATTATTCCAGCCAAGTTTTCTTGGGAAAAGGGGGGGGGAGGGGGCGAAATCCAGTATAGTGCTCTAGCCCAGATATGTGATCTTGCTCATTGTGTGTTACCTATATGACTAAATTTTGATTGTTGTTTTTCTGTAAACAAACAGCTATATGCCAATCACATCTTCCTGTATGTGGTTTCTCAAAAATCCAGTTTATGTGATCTTTCGATAAAAAGAGCCCAATGACGGAATATTAATAGATCTAAGCAATACTGATGTCTCCAAATTGTAAGACTGCTATAGACGCAAGTCACTGATGTCCAGAGTGTATCAGTGGGACAAAACATTTGAAGTAAATCACGAAGCTTTAGGTTAGTTCAACTATTACTTCTTAATGTAGTAGGCAGTCACAATTTTCTTCCGTATTTTGATGTATATACATACTACACAAGCAACCAAATGGTACCTGGTGGAGGGTACCTTGTACCACTATAAATCATTGTCTTTCCTGTTCCACACGCAAACAGAGAGAGGGAAGAAAGGATATCTTCCATACAAGCCCTGATTTCTCATGCCATCTAAATTTTCTCAATAGTGTTATACAAAAAGAACATTGTTTTCCCTCCAGGGATTCTCACACTAGTTTGCCAAGCATCCTCATAATATTCGCACATAGTTTGAAACTAGTGGTAACCTATCTAGCATCCAGCCTCTGAGTTGCTTCAATGTGTTGCTTAAATCTAACCTGGATCTCAAACATTGTAACAGTACTCAAGAATGTGTCACATAAGTGTTCTATACGGGTGGTGTAAGTAATCTTCCCCTCATTTCCAGTCACAAAACATATTCATCTTCCCAGAGGAAGGAAGTAATGAGCCTGATAGCTAGAAATGGTTTTTTTCATTCAAGTGCGGTTTTTCTCTCATACTTCGTACGAAGCATTTCATAATTTTACAATGAGTACTGTCAGCCCTACATATAATGGTATCATTAAAATTATGTTAATTTGAATCTTAGTGATAACCAGCATATGCATCCTTGAGTTGAAACATTACGTTTAATTACAATTAATTATAATTATAATGATAAGGAGAGGCTAATAAAATAATTTTTTTATTTCATATTTTTTTTAATATCTTTGGATTTTTAGTTTTCTGCCTGATGTCTAGCAGCAACCTGTTACAGACGTTTGTATCAATGAAAAATTCCATTCTGAATCGTAGGCATTGATGTATAGTCTACATGGACATTGTTTTTACTTCCAATTTTTGCAAGTTCGTTTCACTGAACAGAGTAAATACAAACAACAAATACTATTAGGGAGTAAATATGTTGACATGTAATTAAAAGACTCCAAAGAGCCCTGAAGAGACTTATGTAAGAAGCTGCGCTATCGATTTTACACAATAATTTTACTCACATGGATAAAAAGTTCTGTTAACTTGCCACATCGAATAAAATCGCAAGCTTTTCATAACAGCCTCCATCACCGTCACCAGTAATGGTACTGGTATGTAATGCTATAGTGTACTGTAGTAGCACATTGAAAGTGTTTCAACTGAATGGATTCTGCATTATTTCTCTTCCCCATGTCCTTGACATTAATGCTACCAAGTTATGTTCTGTATGGTAATTAGTTTCCACGTTATAACATGTTAAATATACTAAGTTTAACTGTAACCAAGCAGTAGTTTTCTTTGATGACAATATCAGTTCCAGTGCACAACTGAATTTCAAAATCTGTCTCGTGGGGTTAAAATCCATTACTGCTGCTATCTTGTGCTGACAGTGAGATGACTTTCATAGAAATACTGAATTATTTCATTTGTAATACAGTTTTATAATTTTTGTAGTAGCCCATTATCTTCACACTTGCATGCAATGGATGTAGCATGAGCATACAGAACTATCCTTGAATCTGGGGAGCAGTATTTTGTCATTTACATAAATCAACAAAAGAAAGTATCCCAGTACAAAGTTCTGGGTACCCTGTATTACATATCAGTAATGTTAGATCTGTGTGTGCCACTCGCCATTCTTGAGAGTGAAAACTGATTTGTGTTAGATAAGGTTTTATTAAACTGTGAAGAATTATCAGCATAATTACCCAGCCATTTTCTCAGAGTATTTACTATCTCTCTCTACAAGAAATTGATACAGATTAGCTAAAAAAAAATCTGAACTTTCATATGGAGGTCTGTCTATGTCTAAAATCATGTTTCCTTTCCCATCTATAGCCTATCGCAGAAAGTTAAGTAACACCTTCAACACATAAGGAATTACATCTTTGAGCACCAATTATTGCCACTTTTTGCAACATGACCATAAGGTTTGATATCCCTACTGAAAGATAAGCAGAAATTCCTTGTTAATGGGTGCATAATAAGGTTCTTTTTTGGTATACCAGTGCTCAGTAAATACTGAAACATCTGGCTTATTAAAACATGCTATTATGTCCAAATCATTGTGCTTATTTTCTAGGTTTGCAAAGTTTTGGAGGATGATCTTGGTTTGCAGGTTGCATTGTCACCACATTTTTTTGTTTGTTTGTAACTATAAATATCCTCATTAATCATATCAGATTTACTTGACAAACTGGGAAGAGGACACAAAAAGGCAATGCATGTACATAACAATAATAAAAGGAAAGATTCCAAAAGAGTTCCTGACAGCAAAATGTAAAACGTAATTGTTTTTGGGTATATTACTTACTTATATCCTTCATTCAAAAACTTAAAAAGGCTGTTAGTTTAGTGTCTTCAAGGCATAACGCTGTTTCGTTGAGCATCACTACAATCAAGCCTGAGATAGTAGTGTACTATGATACTACCTATGAAGAAATTGATGCACTAGATGTGAAGTGTGCAGTTTAGTCTAACCAGCAGGTGTCCCAGAAAATGGCTCTGCACTGTTCTATATCATCATGAATATTTGTGTGGTATATACATAAGTGATATATTCATCACTGACAGAAAACTGAATAAATACATTTTTGCTTCAAGTTTCTGAAATGGCAGTTGATGAGATCATATCTGAAGAGACAGCTATCAACCCACACTTTCAGCAATTACCAGAATTCTGAAATGTGGATCTTGTAAACCTAGAGTTGTTCTAGGAAAGCAAGTAAGATGTGACACATGTCCCAGGTTAAATATGAGAAAATAAAAGGTTGCTGTATTAGTTATAGCACACAAATATGCAGAGACTAAGAAGTGTGAAGTGACTGTGTTCAAAGCTTTGTAGACTTGTTTAATTCCTGGTTTAAGTAATTCACATTATTTCATTGCTGTGTTTCCTGCTGTCATCCATTAATACCAGAATGTCAACAACTACTTTGTTACTTGAAAATCTTCAACATGTTCGCTGTGGCAGACACAAAGGTCAATAAGAGCTACTAACCCTGTGCTTTTAAGTGTCAGCTGAAGTGAATGTGCAAAACAAGAAAATTTTTCCAATTTAATTGAAAGTCCAAATTCAGCTTCCATTTTCAGGTGTGTTTATTTTTAAATATTCAAACTGATGAGGGTTTCATTACTAGATGCCTAATTTTGAAATCTGGATGACATCATCCCAGCACTGCAACAAAATGTGCACTATACATGACAGGTTCAATGCAGTCTCTCCTCCCCACAGATTTGCACCTCAGATGTGTTATATGCCATATATATGTTATATGTCGTATAATATTTAAGTTAATTTTCCATATATCTGAGTAAAACCAATTCTTGTGTGTCCACGTTTAACTCATCTAGGCATTGCATCTTTCCCTCAACTTTAGTGTGTTTTACAATGAAATTTGTATGAAAAGTTTTCTGTGTAAATTACCTATTCTACACCAACAGCTAATGCTTGCGAAACGCAGTGTGCCATTCAGGTGGGTTTACTTGTGTGTCAATATAATTGTCAGGTTTGGTTTGAAAGGGTTTCTTTAAATATATTCCCACATAAATTTTTAATGTCTATTCTCAGTTGCAAAATATATTACGCACTGTCAGTGCTTTTTCAATGGAAAAATTTTAAATCATGCTGGGGAATATAACAATAACACAGTTCCACCATACCTCAGACATTTAATTTTAGTTGCTTCAACCAATGAGAATTACAGACCAAGTCTTGCACTGCCCTGTTTTGTGTATTAACCCGTTGCCTGGCATGAAGGTGCCGGTGGTCACAGCAAATTGCTCTGCTGGGGCCAGCACTGATCTCATGGTAAAAACCAGATATCAGCAATTTTACACTTTAATCTTACTGCGGAAATATATTTACTTATAGGCCCTATTTGATATTCCTTACCATTTACAGGCGATTTTTGGATCTGCAGTATTTTTATATAAATGTCTTACAAAACCAAACAATTAAATGACTACAAAGTTATTCATGAATTCAGTTTTAGATACATATTTAACTGTGTAAGGATAATTCCTGAAAGAGTAATTAGCGTTCTAGCTGTATCTTTTTAGCCAAGACTGTACAGATGCATATACTTCACACTCAGAGTTCCTAAATGCCTGCTTAACACATTGACTAACATGCTGCTGACAGCAGAGCAGCACACTTAATGCTGTATGCCTGACCTGGTGGTGAAACATCCATTACTTATCATGTCAGGGCCAAGAAATGCAAAAGATAATGTCTCAGGGACTACTATAATCTAAAAACGTAAAATTATAACTAAAAAGGCCATTTCCAATTATGTCTACCGAGCAAATTATGCTTTGAGTCAATGATTTCTTTTGCCATAATTGACTAGTGAACAGTCGTGCCAGAGGATGGTGAATATTCGTGCTTTTACCTGTGAGAAACAGTAAAGCTATTACAAACAGCTATGCACATAGTTCAATTTATGTTGAAATCATCACCTGGGTATTTTAATTAAATTTGATCAACTATAAGCAACATGATAAATGAATCAAAAGAAACAGACACACACTGAATTAATTTCTTTATTAACAATGCTCAGATTACCACATCACCATAGAGGTACCAAGCTTGATGCGTTACTCGTTTTTTTACATGGTGAGTTTCCCCAGTAGGCCTATAAACCATGAAACAGACAAAAAGCTACTTCTCGCTGTCTTCTCTTCTCTGGACTTTCACTTCTGAAACTCTGAAACATCCATTACAAAAACAGATTACACCACTCACAAATCTGGATTCAGTCACTGCAATTCATACCTATTTTACTGTAAAAAATACTGACTATGGTCCATCATGTAATTTAGAACATTCAAAAGTTTTCAAATGTGCATGTTACTGAAGTTAGAATACAGTTACCACACAATTTTTAATCAGGAAAAGGTTACGATGACTGCAACTTAAATACCAAAGCCATTTGTTATGAGAATACGCCGTTACCACAAATAATCCACATAGATGCATTGAAAGAAACTTTACCGGGTAACATAATGCATCAGAATACTGTAGGCACAAAGAATAAAATTTCTGTAGATTTACCAGTCACGTTACGTTTGTTGCGCATGATAAGATTACCAACGGAAGTTACGTACCGTCCATGTGTGGAATATAAACTATCCTTTCTCCTCTGCAAACATGTGCTTTTGCAGCAAGTGTTATCAATTTTTTTCCGTGAGTGAAACGCTTTAACGCACACAAAACCCGCCATTATACACACACCCACAAGGCATCAGCATGTCACGTTCAAAGAATATCCGCGTTTCGAAAAGTACCCGCGATACTGGCTAGCGAGACAGACGACGTCATGTCATGATTCCTCGGGGCCCGCGAGCCGCTTCTTTCATCTCACGCTAGGTAAGGAGACCCCTGGGAGACCCCTACTCATAGTGACGTAACGCTACGTCATCGAGACGTAAATAAACCTAAATCGACTTCATGAGTACGTGTATCGATCTTTGCAGTTGTACCACAGAGGTTGCACAGTAATGTGAAAGCTAAATGTAAATACATGTGTAGGAACGAAGTTACAGCAGTTGTATGGTATGTTCAGCCCAACTGAATTAGTTATTAAGCTGTAATCTCAACAATTTTGGATGTTATATTATGTTTCTTGGTGTAATGAATGTCTGGACGAAGGAACCATAACAATAACGATAGTCAAAAATAGCGTCTAGTCATTAAAAAAAATCTGATTAACTGTGCATAAATCATGTGGATAGAAACGTGAAATAGAGAGAAATTAACGTGTTTCGTATTTTTATAAAAGCCAATGGATTATACATAATTCTTCTGTGCGGAAACATTAACCTCTTAACATATGTATTATTTACAATATGATGGTTCTTTTTTCAACCAATTTTTTTATTGCCAAAATGAAATATTCGGTGAAGCACAATAATGACAATAACAATGAAATTATTTTTTAGGTGCTTAACAATGGACATTTTCATCTCTAAATAGCCCTGGTTTAAAATCACGAGTATACTCGTAATAGGCTGAATCTTTTTTTTTCTTAAAATTACAGTAATTCTGTGCATCAAAGCACTAAAAGTGAACAGCAACACTAAGCATTAAAATTTAGAGCCATTGTTTATACACTCCTGGAAATTGAAATAAGAACACCGTGAATTCATTGTCCCAGGAAGGGGAAACTTTATTGAAACATTCCTGGAGTCAGATACATCACATGATCACACTGACAGAACCACAGGCACATAGACACAGGCAACAGAGCATGCACAATGTCGGCACTAGTACAGTGTATATCCACCTTTCGCAGCAATGCAGGCTGCTATTCTCCCATGGAGACGATCGTAGAGATGCTGGATGTAGTCCTGTGGAACGGCTTGCCATGCCATTTCCACCTGGCGCCTCAGTTGGACCAGCGTTCGCGCTGGACGTGCAGACCGCGTGAGACGACGCTTCATCCAGTCCCAAACATGCTCAATGGGGGACAGATCCGGAGATCTTGCTGGCCAGGGTAGTTGACTTACACCTTCTAGAGCACGTTGGGTGGCACGGGATACATGCGGACGTGCATTGTCCTGTTGGAACAGCAAGTTCCCTTGCCGGTCTAGGAATGGTAGAACGATGGGTTCGATGACGGTTTGGATGTACCGTGCACTATTCAGTGTCCGCTCGACGATCACCAGTGGTGTACGGCCAGTGTAGGAGATCGCTCCCCACACCATGATGCCGAGTGTTGGCCCTGTGTGCCTCAGTCATATGCAGTCCTCATTGTGGCGCTCACCTGCACGGCGCCAAACACGCATACGACCATTATTGGCACCAAGCCAGAAGCGACTCTCATCGCTGAAGACGACACGTCTCCATTCGTCCCTCCATTCACGCCTGTCGCGACACCACTGGAGGCGGGCTGCACGATGTTGGGGCGTGAGCGGAAGACGGCCTAACGGTGTGCGGGACCGTAGCCCAGCTTCATGGAGACGGTTGCGAATGGTCCTCGCCGATACCCCAGGAGCAACAGTGTCCCTAATTTGTTGGGAAGTGGCGGTGCGGTCCCCTACGGCACTGCGTAGGATCCTACGGTCTTGGCGTGCATCCGTGCGTCGCTGCGGTCCGGTCCCAGGTCGACGGGCACGTGCACCTTCCGCCGACCACTGACGACAACATCGATGTACTGTGGAGACCTCACGCCCCACGTGTTGAGCAATTCGGCGGTACGTCCACCCGGCCTCCCGCATGCCCACTATACGCCCTCGCTCAAAGTCCGTCAACTGCACATACGGTTCACGTCCACGCTGTCGCGGCATGCTACCAGTGTTAAAGACTGCGATGGAGCTCCGTATGCCACGGCAAACTGGCTGACACTGACGGTGGCGGCGGTGCACAAATGCTGCGCAGCTAGCGCCATTCGAGGGCCAACACCGCGGTTCCTGGTGTGTCCGCTGTGCCGTGCGTGTGATCATTGCTTGTACAGCTCTCTCGCAGTGTCCGGAGCAAGTATGGTGGGTCTGACACACCGGTGTCAATGTGTTCTTTTTTCCATTTCCAGGAGTGTATGTTTGTGACTGTGTGAAATACCCTGAAACAAGGATCAATACACACAGCTACACCACAGTCTTTACACGTGTACCTTGATTCCCTCCGTGTCTTCTTCCCTCTGCCATCACCCACACTACTGCACATCCTACGCGCTCTTGTTGGATTCTGCTTCTTCTCGGTCGGAGGAATCATAGATGGAAAATGACGTCCAACAAGTCACGTTGGGGTTGATTTTGCTGATGGACGGCCCACTACTTTGGGTGAACATTCCTCCCCTTGATGTTCGGCAATGAGCTGTTCAGCGACAGCCACGCGAAAGTCAATGGCAGTGAGCTTTCCTCCATGTTTTTTATATAGGACAAAGGCATTCCATTCCGCTAATTCCAATAGATAAAAAAATATCTTCTTGTAATACTTTTTACCCTCTTGCGTGGCAATGGATTGTTTGTGATGTGTTGATCAACTTTATCCACACACCCCCATTGCGTCATTATAAGCAAATACAGCCACTGGTTTGGCAATATATTTGTTTCTTACTTTCCGTGTTTGTATTTCTGCATTCTGGATAGTGGACAGCACGCAGACGTCTCTCTTATTTTTGTGTTGGCAGAAGAGCCAACACCGTGTAACTAGTGGAGTCCGAAATGCACGTGTTTTAGCTCACGCAGGCTGGCGTAAGGAGAGAAGAACTATCCTGACTTGAGGTCTGAAACATGACAAGGAATGAGAATTCAGAAAGTGGACGTAATTAGATTGATACATAACTTAATCCATTAATGATGAACGTCACTCTTGATGGTACATGATTCACAATATTATCTGTTCAGAATACATTCATAGAAACTGAATATGGCGCCTTGCTAGGTCATAGCAAATGACATAGCTGAAGGCTATACTAAACTGTCGTCTCTGCAAATGAGAGCGTATGTAGACAGTGAACCATCGCTAGCAAAGTCGGCTGTACAACTGGGCGAGTGCTATGGAGTCTCTCTAGACTAGACCTGCCATGTGGCGGCGCTCGGTCTGCAATCACTGATGGTGGCGACCCGTGGGTCCGACGAATACTAACGGACCGCGGCCAATTTAAAGTCTACCACCTAGCAAATGTTGTGTCTGGCGGTGACACCACACATCTTTCCATTTCAATGCAGTCAGTTTACCTCGCTGGAATGCTGCAACTTCCCCTTTCTTCAGTTTCTTGATCCGGAAAAAAGGCGGAATTACTTTTCTTGTAGGATGCATGGTGCCATACATATCTGTTTTTCTTGTTAGCAGAAGGTCAGCAATTGGGGAGAACTATAATAATTATCTAGAGTCAAGCAGTATCCCATATTTACCAAGGGTTGCTTTAGTGTCATTACAATTTGTGACGACATTGGCAGATCCTTGTATTCTTCCTCAAATGTAGTGCCCTTGCCAACGTAAATAATTGGGGACAAAACATATCCAGTCTGTGACTCACACAACATGAATGTTTTTATGCCAAACCTAGCTCTCTTGAGCGGCAAGTACTGGATCCATCCTAGTCGTCCTTTATATAACAGCAGGCTTTCATCTACAGTGAGATCTCTTTCTGGAACACAGCTGTTTCTAAATTTAGCCGATAGGTAGCTCACAATAGGCCATACTTTATTCAGTTTGGGTTGTGGGTGGCTTTCTGCGTTATAGGTTGCATTGTCTGAAAAATGTAAGTTCTTCTTCAAATTGACAAACCTCTTCAATGGTAGAACCTCTCCAAAAATTGGTGTGGCTAATGTAGCTCTTTTTGTCCAGTTCATCTGATATGTGGGTTTTTTCACAATGCTTTGTAACAATATTACAGCAACAATATGTAAATCTCATCAATTGTTGTTGGCTTCCATGCCGAGACGTTTGTTTGTGTTGCATATTTGTTGGTCTCGGGAACCAAAATTTATCCATCATCAATGAACTGTTTAAAATAATGCAAGACATCTTCAATACAGGGTTCACAATTAATTTGAGATTTACCTGTAAAAGGAAAACGTGGTGGAGCAGGTGGCAATGGCTTAGATGGATCTATCTCGTACCACAATCTGGCGCTTGCAATTTCACACTCATAAGAAACTGATTCATCACTTCCTTCTTCCAAACTCTCTTCATAGCTATCTTCAGAACTCTCAGACCCACTAAATTCAATATCAAACTCATCTTCACTCTCCATTTTCATAAAACGCGAGGAAATAACAGGCAAACTGCAAGAACAGATTGTAGAGTGACCGCTGGTACAACTGCCTGATTCAGATACATCTCTTGCTAGAAATATACACTTCAGAGTAACACACCACAGTGATATCTACCGAAAATATCAAGGAACTGCCAAAACACGAGATAGAACGAGTAAATTCGGCCTTTTAAAACGTGTGCCAGTCGGAAATGATAGGCCCGAGTATACTCGGCGTTTTATTATTTCGTCAGAATTAAAAAACGAGTTTACTCGGGATTTTATGTCAAGCGGTTAAACTGAGAAATTAATGTGGTTCCAAAGACAATTCCGAATGTTGCTGGAATTTTAATTTTGCCTTCATGCTATAGATCAGCACAGAAACTTTTGCTCTTCAGAAGTAAATTATTGCTGATGATTATAGTGTACTGACCTGTTATAACACATATTATTTTTCTTCATGCGTGTGTACTGTGTAAATACAATGACATGCAAGTCACATTTACCAGCATTTTAAGCAACAGAAAGCAGTGAGTGCTGTTGCCATTTTCAGCTACTTTTTGTGTGACTCTTAGGCAATTTAGAAATAGCCAAACACCCCTAAAATTTATACCATATCTATTGAGAGAATAAACAAACACAGTATTCCATCACTGCATATGAAACATCACGTAGTGCTGCTAAGAACTGTGGGCTCTTGGGGTTATTATGTCAAGTAGCTCTCCCATTGTGCCAGTCAGTGTTCAACATCATTTGGCACCTAGTAGGAAATGTACTTTTTCATAGTTGATAGTGCTTAAACATGAAAATGTAACAATTATAGATGAAATATCATTGTTTTTTCACATTATACAACGCATAAAGAAAAATAATGACATGTGTTATTATACATTATAATCATCAGCAATAATTTATTTCCGAGCTGATTTGCAGCATGAAGACAAAATTAAAATTCCAGCAACATTTGGAATTATCTTTGGAACCACATTAATTTCTCGGTTTAACGTTTCTGCCCAGAAGAATTATGTACAAGCCATTGGCTTTCATAAAAATACGAAACACTTTAATTTCACCCTATTTCACGTTTCTCTCCACATGATTTATGCACAATTAATCGGATTTTTTTAAAAAAAAGTGATTACTCGCTTTTTTTACTTTTGTTGTCGTTATGGTTCCTTCGTGCAGATATTCGCTATGTTCATGAAACACACAATAACATCCCACATTCTCTGGGTTGCAGCTTAATAATTAATTATTTCACGTTTCTGTCTACATGATTTATGGTCGATTCATCGGATTTAAAAAATGAATGCAAGCGTTTATTTTTTTACTTCCGTTATGGTTCCATCGTTCAGACATTCATTTTGTTCAAGACACACAATAATATCCAAAATTGTTGGCATTCCAGTTTCATAATTAATTCAACTGGGCTGAACATACCACACAACTGCTGTAACTTCGTTTCTACACATGTATTTACAGTTAGCTTTCACGTTACCGTGCAACCTCTGTGGTACAACTGCAAAGATCGATATGCGTACTCATGGAGTCGGCTTAGGTTTATTTACGTCACGATGACGTAGCGTTACGTCACTAAGACGTAGGGTTCTCATCTAACGTGAGATGATGCTACCCTTCAATTCAACTCGATATGCGAACTTCTGTGAATTACGTTACTTCCCTTGTTTAGCCGCGGAAATAGACCTGTGATAACCTGGCAATATCAGTGTCGAAAACAGACAAAAATCATCGGGATCGTCGGTTCCCAGATGTATATGTAATTAAGTTTGTGAGGAACCCTCAGTGTGTGTGTCCTACTCGAACCTGGCCTATTTTTTTTTTTTAATAAAAATGTGGTCACATAGCCTACACACGTCCCGACCGACTGCATTCAGCGACTACAGACAGCCCTGTTATTGTGAATTGTTTATCTTAAGTACATTGAGTTTCACGAAATTCCACCTCGCTATACACAGAAACAAAAATTGTGGCTTGCTTTGGCCATTTTAGAGGTAACAAGACCAATAATAGCCGAGAGAAACCTGTAGGCAAAAGAAGTGGCTAACGCAAAGAAACACTTTCGGTCATGCACTTGTGAGCTGGGAGCCGATGATATTCGTAATCATCCAAGAATGGATGAAACATGCATTTCGGAGCTACTGAACATCACCAAACCTTTCTTAACGAAATAGAATACAGTCATGGAGAGGCTGTAAGATGCGATAAGCGGCTGTTAGCTACGTTACGGTTTCTAGCCACTGACGGACGTTACGATGACCTCAACGTCAGTGCTGTTGTAGCCCCATAATTACTATCTAAAATGATTCGTGGAGTCTGCAACGTTATTTCTAGGTACCTGAGGAATAAATCATGGCAAAACAAACTAAATAAGACACAAGATATTCTTGTAAGCGTTATTAATTCATTTATGAATGTAGCATAAAATACGGCACAGTTAGTTTAAGAAACTCATTTCACATTAGAGGAAGAAAGACTACAAATGGTGGTGGAGCACACTTCTAATAAATACAACCGATACATAAGAAACGAAGCATTTAGCAACTGTCGGAAATGAAGAAAAAAAAAAAAAAAAAAAAAAAAAACAATCCCAGGCTTTGCTCTTCTTAGCAGAAGGTTAGGATGTGTGCTGGACTCTATTGAACACTTCTAACAATAGGCAAGTATATTTTATGAATAAATATCCACTGACTGCCATATTTCGCTTTTTAGGTTCTACTTCCGATACTGTACGCAGTGTAAGAACAATCTGTTTGATTTCGGTTTCATTTTCGATAAGTATCGGAAATAAAACGAGATACACAAGGTTGACGGCCTTATATTCTTAAAATACAGTCTATATCTTTTTCTGTCGTTTTCTCTTAAAATACAACCTACATCTCTTTTTCTCTCTGTGTGACACATGAAACTATTATGGATTCGTTAAAAATTGAAACAAGTGCATCGTCTCTTTCATCTTTATTGTTATAATCCTCGCACGACTTGTCCCACAAACATCTGCCGTTACTAAATGTCTCCGCAAACTCTGACATTAAAGTTTCTTCCACCACGCGCTCTGTCATGTGAATTAGAACAGCGTTTAATCAAGCGCGTACTGACAAAAGACGATCTTTCGTCCGGCGGCACAGTTTGTTGGGCGGACTGGTGAGGGGCTCGTCGGTTGTTGAATGGTCCCGACAAGAAACGTTGGTCGGTCGGTTGGCCACAGCGCCTACATACATAAAATTTGTCGGTCGATTGGTCCGTGTATAGGGGCTTTTAAACTCCATTTGCTGCGAGCTTCAAACAGGTAAACACAAAGTAGAATACAAAGCAAGTAGGACGTAGTTTACAAATTCAAACACGCACGTGTGTGAAACATAGCGATTTTCGATTGGCCTCCAGTCCTGACTTTTTTCATTGGTCGCTTGGCGTGATGAGGCTATTGCTACACCTCTGGTTATTTCTGCTCTTCTCCACAGCCCCATGCAACGCCCTTGCGGTAGGTCTTAACGTAACGTTGCCACATTTCAAACCCCCTCCAGGTAAATAACGAATACAGGTGGCCGTACTTTAGAACATCGCCATAGATTCTAAGCCCTTTGGTCATAAGCTTCTCCCCTTTTTCTTTTCTTTTTTTTTTAAATATAACATTCTCTTTCACATAAAGAGGATGAACGGTTGAAAGACGCGATTACTAGGAGTTACTGCATAGGTATTTTTGTACTTTTGTTAACAATTAAGTAGTATTTTTTGTCTTTTGTAGTAGGTGTCGCATCTACCGATCTTTTGCCTCTTCGTTTTTGATAACAGCAAACGTAGACGAACAGCAAAGTACGATCGCCATGTCGTACGATACAAAAAGGCGGCTGATAGGACAGGGAATGGGTAAGTGTTAAATTACGTAAGCGTATTGTTTCATACTTAACAGGCGTACGTTATTTATCAGACTGAGTCTGAGTTATTCCTGCCATCACAGATACAATTATATTGTCCGCTCTGAATGGACCTTTGGCAGCGATTTTGATTTTGTGAGTACGAACATTTATTTGACAACTGCAAGACTTGTTCAGAAATGTAGTTTTTAGGAGAAATCTTTGATTTACTAATTATACTTGTGTTGATTTTTAATGGCACTTAAGACTCGGCTCGTAGCTGGAAGTAAAGTAACTTGATATGTTTCCTTCTATTTGCTCTAAGTTCCTGCATTTTAACGTTGAGTGTAAAAGATCGAAAGAAGTTCTTCAGAATTAAACTGACATGTTTTCGGCCCGCTAAAATGTCTGATATGTTGGGATTCCATAGCGCTAAACACAGAATAGAATTAAGGCCATCCGCACTCGGAGCGACTGAAAATAAACGTAACGGGCTGGCGATATACACCGCCCACCGGGAAAGCCGTTCTTGAAAAACTGCCGTTGCCCTGTGCGAGAGCGGTGGAGGGGGAGCATTAGCTATGGACCAACTAACGTTTACGGCAGAGTTAAGAGTTGAAAGTACGTGTAGCTAGAGTTCAAGGTAAAACAGAGGTGGGACGAAAACACTGAGAACTTCCAGTGCCGTTCTCTTTCGCATCAGCGCAGATTAACTTTCAGTTCAGTAAATCAACCTGAATTTCGTGGTTCCCCAGTCCATGATTACATAGTCACAAGCGTGACGGATACTACTTAGGGCGCAATTTTTGGTCATTCGGCTCGAAATTTTTATGCTAGACTTGTGAAAAACCTGAGACTTGCTGTGTAGATTTTGAAGGCTATCGGGCTGTATGAATGTTTACTATTATGACTGAACGCCGCAGTATTGGTTCTATTTGTTCGAAATTTTGAATGTAGACTTGACTTGTGGACTATCCGAAACTTCGTGTATAGATTATAAATCATCGATAGCGAAATGAAGCGTCACGACCGTAAATGAATAATATTTTTAGGTTTGAAGAGAGACTCGTGCGGCTTGGGTTTTACTGTATCCTCGTCAAGGCAGTGAGTGCCTAACTATAAAAAAAAAAAAAAAATAGCGATAAAGTAAGCGCCCACCGTCGTGCAACACGTTCAACTCGAGTTAGCAATAATCTCAACCCAAGATAACCCGATTCATAAATACTTGATCCGTAGCTTGTTCAAAAGAGATTTGGCAAGGAAAGCTAAACGGTCGATGTCGTCTGCCACGTTTATGTCTATTCGGGCTGTACCTTCTCTAAAATTACGTAACCAAACTAAGTTCTAGGAAAATAGTACTAGCGTTCATTACGCTCGTTAGCGTCTGCGCCGTTTGCGAAGTGTTCGTATATGAAGTAGGTGATCACACTTTTTATACAGATGTTCAAATATCAATATCTTACGTCAAAGAAATATGTTCCTCGTACTGCAATTTTCTCTAGCAAGCTACTGTGCTGCAGGTCGCAATTTAGTCTTTTGACATGAAGTTTAGAAGGTAGTGATAGACCCAGAATTGGCTGTAATAGTTTGTGGCGATGTGACGACCTTAAGATAGCCAAATGCCTCATTACGAGCGTTAATAGGCTGAAATTTGAAGTACTCGTGAGACACTCTGAATCTGCTGCAAGATTTAGATGGTAATCGGACGTTATCTTAATGTAGCCAAATGTCTCGTTACGTGCATGACTAGTTGCTGTGCAATAGGCTGCATTTCAAAAATACTCATAACACCTGGAAGTTGCTGTAAGGATTTTGACGGCGAGCGGACGATCTTGAGGTAGCCAAATATCACGGCTCGAGCAGTAATGGTATAAAGTTATCACTTGCTCTTAGTTACCCTGTCACTTTGTACCCAGTGTATTATTTTTCAGAATTGCCACGACGCTGTTTGTATGTAGACACCCTTATAAAAAGCACTTACCAAACGAATCACGAATATTCATTAAACGAAATTATGAGCCACACTTTATAGATCAATGAGTTTAGTGTAGTGTCGTTCTCGTTCTGTAGACATAGAATTAATACAGGCGGCCGTGACCTGATTCAATTCGGGTTCGGTGGGCGCGACGGCGGAAAATGTCAACCTCGCGCAATACCTTCATCGATAGCGACGGTCGCCGCGCACCGTGTGAATACAACTTGAGTTACTAAATCTAACAATACAACTTTAGTTAGTAAATCTAACTCGGGTTGACCCGAAAAATCCACTCAATCCGCGTTTAGCCCAATTTGGTAACTCTAGTTACTGACCTACATGCTGGATGCATGAAAAAATTGATGTCAGTAGGTCGCCTCATTACTGAGTAGTGGGTATCTGAAAATAGGGATAGGACTGTTGCTTGACCAATGACTGGGTACACACCGTTGTGCCATCAAACCTAAATTTATCGAAAACATTAAGTGCTATTTGGCATTTTTACTGTTAAGGCATTTAGGTATCCGTGCACAAAATATGACTAAATGCAGAGATGATCACCTTATCACCTCCTGCGAGACTACGTGGAATGACCTGAAGGGGTGTAGAATGAAGAAGACTAAAGTCCTAAGATTTTCAAACGAGATTTGAAGAAATCACTTCAGGAGTTCATGGAAAAGGAACCATTGAGCTGTGATATAGTGCTATCTGACTCTCACTCTTAGGTTCAAATTCAGTAACCAGTAAGCAGAAGTTGGCCTCAAAATCTCTTTAAGATCATTTTAGTTCCTTTACCTAAAAAGTGCAACGCAAAAGAGTGCAGACTAAGACAGTTTTCTCTTTCATGTTACAAAGGCTGTAAAGTGTCCTTCTAAGGTAACTGAAACAAAATCGAGGAAAATTTACTCTAGGGAGTACTATTTGTCACAAAAAAGCATTTTGTGCTTAGACTCAATGTGTCTAACTGTATAGAGCTCAGAGGAACTGCACACGCAAATAAGGAAATGAACATTTTGGATTCATCTGTACAGCCAATGAAATATAAATTGCAGGCTGTATTGCACAGGTTTCAACAGGTAGTTGGCTGTGGCCTTAAGGAACCATCCCGACATTTGCCTTAGTGACACGGGAAAACCCAAATCGAGATGGCTGAACAGAGCAGCCCTACCCTCTTAAATAAGGTGTTAGTGACCTAACAGCTGCACTGCCTCATTCGGTAATTCTCACTGTTGAACAGCTTCAATGACTATGAGCATCCTTGCCTTACACTCTTTCCAACACTCCTCTCTTCTGTCCCCTTATTCCCTATTGTCACTGCTTAATGTCCATCCTCTTCATTAATCTATCTTTTCAGTCTATGCTGCCTTTTAAAATACTCTGTATGACTATCAAATGCCTTCTACAGGCCAATAAAAAATGCACACTACCTTGTTCATTTCCATCACTCTTTCTCCTATCAACCTCAGACACCCTATAGCATCGCTGGTTTCCTTATCCATTCTGAATAGGAATGGGTCTTTCCCAGCATTTTCCTAGATTTCAGTTGTCACTTTAGTATGACACTCTTTACAGGCTTTATAACATGCCTGTCCTACAGTTCTTCTTTTGTGTTGCACTTTCAAAGTAAAGGAACTAAAATGGTCTCAGGTAGATTTTTAAAGCCAAATTCCCATTCATACATTCTGTTTACTACGTCAGTCTGGCCACTGAATTTTAACCTACGACTTTCTCAGATGGCACTCTGTTACGGCCCAAAGCTTTCTTCTCCTCAAAGACCTCCTGAAGTGCTTTCTTCAATTCTCATTTGAAAATCTTATTACTTTGTCCTTCCTTCTTTACCCCTTCAGGTCATTCCATGTAGTCTCATCGGAGGTGATAAGGTGATCATCTCTGCATTTAGTCATATTTGATGCACGGACACTTACATGTCTTAACAGTAAAAATGCGAAATAGCACTTTCCTAACTCTGTTTTTGATAAATTTAGGTTTGAAGGCTGAAGGGCGTCATCAGTCAGGCACCAGTTCCCTGTTTTCAGAGCGTACTGCTCATTGTAAGTAATGAGTTTACCCAAAGGCCTCAATTTTTTTATGCATCTAGCATGTAGGCCACTACCGCCCCAGGTAGCTGAGCGGTCAGCGCGACAGACTGTCAATCCTAAGGGCCCGGGTTCAATTGCCGGCTGGGTCAGAGATTTTCTCCGCTCAGGGACTGGGTGTTGTGTTGTCCTAATGATCTTCATTTCATCCCCATCGATCCGCGAGTCGCCGAAGTGGCACCAAATCGGAAGACTTGCATCAGGCAAGCGGTCTACCCGACGGGAGGCCCTCGTCACACGCCATCATTTGTACTTGATACAATGTAAAAATAGTAGGATACATCATTTAGTTTATGAAAAATGTTGAAAACACTTTTCCATGCTGTGCTTTAAATTTGTAATTTTTTAAAAATCATAACTTTGCAGTGCGAAAGAAAGCAGTCTTCAGTTTGTGCAATGTAACTCTGTGGTCCTAGTATTAAGTACAAATAATAATAAAAGCATTTGGTATTGCAATTAGTATTTTGTACCTTCACTTAAAGACAACTCTGTCACAAAAAATGTGAAATTTGACAAATGGTACCTTGAGATTTTATTTATTTATTCAGCCAAAAAAAAAAAAAAAATCCAGATTGTGGGACAGAAAACAGTAAAAATATGGTATTACTTCAGTAGATACATAAAATTCAGCTTTATCCACAAATAAGCTCATATTGCTTGCAGTAGCTGCACTGTCTTGTTTAAAGTCTTCTGTATCTCAGATGTTCTACAAATTTTGCTCCTGAATAGAAGCAATGATCTAATAAGAATGCCCTTGGGGCTTTACAAAAGTGTGAAATGGTTTTTACTTTGTGTGGAAGGCTACAGTAAATTTGCATATCACTGTTTGTTGTGGAAGTT
This sequence comes from Schistocerca serialis cubense, assembly GCF_023864345.2. Taxonomy (NCBI): domain Eukaryota; kingdom Metazoa; phylum Arthropoda; class Insecta; order Orthoptera; family Acrididae; genus Schistocerca; species Schistocerca serialis. The sequence goes on along the minus strand of NC_064638.1, from coordinate 1,197,898,049 downwards.
TTGTAGGCTGATGGACATGAAGTTTTTCCTTTTGTGTTGTATCATGCTGACAGTAAAATTTTCATGTATGACTTCCACATTTTTTATAACATACTTATGGATTTCTAGTATCTATATCTTTACTCTACAAACCACCGTGAGGTGCAAGGCAGAGGGTATGTCCAATTGTATCAGTTATTAGGGTTTCTTCCTTCTGAATTCAAAGTGGAGTGCAGGAAAAAAAGACTGATTGACTGTCTCTGTGCTTGCAGTAACTATTCTAATCTTATCCTCATGATCCCTATGTGATGGATACAAAGGGGATTCTATTATATTCCTAGAAACTTTAACACTTTCTTGGGATAGTTTGTCTTCAAGAGTGTTCCAGTTCAGATCCTAAAAGACCACAGGGGTTCAGCATTGATTTGCTGGGTACGGGCTTGGCGACCCTGGGGTTCCTGAGCTGGGGACTTGTGCCACCAGTCCCCCACCACCATAAGCTCTGGGGGCATGCTTCGGCGACTGCTGAGAGATGCGGCAGTGGACTGTTTTGTCTCTCAGGCAATGGGGATCTTGGCTTGATGGCTTGAATCGCAAGGATGGGATAAACCTCCATTAAAAAAAAACTGAATCTCAAGGTGTGCTGCATGCTGATGGGGTGCATGGCTGTTGAGGTGGAACAGTCGTTAGCAGGCAACCTCTGGGGAACCTGTCGCACCTCATTACTATAAGGCTTATTCAGGCACGTGGGGCTTTGTCTGAGTGGACCCTTATTTCCCTAGCTGCCCGTGGGATCAAGATGGAATGCTTGAAACCATCTTCTCCTCCCAGAGGGAAGGGTATATCACCTGGGAATATTCCCACCCATTCATCCAAAAGAATGATAGAGGCTAGTCCTCCTGATAATAAGAGTACTTTGACTGCAGTAACGGGGCTCATGGGCTCATGGAGTCATGAATAACAATGTTTTTCTGGTGATAAAGAGTAAAGAGTGGACGTTTGAAAAAGTGTCCCCCTTTTATATCCATAAGGTTTTGGAAGGCCTTGCTGCAACATTAAAATCTACAAAACGATTGCATAATGGCTCATTGTTGGTCAAAACAAACAAGTCAAAGCAGGCAGACCTTCTTAAGAAATTGCAGAAACTGGGTGACTATGATATCATTGTTGAGATGCACACCTCTCAACTCCAGTAAGGTTGTTGTCACATGCTGAGATATCATGGACATGTACACAGCAGAACTGAAGCAAGAATGGGCATCCCAGGGAATAGTCAATGTGGAGCAACGAATGTGCAGGAGTAATGGAGCAACTGAAAAGACTGCGACTTTCATTGCCACATTCAATTCTGACATTGTGTGAACATCTTATGGCAGGGCTCCTCTGACTTTATGTTCAGCCTTACACTCCAGAATCTATGTGGTGCTATAAATGCCAATGTTTTGGCCTTACAACCATGAGTTCTGCCAGTGAAGTGACCTGTGGGAAATGCGGAAAAGCCACTCATGACTCTGGGACTGACTGCCTGTCTCCAGTGATCTGCATCAACTGCTCTGGGAACCACTGAATCTGGAGCAGAGACTGCCCTATTTTTGCTGAAGAATGCAAAATACAGAAGATAAGTGACCAGGTAGATCCTCTATGCTAAAGCCAAAACAGAATATGAGGTGACAAAATCTCCCATCTTTGCCACCTTATAATCTTCCATTGTGCAGAAACCTATTCCCTAGGCAGACGCTTCGACACAGATAATGGGAAGTCTGCCTATATCCACCACAAGCACCTGTACATGCATATGTACAAGTCAAGAGAAAAAAAGTAAGGACAAAGCAATCCAGTCAGCTGCACCATGAAAGACCCACAACAGTTCCGCAGTGAGCATCCAGAAGGTACAACAAAAGCAGAGAGCCTCTCAATGCAGCTGTTCCCCCTCAGCCTCAAAGGGAAAGGCTCATGATGTTCGGGTCAAAACCTGTCCCGAGCACTGTCAGAGGTCATTCTTTCCTGTCTGACTTATGAGGAGGATATCATGCAGTTAGAGGCCTTGGATCCAGGCAGTCCCTCCACTCACACTCACTCTTAAAGTGCTTCACCTCCCCAGTACAAAGATAGGGGTAAATTATAACCGCTCCAATGACGTGGCTTCCATACTATAGTGGTACATGAATGAGTTCAGGACTCATGTGGAGGAACTGAAAATCCCAGCACAGGCACGTCCCTTGTGCTTTTGTTTACAAGAAATGCATCTTAAAGATACAGATGTCCCTGTGCTGCAGGGTTATACACTATATCACAAGGGTGACCTATCGGGAGAAGGGGCCAAGGGAAGTGTCGCAGTGATTGTCACTAATGCATACCACTCCTCTGTTCTCCCCTTGGCTACTGACCTGCAGGCAGTTGCAGTTCAAATTCATGTGTGTCAAAGGATCACTGTTAGCTCATTGTATTTACCTCCACAACATTCCCTAGACTCTTAAACTCTCACGGATCTTATTGCACAACTCCCGTGACTATCCCTCCTGGAAGACTTCAATGCCCATCATGTTCTGTGGGGCTCAACCGATACTTGCACTTGGGGTTGGGTTTTGAAGGGCCTTATGACATCTCAATAGCTGTGCATCCTCAACACAGGTACTCGCACATTACTCTGCTGCTACTGGGTCATTCTCAGCCATCGACCTCTCTTTCTATTCTCCTGCTCTCGCTAACTCTATTTAGTAAGAGGTCATTGACGACCTTCAGTCCAGGTGACCACTTCCCTATCTGCCTTCACCTACTAAATGGCCCACCACCTGAAGTTATGCCCCCAAAATGGATGGTCAGCATGGCTAACTGGACGTGTTTCAGCCAGCTGGCTGTGTTCGAACTCTGTGACTGTGTCCAAAGATGGGTGGACCACATCACATGAGTGATGCATCATGCAACTGATCTCTCCATCCCACAGTCCTCAGGTCATCTTATGAGGTAACCCACACCTTGGTGGACAGATGAGTGCCGTTCCGTGATCCGGGAAAGGCGTGCAGCTCTTTGACATTTTAAATGCCGACAGACATCAGACAACCTTACGGCATTTCAAGTTGCGAGGGCCAAGGCTTGATGCATCATTAGGGAGAGAAAGAAAAGGTCGTGGCAAGTGTTCATGGATTCCATCAATTGTTCCATTTCTTATATAAAAGTATGGGAAGCTACCTGCAGAATTTCTGGTAAACGCTGCCGTTAACTGATAGCAGCAGTGCTGAAACAGGAGTGCCTCCAAGTATCACCCAGAGACGTAGCTCAGACACTGGCTGAACATTTTACACAAACTACTGCCAATGCAAGCCAGGATCTGGCATTTTGTCACTATCATAGAAAGGGAAAAGTTGGACTTCAGTTCCAACAGCTCTGAGGCCTACAACTCCTCTTTCTCCATGTGGAAGCTCAAATCACCACTGACTGAGATCAGTGACACTGCACCCGGTCATGACCAAATCTGGTGCTGCATGCCAATGGCATCAAAGGAAATCCCCCTTCAATGTCTTAATCTAATATGGCAGACAGGCAACTTCCCCAACTCCTGGAGGGAGGCAATTCTGATCCCTCTCCTCAAACCAGGAAAGGACTGCTCATGTTTCAGTATTGGAGTATCGCCTTAACGAGCTGTGTAGGAAAGGCCCTGGAGCAAATGGTTAACCATCATCTGGTCTGGTTGTTAGAGGCCAGGCAACTCCTTAGCTGGTCTCAGTGTGGATTCCAAAGATTTTGGTTCACTGTTGATAAACTGCCCCCCCCCCCCCCCCCCCAGAGGCGGCTATTCAGCAGGTTTTCCTCCGTAAGCATCACTGTATCGGGATATTCTTAGATATAAGTAAGGCATACAATACTACTTAGAGACACTGTATTCTCACGTAACTGCGTCAGTGGGGCTTTTGTGGCCACCTCCCCATCTTCATATGGTCTTTCCTATCTCAGCAGTTTTTCAGGACCCAAGCTGGTAACATGCTGTCTGATCAATTTGAGCAGAAGAATGGTGTTCCTCAGAGCAGTGTTTTTGCTATAGCCATCAACAGTATCACATCTGCGTAAAGAGTTCTGTACAGTGCTGCTTATTTGTGGATGATTTTGCTGTTTTCTGTTCTCCCTCCAGTGTTGCAACAGTGAGCTGTCAGTTGCAACTTACAGTGCAGAGGTTAGAGAAGTGGCCTCCAAAGATGGGTTTTGTGTGTGGTGTGTATGTGGTGTGTGTCTTGGGGAGGGGACAGGGTGCGTCTCCTTCAGTTTTATTGGGCTTTTGTGTGTTCATGGCTAGACTATGGTTGCACGGTGTATGGGTTAGTGAGGCCCTCTTACTTGTGGATCATTGTCGCTGTCCATCATGAGGGGATTCGGCTGGCCACAGGTGCTTAACCATTTCCATACCTAGCGTCTGTGCTGAGGTGAGGAACCAACAAGCACCACCTACCATCTGGTGCCAGCTCCTCATGGTATCAGGCATGTAAGTTCCTTGGAGCTCCAACTTCACCCGCCCACCATACTGTTGCTCATCCACCCCTGGAATGCCTTTTTTCCAACCATCCACGAGTCTCAAAGCCATTTGGGATCTGCGTTCAGCGTATGATGGAGTCACTTGGTGTGGAGCCAGTATGACACCAAATCAAAGGTTCTTCTTCCCTGGTTACTGGGGACACTCAGTGATTTTAGATTTGATGTGGTACAGGAGATATAGCACTCCCACTTCCCCCCCCTGCGGGTCCGGGGATTAGAATAGGCCCGAGGTATTCCTGCCTGTCGTAAGAGGCGACTAAACGGAGTCCCACCCCCTCAAGGGGGTCGTTAGCACCTGCGTCCGGAGACGGACGGTTCCACGACCTCTATTTGCGGTCATTTTGCTTTTTCACTCCTCGTTTCTTCCTTCCTTTCTTTGGTTCCTTTCTTTGCTCTTTTCCACCTCACTGTCTTCCTTACTCTTTCCCTTGTCTTCTTCTCCTTGCCTTCTCATTGCCTTCTTCTCCTTGGTTCTCCTTGCCTTCTCATTGCCTTCTTCTCATTGCCTTCTTCTCCTTGCCTTCTCATTACCTTCTACTCCTTGCCTTCTCTGGTCTCCGCCTCGGCGTTTGAGACAGTCTGTCCTCTCTCTCCCTCTCTCTCTTCTTTTTCCTCTTCTTCCTTCCTCCCTGTGCGTGCCTGAAGGCCGACCCACGCGTTTGCACGCGTAGCCGGTGACGGGGTAACGCGTAATTCCCCACCCTGGGTAGACATGTAAGGCACGCGCGTACCCCCTGGTAAAGGCCAGGCCCGGGGAGGGGTGATTGCCTGAGCTGATACCTTCTGACCATGCCGATTGGTCCCTCCGTCTGTTTTTCGGGAGGTGTGACCTGAGGTGTAAACATTCACCTAAGGCGGGAGTGCCCTCTGAGAGGGTCCCCACAAGGAAGGAGCGCGCCATCGGAGACGCTGGCAATCATGGGGGATTCCTCCGCAATGGATTTCACTCCATCTGTCTCGACTTCTGCCCAAAAATGGAAACGTGACCGGCCACCAGTGACAAAAGTACTACCGCCTGCCCCACAGTTCCTCGTCGTTTCTCGATCTGAGGACGGAAAGGATTTTTCCTCTGTCAACCCTTTCGTTATCCAGAAGGGTGTAGATGCCATAGCCGGATCTGTCAAATCTTGTACCAGGTTGCGTAACGGTACCTTATTACTAGAAACTGAGAGGGCCTTTCAGGCACAAAAACTGCTTCGGGCCACACTCCTGTACACGTTCCCTGTGCAGGTGGAGGCTCACCGAACTTTGAATTCGTCTCGTGGTGTGGTCTATACTAGCTCCCTCGACGGATTGACTGACGAGGAGATTCAATCATTCCTCGCTGAGCAGGGTGTGACGGCTGTCCATAGGGTCATGAAAAAGGTCAACAATGACCTTGTACCGACCCGGACACTTTTCTTGACCTTTGATAGTGTTAAGCTGCCATCGCGCATCAAGGCGGGCTATGAGGTTATTTCTGTTCGCCCCTATGTCCCGACACCTATGCGCTGCTACCAGTGTCAGCGTTTCAATCGCGCTCGACAGTCTTGTTCCAATGTGGCTAAATGTGTCACTTGTGGCAGGGATGCCCATGAGGGTGACTGTCCACCTCCGTCTCCTCGTTGTGTGAACTGTCAGGGTGACCATGCCGCATCCTCCCGCGACTGTCCTGTCTATAAGGAAGAACGCTGTATCCAAGAAATTCGGGTCAAAGAGAAAGTGTGCACCTCGGCTGCTCGCAAGCTATTGGCTAGTAGGAAGCCCACGCTGCTCCCAGCGGGGAAATACAGTACTGTCCTTGCCTCTCCTCGGACTACCAGGGAGGTGGCAACCCAGACATGCGATCTGACCTTCAGCACCACAGTCGTCCGTTCGGCCAGTGCTAAGATCGCCCGGTCAACGTCTCCTCTTCCTCCCGTCACCCCTCAGCCACAAGCACCTTCATCAGCTTCTGCCAAGACGAAGACCCAGAAGTCCGATGCACGGGCCTTCAAGAAGGAACCATCCCGTGCAGACTTCCTCCGTACCTCGACCTCCCAGCCTTCGACCGGTACTTCCACCAAACGTCCTTCCAAGAAGGCTCATAGGAAGCACAGTTCTCCTTCTCCGCCACGGCGCATTTCTTCTCCTGCGCCACCCAGCGGTTGCCGCCCCAGGCCGTCATCCGTTTCGCCTGGCCGCACCGCTGGTAGCCGAACATCTGGCGGAGGAAGCTCCCCCTCCCGGCCATCTTCCCAAGATGGCCGACGAACCTATAGACCCCATGGACGATGACTGTCCGCCTACTGATAGCGGCGGCAGTGCTCGCTCGAAGCCAGGCCCTCAGTGGCCTTCGAGGTGACCCCTTCTTTCGTCTTTCTTTTCTTCTTACGATGGCACTTATTCACTGGAATATTCGCAGCATTCGCTCCAACCGAGAGGACTTGAAGTTGCTGCTCCGCTTGCACTGTCCGCTCGTCGTAGCCCTCCAGGAAACGAAGCTACGCCCATGCGATCAAATTGCCTTGGCACACTACACCTCTGTGCATTTTGACCTACCCCCTGTGGTAGGTAGCCCGGCCCATGGAGGGGTTATGTTGCTGGTCCGGGATGATATTTACTACGATCCCATCATGTTGCACACCAGCCTGCAGGCAGTAGCCATCCGCATTACTCTCCCCACTTTTACATTTTCCATTTGTACCGTTTACACTCCATCGTCATCTGCCGTTACCAGGGCAGACATGATGCAACTTATTGCTCAGCTACCTGCACCATTTTTGTTAACTGGAGACTTCAATGCCCACCATCCCCTTTGGGGCTCTCCAGCATCCTGCCCGAGGGGCTCCCTGTTAGCAGACCTTTTCAACCAGCTCAATCTTGTCTGCCTCAATACTGGCGCCCCTACTTTTCTTTCGGACACATCTCACACCTATTCCCATTTAGACCTCTCTATATGTACTCCCCAACTTGCACGCCGGTTTGAGTGGTATGCACTTTCTGATACATATTCGAGCGACCACTTCCCGTGTGTTATCCATCTCCTGCAGCATACCCCCTCTCCGTGCTCCTCTAGTTGGACCATCTCCAAGGCAGACTGGGGGCTCTTCTCTTCCAGGGCGACCTTTCAGGATAAAACCTTCACAAGCTGCGATCGTCAGGTCACACACCTCACGGACGTCATTCTCGCTGCTGCTGAATATTCCATCCCTCACCCTACTTCTTCTCCACGTCGCGTACCGGTCCCCTGGTGGACTGCAGCATGTAGAGACGCTTTACGTGCTCGTCGACGTGCTTTACGCACCTTTAAACGCCACCCTACAGTGGCGAATTGTATCAATTATAAACGATTACGTGCTCAGTGTCGTTGTGTTATTAAAGAAAGCAAGAAAGCCAGCTGGGCTGCTTTCACAAGCACCTTCAACAGTTTTACTCCTTCTTCTGTTGTCTGGGGTAGCCTGCGCCGGCTATCTGGCACTAAGGTCCACTCACCAGTTTCTGGCTTGACGGTCGCGAATGACGTCCTTGTGGTCCCTGAGGATGTCTCCAATGCCTTCGGTCGCTTTTTCGCCGAGGTTTCGAGCTCCGCTCATTACCACCCTGCCTTCCTCCCCCGCAAACAGGCAGAGGAGGCTAGGCCACCTAACTTCCGCTCCTCGAATTGTGAAAGTTATAATGCCCCATTCACCATGCGGGAACTCGAAAACGCACTTGGCCGATCACGGTCCTCTGCTCCAGGGCCTGATTCTATTCATATTCAGATGCTGAAGAACCTTTCTCCTGCGGGTAAAGGTTTTCTTCTTCGTACTTACAATCGCATCTGGATTGAGAGACATGTTCCCGCATGCTGGCGCGAGTCTATTGTTGTCCCGATTCCTAAGCCGGGGAAGGACAAGCACTTGCCTTCCAGTTATCGACCCATCTCGCTTACCAGCTGTGTCTGTAAAGTGATGGAGCGAATGGTTAACTCTCGATTGGTTTGGCTGCTCGAGTCTCGACGCCTACTTACCAATGTACAATGTGGATTTCATAGGCGCCGCTCTGCTGTCGACCATCTGGTTACTTTGTCGACCTTCATTATGAATAACTTCTTGCGGAACCGCCCGACCGCAGCTGTGTTCTTTGATTTGGAGAAGGCTTACGACACCTGTTGGAGGGCGGGCATTCTCCGCACCATGCATACATGGGGCCTTCGCGGTCGCTTCCCTCTTTTTATTTGTTCCTTTTTAATGGATCGACAGTTCAGGGTATGTGTGGGTTCTGTCCTGTCAGACACCTTTCACCAGGAGAATGGGGTGCCACGGGGCTCAGTTTTGAGCGTCGCTCTCTTGGCCATAGCGATCAATCCAATAATGGATTGCCTCCCAGCTGATGTATCAGGCTCCCTTTTCGTAGACGATTTTACCATCTATTGCAGCGCGCAGCGTACGTGTTTCCTGGAGCGCTGTCTTCAGCGTTCTCTTGACCATCTTTACTCCTGGAGTGTCGCCAATGGCTTCCGTTTCTCTGCCGAGAAGACGGTCTGTATTAACTTCTGGCGCTACAAAGAGTTTCTCCCACCGTCCTTACGACTCGGTCCCGTTGCTCTCCCATTCGTGGAGACAACAAAATTTTTAGGTCTCACATTTGACAGGAAACTTAGTTGGTCTCCACATGTGTCATATTTGGCTGCCCGTTGTACCCGTTCTCTAAATGTCCTCCGTGTTCTCAGTGGTATGTCGTGGGGAGCGGATCGAACCGTCCTGCTTCGTCTATATCGGTCGATCGTCTGCTCCAAGCTGGGTTATGGGAGCTTCGTATACTCCTCTGCACGGCCATCCATCTTACGCTGCCTCAACTCCATACAACATCGGCGTTTACGACTTGCGATCGGAGCGTTTTATACTAGTCCCGTCGAGAGTCTTCATGCTGATGCTGGTGAGTTGCCACTCACCTACCGGCGCGATATACTGCTTTGTCGGTATGCCTGTCAGCTACTGGCAATGCCCGACCACCTGTCTTATCGTTCCTTTTTTGATGACTCTCTCGACAGTCAATACGGGTTGTATGTCTCTGCCCTGCTACCCCCTGGAGTTCGCTTTCATCGCCTCCTTCAACACCTTAATTTTTCACTCTCTGCAACCTTTCGAGTGGGCGAGAGCCACACGCCACCTTGGCTCCAGGCTCAGGTTCGCGTCCACCTTGACCTCTGCTCGCTCCCGAAGGAGGTTACCCCCGGTTCAGTCTACCACTCCCATTTTATCGAACTTCGTTCGAAGTTCATTAATATGACCTTCATTTATACAGATGGCTCTAAGACCAATGACGGGGTTGGATGTTCCTTTATTGTCGGGGCACGAAGTTTCAAATACCGGCTCCATGGCCTTTGTTCGGTCTTCACAGCTGAGCTCTTTGCCCTCTACCAGGCTGTCCTTTACATCTGCCGCCACCAACATTCTGCATATGTCATCTGCTCCGATTCCCTGAGCGCTATCCAGAGCCTCAGTGATCTGTACCCGGTTCACCCTTTCGTGCACCGGATCCAACGCTCTCTTCAGCAGCTGGTGGACGTCGGTTCTCCGGTTAGCCTTATGTGGGTTCCTGGCCATGTCGGTATCCCTGGGAACGAAGCTGCAGATGCCGCGGCCAAGGCTGCGGTCCTCCAGCCTCGGACAGCATCTTGTTGTGTCCCTTCGTCAGATTGTAGCAGGGTAATTTGTCGGCGCATTTTATCGCAGTGGCATGCCGATTGGGCTGCACTTAAAGACAACAAACTTCGGGCCCTGAAACCTCTTCCCGTGGCTTGGACGTCCTCCTCACGCCCTTCTCGGCGGGAGGAGGTCGTTCTGGCCCGGTTACGAATTGGCCACTGCCGGTTCAGCCATCGCCATCTGCTGACGGCTGCGCCGGCGCCGTTCTGCCCCTGTGGGCAATTGCTGACGGTCTGCCATATTTTAACGGTCTGTCCGGATTTTAACACCCTGCGTCTTGATCTTGGCCTGCCATGTACTGTAGAAGCCATTTTAGCGGATGACCCACGAGCAGCTGCTCGCGTTCTTCATGTTATCAATTTGACAACCCTCTCAAAGGACATTTGATTCTGCTGTTTTCCTTTTTTAATCCTATGCCTGTCAGTCTGTCTTTTATCGTGTTTTCCGTTTTGTTGCTGTTTTAAACTTGTGACTCGCGGTGCATTCCTCACGTAGTCTGGGCGCTAATGACCGTTGAAGTTGTGCGCCCTAAAACCACAAAAAAAAAAAAAAAAAAAAAAAAAACCCTCCCGCTTCCATTTTTAATGCGATATTCTCTGATATTTTATCTGAGTACCACGACCATGTAGCTGTTTTTAGGGATGAGTAGCAGGGGGACTCTGTTGGTTGCTCTGTTGTTTCCCCGCATTGTGGCCTCAAGGTCAGACTGCATCCAGATACTTGGTCGTCACTTCAAGAAAATAAGCTCCGGGGCATAAAACTGTTCCCAACAGCTTGGACAACCTCCTCCCGACCATCTCGGTGAGAGGTGGTCCTTTTGGCCGGGGTGCGGATTGGGCATTGCCGGTTTAGCCACCGCTACCTGCTATCTGGTGACCCCGCCCCGCAGTGCCCTTGTGATCATGCATTGACAGTACGCCATGTTTTATTGTCGTGTCCCCGTTTTAATCAATCTCGTGTTGTCCTGTCTCTGCCATCTACCTTACAGGAAATTTTAGCTGATGACACTCGAGCAGCTGCTCATGTTCTTCATTTTATTACTTTGACGGACTTGTCCCAAGACATCTAACTCTTTTAATTATTTTATCTGCGTCTTTGTAAGAACTTTCTGGTGTTCCCCCCCTTGAGTTTTACCAGATTATCTGTGCACTTACATTTGTGACTGGGTGCTAATGACCTCAGTAGTTGAGCGCCCCCCCCCCCCCACCCCCCCCAAAAAAAAAAAAACCACCACCACCACTGCCTACAAGCTCTGTGTATGACGATGAGTTGAAGATTCTGGTGTCTGCTGAGGACTTAGATCTTGCCAGATCCTCAGTCACAATGGATATAGCCTGTTCAGGAAATCAGTCAGTGGCAGCAAGTTGCCCTGAGGCGTAGACTTCGTCATTAAGTGTTTCATGCCTTCCCAGTCTCACAAACACGTTATTCTCCAATGGAATTGGGGCAGTTTTTTCCACCACCTAGCTGAGCCACGGCAACTGTTGAGCTTTACACCTGGTTTCTGCATTGCCCTCCAGGAAACTTGGTTCCTGTCAGTGTGGACCCCTGCCCTTTGCAGCTACAGGGAATATTACAGGAACCGTAGCGACTATAATTTAGTGTCAGGTGGAGTTTGTGTTTGTCCTCAACTTGGTATGTAGTGAACCTGCGTCCTTCAAACTCTTCTTGAAGCCTGTTGCTCTCAGGATACGGACGATGCAGGAAATAACTGACTGTGTGTATCTTTCTCCAGATGGTGCGGTACCCCTGAACATGTTGGTTGCGCTGATTCATCAACTCCATTAATCTTTCCTACTTTTAGGAGATTTTAACGCCCATAACCCATTTGGAGTAGCACCATGCTTACTCGCCGTGGCAGAGAAGTTGAAAATTTACTGTCCCAACTCGACCTATGCCTCTTAAATATTTGTGACACCACACATTTCAGTGTGCTCGTAGTAGTTAATCAGCCATTGATTTATCAATTTGCAGCCCGGGATTCCTCCAATCTATCCACTGGAGACCACATGATGACCTGTGTACAAGTCACCACATCCCCATCTTCCTATCACTCCCTCGGTGTCATGCCCAAAGACTCCTAACCAGATGGGCTTTAAACAAGGCAGACTGGGTAGCCTTCACCTCTGCTGTCACTGTTGAATCTCCCCCATGTGGCACCATTGATGTTGTGATCAAACAGGTCACTACAAAGAAAATTTCTGCATCGATCCCTTATTATCTAGGGTGCACAGGGTGAAAGACAGTCCCTTGGTGGTCACTGGAAGTCACTGAGGCAATGAGAGCGTCGGTGAGCTCTATAGCAACATGAGCAGCACCCTTCCCTAAAGCACCAAATAGCCTTTAAGTGGCTCCGTGCCCACGTTTGCATGTTTATAAAATGAAGGAAACATGAGTATTGGGAGAGGTATGTGTTGACTGTTGGGTGCCATATGCCACCATCCCAAGTCTGGACGAAGGTCATATGTCTTTTTGGGTATCAGACCCCAACAGGTGTCCCTAACATTAACATCAATGGTGTGCTCTCTACTGATGCAAAAAGCAATTGCCGGGCGCTTTGCCGGCCACTTTGCCGGGTGCTTTGCCGGGCGCTTTGAGTCGGAGAACTACCTACCAGCGTTTTGGACAGTTAATCACCAGATGGGAAGGAAAATCCTCTTGTTCACTACACGCCACAGTGAACCCTATAATGCCCCATTTACAGAGCGGGACCTCCTCAGTGCCCTTGCACATTGCCCCGACACACTTCCTGGGCCAGATCGGATCTGCAATCAGATGATTAAACATCTCGCCTCTGACCACAAACAGTATCTCCTTGTCATCTTCAATTGATTCTGGTGCGATGGTGTCTTTCCATTGCAATGGCGGGAGATCACCATCATTCTGGTGCTAAAACCTGGTAAAAATCCGCTTGAAGTGGATAGCTATTGCCCCATCAACCTCACCAACGTTCTTTGTAAGTTGCTGCAATGATGGTGTGTCAGCGGTTGGGTTGGGTCCCAGAGTATCGTGGCCTACTGGCTCCATGTAAGAGCAGCTTCCACCAGGGTTGCTCTACCAATGATCTCGTGTCCCTTGAGTTTGCCATCTGAACAGCCTTTCCCAAATGCCAACACCTGGTTGCCGTCTCTTTTGATTTACAAAAATCATATGACACAACCTGATGACATCATATCCTTGCCAAATTACATGAGTGGGGTCTCCGGGGCCTGCTGATGTTTTTCATCCAAAACTTCCTGTCGCTCTGTCCTTTCCATGTCCAAGTTGTAGCCTCCCATAGTTCCCCCTGTATTCAGGAGAATAGTGTTCTGCAGGCTCTGTATTGAGTGTATCTCCCTTTTTAGTGGCCATCAATGGCCTAGCAGCAGCTGTAGTGCCGTCGGTCTCCCCTTCTCTGTTTTTGGATGGCTTCTGCATTTCGTATTGCTCCTCCAGTACTGGTGTTGCTGAGCTGTACTTACGAGGAGCCATTCACATGGAGCAGTCATGGGCTCTAGCCCACAGCATCCAGTTTTCAGCTGTGTAGTCATGTGGCATGCACATGTCGGCATTGTACCGTTCATGCGGAACCTGAACTTTATCTTAATGACAATCTACTGACTGTATTGGGGACATATCGCTCCTTAGGACTGGTTTTCAGTGCCCAATTGACTTGGCTACCTCAACTTCGTCTGCTTAAGCGGGAGCTCTTGTGGCACCTCAATGCTCTCCACTGCCTGAGCAACACCAACCCTGGGGTGCAGATCAGTCTATGCTGCTGCAGCTCTACAGAGTCCTTGTTCAATCCTGCCTTGACCATGGGAGTTTGATTTATGCCTCAGCAGCGCCCTCAGCATTTTGTTTACTCGACTCGGTGAACCACTGTGGCATTCACCTAATGACAGGAGCTTTTAGAGAGAGTCCGGTGACCAGTGTCCTGGTGGAGGCCAGAGTCCCTCCATTGCAGATGTGACGTGCACAACTGCTCACCAGCTATGTTGCACACATTCGTAGTTCTCCTGAGCATCTGAATTACAGTGTCCTTTTCCCACCTGCAGCAGGCAGTTCATCTCCCGCATCGGTGGCCCAGGTCAGGGTTCATGATTGCAGTTCACATGTGATCCCTTCTCTCCGAACTGGAGTCCTTGCCCTTACCACATATACTCGAGGTCCATTCACGTACAGCTCCATGGTGTATACCTCAGCCGAAGCTTCGTTCTGACCTGTGTTAACCTCCCTGCTCTCCACTGTCACTTCCTATTGGTTCTTGACATGTTCCAGGGCTCTGAAGTTGTTTACACAGACGACTCGATGGCTGATGGTAATGTTGGCTTCACCTATGTCCACAGACACTGTATTGAACAGTATTCCTTGCCCGCTGGCTGCAGTGTATTCACTCTAGAGTTTGTGGCCATATCTTGTGCGCTTCAGTACATCCATTTCTGTTCTGATGAGTCGTATCTTCTCTGTTCTGACTTCCTGAACAGCTTACAAGCTATCAACCAGTGCTACCCTTGCCATCCTTTGATAGCGAACATCTAGGAGTCCATCTCTGCCCTGGAATGGTCCAGTTGTTCTGTGGTGTTTATGTGGACCCCAGGACACATCGGAATCCCAGGCAATGAACTTGCTGACAGGCGGCCAAACAGGCTACGTGGAAGCCACTTCTGGAGACCTCTGAAACTGACCTACATTCTGTGTTATGCTGCAAGGTTTTTTGGCTTTGGGAGATGGAGTGTCATAACAGTATGCACAACAAACTGCGTGTCATTAAGGAGACTGTGAATGTGTGGAAGTCTTCCCTGTGGGCTTCTCACAGGGAATCAGTTGTCCTTTGTCAACTCTGCATTGGCCATACGTGGCTCTCACGTGGCTACCTCTTCCATCGCGTGGACCCACTTCAGTGTCGCTGTGGCTCCCAAATGACAGTTGACCACCTCTTGCTGGACTGCCCACTTTTAGCCACTCTGCGGCAGACTTTTAACCTTCCCAGCACCCTGTCTTCAGTGTTGGGTGACAATGTGTCAACGGCAGCTTTAGTTCTACATTTTATTCATGAGGGTGAGTTTTATCATTTGATCTAAGTTTTAGCGCACCTCCTTTGTCCTTCTGTATCCTCCACCCTAGGGCTTGTGGGGTAGTAGTTTTAATGTGTTGCAGAGTGGCTAATTCTCCTTTTTTATTCTCATGGTCAGCCAGCCATGGTAATCAGCTTTCTTGTTTTTAATCTCTTCTCCCTGTTTCTTGCGTCTCTGTGTTTTTCTTGTCCTGTTTTGTCCATTGTAGTGTTTGTTGTCCTTCTGGTTCTTTCTTTCTCCTGTTGTGCATTGTATGTCTACTTTGTTTTCTTCTTTCCCTTGGGTAATTGTTCTACTGGGTACAAGGGACTGATGACCATGCAGTTTGGTGTCTTTCCCCCCTTTTAAACCAACCAACCAATCAACCAACCAACCATGTGAGCATGAGGTGAGCTTGTTTGCATGTATGAATGGTGTGTTTCTCTTTTTCTGATGAAGGCTGTGGCTGGGAGCTTTGTGTAAGTGTCTTAATTGTGCCTGTCTGAAACTTAGTCATTTTTACTGTAAGTAGCAATCTCTCTTCCTACATTGTTATTCCTACCTGGAGTTTGTTTGACATTCACAAGCAAATAACACTGTTAACAAAGCTGTAAGCATTATACACTTTCTGATAAAACAATTTGCAATATGCATCAGTTTTTAAAATTTGTATATCTGTGCATAAAAGAATAAAATCTACTGCTGCCCAGTATGTTAAAATTATACTACAGGTCCAATAGCTACCTATTGAAAGTATTCCACACTTCACAGATAAGGAAGACCAATACTATGTTCTAAAATATTTTTTGAGCAGCCAGGTATTTGCTACATAGGTTGAGTTTGTCATTATGAAGACTTTACATACTTTCAGGTGGAAATACATGTGACAACTGATTTATTGAAATGTTTTATTATGTTCTAATATGCATTTCACAACATTTGTTCAGTTAAAAAAACATAGTAGTTGTAGTGGTCTGCCTTGATTTAAGGAATGTAGGCAACTGCTTAGCGGCTTTGTTATCATCCCTTTTGTGAACAGTACCAACTAATTGGTAATAGCTCTTTGTGGTCTGTATCTGAACTGAAGATTGTGACAGCACTCTCAGCTATCAAAATATCTGGACCCCCAATTAGGATATGGGAGTTTCCAGCAGCTGTTTTCTACATACTGGGTGGTTGTACTCTGATTACAACATTTTCATTCCTGAGGAACTATGCTAGATACAGCTATGTGGTTTGTTGCAAAAGGTAGTTTCACTCCTGAAGTTTTTATTTTTATTCCATTTCTATGTACACTTTAATATGTGCTCCACTTGTCCATAGAACATCTAGGTGACACTAGATTTCTGTCTTCACTGACATCTCTTCTGTCACCTCTACAGCATTTAGTATTCATGCTGTAAATGTCTGCAAGTCAGGAACTGGTGTCTGAACATTGTCAGTAAGATAACCCCACAAAAAAGTCAGAAGGGTTTATGTCCGAATGTGGGACCATGATGCTGGACTCTTTACTAACTCATTAGGGAAAGGCTTATGTTCACACTGAACAAAACTGAACAAAAACTATCCAGTGAAGGTAACATGAAATGTGAACATAAATTCTTCTCTAAATGCTGTCTACCTAGTGTCGGTTGAGAGTTCACATCCTACTTAATTATGTTTCTCATCAAAGAAGATAGGCAGTACTGCAGACTTCATTACATCCATTGTCATGAGACACGAGAAACAAATTGGCTACATTTACTAAATCGTGATTCCTGCATAAATATTTTCTGGTTTCATATGTTCCAAATCACTTTGAGTTATAACTTTGGTCCTATGTCATTGTCTACAGAATTAATTGAAGGACAATGGTTCTTTGGAACTATTTCATAGTGAGTCATCTTTTGTGCAGTTGCATTCCTGTCATTTGGTCTGCTGTTTCAAATTAAGACACTGGACCTGCCTCATATTTTTCTTTGAAACTGATCTTAGTGTAAGGTATGGTAAATAATCGTTTCTAGTAATGTTTCTTACCTTCATAACACCATGTCTTTCAGTGCTCTTGTTTCATCCTGGTAAGTTTTAAGTTTCACCAGAAATTTCAGGTGTATTCGTTTCAAGATTCATTTAAGCACATTCTTCTGCCATCCTAAATTAGTGACATTAAAGGCTAAGAAATGTGATTTTACACTGTAAGACTACAGGTATCTCAGCTGTTTCCAACAGGATGGCATTACAAACTGTTGCTCGTCCACTGAGCAAGATAATTCTGTGATAGGACACTAGACTCTAATCCAAAAGGATTTAAATTCAAATCCTCATCCAAATCTGGGTTTTCTGTTTGCCAAAACATCCAGTGTTGCTTTGTGAAGGAAAAGTCCAATTTCCTTTCCTTTACTATCCTTATCCAGTCTGAATTTGTACTCGGTGTCTAGTGACTTAGTAGTTGATGGGATGTTAAATCCTATCTTCTGTCCCAGGTCATTGGATATCCATAGCCATAGTGATATTTTGTCAAATCTAAAACCTGATTCAACAATGGAGTAGATGTATGTCCTGATTACTGAAGAGGTACACATGTATCTTAGATTTGTATAGTACAACATTGACCACATACCTGGACATAAGTATTTTCAGTTTTGTTCTGTGATTTTTTGAAATATTGTTGTTACACTCCTGTTATAGCTCTAACTAAGGAGACCAATCACTTGGCTATGCTGGTCACCGGGGAGCATTCAGTGTACATCAGTTTCTCAAATGAATTTACCTTGTGGAGTGCACATGGCTTTTCATTTGACTACACTGCCTGAGGAAGTGGATTACCTAGAAAAGGATAACAAAGAACTTGGCTGTTCAAGCCCACTTGTCAGTACAACATTGTCGCCTATCTGGTGTTGGATGCATCCACTGATTTGATTGGGAAGGATGTCTTAAAGATGTTATAGCCTTCCCTAATGCTAGCAGCTTTGGTATTCTGATTCCTAGCACTGTGGTAGAGTTGACATCTGAGCTAGTCCCACACATCTGTTTTTAGTGATGGATCTGTAGGGATTGTGGACCATGGTAGTACCTCAAAATCAGCCAGAAAAAGTTGGACATGTACCATGTGTGGACTAGCATTGTTATATTGAAAAATGGCACCATGCTACTGTTGCATTAACAACATTAACTGTAACACATGAACACAGGACATCCCTGAAGTACCATAGTGCCGTCAGTTCCCTTGTTCACCACCAGCCACGACCTAAATCATACCTGATGGCTCTCGCAGCATGATGCCAGGTGTAATACTGCTGCCCCTTTCTGCATCTACACTCTGTCAGGCACTTTGCAGTGTGTTGTGGAGGGTACTTTGTATACACCAGTGCTCCCCCTGCAGGTCCAGGGGTTAGAATAGGCCCAAGGTATCCCTGCCTGTTGTAAGAGGTGACTAAAAGGAGTTTCATACTTTTTGGCCCTATAAGTTTAGGTCCCATTTTATGGTTTGACCTGCCACTTTCCAAATTCTACAGAAGTGTGGTCCATATGGGGGAGGATGCCTTACTTGGTGCATGAGTTATCAATAGTGCTTTTAGATTTGATCTCCTGAACCTCTTGTCATGGCTTTGCATCTCCACCTGCAATTCAACTATTTGAGTGAGGACACTTTTTCAGGATATGTAATTTTCTTCCATTGTCCCCTGTCCTCTTTCACCCCCATGACAGTATTGTATTTCTCTGCACCCAGTATCCAGCACAGTAGCCAGCCCATTGTGCTGGGGCCATCATGTACCCATTTGATGGTAGCCCCCTGACAACACAGGGATCACACTGCAGATGCCCGATCTGTAAACTCCCCATGTATTACAAGGAGTAGATGTCTGTCTTCCTGGGGCATCAGGACTTTCAGCAATGGCCATCGTGCCAGGTGGCCTTTGCTGTGGCTGGGTGGCACCTGTAGGGCGAGACCCTGATCGGAGTGGGTGGCATCAAGACAGATGACCTGCAATGAAGTGGACTAAATCATTTCTTGCTAGTGACTGTACCGCACCTGCAGTAACTAAGAAGGTCAAGATCGAGTACAATGCTGACAGATATGACCCTTAATAGTTTCCCTCCCTGCTACACCATGGGAGGAACGTAGGGCTACAGAAGGAAAAGAGCCATATTCGCCCTCCTGCGGGCCTGGGTTTTAGAATAGGCCTGAGGTATTCCTGCCTGTTGTAAGAGGCGACCAAAAGGATTCTCTCACATTTCGGCTTTTTTGATAGTCCCCTGTAGGGTTTGAACTCCATTTTTCAAAATTTTCCTGAAGAGTGAGTGAGTCTGTTGGGGAAGGGTGCCTTACGTGGCGCATCGTGTCCATCATGCATTGAGATCTTTAGCCGACATCTCTCATCTAACTACAAGTGACATCTTCTCTTCATCTTCAACTGGATCTAGTGCAATAGTGTCTTTCCATCGCAATGGTGAGAGAGCACCATCATTCCAGTGCTCAAACCTGGTAAAAACCTGCTTGAAGTGAATAGCTATCAGCCCATCAGCTTCACCAACATTCTTTGCAAGCTGCTGGAATGTATGATGTGTTTCTGGTTGGGTTGGGTCCTGGAGTCACGTAGCCTACTAGCTCCATGTCAGGGTGGCTTCCACCAGGGTTGCTCTACCACTGATAACCTTGTGTCCCTTGAGTCTGCCATCCGAACAGCCTTTTCCAGATGCCAACACCTGGTTGCTGTCTCTTTTGATTTACGAAAAGCATATGACACAATCTAGTGACATTATATCCTTGCCAAATTATATGAGTGGGGGTCTCCGGGGCCTGCTCATGGTTTTTTTTATCCAAAACTTCTTGTCACTCTGTACTTTCCATGTCCAAGTTGTTGCCTCCCATAGTTCCCCTGTATTCAGGAGAATAGTGTTCCGCAGGCTCTGTATTGAGTGTATCTCCCTTTTTAGTGGCCATCAATGGCCTAGCAGCAGCAGTAGGGCCACTGTCTCCCCTTCTCTGTATTCAGATGGCTTCTGCATTTCGTATTGCTCCTCCAATACTGGTGTTGCTGAGCGGTGCTTACAGGGAGCCATCCACAAGGAGCAGTCATGGGCTCTAGCCCACAGCTTCCAGTTTTCAGTTGCGAAGTCATGTCATGCACTTGTCGGCATCGCACTGTTCATCTGGAACTTGAACTTTATCTTAATGACAATCTACTGACTGTAGTGGGGACGTATTGCTTCTTAGGACTGTTTTTCGATGCCCAGTTGACTTGGCCACCTCACCTTTGTCAGCTTAAGTGAGAGCCCTTGCAGCACCAAAATGCTCTCAGCTGCCTGAGCAACACCAACTGGGGTGCAGATCGGTCTATGCTGCTGCAGCTCTAGAGTCCTTGTTCAATCCCACCTTGACTATGGGAGTCTGGTTTATGGTTTGGTGTCGCCCTCAGCATTGCGTTCTGTCCACCCAGCGCACCACTGTGGTGTTTGCCTAGTGAAAGAGCTTTTAGGATGAGTCTGGTGACCAGCATCATTGTGGAAGCCAGAGTGTCTCCATTGCAGTTACGTAGCACACATTCTTAGTTCTCCTGTGCATCTGAATCACCAGCTCCTTTTCCCACCCACGGCAGTTCATTTCTCACATTGGCGACCCAGGTCAGGGCTTCCAATTGCAGTTCGTGTCTGATCCCTTCTTTCTGAACAAGAGTCCTTGACTTTACCACCTATACTCAAGGCCCATTCACGTTCACCTCCATGGTGTACACCTAGGCCACAGCTTTGCTTGGACCTTTCACATGGCCCTAAGGACTCAGTTAACACCGCGGCTCTCCACTGACACTTCGTCTCTTTACACAGACGGCTCAATGGCTGATGCTCCATCGGCTCCGTGTATGTCCATGGAGGACATATTGAACAGCATTCCTTGCCCTATGGCTGCAGTGTTTTCACTGCTGAGCCAATGACTGGCTATATCGCGTGCTCTTGAGCACATCCGTTCATGCACCGGGGAATCGTTTCTTCTGTGTACTGTCTCCTTGAGCAGCCTACAAGCTCTCGACCAGTGCTACCCTCATCATCCTTTTATAGCAACCATTCAGGAGTCAATCTATATCCTGGAACTGTCCAGTAATTCAGTGGTGTTTATCTCGACCCCAGGTCAGGCCGGAATCAAAGGCAACAAACTTGCAGACAGGCTGGCCAAACAGGCTACATGGAAACCGCTTATGGAGATAGGCTTTTATGCAACAGACCTGCATTCAGTACTATGCCATAAGGTTTTGAGGCTTTGGGAAATGAAATGGCATAAACTTAGCATGCACAACAAACAGCGAGCCATTAAGGAGACTATGAATGTGTGGCAGTCCTCCATGCAGGCATCTCGCAGGGACTCTGGTTCTCTACCGGCTCCGCATTGGCCACACTTGAGTGACACATGGCTACCTCCTGCGCTGTGATGACCCACCTCAGTGTCGATGCGGTGCCTGGCTGACAGTGGCCCATACTTTGGTGTGCTGTCCTCCTTTGGCTGCTCTGCGAGACTATTCAGTTACCGGACTCATTGCCATTAATTTTAACTGACAACGCCTCATTGGCTGATTAAGTTTCAAGTTTTACATGTGACGGTGGGTTTTATCATAATATTTAAGTTTTAGCACATGTCCTTTGTGTTATCCACTCTAATGCTTTTGGGGTAGATATTTTAATGTCACATAGTGACACATTTTTACCCCTTCTAACTATTTCTTGTTTCTCTCTGTGGTTTTTTTCCTGGTTTATCCATAGTAGTGTTGGTTGTCCTTCTGGTCTTCCTTTCTCCTGTTATTGTGCTGTATGTCTCCTTTCTTTTCTTCTTTCTCTTGTGTAATTATTTTACTGGGAACAAGGGACCGATGACCTCACAGTTTGGTCCCTTCCTCCTCCTCTTTTAAGCCAACTAACCATCCAGGTAGTCCCGTGCGCCACCTCCCACTTGTATGAACTGCGGAGAGCAGCCCTCCCCCTGTTCGTAAGACTGCACAGTACTCGAAAAGGAACGGAAAATCATGGAGTAAAAGATTCTGCACTGGTTGACTTACAAAGAGGCTAAACACAAAATTGAACAATTGTGCTTCATTCAGTTGATGTCTACATACTCTGCAGCTACATTAGCATCACCATCACGAGTAAGTCATACCACACTTTGTGCCGTGAACAGTGGGCCCTTCAGGCCTCCAGAATACATCTGCCTCCTTGGTAGTAGGGGAAAATCTCCTTCCATTGCTCCCAAGGTACCTACTTCAGGAGCAAGACCCCCTCCTAATGCAAATGATGTCTTAGGGTTCTTCGTTTATACATTTGTAGGGCTGGCAGTTTCGGGAATCTGCTAGGTGCGAGGTACTGAGCAACGGTCGGTGCAGTGAACACACTACTTGGAGGTGCAGACGGTGTAGCAGTGTAGAGTGGTGCCAAATTGGGATTGTAGGCACCAGAAGACGGGCACACAGTAGCTGTACTAATCTGGTTATTAGGGACAAAACCACACAATATACAAGCAGCAGGAGTGCAAGGAGAGAATTCAGTCTTGACATATGAGTTCAGTTGCATAGTGTAGGCAGGTACAGTTGCTGGGGCTCCGGCTGGTGGGGGCACGGTTGGGTGTGGAAGACTCTCCACTACCGTGGAAACAGGTGCAGTTCGGACTGGTGAGCACGCGACCGGTGTCTGCCAAACGAAAGAACCCGGCGCGGAAGTCGATGAAATGTTGTGGAGCGGTGCGGGTGGGGCGGCCGGTAGTCTTGCAGGAGCTGGTAACAACGGGTGCGGGAGTGTAGCGGGCACGGTTGAAACCGACGTGGCAGAGACGGACGAAACCATCGGGAAAATGTGCGGAAGACGAACAGGAGCCGGGATGGCGCGCGGCGCGGCTGTATCATACCTGAGTGGTTGTAAGATATCCATGGAGTTGCGTAGTCTGCGGCTGTAGAGCAGGCGTCATGTGTGGGTGCAGCAGATGAGCAGGAACGGCAGGCACTGGCAGTGCTGGGGCGTCGATAAACAGAATACAGTCCGCCAGTTGTGAGGCAGCCGTAGGCATGGGAACATGCTGCGGTGCCCAAGTGGGAACCGTTGAGGTTATCTCGGAGCCACGTAGGTTGAAATCCGGTTGACAGCAGAGTTCACTTTGGCACTGAAACTGGCGGCGTGATTTCCGGTATGGGTTCATTTTCCACTTTGAAAAACTTTCTCTGAGAAGTCTGATCGCAGGGACTGAACGGTTGTTGAAACTTTGTTCGTAGCACAATACAAATCACTGTTAATAGCACTCACGATTGAACTAAAACAGATCGGGGTCATCAATGTGGTTATTCCTGATACGCGGAGCCGCGGCAATCATTAAATAACACACCAACATACATTAATACAACTTTATTAAGTGAGAATATTTACAACGTCTTACACAGTCAGCAGCACAAAACAGAATGGAAAGCAATATGGCGGCGCACAATAGGTCTGCATGGGTCAGAGAGCCTCCTATGGCAGAGATATATCACTCGTAGAGTTGATAGTCGCCACATACTTAATTGATGGATTTCTCAGTAGAACCAACAGATTTTATTTTATTTTATTTTATTTTGTGTGTGTGTGTGTGTGTGTGTGTGTGTGTGTGTGTGTGTGTGTTGTCTAACTTCTGCACAATTTCAGTGCAGTAATGTGTTCACTGTAAATAAGTATTGTAGTAGTTCTATATATGTTTATTACCTTATAAATAACAAAAAAAAAAAATTAAATTTTGAAATTCAGTGCATTAATGCTATCTTAGTAAATGAGTGTTTGTAAAATGATTCTTTCCTATAGTGTTCATTAAGAAAATGATCATTCTACTTGGGACCTGTGGAAGGTACATTAGCTTATTTGTTTTAGGTGTCAATATTTGTCATGTATTATTGTTTTTCTGATATGTTCTACATCCTGGAGGACCTCCTCACTACAGATCAATCGGAATGAAAGTAAATCTAATCTAATCTAATCTAATAGCAAAGACAGAAATGTCTGGGGCCAAAAAGGAAGAGGAACAGATGGCTCAAAAGTAATGGGACATTGGTAACAAGTGCATGTAGTGTTACAAACCTCTTAGAAAAGTATTTCATTTCTGTTACTGACAGCTTGGGGTTATCAGGTTACATGAACAGTGCAATGGAGTATCTGAGACAAGTCTTTAAAAATAACTCCAGTAAAATGGAAATGACATTCACATCTCCCAAAGAAGTAGCAGCCATCATTAAGTTCTTAAAATCTAAGTATTCTAGTGGATATGACAACATATGAATGAAGTTAATCAAAGTACGTTCATGTGAATTCAGTTCTATTTGTGTAAGATTAGATTCAGTTTTCGTTCCATAGATCCAAAAAATGAGATGATTCTCGTGGGTGTGGGATATGTCAATCTCTTACCAGTGAAACCTTTCCAGATTGGTTAAAATATGCTGAAGTTAAGCCTCTTTACAAGGATGGGGATAAAGCGATACCATCAACCAATTTACCTTTGCTGGCTTTTTCAAAAATATTTGAAAAGGTTGTGTTAAAGCATTTCCTTAAGCACTATTTACACTGAAGTGAGAATGTACTTAATTCATTAGATAATAAATTAGAGGCTACTGGCATTTTCTGTGACCTGTAAAAAGCTTTGACTGTGTGAACTACAGCATTCTCTTCACTTCATTGGCAATGAAGTGAAGTGGTTTGAGTCTTATCTAATAGGAAACGAAGGATGCTGTTGCAAAATACCTGTGGAGTAAGCAGTCTGTCTTCATCTGATTGGGAATTAATTACATGTGGTGTTCCTCAAGGTTCCGTCTTGGGTCCATTGCATTTTCTTGTATACATTAATTACCTCTCGTCTGTTACATTGCGAGATGCTAAGTCTGTTTTGTTTGCAGATCATAGAAACATCATAAGTAGCAAGTCAGGTACAGATTTTGAAATAACTGCTGATAAAATTTTCACTGACATTAATAAATGGTTAATTCTAATTCACTGTCATTAAACTTTGAGAAGACCTACTATATGCAGTTCAGAACCTGTAAACCGAGCAAGGTGGTGCAATAGTTAGCACACTGGACTCGCATTCGGGAGGACGATGGTTCAATCCCGCATCCGGCTATCCTGATTAGGTTTTCCGTGATTTCCCGAGATCACTTCAGGCAAATGCCGGGATGGTTCCTTTGAAAGGGCATGGCCGATTTCCTTACCCATCCTTCCCTAATCCGAGCATATGCTCCGTCTCTAATGACATCGTTGTCGACAGGACGTTAAACACTAACCACCTCCTCCTCCTCAGAACCTGTAAGAGATTTCCTTTCAGCATGTGTATAACATATGAAGATGTGCAGATTGAAGAGGTTGACAGTGTTAAATTTCTGGGATTACAACTCGTTCAGTTGGGAGTACTGCAGAATTTCTGAAGTTCCAGTGTGATGTCCTTAGGTTAGTTACATTTAAGTAGTTCTAAGTCTAGGGGACTGATGACCTCAGGTGTTAAGTTCCATAGTGCTTAGAGCCATTTGAATTTGCAGTGACAAAGATGTCAGAGGTAGGAGATTAAATATAAAAAAATACTTGCATACTTCACTTACTTTCACTCTATTATGTCATATGGGATCATATTTGGGGTAACTCATCAAATGGAGCAAAAGTTTCTAGGGTGCAATAAGAATCATTTGTGGTGTAAATTCAAGAACATCATGTAGAAACCTGTGCAATGAATTTTGTATTCAAACCACTGATTCTCAGTATATTCATTCCTTAATGAAATTTGTTGCAAGTAATGTATCTCTTTCTCAAATACGCTGAGAGTAACAACCCGAAGAGAAGAAATAATGCTCAGCTACACTACATACAGTAGTGGAACATGGCACTGCCTAGTTGAGATGGCAGTGTTGTTCCACATATATCACTTGTCCTTGAGCCAGTAGTATCATTGGGTTACAATTTCTCTCTGTATATGGTTCAGACTTCAGTTGTAATGGACTGGTATCTAAGTGAACAATGTTTGCATACAACCAGTTGGTGTCTACAGTTGTCTGTATTGTTTCTTGATCTATATCAGAGTTGAGTATCTAGTTGTGTTTTTGTGGGTATAAACCTGATGGAGCCTTGCGTCACCCTACATCACAGCAACAGCAGCTGCCCCCATCATCATCCCAGCAGTTGCAGCAGCAGTTCCTGCCAACATCCCACCAGTTACAGCAAGAGGTTCTGCCACAAACTGCACCACCACAATAGCAGCAGCCACCAAATTGACAGCCACCACCATTTCAACCACCTCCTCAAGCGCTACCTCAATCACTGGCGTCTCAGCAGCAAGCGCCAAAGGTACCTCTAGCTCCACCACCACTATAGGAACAGTCACAAGTGACATGTGTAGCAACTGTTAAAAATGTACTTCCAGGCACTCCAGCTGCTGGTCTCCAGATAAAAGCTGATCCTGATAAACCAAATGATGGAAGTGAAGTTATGCTAAAACCACAGCAGAAGAAAAGATCTCTTGCTTGTGAGTAATTCTCAGTAGCTGAATAATCAGATTACCTGATCAGTCTCACGGCCTTTTTTTTTTTTTTTTTTTTTTTTTTTTTTTTAGCCTTTTTAAAGTCACGCTGTAGGTTAATTTTAATGGTGAGTTGTTGGAGGCTTGTGCAAATTCACCTGTACTTGAGTTGCACATCTTTCTTTGTGTAGATTGAGTGATACTGAAATGCTAAAAATGTATTGCCAAAATACCTTATACCTCTGCAAGAAAGCATTGTTTTGTTAAAAGCACTGAAAAATTTCTCTGGTGTGAAAGAACTTCAAACTGATCAAATAATTTTCCAATCTTACCTGTTGCCCTGGTGAAATACTCTGAGATGATTTGTCTTGCTTGAATTTGCCACTATTCTTATGCACAACTTACTGTTCTTCCTAAGTGTTGAAATTACATTGATATTGTGCAGCTGGAGGAACAGGGGAGCGGGTGTAAGAAGCAAGTTCATACTGTCACAGATCCTCTCCCAGGAAGAGGATCAGTGTGGAGAAACAGGCTCCATCTAATGCAAGCTGTAGTGCTAATGAGCATTAGTAAGACAGCAGAAGTGACATAAAAAAGTAATGAGCAATTAAGTGTTTCTTGAAAGTAATGTTTTCAATAATGGTACCTACTGCTACAAATTCTGATAGCACAATACATTGTGTACTGTACTGTAGTAATGGTTAAAAGTTCTTGTGGATTGACGGGGGCAGCTGGAGGTGAGCAGTCAGGCTGTGATATTTATAGTTTGATAGTTAAGTTACAATTTAGGCTATTGAAACTGGAAATTCATGTCCAAAAGAACTATGGGAAAGGACTCAAATGGGAAGGATTGGTCACCAGGGATTTTCTTTTCAACAATATTCACTGTTTTACCAAATCTAGCCTCAAAAAAAATATAAAAAGAAAGAAGACTCAATCTAGCAAATGAACAATAAAGCATAATCATTAAAATTAAGACTATAAAAACAAAAAAATTAGAATAAGAACTTAAATAAACTGAACCTCTAGCAGTAATTATTAAAGAACAAATTCAAAAACTAAGCAGAATCAAACTAAAAGAAAAATAATCAATACCAAAATAATATCTAATCATATTTAAATCTGCATATGAATAAACACAAATCATAAAAACAAAACTAGACAGAAACATTAAAGAATGAACCAACCATCAACAATTATTAACTAAACAAAGAGGGATCAAAAAAATAGTTATAAATAAATACTTTAACATAAAGATAAACCAAAAGAATTAAAAAAATCATTCCCATGAGAACGAATTATTGAAACTAAAATAGAAAGACCTAAAGCACCTTCACAAACAGAAAAAACCAAAAAAATAACAGGAAAAAAATAATCATAATCAAACTCAATAAGAAAAACAATAACCAACATAAATAAAGAAAGAACAATATATTCTAATCTCAAAAGAACCATTAATAAATGCTTACGTTTAGAAGAAAAAACATAAACACCAGCAAAATAAATCAATAAAGAAGTAAAGACAGAGAATATAAACATTAGTTTTAATAGTTTAAAAAAAAAAAACGCCGGTCTTGTAAACCGGAAATAAGTCTAGCCCCCGCTTTTAAAACTTCAGAGGTGGAAAGCTTTCCATCATCGGTCCCCAAAACCGATATTTTAAATAAACTAACCCCTGAAATGATCAAAATAATAATTATATCACTATCAAACGTAATAAATATTAATTTTATTAAATTAAGACACTCAATATCAATAATGCTTTTCATTATCCTACAAACTTTTCTAGTTGGACTAATAACAGGAACAATAATGGAAAGATATTGGTTATCGTATATTTTATTTTTAAGATTTCTTGGTGGTATATTAGTCCTATTTATTTATATTACGAGAATTGCATCAAACGATATATTTCAACCTAAATCAATTACAATAATTATTACCTTAACAATATGAATATTTATCATATCAACATTAATTATTTTAGATATAACAAAATTTATAGACTTTTTCAAAAATACTGAAACTATAAATATTGATAATTCAATCAATTATCAAGAAATAACAATATCTTTAGAAAAACTATATAATAGACCAACATTCATTATTACAATAATAATAATAATTTATTTATTTTTAGCACTATTAGCAGTTGTTAAAATCACCAACATTAACCAGGGACCTATTCGTAAAATAAGATAATTTACTAATGAATAAACCCTTACGATTGAGACATCCTTTAATTAAAATCATTAATAACTCTTTAGTTGATTTGCCCGCACCAACAAATATTTCATTTTGATGGAATTTTGGGTCCCTACTAGGGTTATGTTTGGTAATTCAAATTGTAACTGGACTATTTTTAGCTATACATTATACATCAAATATTGAAATAGCATTTAGTAGTGTAGTTCACATCTGCCGAGACGTAAATAATGGCTGAATTATTCGAACCTTACATGCAAATGGAGCTTCTATATTTTTTATTTGTATTTATTTACATGTCGGACGAGGAATTTACTACGGATCTTATATATACATACACACCTGAATAATTGGTACAGTAATCCTATTCTTAGTTATAGCAACTGCATTTATAGGATACGTTTTACCTTGAGGTCAAATATCATTCTGAGGTGCGACAGTAATTACTAATTTATTATCAGCAATCCCATATTTAGGAACAGATTTAGTTCAATGAGTATGAGGAGGGTTTGCTGTTGATAATGCAACATTAAATCGATTCTTTACATTTCATTTTGTACTACCATTTATTATTGCTGCAATGGCAGCAATTCATTTATTTTTCCTCCACCAAACAGGGTCTAATAACCCCTAGGGCTAAATGGAGATATTGAAAAAATCCCATTTCACCCATACTTTACTTTCAAGGACTCTATTACATTTGTATTAATAACATCATTATTAATTATACTGTGCTTGATTAATCCTTACCTCCTAGGAGATCCGGATAATTTTGTACCTGCCAACCCATTAGTAACCCCCGTCCATATTCAACCAGAATGATACTTCTTATTTGCATACGCAATTCTACGGTCAATCCCTAATAAACTCAGAGGTGTTATTGCATTATTCTTATCGATTAGAATCTTAATAATTTTACCATTTTATAATAAAACACCATTCCGAGGTATTAAATTCTATCCTATCAATCAGATTTTATTCTGAATTATAGTAGTTGTTGTATGCTTATTAACATGAATTGGAAAACGACCTGTTGAAGAACCTTACATTATAACAGGACAAATCTTAACAATTATTTACTTTACATACTTCTTAATTAATGTGCATGTTGCAAACGCATGAGATAAACTAATTAAGGAATAATAACTTAATTAGCTTAGGAAAAGCATATGTTTTGAAAACATAAAACTAGAAGTTTAACTCTTCTATTAACTTTTCTTAAAAAATTTCACTAAATAAATGAAATAAATAAGCTTTAAACCAACAAAGAAAATAAAAAAATTTAAAGATAATGGCAAAAAACTTTTTCAAGCTAAGTACATTAACTTATCATAACGAAAACGTGGTAATGTGCCACGAACTCAAATAAAACCAAAGGACATAACAGCAAGCTTAATAAAAAATATAAAAGAATAAAAATCACCACCTAAAAAAATTAAAGCTAATAACATTCTTATAAAAACAATTCTAGTATACTCAGCTAAAAAAATTAAAGTAAAACCGCCTGCACCATATTCAATATTAAAACCTGAAACTAACTCAGATTCACCCTCGGCAAACTCAAAAGGAGTACGGTTAGTTTCAGCTAAACAAGAAGCAAAACAAGCTAAAGCTAATGGAAAAGAAATAATAATAAATCAACAATAAAGCTGATAATTTATAAAATCAAACATGTTAAAACTACCAATTAAAATAATTAAAGATAATAAAATTAAAGCCAAACTAACTTCATATGAAATTGTTTGAGCAATAGAACGAAGAGAACCTAGTAAAGAATAATTTGAATTAGAAGACCAACCAGCAACTATAACAGTATAAACACCTAATCTAGTACAGCATAAAAAAAACAAAAATCCATAAGAAAAAGAACATATATAAGTTAAGTACGGGAAAATCACTCAAACAGCCAAGGAAATTATTAAATTAAAAACAGGAGAAAAGTAATAAAGTAAATAATTAGATATAATAGGAATTGGCTGCTCCTTACAAATTAACTTGATAGCATCACTAAAGGGTTGAGGAATTCCAACAAAACCTACTTTATTTGGACCCTTTCGAATTTGAATATAACCTAAAACCTTACGCTCTAATAAAGTTAAAAAAGCAACACTAATTAAAACACAAATAACTAATAAAAGAAAATTCAAAATAAACATAAATAAATCATAAAGTATCAATACTATTTGTAGAAAAAATCTACATAAATGAATTCTAAATTCAACACATTAATCTGTCAAAATACAAATAAAACTTTATTACATCAACAAAAAACTGCAGAAATAAATTACTGATTAAATGGTTGAAATAAATTAAGAGTGCTAATTAGCTGGGCCAAACTCAGTAACAAGTAAACTTTTTAAAACAGCTAAACATTCTAAGCAAATACATGCTCTCCTTAAGTGAACAGAAGCATGAATTCATTACAAAACTTGAAATTAAGCTAAGAATTTATTTATTTATTTCGCTCCTTAACAACAGAAAATCACAGCTCTGAAACTGTGAGTGAAGCTCACTTAAGCTTTCTTCTTCTGTAAGATATTACAGAATACAGCATTTGTTATGTAAGCATACCAGATATAGAGTAAAACATCACAGCCATAATTTTTTACAATCGCTGTTAATACCTAAAGGCTTTCAGAGTTCAAGGTTCATTTAAAGAGAAAAAATACAATTAACATGGACACACAGATCAGATAGTTAGCCAAGATTTCAGATTTAATGTAACTTAACTTCTCTGTAGAGGGCACAACTTAGAAACATCAGGCTTTCATTACAGAATGGAGATAACCTTGCCACCATTTCACAAACTGGTTGACACTTCTAATGAATGGGTTGTCTGCCTGGATATCAAAGTGCCAATGTAACCAACTGATCACTCTGCTCATTCATGCAAGGGACAGCCAGGCCAAACACTCAGCCAACCAAACTTTACTACTTTGACACCCCCCCCCCCCCCCCCCCCCCCCGGTCTCCCTGGAGTCTCACAGTTCTTTCGTGTGATTCTTCTTTCCCTGGCCGGATTTCCTTCCCCCTGCCTCCCTCCCTCTCTATACTTGCTCCTTCCCTGTTGCCACTTCCTTCCCCTCTCTTGGTGTTCTGATTTATGTCAACCTGACTGTCCACCCGGTTTCCTGAATTGGCTGCAATTTTGTTCCTTTTGGTTGTTCTTTCATCCTTTTTGGCATTTAGGTCTCCACTTGAGGTTTGACCTCCACTTCAAAATTTCCTGTTTTTAGTGTGAACCATATGGGGAAGAACTCCCTCCCTAAGACCTTGTGTGGATTCCTCTCCCTTTCCTTCCCCTGTCCATTCCCCACTGTAGCCCCCTTCCACTCTGCTATTTCTCACCAAGCTGTCCACACCTTCAACAGGCCCAAGTGGCAGTTAGTAAGGAAGTGCACTGGAATCAGTTCCCTTGGAGGTGGTTCTTCTCTGCCACAGTACATGAAAAAATTAGATAAAATACCCTACTTTAGGATATTTACTTTTACTTCTAGCTTAAGTCTAAGGAAAAAATGTTTAACACTGATGGCAAATAATGGTCATTACTTTATAAATAGATAAATTACATAGTCTTCATAACATTACAATAATTATCACTAAAATTGACTACAGTCTGAAAGATGGTGACTCTAAAAATTTTTTAAATCAAGTACACATTACACTACAAAACATTACTCTGTCATAACTGTCTGAAACTGGTTAAACTCGAAAGACTTTCATTTCTTTCCCACTTGCAAAAATCACCTTAGTGTCTGAAATATGTGCATTGCCTCTAGAAAAAACACAAGATGTGCAGTAGCATAGATTTACTAATCATTACATTATGAAAAAATAGTCACAATATAAAAAAAACTTAATTACTACTCAAATCAAAATTAAATGGATGTAAATCATTGCCCCACTTCTCTACTCCACTCTGAGCACTACTCTTACAACCAGAAAATTAAAACCTCATTAAATCACTAAATGTTACCAAATAGTTGACCTGTCAGAATATTCACATCAGTCTAGCATCACAGTTATCAGTTAATCAGTAAAAGTACTGTTCTTCATCCCAGTATTACCACTTTAAGCTCATAATTCCTCAGAACACAAATAAATTTTTTCAAATAACCTATAGATCCAATGATGCAGCATTATGACTTTTACCTCACTAAAATGATGCTCTTTCCATTAATCTCTCATTCCCAGCTGCAGTGTCATGAATTGCACAATATAAACAGTACCCAATGTTGCCTAGTTCACAATTAGATCATCATTACAGTTACACATTTATTACTCATGTCTGTCAGCTCCATTATTTTACTTACCTTTCTTTCCTCGTTAACTAGTTGAGTGCATTCTCAAAAAATGTTCCTACTGCAGAGACGGGCTCCCTAACCATTAAGACCCTAACATTATTCATTATTTGTTTCATTCTCTAATAAATAAACACCTGCTCTGGTTATCTAATGCAAAATTGATTATGCTGAAAAACACTCCACAGTAACAGATGCTTATGCTAAGGCTAACTGAACTCTCATTACTGATTAGATGAAATTATCACTCAGAAAAACTATTATTTGCTTGACATTCTAGCCTGAAGGGTGATATACATACAAACCTTGCTTATTCTTTCCACACATTACTCCAGGCAATTATGTCTAAAGTTGAAATACCTTAAAGTTGGAAAAGGCTGTACCATGACACAGATATTTATCTCCATATACTGACTGCACTGAACACAAAAACTTCTATTATACCACAATTAATAATGTGATCTATTATTCAAAATGGTTTTTACTGCATATTGTCTCTACTGCTGCACCAATGAGCCAATTACTTCCCATGTTAATTATCTTCCATATATGCTGACACTTCTCATTTTCTGTTTACTTTACCTCTTTGTCAGAAATCCTTTAATCCTGGTACCCATTTACTTTCTTCCATCCTCTTATAATTCCATTACTTACACCTAACACAAAATAATATATATAGGTAACACTAGAGAAACTTTTTTCTAAAATATTTCTGTACATAACTATCTTTCTGTAGAAGTAGAAGACACTGTTCCTGACTCACTTAGAAACTATACACAGCATAGGAGGAGAGTTTGATTGCCTCAGAAAACACAAAAAATGAGACAGACAGGTGGGGTAAGCATTATCACCACATAATGAACTCAACACAGAATGTTGAACCCCCTACTTGCTAATTGCACGAGGAATTAGTTCCAAATATTACATCAATTCTGAGATTTTGGATCACCAACAAATTGCACTCCAACAGCTGTGCTGCCAATTCCGCTGTTAATATTACTTCTTTGTTCTCAATCATTGATAGCTTACCAGTAGCACCAATAAGTTTTATTTCAGAAACATGCATCACTACTATACTCTCCGTGTTCTTAATAGATACAAAAAATGCCTGTGAAATACCATTCAAATCATTACAACGGTCTAGTAAACACTTAAAATTTATACCTTGTATGCTTGCTGTTATTACAGGATGCCACACTTCCTTTTCACTTGCCATGTAATCTTCTTCGTAAAAGAAATCCTCATTAATCCTTTCCCTGGAAAACCCATCATCCTGCTTACCAAATTGATCATCATTACCACTTCAAGCTCTAACTCTTCACTAGGCCTAATATTATCATTCTTTGTTCGTTCTTTCTTTACATACCACATGGGCATCATTATCAAATATCAATTATAAATTCAAATTCCTCATCCTCATCACTATTGGATTCGTCACTGCTATCATTACCACTACTGTCAGAATCACACACACTGTCACTTTCTCTATGCTTTTGGTTTTGTACCCCTTCCATGTTTTTCTCCATTTCTGTTGATTCTGAATCTACATTTTTATTTACTTTTACCAGTTTTTCCTGTACCACTACTGCACACTTGGTTTCTACCTCTGTTTATAAATCATTGTTAATCTGATCCATTTGGTTATAAAGCTTAACTCTGTTTTCAGCACAAAATTTCCGACAGATTTGACTTCATCTTTACACTGTTTTTCAGAAGCCTCCACCCTCCTACTACAGTCATCACAAAGCTTCTTTCTCTCTTCTACACATTTAAAACTCATTAATGTTAATTTTTCATTAGTATTCTGCTCTACTTTCTTTATTTTTTCATCACAATCTTGCCCTACTGCCTCAACCCTCTTATTTAATTCTGAAAGGCTAGAGCTACCTACCTTAATTTCCTTTTTAATTTCTTTCTTCAGTTCATCATTTAAGCTAGTTATGTCAGTTTTAATATTCCTAATATCTACTTTCATACTACTGACATCTTCTTTCATATTATTTTCCACCCTACTAATGTCTTCTTTCATACTCATATTATTAAAACTACTCATAATTTGCCTTAATGTTGCTTCCAAATTTCCATCTGCCATAAACTTTTGCCCTTGCTGACTTTCGCTATTAGGTTCCTTCCTCTTAACCTCAATGATTTCATCCACTTCTGTACTGTTTTCTTCCATTTTGCTCACATCACCATACAGTGTATATGATGCTTCTATCTTTCCATCTACAACAGGACTTTCATCCCCATCATTCAAAGTTACATTCATGTTTGATTTATAATCACTTTCATCTACAGAACCAGTCCCACCAAGATCTTTCTGTTCATTTAACAACTTACCTCTACAGTTGTTCTGTCACATTGTCTTGTTCGTTAAGGTCATTCATCTACATCTAAGTGGTTACTCTGCTGTTCCAATAAAGTGCCTGGCAGAGGGTTCAATGAACCACCTTCAGCCTCTCTCTCTCTACCGTTCCAGTCTCGAACGGCACACGGGAAAATTGAGCACTTAAATTTTTCTGTGTGAGCCCTGATTTCTCTTATTTTATTGTGATGATCATTTCTCCCTATGTAGGTGGGTGCCAACAGAATGTTTTCACAATCAGAGGAGAAAACTGGTGATTGAAATTTCATGAGAAGATCCCGTAGCAATGACAAAACTCCTTTGTTTTAATGATTGACACTCCAATTCACATATCATGTCTGTGACACTATCTCGCCTATTTTGCGATAATACAAAACGAGCTACCCTTCTTTGTACTCTCTCGATGTCATCCGTCAGTCCCACCTGATGCGGATTCCACACCGCACAGCAATACTCAAGAATAGGGCGGACAAGCGTGGTGTAAGCAGTCTCTTTAGTAGACCTGTTGCACCTTCTAAGTGTTCTGCCAGTGAATCAGTCTTTGGTTTGCTCTACTGACAATATTATCTATGTGATTGTTCCAATTTAGGTTATTTGTAATTGTAATCCCTAAGTATTTAGCTGAATTTACAGCCTTCAGATTTGTGTGACTTATCGCGTAATCGAAATTTAGCTGATTTCTTTTAGTACTCATGTGAATAACTTCACACTTTTCCTTATTCAAGGTCAATTGCCACTTTTCGTACCATGCAGATACCTTATCTAAATTATTTTACAAGTAGTTTTGATCATCTGATGACTTTACAAGACAGTAAACGACAGCATCATCTGCAAACAATCTGACAGCTACTCAGATTGTCTCCTATGTCATTAATATAGATCAGGAACAATAGAAGGCCTATAACACTTTCTCGGGGAATGCCGGATATTACTTCTGTTTTACTCAATGACTTTCAGTCTATTACTACGAACTGTGACCTTTGACAGGAAATCACGAATCCAGTCGCACAACTCAGGTGATACTCCATAGGCATGCAGTTTGGTTAGAAGACGCTTGTGAGGAACGGTGTCTAAAGCCTTCTGGAAATCTAAAAATATGGAATCAATTTGACATCCCCTGTCAATAGCACTTACTACTTCATGAGTATAAAGAACTAGTTGTGTTTCACAAGAAAGATAGTTTCTGAAACTGTGTGTCAATAAATAGTTTACTTAGAGGTACTTCATAATGTTCGAATACAGTATGTGTTCCAAAACCCTACTGCTAATTGACGTTAGTGATATAGGCCTGTAATTCAGTGGATTACTACTACTTCCCTTTCTGGGTATTGGTGTGACTTGAGCAATTTTCCAGTCTTTAGGTATGGATCTTTCTGTGAGTGAGTGGTTGTATATAATTGCTAAATATTGAGCTATTTTATCAGCATACTCTGAGAGAAACCTGACTGGTATACAATTTGGACCAGAGGCCTTGCCTTTATTAAGTGCTTTAAGCTGATTTGTTACACTGGGGATATCTACTTCCATGTTTCTCATCTTGGCAGTTGTTCTTGATTGAAATTCAGGAATATTTACTTTGTCTTCTTTGGTGAAGGAGTTTCGGAAAACCATATTTAATAACTCTGCTTTAGTGGCACTGCCATCAGTGACTTTATCATTATCGCACAGTGAAGGTATTGATTGCGTCTTACCACTGATGTGCTTAATTTACGACCAGAATCCCTTTGGGTTTTCTGTCAGATTTCGAGACAGAATTTCAAACTTCTGTAAAACTTTGCCAGTCTTGGGGATTTTGTGTTCTTTTAAATTTGGCATGCTCTTTTCATTGCTTCTGCAATAACGATCTGACCTGTTTTGTGTACCATGGGGGATCAGTACCATCACTTATTAATTTATGTGGTATATATCTCTAGATTGCTGTCGACACTATCACTTTGAAAACATTTCACAACTTTTCTACACTTACATGATCAGATTGGAAGGAGTGAAGACTGTCTTTTAAAAAGGTGTTAAGAGCATTTTTATCAGCTTTTTTAAATAGATATACTTTGCGTTTCTTTTTGATGGTTGTAGATGTTAAGGTATTCAGCCTAGCAGCAACTGCCTTGTGGTCACTAATCCCTGTGTTCGTCACAATACTCTCTATTTGTCCAGGATTATTTGTTGCTAAAAGGTCAAGTATGCTTTTGCAACCACTTGCGCTTTGAGTGGGCTCAAGAACTAAGTGTTCAAAGTAATTTTCTGAGAAAGCATACAGTACAATTTCGGATGATGTTTCATTCCTGCCACCAGTTTTAAACATATAATTTTTCCAGCATATCGAGGGTAAATTAAAGTCACCACCGACTAGAATTCTATGAGTGGGGTACTTACTTGAAATGAGTCAAGTTTTCTTTGAACTGTTCAGCAACTATATCTTCTGAGTCGGGGGGTTGGTAAAACGATCCAATTAATAGCTTAGTCCAATTGTCAGGTATAACCTCTACCCATACTATTTCACATGAACTATCTACTTCAATTTCACTACCAGGCAAACTACCTCTGACAGCAATAAATACTCCACCACCAACTGTATTTAATCTATCCTTTCTGAAGATTGTTAGATCGTTTTAAAAAATTTCGGCTGAACTTATTTCTGGCTTTAGCCAGCTGTCTGTGCCTAAAACTATTTGAGCTTCAGTGCTTTCTATTAGGGCTTGGAGCCTCTGGTCCTTTCCCAACACACCTATGACAATTTACAACTACAATACCAATTGTTTCTACAACTACCTTACTGTGTTTCACCTGCCCACTTTTAGACGGACGTCCCTTCTGTGGTTCCCTGAGACCCTCTAACCTAAAAAACCACCCAGTCCCTTCCACACAGCCCCCGCTACCAATGTAGCCACCTCCTGTGTGTAGTGGACTCCTGACATATTAAGCGGAACCCAGAAACCCACCACCCGATAGTGCAAGTAAAGGAGTCTGCAGCCTACACGGTCACAGAACCGCTTGAGCCTCTGGTTCAGACCCTCCACTCAGCTCTGCACCAAAAGACCACAGCCAGTTCTATAGACGATGCTGCAGATGTTGAGCTCCACCTTAATCTCGGAAGCAAGACTGGCAGTCTTTACCATTTTCGCTAGCCGCCTAAAACCAGACAGATCTGCTCCGATCCAAAACGACACACGTCATTGGTACTGACATGAGCCACCACCTGCAGTTGGCTGCACCTTGTACTCTTCATGGCATCTGGAAGCACCCTTTCCACATCTGGAATGACTCCTCCTCTTCCCCCCCCCCCCCCCCCCCCCTGCAGAATGCACACAGAGTGCACTCTGGCTTCCTTCCCCTCCTTGGCAGCCATGTTCCTAAGTAGCCCCATTATGCACCTAATGCTGGAGCTCCCAACTACCAGCGAACCCACCCTCTGTGAATGCCCAGACCTTGCAGGCCGAGAAGCTTCCTCTGGAACAGGGTGGATGACTGCATCCAGCTCAGAGACATCGTCAGCCACAGATAACGCCTGAAACATGTTCGTCAAACGAACCGGGGAGGTCCTATGATCGGCCGCTCGGAAAGTTTTTCACTGCCTGCCAGACTTTGGAATGATCTCCCACTCGACCACTGGTGAGGGGTCAACCTCAGTGCAGGCAGTACCTGGGGCGGTCACAGTAGTTGACTGATCGTAGGAAGTGTGGGATGTACTCGACGTACCTCGTATCCCCGCATCCGATCCCTCACAGTGACGCCCCTTGGCAGCAGCCTCAAGCTGTGTGATGGAAGCCAGCACAGCTTGGAGCTGTGAGCAAAGGGTTCCCAACTCAGCTTGCATCTGTACACAACAGTCACAGTTCCTATCCATTACTGCAGTCGCTCCTGTTTGAAGCTCATAAAAATATGCAACAAGTGAATGGTGTACTCCCCTTATTAGTAGCAGGAACTCATTATGTATCATTTAATACAAAACAGTTTTGCAATGAATTACCTTGTTTTTAATCACTCGTCTGCTGCTGCTCTGCTGTGATTGTCACCTCGACTCGTCTGCTGCTGCAAGTTGTAATTCTCTCAGCGAGAAGTCCTGTTTACCTTGGTCAGCTGTGTCCACCTGCGTGCTGCTTGGCTGCTGCTGTACTCAATGGCTGCTTCCATAAAACCCACACACTGATTGACTGCTGTCTTATTATGGCCATGAAACCCCAATGCTGATTGGCTGTAGCATCTCTTCCATTTAAATCACTGTAAACCGCTAGAGTTCACACTTCACTGTCGAAATTAGAGGGTCTTCGTTTATTGTGCCTACATACAGTAGTCCTCATGTTGGGGCACCAAATGTGATGATTTGCCTGCTTTATTTCTTTGTTTGTTGTCCTCAGTGTCAATTTACTGCGTTGCTACACTGGCTGAAAAATGAGTGTGGAAGTACAACACTGACTACTTTAAATGATGTAGCTGACAGGTGCACATTTGCATTTCACAGTACTTTACCTCCACTGCTCACAACCTTCCAATAATACAGTTATATGGCCAGTGCACTATTGTTTAACTTTCGATAACCCTCATTACTAGGGTGCAGGCGAACATTGACATACTATTACAATATTTTCCTGTTGAACATCTATGTGCATTAAAAGCCTAACCACATAGTTAACATTTCTTGAAGAATAAAAAGTTACTTATTGAAACACACTGACATTGTTTTAACACATGGCCTAATTGTGTTACACTTATGTCACAGTTAAGTTGGTGCATTGCTGGTGATCTAACCAACACAGGTTTCTCATCTGAAACTCGGCCGTGGACTGACTGTCTCGGGAGTAAAAATTGGGTCCTTATATACCCTCACAATAATAGGTACTGAAACTACATGTTGTTTGAAGTTAAATTTGCAGAAATTACAATTAAAACTTAGCTCATTAAATTAACTGAATACATCAAAAAATTCTGTTTTTTTAACAGTTTCTTCTTCTAGAGGAGATAGGCTGAATTATTAGTTTAAATCATGAAATTAATGTATATATATCTAAAAACAAAGATGATGTGACTTACCAAACGAAAGCGCTGGCGCGCTTTCGTATGGTAAGTCACATCATCTTTGTTTTTAGATACATTTTTCCCACGTGGAATGTTTCCCTCTATTAATTAATGTATATAGTTACACAAACAATATTTTTGGCAAAACTGTTAATTACTTTGGAATTAAGGGCTGGCTTTGCTATCATGTTTTTGAATAGAGCCAAATAGATCCTTTAAGAATACTATCAGTTGTTTCTCCAAATGTTTATAATTAGTGCCGAATTTATATTTGTTTATATGTCAACAGTAGAATTTAAGTTATGATACAATTACTGATTTCACCCTATAACAAAAGGCACTAACTAGCAATGGTCAAAATAAATTAGAAAATCAATTACATACATAAAACTAACCACAAAATTAGACCTGGTGTTAGATTCTTTAAAACTGAGGGCCAACCTTTCTCTTTCATGGAAATACAGATTATACTCATGTCTGTTCATGGCAATTAGTTAAGAACAAAATGAATTTTAAGGAGGAAGATGACAAAACAAGAGGGGAAGTAAAATTATCCCAGCTTGCTTCATCATAACACAAGAACAAAGACTTTTCCTTTAAACACGGAGTGATGAACTGACCAACTTGGATTATTCGATGTAACTGTGCTATGAAAGAACGACAATACAGAATAATTTAATTTCATCGTTGCCTGTTTCTCTGTTGTCAGTGAACAGAAGCACACCTGCTGACTGGAATTCGTCCCATAAAGAAAACAGGACAGTCCTGTTTTTGGCCTCTGTTTACCGCATCACCGGAATTTTTGCTAGGACGCAAATATGTTCTGAATATTCTTGACATTATCTTTCTAATTTAGTAAGCAAATAATTTTTGCAATTCCTTGCTGTGATATGTGCTGAATCAACTCTTAACACACTTACTCTTATAACATGTGAGCGGTTTCTGTGGGCAAAGAAGACAAGACTACAAAGTCTTGTTGGCAGTTGATGTGGTGTGTTGTCATTTGTGTGAACACTGCTGGTATGTCTACACACAAATGCACCTTTTGTTCCAACATAAAATAAAAAGAGCCATTCCTCAAAGAAGAAAAGCTTAGTTAGGAAGTTCAATATAAATTTTGCAGTGCCACGTACTATTCAATTGGACAGAGTGGGAACTTTGATATTGTGCAGCCTGCGGCACAATAAATGAAACAAATGAAAGTTGGTGCCTTCTTTTTGCAGTGGATTTTTGTTAACATTAAAACACCAATAAATACCGCGACCAACATGAGAACATGAGACTATTATCAGGGAAAAAAATGTTTTTATTATAATGTTTGCCAGATCAGAACCACGCACGGCAAGATTTCTTTTATGTCATGAAGGTAAATTATCTTTTTGCACTGTTAATAATATAACATCATCTGCAGCCCGCGTCCACCTGTGAAACACATCATAAAATCTGCTGCTCTGCCCTGCAATCCCGAAAGCCGAAAAAAAATAATTTTAGTTCACTATTACCTGTCCGCTTCTTTGCGGTATGATTAGTTTCATTTAATGCAGTTTGAATGCGCTGCAGCAGCAGCTCGTTCATTCATAGCACAGCTCTGCACCACAAATAATATTTAAATAGCTGAAAATGTCTTAAAAGGATGGGATAAAATACCAGGCAAGCTTACAAATCATAATACAAGTTTTCACTAGGTAACTCTCTTCAAAACATTTAGACAGATTAAATTCTTACACATCTTTACTAATCAGTGCCTAATGACATCCTTTTCTCAATCTTGACAAAAGAATGCTACACAAGCTTACAATATAGCATCACAGGCTCTTCCTACTCACATAACTCCAAAAGGATGACAGAGAAATTAATGCTCGGTCACTACTGTTTATACTCAGTTTAATACATTTACATTTTTGTTTGATATTTAATAAGTATCGTCTGTGGTGGTTTCAGTACTCACTGACACGGATATTATCTTTCAAAATAGATACATATATAAAAACAAAGATGAGGTGACTTACCGAACAAAAGCGCTGGCAGGTCGATAGATACACAAACAAACACAAACATACACACAAAATACAAGCTTTCGCAACACACTGTTGCCTCATCAGGAAAGAGGGAAGGAGAGGGGAAGACGAAAGGAAGTGGGTTTTAAGGGAGAGGGTAAGGAGTCATTCCAATCCCGGGAGCGGAAAGACTTACCTTTGGGGGAAAAAAGGACAGGTATACACTCGCACACACGCACATATCCATCCACACATACAGACACAAGCAGACCTGCTTGTGTCTGTATGTGTGGATGGATATGTGCGTGTGTGCGAGTGTATACCTGTCCTTTTTTCCCCCAAAGGTAAGTCTTTCCGCTCCCGGGATTGGAATGACTCCTTACCCTCTCCCTTAAAACCCACTTCCTTTCGTCTTCCCCTCTCCTTCCCTCTTTCCTGATAGGCAACAGTGTGTTGCGAAAGCTTGTATTTTGTGTGTATGTTTGTGTTTGTTTGTGTATCTATCGACCTGCCAGCGCTTTCGTTCAGTAAGTCACCTCATCTTTGTTTTTATATATAATTTTTCCCACGTGGAATGTTTCCTTCTATTATAAAAATAGATACATAATTCTATACAAGTATAAAACATGACACACAATGGTTCCTCTTTATTACATAAAGTTCACACAATCATTGTCCATGCAGAAATAAAATTATAATCATCCAGCTCAATTTATTTTATTTTATCTTTTTTGTTTG
Source organism: Schistocerca serialis cubense (assembly GCF_023864345.2). Classification (NCBI taxonomy): domain Eukaryota; kingdom Metazoa; phylum Arthropoda; class Insecta; order Orthoptera; family Acrididae; genus Schistocerca; species Schistocerca serialis. The sequence continues at coordinate 1,197,854,767 of NC_064638.1, read as the reverse complement.
ACCACATATAATGTGTGTTTTGCCAGGAGATGTTACAGTATCCTCTTCTCCATTTTCTTAAGATGTCCATACCATCTCAGCCTTGATTTCTCTATCTCCTCCTGTAATGGTTCCACATTCATTAACTCTCTGATCCTCTCATTTCTTAACTTGTCTATCTTTGTCACTCCAATACTGTTTCTCAAGAATTTCATGTCACTAGCTTGTGCTTCCCTTTTCTCTCTTCCTTTCATAACCCAGGTTTCTGACGCATATGTCAGGATTGGGACATAGTATGACTGGTATATAACCTTTTTACTGATTTTGGGTACATCCTTGCCTCCATATCAGGCTTCTGACACTTTTCCAAAATGCTTCTGATTTTCTCCCCCGCTCGTATATTTCTGTCGTTTTTTCTGTCTTCCTGTATCAGGTTTCCTAAGTGCTTGAAACTCTCCTCTCCTCAATCGTTCCTCACCCATTGTTATTCCAGTTGTTCCTCTCTCCTTCTTTCTTGTTGTGACAATCATCTCACTCTTACTTATACTAAATGTTATGATAAGATGGTAACATTGTATATTCCTTTTGCCTACAGATGAGTCATAAGTCATAAATATTAGATCCTTAAAAAAGAAAAATTCAGATGGACTGGATGGCATATCCCTTAAAATAAGTGAGTTTCTAAATACATAAGTAAACCTCTCACATTCTTTATAAATCAAACACTGCAGGAAGGGATGTTTCCAAATTGCCTAAAGAAAACAAAAGTAATTTCCATATATAAAGGAGGAAACAAAGGGAAGCCCAGCAATTACAAACCTATTACAATCATATCTGTACTGTCTAAAATTGTAGAAATAGCCATAAAAGACAGCATAGTAAATTTCTTACAGAAACAGAACATAATAAATAGAGCATAACATGGTTTCACAAAGGGTCGATCTACAAAAGCAGCAGTGGCATATTTCACAGCTTATGTAATCGGGACACTGGAGAAACGGGAACAAGTATGTAGTTTATTCCTAACCTATCAAAAGCTCTTTTCACAGTCCAGTATAAGAGGCAGAGCAAACAATATTATCAAAACACTTATCAAACATAGGCAACAATGCATAGAGATAAAAATATAGAAATGGCAACAGACTGGAAAATGTGTTCTCAGCATTCAATTAGGTAAAATGTGGTGCACCCCAAGGTTTGGTATTGGGACCATTACTTTTTGTTCTGTATGTAAATGACATGCCAGAAGCTGTAAATGACACAGTGATTATTTATGCTGATGACTCATCTCTACTAATCACAAGTAAATCTACAAAGGACCTTGAAACCAGGACATGTTTAGAGATGGATAGGTGAAACACACATTTTGGGGGTGCAACCTTTCCATAAATGGAAGCGAAACAAACTCAAAGCAGATGATCTTGATATCAAGCTTGGGGACTCCTGCCTTTCAAAAGTTCATTGCAGTAAGTTTCTGGAATTCTCATGACATAGATGAAATATGCTCAAAAATATACTTCTCATGAGGAAAAAAGTCACACTGTTGATCAGGACACTTTGTTAAAAATGTATTATGCTCTAATTTATCCACATATCTCTTACTGTATACCTGTGTGGGGTAGTGCAGCTAATATACACAAAAACAGATTATTTAAACTCCAAAATAAAGTGATTAGGTGCATTGGAAATCTGTCATCTAGACTGTCCTGCAGAAATAAATTCTAATAACTGCAAATACTGACAGTGTACATACTCTCTTTGTACATACATGAAACAATTGTGCACCTAAAAATAAAACTGTACAGCTTTGATCAACAAAAATTTACAGAACTACAGTACTAAGTGTAAAGATAATCACCACATGTATTCAAATAGACTTAAGCTACAAAGAACCTAAAATAGCTGGATGTGTGTTGTACTAGGGTTGCCCAGAAAGTAACACACAGCATTTTTTTTTTTTTTTTTTTTTTTTTTGCCCCCCCCCCCCCCCCCCCCCCCCCCCCCGCAGCCGAAATCAATGCTACGAATGTGAAATGTTATGTATTTATTTGAAGTCTCCTGAGGGATTGTGCCAAGTTTGTCACTTCTGACGTAGAATAGCTGCAGGACAGTTTCAAAATGATGTCTGTAGATGATGTATGTTACAATCAACGTGCCATCAGTGAATTTATCACTGCAGAGAAAAAAACTGTGGGGAATATTCACAAACACTTGTGCATGGTCCAGGGAGCATCTGGTATCAGCATAACTACAATTAGTTGCTGGGCATGGAGGGTGAGGTCATCAGAAGGCAGTTCAGCGGAGCTCCACGATTTGCAGTGGTTGGGGAGACCCTCCACTGCTGTCATACCTGACATGTAGCAGCGAGCTGATGTCATTCACCATTAAAGGCTGCAATTGGTGGAAGACATTTTGAGTATGATTAGGTGGTGATTTACACAGTGAGGCATTGGCTCTGCCACCAGGGCAAGGATTGGTACTGACAGTGTATACAAGCCCTTATTTTGCACTGGATGAAGGCCATAGAATGGAATGGAGATTATGTGGAAAAATAGTGTGTGTAGATAAAACGCCATTGTTTTGTGTGTGCAATTCTCATTATGTTCAGTAAAGAATTGTTGGAGAAAGAAATGTGGTGCATTACTTTCTGGGCAATCCTCATAAAACAAACAAGCAGTATCAGGATCTTAAAAACATTGTCTGATTCCAAACAAAAACTAAAAGGTCATCTGGTCTCAGCTTGTTGCAATGTAAAGGAGTTCTTAGATAAAAGTGCAACAGTGTAAAGGAGTATCTTATATGTAAGTGTTCAAATTCTTAAAGAAGAGTTTCTTCTGGAAACTCCATATAAAGAATATAAAGACACTGTTCTGTCACTGTATGTAAGCACAATTGTGCATATTCTTCTTAATGCTCTGATATGTGTAATTTTATATCTATGGTGTAAAATCTTAAATGTTAAAAAAATTGTGTATATCCATGCTTTTAACTGGTTACCTCGCACTTTGTAATACACTCCTGTATATTGTAGTGGCAACGTCTGCCACCGAATATAACAGCAATACCAAATGTAGTGGGAAGAGGTAGAAGGCACCATATTAAGACTTGTCCAAGCTCTCCAAGTGATTTGGTGTTTCCAACTACAGTGCCATGTTCCCCTCGGTCTGCGTCACCAGGTCCCGCAATCCCGAGGACACAACTTTGCCGTCTGCAAAACGGCTTGGCACGGAATGGCAGTCTCAGTGACCCGTGCATGCACTGTGTGTCAGCCTTGTATGCCAGCAGAATAGTGGTTTTGTCAGGATGCCAGCAGTTGACTCAGCGGTCTGCATCCCTGCCGACTCAGCGCCGCTCGGTGTGAGCCGCAGACGGCCAGCTGCGTGGTTCTCACCGGCATGGCTGAGACCGCGGCGACAAGTGCCCGTGATCCGGGGTCCGAATCTGTGGCCCTCACCTTGGGTTGCCTGTGGCATGTGTTGGAAGCCAGGATGCCTGCCCGTGGTAGCGAGCTGTGGAGTGGGCCACCGCTGGCTGGCTATGGACCCTGCGTCGGCCTCAGAGGGACAAACCACCGGCCTGCAGTGGACTGGAATGCTGGTGCCCCATCTCTTGCTGTGTGTAGCTGGTGGTGTGACATGCCCTGCCGTCCAGGAGAGCTGCCACACTTGAATGAATCTTGTTAGAAACCCGCACCTACTTATATGTAGCTATGCACCTCTGTTCTGTCATACGCACCGCTTCGCGTCACGCACTCGTTACACGCTAGGTGGGCCAGTGGGCCCCTTCTGCCAGTGATTTGCGACATACAAAACTGCTAAGTATACTCTCCCAGCAATTTGATGGCCCTGTGGCCTCTATTCTACGTCGCAACTGTTGGTATGCGTAACTCACTGCATTCCGGCCCGCACCTGGCTGTAATTTGTGCTCAGAATATTGCACAAAACTAACTTTCCCTATCCTAAACAGTGGTGCCGCTACATTATTCCCCTCTTCGGAAAAACTTGGTCCCAAGGTCAACCCTTAACTAGCTCTTAATTTGTTTGGGTCAGCACCTATGGCATATTTCCTTACTATTAGAAAGCTTAAATGTGGTCTAGTGCCCCTTAAAACCATGACATGAAACAAAACGTAAAAATTCCGTACTGGACGACCCCTGCTCGATCAACCCCTTACCTAATCGTCTCGCATCCTCGGTATCCAATTGACTGGGACTTCGACTACCCTTGGTACCCTCTTGGAATTAGCTCTCTGTCTGATCAGAAAGAAAACAACTCATAACAAAGTTAAGGCTGCAAAGACACTTGGCACAGAGGTGCTCGAAATGATCATTATTTGCCGTGGCTTTTCCCTATACTGAAGGATATGTTGCACAAGCTGTTGGGCTGATATGTGCTGCTCTTGCTCTATGGATCACAACAGACCTGGCTCCATAGTTTGATTTAACGAGGTCAGATTCTGCTTTGGCAAAAACTCTAAAGTGGTTTCTGGCCAGTACAGCTGTGGCTGCATAACATTCAACTGCGTGACTACTGAAATAGACGCTGGCAGGTGGAAGGTTGGTCCTATTATGTTACACGCAGTTCCATTGATTAAAATTGCACTCCCCTCGAGCTCTATACATTTCACATCTGCAAATTCTCCCGATTCAAAACAGCTTGCTTCTACTTTCTGGATCACAAAGCATATGGTACTTCATGCTGTACTCTATCTTCCTGGTTTTTTCTGTGCTTAGCACCTCTCTGCACGCTCTTTCTTCATCTTTCCTTCCTGTGACACGCCTGGGATCACATCTGGGCAACCCTTAAATGGCCATAACTACCCAATGTGTACTATCATTGTTCCAGTTGGCAGCTGAAGCTTAACATAAATGGGGGATGTGGTTTCAAGAAGTTGGTATGGCCCTTGATACCTCGTGAGGAACTTCTTTGTTTTGCATATAGGGGCTGGACAGCATTACCCACTGACAATCTATACTGCGGTAAACTTCCTTTATGCTCCACTGCGTCTTCCTGCCTTTCCAAAGCCTTTGCATTTGCCTTTTGTATTAGTTTCCAAATATCTCGAATTGTCCTTGCAAACTGATGTAGTGATTCACCGGTCCTTCCTTTCTGTAGCCTGACCAAATCAAATGGTGACGGCATTTTTCGCCCGTACACTACCTCATATGGAGACAAATCGGTATTTGTATGGACTTTTGCATTGTATGTGCATACAACATGCTTCAAATACTCGTCCAACTGATGATGAGAATCCAAATAAAAACTCAGCATATTCCTGATTGTTCTGTGTACCTGTTCTGTCGCTCTGTTGGCCTGTGGATGCAACACCCTCGTCCTCAACTTCTTTACATTCAACAATTTACACAGTTCCTTAATTAAATCTGACATGAAGTTGATCCCTTGGACAGTAATTGTCTCTGGTACACCAGACTTCAAAATCAAATTGTTTGCTAACGCTTTGGCGACAACTGCTGCTTGTTGATTTGGTATAGCCACCATCTCCACATACCTCAGAAAATGGTCTATTATTGCCAGAATGAATCTGTTCCCTGATGGTGTTCACCTGAAAGATCCTAAGACATCAATCCCCAGCATAGAGAATGGACATGTCACTTCTGGTAATCGCTGTAGCTGTATCTGTTTCCAGCTCAAATCTGCTCTCTGCGCACATGGTATACAATTCTTGACATACTGATCCACATCTACTTTTCTACCTCTCCACCACTCTCCTATTCGTTGCTCTAAGCTCTCCATGACCAGATAACACGTGATCATGTGCTTCCTTTAAAACCTCATTCTCAACTCCACTGGCACTACTACCCTTGGCCCTAACTTCGTTTACCTGCACAGAAGACCATTGTACACATTAAACTGTGGCCATGTCCAGTATAATTTACAATCATTGTCTGCGTCCTGTAATTCTTGCCTTACTGCTAGGTCATAACATATGACTTCTATTTTTGCCACACCCTTCTGTAACAATCGTGTCAACATCCGTGCTACATCTGAAAATCCCTTCACGAACTTTTGATAGAAATTGCAGAATCCGATGAGTGACTGCACTTCCTTAACTGTTTTTGGTTCCAGAAAATCCCTTTCAGCTTGTACCAACCTCATGTCTGTTTACGCTCCGTCCTTACTGATAATATGACTCAAATATTTTTCTTCTTCTAATGCAAAATGACACTTCTCCAGGCTCAATGTCAAATGAGCTTCTCTTAACCTCATAAAGTCTTCCCTTAACCACTGTCTATGTTGCTCCATACTACTTGAAAACACTTTCATCTAAATAGACCAGAAACTGCCTTGGTTTCAAACCCCCTCAAGACACTGTCTAGCAACCTCTGAAACAATGCCAGAGCGTTTTTCAAACCAAATGGCATTCTAATTTACTGGTAATGGCCTCCAGGAGTAGAGAAAGCAGTTTTTGGATGATCCTCTGGAGCCACATGTAACTGATTACAACCACTTGTGAAATCCATTGTAGGAAAGTACTGGCAATGTCCTAAGTAATCCAAAGTCTCTGATAGGTTTGGAATAGGGTATGCGTCCATTCCTGTCTCATTATTGAGGTATCAGTAGTCACAACAGAATCTGTATTTCTCGGTTCCATCCCTAGATTTTTAGGCACAATGACAATGCCCACTCTCCAGTAACTATCACTATGCTCTATAATACTGTTCGCAAGCTGCTGATCAATGAGATCCTCCACAATCGGATGCAAATACCTTGGTATACTGTATGGTTTATGGTAAACAGGTGCTTCATTCCCTGTTGGTATCCTATGTTGAACTAATGTAGTTGCTGGTAACGGCCCTTTGCTACTACAGCTCCTTTCCTCAAATTCGCGTCTACAGCGCTAAAATTATCCACGTTCATGGGAACTACTCACCCTTCATTTCTCTCCTGTACACGTACAACACTAAGTTTCATGAAAGAAGCCAGTGAACCCAAAACTTCATTATCCTATGGTTCAATAACACATACTGTACTCACAGGTAGATTTGACTCCGCACTTACCCCAAGCAACTTCCCCTTGCCACTAGACAGACAGACACACACACACACACACACACACACACACACACACACACACACACGTGAATTAAGCCTTAATGCTAATGTACGTGGTTAAATTGGTTTGTCCATTATGTTGAACACCCCTTGCGACTGCTCTGCATTGACAACAGTTTCCCCTAGCTGAAATAACATTCCACCAAGTTCACAGTTCATTGTTCAAGGTCAATTTTGGCATGATGTTAATGCAAGAAATCTACTCCTAGGATCATGTCGTAGCCCTCTCTTACCCATGGTACTACTTCCATGCATGCATTAAATCAGACTTTCTCTATTCGAAAGTCAACAGTCACCAACCCCAAAGGTGTGACCTCCTTATCCCCCACTCCACGCAACCTATAACGTGATGGGTCTAACTTTCTTCATCCCATTATATTCCTAGTAGCCACTGACACTTGAGCCCCCGTGTCCAACAAAATCTTAAACTGTTTAGTTCCTATGGATCCAACCCCTGAACATTCCACCTCTGCATATGTATTCATAGCATTGAAATTAAACGGGAGTTCACTTAGGTGGGTCTTTTTCTACCATTTAACACCTCTCCTATCTCCACTTCTCCAACCTCCGCTTCCTTTATTCCTCGGTGACTAGGTACATTGCCTCTGCACATGTCCCATACAACCACACTTAAAACATTTCACATCCACTGTAAACACTGTTTGCCTCTTGCATACCCCTGTTGCGACGTCTATTTCCTCACATTGAATTGCCAGCTGAATGGCCAAATACAAATCTTTAGGAGTCCCTTCACGCAGTTTCCATCACATACACACCGGTAACCCTCTAAAAAATTCATAAAGTGCCCTTTGCTCAGCCTACTATTTGCTTCATCACTTGGACCCAGCTTGAAAGTATACTCATTAGTTTCACTTATCCTGTCCGCAAATTTCTCCACTGTCTCCCCCTGTCTCTTTGACATTTTACTTAACCTCTCTCTAAAGTATTGAGTGCTATTCTGTTTTTTTGTACATTTGTAAAAGCCCTTCCTTTAACTTCTTTAACTGTCCTGCCTTCCTTAAGGCCTCAGAACACACCTTACATATGTTTTTGCTTCACCCGTTAATCTAATCTTGGCTATGTGTAACAACTGCTCATCAGACCAAACATTCATCACTGCTGAAGCCTCCAAGCCTGCCACAAATGAACGCACATTCTCAGATGCCTTGCCAGAAAATGGAATAATCTAACTCACGGCAGCCGGATCAATCTCCTGCACCCTAGGCAACGACGACTGATCAGATGTGGTTTCCCGCTCGCTTCTAGATATTAATTCATTTCTCAACTGCGTATTGTCCGCTGTCAATTGTGCTACTTCTTCCAACAAAATCCGTACTGCTTTGGGTTCAGACGTACCTCGCATCCCTGACTCTGCCATTGTGTTGCTTTTGTTCACAGTTAGTCCTGAAACAAAACATTTAAGTACAAGAATAACCCAACTCCCTATGCTTCAGTATCATCATACTCGGTAACATACTCAAACCAATACAAAAGTAATTAAATGCCACGAAAAAAATAAAGCTTACTGCCCTTAATACACTAACACTTATTCTGACAAAAAAAATAATAATATGTCTATGCAAAACATTTAAAATGCCCCCCAGGGGGTCCACAACTCTTTTGTGGATACGTGCGTAGCAAGCACGGGACCCCGAGCTAATGTGGCCCTCCTTCCTTTCCAGGCTGCATACCTTCCTTTTCCGCATCCTTTCCTCTCCCCCATATTCGCCCCTCCTCCCCTCACCTCTGGCTCTTTCCTTCCCTTTCTCCCCCTCTGGGAGTATGGTTCGTGCCTACGTCTGGAGACGGACGGTCGTAAATGTAACGCATTTTTCGCCTTCTCTGCTTGTATGTCTTCATCCTTCCTTTGCCCTTGTCTTTTCCTTACCTCTTCTCTTTACCTCTTCTCTTTACCCTTTTCTCCGCTGCAGCATTTGAGACCTCTCCTCTTTCCTTTCCCTTTCTTTGTTTTTCCCTTTCTCTTTCTTCCTCCCTGTGCGTGTCTGAAGGCCGACCCACGCATTTTTGTGCATAGCCGGTGATGGGGTAACGCGTAATTCCCCGCCCCGTTTGTCGGGAGGTGTGACCTGAGGTGTGAACAATCACCTAAGGCGGGAGTGCCCTCAGAGAGGGCCCCCACAAGGGAGGAGCGCGCCATCGGAGACGCCGGTAATCATGGGGGATTCTTCTGCAATGGTTTCCTCACCTTCCACTATGTCTGCTCACAAACGTAAGTTCACTGAGTCTCAGCCACAGACGGTTCTTCCATCGTTGCCACAGTTCCTTGTTGTTTCTCGGTCTGACGAAGGTCACGACTTCTCTACAGTCAACCCTTTCATTATTCAGAAAGGTGTCGACGCAATTGCAGGTCCTGTAAAGTCTTGTTCCAGATTACGGAATGGCACCTTGTTGTTAGAAACAGTCAGTGCCCCCCAGGCACAAAAATTGCTGCGTACTTCACTGCTCCACACCTTCCCTGTCCGGGTTGAAGCGCACCGCACTTTAAATTCCTCGCATGGAGTCGTTTATACACGCTCCCTCGATGGATTGTCTGACGAAGAAATTCAGCACTACCCGTCTGACCAGGGCGTAACGGCTGTTCATAGTTACGAAAAGGGTTGACACGAACATCATTCCAACCTACACTGTCTTCTTGACATTTGACAAAGTTCAACTCCCATCGAAAATCAAAGCAGGCTAGGAGATAATTTCCGTTCGCCCTTACGTCCCAAACCCTACGCGTTGCTATTGGTGTCAGCGGTTCAATCACACCAGCCAGTCCTGTTCCAATCTGGCCAAATGTGTTACGTGTGGCAAGGATGCCCATGAGGGTGCTTGTCCACCTCCATCCCCTCGCTGCATCAACTGTATGGGTGACCACGCTGCTTCCTCTCGAGATTGCCCCATTTTTAAGGACGAAAAGCTCATCCAGGGAATCAGAGTGAAGGGAAAGGTGTCGACCTTTGCTGCTCGAAAATTATTCGCCAGTCGACAGCCCACCGTGCCTCAGACAGGAAAATACAGCACTGTCCTTGCTTCTCCTCGGCCAACAAAGGAGGCGGCCACGCAGACTTGCGACCTCACCTTTAGTGCCACGATCGTCAGATCGGCCAGTGCAAAGATTGCCCGTTCAACCTCACCACTTTCGCCTGCCCACTCTATGGCTCACCCTTCATCGGGTTCTGCTAAATCTCGAGCCCAAAAGTCAGACACCAAGACTTCGAAAAAAAAGCATACTCGTGAAGATTTTTTACATACCCCAATTTCACAACCATCGGTTCCTCATTCATCTAAACATCATATTTCCAAGAAGGCTACAAAGAAACCCAGTTCATCTCCTTCTCCGCCAAGGCGTGTCCCATCTACAGCACCACCTGGCGGAAATCGCCCTCGGCTGTCTTCTGTGTTGCCGAGGCGCAATGCTGGTGGCCGATCAACCGGCCGATCGCTGGTGGCAGGAGCTGCTCCTGAACAACCTATGGATCAGGATCTTCTGCCTTCAGCTGAATGCCATTCCATGCTGTCGGTCGCAAGCTCTGAGCAGTCGTTGAGTTGACGGCAACCTTGGTCACATTCCTCCATTTTCTGTTCACCCTATGTCCATTACCCACTGGAATATCCGCGGCATTCGAGCCAATCAGGATGAATTGTCGCTCCTCTTACGATCCTACTTGCCGGTCATCTTTTGTCTTCAGGAAACAAAGCTGCGTCCCCATGACCGCTTTGTTCTCCCTCATTTTCAGTCCGTCCGATATGATCTCCCCTCTGTTGAAAGCACTCCAGCCCATGGAGGACTCATGATTCTTCTCCATGATACTCTCCATTATCACCCAATCCACTTAAACACTTCCTTCCAAGTTGTCGCCGTCCATCTCTCCCTTTCTGGATACACGTTCTCTCTTTGTACTGTATACATACCATCGTCCACACCAATGGCACGAGCTGATCTCCTTCATCTTCTTGGTCAGCTTCCACCCCCCTATTTGCTGGTTGGGGACTTCAATGCCCACCACCCACTTTGGGGATCTCCACATCCTTGTCCATGTGGCTCACTATTGCTAGACGTCTTCCACCAAGCGGATCTAGTTTGCCTCAACACTGGGGTCCCTACATTTTTGTCTGCCTCTGACAAATGTATCTCATTTGGACCTTGCGGTCGGTACTGTTCCACTAGCTCGGCGCTTCGAATGGTTCGCCCTTGATGATACACACTCGAGTGACCACTTTCCATGTGTCCTTAGACTGCAGCCTCAACTGCCATATATGCGCCCGCGACGCTGGAAGTTTGCCCAAGCCGATTGGACACTTTTTTCGTCTCTAGTGACATTCGATGACCGTCACTTTCCCAGCTTCGACGATGAGGTCACACATATTACCGACGTTATTCTTACAGCTGCGGAACGTTCAATACCACACACCTCTGAATTGCCCCGGTGCCCCCCAGTTCCTTGGTGGAACGAGGCATGCCATGACGCAATACGTGGGCGGCGATGTGCTCTTTGCGTTTTCCGCCACCATCCTACTTTGGCCAACTATATACGCTATAAGCAGTTCCGTGCGCGATGCCGTCGTGTCATCCGCGATAGCAAGAAGGCAGGCTGGAAATTCTTTATTAGCTCATTTAACACCTTCACTCCCTCCTCGGAAGTTTGGAGTCGGCTTCGACGGTTCTCAGGCGCGCCTAGTTTCTCCCCGGTCTCTGGGCTCACTGTCGTGCATGATACATTAGTGGACCCCGGCGCAATTTCTAACTCATTGGGTCAGCACTTTGCTGAGATTTCGAGCTCTTCAAATTACCTGCCAGCGTTTCTCCCGAAGAAACGTGCAGCGGAAGTGCGACATCTTGCTTTCTCCTCTCAAAATCGCGAAAGCTACAATATGGTTTTCTCCATGCGGGAACTCCAACATGCACTCTCTTCTTCTTGCTCCTCCACCCCAGGACCGGATGGTATCCACGTCCAAATGTTGCTCCATTTATCAACCCATAGTCTGCATTACCACCTTCGCCTTTATAATCGAATTTGGACCGACAGTACTTTTCCCAGACGATGGCGGGAAGCTATTGTCATTCCTGTTCCGAAACCTGGAAAGAACAAACATCTCCCCTCTAGCTATCGCCCCATTTCTCTCACGAGTAGTGTCTGTAAGGTTTTGGAGCGTATGGTGAATTACCGTTTGGCTTGGTGGCTAGAATCCCGCAGTCTTTTTAACACCTGCCCAATGCGGATTCCGAAAGCATCGGTCTGCAGTTGACCATCTTGTTGCTCTCTCCACTTATATCATGAACAATTTTCTCCGGAGAGAGCATACGATACCTGTTGGAGGACAGGCATTCTCCACACACTATTCTCTTGGGGCTTTCGAGGTCGGCTGCCCCTTTTTCTTCGCGAATTTGTGGCAGAGCGCACATTTAGGGTGCGGGTGAACACTACTCTCTCCCGTACTTTCTCCCAAGAAAACGGGGTACCCCAGGGCTCCGTGCTGAGTGTTGTACCATTTGCCATTGCCATAAATCCAATTATGGATTGTCTCCTTCCTGGTGTCTCGGGCTCCCTCTTTGTGGACGATTTTGCGATCTACTACAGCTCTCAACGGACCAGCCTTCTTGAATGACGTCTTCAAGGATGTCTCGATCGCCTCCACTCTTGGAGCATCGAAACCGGCTTCCGTTTTTCTCCCAGTAAGACCGTTTGTGTTAATTTTTGGCGACGTAAGGAGTTTCTTCCACCCTCCTTACATCTAGGACCTGTCAACCTTCCGTTTTCAGACGTTGCTAAATTCTTGGGTCTTATGTTTGACAGAAAACTGTGCTGGTCCTCCCACATTTCCTATCTTTCGGCTCGCTGTCTGCGATCCCTCAACACCCTCCGTGTCCTGAATGGTACCTCCTGGGGAGCGGACCGAGTGGTCCTTCTCCACCTCTATCGCGCCTTAGTGCGCTCGAAATTGGACTATGGAAGCAGTCTACTCCTCTGCTCGGCCGTCTATTCTTCGACGTCTCGACTCTATCCACCACCGTGGATTACGTTTAGTGTCTGGAGCTTTTTACACCAGCCCTGTGGAAAGCCTTTATGCTGAGACTGCTGAACCTCCGCTGTCCAATCGGCGAGCAGTCCTTCTGAATCGTTATGCTAGCCATCTGTCTTCCATGCCTACTAATCCAGCCCATGACATTTTTTTAGACACCTCCTTTGATGTAGGGTATGCAGGCCGCCCCTCCTCCCTACTACCACCGGGAGTCCGCTTCCGTCAACTGCTCCATTCTCTTTCCCTCCGCTTTCCTAAAACCTTCTTGGCAACTTGGGGTACAGCACCGCCTTGGCTCCGTCCCCGGATCTGCCTGCTCTGTGACCTTTGTTGATTTCCCAAGGATGGTACCCCTTCACTTGTTTATCGTCGGGCATTTGCTGCTCTATGTGCACAAATGAAGGAAGCCACATTTATTTACACCGATGGCTCAAAAACATCGTTAGGTGTAGGGAGTGCCTATATTGTTGGCGACACCCCAAATCACTTTCGGCTTCCCGACCAGTGTTCGGTTTATACTGCGGAGCTTTACGCTGTTCTCCAGGCTGTCCACTACATCCGCCGCCATCAGCGGATACAGTATGTTATCTGTCTTTTTAGCCATCGACATCTTTTAAGCGGCGATCCTCCCCCCCACTGTCCCCACTGCTCTCAGCTGTGGACAGTAAGACACCTTTTAATTGAGTGCCCCTATTTTAATCCATTACGCTCCCGTCTACAGCTGTCGCCTGATATATCGTCGATTTTAGCAGATGACACGCGCTCAGCCGATCGTGTTCTTGAGTTTATTAGTGCCAGTGAAATGACGTCAGTTATTTGAAGCTTTTTTTAGGGGACAACCAACCCCTTTCTGTAGTGGATTTTTAAGCCTTCCTTTTGCTTTTAGTTTCCCTTCCTTTTGCTTTTAGTTTCCCTTCCTTTTGCTTTTAGTTTCCCTTCCTTTTGCTTTTAGTTTCCCTTCCTTTTGCTTTTAGTTTCCCTTCCTTTTGCTTTTAGTTTCCCTTCCTTTTGCTTTTAGTTTCCCTTCCTTTTGCTTTTAGTTTCCCTTCCTTTTGCTTTTAGTTTCCCTTCCTTTTGCTTTTAGTTTCCCTTCCTTTTGCTTTTAGTTTCCCTTCCTTTTGCTTTTAGTTTCCCTTCCTTTTGCTTTTAGTTTCCCTTCCTTTTGCTTTTAGTTTCCCTTCCTTTTGCTTTTAGTTTCCCTTCCTTTTGCTTTTAGTTTCCCTTCCTTTTGCTTTTAGTTTCCCTTCCTTTTGCTTTTAGTTTCCCTTCCTTTTGCTTTTAGTTTCCCTTCCTTTTGCTTTTAGTTTCCCTTCCTTTTGCTTTTAGTTTCCCTTCCTTTTGCTTTTAGTTTCCCTTCCTTTTGCTTTTAGTTTCCCTTCCTTTTGCTTTTAGTTTCCCTTCCTTTTGCTTTTAGTTTCTCCAATTTTATGACTTTCGTTCCCATTGCTGCTGGTTTCCATTTTCAGTTTTTTACTGTTTCCTAAGTCACGGACCGGGCGCTAATGACCATAACAGTTTTGAGCCCTAAAAAAAAAAAATCTACAATGGCCTGCCATGAGCCATACTCAAAAACAGAAAAAGGCAAGGAAATGTCCAATACTCAAAAGAAAACTGGTCAAAACTCACCACATCTTGTGAATGTAATGCGGGCATTGGGGTCGAACGTTGTACTGGACAGACAATGTCTGCTATTCTGTAACTAAATATAGTGGCAACTTTTGCCACAAATGTAACAGCAACACCAAATGTAGTGTGAAGAGGTAGAAGGCACCATATTAAGACTCGTCTGAACTTTCCAAGTGCTTCATTGTTTCCAACTAGAGCGTTGCGTTCCTCTTGGTCTGCGTCACCGGGTCCTGCAATGGTGAGGACACCACTTCACAATGTGTGTTGGCTTTGTATGCCAGTGGAGTAACGGCATCATCAGGGTGGCGGCAATCGACTCAGCGGTCTGCGTCCCTGCCGACTCGGCATCGTCGCCAGCATGGCTGAGATCGCGACAAGCGCCCACAACCTGGCCTCAGCATGCCTCCGGTGTGTGTTGGAAGCCAGGACATCTGCCCATGTTAGCGAGCCGTGTAGTGTCTTGCCACTGGCTGGCTACATACCCCGCATCAACCTCAGATGGTTGAACCAGCGACCCGCCTTGGACTGGAATGCTGGTGCCCCCATCTGTTGCTGGGTGTAGCTGGTGTGGTGACATGCCCTGCCATCCAGGAGCGCTGCCACACTTGAATGAATCCTGTTAGAAACCCGCATCTATTTGTAAGTGGCTGTGTGCCTTTGTTTTGCCATATGCGCCCCTTCATGTCATGTAATCATAACACACTAGGTTGGCCAGTGGGCCCCTTCTGCCTGTGATTTGTGGCATGCAAAACCACTATGTATATTCTTTCAGCAATTTGATAGCCCTGTGGCCTCTATCCTACTTGGCAAATGTTGGTATGTGTAACTCGCTGCAATCCGGTCCACACTTGGCTGTAGCTTGTGCTCAGAATGTTGCACAAAACTAACTTTCCCTATCCTAAACGGTGGTGCTGCTAAAATACATTGATGTATCCAATATTTCTACCAAAAGTGATCCAAGAATAAAAAATAAGTAAATAAATAACTAATGGGATAGCCATGTACAGCTTATTTCTACTCTGGGCTAGATACTTTGTCAGCCTGCTTGGCACCATGTATCTGCCCCTAACATTTGCAAACCAGTGAGTTGCTAAATTTCAACGCTTTGCTTTCACATTTTGTCAAAGCTGCCACTCCTTTCCCTACTCATTGTCGATAAATTTAACGAGGTTCACAGCAAGCTGTTGCAGCTACTCACAAATGCAGTATCTGTGATCATTTTCTGTGCTTGCACTGTGGAGGTAATAATGTGAACTGGAAAGTGGCTGTACGTAATTTTGTCATCTGGGCCTAGGGTTTGCTTTGTCTAGTAGTAATAAATTCCTCATCCACCCCCAACGAATAGAAATATATCTTAGTGATGTTATGTATCAGTTTTAATCTTTTTAATAACCATAACAACTTAATGTGGACAATCATAAAAATTAGCCTTTCCAAAAACTGTGTTGAATTGAAATAATCTTGTGGTTATAAAAGTTTGCTGTGCACCCTGAAAAATTAAAAACTAATTTAAAGCTTTTCTTTCAATCATAGTTCAGTTGAAAAAGAAGTTAAGAAAAAGAAAACAAAATGCACGACTGAGGAAGCTGTTGCAACCAAAGAATGCCATGATGGTTCTGCGTGAACTGAAAGCTGGAATAAACTTTACATTTCAGGAGCATACAAATGCTCTAACACAAACTATGTTTGTTGTTAGTGCTGAGGTTAGTATTTACTTTTTATATATCCAATGCCAACATACTTGACTTACACTTTTTTAATTAAATATAGTGCAGCTATAAGATTATATATGTGCTAACAATAATGTGGTTTATTTCGTATGGTGGTTTTTTGATTTGTACGTACAACAAATGTGAATGGAAAAATTTTCAGCTTAGGAGGAAGAAAATTGAACAAGAAGCAAAAGTTAATAGTATAAAAATAAAATAAACTGAATAAGTCAAACCTTTGGTATAATGTTACAGTATTGTCAGAAAACTAATATTGTAATTCTTAAAATTACAAAAGACTACACCTGTGTCTTACATAAACCAAAATGGATCATCTTGGTTGTTGGTTAAGTGTGTCCCAGTAGTGTCCTAGATATTAATATGAAACTAATAGAACTTCTTTATATGGTTCTGACAGAAATCACCAGCGAGTTATTAATGTCTTTGTGAAGCAGGTAATGCTGTTGACCTACTTTATCAGTGAAGTGCAACTGCAATTTGCAGTTCAGTTAATAAAATAGTCTGAAGCGGGAACGTGTGGTATCCCCGCTTACAGTCGCTCATGTGCAGTGAACCGGCATTTATCGCCGCGCCCACGCACTATGCTCATGGGAGAGGCTTTGTGGCAATAAATGACTAAAGCGGTTTCTGGACAGGACACATTTATTTTTCCTGCCGTTACAATAAATGACAAATAATATACTTCGCTAATGTCCGCCTATATAGGCGCGTTGCACCGGCGGCACGGCTCGGTCACCGATCCCGGAGGGTGTACACTCCAGTGACGAGCCGTGGCGCGACCGCGTGGACCGAGCGAGACAAAAGGCCGCGTCACAGAATGTTCTGCTCTTGGCGCGACCGGAGGCGCCGTAACGTCCACGAA
The DNA here is from genome assembly GCF_023864345.2 of Schistocerca serialis cubense. NCBI lineage: Eukaryota > Metazoa > Arthropoda > Insecta > Orthoptera > Acrididae > Schistocerca > Schistocerca serialis. The sequence continues at coordinate 1,197,837,470 of NC_064638.1, read as the reverse complement.
GAAACGAAAGACAATTTAACGGCGACTGCGTTTACGCCCGCGCGTACGCATTTACGGCGGAGTCACGTTGACTCGACGCACGTGGTCCGCGGCGGAAGAACTGGGGAGACGTGTGTCGCGTCGCGTCGACTAGCTCGCACTGGTGGCAGCTTTGTTCGTGTGCGGTCCGGTGTGCGACGCACCGTTGCCGAAATTCGGCGTAACGGTACAGCTGCCCCTACTTGTGTCGGCAGTGCCGTAGTTCAGCCCTTCGTGCGTTGGACGGTGCTGCCGCCACACAGATCCCCCCTTGGAGAGCGGAGCTCCGTAGCTGCGAAAACGCGGCGATCGTTCGGTGGCGTGCGTGTGTTTAAAAGTTCGTGCACTGCGTGATGGCAGTGCGGCAGCTTTGGCGGGGGTCGGTCGGCGTCGGAAGGGCGGCGGCCCGTGACGTCAGCGCGCCGGACCGGCGAGCGTGCGGTGGGCGTTACCTAACTGGCGGCATGTGACAGCGGCAGCAGGCACTGGCTGCGACTGTCCGTAGCGATGTGCGTGAAGGCGTGCGTTGCAGGTCGTTGGTGGTGACGTCTCGAAGGCGCTTGCACGAGTGCGGTACCGTCGGAACTCGAACGCGGGTCCGGGGGCTACTACGGACAAGCCGGGCGGTGTGGTGCGCGGTGTCCGGAGCTCGACGGAGAAGCGAATGAGGTAAGCAGGCGCGGATGCCGATCCGGCCTCAACGCCCGACGCGGCGGAGGCAAAAGACGCGAACGCGGGTCCAGGAGCTGTGACGAACGCTCGACTGGAGTTACCGGCCGAAGGCACTTGCAGCTGGAGGTCGGGTCTCTACAGCGGACGGCGGCTCGTGGGCGCCGAATTCTGACGGCGTTCGGCGGCTCAGACGCGTGATTGCCGGTTTGGGTGTCGTGGCGCGCTGGTGACGCAGCACGGCCGTTTGAATCAGACGCGGCGGCCGGCGCGCGTGACGTAGTCCGCTGGCGGCTGTGGTGGGGGCGACCGGTGCGCCTGTGGTGGGCGCGGTCCGGGCGGCCGTACCGGCTGCCTGGGCGTGGTGGAGGGAGGCGCACGTGGCGGCGCGATGACAGCAGGCTGCAGCTGTGCGTCACCGGCGGCTCCGGGTGCCGGTTCCGTCTGACCGCTGGCAGAGGGAGTGTCGTCCGTGAACAGATCTTCTGCCGGGTCGAAGAAATGCGTGGCTGATGGAGCGGGCAAGACGTAGGCTGGTTTGACGCGGTCGACTGACACTGTCGACGGCTTTCCGTTGCACTCGAGGACCAGCGTTTTGTCTCCTCGGGCGATCACGCGGTGCGGCCCACTGTAGGGCGGTCGGAGAGGTGGCCGTACTGCGTCGGTACACAACATGACGTGCGTGCAGCGCTGCAGGTCGGCGTGGACGAATATCTTCCCGGTGCCGTGCCGCGTCGGTGCGTGCGCTCGGAGGCCGGCCATGTGACTGCGCAGACGTTCCGCCAGAGTGGGTGCCACGGCGTCGCGTGGGAGACTTGCATCTTCGACAAAATCGCCCGGGATTGTCAGAGATTGCCCGTAAACGAGGTCGGCAGGTGACGCGCCGATCTCCTCCTTCGGCGTGACTCGCAGGCCGAGCAGCACCAGTGGGAGCGCCTCTGGCCATGAGGTGTCGTGGCAGGTTAGAGCGGCTTTGAGAGTCCTGTGGAACCGTTCGACCATGCCATTCGACGCCGGATGGTAGCTGGTTGTCCTGTGTAACTGGGTGCCACACAGTCTGGCGACGTGCGTGAACAACGCGCAGTCAAACTGGCGGCCGCGATCAGTTGTCACGTGACTGGGACATCCGAAGCGTGCCACCCAGGTGTCGACGAATGCGGTGGCGACGGTCTCGGCTGTGACGTCCGCGACGGGCGTTGCTTCCGGCCAGCGAGTGAAGCGGTCCACCATAGTTAGGAGGTACCGCTTGCCTTGTGAGAGAGGAAGCGGGCCGACGAGGTCCACGTGGACGTGTGCAAATCGGCGTGTCGCGTCCGGGAAGGTGCCCACGGGTGCGTGGGTGTGCCTCACGACTTTGGCGCGCTGACATGCGGTGCAAGTGCGCGCCCATTCGCGACAGTCCTTCCGAAGCCCGGGCCAGACGAAACGCGCAGCCACGAGCGTCGCAGTGGTGTTGGTGCCGGGGTGTGACAGTCCGTGGACACGGTCGAAGGCACTGCGTCGGAATTTCTCCGGGAGAAACGGTCGGTGCATGCCGGTTGAGGTGTCACACCAAATCTTCCGTGCGGAGCCGGGGACAGGCACCAGCTCCAGTTGCAGGCCGCTGGAAGTGTCGTGACGGAATCGGTGTAGTTCTTCGTCACTCTCCTGTACTTGGGCCACGTCCTCAAAGTTCACAGGGGGTGAAATAACGGCACACGCTCGGGACAAACAATCGGCGACGATATTGTCTATCCCCGAAATGTGTCGAATGTCAGTCGTGAATTGCGACACGTACTCTAACTGCTGGAGTTGGCGCGGTGAACACTTAGTGTGGTTGTTCTCGAACGCGTGGGTAATGGGTTTGTGATCGGTGAAAATGATGAACTGTCGGGCTTCTATGGACGGTCGGAAGTATTTCACCGCCGCGTACACCGCAAGCAACTCTCGGTCATAAGCGCTCCAAGCACGTTGCGAATCGGAAAGCTTTTTGGAGAAAAAACCGAGAGGCTGCCAACTCCCGCCGACGCGCTGTTGTAACTCCGCGCCGATGGCGGCCTGGCTGGCGTCCACGACTACAGCTAAGTCCGCGTCATGTACCGGGTGCGCGAGCAGCGTCGCTTCCACGAGATTCCTTTTTGAGTCCGTGAAGCTCTGCTCCATTGCGTCTGTTCAATTCACGAGGGTCTTCCCTTTAGAGATAGGACCTTGTAACGCCTTAGTCAGCGGCTCTTGCACCGCTGCGGCGTTGGGCAGGTGTCGACGATAAAAGTTCAACATGCCGAGGTAGCGTCGTAATTCTTTGTGCGTCTGCGGACGCGGCATGTTCTGTATTGCCTTAACTTTCTCCGGTAGCGGTGTCGATCCGGTGGGCGTAATTAAATGGCCGAGGAACTCAATTTCCGTCACGCCGAACTCGCATTTAGCGGGGTTAATGACGATGTCGGCTTCACTCAGGCGCTGAAAGATGGTCGTTAAGTGGCGGCGGTGGAGTTCGGGCGACTTGGAATACACCAAGATGTCGTCGAGGTACGCGAAGCAAAATGGCAAGCCTCGCAAGACGCCGTCCAGGAACCGCTGCCAAGTCTGGGCAGCATTCCGAAGACCGAAAGTCATAAACAGGCTTTCGAAAAGCCCAAAGGGCGTTACGATGGCTGTTTTTTCGATGTCTTCGGGCGCCACCGGAATTTGGGTGTACGCCTTTGCACAGTCAATCTTGCTGAACACCGCGCAGCCCGCCAAGGCGTAGCTGAAGTCTTGAAGGTGTGGGACCGGGTATCGGTCCGGCACCGTTCGCGAATTAAGGGCGCGATAGTCCCCACACGGGCGCCACGAATTGTCTTTCTTGGGCACTAAATGCAACGCCGATGACCATGGGCTGCTCGATGGTCGCACGATGCCTTGCCGCAGCATGGCCTCGAACTCTGCCTTTGCTGCTGCGAGTCTGTCCGGCGCGAGTCGACGTGGGCGACACGATGTGGGGGGTCCGGGTGTGGTTATTATGTGGTGCACCGTCGAATGTTTGATGTCTCTCGGTGCACCGGCTGGGCGGGTGAGGTCGGGGAATTGTTCCAGAATGTCAGCGTACGGTCCGGGGCACTTCACGGGTTTAACGCTGTAGTATGCAGCCTGCCGGCGCTGTCCCGCTATCTTTAACTTAGTCGTGGCGTCGATGAGCTGGCCGTTTGCGATGTCGGCTAGTAGCCCGTAGTGGCCGAGAAAGTCTGCGCCCAGGATCGGCTCATTGACGTCGGCCACGGTAAAAGTCCACGAGAACGTGCGCCGTAGGCCCAGATCTATATTGCGGCTGTGTGTGCCGTAAGTTTTAATCGTGGAGTTGTTCGCCGCTGTAAGGCAGAGTGCCTCGGCCCGCCTGCGGTCTCGTAACATAGAACGGGGGAAGATCGAGAGGTCCGAACCCGTGTCGACGAGGTACCTCACGCCTGCCCCCCGTTCCGCAACAAACAGACGCTTCGATATCATATTGCAGCCGGGTGCGCCTAGGTCCGGTCGCAGCTGGCGTTTGGGTGCGAGCAAGGAGCGCGGCACCTGGTTGCTTCGTTGCCGAAGCGGGCGTGGTACCAGCAGTAGCCGCTTTGTGCGTGCTGTGACGTCGGCGGGGTACCGTTGGAGTGGCTGTTGCTGCGTTGCCGGCTGCGCGAGCCACGCCGCCTATCGCCCGGTCTGCTGCCGCTGCGGCGCGTGCTGCCCTCTTGCTGCGAGCGCGCCAACCGGTCGACTTGCGTCGAGAGAGCTGCCACCTGTGCCATCAAGTTTTGCACTAGCTGGTGCAGGTCGGCATCCGATGCGGGTGCGGGAGGCGCTGGCCGCCACGGAGGTGGGGGGACGGAGTCGTAAGCTGCCGCAGCCGCGGTGCTAGGCGCCGTTGTCAGCGCGTCGTGCACCCTGTCGGCCAAGTTAGCGACGGCGTCCAGCTGCATCTCCGTCTGTGCGGCTATCACCGCCTGCACCTGAGCTGGGAGGCTGCGCACCCAGATAGTGCGCAACAGCGAATCTGGCACCATATCGGACTGCGCGAGGCTCCGCAAGTGGCGCAGGAATTGCGAGGGCCTCCGATCGCCGCATTCCTCTTGCCGCAGCAGTTGGTGCACACGCTGTTCCTCTGACGACGAAATCCGCCGGATCAGCTCTTCCTTGAGCCGTTTGTAGCTCGACTGCGTCGGTGGGGCGGTGATTATATCCCGCACTTCGGCCGCATAGTTCTGGTCCAGCTGGCTCACCACGTGCCCGAATTTCGCCAGGTCGCAGGTCACGTGGTTGCTCATAAATACCGCCTCAACCTGGCTGAACCACATCACGGGGTCGCGCGGCCAAAAGGGAGGCAGCCTGATCAATGCCCGTCCAGCGCTTGTCGGCGTTCCGGCGGTCGTAGGAGGCGTCGGTGTGGCGGGGATTTGCGCGCTAACGTTGTCCGGAGCTGTCTGCGGCTGCGCGGCGTCCGCGCGTGTAGTCCGTGCCTGTAGCTCATTCTCTAGCCTCGTGTTGCGTGCGAGCAGTTCTTCGACGGTCTTTCGCAACTCCTCTAGTGTCGCCATCTTAGTTCAGAGTCGAATTCTCGTACAAGAGGAAAGCACACAGTGAAAATAACACAAGGGAAACACACGAAAAGAAAAAAATAACACTAAGCAGTCCGCGATCAAAATATACGCACACAAAAAAAATACAAAAAAAGTTAGTTAAAAAAAAAATTACTTCGGAGCACTGTTCAGCGCGGGCGTATGCGCGCAAGCCTACTCGCGGTTCCACGTCTCTCGTACCGACGAACGTTTGTCACCACGTGTTTTTTAGCCTCAGATCACGTCGGGGTCACCAGTGATGCGAGAACGTGTGGTATCCCCGCTTACAGTCGCTCATGTGCAGTGAACCGGCATTTATCGCCGCGCCCACGCACTATGCTCATGGGAGAGGCTTTGTGGCAATAAATGACTAAAGCGGTTTCTGGACAGGACACATTTATTTTTCCTGCCGTTACAATAAATGACAAATAATGTACTTCGCTAATGTCCGCCTATATAGGCGCGTTGCACCGGCGGCACGGCTCGGTCACCGATCCCGGAGGGTGTACACTCCAGTGACGAGCCGTGGCGCGACCGCATGGACCGAGCGAGACAAAAGGCCGCGTCACAGAATGTTCTGCTCTTGGCGCGACCGGAGGCGCCGTAACGTCCGCGAAGAAACGAAAGACAATTTAACGGCGACTGCGTTTACGCCCGCGCGTACGCATTTACGGCGGAGTCACGTTGACTCGACGCACGTGGTCCGCGGCGGAAGAACTGGGGAGACGTGTGTCGCGTCGCGTCGACTAGCTCGCACTGGTGGCAGCTTTGTTCGCGTGCGGTCCGGTGTGCGACGCACCGTTGCCGAAATTCGGCGTAACGGTACAGCTGCCCCTACTTGTGTCGGCAGTGCCGTAGTTCAGCCCTTCGTGCGTTGGACGGTGCTGCCGCCACAAGTCCATAGGTATACTGCCACTTGCTGCTGTCCAAAGGACATAATGTTTTGATGACTGAGCCTGATGAGTTACATGATAAACTGCTGAAATGTTGTGTCCCTTGGACACCAACAACTGGCAAAACAACTGTGGATTGTTTCGTTACAAATATTCTATGAGAAACTGAAGAACACCAGTTCAGTTAGTTGTACTATTCAGGTTAGTTTGTTTCATTTAACCTGCTGTTAACTTCTACTGTCATTAAAAGACACTTTGAAAAAATAGCAATTAAAATTGTGCCATTTCCATAATGTTAGACTGTCCACAGTATAATGCAATATATATTCATTAATATGCAGGACGATTATAATTAAAGTTAAACTTTCAAACCACTGTAGAAATAACACCATTTCTCAGAATGACATGAAATTGCAACAGACTATTATTGGAGAAGGGGGAAAATGTATGCCAGAAGAAAAATAAATAATTACAAAATGCAGCAATAGGTGGCACTGTAAGCATCATAATTTAATAGTGGTTGACTACAAATGACAAATGATTCATACAACAATGCCTAAGGTGTATGTCTGACACCAAACTAACTTCACTATACAGTGTGCATTGGTGTACAGGTGTGATACTGTTAGTTATGTAAGCCCATCCACCACCCCAAGGTCATATCATATTGGATGGGAAAAACTGGTTTTTAACTGTCCTGAGGCCAAAAACCACATAAAAAGCATAAATCAAAATCAGATTGGATTATTAATTTCAGAGCTACTGGTGCAAAACATGCTCAATATGCTGTCCACCGTTTTTCTGCAACAAGTTGAAATCAAGAAACAGTATGTTCCACAATTGATCGAAGTGTTTCTGGGGTCACATTCAGAATGTTGCACAATGCATGCCTTCAATGCAGCTAAGTTTGCAATCAGAACACTGAACACAACATCTTTCAGATAGCCCCACAGCCAGAAGTCACATGGATTAAGATCAGGTGATCGGGATGGCCAGGCTGTAGGGAAATGGTGGCTGAGAATTCTAGCATTTCCGAAATGGCACTTCAGCAGTTGCTTCATTGGATTTGCAATGTGCGGAGTTGTGCTGTCTTGCATAAAAATGATCCTATCCACACACCAAGCTGTTGGAGAGCTAGAATGACGTGGTTGTGCAAAACACACTCATAGTGCTTACCAGTTACATTACAGGTAACAGAACTGGAAGCACCTGTCTCTCTGAAAAAATATGGCCCTATGATAAAAGATGCCGTAAACCTGCACCACGCAGTGACCTTTTCGGGATGAAGTGATACTGGTATGAACCAGTTGCTCATATTCAACAATTCTGTGTATTGCCATATCCTGTCAGATGGAAGTGGGCTTTCTCTATCCACAAAATCTTCCATGGCCAATCATTGTCCACTTCCATGCAAGCAAGAAATTTTAAAGCAAAGGTCTTTCTTGCTGGTAGGTCAACAGGAAAAACAATTGGTGCACATGCATAATTTTCAGTGGATAGCAAAGAAGGATGTTTCATAAGATTTTATGCACTGTGCTCATAGGCATGTCCAATGTTCAGGCAATTCTCCATGCACTACACGTTTGCACACCACCACTCATCTCCTCATGAATTGCTGTGGCCACTGCTTCCACTGACGTTGAATCAGTTCATTTTCTCCCTCTACCAGGTTGCACACCAAAAGAACCAGTCTTTTTTAATTTCTGAATCATTTTCTCCAGACCCACAGCAGTCATCAGACCAATGTCTTTCTTCAAACCCTTAAGTGTCCAGAACTTCTGCAGTGTGACGTGTGCAGACATCGTTCGTGTAATACAGCTATACAAACAGAGTGCGGTCCTGCATTGAGACAATCATTGCAAACTTCACAGACGTGAAAGGAGGAAAAGCCGTGTATCCTGCATGTTTATAACAACTCCAATGGGTCGTGCACATAACAGGTGTTTTCATTTATGTATTCTGACACACACAGCATCATCTACTGATCAATTTTCACACTATTTTTTTTTCTTCTGCCATAATTTTCCCCCTTCTCCGATAATATTCTGTTGAAATTTGACGTCATTCTGACCAGTGGTGTTATTTCTACAGCATTTTGAAAGTTTAACTTTAATTGTAATCACCCTGTATATCACTCAGCCATGTGTGTCTGGCAGTATTCTAAAATTTATTTTGCAGGTGGATGGGAAGGTGTATGTAGGTGGAGGTTTATCCAAATCAATAGCTAAGCAAAATGCTGCTGAAAAAGCTCTAAAAGACTTACTTTTGGAAAGAATGTCTGATGCAGCAGTGAAAACACAGAAATGGCATAATGCAGAAGTTGTTGAACCCATGCAGCAGGAAGTGAACAATGCAGCTGGCAGTGGTGTTTCTGATGATGGAAGTATCGCTGAAAGTGCACAAGCATTGGGAAAGCCACCAGTCCCAGAGGATGATGTGCCATGGGGAAATGTGGCTTCATTTGCCCTGTACAAGTTATTTACTGAATGGCAGAGTCAAGGTACACATGTACCTCTTCCTTTTTGTAAACAGAAACCAGTTTTGCCACCTCCAGCAAGGGTGGATGCAGTGGCAGCAGCTGGACAGGTATATTACACATAACACTACCTAGCACGCTGCTTTCTTCCTTTTCAGCTTTATCCTGGAAGTTTGCTGATCTGCTGTGAGTAATGAATTGCCAGACGTTTTGTAAATCTGATGTTTGAAAAACATTTTCCAGTGCCTGTGTATAATCTTAATGTCAGTTACAGCCTCTGGTTCTGGCAGCACATTCTCCCATGAAAAAAATTCCAGAAAACCCAACTGGTTGTCATCCTGTTCTCTTATTACATCATTTAAAACCAGGAATACAGTTCACTGAAGCTAGGCAGGAACACACACATCTAGATGAGAGATTTACAATGTCAGTAACTGTTGATGGGAAGACTTACAGTGGTGTGGGTAAGTAATAGATTGTTCAAGTTTATATTCCTAAAATTTGATAAGATTTTATTGTTGACATAGCAATGGAAATTTAATTGCTGAGTATTAATATAATGTTTGTCCACAGGTAAAACCAAAAAGGAGGCAAAGAAAGCAGCAGCTATTGCATGTCTTGCTGGATCATTCAAGATATGCTACTAACTCATTCTGACAGTAAACAATATTGTTTGGACATAATGCATTTCTCACATGGAATTTCTGATCTGTAGTAAAGACTTGGTTATATCTGTAGTAATATTGACTTTGAAACCTGTTTCCAACAATCACTGAAGTCTTAAGGCAGTAAATTAGCTGTAATTCACTTTCACTTCATCTATTAATGACAGTATACCATTGTTGGCCAGGGTATAACTAAATAATTTCTTATCTGATAGTAAGAGATCACATATTATAACATTTTCTGCAATACATGAAAGATTTGTTTATGGTTTTCCTTGGTGTTGCACATTTGTGTGTATTAGGCTGGTCTTTTACATGAAGTCTTCATTACTTATGACAAACCTTAAGCTATGTTCTTAGCTGTAGATGAGCTACAGCTGTATTTCCTTTCTATGAATTAAAGTATATCCTCTGTATTTTTGTGACTGCTGCATTATGTACATGAAATACCAAATGTACCTTCCAAATGAGAGATATAGAAGCAAATTGTTCTGTGCGATTAAATAATAAAATATCCTTGAACACTGCATATTTGTTGATTTGCAAATGAACACATTTTTTAGTGGGAAATCCATTGGATCAAGCCTCATATGGACTGCATTTAATATACCCACCCAGCTCACTTAAATATTTACTTATTTGTATTTACCTGCACCACAAAATTTCCATTACATTACAGTTATATGGCCAGTGCACTGTTGTTTAATCTTTCCATAAGCCTCATTAATAGCTTGCAGGCAAACCTCCACATACTGATACAATATTTTACTATTTTACTATTGTACATCTGCAAGCAGTAAAAACCTAACCACAAAGTTCACAGTTCTTGAAGAATAGAAAGGTATGTATGGAGCAGACACTGTCATTGTTTTAACACAAAGCCTAATTGTGTAACACTTATTTCACAGTTAAGCTGAAGCAATGTTGTTCTAACCAACACAGGTTTCTTGTCTGAAACTCAGCCATGGACTGTCTGTCTCAGGACAAAAAATTGGGCCCTTATATACCCTCACAATAATTTTCTTCTTCTAAAAGAGTTAGTCTGAATTATTTGTTTAAATGATGAAATTAACATATATCATTATGCAGACAATACTTTTGACAAAACTGTTAATTACTTTGGCATTAATTAAGAGCTGGCTTTGCTAACATGTTTTCGAATACCCAAATAGATCCATTAAGAATACTATTAGTTGTTCCTCCAAATGTTTATAATTAGTACTGAATTTATATTTGTTTATACACCAACAATAGAATTTAAGTTACAAAACAGTTACTGATTTCACCCTATAAATAAAGATACTAACTAGGAATAGTCAAAATAAATTAGAAAATCAATTACATACATAAAACTAAGCTCAAAATTAGATCTGGTGTTATACTCTTTAAAACTGAGGGCCAACCTTCCTTTTATGAAAATGCAGATTATACTCACATATACTGATAGTGATTAGTTATGAACAAAATGAATTTTAAGGAGGAAGATGGCAAAACAAGAGGGGAAGTAAAAAATATCCCAGCTTGCTTCATCACAGTGGTTCAGATCCTCTGCTCTTATAGTGGTACTTTTTATTTGAACACATAGTCTGTTCATGGCATGATCAGGTACATATTCCATAGCAGTCTGTCTACCAAAGAAATTACGTGGTTATTATAAATCAGTGAAGTGATATCATAGATTTGGTGTAACTACAGGATGGTGAGTCATAAATACAACTGCTTTTGTGGTGTATGGCTGGCTGGTGAGGCCAGCTGCTGTGTGCGCAGCACAGGTCCACAGCAAATTTAGTAAGGTTTTTAGTGTCAGTTACTTCTAGCATACATAACAAAAACACTTAAAGTGAATTACTCATGTAATATTAAGCAAGGAGATGCTGGAACTGCCTCCCTTAATTGTTCCAGCATTACTGACACCTCTTTAGGAAATTGCTTGTCACACTCTGCAGTTCCATCTGAGTAATGGCAGCAATTTTTGACAAATGTTATTTTCAGATTCATCTTACATGTGTGGATTTGATTTGTACCCTATTTTAATGTCCCGCACAAATAAAAATCACATTGGGTTAAATTGGGGGAATGAGGAATCCATATGTTAGAGTTAACTATACTTTGAAATACTTCATGAGTTTCTTTTAATACAAAATTGGCTGTATGTGCCACTGCAGAGTCCTGGTGAATGTCACAACAGCACTTTCTCTCCATGAAATGGCAAAAAAAAGCCACAGAATGCTTTCCACATATCTCTCATGGTTAACTGCTTCCTGGAAAAAAGGCCTGTTATTCTCTCACTACTAACAGTGTACCACACTCCTATTATTTGCTCATTCAGGGATGCCTTGTGTACTACACTACACTTTTCAGAACTCCAATAATGGTTATTTTGTGAATTAAATTATCCACTTAGGTGGAACCATGATTCACCTGAAAAGAAGTACGTAAGGGTCAATTTCTCAATTGTGCACTCTATTCAAAATCCATTCACAAAACTGTGACCTTTCTGCAGACTCGCCCAGTTCAGTCCTTGCACTGCAGTTATTTTTTAGGGCTAGAACTACAGTGACATCGCAGCCATTTGAACAAAGCCACAAGAAATTAATATTTTCTGTGAAAGATGTCAAACTGATTTTCTAAGAAGACCCTGTGGTGTTGAGAGCTAGAATATATGCATGGTCTTCATTGCCTGATGTTAAATGTGACTAATAGGAGTGTCTTTATTTGGTTATGTTTTCACCTTGGCATTTTGGCTATATTTTGGACTTCCAAACGTTTCACTCTTTTCACTTTTTGAACACCATTTCCCCTCACCTCTTTTCGCTTTTAAATTCTGGTGCCCATTTTGTGTTTGACCTCCACTTCCCAAATTTTACAGAGTGCATGCCATTTGGGGAAGTACATCTTACTGTGGTGCATTAACTCTCCACTGTGCACTGTTACCTTTTGCACCTACCAGTCGAGTTGATCTACCTCTGCACCTATGTCCAGCATGGTAGCCAGTCTGTTGAGGTGGGGATGTCTTGGTGGTAGCCCATTGACAATGCAGTGATCACATTGCCAATGCCTGAGCTGTAACCTCCCCATGTCAGCCAAGAAGTAGGTGCCTATCAATTTCAGGGTGCTGGGACTCAGGGCAATGGCTACTGTACCAGATGGCCTTTGCCTTGGGTGGGTGGCACAAATGGAGAGAGCCTCTGACCAGAGCAAGTGGCATTGGGCTGAATGATCTGCAATGAAACAGATCAAACTTATGGTGGTCATGCCAACATGGCCATCTCTACAATCAGGAACAGTGGTTTAAATGCATAAGTGTACAATCCTGTGGCACTTCTGTCTTTGATCATGCCTCAAGACAGGAGCTAGGTAATGACAAATGGAAGTGGACAGTTTGATGTTCTTGGTTTGTTCCCAAACTGACAGCAGATTTTTCAGTACAACAAAACCACTGATTTCTGTTGAAATTACTGAAGATCAATTTGGGGAGCTTGCAGCGACAGAAAAGATCAGAAATTGATTTTTGTGGATCAAAACATCGCACACCAACCAATCACAGGCACTTCAGGCCTGTGTAAAGATAGTAAATATACCAGTCACCATTTCTCCTCATAACATGCTCAATAGATTTCAAGGTGTCCATCAGGACCCAACACTACAAACTGATGAAGAGCTGCATAATAATCTCTCATGGCATGGAGTCCATTCTGTGTGCCTCATCCAGAAATGAGCCAAAGATAACAGTGGATACTGGAGGTTTTATCCTGGTCTTTGACAGCAACATTTTGCCTGAGAAGATTAAGATCATGGCTTCTAGGTATGATGTCAGGCCTTATTTTCCTCCTCCAATGAGATGTTTTAGGTCCAGAGGTTCAGACACATGTCCTCCCACTGTTCTAATGAGGCTATCTGTTGGGATGTAGACGGGTGTCCCCTTGAGTGCAGACCTTCTGACCAATTCCCTAAACATGTCAACTGTCTATAACTGCACCATTCTTGTCCACTGCAATGCTCAGTGTTTGAAGGAGAAGAAAATTCAAGAGTATAAAACATCTGACAACCTGTTTTGTCAAGAAGCAAAGAAAAATTTTGAAAGAGGTCACCCAACTGATACGGTCTTAAATTTTGCGAATGTTGTCAATACACACCTCAAGCGATGACAAGGCCTTGCATGATACCTCCTAGGCCTGGAGGTATTCTGGGACCTGCCACACAATTGCGAGAGGGAAAGACAGCTCCCATGCCCACTACCCCTGTAGGACCAGTGCTTCCCACACCACTGGTGTGGCCAGAGATGCCTGCTCATCCCCTGGCATCTTCAGGGATGAGGACACCTGCCAACGAGCCCCCCCACCTCTCAAGACAAGAGCCAGAAGCCGCAGGCTGCAGGCCAAATAAAACTACAGTCTTCTTCACTCTTGGAAGATAAACTGGGGAAATCTTCACATAAATCAGTCTCACAAGGATAATAAGGATAAGCAGAAAAAATTACTTTCTGCGGCTTTGGATATTCTGCTTCCCACCTCTGCAAAGGTCAAACCTATGCACCTTCACAATGTATCACACAATCGGGCAGACTGGTCTGGTGGCAAAGTAATCACACCCATATTTTCAATTCTCCACTTTCTCATACCTGACACCAATGCTCCAGCAGTGGAACTGTAACAGCTACTATTGCAATCTGAATGAACTCTGTCATTTACTGGCTACTTAGTCCACAATTGGCATAGCACTTAAGGAGGCAGTGTCTACTGGAACATTTCTCCCTGTTCTGAAAAACTGATTACCTTACCATACCAATCGTGTTAATGTCAAGAGGACGATTGGTGCGGTTTGTATCCTCGTATGTTTTGATATTTTCAGTAAGCAGGTGCCCCTCACCACTGAACTAGAGGCCACCGCCATTAAAGCCTGCCAGTCAATTTGGGTGACAATATGTAGTGTTTATCTACCCCCAGATGGACCTTCCCACTATCATGAGCTGTTAGTGGAACAGCTACCTTCCCCCTGCCTTCTACAGGGGGACTTAAATGTCCATAATCCTCTGTGGGGTGATGACATTGTCCCATGGAGCCGGGTACCAGAACATCATCTTTCAGAATTGGATGTCTGCCTACTCAACACTGGAGCTCCAACACATTTCAGTGTGGCCCACAGAACAACTCAATTACTGATGTCACAGTTTGCAGCCCAAGTGTCTTACCCCTGATTTAGCAATTGAACCATGGCGATCTTTGTGACAGTGACCAGTTTCCTATCACTCTCCCTCTCCACTCACACACATCGGAAACACGCTCCATGTTGGTCACTTTGTAAACGTGACTGGCAGGCTTTCTCCTCTACAGCCACTTTTTCAGCCAGTCATGCAACAGATATCAACAAATTGGTATACGATACTATTGATACTATTATTCACGTTGCAGCAGCAGTGATCCACTAGGCCTCCGGCTCATCCCAATGACCACCAGTGCTGTGGTGGTCTGGAGATATAGCCATAGCTATCAGGGACTGCAGCAGGGGTTTTTAATGACCCAAGTGCCACCTTTCAATGGATAATTTAACAGGATTCAAGAGACTCTGGGTAGAAGCACAGTTTTTAATAAAGAAAAGGTAGCAGGAGTGTTATGAGCAATATGTATCATCATGCAATCCCACACCCCATTGTCCCAAGTATGGACTAAACTCTGCCATATTTTTTGAGCTTCCACTACCTATGGCAGTTTCTGGCATCCTTGTCAATGGTAACATCTGCACTGATCCCACAGTACTTGCCAACTGTTTTGCAGCTCACTTCACTGAAGTGTCCATTTGCAGTAATTATCATCCTCATTTCCTGGCCCTGAAACATTTTAAGTTGCACTGCCCACTATCCTTCCATCCACACAGGTCTCCCTCTCTTATACAATGCCCCTTTTAGTGTGTAGGAGCTTTGCAGCACTTTGGCAATGTGTTGAGGTACAGCCCCTGGATCCATAAAAATCCACAACCAAATGCTCAAAAATCTTTGCACCCACAGCATGAAACATATCCTCAGACTTTTTAATTGTATTTTGGAGGAAGAAGAATTTCCACCTCAGTGGTCCTAAAACAGGTAAAGGACCCACATATTTTAACTACCGACCAGTCTCTCTGATGAATGGGCTGTGTAAGGAGAGATCTTGACAGGTTAAGGAGGGAGAAGGGTAAAGAGAGGTGGGAAGTGGCAACAGGAGGAACAGGCCTAGAACTTTCACAGCTTCGTGGTGAATGTGGAAAATAGATTTGACCTGTTGCTTCAGTTAGAAACTGGTGAGTGTCAAGCAGTTGCAGGTGTAGACAGGGCACAACAAACTTTCAGCAGCAAATGGAAAAGTAAGAATGTAGGGAAATCAGTAAAGAGAAAGAAAGTGTTGTTAGGTAGTTCTCATGAAAGAGGTGTTGGCCAACTTTTGCAGGATGAACTAGGATCATAATACCAGGTCACCAATTTTTTTAAACCTAGTGCTGGTCTGGAGCACATGACAGAGGATTTAGGATCACTTTGCAAAGATTTCACTAAGGAAGACACCGTGGTTATAGTGGGTGGGGCAGGTAATCCTGGGTACAGTATAGTGTGTGACCTGGCAAAGACTGTATCAGCATCGAAGCATACTAGTGTTCAGTTTGTATCTGTTCTTGGGCACCATGACTGACCTCATTTAAACTCTTCTGTCAAGAGAGTTAATTTGGAGTTGGAACAGCTGGTTATGTCGGGTGCAGGGTCACACATTGGTGTGGTTCCTGTTGATTCTCTCAGTAGGTGGGATTATACTACATATGGCCTTCACCTCAAGAGGAAAGGGAAGGGCAAACTGGCAGGGAAAATAGCAGGAAAGTTACAGGGGGAGGCACTGTCAGAGTGATAAAATACCAGTGGTTATAGGGTTCAGAAAAGACCCTTTTTTAGGGTAGGGAGGACAGAAAGAAACCAAATTTTAAAAGAGGTTAGGATTGAGACAAACCTTCAGTTTGAGAAAGAAACCAAAAAAACATAATTCTAGCTTATTACATCAGCATAAACGGCTATTGGTTAAGAATTTCCAACAGTCAGCAGATATTTCAACTCTACTCAATTTTAACTCAGTCAATGTGAAATGTCAGCTATCTTTATTGCATCAAAATATTCGAGGACTGAGAAATAAAATTAATGAATTAATTATCTGCAGAGATGAACTAGTCCTCAAACCGAGCTGACATAATCTGCATTTCTGAACATCATGTGACCTCTGGTATAGAACTTTTAAGTGTTACAGGGTTTACGTTAGCATCTCACTTTTGTAGAGCAGAAATGGAGAAAGGAGGAGTTGCCACATTCATCAGGAACTGTCATAAATTTAAGAACATAGACATTCATAAATTTTGCCCAGAGCAGCATATGGAAGCATGTGCAACGGAAGTAGAATTTCACAAAAATTCCTTCATAATATTAAGTGTATATTGAGCACCTGCAGGTAACTTTAATCTGTTCATAAACTACATTGAAGCTGTAGTGGCCCATTTAACAACCAAAAACAAAGAAATATTGGTTGCTGCTGATTTCAATGTAGATTTCCTTAGTCTCTCCCAATAAGAACTTACTTCAGTTAGTAGCACTAGCATTCAACTTAATTCCCACTGTAAAGTTCCCCAATAAGGTAGCCAACTGCTCACAGCCCGACATCGATAATTTCTTTATAGGAAAGTTCAATGAAAAAAATTGTTACAAAACCAATAGTCGATGGCCTCTCAGACCATGACATGCAGTTCCTTCTGTTAAATATTACTACTGAACAGCATATAAAATCTGTTAAATCTGAGCTCAAGAGGGTAATCAATAAGCCAAAAATTGATTATTTTAGGACACTCCTCAGAGACATTCACTGGACTGATGTTTACAGTGCTCATGGCATGAATGAAAAATATATAACACTTTTGCTAATAAAATGCTTACCTTAGTAGAACACTGTTTTCCCCTGTGGCGCCGATGAAATAGACACCAACATCGATATGCATTCATCTTTGGACTCTTAAGCTTTATCTTTGGCTGTTCCACCATGTTCAGCTGAGTTCTTTGTTATCCTTGTATGTGTTAAGGTTAATAAATGAACTACTGCTAAAGGGGTATGATTATTGGTGCAACCAACCAGAACACACTCCTCACTGGTGACCCCGAGTTCTAACATCTTCCATTTTGGCTGTTTTACTGTCTCCGCGACCTACGCGTCGGTTATTTTTGCATGTATTACATCGGCACAGCATTCAAACAATGACTTCAGCCCAGCACCTAATGCCGGATTTTGTGATCAACATGCATCATGTTGCGGGCGATGTACACCCGCTAGGACTGCAACACGATGCCTCTCACTCGATGATTCCGCCGGAAATTTTCGAGCCTGCAACAATAAATGAGGTTAGGAGTGTGCATGACTCCAGCTATCAAACGCCTTTGTTCACGCCACATGTGACCTCCCTCATCAACTGTGCAGTTACCTCTTATGGATCTCTGTGCAGTGTGGGACCAATGCCGATTTCTGCAACTGATTCGTTGGACAACCTACTACCGCCAGGACAACAATTTTTCACACTGAAATCTGTGCAGTACCATGCGGATACCTGCCACGTGGCCAGAACTGCTTCATTCATAGGTCAACCACCTCATCATCCGACCACGCCCGCGCGTGCCTCAGTTCAGCATCAGCACATGCCTTCCTACTTCGATACCTCAGCCTGCAACAGGAACAATAACTTTTTATCTGCGCCTGACCTTCATCTCTGTCCCACTCTACGCCTCAGTGTTTTGTGCTATGACATTCATCTTACTTGCACACCGTTTTAAGTGGAGTGACTATGAACAGTGAACATTCGCACGGTCCATCCCACGTTCGACATCATTTCCCACACTGTGCTTCTACAGCCCACACCTCCGCAGCCTCCCTGCAACACAGGTGGCCCCCGGCTCTGCTCATACATCGAGCTTTCCATGGACTAACACGCATTCTCAAACTTTGAACTTTTTCTCACCTGTCGACCCCGCGCCGGCTCCAGTTGAGCTTCCACTACCGTTCTCGTCACATCATGGTGCCTCATCCGCGACGGTCTTCCACGACGCATCAATCCGAACACACCCGCAACATGTTGAGCTTCTGCAATTCCAATCGACACACTACGGTGTCTCACCCGCGTCTGCCTTCTGCGTCGCGACTGATCACGCGAAACCACAACGTGTCACCTTCACACTGCCACCCGAACAGCCGTCGTTGCCACATCCCCTGGAGGCACACTCTCCTGGAATACTACAACAACAGCTCGATTCAGGCAGTGCCCCGACGAACTCAACTCAACCTGTTCTTCCGAACATTCTACAATGCTTATCGATGCTGCTGCCGTTCAATCCCAACAGAGCTACAACCTGGTTCAAAATTGTGGACGAAGTGTTCAACCATTAAAAACTCCTCGAATCAACCTGGTTTCTGTGCCTCATCATCCACCTGCACGACCAGGATGACTTGATTGCTGTCCTGGTCGACGCCCCAGACTCACCTACCCAGTACACTCTAGCCAAAAAGACAGTTCTACATCGGCATGCACGCTCAACTGGGGCAGCAATACGGCAAGTGCTCCACGTCAAGCAACTAGGCAATGACAAACCTTCCCAGCTCTGGAGACAGCTACGTGCCCTGGTCAGCGCCAATCTACTCTCTGACACAGCTCACTTGCCATCGGGTCAGATAAACTATATCCTCACGTCCACTTTGCTCTGGCTCAAAGGTCTCCTGAACCTGTCGAGCAAAGAATGACAATTGCTGACAAGCTACACGATGCATCACTGCTCTATTTAGCCAGCCACTGCCTACCTGACAAGTCTCAGGTTCAGGCTCATCGCCCTGCGTCCAGACGCGGCCACGGCCGTACTGTGCTGACCGCTCCGCTCGCTCTGGGAAGCAGTAAACAAGCAACTGGGATGTCACCGGCTCCACCCACGGTCACGCCCCCCTCCTGTAACCGAACCTGCTGTGGCCACCGAACCTCGGCCTGTGGCCACCAAACCTCGGCCTCCGCCACTGGCCATGAACCTTCTGCAGGAAATACAACAGCACTACCCGTACTGTTACTTCCACACATGGTTTGGTGAGGCAGCACATAACTGCAGACCACCCTGCTACTTCCCAAATGCCAATCGCAGGTAGGTCCGGGTGCCACCTCCTGCGCACAACATGACAGGCAGCCCCCAGTGCTCCATTCTGTCCAGGAACGACCGGATAATTGTGGACGACTTTACATAAAAGACATTTTGTCGGGATACCTTTTCCTGGTGGACACAGGCGACGATGTTTTGCTGCTGCCTACGTCCTTAGCATCATCGAACATCCGCCCTCATCATACTTCACTGCAAACCGTGAATTCAATGAAACTGCAATGCTCGGGTTCAACTTCCCACATAATCTTACTCTCCGCAAATTGCAAACTTGAGTGGACTTTTTTTAATGTGCAAAATTGACGAACCTGTACTAGGCATTGACTTCTTGCGACACCACAAACTTTCACCGGACCTAGTGTGAAACACCGAGTTTCGTCACCCGTGCAAGACTCACTTCCCCTGTGCTCCGTCGAGCAAACCCCCCCCCCCCCCCCCCCCATGACACATCGGTCCAGGCTCATCTCATCCGTACATGCTTGTCTCTGTCGACTATGTTGCAAGAAACCACGCACAAGTGCCTTGTCGAGCTTGAACACGCCGCTCGCTTATGCAAGGAAAACTTTAAGCTCTCCCTCCGGCTCCACGCAACACAGCTCCAGCTCTCCGATGCAGGAAAGGAATTACAGACACTGCAGCAAGGACAAAGCAAGGTCAGTAAGTGCGCCGAATCTGCTTGCAGTACCAACAATCGAGCCTCCATGTGTTTACCTCCCGCTACCCCTCGCAACTGTGCTATCAAGACTGCCATAACACGTACTGACAGTTCCGCAGGGCCACACCCTCCTAACATGGCAGCGTTTGACACTTGGCCGGACACAAGTGCACATGCGCAATGAGCATCATGTGTTGCCGAACTGACGGCTCCTACCCCGCCCCTCATGGACAGCACCTCAAACTACGCAACTTCAGCTCCTGCGCGCCACCGTGTGACCACCACTGACAACACAAACAGTGCACTTGCACCAAGCGTTTCGCCCGCGACCACAGTGCCACTGCTTCAGGCCGGCGGCTATCTTGTCACGTTGACTCCTGGGACACTTTGCCGCCTTGGCTCCCGTCGGAACCGCCGAGTGGATCCGAACACCACGACCACGCCTCGCCGGCCTCGCCCAGCACACATTGTAAACAAACCGCCTCCCGTGCCGCTGGCAACATTCCGTCGTCACCAACGGCATGGTTCACAAGCTTCACCTCATGCCAGGTCCCCTGATCTCCAGCAAACCATGTCGACTTTGCCCCGAGTGCCTCTTGGACCTTAAAAAGCAGATTTCTGAACTTCTAAGCTTCAGCATCATCTAATCCTCTGCCAGCTGCTGGTCTACACCCACACATATGACACTCAAGAAAGACGGGTCCTGGCACATGTGTGGAGACTACTGTCGACTAAACGCACAAACAATTATGGACACCTACCCCATACCCAACATTGCCGACTTTACCAGTTCCCTCGCAGGTGCGACCACGTTCTCTATCATTGATTGCAAATGGGCCTACCAACAGATCCCCATGGCACCTGAAGACATCGAGAAGACAGCAATCACCACCCCAATTGGGTTATTTCAGTTTCGATTCATGCCCTTCGGTCTGAAAAACGCAACCCAGACCTGGCAATGCTTCATCAACGAAGTGCTATTCGACCTAAAATTCTGCTTTGCATATCTTGATGACATTCTTGTGTTCAGCTCCTCCATCAAGGACAACATTCGACATGTGCAAACTGTTATGAACTCTCTCGCGGCAACAGGCATCAAGACCAACCAGGACAAATTGCAGCTACATCAACCTGCTGTCACTTTTCTTGGTTTTCAGGTCTCTGCCAACTGCATTTCACCGCCCCCTGAGAAAGTACAAACAATACTAAACCTACCCAGACCTTCATCATTCAAAGAGCTCCGGCGTTTTCTGGGGATGGTTAATTATTACTGCCGACATCTACCTCGGGCTGCAGAGAAACAGGCTCCACTGACGGACGCCTTGGCAGGCAACAACACTTCTGGATCTCTGCCCGTTCCATGGACCCTTGCAATGACTGACTCTTTCACTGCCCTCAAAAATCTTTGTGCTGAGGCCTGCACCATCACGCATCCTCATCCCAATGCGCAGCCTTTCAGCACGACAGACACGAGCAATACTGCCATCGGCGCTGTCCTTAGCCAGACAATCGACGGTCAAACTTCGCCTCTCCAGTTCTTCTCGCGCAAGCTCACCAATGCACAATGGAAATATTCCGCGTTTGACAGGGAGTTGCTGGCGGTCTATGAAGTGATGAAGCATTTTAAGACTGATGTTGAGGGACGCCCTATCTATGTTTTAACGGACCACAAACCCCTGGCTGCAGCCATTACAAACCCGCCAGCTGACCTGCCTCCTCGCCGCGTCAGATACATGGACTTCATATCTCAGTTCACCACCAATGTCAGACACGTAAAGGGTGCTGGCAATATAGTTGCTG
Organism: Schistocerca serialis cubense; assembly: GCF_023864345.2. Classification (NCBI taxonomy): domain Eukaryota; kingdom Metazoa; phylum Arthropoda; class Insecta; order Orthoptera; family Acrididae; genus Schistocerca; species Schistocerca serialis. The sequence continues at coordinate 1,197,815,558 of NC_064638.1, read as the reverse complement.
ATTTCCTTTCATGAGTCGATGCCGTCCATTTGCTGTTAGACCTCTCTGAACTGCCTAACCTCCAACCTGCTGATGAGGAAACACAAAACCTGATTTCAGACTCTACTTCTTAACTATGCTTCGTCCGCACCACCTTCCCTGTCATTTCTGGTGAGATCTGGTGCGATGACAGTACGGGCACGTTACGCCCCCTCATCCCAACCATGCTCCATCGAGCTGTCTTCAGTGCATTGCATAATTTAGCCCACCCCAGTGTTCGTGCAACCGCCCACCTTGTAGCGGAGCACTTTGTGTGGAGAAATGTCAACAAGGACTGCCAGCAATGGGCACGTTCCTCCGTCGTGTGCCAACGCTGCAAAGTACACAAGCACACTTCACCCCCCCCCCCCCTCCCCGGCACATTTTTGATCCCTCCTGGGCGTTTCCAACATATTCATATTGACATTGTTGGCCCTCTCTCCCCCTCTAATGGCTTTCGTTATGTTCTCTTATCTATCGACCGAACAACTCGCTGGGTCGAGGCTGTCCCCCTCCCCAATATTTCGGCAGAAACTGCTGCTCGAGCTTTCGCCGAGTAATGGGTATCACGTTTCGGATGTCCAGCTATCATCATGACTGACCAGGACAGACAATTTGAGTCGGCCCTGTTCAACGGGATTTGTAAGGCATCCGACGCATCTGTGTCACAGCGTATCACCCACACCCACAAAGTAACGAGCTAGTCTAGCGCTGGCACCGCACTTTCAAGGCGACTCTTCGATGCCACGACACACTATGGATGGAGGCCCTTCCCCTTGTGCTACTCGGGGGGGGGGGGGGGGGGGGGGGTGATGAAGATGCATTCATCTTTGGACTTTTAAGCATTATCTTTGGCTGTTCCGCCATGTTCAGCTCAGTCCTTTGTGATCCTTGTATGTGTTAAGGTTAATAAATGAACTACTGCTAAAGAGGTGTGATTACTGGTGCAACCAACCCAAACACACTCTTCACCCCCAAAACTAACCAAGGTTAGAGCAAAGTCTACAAAGAAGCCATGGATTACTCAAGGAATAGGGGTATCTTGTAAAACAAAAAGAAAACTGTATCTGTCAATTCGAAACAGTGCTGATGTTGATGCTATAGCGCATTACAAGAAATACTGCAAAATATTAAAGACTGTAATACGGACATCGAAGCAAATATATTACAAGGAAAAGATAGTCATATCAGATAACAAAATAAAAACAATATGGGATATAGTAAAGGAGGAGACCGGTAGAACCAGACATGAAGAGGGACAAATAGCATTAAGAGTAAATGATACATTGGTGACAGATGTGTAGTGTTGCAGAACTTTTTAACAAACATTTTATAGCTGTTACTAAAAAGATGGGATTGTCAGGTTCGGTAGATGCTGCTATGGAATACCTCAGACCAGACATTTCAAGTAACTTCCATATTATGAATTTGACACTCACTACCCCTGCAGAAATAATGTCAATCATAAAATCTTTAAAATCAAAAACATCTAGTGGGTATGATGAAATATCAACAAAGTTAACTAAAGAATGTGATTCTGAGCAAAGTAACACATTAAGCTATCTGTGTAACCAGTCATTTATCAGTACATTATTTCCTGAATGAAAGTTTATTCAGTTTATTCACCATTGACCACTTACAGCGGAATAGGTCTGAACATTAAATATACAATTAACAACAACTTTACAGTAAAGTTTTTACAATTTAATTCCTTTTCTTTTAGGAATATTCTTATATACTAATGTCAATGCTTATTTCAAAATATTCTGTTATCTTATAAAATGGGTGTTTGAGAAGCCAGTCATAAACCTTACGTTTGAAAATATTATTGGTCAGTGACCGAGCAGATGCTGGAAGTTTATTGAAGAGTTTTAAACTCATTATTTTGTGTGAGTTTGCAGTCTTTGTGAGTCTGTGTCTTGGTATGTCAAAGTCCAGTTTGCCTCTGGTGTTGTGGGGATGTATGTTCTCTCTGGTCTCGAACTCATTTAAGTTGCTTTTGACATAAAGCAGGGCTGTGTAGATGTATAGATTCACCACAGTTAATATCATGTGCTTGATAAAGAGGGGATGGCAGTGTTCCTTGGGCTTAGCTTTGGTTGAAATATGCTGAAGTTGAGCCACTGTTTAAGAAGGGAGATAAAGGAATAGCATCAAATTTCAGTCCAATTTCACTTTTGCCAGCATTCTCAAGAATTTTAGAAAACGTAATGTTCAATTGGCTTTATAACCATCTTATCTCAAATAACATACTGTCAGAGCCGCAGTTTGGATTTCTAAAGGGTTCTGATATTGAGAAGGCTATCTACACTTAACAGTGAAAGTGTACTTAATTCATTAGATAAAAAATTGCAGGCAACTGGTATATTTTGTGATCTGTCAAAGGCATTTGACTTTGTAAATCACAATATCCTTTTAAGTAAATTAGAATATTGTGGTGAAACAGGAAATGCTGCAAAATGGTTCAAATCTTGTATCTATCTCTGGCAGGAAACAAAGGGTGTTTTTTTGTTTGCTGATGATACAAACACTGCAATAAATAGTAAATGAATTGTAGTCTTAGAAAGATTGGCTAATAAAATATTTGTGGACATTAATCACTGGTTCCTAGCAAATTCTTCGTCACTAAACTTTGAAAAAACACACTACATGCAGTTCAGAACTTGTAAGGTGTGTCCCACGAGTATATGCCTAATGTACAATTACAAGCAGATAGAAGAAGCGGACAGTGTTAAATTCTTGGGATTACAGCCTGATAATAAATTGAACTGGGAGGAGCACACCACAGAACTGCTGAAGCGTCTTAACAAATCTCTATTTGCAATGCGAATTGTGTCGGACATAGGGGATATAAAAATGAAAAAGGTGGCATACTGTGCTTATTTTGATTCCATAATGTCATATGAGATTATTTTTTGGGGTAATTCATCAAGCCAAACTAAAGTTTTCCGGGCACAAAAACATGTAGTAAGAGTTATATGTGGTATGAACTCAAGAACATCCTGCAGAAGCCAGTTTAGGGAACTGGGGATACTAACTACTGCTTCCCAATACATTTATTCCTTAGTGAAATTTGTCATTAAAAATATATCACCTTTTCAAACCAACAGCTCAATTCATGGAATCAATACTAGAAATAAGAATAATCTTCACAAGGATTTGAAGTCTCTTACTCTTGTACAAAAAGATGTGCATTATTCAGGAACACACTTTTCAATAACTTGCCAGCAGCCATAAAAAGCTTAACAACCAATGAAATTCAGTTTGAGAGAAGCCTAAAGGATTTATTGGTGGTCAACTCCTTCTACTCATTATAGTAGTTCTTTTACATGTTTATTACCTTATAAATAAAAAAAGAATTTTAAATTCAGTGCGTTAGTGTTTGTAAAATGATTCTTTCATATTGTGTTCATTAAAAAAAAGACAATCATTCCACTTGGGATCTGTGGATGGTACATTAGCTTATTTGTTTCAGTTGTAAATATTTGTCATGTATTATTGTTTTTCTGACATGTTCTACATCATGGAGGACCTCTTCACTTTGGATCAATTGGAATGAAAGTAAATCTAACCTGATCTAAGCTACTTAAATGAATGGTCAACTGCCATCTTTGTTGGTGCCATGAAGCCGGATGGCATATATCACAATTCCAATGTGGCTTTCAGGCTTTCTCGTCCACCACAGATCACGTGATTCATATGGAATCTGTAATATGGAATGCTTTTCTGGATTGCCAACATCTGATTGCTGGGTTCTTTGACCTACAGAAGGCATAAAATACCACTTGGCAACATCACATCCTGCCTACACTTCACAAGTGAGGTTTCTGGGGCAATTTACCCATTTTAAACAGTATTTTCTGTCTCTTGGACCTTTTTTATGTGTGGGTAGGTTCAGTTCCCAGCAACCATTGTGTTTAGGGAACTTGAGTACCTCAAGTGATCGGTCCTGAGCACAACGCTGTTTGTTGTCGCTATCAATGGCATCACAAATGCACTGGACCCCACAGTCTCTCCGTCACTGTATGTGGATGACCTTTCCCTGTACTATGGCTCTGCATCACTGTGCACCGCTTAGCACCAACTGCAAGGGACTGTCTGGAGAGTACATAACTGGACTTTGAATCATGACTATCAATTTTCTGCTGCAAAACCACGAGTTGTGTATTTTTGCTGACTCCAGACTGTGCACCTGTACCCAGAAATTTATCTTGGTGACCATTTACTTGAAGTTGTTGAAACTTTTGAATTCTTAGATATTTTATTTGACAACAAGTTAACTTGGCTGCCACATGTCTGGTGGCTCAAGGCAACTTGGGTGAAGAAGCTAAATGCTCTGTTTCCCCAACTGTTTCTGCTAAGATTTTATCTTGCTTGGACTATGAATGTGTTGCCTGTGGGTTGTCAGCACTGTACGTACTGAGCTTCCTGGACCCTGTCCACAACACTGGTGTGTGGTTGGCAAAAGAGTGCATCCGTATGAGCCCTGTTGACAGCCTGCTGGCGGAAGCCACTGCCCCACCACTCCGGGTTAGACGGCAGCTTCTTGCTAGTTACCCAGTCACAGTGTCAGATGCCTACTCACCCATGTCATTCAACTCTGTTCCATAACCAACAGTTCATACTGCTTGCACACCACCCAAAACTTGGTAAGCCAGCTGGAATCCAACTCAATACTCTGCTGAAGGACCTCCAACAGCCTCCTTTAGTCTGTGTTCCCACGACTCCCTCTAAACCCCCCTTCCCCACCCCTTGCATGGTCTGTACCATGTCCTGTGATACGGATGGACCTCTTTCGTGTGCTCAAGAAGGATACTTATCCTACCATTCTCCAATGCCTGTTATGTTCAGTCATCTGTGATTCTTCTAATCTGGTATGCATCTACAGACAGACTGAAAGTCAGTGACAGGTTTGGGCCCTCAGGAGCTCAGCATTTGTTTGCTCGATACAGGCTTGGCGACCCCAGGGTTCCTGAGCTGAGGACTGGTGCATGCCATCAGCCCTCTGCCAACATAAGCTCTGGGCATGGTTCAGTGACCACTGTGTGGCATGGTGGTGGAACGTTATGTGTCTCAGGGAACAGGGATCTTGGCTTCACTGCCTGGATCGTGAGGATGGAATGAACTTCTATATAAAAAAAAAACTCAATCTCAAGGTGTGCTGCGTGCTGATGAGAAGCATGGCTGTTGAGGTGGGACAGTCGTTAGCGGGCAACCTCTGGGGAACCTGCCGCACCTCAGTTATATAAGGCTTACTCAGGCACGAGGGGATCTGTCTGAGAGGACCCTTATTTCCCTAGCTGCTTGTGGGACCGAGATGGAACCCTCAATATCTTCTGCTTCTCCTCTCAGTGTGATGGGTGTACCACCTGGGAGTTCTCACACCCATTCATCAAAATGAATAAGGGAGGCTAGTCCTCCTGATAATCAACTTGTTGTCTGTAATGGGGCTTAAGGAGTCATGAATCACAATGTCTTTGTAGTGATCAAGAAGAAGGAGGGGACGTTTGAAAAAGTGTCCCCCTTCTATATCCATAAAGGCTTATAAGGGCTGGCTTGTAGCCTAAAGTCTGTTAAGCAGTTGCGAAATGGTTCCTTGCTTGTAGAGGCTAACTAGGTCAACCAGGTGGACCTCCTTAAGAAGTCACAGAAATTGGGTGAGTACAACATCATTGTTGAGTTGCTTAACTCCAGCAAAGGTGTAGTAAACTGCCTTGATATTATGGAGATAGACGTTGCTGAACTCAGACAAGAATGGGCACCACAGGGGATCATAGATGTGGAACAAAGGACATGCAAGAACAACAGAGAGACTGAGAAGACTGTCACTTTTATTGTGACCTTCAATTCTCCAACGCTACATGAACACATCATGGCAGGTTTCCTCCGACTTAGGGTTCGGCCCTATGTACCTAATCCCACGTGATGCTTCAAATGCAATTTTTTGGCCATACGACGCTTAGTTGCAGAGGCGAAGCAACTTGTGGGAAGTGTGGAAAGGCAGTCCATGAAGCTAGGACTGACTGCCCATCTCCAGCAGTCTGCATTAACTGCTCTGGGAGCCACCCAGTCTAGAACCGAACCTGCCCTGCTTCTGCAGAGGAACGCAAAATTCAGTAAATCAAAGTGACCAAATAGATCCCTTACACAGAAGCCAAAAAGGACTATCAGGCATTAACCCCATGTCTTTCCAACTTCTTATGCTTCCTTGGTGCAGAAACCTGTCATTAAGGTCGACACTTCGACTCAGACGATGTCTAGTGTATCATTATCTACCACTAGCACCTGTAGTTGCACCTATATGTGCCAAAGCTAAGTGAAAGACATAGGAATCCAGGCAGCTATAATGGAAGAAACCAGTAATCCTTCCGCAGTGCACAGCCCAAAGGCACCCCAAAAAGCAGAGTGCCTCTCGACGCCAACTTTCTTCAAAGAAAGGTGGTTCTCACCACTTCCTTCCCCTCATCATTGCTGGGAAAGGGAGCAGGGAAAGGAACTCAACATTTGGGTCAAAAGATGACCCGGGCACCATCAGACACCATTCTGGCACGTCTGACTGATGAGGACATCATGGATTTTGATGCCTCATCACCAGACGCAGTCAGCCCCACCACTCCACCTCACTCTACAAGCATCTCACAACCTTGGTGCAAAGACAGGAGTAAATCAAGACTACAATGATGAACTGGATCCCATACTCCAATGGATACAGGACTCATCTGGAGGAATTGAGACTCCTTGTACAGGATAGACCCTTTTCCCTTTGCCTTCAAGAGACTCATTTTAAAGAGACTGACACCTGTGTAATTGGGGGCTATCATCTTTACAGAAAAGATGACCTTACCAGTGATAGTGCAAAAGGTGGGGTTGCAGTGTTTGTAAAGGGCACTTTTTCACTCCTCACCTATTCCTTTTCCACTCTTCACTTATTCCTTTTCACTCCTCACCTATTCCTTTTCACTCCTTACCTATTCCTTTAACAACAACACTACAGGCGGTTGCTGTTCGGATAGTGGCCCATGTTGACTTCACAGTGTGCTCTTTGTACCTACCACCTCATGAACCTCTTGACAGCAGGGCCTTCACTCACCTTCTTGATGAACTCTCCTGCCCCTTTCTCCTTCTGGGGGACTTCAATGCACACAGTGCACTATGGGGTTCTCGCACCACTTGCCCCAAGGGTCGAGCACTTGAGCATCAACTGCACACAGCAGATCTCATACTGCTGAACATGGGTCAAGCTACACATTTTAGTACTGCTACAGGTTTGTCTTCCGCCACAGACCTCCCATTCTGCTCGCCTGCTCTTGGGGACGATGACCTTCATGGTGAGGACCATTTCCCTATCTGCATCCATCTGCCTGATGGAGCAGATCCTGAAGCCTCCAAGATGGTTATTCAAGAAGGCTAACTGGATGCTTTACAGGCAGTTAGCTGTTTTCGAGCAAGTAAAGTATGGGAAGCCACCAGGAGGATCTCAAGGCACAGCTCTCGACCACCAATAGCAGCTGTACGAATACAGGGGTCTCTTGTAACATCGATGAGGGGCATAGTTCAGACAATGGCTGAATCATATAAATCCATTATGGCTGATTCCAGCCAGGATCCCGCCTTCCGTCACCATCAGGAGGCACAGGAGAAGGCTGATGTCGATTTCCGTTCCACCAACATTGAAGAATACAACCAGCCTTTCCCTTGTGGGAGCTGGATTCTGCATCATCAGCTAATTGTGATACGACCCCTGGATATCACCTGATAACCTACAGCATGTTGCAACAGTTGGACTGACAGTTGAAGGAGGTCCCCCTTCAGCTCTTCAATAAAATTATCCATAACTAGCAACTTTCCCAACTCATAGAAAGAATCTATTTTAATCCCAATTTTAAAACCAGGAAAGGATCTGACAGACCCTGTTAGTTGCATAGAATTAGCCTGACAAGCTGCATAGGAAAGACACTGGAGCGTATAGTCAGTCGGCCCCTAGTGTGGGTTCTTGGAACAAGGTCCCTACTCAGTTGCTCCCAGTGTGGGTTCAGGAGGTTTTGCTCCACACTCGATAACCTGACCTTGTTCAAAGCTGCAATTTTACAAGCTTTCCTTCATATGCTACACCTTATTAGTGTTTCCTTCATTTTGGAAAAGGCCTACGATACTACCTGGAGGTATAATATTTTGTCGCAGCTTCATCAGTGGTGATCCAGTGGACGTCTACTGTTCTTAATATGGTCCTTTCTCATGGGCAGCTATTTTAGATACAAGGTTGGGCATGTCCTGTCTGACTGTTTCAAGCAAGGCAGTGTTTTAAGAGTCACAGCTTTCGCCATTGCAATCAATAGTATTACATCCACAGTGTGAGATCCAGTACTATGTTCCTTATTTGTGGATGACCTCTCCATCCTCCAGCCTCGCCACAACTACTTGGCAATTGTAGGTGACGATCAGGCAGTTGGAGGAATGGTCTTGCACCACAGGTTTTAAATTCTTGTTAGAGAAAACAGTTTGTGTTGATTTTAATTGTTCCCACTGTCTGTTTAACTTACCCATTTTAAAACTGGGGGACACCAATCTCTCTCTTAAGGAAAAGGTGAAGTATCTGGGTCTTATCTTTGATGAGAAGTTAACATGGTTGCTGCACCTAAAATAACTGAAACTCTGATATCTCAAAGGCTTAAACATCCTGAAATGTCAGTCATATGTCTTGGGATGGCTAGAGGACAAATGTAAGGATGTAGAGGCTTATCTCACTAGGGGTAAGATAGATACTGCCTACAGGAAAATTAAAGAGACCTTTGGAGAAAAGAGAACCACTTGTATGAATATCAAGAGCTCAGATGGAAAACCAGTTCCAAGCAAAGAAGGGAAAGCAGAAAGGTGGAAGGAGTATATAGAGGGTCTATACAATGGCAATGTACTTGAGGACAATATTATGGAAATGGAAGAGGATGTAAATGAAGATGAAATGGGAGATATGATACTGCATGAAGAGTTTGACAGAGCACTGAAAGACCCAAGTCGAAACAAGACCCTGGAAGTAGACAACATTCCATTAGAACTACTGACAGCCTTGGGAGAGCCAGTTCTGAAAAAACTCTACCATCTGGTGAGCAAGATGTTTGAGACAGACGAAATACCCTCAGACTTCAAGAAGAATATAATAATTCCAATCCCAAAGAAAGCAGATGTTGACAGATGCGAAAATTACCGAACTGTCAGTTTAATAAGTCACGGCTGCAAAACACTAACGCAAATTCTTTACAGATGAATGGAAATACTATTAGAAGCCGTCCTCGGGGAAGATCAGTTTGGATTCCGTAAAAATATTCGAACACATGAGGCAATACTGACCCTATGACTTATCGAAAGTTCATGAAGGGTTTTGCAGATTTAGCACAGCTGTTGATACGATTGTTATAGAATGGTGTGAAATTTGAGTAGACAGAAAAGCGTCGGAAATTGTTTGACAAACTGAAACAAGTGTTAACATCAAGTTTGGTTCTTATGTTTCCAGATTTTGAAAAGGAGTTTATACTAGCATTCGATGCATTGAATCAAGCATTAGGGTGTGTTCTTTGTGAGGAAATTGATGGGAAAGAACATCCTGTAGCCTATGTGTCTAGGCAGTTGAATGGAGCAGAGAAGAATTACTCAACAACTGAGAGGGAGAGGCTTAGCGTAATCTATGGAATCACATATTTTAAACGTTATTTATATGGGAGAAGATTTCGGATAATGAAAGATCATGCTGCATTGAAGTGGTTGTTGGGATTGAAGGATCCATCCACTACGCTTGCTAGATGGGCTCTGAGGCTTAGTGAATTCATCTACGAGGTGGTGCACAAGCCTGGGAAGAAGCACAGTAATGCTGATGCACTAAGTAGGAAGGTGACAAAAGTAGAAGTCATAGGTTATGACCTAGCAGTATGGCAAGAATTACAGGACGTGGACAATGATTGTAAATTGTACCGAACACAGCCACAATTTAATGTGTATGACGGTCTTGTGTGCAGGGAAATGAAGTTAGGGCCAAGGGTAGTAGTGCCAGTGGAGTTGAGGGATGAGGTTTTAAAGGAAGCACATGATCACATGTTATCTGGTCATGGAAGGTGTAGAGCGACGAATAGGAGAGTGGCGGAGAGGTATCGGTGGAGAAGTAGGAAATTGGATGTGGATCAGTATGTCAAGAATTGTATACCATGTGCGCAGAGAGCAGGTTTGAGTCAGAAACAGATACAGCTACAACGATTACTGGAAGCAACATGTCCATTCTCTTTATTGGGGATTGATGTCTTGGGACATTTTAGGCAAACACCATTGGGGAACAGATTCATTCCGACAATAATAGACCATTTTTTCAGGTACGTGGAGATGGTGGCTATGCCAAGTCAACAGGCAGCATTGGTTGCACAAGCATAAGTAAACAACTGGATTTTGAAGTCTGGTGTACCAGAGACAATAGTTACTGAGAAAGGGACAAACTTCATGTCAGATTTAATGAAGGAACTGTGTAAATTGTTGAATGTAGAGAAGTTGAGGACGAGTGCGTTGCATCCACAGGCCAACAGAAGGACAGAACGGGTACACAGAACAATCAGGAAGATGCTGAGTTTTTATGTGGATTCTCATCAACATCAGTGGGACAAGTATTTGAAGCATATTATATGTGCATACAATGCAAAAGTCCATAAATATACCAGTTTGTCTCCATATGAGGTAGTGTACAGGTGAAAAAAGCCATTAGCGTTTGGTTTAGTGAAGCTACAGAAAGGATGGACTGGTGAATCTGTACTTCAATTCGCGAGGACAATTCGGGATGTTTGGAAAGTGGTACAAAAGGTAAATACAAAGGTTTTGGAAAGGCAGGAAGATGCAGTTAAGTGGAAAGGAAGTTTACCACAGTATAGAGTGGGGCAATGGGTAATGCTGTCCATCCCCTATACGCAAAAATGGAAAACAAAGAAGTTCCTCTCAAGATATCAAGGGCCACACCAAGTTTTTGAAACCACATCCCCCATTAATGTTAAGCTTCAGCTGCCAACTAGAACAATGATAGTATGCATTGGGTGGTTACGGCCATGTAAGAGTTGTCCGGATGTGATTGCAGGCATGTCACAGAAAGGAAAGAGGAAGAAAGAGAGAGTGAAGAGAGGTGCTAAACACAGAGAAAACCAGGAAGATAGTGTACAGCATGAAGTATCGTATGCTTTATGATCCAGAAAGTAGTAGAGTATTTGTAGTTTTGTTGTTTTTCTGGTTATGTATAATTGTGTTTGCATAGATTAATTAGGCATTGTATTTTATATGTGTTTTCGAGTATTGTGAGCCTGCTAGGGACAGCAGTCTTTTGACGAGGGAGGAAGGGTGATGGTGATCCTCGTCCTCAGGTCACTGAAAAGGGAAGTGAGTGTCTGATGTATGTGGAGTGTTGTTGGAGGAGAAATCAAATACAGTTCTGGAGAAAAAGATGCGCCAGAGTAAATTTTGTGGCAAAGCTGTAGTAAATATGTATTGAATGATGTCAAGAGTTGTACAATTTCCTGTTTAAATTTTTAGTTATCGACAGTGCTCGTCAGGAAAGTTGTGTTTATTGCACCAGTTCATATAATGTAAATTTAAGGATGAAAGTAGTTACACAATCGGTGTTGAGTTTGGGTCAAAAATAGTGAATGTTGGAGGAAAATTTGTGAAGCTACAAATATGGGACACGTGCATGGTGCAGTTATTTATAGCTAGAGGGAAAGGAATAGACTGTCCAAAGGACATTGTGAAGCCAAGATTGAGCTTGCAAGGGTTCAAGATCCATTGGATCTTCTCCACGTATGAGAATTTGGTAGTAGTAGCAAGTTGTTTTGAGCGAGGAGTATTTGCAGATGCGAAACATATAGAGCTCAAGGGGAGCAGAATTTTAATCAATGGCACTAAGTGTAACATAATAGGACCAACCTTCCACCTGCCAGTTTCAGGAGTCATGCAATTGAATGTTACGCAGCCACAGCTGTACTGGCCAGAAGCCACCTTAGAGTTTTTGCCAATGCGGAGTCTGACCTTGTTAAATCAAACTCTGGAGCCGGGTCTGTTGATATCTGTAAACCAGTTCATTTTAGAGCAAGAGGGGTGCATATCAGCTGAACAGCTTGTTCAACATGTCGTGCAGTATAGGTGAAGGCAACAGCAAATAATGATCATTTTGAGCACCTCTGTGCCAAGTGTCATCACAGCCTTAACTTTTTTGTGTGTTGTCTTCTTTCTGATCAGGCAGAGAGCTAATTCCAAAAGGGAACCAAAGGTAGTCCAAGTCCCAGTAGATTGGATACCGAGGGCATGAGACAAGTAGGTAAGGGGTTGATCGAGCAGTGGTTGACCAGTAAGGAATTTTTACATTTTGTTTCATGTCATGGTTTTAAGAGGGCACTAGACCACATTTAAGTTTTCTAATAGTAAGGAAATATGCCACAGGTGCCTACCCAAAGAAGTTAAGAGCTAGAGGGCCACAGGTTCGGACGCCGTATTGCTGGTGCCACAATCTCAGCTACGCCAGCGAGGAAGAAGCAGCAGCAGGGCCAGCCTACGGCTCAGGTGGATCAGCGCTGAGACAACGAGGATGGTGGCTGCTGAGTCAGCTGCTGATGCAGCCATGCTGACATCATCGGAACTCAGCGGGCCTGCCAAGGCTGGCACGACACAGCATTGCGTTACACAGGCCACTGGGGTGCTTCCTCAGCATTAAAGTTTCATAAGTGCAAACCAAACACATATATATGTTAGACACAGAATTCTTATGTCAGTACGTCGTGAACTGTGGTCCATACTTCATTTTGTAGGCATCTGTCGGAGGCTGTGAAACTGCAGTCCAACTTGTCTTGCTTGTGTACATTGAGAACATTGTTGTTGGAAACAATAAATTACTTGGAAAGTTCTCACTAAGTTTTAATATGACACCTCCTGGCACCCAGCCACTACAATAGTAAGAATTTTGTGGAAATGCCCATTATTGGTGTAAAGATAAGAGGTACAGGTAAGCAAAGCAAGATGGTAAAATATCAGATACTTTTAACTTTATTATAGAAGACAAGGCCTTCAAACATGGATACTTAGAGACCCCTAGCCTGGAAGAAAATGTACACTATATTTGCAGGTTCATACAACTATATAATTCTGTTTTGTAATAGATTTGTGCTTTAGAATTTGATACACATATGCCAAGCGACTAAATGGGTATACCCTGTTACAGTTCTGAAATGGGACAATGCCATTAAATATCTAGTAATAAATTTTAGAATGCTGTTAGTGTTAAATATTATTATTGTTATTATTATTATTATTCCTGTGTACTCTGCAGAAGATAATTAAATTTAATTGTCAGCAGCTCTTTTTGGATAAAGTCATGGGTATTGTGGTAAATTGAGTGAAGACTCATTTTATTTGTGTGTACTGTAAGTATTAGGAATAGTATCTTAAGGTTTCATAAGTGCAAACCAAACACATATATATGTTAGACACAGAATTCTTATGTCAGTACGTCGTGAACTGTGGTCCATACTTCATTTTGTAGGCATCTGTCGGAGGCTGTGAAACTGCAGTCCAACTTGTCTTGCTTGTGTACATAATTTCTTCTAATCAGCTAATTCCTACAGAGATACAGAATTTTAAAAATGTTCCTGAAATTCACATCTTCAAAATGGTGTTTATAGTGTCATCTTTGGAGGCCTCTATCTTGGAGCAGGAATTTTTTTAGAGAAAACAAAAAAAATATGTGTTTTTTACTTACTCCTGAATTTTAACAAATGCTAAATGCAGTAACACGAAACGCTATGAAGGTAACCCCCTGCCTGAAGTGATATGGATTATGCCTAAATAAATGTTACTTTGAAACTTCTTTAGTGTATCTGTGTATATTACCTTATTAGTTCATTTTTTCATTGCATACTGCTAATATGCCTTTGTAGAAGTCCTGGTCTCATGAACCCTTCATGATATAAACAGTTATAGCAAAATGGGCGACAGGGTTGTGCAAGAACTACGTTGCCTTTCTTTCAAAGATTCCCATTTTTTAAAAGTCTAAAACAAGCTGTTAAGAGACAGATACCGGCAATTCGTCTTCTCTTTTTGACTCAGTATTTGATGAATTAAAACAGTTAGGAATTTAAAGTAAGTAATGTACCAACTAAACACTGCAATTAGTTAAGGTATTTGTTGCTGTTAAAGATTTCGGAAGCAGCAGATAAGAGGGATGGGGAGATATGTAGCACCCTGAGCACCATTGGTACAACGTTTTTGTGTTGCATACTGCAATTTGCCGATTTGAATCTAGTGGTAGGATCAAAGCAGAGCTCCAAGTTGTAGGAGACTTGTGATTTGATTGTTTACTTTTGTGATAAATTGAGTTTATCACAAGCGCTTTAGGGTTCCTTACCTTAGTCAGTGAAACTGGAACCCTTATACGATGTATGTATGTCCATCCGCCCATCCGTTTGTATCACTTTCTCAGAAATGGGTAGATTTACTAAGTTGAAATTTGTCCCATACTAAGGCCTATTGCCCCTGGTGGTATGAAAAAATGAAGCTTCTACGTGAATGCAGTCAAATGATGTGACCTTTTGTCACACATTTTGATACTTGCATACTCACTCACCAAAACCTAAAGGGTGCTTCTTGTTGGCCTAGAATAACGAAATATGACAAGAAGCAAGCTATCACAGTACAAGTAAAGGAAAAAATGAGAAAATGTTAATCTGTAACTGCATCACTTGAAATAATTTTTTTTTTGTCATTTGTTATCCAACATCAAACTACAAATTAAAGAAGTTTTCATTTCTGCTACTTCTCATTATTTTTCACCTTTCTTCAACTTACTCTCAATTCATATTCTGTACTCAACAGACTGTTCATTCCACTCAACAGGTCCAGGTTTCACTGAGGAACAGCAGTGTCATCATCAGCAAATCTTGACATTGATATTCTTTCAGCTGTAATCTCACTCTTTAATCTCTCTTACTTCCATCATTGCTTCTTCAATGTATAGATTGAACAGCAGGGGTTGCAAGACTACATACCTGTCTTACACCCTTTCTAATTTGTGCACTTCATTCTTGGTCTTCCATTCTTATTGTTCCGTCTTGGTTCTTGTACTTACTGATATTACCTGTCTTTCCTTACAGCTTACCCCTATTTTTCTCAGAATTTCAAACACTTTTTCCAGATCAACAGAGCCAATGAAAATGTCTCACTCTTTCTTCAGTCTTGCTTTGATTATCAACTGCAATGCCAGAACTGCCTCTGTGGCTGTTACCTTCCCACAGCCAAATTTTTCATAATCTAACAGATCCTCAATTTTCTTTTCCATTCTTCTGTATATTAATCACATCAGTAACTTGGATGCATGATCTGTTAAGCTGATTGTGCAATAATTCTTGCACTTGTCGGCATTTGCAGTCTTCGAATTGTGTGGATGATGATTTTTTGAAAGCCTGATGGTATATCACCATTGTCATACATTCTACACACCGGTGTGAGTAGTCTGTTTGTTGCCACTTCCCCCAATGATTTTAGAAATTCTGATGGAATGCTATCTACCCCTTCTGCTGTATTTGATCTTAACTTTTCTAAAGCTTCTTTAAACTGTGATTCTAATACTGGATACCTCAACTCTTCTCTGTCAACTCCTGTTTCTTCTTCTATCACTTCATCAGACAAGTCTTCCTCCTTGAAGAAGCCTTCAGTTTACCCTTTCCACCTATCCACTCTCTCTTCTGCATTTAACAATGAAATTCCCATTGTACTCTTAATGCTACCAGCCTTGCTTTTAATTTCAACGAAGGTTGTTTTGACTTCTCAATATGCTGAGTCAGTCCTAGCAATCATTTCTTTTTTCAATTTTTTCACATTTTTCATGCACTCATTTCACCTTAGCTTCCCTGCATTTCCTATACATTTCGGTCCTAAGTGACATTTTCGTATTCCTTCTTTCACTGATGAACTAAAGCATATCCTCGTTACCCATGGTTTCTTCACATTACCCTCCTTCTACACCTTTTTCTCTCCAATTTCTGTGATTGCCCTTTCTAGAGATGTCGATTCCTCTTCAATTGAACTGCATCCTGAGCAATTCGTTATTGCAGTATCTATAGGCTCAGAGAATTTATGTTAAGCTGCAGACAGGCACAATTAAAAGACACTTATGCAGAGGTTTCGGACACAACCTTTATTAGTCTCTCTCTCTCTCTCTCTCTCTCTCTCTCTCTCTCTCTCTCTCACACACACACACACACACACACACACACACACACATTCGACAACTCCAGCATCTGTGGCCAGAAAGCAACTATCACGTGGGATGCAAACAGCAATTTGGGAGGGGGGAGAGGGAGGGGGAGGGATATAGTATATGGATGGCGAGAGATGAATGCTGTCTGATGGACTGTGCAGGGACTAGAATGCCAACAGGTGCAGCGTCTGGAGATTGTGGGACAGGGAGGTGGAGAAAAAAAGGAGCAGAAAGGAGCAAAAAAAAAAAGAGAGGAGTGGGAAAGTGGGCAGATGAGTTGGCAGAGGGCTGCAGATAAACAGGGTGGGAGATGAAAACGCCAGCCACGGTGGCCGAGCAGTTCTCGGTGCTTCAGTCCGGAACCACACAGCTGCTATGGTCGCAGATTTGAATCCTGCCTCGGGCATGGATGTGTGTGATGTCCTTGGGTTAGTTAGGTTTAAGCAGTTCTAAGTTTGGGGGACTGATGACCTCCGATGTTAAGTCCCATAGTATTTAGAGCCATTTGAACCATTTGAGATGACAATGGGGAGGAGACAATATGACAGATGGGTTGGAAACTGTTTGGTGGAGGGTGTGGGGGCAGTATGTTACCGTAGATTGAGGCTGGTAGAGGAAGCCCAAAACAGGCAAATGAAGTCAAGGAGAAAAATTTTAAACTTGGTTTGATCATTGTTGAGATGAATGATAAATTAAAATAAAACATTAGGGATCATTAAAGGAGAGACTGGATAGTGTATTACCTGAAAGAGTCACTAAGCAGTGAACAGGAAGTAGTTATTAGAAGAATACAAAGTGAAGAGGAAGCAGTTTTGTAACCAGTGATCAAGGGATATTTAAAGGACTATAAAGCAACCATGGCATTATATTGAGGATGCAATTACCTTTTAATTCAAGAAGAGTTATGGCAAAAGGCATATAAAGCTAAGGAACTAGAGTACCCTGTAACTGGGGCATATTTACAAGGAATATCTGGAACAAATGCTTGTAAAGTAAATACAGGTACCAGCAGATTTTTGGATTGAGGATTTAGAGTCAGTGCGAGCAGAAGACATGAATGTAAATTTTTGGCTCATAATAGACTGATTGACTGGCCAGAGTGTGGAAAATTGTGTTGTAGAGCAGAATGTTGTACTACAGTACAAAGGTGTAAAGAGGGAGATGCTCTTTCTAAAGAGTGTAAATTTTTTCGGAGAAAGTGGAAGACAGAAAAATTCTGAGCTTGAGTATATCATTAGTTCTCAGTTTCTTCTGTATTTAGTAGATGTACTAATAGTATAATTTTTTCGTGCATATCGTTAGTTGTAAGACATTTATAAATTTTGATGCATAGCTGATGAGCTTCTTTTTCTCTTTTCTTTTTCATTCTTGTGGGTAAGGGGAGAAGTGGAGGCAAAAATAATGCAGTGGAATGTACCACTAAGGAGATAATATTATTGTTGGGTAACATTTATCAATAATTAATAAGTACTTCACTATGTAGAATTAAAGCACATGTTTTCTCTGCAATATGTGATTGCAATGTACTGAAGAACAAGATAAGCAGTATAATGACAGTGAGATTGTAAGGCATTGAGAGATAAGGATCAAGACATAGTACAACTATAGTACAGGTATCTGATCAGGTCTTTTTTGGGTGGGTGGAGGGGGCAGCAATTTCTGGAATAAAGGAGCTGCTGAGGCGGGAAAGGTTGGTTGGCATCTGTGTTGTATTACGATGAGGTCAGTCTATCCTGTGTTTGGGTTTTAAGCCTTCTTCATAGGAAGATAATAAACTCTCTCAAGAATAAAAGCTCACATGGAATTGACGGCATTTCCAGCAGGATAATAAAAGATTGTTCCCAAGAGATAAGTGTGATTCTTAGCCACATACGTAATAGCTCTCTGAAGCAGGGTACTTCCCCAGATAGACTGAAGTATGCCATTGCACAAAAAAGGGGATACGTTTGATGTCAACAACTACTGCCCAATCTCTCTTCTGACTGCCTTATCCAAAATTCTTGAAAAAGTAATGTATCGTAGAGTAGGTTCACACCTTTGTAAAAATAAAGTTCACAGCAATGTCCAAGAAAGTAAATAGGCGTAACCTGATGAACTATAAACACATATTGCTAATGTCGATTTGCAGTATGATTTTGGGACATATACTGTGTTTGAACACAAAGATTTACCTTGAAGAAAATGATTTGACAAATAGATGACACTTACTCAGAAAATACTGTTCTTGTGAAACACTACTATCTCTTTATTCCCACAAAATAATGAGTGCTATTGACAGGGGATGTCAAATTGATTCAATATTTTTAATTCACCTCCAAGCGACTATCTGTTGTGTGCAGTTATCTTTGTTGGACGTTTTCTTTAAGTTAAATTGTCTTCAGAGTATGGCTTGAGTCAGTTTTGTTATTTGCTTTTCAAGTGTGTTAACATATCATGTACGCACTCAGCAATATCACAAATAAAATATTGTCAGACTTATTTGGCAGTTGGCTTGAGTGTCATTCCTGGTACCAACCTATGTCGAATTCCCATACATTAAAAATGAACACACGTAACTTGTTCACAGAGGAGGTGAAAGTGAGGAACCAGCACTGTCCACTCACAACTATTTTTATTTATTTACTTTTATGCAAACAAACTATGGTTTCCCATCCTTTGCCCACAAGGCCAGGTTTTGATATGCAAGTATTCTCTATTTTATTTAATGAAATTTGATTCACATTGGCTAAATAATGAGAGACATTTTGATATATAACACCTTGTGTTGGAAAAGACTGCACCTGCAAGAGAAAGCTTTGAGGACTGAGTGTAGTCACTGGGTGACAGATGACAGTTTGTGAATAGCAATGTAAGCCAGCAAAATAATAAGACAGTTGTTATAATGAACTGTGCTACAAAGAATAATGTTTTAGTGAACTTTAATCTTTCAAAAAAAAAAAAATAAATAAAAAAAAAAAAAAAAAAAAAAATATATAGATAAAGCTTCTGAGAGAATTGTTCATGTAGATGGAGGGAAATAATGTTTAATGTAAAATCAAATTTTGTATGTCTGTTTCTCTTGCTTGTAAAATATAAGAAAAGAGTTACTTCAGTTTTATTCACTATTGGGCCCCAAAGAAAAAATATTAAAAATCATTTAACAGAATTATTTTCTTCTAAATTAAATTAATCCTAATTTGTAATGTTGGTCTATCATTTGTGAGAGATATAGAGAAAGCTGTGTAGGAACTATGTATCTCAAGTTCATTTTCTGTCAAGCTCTTGCAGATATCATTGTAAAAAATGAGTGGAGATAAAATTAAGTCAGATAACTGAAAAAATTGCACTGTAGCAGTGCTCAGTTTTTCCATGTTTTAGAAGCAGCAATCATCAACACTATTAATACGTATAGAAAACAGAAGCATTTTGACACATTGCACATTAGTGTCAAAAGGAATATTTTAAATGCAGAAAAATAGCTTCACTGGCAACATTTTTCTCCTCATGTACCTAGCTGTATAAAGCCATTCATGAAAAAATAAATAAAGCTGAAATAATGTTTTTCTTTTACTGTACTTGTGGTGATTATTGTTAGTTACATCACTGAGAGTCTCTGGAGTTTTAACCCAAGTTCTTTGAAAGTATGCTAGTCAGCTCCATCTTGTTCTCATGTACCATTATATATATATCTCTTGCATCATGTAATAAAACAATCAAGTGGTGAAACATTTTTTTCTCCACTGATTTCCCACGTCTGCCAGGACAGGAACAACATGCCATGCCACCACCTAATGCCATGGCTTCTGCCAGGTCTATCATCCTGTGAATGTTTCGCCTCAGAGACTAGTGCCATTTATACATGAACATAGTACGTTTTTGGCAGTGTTGGTACAACCTTCTCCACCTTTGGCTGTCCTGTCCAGCAAGAGACTTGTTTCATACAGGAACCACAGCACCTCATTTCATTTCAAGACTGGTTGCAACTGAATGATTTGACCTGCTTCTCAATGGTTATGGCTGTTTTGTCAACACTGATCGTGTCTTCAACTGCACCTGCCACACCATGTTCCTTGTGTGGGCATTTTCCAGGCTGTACTTTGACCAGGGCCTCGGATGGTGCTTTACCCTGGACACTGTGGCTACACTTAGGATGTTGTGTTCTGGACACCTCCGACACACCGATAGAAGGGAAAGCGGGTCCACCCCTGCCCCATTCTACACTGGGTTCCCCCCCAGGAGTGCAACAAGATCGTGTGAGATATTTACCCAAGCTACCTCAGCTGCTTCAAGACCATCCAGAAATGTGTTCTGTGCACAGTACATGACATCACCAATATGCAGCCACCCCTGAGAGAGTCCCAACAGTGCATCTGCCACTCCCTCATTGGTGTCTACACAGCAGGTCAGGTCAGTGATTCGCAAGTGATCAACGTTTCACGTGAACATCTCCTCTCACCTCCTGTAGCTATGTGTACAGTGCTCCCAGGTACTTCAAAGAACCTCATTGGTGTCATATCTAATGGTGCCTGCCATAGGTTACCCACAATGGACGATCCTGCAGTCCATTAAAAAACTAGCCATCTTGCAGCTAAAAACTTCCTCACACAAAGGCTGTCATGCAAGATCTCTCAGATGCAGGTATCATGCACCCATCTGATATCAAGTTGTAATTGCCCATCCACCAGGTTCCTAAAAAAGATGGTACTTTTAGGTTATGCACAAACTATCACAAGCTCTATGGACATACTGTTATGGACAACTACCCAATCCCTCACATTCGGGACTTTGTGCAGAAGCCTCATGGTGCACAGTCCTTTAGTGTTATTGACTGTCAAATACACTACTGGCCATTAAAATTGCTACACCATGAATATGAAGTGCTACAGACATGAAATTTAACCTACAGGAAGAAGATGCAGTGATATTCAAATGATTAGCTTTTCAGAGCAGTCACACAAGGTTGGCGCCAGTGGCAACACCTACAACGTGCTCACATGAGGAAAGTTTCCAACCGATTTCTCATACACAAACAGCAGATGACTGGCGTTGCCTGGTGAAATGTTGCTGTGATGCCTCGTGTAAGGAGGAGAAATGCGTACCATCACGTTTCCAACTTTGATAAAGGGCAGATTGTAGCCTATCGCGACTGCGGTTTATTGTATTGCGACATTGCTGCTCGCGTTGGTCAAGATCCAATGACTGTTAGAGAATATGGAATCGGTGGGTTCAGGAGGGTAATACGGAACACTGTGCTGGATCCCAACGGCCTCGTATCACTAGCAGTCAAGATGACAGGCATCTTATCTGCATGGCTGGAACGGATCGTGTAGCCACGTCTCAATCCCTGAGTCAACAGATGGGGAAGTTTGAAGGACAACAACCATCTGCATGAACAGTTCGATGATGTTTGCAGCAGCATGGACTATCAGCTCGGAGACCATGGCTGCGGTTACCCTTGACGCTGCATCACAGACAGGAGCGCCTGCGATGGTGTACTCAACAACGAACCTGGGTGCACAAATGGCAAAACGTCATTTTTTCGGATGAATCGAGGTTCTGTTTACAGCATCATGATGATTGCATCCGTGTTTGGTGATATCGCGGTGAACACACATTGGAAGCATGTATTCATCATCGCTATACTGGCATATCACCTGGCGTGATGGTATGGGGTGCCATTGGTTACACGTCTCGGTCACCTCTTGTTTGCATTGACGGCACTTTGAACACTGGACGTTACAATTCAGATGTGTTACGACCCTTGGCTCTACCCTTCATTCAGTCCCTGTGAAACCCTACATTTCAGCAGAATAATGCACAACCGCAAGTTGCAGTTCTTGTACGGGCCTTTCTGGATACAGAAAACGTCCGATTGCTGCCCTGGCCAGCACATTCTCCAGATCTCTCACCAATTGAAAACATCTGGTCAATGGTGGCTGAGCAACAGGCTCGTCACAACATGCCAGTCACTACTCTTGATGAACCGTGGTATCGTGTTGAAGCTGCATGGGCACCTGTACCTGTACATGCCATCCAAGCTCTGTTTGACTCAATGCCCAGGCATATCAAGGCCGTATTACGGCCAGAGATGGTTGTTCTGGGTAGTGATTTCTCAGGATCTATGAACCCAAATTGTGTGAAAATGTAATCACATGTCAGCTCTAGTATAATATATTTATCCAATGAATACCCGTTTATCATTTGCATTTCTTCTTGGTGTAGTAATTTTGATGGCCAGTAGTGTAGCTTATCAACAAATACCAATCCATAAGGACAACACTCCAAAAACTGCCACCATTACACTATTCAGCCTGTTTGTGTATTGCTTTATGCTTTATGATCTGAAGTATGCTTCCCAAACTCGGCAACAGTTTATCAACTCTGTACTGTTTTCCTTACCTTTTAGCTATGCTTACCTAGATGATGTCTCATCTTCTATTACTCCATGGAAGAGCACAAGCGGCATTTATCTTAGTTGTTCAACATTCTCTCAGACAACTGTCTAGAGATTAATCAGAACCATTCAGAACTTTGACACTCTAGTGTTACATTCCTTGGCCACAGAAACACTTCCGGAGTCTGTCTGATGTCTGACTGTGTAGTTTTCATTAATGAACGGCCCAAAACTTATTCCACCCTCAGACAGTTTCTTCACTTGTTGAACTTTTTCTGGCATTATATTCCTCATACTACTTCCATTCAGACCCCCCCGCCCCCCCCCCCCCACATGCCCTGGCAGGCAAAAAGCACTTCTCCCATGTACACAAGATGCAATAGTCTAGAGGTATAATGCATGGATTATATGACCTCAAGACAGCTCTTACAAATGCCATCACCCTTGTGCACCCAGTTGCCTATGCTTGCATCTCCATTACTACGTTCACAAGCAAATCTTCAATTGCCACTGTTTTGCTACATGTTTGTGATGCCTCACAGCCACTATGCCTTCTTGGAAAAAAAACTTTCCTCCTCACAATGTTAATGGTTGGCCTCTGATAGAGATGTTACCTCTCAGTGAGGCCGTCTGTTACTTATATGAGGACATTGAAGGGCGAGATGTCATGGTTTTCACTGATCTCTGACCACTTGTGGATGCGCTCCATAACCCTGTGTCTGTTTTTGGCACATGAACCTTATCTGCCAATACACCACTGACATCTGCTACAGTGCAGGAGCCAACAACGTCGAGACCTACAATGTCACATGTGCATACTATTCCCTCCCCAATTGACATCCAAAACTTATTACATGTTAGCTCTTCCTCTTCAACTGTACAATCACATCACCTTCTCAGTTCTTCATTGCTGGTTTTGTGAAATATCCCCACGAGTACACCTCGACCTGTGGTTCCCACATTCTACAGTGTAAGGGTTTCTTGGCCATACATGAGCTGGTGCACCCCAGCATTGAGGCTACCATGAGCTCTGTGACCAAATATTTTGTCTTTTGTCTGGTTGGGTATTAAAAGTGACTGTCATGCTTGGGCTTGTGCTTGTTTGCCCTGCGAATATAGAAATGTTGGTTGAGATGCCCAACCCCCTCTGGGATATTCTGAGATCCACAAAGGTCAGTTTCATCACATGTATCTTGACCTCATAGGCCCACTCCCCCCTTCTGATGGTTTTAGACACATTCTCTCCATAGTCAACTGCGCCATTAGATTGGGGGAAGCAGTACCCTGATGGACATTTTGGCAGACTCAGTTGTGAGCTTTCACCAACATAAGGCTCACCTGCTTTGGCTGCTGCCCCTGGTCCATCACGGCTGACCAGGACAGTCAATTTGAGTCACTACTTTTAACCAAGTTGTGTGCCTTGTTTGGTGCCAACAAATTCCACACAACTGCATACCACACACAGAGCAGTGAGCTGGCCGAGCTTTGGCAATGCACTTTGAAAGCAGCCCTGATGTGTCACAGCAGATCCTGGTCCACAGTGTTGCCTTGGGTGTTATTAGGTGTACTTACATCTTTCAAGGATGATCTCAACTCTTCATTGGCCAAGCTCCTGTATAATGAACCTCTTATACTTCCAGTCAAGTTTGTCGAAAGTTGGTTGAGAATTCTGCTGCCCTTCCTCCGTCTGAATTTCCAACATGACTAGAGCACTTCTACTCTTACATTGCCCCTTTACACCCTCTCCCTCCACATGCTCATTCTACACCCCACATGTCCATCCACAAATAATTTGACCTGTGCAAGTTCACTATGCTCTGCGATGAGTCGGTTCTAGCAGCTTTGCAGCCCCCATACTCAGGACCGCACAGAGTACTTCATCATACAGACAATATTGTGGACATTTACTGGAATGGCAAGTGTCAAATTGTATCACTCAACAGAGTCAAACCAGCATGGACACCCAACAAGGTCTGCCCTCCAGCCTCAGATCTGGATGACCCTGCACCTAGTGCCTCCTCCTCGGCATGTCTCAGCATGGATCCACCCATGTGCTCCTTACTGAGTGTGTTCTCAGATTCGAATGTCACATGTGACATGTCCCCCCCCCCCTCCCCCCCCTACCCCACCCACCCTTCCCACAGTGTTCTTTCTTCCACGTGCCCCAGTCTGGAGATTCCCCTGACCGTCCACCTACGGGTGCCCACAGATACAAGTGCTATATGTGAAATGCCTTCTACCCTGGTGCCTTCTTAAACGTCATTATCCCCCACTACATCCAAGGTGGCCACCTTTTGTGTTAATGTTTTATCATATTGTATCATGGGCCTTCATGCTCTGTGAGCTCGTGCTTGCTCGACGACCCAACCACCGGGCACATCATGCTCCTCCATTCCTATCAGCTTCCACTGAATGGAGACAATGACAACATTTTGGGTTTGATTGATGCCAAAGGTCGCTTTCAGTCATCATACCGACATACCCCTCATCTCATGACCCCCTCTATGGCACATATCCAAAGAATTCCACTTACCTGTGTGGGCCATCCCCTACATCCACAGCACTGGCAACAGGACTATGTCATCTCGGCATTCAGCTTTGAGTTGCTGCTGCACTCCATGAGAAACAATCCAACCTCGTCTGCCATGGTGCCAGCCAGGACTTCACTGATAACACAGATGTTCAGGATTCTGACTGGTCACTGCCTCTCCCTGCTGTCTGCTGCACAGATGCTTCCGGGGAAGGCTCTTTGGTGACTGGTACTGTGGCCAAAGCTCTTTGACTGGATGATAATCCACTCCATCTTCTTCTCACA
The DNA here is from genome assembly GCF_023864345.2 of Schistocerca serialis cubense. Lineage (NCBI taxonomy): Eukaryota > Metazoa > Arthropoda > Insecta > Orthoptera > Acrididae > Schistocerca > Schistocerca serialis. Next base: position 1,197,790,091 of record NC_064638.1, on the reverse strand, counting down.
TACTGCTGTTTATGTCACTTGCATTAGGGTATTGTGTAATAAAACCTCAATCTTACAATCAAGTGTTGAACCATTCTATTCTCAGTGGGTATAGGGCCCAATTTCCTACATACTGTTACACATATGACATTCTGGCCTGGAACTGAGGGATGAAACAAGAAACTGCTAACTATGATCTTGCAGAATTATTTGCAGTGGCAACTTCTGACACCGAATGTAACAGCAACACCAAATGTAGCGGGAAGAGGTAGAAGGCACCGTATTAAGACTCGTCTGAGCTTTCCAAATGATTTATTGTTTCCAACTACAGCAACGGATTCCCCTTGGTCTGCATCACCAGGTCCCACAATGCTGAGGACGCCACCTCAGTAACCCGTCAAGCACTCTGCTAATGTGTCGGCCTTGTACGGCCGCAGTGATAAGACGCCAGGGCTGCACCAACAGCTGACTCAGCAGCCTTCGTCCTGCACTGCCTCAGTGCTGCCCACTGACAACTGCAAGGTGGCCCGCGCCATCCGTCCTCGTCGGCATGGCTTCGGTTGTGGCGAAAAGAACCGCCCGCGATCTGGCAGCTGAATCTGCAGCCCTTGCCCTGGATGCCTCTGGTGTGTGTTGGGAGCCAAGACGACTGACCGCAGTAGTGAGCCATGGAGTGGACCACCACTGGCTGGCTAAGGACCCCACATCGGCTTCAGAGGGTTGAACCAGCAACCCATCGGGGACTGGAACACTGGTGCCCCATGTGCTGCTGTTTGTAGCTGGTGGTATGACATGCCCCGCCGTCCAGGAGAGCTGACACACTTGAATGCTTTGTTAGTGAACCGGCACCTATTTATATGTGCCTGTGCGCCTCTGTTTTGCTAAACGCACTGCTCCATGTCACATAACACTTAGGTTGGCCAGTGGGCCCCTTCTGCCTGTGACTTGCACCATGTAAACCGCTGAGTGTACTTTTCCTGGCGGTTCTATGCCCCTGTGGCCTCTGGTGAGCGTAATTCACTGTAAACAGGCCCGTGCCTGGCTGTAACTTGCATGCTCTGAGATATTGCATCAAAACTGACTTTTCCTATCCCAAACGGTAGAGCTGCTACACATTCCCCTCTTTGGAAAGACCTGGTCCCCGAGTCGAATTATAACTAACTCTTAACTTGTTTGGGTCAGCACCTATGGCATATTTCCTTACTTTTAGAAAACTTAAATGTGGTCTAGTGCCCCTTAAAACTCATGACATGAAACAAAACGTAAAAATTCCTTACTGGACGACCACTGCTCGATCAACATCTTACCTACTTGTCTCATGCCCTCGGTATCCAATCCTTTGGGACTTGGACTACCCTTGGTTCCCTCCTGGAATTGTCTCTCTGCCTGATCAGAATGAAAACAACACATAACAAAGTTAGGGCTGCGAAGACACTTGGCTCAGAGATGCTCAAAATGATCGTTATTTGGTGGCCGGAGTGGCTGAGCAGTTCTAGGCGCTACAGTCTGGAACCGCGAGACCGCTACGCTCACAGGTTCGAGCCTAGGGCATGGATGTGTGTGATGTCCTTAGGTTAGTTAGGTTTAAGTAGTTCTAAATTCTAGGGGACTGATGATGTTAAGTCCCATAGTGCTCAGAGCCATTTGAACCATTGATCGTTATTTGTTGTTGCCTTTTACCTATATTGAGCGACATGCTGCACAAGCTGTTCGGCTGATATGTGCCCCTCTTGCTTTGAAATGAACTCGTTTACGGATATCAACAGACCTGGCTCCAGAGTCTGATTTAACAAGATCAGATTCCGCATTGGCAAAAACTCTTAAAGTGGCTTCTGCCCAGTACAGCTGAGGCTGTGTAACATTCAATTGCGTGACTCCTGAAATTGACTCTGGCAGGTGGAAGTTTGGTCCTATTATGTTACACTTAGTTCCATTGATTAAAATTCCGCTCCCCTCGAGCTCTATACATTTCGCTTCTGCAAATACTCCCCATTCAAAACAACTTGCTACTAATGCCAAATGCTCGTAGATGGAGAAGATCCAATGCATCCTGACCCGTTGATAGATCAATTTTGGTTCCATGATGTCCATTGGACAGTCTATTTCTTTCCTTCTGGCTAAAAATAACTCCACCATGCACGTGTCTGGATTGGTGCTTATCACCCTGGCTGGACCTTCCCTCTATGGCAGCTCCGTAGTTCCTCCCTTGTCATCTTGGCATACCAGCTGCTAACTGCCGAGTTGAGCAATACCTCTTCAGTTTTTTCCTTCTACCAACTTGCTCAGCACTCCCCTTTCGCGTGACCTGAGGACAAGGATCACCGTAACCCTTCCTCCCTCTTCCAAACGAATGCTGTACGCAGCAGGATATACTCGAAAATACGTATACGAAAATACAGTGCCTAATTAATCTACACAAACCCAGTGATACATAACAAGAAAACAAAAAAACTACAAATATCACACTACTTTCTGGATCACAAAGCATATGGTACTTCATGCTGTACTCTATCTTCCTGGTTTTCTCTGCATTGAACACCTCTCTTCACTCTACGTTTCTCCCTCTTCCCCTGCTACGATATGCCTAGAATCACATCCGGACAACCCTTAAATGGCTGCAACCACCCAATGTGTACTATCGTTGTTCTAGTTGGCAGCTGAAGATTAACATTAAAGGGGGATGTGGTTTCAACAACTTGGTATGGTCCTTTATACCCCGTGAGTAACTTCTATGTTTTCCCTTTTTGCATATAGGGGCTGAACACCATTACCCATTGCCCCACTCTATACTGCGGTAAACTTCCCTTCCGCTTCACTGCATCTTCCTGCCTTCCCAAAGCCTTTGTATTCGCGTTTTGTACCAGTTTCCAAACATCCTGAATTGTCCTTGTGGATTGACCAACAGATTCAGTAGTCCTTCCTTTCTGTAGCCTCACCAAATCAAACAGTGACGGCATTTTTCGCCCTTACACTACCTCATATGGAGACAAACCGGTATTTGCATGGATTTTTGCATTATATGCACATACAGTATGCTTCAAATACTCGTCCCACCGATGGTGATGAGAATCCACATAAAAACTCATCGTCTTCCCGATTGTTGTGTACCCAGTCTATCCTTCCGTTGGTCTGTGGATGCAACGCACTTGTCCTTAACTTCTTTACGTTCAACAATTTACACACTTCCTTCATTAAATCCGACATGAAGTTGGTCCCTTGGTCAGTAATTATTGTCTCCGGTACACCAAACTTCAAACTCCAGTTGTTTACTAATGCTTGCATGGCCATTGGTGCCTTGATTTGGCATAGCCACCATCTCCACATAGCTCTAAAAATGGTCTATTAGTGTCAGAATGAATCTGTTCCCCGATGGTGTTTGCCTGAAAGGTCCTAAGGCATCAATCCCCAGCACAGAGAATGGACATGTCGCTTACGGCAATCGTTGTAGCTGCATCTATTTCGGACTCAAATCTGCTCTCTGTGCACATGGTACACCATTCATGACATACTGATCCACGTCTGCTTTCCTACCTCTGTACCAATACCTCTCCGCCACTGTCCTATTTATCATTCTTCACCCTCCATGACAAGATAACACGTGATTACGTGCTTCCTTTAAAACCTCATCCCTGAACTTCGCTGGCGCTACTACCATTGGTCCTAACTTCGTTTCTCTGCACAGAAGACTGTTGTACATATTAAACTGTGGCTGTGTCTGATACAATTTACAATCGTTGTCTACGTCCTATAATTCTTGCGATACCGCTAGGTCATAACCTATGATTTCTACTTTTGCCACCTTCCTGCTTAGTGCATCCACATTACCGTGCTTCTCCAAGGCTTGTGTACCACCTCGTAGTTGAATTCACAAAGCCTCACAGCCCATCTAGCAAGTCTAGTGGACGGATCCTTCAACCCCAACAACCACTTCAACGCAGCATGATCTGTCACTACCCAAAATCTTCTCACATATAAATAACATTTAAAATATGTGATTCCATAGATTACGCTTAAGCATCTCCCTCTCTGGTGTTGTGTAATTCCTCTCTGCTGCACTAAACTGCCTAGACGCATAGGTTACAGGATGTTCTTTCACATCAGATTCCTGACTAAGAACATACCCTAATATTTGATTCGATGCTTCTCCTGCTAGTATAAACTCCTTTTCAAAATCTATTATACTGCTGCCTTGAATGTTCTCCAGAATAAAAAACGCCGTAAACATACATTCTTAGGCCATATAGAACTGTTCATTACTTTTTCCTTTAGTTCGAAGTCAACACCAATTTTGAAACCGCTGTTTAGACCTTTTGTAGCTAGTTTTTCTGATTCAAAATTACTGTGTGAACTCCCAGTTTTTTGTGGCGCAACTTAAGAGACGCAGCTTTTGTCACACCACAAAAAGTTCAGCTTGGTTGTACTTTGTTGCGTCACTTTTCTACCGCCACTGCTCCCAGGTGGCAGTATTTCAAAACATGAGCATTATGTCGCAGTTATCGTGAAGTAATTACTGCTGTATTCCATTTTATTTCAGAATGTTTCTAAACAAGTGAAACCAATGTTCTGCAGGTACACTTTCGCAGCTTCTAGGACGAAAAAAACAGTGTGTGTAGGACTATGAGCGGGGAGGGGGGAGGGCAACAGTTGCAAATTAGTGACAGATCCCACAGTCTTAAAAGATTTTTGAATGAATAAACAGATAAACTTAATGTATGTAACCAAAAAAGCGAGTCATATAAACTTTGTGGTTTGAGAGAACCAGCATTGTACAAATTTTCGATTATATGCAGGACACAGTCCAGAGTGTGATGTGGCAGCTGTTAAACTAAAAATTAGTTGTTCGAAATGCCTATATCTACGAATACAACAAGATTCTGAAATCTTGGAAGAGTAGCATGTCTCAGAGGATATTTACACGCCAGTTGTTGGTTACTTTGCCGTTGCAGACACAGTTTCCGTCTCTGAGTGCTATTTTTTTTTTATAAATGTGTTTGTTTCCACTGATCTATCCCTATGCGAAATCTATTTTCGGATCCAACATTTGGGTTTCGTCTTCCTTGTATTTAACTCTTGTAACAGCTCTAAAGGCCCGTCCACACGCAACGATCTGTCTGCGCAAATGTCTGTGCACATCACATCTGCGCAGACAGATCGTTGCGTGTGAACAGAAGATTTGCACCAACCTGAGGTGTGTGCAAACCTGGAAGTTGGAGTTGGAGGTTTGAGCGAAACCTCTCAAATCTGTCGGTTCAAACCACATCTGCGCAGACAAGTTGGAGCGTGTGGACAGGAGATCGTCGCAAATCTGGCGCGAAACAGCTGTTTGCTCAGTCTAGTGTTTGTATTTGTGTGCACAGGGCATTAAATGGCTGATACTCGTCAGCGTTCTCGAGAGTTTGTAAGTGAATTCATTGAAATATACAGAAACCACCCATGTTTGTGGAAGATTAAAAGTAAAGAATATAGTGACCGAGACAAAAAGACAGCAGCATACAATGCTTTAATTGAAAAATTGCGGGCAGTTGGCGCCTCGGCAAACAGAGAAACGGTAATAAAAAAATAATTTCGTTGCGAACTGGCGAAATTATTTGCGGATGGATGTCGAAACTTATAATTATCTCTTAAAGCATGTAACCCCTCATATTATGAGAAAAATACTTGTATGAGAAGGGAAATTTCTCCTCATGAACGCATGGCAGTAACATTAAGATTCCTAGCAACAGGAAGGAGCTACAATGATTTGGAATTTTCATCTGCAATATCGAAACAAGCATTGAGTGAAATAATATCCAACACGTGTGAAGCTATTTACGCTTTCCTGAAAGATGAGTTCATGAAGGCAAGTCAAGTAAATTAGTCTGTCAGCGAACTATTTACCGAAAAGAGTTATCCAAAGTTCAGAAATCTAGAAGATCTGGTGTAGGAGTAGATCAAGTATACCAGCCAACGTTATGGTATTTTGATCTACTTGGCTTTCTTAGTGATCAAGAAACGCCAAGACCAAGCAGGAGTACAATTGAAGATGAAATTGGAGTGCCAATGTGCGAGGAAATGGAACACGAGGTTATGTAAAACAAAACAGGTTCGCCCTGCAACTCTCGCAGTAAATTTACGTGACAAAACTGCTTTCGCTTTAGCAGCCACTGTCTGCACCATTTTGACCGCTTTCTCTGTTCCCTGCGGTTGGTCTGAATGTTTTTTGCAACACAAGTTGCGAACACAGACCACAACAGAACTTCCTCCATTTCTATTTTTCAAAATAACTGAATTAAATTTTGACGTTTTCGGGGAGCGTAGTCGCTTGCCACTGATATTTCTTTTCTACACCGACAGATGGCGGGCGAGTAGTAGATTGGGGTTTGTGTCGTGTGAACACACCACATTTGCAGCGATCTTTTGCATGTACAGACATCTGCGTCGATGTCTGCGCAGACAGATCGTTGCGTGTGGACCGGGCTTAAGCTATAACCTGGACTACAATGTTCATATCCATTCACAAGATTTCAGCTGACGTCATACTGTAAGCTGTGCAACTTGTGATGTTCTTTGTGAACAGTAGCTCTCAATGTCATTACAGCAAGCCACAAGCTGTGGCGCCGTATTAGCTGCATGTGTGAAGCCAGCTTTAGTAAACTCAGGTGTGAGAACTCTCTCGTAGATCCAATGATCAAAGTGTGTATTATTTGCTTTTAAATTTTCATTGGTGTAAAAGAATAATTAAGGTACATCGAATTCTCCTAAAATGTATTTTTTGTGTTTCCTGTTAATAATGGATGAACACATTTGTATAACTACATTGCATTTTTAGCGTTTGTAAGGAAGATTGCTTTGCAAAATATACTCAATGGTGGCAAGAAGCAACACCATTCATGTACCCATTCTATGACAACAAGTAATAATACTAAATATTGATTCTGTCAAAAGCCCCTATAGATGCATTTCGCCATTAAAGCCGGGTTCACACAGGCAGCAAAAGTATCGCCACTGCTAATGGCGAACTGCAGTTGCATGTGTGAACTCCTAGTTTTCGGTGGCGCCATTTAAGAAGCTCAACTTTTGTCACGCCACAAAAAGTTGAACTTCGTTCTACTTTCTTGCGCCATTTTGCCTTCTCCACAATCGAATAACGTCATTCGATTGCTACCTCGCAGCTGGATTCAAACCTTTCTAGTGCGTATTCGTTCGCAGATAGTGCTTTCGTTTGTGCGTTTGCTATTAATATGTCGAAAAAGTGGCCAACAGCAACAATTATGAGATTCTTGGAGGTGTATCAAGAACGAGAATGCCTTTGGAAACACAAAAGCGAATCATACAAAGACAGAAATTCGAGAGATGCTGCATTAATTGAAATAGTAAACAGTATGCGTGAATATGTACCTGGAATTGATGTAGCTACAACAAAGTTAAAAATTCGAATCATTCGAAATGCTTACATGAATGAACATAAAAAAGTACTGAAATCACTTAAGAGTGGTGCGTCTACATACGGTATTTATAAACCCAGCCTTGCTTGGTATGAAGCTGCAGACCAGTTCTTAAACAGTTAGTCGAGACAAGAGAGACGAGAAACACTTTGGTAAGTAATATTTTACATTTATTATGTTTCCAAAACATCTTATTTAGTAATGTGTACAGCCGTTTAATCAGCTGAGACAGGTGACGCCATTTTGCAAACTGCGCATTTTCGAAGAATTTGTGGCGTCCTGTGTGAACGGTAGCTCACAGCGCCATTTCAGAATGACTTGACTTGTGGTGATACTTTCGTTGCGTGTGTGAACGCGGCTTAAATGCAAGGAAGTACGAAAAGTGGAAGAATATGAGCAATATACTTACAATGCTTTAAAGTGATGCAGTTTCACATATGGATTCGTAATCTGGCGCAAATGTTCATGAGTCCACAGATTAATATACGATAAATCAGATTCTGTTTCATATGAAATAAAAACACATACGGAATCGTTTTCCCTACCCAATATTACAGGTGCGAGCAAAAATCATGTTGAATACCAGCAACACATTCGCAATACAATTCAACGAATGTGTATGCAGAATAAGTAATAATCAAGAACATAACTGCGATGAAACTATGACTGTGTCTATAACTTTAATATCAGTGAGTCACTATTGGAAATTCCTGGGTGTAACACTTTGTAGGGATATGAAATGGAATCGTAACTTAGGCTCAGTTGTGCGTAAAACACACGGTAGACTTTGGTTTATTGGCAAAATACTAGGGAAGTGCAATCAGTCTACAAAGGAGATTGCTTACAAATCACTCGTGGTGCTGGTTACAGAATATTGCTGAAGTGTGTGGAGCCTGTACCAAATACGACTAACAGGAGATATTGAATATATAGCATAGAAGGGCACCATGAATGGCCACAGGTTTGTTTGATCCGTGGCAGAGTGTCACAGAGATACTAAGGGAACTAAACTGGAAGACTCTTGAAGATAGACGTAAAGTATCCCAAGAAAGTCTGTTAATAAAGTTCCAGGAATCGGCTTTCGATGAGTCTAGGAATATATTACAGTCTCCTTAGTATAATTCGCACAGTGATCGTAAGGATAAGATTAGAATAACTTTTGCACACACAGAGGCATTCAAACAATCATTCTTCTGGCACTCCATATGTGAATGGAAGGAGAAGAAAACTTAATAACTGCTACAAAGGGATGTACCCTTGCCACACACCTCATATCTTTAGCAGAGTATAGATGTAGATACCAGCTTATGCGTCATATCATGTTAGATGATTTTGAGTTTTTGACATGTGCTAATGTGCAATTATTTCCACTTAATAATGGCCACTTCATCTTAATTGCAGTTTCTGATTTACAAATAAACAACTTACTTTTGCAGTCAAAAGGCGACCATAGCGTCATTTACTAAATTTTACGTGACTGTCGACCATGTCTAAGAGCATGTGCTAAGGCGCAATTATTTCCACTTGATAATGGCCACTTCATCTTAATTGCAGTTTCTGATTTACAAATAAACAACTTACTTTTGCAGTCAAAAGGCGAACATAGCGTCATTTACTAAATTTTACGTGACTGTCGACCATGTCTAAGAGCAGATAATCATACTTTTATGATCGAGATTGCTCGAGTATATTACTTTGCAAGGTCTCAAAAACCTTACAGTTTCCAAGCACACTCTTTACTACAAGATGACTAGCCCCACCCATAAAGTATAAGTGAAAAATGTTGGTTCATGTGAATGAAACAGAGAATGTACTTTACTTTCGTAATCTGGGGGAACATTCTCAGGTTCACTTTTCGAAGTTAGTTGGAGAATATGCTTCAACTGAGAATGTTCTCAGCTTGAGTAAGGGAGGGGTAAGTTAATGAACGTAAAAATCATTCTCGATTTTGTATGAATAAAAACTGGAGAAGTTTCTCACAAGAGGAAAACATTCTCCATTTTAGAAGTGATCTCTGTAGCTTACTAGTTGTTTGTGCACACAGTACTTTGAGCTAAGTAAGCTCCAGAGAGGTTAAATTTTACTGAGTTTTTTTAGTAAGAATGACAGAACTGATGGTGCTCGTAAGAGAGAAAAAAGATATATGCAAAATGAATAAATAATGAAGAGAGAAAATGTAGAAGTTTCTAGACCTTAAGGTTTAACAATAAAAACATCATTTGCCTGGAGAATAACTTCCTTCTCATAAATCATAAAGGAGAGGTGGCGACCTTTCAAACCAAGCGGAAATGAAAACATTTTTGTGGCCTTCAGGAGACCCATGTTTTCACACTGGTGTCAAAGACTTTGGTGTCACTCCCGCTTTCAGATGTTCTTTGTCGTGTTACCCAAAAAGCACCTTGTGGATCAATTTTCCAGAAGTGTAGGAGAAATAGAAATGGTAAAAAATTATGTCGCAATCAAGGTATCAGTTTCCATGTGCAGTGGGGGGCTTCAATTGCACACACATACCAATCATGAAACCTGCTGGTTTGCCACAGAAATGAAGCACAAGCGGATTCAACTACAAGTTTGGAGCACATAGTTTAAAACAGTTAGTATCCATGAGTGCATAACAAAATTATGCCATCAGAAATTTTGAAATTTTAATTAGAAGACCTTATTAGTCATTAATGCTAGATGAAGTTCATCTCAGTAATTCTGCCCGTATTACACAAAATAAATACTGCTGCAATACTGAGTTAGTATATTTTTATTGCTTTTGTTCTTCCTCCCAAAAGGGCCAACCCCATTTCAGATACGTTTTCTTACAGCATAAATTATATTTTTTGTTGTTTTAGAAATAAGCAGATATATCAGAAAAATTAATAACTGATTAGTTACAAACATAGTGATCTGTTTCTTGTAATGAAATCATATTGGTGACCGGTAAGTAGGCTACTTGATGTGAGTGCGAATCATTGTGTTTCTTCTTCAACCAAGCTTATATCATGTTACAAAACCCCGACACAGTTCCGGTTTGGATTAGATGAAAATGTGATGTATCCTTGAGATTTCGTTCATGTAATGTGCTTACCTAACTTCAATGACAAAATTTCCTGCACACCAAAAACCCTGTAACATCGTCAGAGTTTGCATTTCCATAAACTGTCCATAATCGTCTTAATAATTTGTTGCCACACATAAAATTAAAATCGAATGATAGTACAGCTCTGCCAGAACAAATGATACCAGTTCTGTATTTTTAGGTTGCCTATTTGGGCGAGGTGAATGAAATGTAATGGCATGTGTCCACTAGCTAGTGGCTTCCACAAATAAAGTCGAGTTCACACATGCATCTAATATGGCGCCACAGCTTGTAAAATTCTGTAGGTACATCGTGAGCTACCGTTCACACAGGAAACCACAAATTCTATGTAGTTGCACAGGTTTCAATATGGCAGCAACTGAAGTCACATTCCCTGTATTAATGGTATAGTGCAGTTTATGGCATTAGTTCTGTAACTAGAGTTACATACAAGAAAAACGAAATCCAAACGTTGGACCCCAAAATAGATTTCGCACAGTGATGAATCAGGCGAAACGAAAAATTCTGCCTGTAATGGCAAACTAACCAACAGGTGGCATGTAAATATCATGTTCGGATATGCCATTCTTCCAAGATTTTAGAATCTTTTTGTATTCGTTAATATACGCATTTAGAACGACTAATTTTTAGTTTAACAGCTGACCCATCACACTCTGGAGCTATGTCCTGCATATCATTCACAATATATATCTTGCTTGGTCTCACAATTGCGAAGTTTATGTGACTAGAATATTTGGTTACTTGTATTAAGTTTATTTATTTATTCATCCAAAAACCTTTTAAGAATGTAGAATATGTCTTTGATTTATGAAAACATACTGAGTACAGTAGCAATTACTCCATGATAACTGCAACAGAATGCTCATGTTTTGAAATGCTACCACTAGGGAGCAATGGTGGCAGGAAAGTGCCACAACAATATACAACCAAGTTATTAAGTTGTGGCACTAAAAACTGGGAGTTAACACATGCAACCGCAGTATGCCACAAGCTGTGGTGACACTCTCGTCGCCTGTGTGAACCTGGCTTGACTTCTACAGACTCTTGCTGACTGTTTACAAAAATTTACGTGAATTTACTTCTGCAAGTCACTTGGGCAAGTTAATATCGGGAATTTGCTGCAGTTACTTGCAGAAGTGTTTCTACTAGAGTTTCGCTGTGAAATAGGCAAGTGGAAGGTCCCAGTGTAGTGGTTAAAAACCAGGGAAGCTGCAATCGTAGTTGCATTATTGGTATTGATGAAAAATCGTTAAGTAAAACAAAAAAGTGAGAGAAGATAAAAATGTTTGCATGAAGAAATAGATACAGAGACATACTTATTTAAATTATCAAGAAACACTATTGAATGAACAAAAATCGTAGGACTTAACTCAGATTAAAAATTACCTGAGAATTTTGTACTCTATGCATGTTTCGAAAGTCTCTTGTCTACTCTACAATAAAATATTCGGGAATACTGTGACACTATGCGTATGTAGGAGAGTTATATGGCCATTAGAATTGGTAGGAGATGAATTTGCTTGTGCATTTGAACGTTATCAGGCACAGGGCACTGTGTGGCCGTAACAGGCAAGGAGACTGGTAAGGCATGGCATGGCACCAAGTACAAAGGTGGTCAGCAGTTTAGCTGGAAATGGGTAAACCCCATTGCATGTGGATGTTGGTGGCTTGCTTAGCCAGTGTGAGTAAGATTCACCAGAATGGCGGTGTTGAATGCAATCTGAACTTTTGCAACTTGCAGCTATTACACAATCTATGATAAATCGTAGTTCCATAGTAAAACAAATCTGAATACGCCTGTGATCTCAGACAAATGAGGCATATCCTACGAAAGTATAATGTTTTCAACATCTTAAAAGCTACAGAAGTCCATAATTCACAGTGACTCAATATCTGCACAGTGAACCTTAGAATTAACAACATTTAAACACTTCATGAGATTTCAAAGCCGATATTGAAAATCCAATGTAATTTAAGAGTGATCAATCGCTTGTGTTAGCTTACACCATTATTGAAAAGAATCCCAAAAGACGCTTCTGACAAGCAGATATGAATAACTGTTTAGACAATATTTAATGACAATCTGTTGTCATTTAAAGTGAGTGCACATGTGTAAGAATACTAGTTTATTTACATATCAACAAAACATTATTTATATTTATTTTTAATGATTTGAGTTTGACCAAATATATATAACATCTCTTCATTTAAATATTGTAATGGTGTGGAAAGTCATCAAGTTGAGTCAAATCATTACTGCAGAACCTAAAAATGATCTTAATCCTGGTGAGGGATGGCCTTTAGCCAACTAGAGTTAGACAGTAGCAGAACACTGCTGTAGTCAAGTGGAGATAGGGACTATTTGGATGAAGAGCTCAAGGGAGCGATCCCAGACACCTTATGGCGAGTTCTTGAAGAAGGTAGACCAGTTTGTGGTAATGTGTGTTATTCGATCAGATCAGTGACAGATTTTTGGCGGTAAATGGCTGCAAAAATACTTTTAACTTTTGGTAAGTTTTTAACCATCGTGATGTCTGCATGTGCTCCAAAGCAGAACTTTAACTCTTCAAATTGCATTACAGTGCTGAGACCAGACAGAGTATGAGCTCCTTCTCTTTATCTTATTGGGTTAATTTGTAAATCGTTGTGTTCAACTGTGAACAATTTTGAGCTGGCGAATATTTCGTTTATTGTATTCTCGAAATGAACTAAGTTTTACCTTTTCTTGAATGACTATTTAACCTGGGGATTTGCTACCATCCTTCTATCACATTTAACACAACACTGTTGCATATTTTAAGGCAATGTCCCTATCTGTTTTATGATTATTAACAGTAGGACCACTTTCCAATTATATATGTGTAGCTCTGTAGTTAAGCTGGCTAGGTCACATAAAACGTCTTACAGCAGGTGAAGAATGACTTTATTGATCACAAAGTATGCAAATTATGTTGGATATTATATAATCATCATCATTATTATTTATTTGTATAAAATTCTTTATAAACCCCCTACTCTGTTTTAACTAAGTAATCGTTCAGTGTATAAAATGTCTTGCATAACACATACTTTTTAGCTACCTTTTTAAATAAGAGTATTTTGCAATTTCTTTAATCTCTTTTGGTAGTTTACTGTACAGTTTTATTCCTTGGTAGAAAATGTAGTTTAGAGTTTTATGTTTATTTTTTTCTTGGTGTATGTAAGTTGAGTCTATCTCTTGTTGCATGGTCATGGACAGATCTGTTTGTGCAACAATTATCAATGTTATTTTTGATGTGTACAACTGACTGGTAAATGTATCCACATGGAGCAGTTAAAATCCCCAGTGTTTTGAAAAGATCTTTACAATGAACTTGACTAGTATTTTTGGTTATTATTCTTATCACTCTTTTCTGGAGTTTGAAAATTGTGTTTATATTTTGTGCATTTGTTCACCAAAAAAGAATGCCATAGCTCAGAACTGAGTGTACGTATGAGTAATATGTAACTAAAAGACACTGCATGTTACTCACTGATGATAGGATTCTAAGGGCATAACATGCTGATGACAATCTGTTTGCAAGTACCTTTGTATGTTCACACCATTTCAACTGAGAATCAATATTCATTCCTAGAAATATTGCATTTGTTACACAGTCTATAGAGGTGGCATCTAAATTTAATTTAACATTGTCATTTTTCCTCTTCAAACTGAAATTCGTGGCATTAGTTTTCTTTATGTTCAATGTCACTTTATTGCTTATTGACTAATCATAAACTTCCTTGAGAGTTTCATTTGCTTTCTAGGCAAGGAGTTCTCTTGTTTTCTCAGTGACTATAATATTGCTGTCATCAGCGAAGAGATGCTTTTCACCATGAGTAACGCTGCAGGGAAAGTCATTTATGTATATCAGGAACAGTATTGGTCATAATATGCTACCATGCGGAACCCCTATATTAATATACTTTGGTTCTGATAAGTCTTTTGCCAGATGTTTAGATCTATTTGAAGTATATGTTATCTCTACTCTTTGTACCCTATCTGTTACGAGCCGGACGGTGTGGCCGTGCAGTTAAAGGCGCTTCAGTCTGGAACCGCGTGACCGCTACGGTCGCAGGTTCGAATCCTGCCTCGGGCATGGATGTGTGTGATGTCCTTAGGTTAGTTAGGTTTAATTAGTTCTAAGTTCTAGGCGACTGATGACCTCAGAAGTTAAGTCGCATAGTGCTCAGAGCCATTTGAACCATTTTTGAACCATCTGTTATGTATGATAGAAGCCAGTCATTAGCTACCCCTCTTATTCCTAAAGCTTCCAATTTATTTAATACAATCTTGTGGTTGACTGTATCAAACACCTTAGAAAGATCCATAAATATGCCTGTGACACACACGTCTATATCAAGAGCATCAAGTAAAACTTTTGTGAATTCTGTTATGGCTGGCTCCATATTTTTGCCTCTTCAGAAACCACACTGTGATTCACTTAAAAGATTATATTTATTCACGTAATTCATTAATCTGTCTATCATAATTGCTTCTATTATTTTTGAGATAGGTGACAGCAGAGAAATGGACCGTTAGTTTTCTATGTCTTCTGCATTACCTTTCTTAAGGAAAGGTACAACAGTTGACTGTTGTAACTGCTCTGTAAATGTCCCTGATGTGAAGGATTCAGTAATTATATTTATTAAGGAGCCTTTATAATCCCTATGCATTGTTTCAGCACACATGTTGGTACTTCATCTAAGCCCTATGACTTTTTATTTTTTTATTTTTTGAACAGTTTTATTGACTTCACACTCTGTTGTTGGAAGTAACATCATTGTATTCAGTGCATCGTTATTTGCAGGTGTTATATATGTTGTGGATCATTTATCACCTTATTCCCCCCCCCCCTCTTAGCAGTATGTTATTCTGCATTTGTTTGCCTCTCCCCATTTCCTTTTTTATAACATCCTAGACTGCTTTGCTTTTATTGTCTGCATTACATATTATTTTGTCATTAAATGACTTTTTTGCAGCAATCACACCTTCCTATAGATCTTTTTGTATCTATGATAGAAATTCAAGAATTGTGGATCATTGCAAATCTTTTTCATGAAACTGAGGTGTTTAAGTGTTTTGGATGACTTCTTAATACATGCTGTTATCCATCTGTTTTTCTGAGATGTTGATACAGATGTGCATTCTTTTGGAAATGCCTTTTCAATGTTCAATTTAAACAATGTGGAGAATTTCATTCCAGCTTCGTTTTTCCTAGTTCTTTTGAAAAGTCTTTTATTTTGATTTCTGATAGATGTCGTTTGTAGGCTCATAGTTTAGGGAATGATTCGATGCCTGATTTTACTGCTGTTATTTGAACCACATGGTCAATTACTGATGTAGTAATCCTTGTTGCACTATTGACCAATAGGAACATGCAAAAACTTTGAAGGATGTTTTTGAAGGTGCTGCTCCATTCATTTATGATATTAGTGTAGATGTTAATGTCCCCACACAGAATTATGTTGACCTTCTTACTTGAGACTTTATCTAGAGCTTCTGTTTGTCCACACTATCACTGGGAGATATATACACATACAAAATGATTAATTTCTTTTTAATATCAATCCCTGTTAATTCAATTGCTGATATTTCAAAGTATTTGTCTTCATTTACTGTGCTGATGTCATGTCTTGACTTGAACTGTGTTCCTTTTCTGATATAAATGCATGATCCTCCACCCCTTGAAGTAGTACTGCAGTAAGAGTTTGCTTTTTCATACAATGATAATTCTACATGTTGGATTTCAATGTCTTTACACCAGTGCACAATAATACAAACTACTGTGCAGTTCAAAGATTGGAGCTCAACTTATAATAGTTGTATTTTATTTTTTATTGATTGCATGTTTTGATGGAGGATTGTTAAGTCTGTGAAATGCTCCATGTTACTCTTTCCTGTGGTTTGTTTTTCTATGTGACATCTGGTATATGTGATATTTGAAGTGTCAAAATCTGTCTTGTGAGTGATTGTTTCAGTATTTTTTAAACTGCTGGAGATAACTTTTTAGGCAGGGCAACCTGTTGCCTGGATTTATCCTAAAAAATACCCACTTTTCCTATCTATGACAACAGGTATTTGACCATGTGTGGCCCGAGATCCACCCCTATACTTCCATGAATATACAAACATGCAAAGAAACTGCAATTAATTAAATCAAAGAAAACACAAAGCGATTAAGTTGCTATCTACACACTGTTTTGGTTGGTTGGTTGGTTGTTTGGGGAAAGAGACCAGACAGCGTGGTCATCGGTCTCATCGAATTAGGGAAGGATGGGGAAGGAAGTCGGCCGTGCCCTTTCAGAGGAACCATCCCGGCATTTGCCTGGAGTGATTTAGGGAAATCACGGAAAACCTAAATCAGGATGGCCGGACGCGGGATTGAACCGTCGTCCTCCCGAATGCGAGTCCAGTGTCTAACCACTGCGCCACCTCGCTCGGTACACACTGTTTTAACTTTTATTCTATCTTGAAGGTGATTTCTGAAAATGTACAAGTACATGTTACCCCCAAATGCCATTTGAGGAAGTCATGCACCCATTTGATAGGACTGACCAAAAATCAACTTGCTCGAAAGCTACTATCTATGAAACAATGTTTGTGTAATCATAACGAAATGTTAGTCTTTAATATAAGCATTATATCTGGATATTTGAGCATCAACGATGTATAACTGTACCCTGTTCTGTTTCTTTGTGTGCTATGTTGAGTATGTTACAGTGGTAAATAGAAGTCAGTTACATCAGTTTCTGAAAACCGACTGTGTGCCTTTGAGCACCACAAGAATGTGAAGAGACTGGAAGAAGGAGTTATCACAAACGAACTGGAATCTTCTCGGGTGGTGAGACAAACATATTACATGAATATATACCTATTTTTAATCTTCTGTAACTGATTCATTTACTTCTTTTTCAAATTATGTGAAAATGGACAAGGTTTAAATTTGAATCTTGGTATTAAGCTTTCCGTTTGACATGTGTTTATAATTTGTGCATATTTCATGTATTACACTCACTGTCATATTTTATGTTGACTGAAGTCAACATCTTATTGTACAGATTGGTGATTTATACGGAATTTTTTACTGTTTTTCTGGAAAATTTATAGAAGTTTCATTTTTGGAAGAATATAATATCTAATTCATATCTATGAAACTCTGGCGGAGTGTTGAAATGTCCCAAAATGTGATTGTCAGTGTAAGTATGAAATAAAGTGTTGATCTCACATGTGAGGCTGCCACATTTACAGGATTATATAAATTTTTTAGCAAACTTATTTCAGTTATCTGGTCATTTAGAATTCAGTTCATTATATTGATTCATATTCTGCCATTAATTTCATTCCGACCTTAGCAAGTATACATATATCTCTGTGCTGGTTCGACTGTTATTAATCGATATTTGAACATAAAATGTAAACAGTTCTCAGTTTGTAAGAGCAGGATGGTTTTTGTGAGGATTGAAATTAGCATTCTGTTTGTGTTTATGTAATAAACACATAGAAACGTTAAGAACATGTCCCAACTAATAATCTTCATGATATAAGCAAGTTTACAAAGAAATTGTTAAGTATTTCAATACTAAAAACTAAAAGCCATATAAAACTGCGGTTTCCAACATGAGAGGAATGAATTTATGCATAATTGAATGGCAGCAGTCTGTATAAACTAGCAAGATTTTGATTGCAATCCATAAATTTTCTGTTTCTAATTATAGATGACATA
Organism: Schistocerca serialis cubense; assembly: GCF_023864345.2. Lineage (NCBI taxonomy): Eukaryota > Metazoa > Arthropoda > Insecta > Orthoptera > Acrididae > Schistocerca > Schistocerca serialis. The sequence continues at coordinate 1,197,771,855 of NC_064638.1, read as the reverse complement.
GACAATAATTGTTACACACACACACACACACACACACACACACACATACATATATATACATATATATATATATATATATATATATATATATATATATATATATATATATATATAATAAATGGCGACTCAGACATGGTGGAGTCAGTTTTTGACAGTTCTGTGTGCCAGTTTTGTTACAGTATTATGCAGTAAACATATGATTTTGAAGGAGGACATCATGTCAATTTGAATTTCTTGGAGTTTCTTTTAGACTAACCAAATCTTTTGTTACACTGTCAAAAACTCAGCAAGCTGCAGCAAATTTTGATGGAGCAGATATCTCGCCAATTCTTTTAAGCTAGTGCAGCATTGGAGATTGCCAAGAAATGAAGATGAATGTTTGCTAATTAATTGTTATACTGTGGTATATTTCACAAGGTTTCATTCAGAGTCTCTGCTTGTGAGTCTGGCATTTGTGTTAACTCTCCCTGCTGTTATACAAGAAAGAAAGGAAACTAAACATACAATAGCTAAAAAGTTGTAATTAAACTATACTTAATCTTTACGTCCTATCATAATCCAACGAGATCCATGCACTAGTGTACTTTGTGACCGACCCTTCTACATTTACTGCAAGCATTTATATATTTAATTTGATCCATGTTTAAGAAATTTTATGCAATCGATCTCATCATATGGAGTTTCATGTATTGTGCAAATACATTTTATTGGCGTAGTTACAGCACACATACTAATAAAAAAATTAGGCACATAAAATATATACTGAAGAAAAATTTCTTAATTTTGCAGTACATAGCAAATAATATACAGAAGTAGGAAATGAACTACTGATGTGCTAACGTAAATTCAGAATAATTTACAGTGAGAAATGATTTAGTGTCTCAGGACATCATTATAACAATTTTGAAATTATGAAATATTGTAGAAAGCCTTTTCTTCCAACCGTTTTTCAGTTTTTGTTTTACAGTCATCAAGTGAGACATGATGTGTCTGTAAGGGTATAGTATTAAAAATGTATGCACAGTTATCCATAAGTAGACTGTGTGACTAGGTGTGGGCATTTATATTTGTTTCATTTTCCTAGTTTCATATTGTTGTACAGCTTTCCTTAAGATGTAGTTGTTTACATTTTTTAAATCTTTGGTAGGCAACAGTATATAAAAGGTGATGGTACTGTCAGTACTTTTAAGTCTTTAAAAAGTGTTCTGCAGGAGATTTTAGTGTTTGTATCTCCAGAAATAGACCTGATAGCATTTATTTTGCCAGATGAAGGATTTGGCCCCTTATGAAAGGGTACCATACTGCAGTTGGCGGGATATAGTGAAGGAGGAGACTGGTAGAACCAGACATGAAGAGGGACAAATAGAATTAAGAGTAAATGATACATTGGTGAAAGACATGTATAGTGTTGCAGAACTTTTTAACAAACATTTTATAACTGTTACTGACAAGATGGGGTTGTCAGGTTCTGAAGATGCTGCTATGGAATACCTCAGACCAGACATTTCAAGTAACTTCCATAATATGAATTTGACCCTCACTACCCCAGCAGAAGTAATATCCATCATAAAACCTTTAAAATCAAAAACGTCGAGTGGGTATGATGAAATATCAACAAAGTTAATTAAACAATGTGATTCTGAGTTAAGTAACATCTTAAGCTATCTGTGTAACCTGTCGTTTATCAGTGGAATATTTCCTGAATGGTTGAAATATGCTGAAGTTAAGCCACTGTTTAGAAAAGGGTGATAAAGAAATAGCATCAAATTTCCGTTCAATTTCACTTTTGCCAGCATTCTCAAAAATTTTAGAAAAAGTAGTGTACAATCGGCTTTAAAACCATCTTATCTCAAAAACATATTGTCAAATTCGCAGTTTGGATTTCCAAAGGATTCTGATATTGAGAAGGCTATCTACACTTTCAGTGTAAATGTGCTTAATTCATTAGACAAAAAATTACAGGCAACTCGTATATTCTCTGATCTGTCAAAGGCAGTTGACTGTGTAAATCACAATATCCTTTTAAGTAAATTAGAATATTATAGTGTATCAGGAAATGCTGCAAAACGGCTCAAATCTCATATCTCTGGCAGGAAACATAGGGTGTTATCAGGAAAGAGACATGTATTAAACTATCAGGCATCATCCAACTGGGAGCTAATTACATGTGGGGTCCCACAAGGTTCCATTATAGGGCCCTTACTTTTTCTTGTGTATATCAATGACCTTTCACCAGTAAAATTACCAGAAGCCAATGATACAAACATTGCAATAAATAGCAAATCAAATGTAGTCTTAGAAAGGTCAGCTAATAAAATATTTGTGGACATTAATCAGTGGTTCCTAGACAATGCTTTGTCACCAAACTTTGAAAAAACACACTACATGCAGTTCAGAACTTGTAAGGTGTGTCCCACGAGTATATGCCTAACATATAATGACAAGCAGATAGAAGAAGTGCCAAAGTCTTGGGATTACAGCTTGATAATAAGTTCAACTGGGAGGAGCACAGCACAGAACTGCTGAAGCATCTTAACAAATCTTTATTTGCAATGCGAATTGTGTCAGACATATGGGATATAAAAATGAGAAAGCTGATATACTATGCTTACTTTCATTCCATAATGTCATATGGGATTATTTTTTGAGGCAATTCATCGAGCCAGGCTAAAGTTTTCCAGCCACAAAAACGTGCAGTAATAGTTACATGTGGTATGAACTCAAGAACATCCTGCAGAAGCCTGTTTAGGGATGTAGGTATACTAACTACTGCTTCCCAATACATTTATTCCTTAATGAAATTTGTCATTAAAAATATATCACCTTTTCAAACCAACAGCTCAATTCATGGAATCAATACTAGAAATAAGAACAATCTTCACAAGGATTTAAAGTCACTTTCTCTTGTACAAAAATATGTGCATTATTCAGGAATACATATTTTCAATAACTTGCCAGCATCCATAAAAAGCTTAACAACGAATGAAATTCAGTTTAAGAGATGCCTGAAGGATTTATTGGTGGCCTACTCCTTTTACTCCATTGATGAAATTCGCGGTAGAATCAACTTTAGTAGTTGTATTACACACTTATTAGCTTATAAATAAATAAAAAACTTTTTTATTTTAAATTCGGTGCATTAGTATTTGTAAAACGATTCTTTCATATAGCGTTCATAAAAAAAGATGACCATGCCACTTGGGACCTGTGGAATGGTACATTAGCTTATTTGTTTGAGTTGTAAATATTTGTCATGTAGTGTTGTTTTTCTGACATGTTCTACATCCTGGGGGACCTCCTCACTACAGATCAATTGGAATGAAAGTAAATCTAATCTAATCTTACACGTGTCTGTTGTTTAGTCAATAAAAAGGTAACACATATGCACTCTGTGCATTTGTCCCAAGTTAATTCGGAATCGAGGTGAATACCAAGTAGCTTAACAGCTGAGCTCTCAGTTCCACTGCATGACAAACAGAAAATGACGTTCCCTGTCTTTTCATAGTCTATGAAGAGCTCATTATCTTTGAACTGTGTTAGACAGCTTAAGGTATTCTTCGTTTTCCAGTTTCAATTTGTTTATCGATGTGTGTCATCAGGATAAAGTACAGATTTACATGGCATATTACTGGGATTATCATTCACAGATGTTGTAAACAGTAAAGTGCCCAGCATGGAACCCTGAGGAATGCCTCAAGTTACATTTAAGTATTGGGACTTCTATGTAGGAGATTATGAGGAGAGTTCTCAGTCTCTGACCAACATCAAAATTTCTCCAGTAATATTGTGTGGTTCACCAAATCAGATGCCTTGCTTAGGTCGACCAGAATGGTTTCAGTACGTAACTTTGATTCAAGTGAGATTTATATAAAAGAAATCATGTCTTCAACTGCTTTTGTTGTTGATAATTTGGACCTAAACCACATTGTTTTGAGATAAATTTCTGCAAATATCCTGTTGTCGCATTGTTCTATTATTTTAGAGGGAATAACTACGAGTGAAATTGTATGATAGTTATTTGTGCATAACTTGTTACTCTTTTTATGAATGTGGACGACAACTGTTCATTTTAGATGCTCTATAAAATTGCCACCAGCATACATCCAGTTAATTAGTGTATAAAGAGGGCTTGATATGAGATCGGCTATTTTTTATCATAAAATTTGATAATCCATAAATCTCTTCATATTTTGAATTTCCTACTTTTGTTATTGATTTAACCACATCACATACTTGTACTTGTATCCCCTTGATATTAGTCACAGTGTTTGCATAGTTCTGAAGAAACTGATTGGCAGAAAAAGGGTCTACATTCGGAGCAAATGTTGAATTACAAAAATGCTCACCAGAAGCTGGGGTGGTAGTGGGGTTTGTTGCTGACAAAAAATGGATTAAAATCATCTGTGGTGACACTGACAGCACTTATTGCTTCTTTACAATTTATATCTGTACCCAACTCTGCTTTTATAATCCTCAACCCTATCTTAGCTCTATTATTTGAATTCTCAATGTAATGTTCGTTTGCTATACATTTGGCTATTCTGATTTGTGATCTGTAATATGTTTTGAGCTTGTCATAAGTGGCTTTGTCCCCAATACCGCTTTTTACTTTCTTATAGCAAATAGCAAGAGCCTTTAATATTTCTAAAATTTAAAAAAACCTCTCTCACACCGGCCTGATTTAGCTTCACTGATCAGGATAGTAAAAACATGCGTATATTAAGGGAATTTTCATTGACAAAGCAGGCTTATCACATTCACACAGTTCAATACTATTCTATCCTGATTAAATTGAGCTTAACTTAAATTCCATAAGACAGTGAAGCAATTTCGAAGTCTCGGTGCGACGAAAATTGTCAGTCGATCGCCTGGAAACATTTGTAATAATTATTAACTTTTGGTGATCACATGGGGAAGACCGGAGATCTGCTGGTAAGACCGTGTTAGCCTATTTATTTGAAGTAACTGGATATCTTGAGCATACAAAACGGCAGGTTCGTCCAGTGTACATCAGACATTTCCCACTGATCCCGTGCAACACAGCGTAGTAAGCAGACACTGTCAATAATAACCAGTTAAATAATACGCGAACACACTTACTTTAGTTTAGTTCATGTATTAAATTCCTTCTCATACAGAATCTCATCAAGATGGCGACTAGCCCAACAATACATACATATACCTTCTTCTTTCACGACTAATCGGCAAGAAGTCCCTATTCTTTTCATAAGAGAAAACATAGATAGCAGAGAAGCTATTCCATGGAGCAATTGGACGCTCCAAGGAATAATTGGGCTTGAAACTACTTTGCATTGATAATCAGTAAGATAAGAAGAGATATTTCGAGATATGTCCTGAGTTATATAATTTATAAAATTTCTGAAAATATCGCGGAGAGACCGCTGCAAGAGACATTACAAGCCTTAGTTTCTGTAAGTCAGGCGTAAACCATGTGTTTTTTGTCAGGTGCTTGGGTATTTTGACGTTATTACTACACTGTTTTTTATCTTTGCTGTGCAGACATTAGAATTTATAGAGATAATGTTCACGAATCTGTTGAAGGCTTCCTATGCATTGTTGGAAGACAGTAAATCAATATTCCAGTTTTAGTTACTCCCTATAAATGTTGATCATTATCAGTTAATAATCTAACATACCATTACTAATTTTGTTCTTGATCCACATTTAATTTTGCTTTAATTAACTTCACTGATATACTTTTTGGTCTGATAGGTCATCAACATTAAAAAACCTAGCTCAAATCCACTTTCATGTTCATTTGTTATGAAGTTATCAAGGCAGGATTGAAGACTTGTAGGACTTTCATTCGTAAAGAGTGTAAGTTGTTCTCATCCAGAACTGTATATTTCAGATCTAAATCATTAATTAGTTATATTGAGGAACCCCATAGCCTTCATTGGGTCTACAGTAACTTGTAATTAGATAAAAAGCTGGTGGAACATACTGTTTTATATCTTCTTCTGTTACCAATTGTTCATTGAAGCATAATATCATTCTTCCATTATCTTTCAAAAGAATACCAAGTTCAGCAGTCTTACATTTTAGGGACCTGATATTAAAAGTAAAAATAAAGTAGAGCAATTATTATGAGGAGGAGGATTTAGTATGTTATGGAGCAATTTGGAGGAACACAGAATTCTCTGTGTGACACTGGACCCTACGATAGTTAGCGATTGGAATTCCTTTTGGTTGTGCTTGAGACACAGATATCAGTATGCTTTACGTGACCCCCTGTTTTGAACACTTGGTAGCACTTCAGGGAGAGATGTAAATTCTGTACTAACTGTGGCTACCTTCTTCTTTTCTGCAGGTGATAGTGGTGTCTTCTTCGAAAGTGCAGCCTGTATTTCGACTTCTGCACCTTCTGTGGGCTTGCAGCAACTGTTGCAGCTCCCGTCTTGTTTGGATTGTGGTTCCATTTATTGGCAAATGGAGATAGAATATGTTGATGAGAAGGGGCCAGGCATTTGATAGAAGACTGCAGTTTGTTAGTACCTTCAATAAATTTGCACATAGCTTAGCCTTTCCTAATTTTGCCATGTGGAATCCATGTCTTGAAAAATCTTTTTGTTGAAGAAACCTTTTTATATCTATTTCTTTGATGTGGTTTGTCATCATAGCTCATTTCATTAAATATGTGTTCATCTCACAGCTCTTGTGGTTTTCTCCAGTGTTATCAAATCTATAAGGTATTATGCAGAGCATTAACTGAGTCGCATAGTTTTTGAAATAGTTCCATTCAGTGGGCCCACAAATTAATCTTTTCTCTCATTTATTTCATTTTCTCCAGCTAGGATAGTGACATAGTGTTTTTTCCTAAACTGAGTGATTTATTTCGTATGTCTTTGAACATGGCATTAGGCTTTACAAATGATTTACACTTATAATTGCTTCTTAATACAACATTCAACATTTTCACATAGTTTCTACCATGACAAGTGATAAAAGTAATACTTTATTTATATTATGGCTTTCTTTATTACAATGGGTGCCCAAATGTTTTGTATTGGAGCAATTTGTTTCATTAGTTTTACAGTTAACAGAACTTGCTTTAAGGTTTTGTCTTTGGGATGTTGCCTTTGCACTTTTTCGTTCGACATTAAGTGTTTTTCTAGGCTTAAATTATGTTCGCTACATAGCTTGAAGACATGGCAAATCGTGTCAAGGTAAACTGCAGTACAGACATTTAGCTGACTGCAGGGAAATTTTTCTAGTGTTCCCACAGAACTGAGAACAGTCTGTAAGTTCCTGTGGTGTAATAAACGGCACTTTTAAAGTACCGTGGAGGTCCCTGGGGCAAAAAAGGTCATAACAAAGTAGAGAACAAGTAAGTAAACAGACATCAGTCACTCACCACACTGCATTGTTACACACTTGTAGCTGTTGATCTCATGACTGAGCTGCATAAACGGCAGGCTGCTGTTGTACTATATGTGTGGGTGTGGCATCAGGCATACACGTCTCTGCCCCTCACAGACACCTACTGTTGTCAGGAGAGAGCCTGGTGGGATGTGATGCCAAGGCCCTGGTCATACTTGAGAGAACCAAGAAAACATCTTTGATAATAACATCTTTATTAGGCAGTAATACAGGATTGTCTTCCAAACCGCCATGCCACAGCTGAGCTGACAGTACACTACTTTGTAAGCGCTGGAATTTAGCGAGCACTTGACTCACAGTACCACCCGTTCAGCAAAACTTCAGGTGGCAGCTGTTACATCAGAGGGCAGGCGTCGACCTACGGACTCAGGTGGCCTCCAGGTGTAAGTACTGATCTCCAAAGCATACTTGCTGGCTCGCAGGGGGTGGTTCTCAGCCCCCATTTAGCAGACAGGAGCCGGCAGCATCTGTGTTTGCCACAGGAACAAGATGAGCATCTGCACTGACTCCCCACCCCTCTTTAAGGCAGATGACAGAGAACATCTAGTCACACAAGTCAAGCCTCCAGCAGTCCTGCAAGGTGATGGACACCTGCTTGCCCCATCGGTGTTGCCCTGGATGTTTGCAGTGCAGCTGGTAGCAGCAGCATTCTTCTAGCCGAACGTGTGATTCCATAGACGATTGCAGACAGGTAGGCATGTAGAGGGTCGACCTCCGTAGCCTCTCCTCTCGTTGGATAGCTGCAATTGACAGTCAGCAATCAGCACTCACCATTGAGCCATTTCTTAAGAAGGATGGGATATTTATTTTGGTACATCCTGTATGCTCTGCGGCAGTGAGGATGGCTATGGCATCATGTGTCCTGGTTTTCCCTCGCTGTCAGCTCTCTCTCCTTGTAACTTCAGACATTCGTAACTTCATCTTTTGGAGGCTTTTTTCTACTGACTGCATCTGAATACTTATTGTTGCATTGTATGTAGCATTCCTTTCACCACTCTGCTTTGTCTCTATTACAGTGGTATCCCTCAGCATCCATGACTGCATTATAATTGGTTTTCAGACTTGAGCACTTGGTCGTTGCCCATGCTGCAATAACTTCTGCATTTGCCACAACTTGCTCAGCACATCTTCCTAGCAGGAGACCAGGTGGTTCAGCTTCTGGAAGGTGACAAGGTAGAAATTTTTAGTGTCAACCAGGGTTACTATCCTGGGACATAAAAGTTTTGATGACAGGGCCTCTCCATTTATTTTATACCTCCATGATTAGTATTTATGAAATATCATCTATGACAAATTCTATACTATTATTCTACGCTGAGAAGCAGGGTGCTAAGTAAATTGTATTGGATTGCCGCCCATTTTTGAGGTGAAAGATTATGTAACTCAATAGGAAAGTGCGATTACCCGACTTTTGGCCGTTTTATTTAATGAAAAACGACTGACTTACGATACTTGTATATAATTTATGGAAGAACATGTATATTCGTTTCTGAAATAGCTAAATGTTATGTTGCCAAATACTGTTTATGACATTGGATGCTTCCTGTATGTACTGTAACCTTCACTATAGCAGAGACTGAGATCATATTAAGTTGTCTTCGCTACATAAGCATAATGTGAACAAACTTCTTGGTAAAATGTAATGAAGTTTGTTATTTTTATCCTCTAAGTTGATCCTTTATATAAACAGCATTGTAGAAAACCAATGTTGTTCTTTGAACTCTGACTATTATCACTACCTGATACTTTATTACTTAAACACAAGTATGATAAAATTTCTGTGGCTCCACTGAAACTAAACTTCTTATTAACTATCACTTCAACAGTACCTTTTTAATCACTAAAATATCAAAATTTTTAGCGACACTTGTTAGTAGATTAGACTAGTTTAGATTAGATTTTTAATTGTTCCATAGTTCATGAATATGGCACTTCGTAATGATGTGAAATGTGTCAGTTCAACATAAGGTTTCTTCATGTGACATAATCCAACTTTTCTAATAATTGTAAAATTTCTAATTAATATCTAAAAATGCATGTACTGAGTAGAAGGAGCTGTCATTGAGAAACTCTTTTAATTTGTTTTTAATTGATGGTTGGTTGTCTGTCAGATATTTGGCACTGTGACCAAAGACTTTTGTGACATTGTAATTCACCCTTTTCTGTTCGAAAGTTAGATTTAACCCATAATATTGAAGGTTGTCCTTTCTCTTAGTGTTGTAGCTATGCACAGTGTTATTGCTTTTAAATTTAAATTGATTATTAATAACAAATTTCATAAGCGAATATCTGTATTATAAAGCTACTGTGAATATCCACAATTCTTTATATAAATATCTACAAGTTGGTCTTGGATGGGCTCCAGCTATTATTCTGATTAAATGCTTTTGTGCAATGAATACTGTTTTCTTAATGTTGAATTACCACAAAACGTGATGCCACATGAAAGCAATGAATGAAAATAGTTCCAATAAGCTAATTTACTGGTATGTTTATCACCAAAAATTAGTGGTAACCGTAATAGCATAAGTAGCTGAAATCAAACATTTCAGCAGGTAATCAATGTGTTTCTTCCAGTTCAATATCTCATCAATGCACACACCCAAAATTTTGAATATTCTTCCTTAGCTACAGATTTGTATTTGAAGTGTATATTTATTAATGGCTAGCTTATTGCCCACTGGTTTGTTCATGTACTCGTAGATTGTATGGCCCACAGAGATTTTTTGTTTTTATTTAATCGATTTTTTATATTGTTCACAAATTACAACACCTTCATAGCTTTTCACCCTAATTAATGTCATATAAACACAGTCTTTTCCGAATGTACAAGGGTAAGTTCAACTCGATTTCTAAACTGAAGGAAACATTTCATGGCATTCGCTTCAGAACTGCTACAAATTCGTAGGGCAATAGACTGCACCACTCGAACTGTCAACGCAACTGGCACTGCTAGGAGTATCCTATGACTTCCACATCGCTGGCAACTGGTTATACACCATTTTGGTGACTACTTTGAAGGTCAGTAAAACTTTGAAACACGTATCTATTTTGTACGAGCTATAAATAAATAGTTGGTACTATTAAAGTTCCAACACTCTTACTTCTGACCAAAAAGCGATTCTGGTTGCTAGAATCCAAAATTATTGTTAAACATGCCTTAGCGTTATTGTTGAGATACTTCCATAGCAACTTTCATCTCCTACCAATATTTCTTTTTTACTAACCAAGAAGTAAAATACCCATTTTTATAAATTTACCTGTAATTTTTTTAATGTAACGAGATATTGTCTTAAAAATTTTTATCCCCTGTTGCACTCCATTAGAGTTTCGATTTCTAGAAATACAGACACATTTTTTTAAAATTTATTTCTAACCGAGAAGTCACATACAAGTAGTCATAGACATAGTCTTAAACTGTTTAGTAGTTCTTTAGTAATTATTTATTTTCAAGAAACTTTCACCCACTACTTTGTCTCCATAGTGGCTGAATTTCCAAAAATACTGAAAAACACATTTTTTTATTTTCTGACAGAGAAACCAAATACCGGTTTTTATATTCTAGCTTCAAAATTCCCATAGTAGCGCCATACTTCCAAAAAGCCTTTCGTCGCCTATTTCATCCCCTTAGGAATGGAATTTCGGACAATCCCTTCTTAAATGTTACCTACAGTATAAGATCCACACCCAGGCAATGGTGAGTCAATGAATCAGTCTGACCCTATTTCGGCCCCCTATGGACATCATTTCCACAAACATTGAAACACGCATTTTTTCATCTCTAACCGAGAAGCCAAACACCAATTTTCAACGCTGTAGCTTTAAAAATGCTTTCACAATGAAATATTTTCATAAAATGTTTCATCTCCTATTTCAATTCCTTAGGGGGTTGAATTTCGAAAAACAGTAACATGTGTATATTTTATTTCTAGAAGAGAAGCCAAATACAAACTTTCATAGATTTAGTTCCAAAAATGCTTGCACAGTGAAATATTTCAAGAAAAACTTCCATATCCCACATCACCCCCATTGGGGTGATTTCCAAAACAGTAAAAAACATTTTTTATTTCTAGTTGTGAAGCGAAATTTAAATTTTCATAGATTTAGCTTTAAAAATGCTTTTATAATAAAATATTTTCGTTAGGATTCACATCTCCTATTCAATCTCTTAGAGATTCAATTTGCAAAAACACTGAAACACCCATCTTTTAATTCATAACTTAGGAGTCAAATACCAATGCTCACAGATGTAACTTTAAAAGTACTTGAATAGTTCTTTAATAATGATATATTTTAAAAAATCACTCGCTATTTCATCCCCATAAGGTTAAATTTCCAAAATTGCTGAAACATAATTTCTTTATTTCTGACAGAGAAACCAAATACCAATTTACGTGGGTCTAGCTTCAAAATTGCCCTAATAGCAACATTTTGAAAGAAACCCTTCATCTGGTATTTCGCTCACTTAGGGTTGGAATTTCGGATAATCTCTTCTTAAACGATGCCTACAGTATGAGATCCACACCTTCTCCAAATTTCAGTTTACTGTCCTTAGCGGTTTGTTGTGGGCGATGATGAATCAGTCAGTCAAAAGATTGCCTTTTGCTAGCCGCGGTGGCCGTGCGGTTCTAGGCACTTCAGTCCGGAACTGCGTGACTGCTACGGTCGCAGGTTCGAATCCTGCCTCGGGCATGGGTGTGTGTGATGTCCTTAGGTTAGTTAGGTTTAAGTAGTTTTAAGTTCTAGGGGACTGATGACCTCATATGTTGAGTCCCATAGTGCTCAGAGCCATTTGAACCATTGCCTTTTATACATAGAGATATTATATAATTTACTGCACTGAGGTGTATGTACTATGTTTTATCAAAATTTAATGAGAGTCAGTTTGCAGAAAACTTATGGCATGTGTTATACTTATAACATAGAAAACACCATTTACTTTCACTATGTAATATTTTGATTGGCACAAGATTAATCAAAACACAAAGAAATAGTTTTCGACAAGCACGGTAACGTCATGACGAATGTCTCACACCAACTAGTCAACAACCAAAGTAAGAAAAAACGAAGTACAAAAAAGCAAAGATATTAATATTTTCTGGCAGTTCTGCCAAAGAGCCCCCCCCCCCCTCCACGCCGAGGAGCGCGGAGCGCATAGGAGTAGTGATGAGGAGTAAGTGATAAAGGAAAGGTAAACATTTAAGGCATGGCGTAATCTTGAAGTCTGAGAGGTGGCCGTACGGTGCAGCCAGAACGGGTAATAGCAATAGGGGTAGGAGGATTCAGGGAAGACGAAGGAGAAGGGGGGTTACTCTTATAAATAAAACATTATTGGAGTCTACATAGGCTGAAATGTCATTTTGTGAAGAACCAGGAGCCACATTGAAGCACTGTAATAGCTTAATGTCTTTCTGGTCAGATGGCACAGAATTGTTTTGAATTTCAAATAAAATCGTCCACAAGTTGTATTTTTATAGAGTCCACATCATAGTCACTCAAGTTCACTTGAAACACTAGTTCATTACTGCTGGCACTCGGAGGCGTGAAGTATAGAAGAGGGGGGCCTTGACTTGCAGAGAGTGTTTGATTAGCTTGTGGAGAAGGGAGAGGACAGACCTCTGAAATTTCCTGAAAAACAAATTCATTATCGTGTATGTCGGTGTCCTTAAGGATCCATGCTGGTTTCAAGTGTTCAATGGACATGGCAGATGGTTTGTTCTTAAGGAGGATAGTATAAGTATTTTCAGAGTGTGACAGGACCCAGTATGGGCCAGTGTAGGGTGGAGCAAGGGGTGTATGCACGGCGTCTTCTCTAAGCATAACATAGTTACAAGAACTGAGGTGTGGGTGAATGAAAACCGGAGGGGTACCATGCGATCGAGGTTGCGGAAAACGTAACTTGCTGATATGCTGTCGAACCTGTCGTACCAACTCGGGAAGTTGGTCCTTGGGAAGTAGAGGAGGATCATCAAGAAAATGCGGAAGTACGAGGTTTTCTCCGTATACCATCTCAACAACTGACCATAGAGTAAATATCTCTGGAGTGAGCGTTTGAAGTTTATAATATCAAGAGTTTTTGTTGTGTTACACCGTTTGTTGATAGCGTAATAGCGATGGTGAATTACTGTTGTTGCTACGGATGCAAAGAAAAATATGTGAAAGGAGGGATAGTAACTTTTCATGGGCACATACCATGTAGCTCTAATTATAGTTATCATATTAAGAAGAGACACTGTATATGTTAAAAATTTCGAGACGCATTATAATTAAGGCTTCATTCTGTAGACCTATTTTATATATAATAGATATTATGGGTCATACAAAAGCTTACAAACAATCGCTTCCTCTCGTAAATTTTCTAGTGGAACAGGAAAGGAAATGGTTAGTTGTTTCAGCAAATACTATTCTCCATGCATTTATCAGCGACTTGTCGATTATGTATATAGATTACTCAGTCTACGATTTATTTAATAAACTGGTAGCAAGTACGTAAAATGCGTTAAATAAATACTTCAAAGTGTCACCAGTAAGAAAAATTGTGCTTTAGGTCGCAAAAACGAGCAAATAAATACGCAGAAATAGCAGGAAAGAAAGGACGAATTATCAGGGATATAATCGCTAATGTGTGGCAAATTCGGTGTTTTTCGGACACTTGCAAAAGTACTAGCGTACTGTCAAGTCGTTTTGCAAGAGTATTAGTGCAAAAATGTACGTCAGGCTCTGTAATACTATAAAGTGCCGTATCATACCGAAAACTGCCAAAAATCGAGTTCATCTGAACTGTGACACCTATCGCAAAGAAGCAGAATGCAATATCACTTGCCCTTAAAAGTTACGTAGCTGGTTTATTCCCGGTATCAAATGGATACTGTTAAAATGTCTGCGCAATAGATATAAATAATCCACGACACGTACGAAAAGAATCCGTCTGTGCTAGGGATGTAGAGACTTCTAAATATACAGGGCATTATGCGGACAAAAACACGACGTCCCGAGAACACGTGACCAGGCCGGCAATGTATGTTGACAACACAAAATATGTTCTGCGCATGTGAATGCTCACTCCAGAGATATTTACTCTATGCAACTGATGCTTTAAGGTCTTCTTTGAAAACCCTCCTCAAACCTAAAAGGACCCATGGGAGTGCCTCAGTCCAAGAGGAAGAATGACACATGAGAGCGGCCTTCAGGGTACGGTGCCATCGTTCTATTAGGCCGTTAGATTGTGGGTGGCAGGCTGTCGTTCTGAATTTGTTGATACCACACACTTGACAGAGGCGATTAAACGGATTAGATTCAAACTCTCTCTCCTGGTCTGTGGTAAGTGAAGTAGGGCAACCAAAACGAGAAAGCCAATGGTGGACAAAAGCGTTAGCTACAGTGTCGGCCGTAATGACCGCGATGGGGATAGCCTCAGCCCAATGTGTGGTATGATTTATCATGATCAGTAAGTAACGGAAGTTGTTAGATATCGGTAACGGACCGACGATGTCCAAATGGACATGACGGAATCTACCTGAGGACACAGTAAATTTTCCTAATGGGGGCTTAGTATGTTTGTGTATTTTGGCTCTCTGGCAAGGTATGCATGCTCTCGCCCACCGATTACAATCTCTTTTCACATTAGGCCAAACGTATCTCTCTGTAATGAGGCGCGCAGTCGCGCGAATGCTCGGGTGAGCGAGATTGTGGATTGTGTCGAAAACGTCTTTCCTAAGTGCTTTAGGGACTGTAGGACGAGGATGACCTGTTTTAATGTCACAATACAAAGAGCAATCATCATTAGGGAAGGGAAGTAGAGCAATTTGTAAGGAAGTATCAGAGTCAGAGAGAAGGTGCTGTATCTCTGGGTCGGATAGCTGGAGCTCGTGTAAACAGTGAGGATCAATAGCTGTCTTCAGGGAGGACAGGCGTGACAGGTAGTCTGCTGCAACGTTGTCATTACCCCTGATATATTGAAAGTCTGAAACATGTTGTAATACCAAATCCATATGGCGAAACCTTCTGGGTAGTACATCTAATGCTGGTTTGCGGAGAGTCTCGACAAGGGGCTTGTGATCTGTGTAAACTGTCACAAGTCGGACTTCAATATCAGTACGAAAGTACTTTACGGCCTCATAAATGGCGTAAGGTTCACGATCAAATGCGGACCACTTTCTTTGCGTTTCGGTGAGCTTTTTTGAAAGGAAACGCAGGGGTGTAGTACCTGTTGGTAGGGTCTGTTGCAAAACTGCGCCAATGGCATTGTCGCTAGCGTCTGTGGTTGTTGTCAGGGAGGCGTCAGGGTGAGGGTGAGACAGGGTAATAGCGTTCACCAAGGCGTACTTAAGTGAGTCGAAGGCTCGCTGCCTGGTCTGATCCCATTCTATGTGTCTGTTACCAGTGGTATTCTTTCCCTTTAAGGCCTCAGTGAGAGGGGCCTGAAGAGATGCCGCATGTGGAATGTGTGTGGCGTCGCAACTAGTGCGCGATCGCCCATTTGTCTATTAAAAGCTTTACTTCAGAATGTATGTGGGATGCAATGTAAGCCGGTAGAGTATTATACGGTCAGTAACGGACGAGTTGTGTCCTGCAGACTGACGTCACGACCATCTGTTGCAGCTGCGCGTGTGAAAGCAGCGGAGTAGCGCTGCCAGGCCACTTACATTATAAGAAACTAAAAATATGAATAACTAATAAAAGGAATAACCTGAGGAAGGTCATATTTGATGTACATCTTTCTGTTGTGAAAACAAACAATATGTCAAAGTCTGAGATCAAAAATAGTTGTATTTTGGAAGTTAGTAAAATTCCAAAAAAAAAAAAAAAAAACGTAATTTACGACAGTGAAGAATTTAAATAAATACAGTGATGTAGTAGTTCACCTTCAGTGACTATGTACGATGATCTGATAACACTTTCAGTGTTCATATATAAATTTGGAAAGTATTTAGTTTCAGAAAACCTCTGTGACTTTTCTATAATAATAATTTCAAGAATTCTAAGTAAATATGTGTATTGTGTGTTAGGGTGCGTGTGAATGAGAATGCGTGCATGAGAGTATGTGGGACGTTTGGCATTATTAAAAATCATTCATGTAATTCTCTACAGGAACTGGCAAGTGTTCCAACTCTGTAACATGGGAACGAATCCACTAGTGGTTCCCCTACTAGTGAATGTCGGATGTCCAAGTATGTATGCTTATGTATAAGACAGCTAGAACATTCGCGACTACATAATAAATTTCCAGATATAGAGTAAAGCTTATAGTTCATTTTGTTTTGTTTATTTAATTAGAGAGTTTTGTGTTACTTTATTTGATGACATCAATGAGCCTAGAGAAGTGGTTTGTGCTTGCTAGATTTTGGCGCGAGCCGCGCCCTAGAAGTGAGTTCTCATTGGTTGTAAGTGCTGACAGCCAATGAGAAGCGAGACGGTTGGCTGCCTAGCGAGGAGATATAGTTGTGAGTGTGGGAGAGTGAGAGGGGAGTCGCGAGCTACCTTTGATTGGACATGGGTATGCTGGATGTGACTTTTCGCATTATGTGTAAGATGAAGTCTTGGGGTGACTTCTGCATTATGGTCCAGTGTTAATGGTATCTGGTAGTGACCAGAAACTGTTTATGAAAACTTTAGAGTGTTGTGATAATTCGTTCCGACGAAAATCGCAAGTGAACTTTGAATTATATAGCGTGGCAGTACTGAGTATATTCTTACTGAGTATTTTATGGCAAGCATAAACTTTAACTAAAGACAACCACTGAATATCGTGTACAGAAGTAATTGGCCGATCATTGACTGTGTTACAAGTAATTAGTTTCGGAATTTGGTAAGGTAAAAGTTCTGGCTGTTTTAGGTATGGTGATAACTGTGAGCAGAAACTTTAGTAATTTTCGTAAATGTGGGCTGATGATCTTGCTTAACGGCAGTAAAGATCTATTGAAGGTTTAAATTTGAACTTCATGTTTAAAGTACGAGTGACATCCCCTTTCCAAATCATTTCTTTAAAGTACATAGACAATTTTCAGCAAATTTTACTTATAGCGGCCTCCAGCGTGTAGCTATGAGGTTACAGTTTCCTCAACACTGCTTTTCTGTGATCTCTTAAGGAACTGCAGTCAGGAGTTTACGTGCGAAGATCTACCGCTGTAAAGAGGTAGGTGAACAAAAATTATAAAAGAAATTGCACTGCAGCAGCAACGTATAATCTGTCGCAATTGGTGCATCTCACGCACGCACATAAAAAAAATCCGTCGCATGTGGAGTCTAAAAAAAATTTACCATTCCGAGGTATCTACATAACTCTTTATAGGTTTGAGGGAGGGGAAGGTCAAGTATTTGTTGTACTCTATCTGAGGTGGGACGAATGCCCTCATTATTGACCAAATGTCCCAGGAAAATAACCTCTGGCTTCTCCAGTTGGGATTTGTCATGATTAATCTCAACTCCGTGTTGTGCCAATGTATCAAAAACCTGTTGGAGGTGTTGTTTGTGTTCCTCGGCAGTTGTGGAGAAAATAATAATGTCGTCTTTGTAGGCATAGCAAAAATTAAGGCCACATAGAATGGTGTCAATGAATCTTTGCCAGGTCTGGGTGGCATTCTTCAATCCATAAGGCTTAAACAAATATTCATATAGTCCAAATGGGATGATGATAGCGGTTTTGGGGATATCTTCTGGGTGCATCAGAATCTGATGTTATGCCTTTTTGCAGTCTAACACAGAGAAAAAATTGACACCGAACATGGATTGTGAAAAATCGTGGAGGTGTGGGACAGGGTAGTTATCAACTATTGTTCTGGCGTTCAAACGCCTATAGTCTCCACAGAGTCGAAAGGAATTGTCCGTTTTGGGAACGACATGTGTTGGGGAAGACCACGCACTGTCCGAGGGGCGGACTATACCCAAGTGTAAAAGTTCATTAATACATTCTTTGGCAGCGCTAAGTTTTTTTTTGCATTGAGGCGTCGGGGGCGAGAGCGGACAGGCGGTCCTTCAGTTCTGTTAAGCCTGTGACAGACGCCCATACTAATGACTTTGATTTTGTGAATAAGTGTGGCCGAAATACGTGGAGGGACGCAGGAAGGAGCGATGTTATCGTCGGTGCGCGGTAAGTATGAAAGGGAACTAACCTGAAATACGTTATCATTGAACGGTAGTTCAGTGAAAGCTGCAGTGTTGTCCGCGGAGCTGCGCTGTGCGACAGCCGGCAGGGTTCCATTGACTATGGTGTTACTGCACGAAGGGATCGTTGCGCGCGCATGCGCGGCGTCGGCTCTGTGTTTTGATGAATGGCGGACGGTGAAGCGCAGGGTGGGGTGTTGCTGGGCGGGTTGCCGTCTTCGCAGTCCGGGTCGTGGCAGGCGCTGCTGTAGCTGCGTATAAACAGCGGTGAGGTATGCAGGTCCCATGTAGTTTCGTGCGTGTTATTACCTTTAATCTTGATCTCCACTCTAAACCCGCGCAATTCATCAGTCAGGACATGACAACGTTGAAGTAGCTTTGCATTGTCTTCGGACAGTTGGTCGATTTCAAGGCGTTGCGTAACTACGTTCACTACGGCAGCTTTGACCTCCTCAGATAGAATAGAAACTGTATCTTTGTCTTGTTGACAGGACGTATTCGAACTGCATTCTGTCGGCGTGGATGGGGAAACTCTCGCCGAAATTTTCTCAGCAGAAGGCAGGTGTAATTAAGTCCAAAAAAAAGTAATGAGCACTTAAGAAGTCCAATCCTAATATTGGCTCGTCGATTTCTACTGCCGAAAATGTCCATTCATAATTATGTGTATCATCGAAGTAAATGCGAAGTTGCGTTACACCATAAGCCATTAATGAGGAATTGTTGGCTGTTCTGATTTGATGAGGCGAATGCGTGATTGTAGAAGTGACCATTGAACGTGGAATGACGCTCACATCGGCACCAGTGTCCACTAAAAACCATTTCTGAGAATCTATATCCTGGATATACAAACGTCCGAGAGAATAATTCGGAAGTACTAGCCTGTGATCTGTTAGGCGACTTGACGTCATAGTGCGAACAGGTGCGCCTATAGCGGCCCACCGTGCGTATTTGGGCGCATTGCAAGCGGTGAGCGGCAATTCCTGGCTGTATTACCGTAAACGGAGTGATACCAGCAGAGACGATAAGTTTGCTGATCCTGTGTTGTTACCGGGTGAAGGACGTCACTTGAAGCTGTGGTATGGGATGGTGAAGGACGGTGTGGAATCTGGTGCTCAGCCAGTGTACTCTGTCTGTTGTCTTGGAAAGATCGGCCTCTGCCACGCGGGAGGGGGGGGGGCCTAATATCGAGGGGGGGCACACGTAGATAACTTTCTTCTATTGATTATCTTATATGCGGCGTCGGCCAGCAATAATTTCGCTTGTAGAGGTTCCTGATCGTGTGATAGGAGCTGCAGTTGGATAGCTTGCGGTAGCTTTGCAACCCAGAAAGAAAGTAAAGCTTCATCTGGCATAGTTTTGCTGTCGAAGACTACTTGATACGTCGCCACAGTTGTGAAGGAGTCGAGTCTTTGAGATGTACATCTTGCAGTATGTATAAAACAGACTCTTGCGTAGTCTTAGTTAGCTAGACGTTCGCAGATCTGTTGTTTTGCCAGTGCGTAACGATTTGCGGGGGCCGCCGGCAGCACTAAGTCCTGTACTCACTCAGCGTGGTCCTCAAGGGCATTAATAAGAGCAGTAAATTTAGCACTGTCTGAATCAATGTTTAGGGCGGTGAATATGGTCTCTGCCAAAATAAACCACGTATGCGGATTGTCCATCGTGAACCTTGGAAATTTAGGAATTTTCTCACTCTTGTGTTGTGGATGTAACAGATTTGATAGCACAGCGGACGGGAGTGGCGGAGTGTTTATGAAGCTGTCACTCGCAGCGGTCGCGGCAGCTGGTTTAAACATGGCTGGCGCAGGAGGCGCATGTTTGTAAGTGATCTTACTGCAATCCATTCATTTTTCAGCAAATCATCAAAACGAACTGTATTGCTAACTGAGACAGCATTTAAACTGCCACATGAAAGCAACACTCACTGAGACTTTCGTTCCAGGGCGGTTTCAACATCTAGTCATTTCTGAGGACTATATAGTGTTTTTAATTATATATTTGATGATACAAACTCTCGGTGGGACCAAGAATCTTTGAAATGTGCTTTGGGAATGAAATCACGGATGGATGATCCTACGTTCGTCTACTTGCTTTGCTTCTACAGAGGGTGCTTTGTTTATGTTGATCATCTCTTTAATGTTATTCAGTCAAAATCTGTCAGTATAACTGCTTGCCATGACGAAATAACTGTTTTGAGAAACTTACGACAATTAGGAACGGAAACATTCGTTGATGAATACATTAAATGCAGCTTGTGTTTGAATGGCAACTTATCATTCTGTGACAGTCAAAAGACATCTCTCAGGTCACTAACTTACGAGATACTGGATTTGCAAATTGTTCAGATGCAAAGAAGGTTTCAAGACTTTCCCCAAATTCAGTTTGTTGAACTTTTCAACGAAAAGTGTTTCCCAAACTATCAAAAAGAATTCCCAAAGTTGAAACTGCTTGAATTATTAGAACAGTACCCTTTTTTCAAACAAGAACAAGTTGAAAATGAACTGTGTAAAATATACACTAATGAGAAAAAACACTTGTCTCCAAGAATCCTCTTAAAGTACATTGTCAACAATGATTTAAATTCCGTTTATGAAGAAACAACGAAGTTCCTGCTTTTGGTTTTGACCCTACCTGCAACTACAGCAAGCAGTTAACGAAGCACGAGTACTCTTAAACGAGTGGAGAATTATTTAAGGAATTCAATGCCCAACATCCGGCTGTCGTGTTTGAGCACGTTAGCAATAGAAAAGTCACTACTTGGAGATCTAT
Organism: Schistocerca serialis cubense; assembly: GCF_023864345.2. Lineage (NCBI taxonomy): Eukaryota > Metazoa > Arthropoda > Insecta > Orthoptera > Acrididae > Schistocerca > Schistocerca serialis. The sequence goes on along the minus strand of NC_064638.1, from coordinate 1,197,750,582 downwards.
CCAGTGATTAGATCTTTGTAGACCGAGTTATAGACTTATTCGTGGAAAGAAAAGACTGACGTATTGCACTTACGTACTAGAAAATGTAAGCGCTTCTTCTCTTGCAGCTGGAGTTCTACAAATTTGTCATCGTTTCTTGAACAAGTTAGTTATTATTATTGTTATTACTATTTGTGGCTATGGTAGTGGCAGTAGTAGTAGTAGTAGTAGTAGTAGTAGTAGTAGTTGTAGTCGTTGTTGTTTTATTTGATGCGTTTTGTTTCATTTATTTAAATTATTGTTTATTGTACTATTTTGTCTCCCCAACCACGCTACGTCACTGCATACGACGCACTGTGAGTCACAAATTTAGGCACAGCACTCATGATTGGTTTGTTATAGACGAACGTAGAAAAAGATTTCATAGCAGGTGAAAGAGCCCACAACGGCATTGTTGATGACGGAGAAAACTCTACGGCGTTATACTTCTCTTCCAATTTTATCCCAGTTGTTGGTGGCTTTGTGCGTAGGAAACCGTGGAAAGGCAGTGTAGAGGCACCATTAGTATCATGTTGTAGTCCGAAAGGAGCGGAAGGTGAGCGATGTGGAGATGTCGAAGCAAACGGCCACATTGTCAAATAGGACATACTTTGCGCGTCGGAAGTCACCAGTATGGCGTGTGTTATAACACAGAAAACACCATTTACTTTCACTATGTAATATTTTTATTGGAGCACGATAAATCAAAACACGAAGATATAGTTCTCGACAGTCACGTACCAGTTATGACGAATGTTTCACACCAAATAGACAACAACCAAAGTAGGTAAAAACGAAGTACAAAAAAGCAAAGATATTAATATTTTCTGGCAGTTCTGCCACAAACTATTAACACTTTCCTGAAAGACATTATTTACAATTTGCTCTGCAAAATCCTGTCTGTGGGGTGTGATTACTATACTTGTATAATGAGCAAAAGGAACTAGGTTTGTATCTTCGGGAATATAGAGTGGCAAGTCATTAGTATACCGGTATATTAAGAGCAAGCTTCAGCACTATGTCTGCATCAATATACGCATGCGATTGAGAGATTGGAGTGATGCATATAGATAGAATTGAAAAATAAAAGAGAAGTGTGTGATGCTGCGGAACTCATTGTAGATTTTAAATGCAATTGACTCTAAATATCAGAGTGTATCATATAACTCAAATATGTCCCTTTTTTTGTTTTGTAGACAAGGATCGATCATCGATATTGCGTGCAGAACAGCACGATATTCCAATTCTAGTGCATATTGTCTTTGATTTAAGTGAAGCGGGGGTAGAGGTGTTAAGGGACGCGATCCGGCTTTGTATAGTGGCGCAATTACTGTAAGTTTAAGTGTGTTTGCATTTTTTGTTGTTTTTAGTAATTAAATTATTGAGAGTAATGAGTATTTATGTAATTTTGTGGTAGGTGTAGCGTCTACCGCGCTTTTGCATCTTCGTTTTTGATAGCTGCAAAGGGCGATCGCCATGTCGTACAATACAAGGCGGCAGACAGGTCAGGGTGTGGGTAAGTCTTCATCATACACAGAATGTTTTCATACTTAACAGAAGTGTTTTACATAAGTACAACAATAGAATGAACGTACGTTATTCTTTATACCACGGGTATATTCGATTACATTTCTTGATCTTGTGTGCTATGAGCGAATGGACCTTTGGCGACCATTTTGATTTTAAGTAAGAATATGTAATTTAAACACAGTATCATCGAAAATTGATCTTAAATGTAGTTTTTAGAAGAAATCGTTGATATACCGGTTTTATGTATATTGTTAATGTAAGTTTTTTAACAACACTGAAGACAGCGGCTTCGTAGGTAGAATTAATTGGACCGTTAACTTGGTGCTGGTCCTGCCTCCTCCCCCATTTTCTCTTCAAGTGGTGTTCAGTTTTAGTTATTAAGATTGAGTTTAATGTATCAAAAGTGTTAGTTTAGGATTACCGTTTGACATTTTTCTAACCACGAATCTGGCTGATACGACTTTAGGATTTCGTAGCACTATGTGTAATCGTTTGTAGGCCCCCCCTTCCCATATGTCAAAGCTTGGCGTGAATTAATCTGTTTTAGACAACATATATTTCACATGTACCGGTATGTCATAACTTTCGCGAGAACAGTTCGGACGTATTGATTTTTATAATATGGAGTCGGAAAACAAATTCGAACAAAACGGTGTAATTGTTAAGTGTGCCTGACCATCTTTGCATCAAATAGGATTTGATTTCTAAATTCTCTCCATAGTGTAGTGTATCCAGTTTTACTTTTAAGTATTAGTTTCCATTGTATTTAGGATCTCACTTGTATTTTTTTCACTACAGGTATGGGAGGAAAAGGTTCTCCTGGTCCATACCCTCCTAGACCACGCATGCCTCAGCAAAATACCTATCAACAAGGTTACAGCTCCCAGCAGTCTAGCCATTATTCAAGCCAAAACCAAGGTGGCATGCAGCAGGTACTTAGTTGTTTAGTAGCAGCTTGAATTTGATGTTACTGTGTTAGATTATTTGAGAACTAGAATTTCGAGGTCTGTATGTGAAGCTAATGTTTTTGTAATGTGGTTTGTGTGTGTGTATATTCCGTAAGTAGCCTATATGGCCCCTCTCTCTTATTAATGAATGTAAAATGCAGTTACCAGCTTGATTCCTAACACCGCTCTAGGAAATGTTTGTTATAGTGTCAGTTGGTTCCTTCTCATATTTGTGAGACTACTCCCCACTGGTTCATCATCCAGTGGGAATAAGTGTCTCCTATGCTCACGTGTTAAAAGTTTCCTGTCATTGTAGAAAATTTAATTCCATTTATGTATTTGTATGTAGATAATTCAGTTTTATACTCTGGGATCTATTTCTACCTAGTAAGTATTAATTTATGCAAGAGATTAAAAATTTCACAAACTTGACCTATAAGAAAGCTAGAAAACATGATTGTCACTCTTGGATGCCTAGAAAACATGATTAAATTAATCTTGGTTGTCTATGCTGATACCCACCTACAGTTCCTCTGTAGGTGAATGCTAGTGTGGCATTAAAAAGAAATACCCCATCCTTCGCTAATCTGAGTTCTGTTCATTTTCTGATTGTTTACTATTGTTGTGAAATTAACCTCCTTCCTATAGCCAAGTTAGGATAATAAGATCCCTGATGGCTTGCAGCACGGTTGCCAGCTTTCATCTGGGAAGTGCTAACCACTGCAGGGGAAAACAGTAGTCACAGAGCTTTGACAATGAGGTGGTTTTGTTGTAGAGATGTTAACAAAATCAGGTTATTAGTTGAGGCAGGGCCACAAAGCTGCTGACCCCAGCCTGCTAACTGTCAGATATCAACGTACACTGACTCAGCAATAGTTGGGAGTAGTGTTTCTGTATGTTTTGGTTGGGAAAGAGATTTATAAATCTTAAGTTCGTTTCATAATACAGATCAATATATGTAGTATGTTGTTCAATTTAGCTTTGTGCACTGAGTTTGAAACTTGTTTGCATTATGAGAATGTTCACAACATTGTTTGCAGTTACTTTTGTACTATGGATGTTGGCGACCTGGTGCAAGTTCAAAGACAGCTCTCCATGGTTGTACAAGAACATATCAGGATAAAGTATTATTTGTGGTTTGCCAGTGTATGGTGGTAGCATCTGACACTTCGTGTATCAGAGTATAGGGGTTAACGGAAATGTCGAATTCCACCTGTCTGCTTTGACCAATGATGTCACAACTCCTGTATCGCGACTATGACGTCATTATGTAAACATGACAACACACAAAAATAGATTGAAAAACCATCAAATACCTATTCCTCCAAAGATATAATGAAACCAACGGGACAAGAGGATGAAATTGGGTTTTTTTGGGGGGGGGGGGAGGGGCAAACTAATAATAAACACGCTCCACTAAACCAAACGATAAAATGACCACAACCTTCCCAAAATCAACTAAAAACAATATTCACTGTAATCGAACATTTCCCTTGACCTATATAGGCCAACAGCAACTGCCGATACCACACTATAAATCTCAAAACTTTCACCACCATCACACCTAATTCTACCACAAAAATAACTTAGAAAATCAAAATTGGAATCGAACACTTCCCCTGACCTGTTATCCTTACAACATCTCCGGATATAGCCGTCCCTGGTCAGAGATGCCGGAATTTTAGTAAGCCTCATTTCTTCACGACTGGACACTTCACGACTTCAGCCAACAGGCCGAATAGCTGAAGGTATTTTATTAGAGGCAGCGCACTGTCCCCCATCATTGCCGACAACTGAAAACTGTTGACCTTGTCAGTCATATCCATACCTACCAGAGACTTAAACAATGCAATTTACCAAATTTCGCACATGACAAACAGAAAAAAAACTACAATAACATTGACATAACAAAACCAATATCGTTAACTCACTGAAAAATGTTCCTCTGAAAGCACATTCACCACCGATACCACACACGTGCAATGCTACCGTGCAAATGTACCTCATACGCCACATAACATGCTACCCATAAACACACCATCAGAGAAAACCACTGGCCGCAACAATACGCCACCTATAAACATGCCACACATGTGAACTGAACCAAAAGCATCACCTCACACACAACACCCAAACACACCACCAGAGAGCACCACTGACATCAAAACGACACCTACAGATGTACCACTCTCACAAACTAAACTCCGTGCCGTCGTGATGTCGCACACCACAACAGCCTTAAATCACGGGTTAAAGCCGATGGGTGGAATCTGATGCTTCCATTGACCCGAGTATAGTAATTGTTGCTTCATAGTGTGCCGAGTTAAAGTACCTGTTCTGTCAAGGCAATGTATATTTAATCTATTCATTTGTACAAGGCAGAGGAGAGCATGTGTAATGTATGAAGTACATATGAAAATTCAAAGTTGGGACTCAACCATAAAACTGCTGCTACAGTTAGTTCCATCAGCATTGACTCAGAAAATAACTTGTGGCCTCTGTATCATGTTCTTTTTGACATTACTGAAGGGTGGTGCTAAGTGTTTGTACGGAAAAGATTTGATTTTATAACAGTGGAAATTCTTGGTTGTGATAATAAATAAACAAAAGAAGTGTGCGCCCCACCCCCACACAAATCTACATCTACGTGATTACTCTGCTATTCACAATAAAGTGCCTGACAGAGGGTTCAATGAACCAACTTCAAGCTGTCTCTTTACCATTCCACTCTCGGAACGGCACGCGAGAAAAATGAGCACTTAAAATTTTCTTTGTGAGCCCTGATTTCTCTTATTTTATCGTGAAGATCATTTCTTCCTATGTAGGTGGGTGCCAACAGAATGTTTTTGTAGTCGGAGGAGAAAACTGGTGATTGAAATTTCATGAGAAGATCCCGTCGCATCGAAAAACGCCTTTGTTTTGATGATTGCCACTCCAATTCACGTATCATGTCTTTGACACTATCTCCCCTGCTTCATGACAATACAAAATGAGCTGCCCTTCTTTGTACTTTTTCGGTGTTATCCATCAGTCCCACCTGATGTGGATCCCACACTGGACAGCAATAAGCCTACTCCAGAATAGAGCGGACAAGTGTCGTGTAAGCAGTCTCTTTGATAGATCTGTTGCACCTTCTAAGTGTTGTGCCAATGAATTGCAATCTTTGGTTTGCTCTACCCACAATATTATCTATGTGATTGTTCCAATTTAGGTTATTTGTAATTGTAATCCCTAAGTATTTAGCTGAATTTACAGCCTTCAGATTTGTGTGACTTATCGCGTAATCGAAATTTAGCTGATTTCTTGTAGTACTCATGTGAATAACTTCACATTTTCCCTTATTCCTTATAGCGGACTGATGTATGGTGCATAGAAACATGCAATAGAAAACAGTATTTGCACTCAAGACTTACAAGCCCACTGTACCAAATGTTGTGTACATTTGGGTGTCTGTGTGAATTTGTGTACTTCCGGAGAAAGCAAGAGCTTGAAAGCTGGTGTGAATACTCGTTTTCTGTAGTCTGTGCCACGTCAGCTATGCGTGATTTGGTTTTACCTATAATGTATTATGAAGAATTTCGGAATTTAGTTAGAGTATTACGGAAAGGACAGCATGCCACTCATTGTGTACAGGAGACGTTGTCATAGACTTGAGCCGATACTGCACAAACTGAAGGAGCCATTTATGATCCAGCTGGATTTGACATTTGTCTTTATATATTGTAAGTTAAAGTGGTTTCTGTCTTCATGTTCATGCTAATCTTGTGAACTACTGTTGAATTTTAATACTGTTTCCATTGATAGACTGAATTGCTAGGAAGGCTTTTGTATATAATTATTACCGCTACACCAAAGTCCTGTGGCCATATATACTTAGTGCTGCCTGTGTGAAGCGGAGATGGATCACTATAGTCAGATTAAAATTACTTTATAGTTGATGCCATCATGTGCTGCTACTGTATTGCCAAATAGGCTGCCGGCTACCTCTTGCTTACAGGTGACACACAAACATGGCAGGTCATGTCACAAATGCTGTTAATGTGCAATGTGGAGCAGTGTTGGAAATGGCTGCTGAAAGGTATGATGGAAATTGGAGATGCTATGTCAATAGCTGATTTTGAGTGACCAATGACTGAATTGTGACAGACATGGGGGTTTTTTAGCCCGTGTATTAAATCCATTGCGACCTAAGTCAGGGTGTCTACGACACGGGAGATCCGGGAAAACCCCGGGAATTTTTTAGAATTCCGGGAGTCTATTATTGTGTTACTTTTCATTTAAATTTTTGTGATTTTGACTGGTGAGAATCAATACTCCAACAAAGGATATTACTGTATCCCGCTTCTGCGGAATAATACTGCAGCAACAAAACATGAACAAGAGGGAAAAAAACGAAAATAAAACTTAAGTCGCAAAGGAAATGCGCCTTATACAACAGCAAAACAGTGCTCATTCAAGCGTCTGCCAACAGAAAAATGTGTCTAAGGCTTTAGGTAGACTATGCAATGCTTCCTAACAACAAATTGTTTCCGATGAGCGTGACGTAACAGACAGTACTGGTACTCAAGAAAATTTACGTACGAATGTGCACTTTAAGCCGAATTATGCATTTTAGTATGGTTCACGAGATTCCGATACTCTTGAAGTATCCTCTGATGTCTTGTTTCTTTTGTTACATAGTGCAACATCTTTTAATGTTTTACACGTGCGAACATACGAGCTTCCTGTGTCATTGTAGCTGCGCATGAGCAGTGGCACATGTTATTTGGCGCTCTCTTGCAACTGCTGAAACAAATCAGTTTCTAACAGGTCGCGGGAAAATATTGCGTATGGTTGTTTGAAAGGTGTTACTTTCAAAGTAAATTTACTTTTACACAAGATGAACAATGTGCGAGAATGTACGATGAATTTCTTAAATCACAGAGCGTTTGGCTCTCAATTAAAAATAAACTCTTTGAGGACGACCATCTAGAAGAATTTTGAGCTCAGAAGATCAGAAATTTACGTCGTTATGAAAAATTTTACTGGCACATTTGTGTGATATATCTGAAAGTGTAACGTGCGCAGAAAAGATCAACATTATATGTGGAAGCTTACAGCTTATTAATCTTCAAGACCACGATTATATGTGAAAGCTTTGTTTTTCTTGTAGCAACACTATGTATTTTAATTTAAACCATTAACTTTTCCTATTTGTGTTTTCGCGCTACGTAAGAGTGATCTTGCTATTGGTTGACTACATCACGTGTACTATGCTGTCTTCGGCTGGCGAGATCACATGATACGGGCTATGACTGGCTTACAAAAGCGCGTCGCAATCTCGATTTCAATGCTTTGGAAAGTAACATCCAGTGTATGGTGGAATTCTAATTTATACCTTCATAACATGAAAATATGCAGCGTACATGTTGCTGAAGTGCCGGGGAATTCTACGTCTGCATATAAAACCATAAATATTCAAAGGACTGATAAGTTTTACAGTGCCGAGGAAAAGTATACTATCACTTAACACGGGAAAAGTGTGTTTTCAACCGGGAAATCCAGGCAAAATTCGGGAATTTTTTTTCCTTGTCCCAGTATACACCCTGAAAAAATCAGTTGCTTTGTTCATGGCATGTGAGGCTAATCTCTACGAGCAGACACAAGACAGAAAAAATTCTGTATTATGTTAGTTTGCATAGCCATCTTCCATAACAAAATTTCAGTTTTAGCAGCAAAACCAAACTAATTTCTCGCTATCCTTCATTACCTGAAATTATCCTCACACTGGCTACAAGGGATGCTGTGTTACCAACCAATGAGCAGTCCTGGTTAGCACTTGATTGCAGGTTTTAGGCAACCCAAACACATTCTAAACGAGAAATGAATTTTAAGATGAAAAATAAGAGCAGATGAAAAGGTCAATACAATGAGGGAAATGACAGCAAATTATCTAATGTAAACCAATCTTTGTGGTTATAAGTGCATAAATGATGGTGGATCGCATCTTGTGCCGTGTTAATGCCGAGTATGAAATGTGTAGCTCATTAGGAGTGAGTGAGTGAGTGAGTGAGTGAGTGAGTGAGTGAGTGAGAGAGAGATATATAGGATGCAAATACATCAAGAAATAAAGGTAGACAAGGAGTTGGAAGTAAATACGTTTTGGGCATGGTGTTGATTGCTCTGTTGGAGGAAACCAGCTACATCATGTGAAATGTCAACTATCAAGTAATTTTAGTGAGACTAGTAAACAATAAACAAGCAAGGCTTTGAAAAAATTGTATTACCAAATACAAAATGCTTACACTATGTCTTTGCTTCATAGTTGCATCCATCATGCATAACCCTTTAACATGTAGCTTCCTCCTCTGGCAGAAGGAGCCACCACTCTGTGAAGTTTGTGGCAGCCCTCAGTCTCAATGGAGATCTGCCCACCATACTCGCAGATGCTGATTTCAGTCTTAAAAGGGCGGTGAAATTCTGTAACTATCAGGCCTCATCCCTAAATTGGTAGGAAAGGGAGACAAGACTTAAATATATTATAAACTGCTTCGCATCTGCAGACAGCCTTTGTCTCCACCCATGAGATTGGCATGCTGGTAAGAAGTGTAGCCACCAACATAACGTTTCCCAACACTGAAGCACAGTACATTTCAATAATGTCACATTTTTTGGGAATCAGTTAGTGCATATCTTCATTCTATGCAAGTATAAATACAAAAGTATGCTAAAACTCTAGTTTTTACAAGTATTTACATTTCTTTAATATTAAAGTGTTTCAACATTAAGCCATTATCATAGGAATTAATCCTAAAAGAGAAAGCATATGTTGAAACACTTTAGCAATACCAATTGGATACAATGTGAACCCAACAGCACTTGCACATACCAAACGCCTATTGGTGCAAGGTATTGCGTCAAAGCTAATCACATGAAGTAAAAGTACAGACTGCCTTGTATGTGCCTACAGAACGACGAACGGTAAAGCTCTGCCACGTGACGTTAACTTCAGAGATCACATTGTCTGCAACAAATACATTTTTCCAAAAATAAGTGAACGTTTTGCAATCGTACACTAGTGTATACAAGGGCATCGCACAAAGTAGACATTTTGCTATATGACCACTTTATGCAATGTGTATACAAAGAACAAGAAAAATATGAAAAAGCGATAAATGCCAAAGTCAGTGTATATAAATTACTTGGAAGGCACTAGGGATATTCTTTTGTCTATTGCAAATCGGTGTGTAGTGCCTTGCAGTGCCTAAAATATTTTTGTACGGACAGCTTTGACTCTGTTTTTTATTGCTCATCTTAAATGTTAGGCATTGCTTTAGGCCGGGCAGGCAGTTGTTAGAATCTGTGTGGGCTTTTGTGGTGAAAGGCACAACACACTGACATGTAACATGATATACTAAAAATACCCCTAGTGCATCCCAATTAACATTGTTTATAGATTGGCTATGGCATTGCATGTATCTGTTCTTATAATTGTCATTCTTTATACTTTTGCATAAAAAGTATCAGCATATACACTTGTGTAGTTAAGATTGTGAAATGTTCACTTATTGTTCTTGGGAGAAAAAAAAAAACCTGTTCATTGCAAGACAGTGCTGTCTTTGTATGTTCGCGCTATCTGATAGAGCTGATTTCCTTATTGTTCCATGGCCACACACAGGCCAGTTTGCATGTACGGCATCAATAGCATTTTGGTAGGTGTAAGCTCTGATGTTTTCATATTGTATTGTGTTGGTATTGCTGGTGTTCCTCTGTGTGCTTTCTCTTTTTGATTTAGTTACTTTAAATGGAGCCTAATGCTGAAACATGTACAGACTAAAGGAAAATAATTACTTGTCATCTAGTCATTGTAAGTGCAGAATATAACAGCTATGTGCTGGAAAGTTTGTATCTATTGAATATAAAAATACAAATTCAACACTTGAGCTTAGAGAACACTAAAATCAACATGGCAGCTGCCCTTCTTGCCTCCGTCAGCCAATTGTGGCACAGGATGCGATCATCACCATGGTGTGAACATAACGCAAAAAACATTAAGCATGCAGCAATAGGAATTGTAAATGCCTGACAGACAGTGCAGTACTAAGCAAATCTTCACATATATGGCATAGTGAAGTTTTCAGGTTCCCCATCATTTTTTGCACCAAAAGCTCAAGCAGTTGCTTGGTATTGTTGCATTGTGAGGACATTTTCCTTGATTACTCATGTGAATGGTTCCATTCTCCCACAGGAAGGTCCTTGCTGAGTCTCAGCAAACACCCACTGTGCAATCAAGTACCTTTCCTCCCACTATGCTGGATCGTGCCTTGCAGATTGATGCAGCTATAGTCTGTCTGTAAACTCAAGAGCGAGCAGCGCTTTTGGTGGGGGAGTGGCCTTTCCCGGACGAACGCTGCCACCGGCCTACAGGGGCACCCAAAATGTGTTGCCTGTTACCTGTCTAGCGGTGTAGATCGGCGTGCAGTGATATACATCGTTTCTGTTCGTGGGATTTTAGTTGCCAGTGTCAGTCAGTTAAATTTGTACACTTACTGATATACTTCGATATCCGTAAGTGATGGATACTCGTCTAGAATTGCAAGAAAATGTGCAGAATACGAGGAAGAGACTCTGAGCGTTCAATCGTCTCTAATGTTATTACAGCGTGTATTAAAGAGGAGGTCCAAAAAGAACTGTTGGATAATATTACCATTCCCAATCAAAGGGCTGCAAATTATATGAACGTCAGCCTTGTCCAATAGGATGCATTAGGAACGAATGCGAAAATAAGCCGCATGGTTTAGTGAAATCGCCACGAAGGAAAACTAATAATCTTGGGAGGAAACCGATCGTTGTAGACAGTTTCAAAAGCACGTAAAACTTTTGATGATTATGGAACACTAAATCTCTATCTCGGTCACTATTCAACTGATTCGGAGACATATTGCTTTAAATATGTGCGCAATATCTATTCTAAACACTGCTGAAATTTTCTTCGAAATATGTACATCGATTCTGGACTTCTAACCAAAAAGCTTGACATAAGAGGTGCGTTCACATATTGATTTTTATTTTTTGATAAGAACTTTATTTGTTAATCTACAGCAAATCACTTCAAAATATTCCCCAGTGCGTACTATACACTTGTACCAGTGCTTTTTCCAATTCCCGAAACACTTTAGGAACTGTTTCTTCGGGATAGTTTATAGGTCTCTTAACTGTGCATTTTTAATCTCATCCAAGCTTGTAAAACTGCTGTCCTTTAAGACCTGCTTTGAATGTTTATACCACTTGTATGCCCTTGGTTCACTCATAACAGGCTCACCAAAAGCAATATTTAACATTTCTAAAAATTTCATGCACTTTATTCCATTCCTGTACCAAAATTTAATACAGATTCTCTAATCTGTTTTTGTACAAAACAAATAATCATTGATGCTACCAAAACACATGTAACCTTTTTGACAGCTAACAGAGTAAATACTCAATATGCATGACATTGTACACATACTTTTCAGACATGTTTACGAAGACAGAGACAAAGAAGTAGTGCAAATTGGACTAATACAAAACACAAAATTATAAATTTCTGCTTACTTTTTAAACTCTCTTCGTGTTGCAAGTCCTTCAAACAAAACTTCTACCTTTTAGTAGAAACACAGAGTAAGAAGAAGCCCTAAATTCTACAGATTGATTGCGTTATATGGGGTTCGTTTTCCGAATAGCAATAGTGGAACATACAGTACATTCACATGAACAGGCACTTGGTTCTATATTTGCAGTATAATCCTTACTTCCGTTCTTATCTTAATATTATTTACTCTATAATGTTGTTTTTCGGAAGAAGCTATCATTTTTTGTATCCTTTCTGGTCTTAATGCATTTGTCTAAAAATGAACGCAGCCAAGACGTATCTGCACACGGCATCGCCACAGATTTAAAGCGCGCGCCGCGGCAGGGCTGGCACTACGTTGTGGAACAGCCAGTAGAAGCGCCTTGTGACGTAGCTGGGTTGGCAGAGTGGGTACTCGCTCGCTCGCTCTTCAGTTTACCGACAGGCTATACCTTCTGCAGTTTGTGTCAGTGATTGACATCCATTAGCTCAGATTTTGGCACAACTTAGCATATTTGTTCTTTCTACGAATCTAATCAGTGAGCCAAGATATTACTGTTCTATAAGCTGTTTGGATTTTACATCCTGTTAAAGGGTTGGAATTTAACAGATTTTGGTTTTCATATCAAGAAAATAGTGTGTTTAGATACACAGAGTAATTTATTACTTCCTAATTTACCAGTGAATATTGATAAAATTTTATTTGTGCTTGCATCAATATGTGAAGGATTCAGAAGAATGTGAAGAGTAGTATCATTGACAAGGAAAAGGTTAATTGAATAACTCTTTTTATTCTTGTTCTAAAAGATACTCTGTCAAATGATATAATGAAAATAATGGGTTTTTTCACTCCTTTGTTATCAATTCATAGGCAAAAATGATTAACAAAATTCAAATGCTTACTTACCGTGTGTTCAGTTTCCCATCCATTTTGCTTTTAAAAACTGAAAGTAATGTGTAACAAAAACTAGATTAAATACGTTTCTTAGTATGCAGGCAAAAAATATATTTATCTGATGTCTTGAACTGATTGTATTGTTTATTTCTGCACAAATTGTGGAATAAACAATGTTGCACATGCATAAATGCAGTGTCATACCACTGCTCTCTTATTTCTGCAAGCTGGTGAACAATAATACTTTATACTGTCTATAGGTATGTATAGCTCAACTATTTTAGTAATTCTTCAGTTTCTGATTGAAGGAAAAGATGTTTGCCAAATTTACTTTACTGGATATTAAAACAGTGTGAATGTAGCTGTGAATGACATATTCTGACAGTTCAACTCAGCCTCTAAATAATACATGGGACAATATTTGTGATGAATGTGACCAGATATTGTTTTTAAGATTTTTTATATTGCTTTGGAATGTAGATATATGCAAGTTATTAAACTATGCCGAACAAATAATCCATGCAATCTGTTGAACTTCCTGAAAATAAATCTCTTAAAATTGAAAGCAGATGTTAGGTTAAAAACTATTTTTCTTCACCATCAGCACATTTCTGGACAAGTATGAATTTTTGCAAGTGTTTTATGTTTCTTGAAAGAGAGACAATTATTGTCCATTAAAAAACACTCTTTCAAGAAACATAAATTGTCCATTAAAAAACACTTTCAATTCTAACAATAGAACAGAGTAGGAAAAAATTCAATTTAAGAAGAGAAAGACAATTGCAGTGTTGAGGCTGTAGTAAATGCCAAAAGTGAGGGTAGTGGATTGTCAGATTATAATGTGATGAAGTACTATAATTGTAGAAAACACTGTCGTTGATAAACTAAACACTGCATTCAGTAGAATTCAGTCCGCCTCCGATAGCTGAGTGGTCAGTGCCACAGAATGTTAATCCTAAGGACCCGAGTTAGATTCCTTGCTGGGTCGGAGATTTTCTCCGCTCAGGGACTGGGTGTTGTGTTGTCCTAATCATCATTTCATCCCCATTGATGCGTAAGTCACTGAAGTGGCGTCGGATCGAAAGACATGCACCCGGCGAATGGTCTTTCCAACGGGAGGCCCCAGTCACACGACATTTACATTTTAGTGGAATTAGAGGTCACTATGAAACTGCATGCATGTGGCGAGCACAGCAGATTCTCCTGTGGCAAAGAAAAAAAATAGTGCACGAGAATGTAAAATGAGTCACAGTTCTCAAAGTTGATTTACTATCTAAGGAAAAATACTAGAAAATAAGTGTAGCAGGAATGGACAAGCTTGTTGATTTAATTAAAACTGAATTACTTAAGATATCAAGAAACAGATTCAAATTTGACGATTACAGCTGTATTAAATTTGCCTGGGACATTCAGTGTAACTGATTATGTTTGTGAAGCTCAAAAACTATTCAAAGAGAAGTGTTTTTAACAGAATGTAACCATAGCTGTGGGAAAAATTGAGTCTTTGGAACCATGAATTGGTAAAAATGTTTCATCAAAATGTTGAGCAGTCCAGAATTTTGTGTTATGAAGATGATGCTAGTACAGAAAGAAACTTACGTGAGACAGCAATGGATTTTATGCCTTTGAGAGCTCTACTCAGTTTTCATGTTAGAATGTACTGACTTAAAAATGTTTTTTCAAAATTTTGCTGAGAGACCTGATGTGTTTTGTGTGGTGCCAGTGGTACACACTTAGTGTGCATGTGCACTATACATAAAAATGTCATTTTATTGATTACTGGAGAAAATAAAGAAAACATATGTTAACAATGTTGGAAAAGGTAGATCGCTATTTGCCATAAAGATGACATTTTAAGCTGCAGACAGTAACACAGAAACTTTTTTTGCACATAAGCTTTTGGCCAGAGCCTTGTCAGAAAAAGAGAACCACCACCATTCGTCCATACAAGCAAGCACAAGTCATACAGACATAACTGCCAACTCTGGCAGCTTGGGCCAGAATGCAACTATCATATGGGATGGAAGCAGGAATCTGCAACTATTATGTGAGATGGAAGAAGTAATCTGGAGGAGGTGAGGAAGGGAAGCGATAGCAGTGTACAGGGAGGGAGGGGGGGGGGGGGGGGAAGGACTGCTTTCTGGTGTAGGTTTAGGGACTAGAATACCAGCAGGTGCAGCATCGGGAGGTTGTGGAGTGAAAAAAGAGAGGAACTGGGAATGATGGTCAGGTAACTCCCATGTGTGCAGTTCAGAAAAGCTTGTGGTGGAGGGGTATATACGGGTGGCTTGGGAAATGAAGCAGCCATTGAAATCAAGAATTTTACGCTCAACTGCATGTTGTGCTACTTGATCTTGGCTGCAGTTTGGCAGTGGTTGTTCATCCTGGTGGGTGGCTAGTCGGTGGTCATACCAGTATAAAAAGCTGTGCAGTGATTGCAGCAATGCTGGGAAATGTCGTGGCTGCGTTCACAGGTGGCTCGGTCCCTGTGACGAGACTGGAATAGGAAGTGTTGGGTTGATGGATTCGGCAGGTCCTACACCTGGGTCTTCCACATCGAGATGATCCTTGTGGCAAGGGGTTGGGATTGGGAGTGGCATAGGGATGCACTAGGATATAGTGAAGTTGGATTGGTGACGGAACAATACTTCAGGAGGTGTATGAAGGAGCTTGGGTTGGATGTCCCTCTTTTCAGAGCATGATGATAGGTAATCAAAGCTCTGGCGAAGGATGTGGTTAAATTGTTCCAGTCTGGGGTAGTACTGGGTGACAAAGGGGATCTCTCTTGTGGGTGGTTCTTCATGTCTGGTGGGGGTGTGAGCAGAAATGGCATAAGAGATCTGTTCGCAGACTAGGTTTTAGGGGGGAGCGGGTTATGCTTGTCTGTGAAGGCATTGGTGAGATCTTCAGTGTAATAGGCAAGGGAGCTCTTGTTGCAGTAGATATGCTGGCCCCAGGCTGGGTGGGAGGGCCTTACTGGTGTGAAAGGAATGAAAGCTGTCAAAATGCAGGTACTATTTATGGTTGGTGGGTTTAATGTGGACAGTTGCAGATGGAGCCATTAGAGAGATCAACGTATGCTGGGTTGAGGAGGACCAGGCGAAGCGGATGGGAGAGAAGGTGTTAAGGTTTTTGAAGGAATGAAGATAAGGATGTCCATATCATGAAGATAACAACGAACCTGAGCCAGACAAGGGGGCATTGTTGGAGGCTAGGAAGGTCTCTGTATGTCCCATAAACAGATTGGTATAGAAAGGTGGCCTGTGGGGTGTCCATGTCTGTACAGGGAATTTGTTTGCATACCTTCTGTTCAAAGTAGTAGTTGTGGGTTAGGATTTAGTTATATGATGAAAGAGGTAGTGGATTTGGAATCTGAAGGACAGTAGGAAAGATAGTATTCAGTAGTGATATTGATATATTTGGGAGATGACACCATCAGTGATGAGTAGGTATCCAGGAGGTAAAAGGGTAGGGATGGTAGAAAATTGGTGAAGAAAGTGGTTGATATCTTTAACTTGGGAAGCTAGTTCACGGGCAATTAATTGGAGGTGGTCAGTGAGGGATGAAATTCTTTCACCTGAGGGTGTACAGGATGTTTGGTGTTGTGGATTTTGGGGAGCATGTAGAAGGTGCGTGTGTGGGGTGTCGGAGGTGAGCAGGGATATGTATTCAGGGGAGTGGTTCTAGGAAGGGCTCAAGGCTTTAAGCAGGGATTGGAGATTGTGTTGCACTTCTGGGATTGGATCAATCTGGCAGAATTCGTGTGGAGGAGTGAGATAATTGGCAGAGGCCTTCTGCCAGTTAGTCACTGTGATTCATGGTGGAACCTTTGTCTGCAGGTAGGATGATTAGGTCAGGTTTTGTTTTCAGTTTATGTATGGCTGTATAGCCCGCGTCACCTAGGACAGCACTTTCCTACGCATAGAGGCGGAGCGGAAAGGAAGCGTGGGGGGATGAGAACTGTGCTGCACGTGTGGCACTAGAGAGCAGGCAAACAACTCCATGTTGCCGAACTGCGTTGCTGCAGACAACAGCTAGGCTCATTTGTGTCCGGTACACCGATTCACTCTGCATGACATCGGGAGGCGAGAACAGTTGATGCAGCTTTGTTAGGATGTGGAGTACAATTTCTCTCAAAATGAGGTCATTGAAACTGCTTGCAATAATTATTGTTTATTGCTATTTGAACTGCATTATAAGTTAAAATTTAATACATGACAAAATTAACTTCAAGCACAAACCTAAATTATTATGTTTGCTCTTGGTAACTGCTTCTACTACATAGAATTTTTAAAAATGTGTGAGGTGTTTATGCATATGTCTTTGGCTATAGATAAGTGTAATCACTGCGTGTAAAAGATAGTTAGTGCTAGAAAATACTAATGTAAGAGACTATTGTAAAAGTGGTCAGTAAGTTGTCATCTTGTTTGCTGTAAACAGGCATTATGAGTGTACGCTAATGCTTTCGACAATAGTGACCGACCGCATTAGTAATCTATTGAACAAGCAACAATCACCCATCATCTGGGAATAACTCCAGGGAATGCTGACCAATAATATCAGAAATCACCGTTATCTCGACAAGTAACAGTACTATCTTTTTAGGGCCGTATCCAGTTCGTGCCTTTAAAATGACAGGGGTTTACATGTGGAAATCGCACTTCTGACAAATTTGTCCAGCTGCATTCTCGTATGTTATTAGAGCATACAACAAGGTGGGAGAAGCATAATATCTATTTGGGCAATATGTTGAACACTATAGTCTGCATTATAAAAAAGATACCAAGTCCTAATCAAAAAGGCTAGGAAGTTCTCATTATTGTCTATGCAACTTACATGTTGACAAACATGTCATTTAAAGCACAAGTCTTTAAAACTAAGAAATATTATTACCTTTTTCCAAAGGCTACATCGTAATACCACTGTCATTTGTATTTGAGTGTGTTTCTGAACACTCGGATTGTAAATTTCTTTCTGAAGCTTCTTAGCATGCCACACAGACTGTGCCCGCACTGCAGGTGGGATGTTGTCTACTGCCTCATGCACAAGTGATTCAGTGTATATTATCTTGAATGTTTTTTTTTAGTTTTTTTTTTTTTTTTTTTTTTTTTTTTTTTTTTTTTTTTTTTTTTTTTTTTCCTCCCACATAGCCTTAAAACCCATTGCCCAAATTAATTCCGTGTGCCCACACTGACTGTGACTCATGGGTAAACTCAGAACTGTGCAACCCCATGCATGTGCAAGGAAGTCAAATTTATATGTTCTGTCATGTGACCTGTATAAATTAACGAGCTGCAGGAGATCGGCATGAGTCTGGAGTGTACTGTGCATACTATTTTTATTTTTAAGTTGGGGAAAAATATCCACTTTTCTGGTGTACTTGGTGTTTTCTCTGTAACAGTTGAATTATAACAGGCAGTGACAGACTACGGAGCAAGGTGAGTCACGTCACGAAACTGACAGCTTCATTTCCGAATGGGAGCCACTGCTGTTTTTCTTACGCATAAGTACAAGTTTATTCTCAGAAACAAAACCAGAAGAATAGTCGGCATGTAGAATAATTATCTGAGAACCTATTCTTATGAGAACTTTAAAACCATCAATACCGTCACTCATTTTCCAGCAGATCTTCCTCGAATGGTTCTAACTGTCCCATGTTTCAAGGTAATACACTGTTGAACTACCTCCTCTCGTATCGTGAATCTTTATATGGGATATAACTAGTGCTGCACCTATGTCACTTCTTTGAACTAGAAACTCTCTTAACATATCTGGAACCAACATCTTTTAAAATTCTTTACATTGACGAAGCACTTACCTTTGAACTGAATTTTCTCGTGCGTAACTGTAACCCGTTTTTGTTAAGTTGGGCATTCATTGTTCACATGGAGCACTTTAAATCATTGTTGTTAAATTATCAATTTATGTTTATAGGTTCCTTGTGATTTTGATGCTTTCCGCGTGACATGAAACCAGCTTCTTCTATGGTTCCTGCAGCTATGACACTTGTTTACAGCTCTCTTGCTGACACCACACAGTTCTGGAGTCCGTTCTTGTCTTTAAATGTCAACAGTTGGAAACCTGCTTTCAAATTCACATTTGAAAAAGTTAAAAATGCGGTAAATATTCCCCCTCGCTTGCTTGTGAAGCACTTCAAATTTATTGCTGTCACCTGGCTTTTTTTCAAATTGAACTTAAACATTTACAGGTACACATTCACAGCCATACTGCTCCAAGAAAAAAAGGAAACAAAAAAATGACAGTTATTTGAATAATTAAGATGTCACAAAGTACAGTAATGGTGCAACATGTAGGAGTGAGGTTCTTGCTTTCTAGCTGTAAATATCTGATAGCCACTCGGAAAGAGAATGAATATTTATTTGTTGCTAGTGGAGGAGGATGCACAGAACGGATGAAAATTGGCCCGCATTCTTACATGATGCGAACTTTAACATTGAGTTTCCTTTGTTTAAAAGAACTTACGTCATATATTGTTTGTAAAGGAGCAGGCAGGGAATGTGTGTTGAGCCATTGTGACGAGTGTTTGTCAAAAGTACAGCAGTGGGTTTTGATTGAACAAACAGAAGTAGTCCAATGCTAGAGCTCAGCTGGGGAGTTCATTGATAAGTTAGTGGGGACAGCTGAACAAGTTAACCTCATTCATACATAGCCAGGTCACAAGCCTTACTTCTTAGAAATTCGAAGGGAATGACTTCCATAAACAAAGCAGTCATTTCATTGGGTTTCAGTGAAATTACAAGAGGTGGTTCAAGGCTACTGCTACAGATTTGTTCAAGGAATGAAAAATTTGTTTTTGAGGTCTTTGTGTCATGTCTTGATGATATTCATCATGATGTCTGCTATACAAGATAAATAAGTTAAATTTCTAGAAGGGAGATACCCACATACAACATTCCTGCTTCATTGATGGCTGCACTGGACAGCATGAAAATAAATATAATTTAATGAAACTGTGCCTGCATCAGAAGGATTTTAAACTCCAAACTTATTGATCATTTTTTGCAACCAGTCATGGGAAGAGAGAGAGTGATGGGACACGGGGTACTGTAGTCTGTAGCTAGGAAGGAAAGTCTATGGCAGCATTTGAACAGTCAAGTAACAACTACTAGGACATTGTCCGCAAACAGCTTTTCCATGCCATTTCTCCTCACAACCCCAATCCTGCCACAACCCCCAAAAACCAGCCACTGTAACAGCTGAACCATATCCTTCGCCAGGTCTTTGATTACCTATCATCGTGCATTGATATGAGGCACATCCTACCCGTGATGCTTACCACCCCTCCTAAAGTGGTGGTCTGTCACCCATCCAACCTCCACATCATCCTAGTCCATCCCTATGCCACTCCCAAACCCAACCTATTACCACAGGGATCACATGTTTGTGGAAGACCTAGGTGCAAAACCTGCCCAATCCACCCACTCAGCACTTCCTATTCCAGTCGTGTCACATGTTTATCCTACTGCTTCAGGGGCCAGACTATCTGTGAAAACAGCCATTTCATTTACCAGCTCTGCTACAATCATTGCACAGCGTTTTACATTTGTATGACTACCAACTAGGTGTCCATCAGGATGAATGGCTGCCGCCAAACTGTTCCAAGAGCAAAGTAGACCACCCTGTGGCACAACATGCCGCTGAATATAACACACTTGATTTCAATGGCTGTTTCACTACCCGAGCTATTGATCTACATCCATACTCCGCAAGCCACGTGATGGTGTGTGGCGGAGGGTGGAGGGTACATTGAGTACCTCTATCAGTTCTCCCTTCTATTCCAGTCTCGTATTGTTCGTGGAAAGAAGGATTGTCGGTATGCCTCTGTGTAGGCTCTAATCTCTCTGATGTTATCCTCACGGTCTCTTCGCGAGATATACATAGAAGGGAGCAATATACTGCTTGACTCCTCGGTGAAGGTATGTTCTCGAAACTTCAACAAAAGCCCGTACCGAGCTACTGAGCATCTCTCCTGCAGAGTCTTCCACTGGAGTTTATCTATCATCTCCGTAACGCTTTCGCGATTACTAAATGATCCTGTAACAAAGCGTGCTGCTCTCCGTTAGATCTTCTCTATCTCTTCTATGAACCCTATCTGGTACAGATCCCACACTGCTGAGCAGTATTCAAGCAGTGGGCGAACAAGCAAGCGTACTGTAACCTACTTCCTTTGTTTTTGGATTGAATTTCCTTAGGATTCTTCCAATGAACCTGTCTGGCATCTGCTTTACCGATGATCAACTTTATATGATCATTCCATTTTAAATCACTCCTAATGTGTACTCCCAGATAATTTATAGAATTAACTGCTTCCAGTTGCTGACCTGCTATATTGTAGCTAAATGATAAGGGATCTTTCTTTCTATGTATTCGCAGCACATTCACTTGTCTGCATTGAGATTCAATTGCCATTCCCTGCCCCATGCGTCAATTTGCTGCAGATCCTCCTGCATTTCAGTACAACTTTCCATTGTTGCAACCTCTCGATATACCACAGCATCATCCGCAAAAAGCCTCGGTGAACTTCCGATGTCATCCACAAGGTCATTTATGTATATTGTGAATAGCAACAGTCCTACGACACTCCCCTGCGTCACACCTGAAATCATTCTTACTTCGGAAGACTTCTCTCCATTGAGAATGACACGCTGCGTTCTGTTATCTAGGAACTCTTCAATCCAATCACACAATTTGTCTGATAGTCCATATGCTCTTACTTTGTTCATTAAATGACTGTGGGAACTGTGTCGGAACGCCTTGCGGAAGTAAAGAAACACGGCATCTACCTGTGAACTCGTGTCTATGGCCCTCTGAGTCTCATGGACGAATAGCGCGAGCTGGGTTTCACACAATCGTCTTTTTCGAAACCCATGCTGATTCCTACAGAGTAGATTTCTAGTCTCCAGAAAAGTCATTATACTCGAACATAATACATGTTCCAAAATTCTGCAACTGACAGACGTTAGAGATATAGGTCTATAGTTCAGCACATCGGTTCGACGTCCCTTCTTGAAAATGGGGATGACCTGTGCCCTTTTCCAATCCTTTGGAACGCTACGCTCTTCTAGAGACCTACGGTACACCGCTGCAAGAAGGGGGGCAAGTTCCTTTGTATACTCTGTGTAAAGTCGAACTGGTATCCCATCAGGTCCAGCGGCCTTTCCTCTTTTGAGCGATTTTAATTGTTTTTCTATCCCTCTGTCGTCTATTTCGATATCTACCATTTTGTCATCTGTTCGACAATCTAGAGAAGGAACTACAGTGCAGTCTTCCTCTGTGAAACAGCTTTGGAAAAAGACATTTAGTATTTCGGCCTTTAGTCTGTCATCCTCTGTTTCAGTACCATTTTGGTCACAGAGTGCCTGGACATTTTGTTTTGATCCACCTACCGCTTTGACATAAGACCAAAATTTCTTAGGGTTTTCTGCCAAGTCAGTACATAGAACTTTACTTTCGAATCCATTGAACGCCTCTCGCATAGCCCTTCTCACACTACATTTCGCTTCGCGTAATTTTTGTTTGTCTGCAAGGCTTTGGCTATGTTTGTTTGTTGTGAAGTTCCCTTTGCTTCCGCAGCAGTTTTCTAACTCGGTTGCTGTACCTGCACTGCCAGCTTTTCTGAACTGTGCAGGTGAGAATTATCATCACAACACATTCTCTGCTCCTGTATTTATCATCAAATTAAGGTAATATACTGCCCAGACCCCTCCACCCAACAATTTCCACCCTGACTGTCCTAACAGTTTCCACCCCGTCTGTCCTATCATCTCCCCATTCTTGTCTCCCACCCTGTTTATTTGCAGCCCTGTGTCAATGCATCCGCTCATCTTTCTCCACTCCTCTCCCTGTTTCACCACCTCTCTGTCCCACAACCTTCTGACTCTCCACCTGTTGGCAGTCTAGTCCCTGCACACTCAACTGGACAGTGTTCTCTCCCCCCACCCCCTCCTCATTGCTGCTTGCATCCCACATGATGCATTCCAGCCTGAGATGCTGGAGTTGGGGTGGTGTTGTTTTGTGTGTGTGTGTGTGTGTGTGTGTGTGTGTGTTTACTGACAAAGGCTGTTTCCGAAAGCTATACATGTCTTTTTCAGTTGTGCCTGTCTTAACTTGATGTGTCTTCTTTATGTAACTAGCAATAATCTTTTCCTACATTGTTGAAAAATTACTACTGCTATTCACGTTTTGCAAAGCCAATGTTACTGATATTCACTTTAAACTTATATCTGAAGGAATGGTTGTGTCAACTCATCAGACTTTGCAGAATCACATGAAAAACCAAATCTTCCAGGAACAAGAACTTTCTCTAACTTCCAACCAATATGAGACTTGAGTATAATTGAGGCTAGAAAAATATAGTAGTGATGCAAAACCAGCTGTCACATTCAACCTAATGTAACAATAAGCAAACTCTTATTTGTGAAACTATGATTTATATTCTGGGTGTTTTATAGCTTGAATTTAATTATTTTCATCTACAAAGTAATAAACAGAGTAGTGAAAAACCCATTACTTTTTCTCGTTTGGTAGAGTACATCTTTGAAAAGAAGAGTAAAAGGAGTTAATCACCCCTTTCAATAATATTGCTCTTGGTGCTGTTCTCAATATTTGTTTTAAAAAATTTGAAAACTGTGATTAAAGATTTTTCCTGGCTGTGTGAAGTTTCATGATGTATTTGTTCACATTTCTTTGAACTCTTTGCACATTGACAAATACACAAATTCCATATTTGTTGCTATATAAGGAAGATATAAACTATTTCATACTTATGAATGCATTGTATCTTCGGCTTAACAAAAAGCTGTGAAATTCCAAAAACTTTGGCCAGTTTTAAAACCCAAATCATTTTGGATATTGCAAAAATATTTTGAATTCTTATTTAACTCTATTAATGGAACAAATATAAGTTATACCAAAATCTGAGACCATGACTGTTATGGGGTGGGTAAACTTTACATGGAATGATTCTTCAGTCAGCATAGTGTGTGTTTTGGGAAGCTCATACTGGTTGAGGTGACATTGAGTAACCATCTACGCCTACACAGTAACTGTATTCATCCTGTGTATCAGTACTTACAGTTAATCCATAACTACTGTAATTCATATCATACGGTACAGTACAGTCACAGCTAACACAGTGACAATTTGCATTTGCTTGGGTGGCTGGAAACTACTGTTGCAAACAGTGTTGTCAAACCTGTCACACCCCTCTCCAATACAGTGACAGAATGGTGAGCTTTGGTATTTTACGCAAAGCTCAGTGTTATCAAATGTCAGTCTGAATCAGATTTCTTTGTCTCCTTCTGGTGATCGGTTAATCATTTCCAATACTAACAAGAAATGGTTTTACATTGGTTGATATCGGATAATTTTGAATATTACTCACAATTTATTTCATATTAGTGGTGAAAGGTAGTTTAGTTTTCCATAGTCTGAAATAGAATATGTATTTCTGGTAAGTGCTCTTTTCCATTTTAAGTAGATGGGTATGTAGATATGATTCTTAATGTTTCTCGTACATATTTTTAAATGAATATTTTAGGCAGAAAGTAATCCATAATTATTTCATTTAGTGTATAGTGATGGGTTTCTGCAGTATCGTGTGATGCAGAAGCTTTGTAATACACTTGTCTTGATGTGATGTGAGGGACATAAAAGCTGCTGAGTCACAAGTAAAAGCATAACATTTTGTAGAGTGATTTCTGATTATTATCCATATTATGTGTGCTGCATGTATTAAGTCATCCTGTCACTCGTGTTAGGAGAATTACGTTTCCACATCATGTTTCTTGTGCTATGATTGGCTGATAGAAGCAAACTGAATTATGGCTTAGTGAAGCTGAAATGCTGAGTGTAATAATATGTTCACCTCGTCAAGACAGGCAACATCATCCAAAGTGTGGAATGAAAGACGACCTATGTAAGTCAATAAAACTGTAAGCATTATATGCTTCTTGATAACAAACCCAGTATGGTATATACATGGGTTTTTCAAATTTGTATAGTATTGCGAAAAGAATAAAACCTGTTGCTGTCCAGTGTATTTGAATTACACTACAGGTCCAGCAGCCATCTATTGAAGAGAGCCCACATTTTACAGATCAGGATGTCCAATGCTACTGTTCTATTTTTTGATGAGCCCAGTATTAGATACATAGTCAGTGTATATTACGAAGACTTGACATGCTGTCAGATGGGGAAATGAGCCAACTGAATTATTGAAATGTCTTATTACAGTCTAATGTACTCACACCATTTCTGGCTTTGTTCAGTTACAAAACATGGTAGTTGATGGAAGGAAAGTAGCCAACTCCACCTTTGGGCATTGTTAGCTTCTCATCTATAAAATGCACTTCATGTTGTGTATTGAGAACAATGGTTGTGATGACACACTCAAGCATCTAAATATTGGGAACCCCCCCCCATGGCCATATGTAGTTTTTTGGTGGCTACATTCTATGTGTGTGGACCAACACTTTCCTGTAATTCCATCTCACGTTAATTTCTTCATTAAGTGAAGAATGAAATAAACAAGTACGAACTTGCAAAATGTTATGTATCCCTTGCAGATTTCTGGCAGTAGACAAAAGTGTTGTAAGCAGTCTTGTCAGCATTTGGTGTGAAATGTGATGGCTGGAATGAACAGTATGTCACTAGCGTTGGCAGTAGCCAACCAGGAAACAGCAGGTAGAAAAGTGTTGTAGCAGTTAGTGAAAATACTTTCTCGAGTCTCAGTGTAAGTGCAACTGTACCACGCACAGTATATTTTAAAGTTTATTGTTGTCATGAAATGCTGTTGTCAATAACTAGACCTTGGGCTATTCCACGGTGTTTGTGCCCTTGTAAAGGTTTAAAGTGGAGAAAGGCTTTTTTGCCACCTTTGCTAAATTAGGCAGCCCAAAACCATTGTTCTTCCAACCATACATAATAGGCCTCTGAAAACACATCCAGTAAGCTGGCACTACTAGATTAATCTGTGGGCTCCATTTATTCGGGAAAAAACATTTGGTGTGAACATAAATTCTGTTCTAATTGCTGGCCCCATAGTGCCAGAGAAGAAAACACATCCTATTTAGTTAAGTTTCTGGTCAAAGCAGATTGGTGATACTACAGACTCCATTACACCCCTTGTTTTGAGGCATGAGGAGCAGATTGTCTACAGTTACTGAATTGTGATTCATGTGTAAATGTTTGACCTAAGGACGATTGTTCTTTGGAATTGTTTCATCGTATTAGTCGCCATGTGTACAGGGCACATTTGTCATCTGTTCTGCTATTTTAAAGTAAGACTGCTGAACCCACCTCATATTTTTTGTTGAAGCTGTTCTTCGTGTAAATATGGTAAATGAGTGTCTAGAAATGTTTCTTATGTACATGTTGACACCTCTTTGTTGGTGCTTTTTTCTCTCCTGGTAATTTTATATAGTTGCACCAAAAATCTTGCATGTGCAGCCATTTGAAGACTTGTTGAAGCACATTCTTCAGCCATCCTACTACATTAATGATGTTGAAGGCTACAAAGAGCAATCTTCCAATGTTAGGATACAGGTATTTTTGGTATAATGGCATTACAAACTTTTGCCCATCCACTGAGCAAGATAATGCAATGATAAGACTGGACTCCCATCTGAAAGGATTTGAAGTTCAACTTCTACCGTATCTTCCTTCGCCGTCGGCGTTGTCGTGGTTACCGTGAGACACCGTTATACCAAGAGGAAAGGCGCGTCGATCTGAGAGCATGAGATATGATGACCTTAAGCCATAGACAACACACAACGGTCACGGTAGCACCTGATTCCGGAATAGCTGCAGTAGTTAAGATCTACGAACTATCCCCTGTTGACCAGGTCCCCAAAACTTAACTCGTAACGAGATCCCTTCAAAGCAAATTGTCATACGATCGTCTATAAAGGCTTCGTACAACGAGAGTACATGTTACGGTTTATGGAATAATAACAGATACGACCAAACTGTCTTGTCTCTTCTGCTTTATTTAACATAACTTCGTTCGCAGTTTCATTTCGCATTCACCACTCATTCACCGAAACCCTTTGATGAACAGTTTTGGTTGCATAACACCAACAGTCAATGATAATGATACAGCTTTTCTCCTTTTTATAAATTGAAGTCTGCTCTCCGTGATATAATAAAAAAAACCGGTCTCAATACCGCGTGCCTCGTGAGACGCGAATAGACTTATCCTGGAATTGACCGCCCTGTAGGTGTACTCAATTTAATGACCACACTACACTGTCCGCTATTTCGTGTAACTGAATGTCCATTTGTTAGTCTGATTATACACTGTAGCTATTAAAAATTCGCCCCTATATTTTTCACAACGCACAAATAGCACTTCGTTACTGGTTTTCTTTTTTTTCTTCTAAGAGTAAACGGGGAAAAAAAAAGACGCCGTATCATCGGCTTAGTCGATATAAAGCAAAACACCTTAATGTGCCCAATTTCACCTCTTCTTACAGGATCGGCCACCTTAATCATTAATTCATTACATACTACTTCCAACAACGCCAAACAGGCATCGCCGTTATATTTTAACTGTATTCAAAAGCATGCCACTACTACTATGACCGACCAAATCACATCAAACCGCGCGGCGCGCGTTTCCAACGACAACTCTACGCTATTCAAGTTCCGTCACAGCTGTCTCGACTCGTAATGTTACAAACTCCCCATCCAAATTTAAGTTTTCTGTTTGCCAAAAGTGCCAGTATTCAGAGAAGGAAAAGCACAATTACTTTTCCTGTTCTTATCCAATCTGGACCTTTGCTCAGTGTCTAATGACCTTTCAGTTCCTTTCTTATTGCTTGCAAGATATGGAATATATTTATATAAGTTACTTGTGACCCAGTTTGTTTGGGAGATCCATGTGATGCAGCTACAGTGATTCTTCCTGTGTGTCAGATCTAAATGCTAATTCAGCGTTAGAGTAGATATATGCCCTGATTATTGAAGAGGCCCAGATTTGAAATGTAAAGCAATGGATACTCCAGGTTGCAATATCAACAATGACACGTCGAGTTACAGACAGGCACCATGGGAAGACCATACATTTAGCTTTTGGCCAAAGGCTTCTTCATAAACACACACACACACACACACACACACACACATACGACAGCCATTTCTGACAGCTTGGACCAGATTGCAGCTGTTACATGGAATGAAAGCAGCAATCTGGCAGGGATGGGTAAGGTGAAGGGATAGCAGGATATAGGTGGGGTGGAGCATTCAGGGACTATTTGGAGGCATAAGACTGCCTTCAGATGCAGCATTGGAAGGCTGGGGGTCAGGAGGGGGGGGGGTGGATTTTAAGAATGGGTGAATGGCTAATTGGCTGCTGTTATTGGGCTTAAGAGTGAAAAAACTGATATATTAAGTGTGTAAACAGGTGGATGTATCAGTAGCTATGAGTGCTGCTCAAGAGTGCTGTGTGTGTTTGCAGTAGAGGCTTACTACGAAGAATTGATAATTTTGTTGGACCTCAGTGCACTTTTCACTGAGTTTATTCCCCAGATTCCTCTGCAGTCTTTTAACTCAGTCACCCTTTGGATGATACTTCCAAGCCACCTACAATAAAACAAAGAAACAAAGTGATAGTGAAAAGCAAACCATATCCTAGAGAATATTTCTCTGCCTGAACTGAGTGCCTTAATACAGCTGAAAGAACACGGTTCCACCAGGATGGTACAAGAAGATGTACTGCTGCAATGTCAACAGATTTGCTTAGACACATGGACTGCACTTCTGGATGTGTCTTTAATTCTATTCTATGAGTTTTTGAAATGAATACTGTAATTGTGCAGCAGTATTGCAGATGTCTACACAGCCAAATCACCTGACTCTTATAGCCCACCCCGAACATTCACTGCAAATGAATATTCTTTGGGAGCACACATGGCTTCTCATTAGGACTAGATGGACAGCAACAGATGGTCACCTTTTTGCCTACTCTTAAGAATGCTGTGTGTGTACAACACACAACAAAATACAGGCTTTTGGCAGTTTGAGCATTAAAACACGAGATAATGAGAACTCATCGCTGATTGAAATTCTGCATCTAGTGTATCACAAAAGAGTAAACTTTGTTGCATGACTCATCTTTACAGGTGCTGTGTGCATGTCCCTTATAGAGGACACACGTCATTACTTTCACAGCATGTGCACTGATAAATAAGAGGAAGAACATTGTTTATGCATGGTTGGGCTCCAGCACTAATTAGATACACCTTTAGACACAGATTCTCATCTTGAATGGCAAATGTCTAGATAGGGGAGACCAGTTAATGGCCTACATGTTACCTCTACATCAATCCTTTGGATTGTTGCATGTTAGCTTACACAAAAGATGTGGATGTGCCCAGTTTTTGTGGAAAAGTCTAAAATCATTTGACAATATCTGTGATTATGCCACCCATACCTGACAGGTGTATGTCTAATGTGGAAATGGAAGTCGAGATCAACATTAAACATATTACTTGTCAGACATGATTAAATAAACTTTTTACTGTTCTTGTGTGAAGAGTTTATAGTCTGATCCATGAATGATGGCGGTTAGTGCATGTTGAGGCACAGACAGGGATTGCATTGTTGACAATTCTAGGTGACAGTTGCGGTACATTCACATGCTTTCTGCTGAAAATTCTCTCTTGCTTACGTACGCAGAATTTATCACTTACCAGCACAGTCTACTTGGAATCAAAATTCACTAAACAACTCGGTACGATCACATTTAATGGTCGCATTAGCTACAGCATTCATGCAGAGCGCTCAGAAATACTGAACATTCATTGGCTGTCAGAGTACACGTGATGTAGGTGTGCAGAACAAGTCTAATCATGACCGCCATCGTTCGTGACTCCAACTATGGAATGCAGTGTGTGTGTGTGTGTGTGTGTGTGTGTGTGTGTGTGTGTGTGTGTGTGTTAGGGAGGGGGCTAGTAGCAGGGTCATGGTGTTTTTGTGAGTAGTTCATGTGTATGATGTGCAGTGATGGTTGCAAAGACTTAGTGGAGCTGAAAACAGATTGTAAACTTTTTTTGTTTTTCTTCCCCCATTCCTACCCCAGGGTTGAAATAACTGCATTTGTGCCGAGGATATGCGCTCTGGTGATGGTCCAGTGCTGCCAGTACCTGCCTTTAATGCACAGCAGAAGAGTGCAGCTTCTTCAGGTACCATTTCAGATATGCTGAGAGTCATAACCAGAAGAGAAGAAATAATGCTCAGCTGCACTGGTCTTGGAATACCATACTACTTATAGTTGTGGAACATCACACTGCATAGCTAAGATTGCAGCATTATGTTCCACATATATGATAAAACTTATCCTTGAGCCAGTAGTAATCCTGAGTTTTATATCATTTCTCTCTGTGTATGGTTCTGACTTCAGTTGTGATGGACTGGTATCTAAGCCAACAGTGTTTGCATACACCCAGTTGGTGTCTGCAATTACCTGTATGGCTTTCTGGTCTATGCCAGAGTGCAGTATCCGGTGACGTGTTTTTGTGGGTATATCCCCTGATGGCTGTCATTGCAGCACCCATCATCACAGCAACAGCAGCCGCCGCCACCACCATCTCAGCAGTCGCAGCAGCAGTCACAGCCACAGGTTCTGCCACAGCCACCACCTCCACCACAGCTGCCACAGCAACAACCACCACCACCGCAACCACCTAAGCAACAGGCAGCACAGCAGCAACCGCTACAGGTACCACCACCTCCACCACCACCACAGGAACAGTCACAAATGTCACCTGCGGCACCGGTTAAAAATGAACCTCCGGGTACACCAGCTGCTGGTCCTCAGATGGAAGTTGATCCTGATAAACCAAATGATGGAAGTGAAGTTAAACCAAAACCCTGGCAGAAGAAAAGATTTCCTGCTTGTGAGTAAATGATTTTTATGATACTCTTCTTAGAATCCTTAGTTAAGTAATCAGATTACCTGAACTGTTTGTGAAGTCTTTTTGAGCCCTTTTAAAGTACCACTTCTGGTTGGTTTATTCTGTTGGTGAGAGTTGCGGTTGAAGCCATGTGCAAGTTAACGTGTACTTCAGTTCCACAACTTCTTTGATTTGTGTAGGTTGAGTGGTAGTGAAATACTAAAAAGTTTATGAAAAATTTTTTATGGCATGGGAGAACTCCCAGCTGATAAAAACGTTATTCCAATCTTATCCCTTGTTTCAATGTAATACTTTGATACATGATTTGAAAAAGTCTCCAAATTCACTCTCTAGAACACTTTATTTCAGTGTAACTGTTTTGGGCCAGCTGTCCATCTTCAGGTGTATTACAAAAAATATGTAACTTCATGAAGACGAATATGTTTAGTTTTGATAAAGGTAGTTTGAATTTGGTGGACATTGTCACCTTTCTTACATGCAATTAATTGCACTTTTAAGTGTGTGCTATGCTTTATACTGAGCATCAGTATGAAAAGAATGACATAGAAGAGTAATGATTAGTTAAATGTTTCATTAAAAGTGACTTCTTGTTTTTGATAATAGTACTTACTGCCACAAATTCGGACAGTACACAACTTTATTTACTACGCTGTAGTAATGGCTACACGTTCTTGTAGTTTGGTGGGGCAGCTGGAGATATACAGTTAGACTGGCTGTAATATTTGAAGTTTGATGTCACATTTGCATATTTTAATAAATAGTTAGTGAGGAATATTGCAGCATCATAATAAATTCAACTACGGTCCTACCTAGAATTAAGATTTAGGCAGTGTGTCCACTTGCACCTTTACTTTGGCTTATAGTCACCTCTAGTCACCTGTTCCACAGTCGAGAATAAATTTTGTAGAGCTGCAATTAAAGCCATTGGGCATTTGTTGTCAGAATAAAAATGCTGGGTTGTCTCTGTGAAGTTACCCTATGTGGGAGGGATAAACTGCTGACCGTGATTTTTTTTTTTTTTTTTTTAAAAAAAGGTCAGTCCTATCCTGACAATACTCTTCTGACTCAGAATGTAATCATGCTGTCTGAACAGCAAACACTAAACACATTGTCTTCAGTAAGGGTCGTCACCATATACTAGAGATCAGAAACATAGCGAGTACGAGTCTAATGTTGCAGGTTTTGTACTTCACAAATGAAGGTGCCCCTGTTACATCAGTGCTAACAGGCCTCCTTTGTTCCTGCTGTAGTATGGCGAGCATGACGAGTAATAATTGTGGCACTGCAGTTGCTTCATACTCATTGATACAGTCTCTTACTGAAGCATGCAGAATTGTAAGGCTAGTCATGATGTATTCTTACCATGGAAGATGAGTGCACCAGTATCTTGCTGCTGTAAAGTAGCACTGACAAGGCGAAATGGCTGATTGTCAGTAACAGGAAGGCTTTTAACAAAGTCATTTTTGTTAGAGACTGGAAGGTGCCAGATGAAAATTAATTTATGCAAAGTTCTATTGGAGGAGGAATGACATCCGGAACAAGTTTCATGCTGTAGCCCACAATTCAGATGTAAAACACACAAATTTTGCCCAGTGCAATCACAATGGTTGTATACTTATTTATTCCACCTCTGCAGTGAGAAAACACATGCAGAGTCCAATGGAAACTGGCCACTTAGCAATGTCACTTTTATAACCCTCTGACAGAAAGTACACTATTTTTGTATTCATTTGGTCATGGTAACTTCCTTTTACAGGCTGTGAGTGAGCTGTGTAGCGTATCTCATTAATTTTTTATTTCAATAATTAATCACCATTTAGAGATTTCACTTCATCCTCTTGTCATGTTTTCTGGTACTGTGATTACAGGCTGTGTAACGGATCGAAAGTGGTTATATGTCATGGTAATTGTTAGACTTCTCTAATATTAAAATAAAGTTTACAGCAGTCATCAAAGTTTCATCTACATAAACGCATGTATAAACAAAACAATATTCACTGCTAACTGATCAGTCATTATATTGGTTTATAATAATCGTCAAGCCTAATGGTTGATTCTGTCATTTAGACAAGTCACACATTTTGTGGCATTTAACCTGCATTTGATAATGGCTATAAAGTGCAAATCATGATTCTGCGAAATAAATGCCCGCGAAAGGCAAAGATCCCGAGTTTGGGTCTCGGTCCGGCACACAGTTTTAATCTGCCAGGAAGTTTCATATCAGTACACACTCTGCTGCAGAGTGAAGAATCTCATTCTGGAAATGAACAGTAGTTTAAATTTAGTGGCAAGAATTTCTTTCAAAATGGTTGCAGGAATGCAGTGAGTCTGATTATACTTGGGAACTGATGTACTCGCTCTCATTTCTGAGCAAGCCTAATTCACTTGAACCTGACAAGACTCAGCTGATGAGTGGGCTGTGGTGGGGCCAAATGAAGTGTCTGCGGGCACATGGACGGTGATTGTAGAGGTGCTAGCGAATCGTACCCTGACACTACTCCTCTGACATGGAATGTGATGGTGCTATGTTGAAAAGCAGACACTAAACACAATAGCTTTCTCCTTAAAAAGAATTTTAAGACTTTTTTCTGCTCCATAGCCAATTATGAAATATGGTCTTTTCAGTAGTTTCAAACATTGCATGAGGATGGAATTTGCTCTTGTCTGCATTTAGAATTTTGTTACTAGTTAAAAGAAAACTTTCAAACCGTAGCTCCTTTGGTCATAACATCACGTTATATGCTGAAATGCTTGTGTAATTCTATTTGGCTGTACTACCAGTGGACTTGGTCAGTCTCCAGATTGTCATTTTGTCCTTCCACGGGTGACACCACCGATTTATGTATATTTCATGGCACCAAGAGTAATAATAAATTTTCCCACCAATAACAACTTTACCATTTTACTTAAAGCTTTAGAAGTAATGTTCATTGGCGATGCTGTTTTAATTGCTTGATTTTTCAAAAGAAACCTGGAAATATTTGAAATAGATAGTGTTTGCAATGATGACATAAATCAGAGAACTGTGGTTAAACAAAGTGGTGGAAAGCTCAGGTCAGAATATCAGCAATATTAATAAAGATGTTGAGTTACAGACAGGCACACCAAAAAGACTGTCACACATGGAGCTTTCAGCTAAAGCCTTGTTCAAAAAGGGGGAAAACCACACACAAAAACACTCCCTCCCTCCCTCTCCCTCCCTCCCTCCCTCCCTCCCTCCCTCCCTCCCTCCCTCCCTCCCTCCCTCCCTCTGTCTCTGAAGCCTCAGGGGGCAGAGGAGGGGAAAAATGCGGGTGGTTGTGTTACAGACCGGGTGATGAACATGAAATCAGAGGTGGTGTAGGTCTGGGGGGGGGGGGGGGGGGGGTTCGGAAACCATGAGGTTAAGATAGTGGGAACAGTATGTTACTGTAGGTTGAGAGTGGAGATAGTGGTCGTGTGCATTAGGTGTGCTTTTTCTTTTCTGGTTGTACGATCTCAACAGTTCAATATAAAATGTCAAACAAAACACATTCAGCTGTCTAAATTTCCAGTTTTATTTTATTTTTCCTGCCTGTTTTAGCATTTCACTACGCCATCTTCAGGCCCCCTGATTGATGTGTGGGAAGAATCCCACCTTTTGTACAATCGAAATGGGGGCCAGCATGCAGTATCTCTGGACTTCATTTTAACAAAACGATCCTTTAGATCAACACTTGCAGAGTCAAGTGATTGATTGAAGGGATCATTTTGTTAAAAATAAGTCTACGGATACTAGTGACTGTGCTGGCCCATATTACCAGGGGGCCTGAAGATTGCAGTGTAATGCTGAAACAGGTAGCAAAAATGAAATAAAACTGGAAATATAGGCAGCTGAAGGTGTGTTGATTTGATATCTCACTTTACAGTTGAGTAGCAGTCTTTCCCTTTTGCAGAACTGTGCTTGAGACAGTAGTTTCAGTATTTGAATAATTTCAGAAATTTGCAAGGTCTTAGGAAATTACTTCAGGTGTAAATTTTTGCTGCAGGATTTCGTTCGGTTGGTTTTATTATAGATAAGAGTTTATTTGTAAAATGTGTTACTAGGGGATGCAAAGTAAAGGCCTGGTGGGGGTTGAAGCACAGTTGTTTTGTCCAAGAAACAGGGAGGGAACGTAGGAAGAGTGTACACTTCAGTACTCTTAAAACTATAAAGACTGTCAAATGCTTTGGGTTTATACTCCAATTCCCTCCGTAGCACAATTTTTGATAGATGCTTTTGCTATCAGTACTTCGACACAATATCACATTGAAAATATTTACATTGTAACCTTTGTTGTGTTTCATGTGAATAAACAAAGGGCCACTCGAATTCTGAGGCGTAATTTTAGTGGAAATTTAATATGCTATGTGCTTTCTGTGTCTTTTTTACAAGTGATTAATTTGTTACCTTTTTTTTAAACCAAACTGTTGTTGTTTTCAGTTCAAAGACTGGTTTGATGCAGCTCTCCATGCTATTCTATCCTGTAAAAGTCTTTCCATCTCTGAACAACTACAACAGCCTACAACCTTCTGAATCTGATTAGTGTATTCATGTCTTGGCCTCCCTCTACAATTTTTATCCCCCACACTTCCCTCCAATACTAATTTGGTGATCCCTTGATGCCTCAGAACATCTCCTGCCAACAGATCCCTTCTTTTAGTCAAGTTGTGCCGCAAATTCCTTTTCT
Organism: Schistocerca serialis cubense; assembly: GCF_023864345.2. Classification (NCBI taxonomy): domain Eukaryota; kingdom Metazoa; phylum Arthropoda; class Insecta; order Orthoptera; family Acrididae; genus Schistocerca; species Schistocerca serialis. Next base: position 1,197,714,979 of record NC_064638.1, on the reverse strand, counting down.
CCCCAGTTTGTTCAGTACCTCCTCATTAGTTAGGTGATTTACCCATATAATCGTCAGCAGTCTTCTGTAGCACCACATTTTGGAAGCTTCTATTCTCTTCTTGTCTAAACTGTTTGTCCATGTTTTAGATCCATACATGGCTACACTCCATACAAATACTTCCAGAAATGAGTTCCTGACGCTTTGACCATCATCAGTTATTTTTCTCCCCAATTAGCAAAACTCATCTACTGTGTCTCATTTCCTAATCTAATTCGACTACATTCCATTATCCTCATTTTGCTTTTGCTGAAATTCATCTTATATCGTCCTTTTAAGACACCATCCATTCCGTTCAACTGCTCTTCCAGGTCCTTTGCTGTCTCTGACATGGTTACAGTGTCGTCGACAAACCTCAAAGTTTTTATTTTTGTCTTTGGGTTTCAAATTTTCTTTTGTCTCCTTTACTGCTTGTTCAATAAACACCTTGAATAACATCGGGGATAGGCTTCAACGCTGTCTCACTCCCTCCCCAACCACTGCTTCCCTTTCATGCCCCTCGACTCTTATAATTGCCATCTGGTTTCTGTACAAATTGCCTTTTGTTCCCTATATTTTACACCTGCCACCTTCAAAATTTGAAAGAGAGTATTCCAGTCAACCTTGTCAAAAGCTTTCCTTAAGTCTACAAATGCTAGAAACATAGGTTTGAGTTTCCTTAAGTTGTAGGGTCATTGTTAAACATTTCTACGGAATCCAGACAGACCTTCCCCAAAATTTGTTTCTACTGGTTTTTCCATTCATCTGTAAAGAATTTGTATTAGTTTTTTTGCAATTGTGACTTATTTAATTGATAGTTCGGTCATTTTCATGCCTGTCAACACGTTTCCTTTGGGATTGGAAACTTTGAGGTTCTGATTGGAAACTCCATAGACAGAACAAATTTTCCTGATGTTAGCTTGTTAGCTTTGCCTTACAGTTATTTGCAACAAATGCCATGGAGTGTTCATAAAGCTGTTACTTCTTAGTATTATATTGCAGAATTTTCTTCCTAATAACATACCTTTCAGTGTCATAATGGGATATTTGTGTGCACTTTCCTTCTTCTGTGGATTAGATACTTGAACACAACCTTTGTCATTGGCAGTAAATTTGATGTTAAGAGCAAGCTGTTGCAGCAGCTTGCAAAAGCATTAACAGGGAAAATTTCTGTGCTTGTATTTAGGGGTAACAGTGCAAACTCAGCTGTACCTAGCTTTGTCGCCCAGGTCTAGGATTCACATTTAATGTGGACAGTTGTAAAAATTCTTTCTAAAGTTCTTCACATTTGATTAAATTGTGTTTTGGTTATAAAAGTTACACAAGCATGACAAAATTTGAGAAGTTTAGTGTGTAACTTTAAAAAATTAATTTAAAACCTTTTTTTAATCAGTTAAGGTGAACAAGAAGCTAAGAAAAAGAAAACAAAATGCACGACTGAGGAAGCTGTTGCAGCCAAAAAATGCTATGATGGTTCTTCACGAACTGAAAGCTGGAATAAAATTTACATTTCAGGAGCATACAAATGCTCTTACACAGACTATGTTTGTCGTCAATGCTGAGGTTAGTGTTTGCTTTTATATATTCAGTAACATATTTTTGTGTTAAATATAAGATTGTATTCATATTAACTGTAACATTATAAAAGGAAATGTCCTATTGCCCAGTCCAATCCACTAAGGATATAAACTTGAAATTTGGAGAGGGTGTCAATCTTATACTGTAGGCATCGTTGAAGAGGGGAAATATGGGATGAAAGGTAATTTTGAAGCTAGAACTACAAAAATTGGTATTTGGTGTCTTGGCCAGAAATAAAAAAAAAACTAGGGTTTCTGTACTTGCTTAAATTCAACCCTAAAGGGGATGAAATAGATCTTGAAAGTTTTCTAGAATACATAATTATTAAAGAACTACTGAAGCACTTTCAAAGCCACAGTGAATACATCATTATTAAAGTACTACTGAAGCACTTTTAAAGATACAATGAAAGTTGGTTTTTGGCTTCTCATTTAGGAATAAAAACTCCATGTTTCAGAGTTTAAAGATAAAGCCGTGAATATTGGTAACTGGCTTCTCATTTAGAAATAAAGAAATGTTAGAGGATGAAAGTTTGTACAGAAATATCACCATAAGAACGCAGAAGGCAGCTTCTGTGAGGCTTAATCTGAAGAGGGAAGGGGGGAAAAAAGCAGTGGTGTGATTTGTGAACTGAATGGAAGAAAGCTATGTAACAATCACCTCGAGAAATTCACTTTGTCAGAATGCCATATGAAACCAAAGGCTCTTATCTTAATACATTAATTTTTCAATAGGCCTAGTATATTTTTTTAATAACTGTACAAATGCAAGCAAAGTAGGGGCACTAAACTAGTAGTTAATATCATCGAAACTACAATTCCGTTAATTAAAAAATTCAAACCTGTGGTACCACTGGGAACTCATATTTTACTTAAAATTACAGAAAAATATACTGATGCCCTATGGAAATTAGATTGGGGGTTTTCTTAATTGTTTCGGTACATCAGAATAGTATCCTAGATGTTGAGATGGTGGTCTAATAGAACTTAATTATGTGGTTCTGAGGGAAATCACCAATCTGTTCCTTTGGGAAGCAGTTGACCTGCAGTTCAGTTAACGAAATAATCCCCAAGAGTTCTGCCATTGTTGCTGTTGAAAGGGCACACTATTTTGGTGACTGTCACTATTGCCATCAGCACAGCTGACGATGGTGTCACGATAAATTGTCGTTCGGACACCAACAACTGGCAGTATAACTGGATTGTTTTGTTACGAATATGCTAGGAGAATCTGAAGACACCAGTTACTTGCTTTGGTATGCCAGGTTAGACAAGATACATTTCACTTGCAGTTCACTACTACTGTCTTTAATTAAAAGCCATTTTAAAAAAATAGTAGTGTACTATTCCAATAATGGGCTGTTAGTTTGATAGCCAATAGCATAATGCAATAGTTTAGTCAATCATGTGTGTCTAGCAATGTTGTAAAATACATTGTGTTGCAGGTTGATGGGAAGGTGTATGTAGGCCAAGGGCTGTCAAAACCAGTGGCTAAGCAAAATGCTGCTGAAAATGCACTAAAAGCCTTGCTTTTGGAAAAAATGTCTGATGCAGCTATGAAAGCACAGAAACAAGATAATGCAGAAGTTGTTGAACCAATGCAGCAGGAAGTAAACAATGGAGCTGGCAGTGGTGATTCTGGTGAGGGAAGTGATACTGAAGGTGCAGGAGCACAAGGAAAGCCACAAGTCCCAGAGGATGATGTGCCATGGGGAAGTTTGGCTTCATTTGCCCTATATAAATTATTTACTGAATGGCAGAATCAAGGTACACATGTACCTCTTCCTGTTCCTAAACAGGGACCAGTATTACCACCTCAAGCCGGGGCGGCAGCAGCTGGACAGGTATATTACATATTGTTAACTCCTCTCTCTCTCTCTCTCTCTCTCTCTCTCTCTCTCTCTCTGTGTGTGTGTGTGTGTGTGTGTGTGTGTGTGTGTGTGTGTGTTGTAACTCTGAAGTATGAGAGACATTTTGCAGTGCCTATATGTTACGTTAATGTCAATTGCAGCCTGTGGTTCCGGGAGCACCTTCTCCCATGAAAAAAATTCCAGAAAATCCGACTGATCGCCACCCTGTTATGTTGCTAAATCAATTAAAACCGGGAATACAGTTCATTGAAGTTAACCGGGAAGGAACACCTCCAAATCTGACATTTACAATGGCAGTAACTGTTGATGGGAAAACTTACAATGGTGTGGGTAAGTAACAGATTAATATTCCTCAAATTTGAGATGATTTGTTGTTGGAGGTAAAAAATGGAAGTTGAATTGCTGAATATTAATATAATGTTTGTTCGCAGCGAAAAACAAAAAGGAGGCGAAGAAAGAAGCAGCTATTGCATGTCTTGCTGGATCATTCAACATCCGCTACTAACACATCCTGACAGTAAACAACATTGTTTAGACATAATGCATTTCTCAAATGCAATTTCTGATCTGTAGTAAAGACTTTTTTTTATATATATGTAGTAATATTGACTTTGAAACCTGTTGCCAACAATCACTGAAGTCTTAAGGCAGTATAGTTAGCTGTAATTCACTTTTACTTCAGCTATTAATGACAGTATACCATAGTTGCCTAGGGTTCGACTAAGCAATCTCTTGTCTGATAGTAAGAGATCATGTATCACAATGTTTTCTGCAGTACATGAAAATTTTGTTCTAAAGTTTTCCTTAGTATTGCACATTTGCATGTAGGCTGGTCTTTTACATGAAGTCTTAATTATTGACAAACCTTATGCTGTGTTCTTAGCTGTAGATGAAAGTTACAGCTATATTTCCTTTTCATAAATTAAAGTATTTCTTCTGTATTAATGTGAATGCTGCATTAGGTGTATAAAATAATAAATGTACCTTCCAAATGAGAGATGTAGGAACAAATTGTTCCATGTGACTAAATAATAAAATGTCCTTGGGCATTGTGTATGTAATTGTTGATTTGCAAGTGAACATATTTATTATTTTTCTTATGTGAAATCCATGGAGTGGAGCATCTGGAGTGCTGCATTTGATGTTTCCTTGTATTTTGCTTATAATGCAAATTATTTTAATTTATGAGGACCTCCCTCCTGTTGCCAAATGCTCTTTACATTTCCAAGGCGGCGATTCTTCTGGAAAACCTGGAATTCTCAGGTAATTTCACAAAATTTCAGGGAAATATGCATTTTAACCTAGCATTGAAACTGAGTTTTATAAATCACAAATTTTAAAATACTTAGTATTTCAAAGTGTATTAAGAATATTGTTCCGTATAAATTATTGATGTTTAAAAAATGTAGTTAAACTACAGCTTATTTCAAAGTGTATTAATTATATGAATATTGTTCCGTATAAATTATTGATGTTTAAAAAATGTAGTTAAACTACAGCTTATGGCTGGTTTATAGCTCAGCTAAGAGGAAAGAAGTCGTTATTGTGGTATGTTACCTCCTCCCCATTCACCATTAATTTATCAGGAGGTTCTTGACACTACCTTCCTCCTCAGGCCTGGAGTTCTCAGGGATTCCCCCTCCCCCTTCGAAGTTTGAGTAGCCACCCTGAGTGCATTTTTATGTGAAAGAAGTGGTTCACATCCTTTACACTCCACATGCTACGTCCTACATCGTGTTTGAGCACTGCACAGCCTACTGTTTACCAACGTATGAATCTGACAACGGTATGAAAAGGATAGATTGGTACTCGTCACACAAAGGAGCTACTGTGTGGCACAACCACCTTAAAAAAATTGCTAGATGTTACTAACTACGGCCCATCATACATACAAATCAAAACGTGTATAACTCTTGAGACCCGTGGCCAGTATCTCCAGGCACTAAGGCCCGACCTTGACAAAACAAAGTATAGTGAAATAAAAAGAAATCAGAGTAAATTATAGAAAAAAGAGAGAAAATAAAATAAACATGAAAACTGGGTGAGATCAAAGTGAAAATATGATTAGAAAGATAGTGCTCTGTGGAGAATGGGGCCAGTGTGTGTAATGGGACTAGGTGAGATCTGTAAGGAAGATGGTCTAATAAGGGAAAGGGGAGGTGCTGTTGGGTATGATGTGCCAATGTGTGGTTCATGCTGGACCAGGAAGAGACATGCTGGTGAAGATAGGTAGTGGGATCAAGTCCAAAAGTAATTACATTGGCAGGGGTAATGCCAGGAAACTGGTTGCTGCATTTTGGTGCACATGGGCACATAGCTATGTATTGCGTGCGGGTTGGCCCAGAAGTCTAGCTTTACAGCGTGACTGGCAAGCAGATAGAAAGTTGTGCAGTTTGGAAAATAGGGACCAAGAAACTGACAGTAATGTTAATTTATGAAGAGTATAGGGAAAAAAATGTGCTTTGTATTTTTGAGTTCTGTATGCCATGAGATAAAGGATTCTGTGTTTAATATTGTTAATCGACTAGTTAATCCACATCCTATAACTCATTTTACATCAGGTATGCAGGGAAAGAACATGCTAATTTCTCTTGCTACAGGGAAATAATGTGCTTTGTCCAGTGTTGCATATAAAGTTTAGGATTCCTTCAGAGTTGGCAAACAATGTTGAAGCAAGAAACTGAATTTTCCTTTATTGTGCTTTGTTGCTACTAGTGAGAACCATTGTTTTACTTTGAGACAATATGTTTAGTAATGCAGGTGTTGTCATTTCAGTTTTAATAGTTTATTATTTATATTGAAAGCTTTTGACAATGTTGACTGGAATACTATCTTTCAAATTCTGAAGGCGGCAGGGGTAAAATACAGGGAGCGGAAAGGCTATTTACAATTTGTACAGAAACCAGATGGCAGTTATAAGAGTTGAGGGGTATGAAAGGGAAGCAGTGGTTGGGAAGGGAGTGAGACAGGGTTGTAGCCTCTCCCCGATGTTATTCAATCTGTAAATTGAGCAAGCAGTAAAGGAAACAAAAGAAAAATTCGGAGTAGGTATTAAAATCCATGGAGAAGAAATAAAAACTTAGGGGTCGCCGGTGACATTGTAATTCTGTCAGAGACAGCAAAGGACTTGGAAGAGCAAGTGAATGGCATGGACAGTGTCTTGAAAGGAGGATATAAGATGAACATCAACAAATGCAAAACGAGGATAATGGAATGTAGACAAATTACGTCGGGTGATGCTGCGGAAATTAGATTAGGAAATGAGACACTTAAAGTAGTAAAGGAGTTTTTCTATTTGGGGAGCAAAATAACTGATGATGGTCGAAGTAGAGAGGATATAAAATGTAGACTGGCATTGGCAAGGAAAGCATTTCTGAAGAAGAGAAATTTGCTAACATCGAGTATAGATTTAAGTGTCAGGAAGTCGTTTCTGAAAGTATTTGTATGGAGTGAAGCCATGTATGGAAGTGAAACACGGACGATAAATAGTTTGGACAAGAAGAGAATAGAAGCTTTCGAAATGTGGTGCTACAGAAGAATGCTGAAGATTAGATAGGTAGGTCACATAAATAATGAGGTGGCACTGAATAGGATTGGGGAGAAGAGGAGTTTGTGGCACAACTTGACTAGAAGAACGGATCGGTTGGTAGGACATGTTCTGAGGCATCAAGGGATCACCAATTTAATATTGGAGGGCAGCGTGGAGGGTAAAAATGGTAGAGGGAGACAAAGAGATGACTACACGAAGCAGATTCAGAGGGATGTAGGCTGCGGTAGGTACTGGGAGATGAAGCTTGCACAGGATAGAGTAGCGTGGAGAGCTGCGTCAAACCAGTCTCAGGACTGAAGACCACAACAACAACAACAACATTGAATGAGTGCTTCATCTGAGGTTGAAAGGCAGACTTCAGAGTCACAGTGTTAGGAAATGGCAAGTATGGGCGTAAACAAATGGTCATGAAGAAATTACGGGTTCAGTCACACGAATTAGAAGACTGCAACTGTAACTTACTGTAAGGACTGAAGAACAATCAAATATTACAAAAATTGAGTGATATGGTTCCCGACTAGCCTCGTGCTTCCTCTCCACAGAAGGCTATCGAGGAATAATAAAAATAAAGCACAGCTTTGGCATTACTAAGTAAGAGTAAATGATAACAAAATCATATGAGGGGTGTTAGAAAAGTCCATGCAAAAATAAAAACTATTTACGTGTTTTGGGTAACCCTTTTTATTTTTCGACATAGTCTCCTTTTAGTTATACACTTCGTCCAACACTGTTCTAATTTGTTGATCCCTTCTGAATAATAGGAATTGTCCAAGTCTGCAAAACAGCTATTAGTTGTTGCAATCACCTCCTCGTTTGAATAAAATCTTTGTCCTGCCAGCCATTTCTTCAAATGGGGGAACAAATAGTAGTCCGTGGGAGCCAAGTCTGGAGAATAGGAGGGATGCTAACCAAGTCTGAATCCTATTTCCATTATTTTTGTGACCAAAACTGCTGAAGTGTGTGATGGTGCATTGTCATAATGGAAAAGGACTTTTTTTTGCTGCCCAATTGCTGGCTGTTTTCCTTACAGCTCAGTTTTCAAATGGTCCAGTAACGATGAATAATATGCACCTGTAATAGTTTTACACTTTTCCAGAAAGTTGATGAGGATTATCCCTTGCGAATCGCAAAAGACAGTCGCCATAACCTTTGCGGCTGAATGAATGGTCTTCACCTTTTTTTGTGCAGTTTCTCTCTTGGGGTAACCCATTGTTTACATTGTTCTTTGGTCTCAGAAGTATAGTAATGTATCAATGCTTCATCCACAGTGACGAAACTGTGCTTAGTCCTGCGGATTCTTCCTGAACAGCTGCAAACCATACTTGCAACACTTGACATGATTTCGTTGGTCAAGGGTGAGCAGTTGCAGAACCCATCTTGTAGATAGCTTTCTCATGTCCAAATGTTTATGCAAAATATTATGTTCCCATTCATTCAAGATGGCCACAGCACTAGCAATCTCGCGCACCTTAACTCTTCTGTCATCCATCATCATATCATATATTTTATCAATGATTTCTGTAGTCGTAACCTCGACAGGGTGTCCAGAATGTTCTGCATCACTTGTGCCCACATGGCCACTCCGAAAATTTTGAAACCATTTATAAACTGTTCTAATCAAAGGTGCAGGGTCACCGTAGTGTTTATCAAGCTTTTCTTTAGTCTCCTGAGGTGTTCTGCCCTTCATAAAGTAATGTTTAATCACCACACGAAGTTCTTCTTCGTCCATTTTTTGACAATCACTCTACTTCCTTGATTCACGTAAATGCCACACACACAGAAATGACCAATATGGCTGAAACTTGGTGTGCGTTCTTTCCAAAGATGCTACTAACTAAACATGACCTCGATACGTGCCAGTGGTGCCATCTCTTGGACTTTGCACGGACTTTTCAAATGCCCCTTGTTCATGAAATACCTATACAAAAAGCCTACATGGCAGCATGTGGAGTAACAAGGCATCTCGTGCTTCAGTGGGTAAGTATGGAAGTAGGCCATGGAAAGTCAAAAGTTTATGACCATATTCATTTAAGGGGGAGATCTAGTCATTACAGCAGTGATGAGACCAAGAAGTTGCATCTCCCAGAAGAATTTTTTTATTAAATAATTGCGTGAAATGTTTCTGGAAAATTCCCAAATTTTGACATTGCATGTGAAATGCATTGACAAGTATTCAACACCAGATTCAAGATAGGTTTGGAGTATCCAAGAAATGATAAATGCTCAACCAGCAATAAGTACACTCTTGAAGTGAGTGTTGAATGCAATGTTGCCTGCAGATTTATATGATGACATGAAGAAACAAGTCTTGAAAGAAATTAATATCACCATTGACCTTGTTTCACAAAGCGCCTAGCATCCAGTGTACGTTGGTCTATCGATTACTCATATGATTTTGAATGCATCCCTGTTCGTTTATGAACAAATTGTAAGTTGATTTCTTAATGAATCATAAGTTGATTTTTGAATGCGTGTATAGTGTACGTGATGTTTCTAGCAGCGGAATCCCCGTCGCATCTAGAAGTAAACTTACCTGCAGACAAAAGCGGACGGGTCTGTTTGAGCTGAGAATAAAGCCGAACGGAACCGCTGTTTATGTGGTTGACTGGGTTTGCAAATGATCAGCGTTGTTATAATTACTAGCGAAATCCATAGATCCAGACTACCAGAGTGGAAATAAACGACTAACAGGAATACGTATTGTATTCTCCGTGTATCCAAGAGAATGAAATTTTGACAGAAAATTTTTGGCCAGACTGCTACACTACTAAGGAGCCAGTTATACAGTCCCCGGCTAGCAACCGCTAAGTTCTATTCTGGGAGTAGTGTGGAAAACGTGTTATACGGACAGGTAATAGTCCTAACTCCTAACCGGAGAATAAATGCAGGATACTAAACCGGTGATTGTGGCAGGGTTAGTGAAGTTAACCAGAGAATAAGTTTTGACACTGGCAGGAATAGTTACAGAATTAGTTATGACAAGATAGTTTGTTAGAGGAAGGAGAAGAAACGGGGACTCGCGCAAATTACGGAAGAATATGAAGATTCCAAATTTATATAAAAATTTCATACTACTACTCTTAGATCTCGTGCTTCAGAAGCTAAAGAGTATGAATGAAACGTGAAGCTATTTCCCAACATAAAACTTTTTGCTTTCAGTAGGCCTAATAGGCATCTGATACTGGTTCTTCATGGATTATATTCTGTCGTGTTATAAAAATGACGATTTGTGGCAAAACAGTCTCGTTTATTTGGTGTGTGTAACAATTGTTGCAATATTTGGCGGACTTATTTCGTTTTATCTAGCAGACAGTGACAAAATACACGTAATCAGATTGGAAAACCACACCAGTCTTAGGTACTATTTGTATTAACAGCTTTTCTAGTATTAGACAACGACATTTCGTTTTTTCATGTAGCAAAACATTCATGAACTTTGATGAGGTAATAGATCCTTTCCCAGAAAGGAAAGTACGCCACATAAAGCTGTGGCAAGATTAGAGAGAGAAAAAAGCTAGGACTTAAGGTTTGAAGAAATGTATACTGTCTTGCTTGTCTCTTGTCTTTACTCGTTTTATGTTTCCTATATTTAATTTTGTCACACAAAACAGCAAGTTATTAGATAATAGGCAGTAAAAAGTTCAAATTTTTGGAAGAGTTCTTGTTCTCCCTATTGCAAATAATCCCATTCGCTATTAATTGCAAGATTTTTTTAAGAGGCGCAGGCTGTCAAACCGGCCGACTGGGAGCAGGAGAGGCACTACAGATGATTTTTATTTCCACTGGCCTGAGTATAGTTTGATGGTACCCATTATGTTTGAATTCCACAGAGCGAAATACAGAGGCGTGCGTGGGAAGAATGCTGTGTGAAGAGGCGTGGCACTGCACTTTGGCACACTTACGACCAAATAACGTGTCTTACGTTCCCTCGATCATATAAGTTTTATGTATCAGACATCTTTAAAAAGATGTGAGCTACAAAATGAAGATGTTTTTGAAAAGTAGATTTTTAAAATTTTTGGTGTCCTACCTCAAACGCTAGAGGGAGGGGGAGCGCCACTATCTAATATAGCTGCTGTTCGGGAATAACGTAGATCTGGAGCTGATGCACAGAGCAGTCTGAGTTGTAGTGGGGAGGTGGTAGTTTCCACGTGGCCCATGTTCACGTTAAGTGGTTTTGCTCTTTCCTCTTCGTTTGTTGCTCTCACGTCAAATGAAAACAAAACGGATTTCTGTGGCCGGTAGCTATCAAGTGAATTAAAATACATTCACTTAATTATTGAAGGGTCTCCCGCATCGTCCCCTACGCTCTTTGGAGTATGGGACATCATCAAAATATGATATTGGTTTCATATTTTATTTTGTTTCCACCTTTCTGACAGTCAAGCGTTAATGGCCTTGCAGAACAATGAAGTTATTTTTGTCGGTTTTTTTAAAGAAATTTGACTTTTATTAATCTTTTCCACTGAGGCAGTCAATTATTTGAAACGAAGTGTTTAATTCCACACTATTGGCTAGTTTCAACTGTTCGCTATATTTCAAGTTTACATTTTCATCTTCTAGCACGTATGGCATTATGCCATAATAAAGAACCAAACACGAGGTAATACAGCACTGGTACTCCAAGAAAATTTACATCTGAATCTGGACATACGAATGTGTACTTTAAGCTGAATTATGCATTTTAGTATGGTCCACAAAATTCCCATGCTCTTGGAGTATCCTCTAATGTCTTGTTTCTTTTATGACATAATGTAAGATGTTTTAATGTTTCAGACATACGAACATACGGGCTTCTTAAGCCATCGTAGCTGCGCAAGCGCGTCGACGCACTGGCAACTGCTGAAGCGAATCTATTTCTAACAGGTCTTGGGAAAATATTCCGAATGGTTGTTTGAAATGCGTTACTTTCAAAGTAAATTTTCTTTTACGCAAGATGAACACTGGGCATGAATTTCCGATGAATTACTTAAGTCACAGAGCGTTTGACTCTCATTCAAAAATCAAATATTTGAGGACAACCATTTAGAATATTTTCGAGCCCAGATCAGACATTTATGTTGTCATCAAAAATTTTACTGGCACATTTGTGTGATGTATTTTAAAGCGTAACACGCGCAAAAAATATCAACATTATGTGTGAAAGCTTAGCTTCTCTTGCAGCTTATTAACCTTGCAGATCAATATTATACATCTACATGGTTACTCTGCAATTCACACTTAAGTGCCGGGCAGAGGCAACACTATGTATATTAAGTTAAACCATTACCTTTTCCTGTTTGTGTGTTCGCGCACTTAACATTGATGTTGCTATTGGCTGACTACATCACGTGTCGTATGCTCTGAATACCCTCTGTCATCGGCTGGCGAGATCGCTTGATATGAGCTGCGACTGGCTTAAAAAAGCGCATCGCAATCTCGATTTTCGTAATACGAAAATATGCAGTGTACATGTTGCTACACATCAGACAACTTTTCAAAACTTGTTTTTTCCCCGAGTTTTCTAAAGTGCAGGTAAATTCCACGCGCCAGTATATAAAACCGCAACCATTGAAGGAATCGATAACTTTTACAGTTCCGAGGAAGAGTGTAGTGTTACTTAACAACGGAAAAAAGTGTATTTTCATCCGCGAGAATGTGTATTTTTAACCGGGAAAAAACCGGGAAGTTTTTTCCTCGTCCACGCATACACCTTGTACAAGTAGCGCAAGCTGTCCTGTAGATTAAGCCAATCGAACAGTCACCTCTCAAAAAACTGTGAACTTATATTTACATAACTGTATACTATAATATTTGATGTTATATTAAACTAATAATAAAGTATCAGAACCTAATAAAAACATGAATGTTAGGAAAAAAATTTGAAAGTGACAAGAAGCGAACCACCGCCCCAACAACTCTATACAGAACAGTGACGCTACTCCTCACCCCTTTCATCTAATTATATTATGTTACCCCTTGCTGAAAACCTTAATCGTAGATATGTTACTAATTGAAATTTAATTATATCAAATTGTACCAAGAACAATGCGTTCTGGGTGCATCTTCAGTGTGTTGCTACCTTCAAATAGCCTGCTCTCATAATAGGCAAGTTACAATAATTCTTTTGCCTCAAATATGATGATTCTATTATTTTATTGGAACGAATCACACAGTACACAGTTAGCAACAGGTTTTGCGTGATTCTCGATTTGCTGGTGCTCAGAAACGGCATATATACATATAGGCTTGAAATAAATGCCAATATGGCACCTCACAACTCTGTACTGAAGGGAGACGGTGTGCATGTGACGTTGTGCCATCTCATTGGTCAACGCTCAGAATATCTGACACGCCAGACATTGCTCTGCACGTTTGAAAAGACTCCTGAATGTGCTATTCCACACTATGACATCAGAAACTCGGCACGCTCAAGGTTCGGACGCACGGTACGTGTGCCGACGGCTTTAGCCTTGATGACAGCTTCCACTCTTGCCAGCATATGTTCAGTCAGGTGCTGGAAGGTTTCTTGTGAATAGCAGCCCATTCTTACGGAGTGCTGCACTGAGGAGAGGCGTCGATGTCGGTCTGTGATGCCTGGCACGAAGTCGGTGTTCCAAAACATCCCAAAGGTTTTCTCTAAACAGGGATGTTATTGTCATGTAACCAATCCGCCACAGGCCGTTCATTATGAACAGGTGCTCGGTTGTGTTGAAAGATGCAATCGTAATCCCCGAATTGCTCTTCAACAGTGGGAAGCAAGAAGTTGCTTAAAACATCAATGTAGGCCTGTGCTGTGATAGTGTCACGCAAAACAACAAGGGGTGAAAGCCCCCTCAATGAAAAACGCGACCACACCATAACACCACCACCAAATTTTGCTGTTTGCACTACACACACTGGCAGATGACGTTCAGCAGGCATTTGCCATACCCACACCCTGCCATCGGATGGCCACGTTGTGTACCGTGATTCGTCATTCCACACATTTTTCCACTGTTCAATCATCCTATGTTTACACTCCTTACACCAAGCGAGATGTCGTGATTTGTGGCTCATGACCAGAAGCTTGAACATGAAATGAAAGTTTTCTCACCTCCTGTGTAACTGTGATAGTACTTGTGGATCCTGATGCGGTTGGGAATTCCTGTGTGATGGTTGGATAGATGTCTGCCTATTACACACTACGACCCTCTTCAACTGTTGGCGGTCTCCGTCATTGGACAGACAAGGTCAACCTGTACACTTTTGTGCTATACAGCAGTTTCCACTTCACTATAACATCAGAAACATTGGGCCTAGGAATGTTTAGTGTGTGGAAATCTTGCATACAGATGTATGAGACAAGTGACACCCAGTCACCTGACCATGTTTGAAGTTCGTGAGTTCCACGGGGCGCCTCATTCTGCTCTCTCACAGTAACTAATGACTACTGAGGTTGCTGATATGGAGTACCTGGGAGTAGATGACAGCACAATGCACCTAATATGAAAAACGTATGAGGGGGGGGGGGGGGGTTGTCTGGATACATTTGATCATATGGTGTACGTATACTCCACAAGTTGCTGTATTGTGACTGGCAGGTCATACTTCATACAATATAGAGTTATATTTGTGTCCTACTCCACTTGCATATTGAGAAGAAAGAAATTGTCAAGGCGCCTCTGCAGAAGCCTTAGCCTGATAACACCCCCCCCCTCCCCCCCGAAATCAAACTTTCTCTCTCTCACACACACACACACACACACACACACACACACACACACACACACACACACACACACAGTGTTAGTAGCAAATGGGTACACCGTTTTCTGCAGATATGATTTTGTAGATTTGCAGGTTTTTGTGATAACCATACTACCTTCAATTCAGAGTCCCACTTTGTATAGACCAAACCAACATGTCAAAACACAGATGCTTTTGTTGTTGAAAGTGCACTACCAGAGCTGAAATCAGTTTGTGCAAATTGGTTGCAACAAGGATCAGATCAGAAAGAAAATGTGAAAAGTTAGGCTCACATACATGAATTCCTCACCTCTTGTGGTCTGGCGAATTAAAACTAGTTAGAATCGGTTTCTTAGATTTTTTTCTGGTATTTCGTTGTTCACACATGCATTGACTGATCAGATACGGTAAGTAGTGTACCAACTAATTACTGCTAGTAGGAATGGTATTTTCTCTTTAAAAGACTTCTCAAACAAGTGAGGGATTGGATGTGTAACACCCTGAGTGTAAATCAGTGCATCTCCTCAGCAGCATGGGAAAGCGAAAATTGCATACTATTTGCCAGGATGAGTGGTTGTAGGATCTTAGCCATGAGTAATCTGTGTGATGGGAATGCTTGCTTTTGTGAGAAATTGAGCTCATCACAAGCACAAAACCTTGCACATTTTTTATTTTGTGAGGTTCAATTCTGCCTACCTTGATCCTGAATGTGTTACAGAACAACTAGAATTCGGTAACACAAAGTGTACTCCCAGAAGACTGGATTACCTCAGTGTTGGTGGGGATGGTTCCATGCCACTTAACTACATGATGTATTGACTAGCAAATAATAAATATAGGTGCCTAGAGCAAGGTATCTTAAAATATCTGATTTGTTTGACAGCAGCTATAGTTAATGGAAGGTGTGTATTTCTCCACAGTTGTCGAACAAAATAAAATTGCCACATTTTGGCATCTGCTATTGGTTAAAGGCCTCTTAGGTTTTTCCCTGCATTTTATGGCTGTCAGCAATTTGTGTTCATGTTGCTGGAGTATGTTTTCTAGTGTTGTACACCTGCCTCTCAGTAGATTGTCACCTCGGGGTTTTATTATCTCATGGAATCAGCAAAAAATTTCTTGGTCTATCAAGTTCTGCCCATCTCATTTCAAGCATAATTACACCAACTAGTGAGTTCTTGGATTCTGTTGTTTTCGTATGTCCCCTAGTAATTCACATATTACTTGTTAGCAACATGTAATTCATGTCTCCCTGAAAATGCATAGTAATTGTAAACTTTTCACACCCATTAAGCCCAGTTTTGGAAAACCTTAGTTCACCAAAAACCATTCCAGACTATTTTTAGGACACAAGAGCTTTAAAAATTGTCAAAATGAAATCTGGATATCTGTGCTGAAGTGGCAGTTAAGTGAAACAATTCTAATCAATAAGATTTCAAAGAATTATGGATAAATATCAGAATTCAAGTCCAAATGTCAAGATTTATTCCCCTAGTGACTCCTAAGGTTTTTTGTCATTTGTATTGCCTGTACCAATGATGAATACAAGTGAAGAATTTCAAGTTGCACTGTGGTTCAGAATCCATATGAAACACAGATAGTGATAAAACTGCTATAAAGATGACTGCTCATCAGTGAAGAGTGAAGCACTTTCAGGTAGGCCATCAACACATGCAAATGAAGTTGCTATTGGTCAGTGAAGGCCTAACTGATGCAGGGTACTGGAATCGTGTTTGGAGAACTTGCAGGTGAGGTTAAAATTCTAATCCATTCAGAACATTTGGACAACCAATCTCAGCAAAATTTGTGCTAAAGTTGCTAACATTTGACCAGAAGCAACTTTTCTCTCTTTATTGTGGGATCTTCAGTATATACACTGAAGAGTCAAAGAAACTGGTACACCTGCCTAATATCATGCAGGGGCCTGCAAGTATGCAAAAGTGCTGCAATACGACGTGGTGTGAACTCAACTAATGTCTGAAGTAGTGCTGGAGGGAATTGACGCAATGAATCCTGCGGGGCTATCCACAAATCTGTAAGAGTATGGGGGGGGGGGGTGGAGATCTCTTCAGAACAGCACGCATCGAGGCATCCCAGATATGTTCATGTCTGGGGAGTTCGGTGGCCAGCAGAAGTTTTTAAACTCGGAAGAGTATTCCTGGAGCCACTCTGTAGCAATTTTGGACATGTGAGGTGTCGCATTGTCCTGGGATTTCCCCAAGTCCGACGGAATGCGCGATGGACATGAATGGATGCACGTTATCAGACAGGATGCTTACGTACATGTCACCTGTCAGAGTTATATCTAGACATATCAGGGATCCCATATCCGCCCTACTGCACATGCCCCACACAATTACAGAGCCTCCACCAGCTTGAAGAGTATCCTGCTGACATGCAGGGTCCATGGATTCATGAGGTTGTCTCCATACCCGAACATGTACATCACTCAATACAATTTGAAATGAGACTCGTCTGACCAGGCAACATGTTACCAGTAATCAACAGTCCAGTGTTGGTGGGCCCAGGAGAGGCATAAAGCTTTGTGTCTTGCACTCATCAAGCGTACACAAGTGGGCCTTTGGCTCCAGAAGCCCTTATCTATGATGTTTCGTTGAATGGTTCACACACTGAGACTTGTTGATGGCCCAGCTTTGAAATCTGCAGCAATTTGCAAAAGGGTTGCACTTCTGTCATGCTGAACGATTCTCTTCAGTTGTTGTTAGTCCCGTTCTTGCAGGACCTTTTTCTGGCTGCAGCAATGTGGGATATTTGATGTTCTACCGGATTGCCGGTATTCACGGCACACTCGTGAAATGGTCATACACGAAAATCCCCACTTCATTGCTACCTGGAGATGCTGTGTCCCATCGCTCATGCACTAACTATAACACCACGTTCAAACTCACTTAAATCTTGATAACCTTCCATTGTAGCAGCGGTAACCAATCGAACAAATGCGCCAGACACTTTTTGTCTTACATAGGCGTTGCTGAGTACAGTGCCGTATTCTGCCTGTTTGCATATATCTGTATTTGAACACACACGCGTATTCCATTTTCTTTGGCACTTCAGTGGTTATGTCCCAGTAGACATTGTACAGAGGATTGGAAAACAGTATGCTGCTCGCTATTTTATGTTAGTATATAAGTTTATTTCAGCTTTATTGCCTTCATCAGTGCATGACCTGATGTAGATGGATATACATCAAGTTTACTTAAACCTTTATTGTTGTCTACAGTTCTAATATTGTTTTCAGCAACATTTTGAAGTTGTTCAATAATTTACTGTTGCATGTACATTATAATTCTTTTTACTATGTGACAATTGTTGAATTTCTAGTTTTACAGCTAGTCTACAACTATCAGATAGTAAAAAATTTATTATAAGGTCTAGTCATCGCAATGGAAGCATCAAATCTCCCTAAGATCCAGAAGAAGCACTGCAGCAAAGTGAAAGTAGTGTTTCACTGTTCTTTTTACTTAAAGTGGTGTAGTCCATTGCAAGCGTACCCTAGAAAGTACTAATGTCAAAAGGAGTACCACCAAGAGATTCTGTGTCGCTTCTGTGAAGCAGTGAGATGCAAACAGCCGGACTTGCTGGCAGTTGGTACTGTCACCACAATAATACCCCCATTCATTATTCTCTGTTCAGTTTTTTTTGGGTAAAAACAACAGTGGTTTGTTGGCCTCCCTATTCCCATGACCTAGCACATAGTGACTTACGGCTTTTCCATAAACTGAAATCGACTGGAAGGGACCAGACTTCTGAACAAGGATGACATTATGCAGAATTCAGCAGAGCAGCTGTACACCATACCAAAAGAGGCTTTCCAATGATGCTACTAGCAATGTTGGGAGAGGTGTATTGAAACTGAAGCGGACTACCTTGAAGGTGACTTATTCTTAAACAATTGTACCTGAAAAAAGATTGATTTTACAAATAAACGCCTCGACCGAGAATCAAAGCTTTGACCTCCTGCAGGCTAAGCCAAAACACTATCCACTACACCATAAGTCTGATATTTTTTGAACCAAGGTGGTAAATAAGGGGGAGATGGCGCTACCTATGCCGAGCTGAGGAAGTGAGTTTCTTGGTTAAATACTGTGACACTTGGTGTCTTAGCTTTGATACCTCTATAGGCAGTCATTTCCGAGTATGTATTTTGATACAGTATAAAGTGTCACTGCAATGCAATATGAATACTCATTTGTCACCAAATGTTATGAACACATCAATACAGCAGCAGTGGCTTCAATTTTGTGGTGTAAGGTATCTTCCTTTATTCTAACCACCTTGTTTTGAACAGGCCTGTTATCACAGGTTGCATGTTGGCTGGAGGAATTTGAAATTAGTCTCTGGAATCCTATTTGACAAAAATAAAAGTGAAGTCAAAGGAATGGCGTATAGAAATCCCCCTTGTTGTCACAAAGATGATGGCAATGGACAACTCTAGGAAAAGAAAAATACCAACTATGAGGGTCATTCAATAAGTAATGCCCTGCATTTTTTTCCCCTCAGAACACTTATCATTAAGAACCAGAATTTTGTTACAAATATACATCAACATGTCTTGTCCATGTCCTATTTTTCTGCATAGTCTGCATCACATTCTATGGCTTTGTTGTTGAAGAGCGTGTATTCCCTGCTGTTAAAAACTCTTGTCCTGTAGACGTAGCCATGTTTTCATTGCATGACTGACCCTCTTGTCATCTTCAAAGTGTGTTCCCCATACAGAATCTTCAAGAGGCCCAAAGAGATGGAAGTCTGAGGGTGCCAGGTGTGGACTGTAGGGTGGATGAGGCAATGATGTCTAACCTAATTAGGCGATGTGTTCCCAGTTTCTCAGACTTGTGTGTGGGCGTGCATTATCGTGTTGGAGCGAGATTTTTGCTGGATTCTTGTCCGATAAAACACATCAGAAACTGTTCTTGAGCTTATTCAGTCTCTTCATGCATGCCTCTGAATTGATGGTTGACCCTCTTGGCATCACATCCATAAGAATGATGCTGTCACAATACCAGAAGGTTGTCACCATGACTTTTCCAGCAGAGGGGGTTGTCTTGAATTTCTTCTTTAGTGATGAATGGGGAAGATGCCACTCCATGGACTGCCTTTTTGTTTCCAGCACAAAGTGGTGCACCCAGCTTTCGTCCCCCGTAATGATCCTTGACAGAAAGGCATCTCTGTCAGTCTCAAAACACTCCAACATTTCAGATGCCTTTCTTGGAATCTTGTGGTCCGCTGTGAGCATTCGTGGAACCCATCGTGAGCACCTCTTTGAATATCCGAGAGTCTCAATCGTTCCTGACACACTTCCAATGCTGACAAACAACTGTAGAGCCAATTGTTGAGTTGTGATGCACCGATTGGCATGAATAACGGCATATGCATGATTCAGCGTATCTGGAGCAGTGGCTGTTGCAAGATGTCCCGTGCGTGGCTGATCATGGAGCTCTGTTTCTGCATTTCCTGAGGCTGTAACTTTCTATACCCATCACCCAGCTGTACTCTTATCAACTGTAGCATCGCCGTACATTGCACACAAATGTTTATGGATGTTCATTACGGTTTCTTTTTCTGCACACAAGAATTCAGTAACAACATGCTGCTGCTAACGTGAGTCATATGTAGACGCCATTTTGATGCTGTACTACGGCTCTGCTATCTGTCAGAATGGTTTGAAACTTCACAGGCGCACAGAACAAACATCAAATGTGAAGCACCAACAAGGACGTTTGCCTATGCATATTAATGGATTTTTTTTAAAATGTGGGGCATTACTTATTAATGACCCTTGTACAATGGAAAGTTAATGACAAGCATTCCATGGAAGGAAGTTCTGAAGTTAGCAGACAACCTCACTGTGACCTGTTAACATCAGAAGTTGACCCATTCTCACCGCTTATTGTTGTGGGCTTCATATGTAATTTTTGATGGCTTCTTTTGTTTTTGTGATACGTTGTGTAGGTTTCATTGAAAAGTTGAAATTGTTCATATGATTGTGCTCCACAAGAGATGAAATTTCTGAAAGTGAATAAATTACTTAGATTTTAAAATGCATAAGCCTACACTGTTCACAGATAAGAGCAAATAATTTTCTACCATGAAGCTTCTTCACATTTTTATGAAAAATGGCTCCAAAAATGAAACAACCAGTTACATATTTAAGTACTGCTGTGTTTAATGTATACAAGGGTGGTCTGAAGTATTCTGCCTTATAGTGAAAACAACAATCTATGTTTTTCAAAGTTTAATTTTCATCCAGTGGTGTTCCAATGCCATTATCCTCTCTGTATTGTTCCTGGAAGTGCTGCAAAGTACTCACTACAGTTGCAATAGCTTTTTGAGTGGACTAAAATGCTGACCAGTGAGGAATTCTTCAGTTCTGAGAACAGCTGGAAGTCTGGGGGGACAAATTCGGGAAATAGGGTGGATGTTCCAGCAGTTTATAGTGCAAATCCTTCAATTTCCCCATTGCCAAGACACACTCTTGGGCAGGTGTGTTGTCCTGATGGAAGATGATTTCTTTCTTCTTCTTCATTTTCACAAATGCTTGCACCTAGTTTCATTAGTTGAGAGGAGCATTCTCCAGTTATGGTTTTACCTTTTTCAAGACGAATCAACAAAAAGTCCTTTTGCATCCTAAAACACCGACTTCATGATCTTTTGTGCTGATGGGCACCATCCTTGCCTTCTTTGGAGCTGAAGAACGGGTTTTTACCCTCTGTATAGACTGGTTTTTGGAATCGTGTGTATAGTGGTGAATTCATGTTTCACCTACTGTCACTTACGAGTGCAGAAAGTCACTTCTGTGTCTCTTCAACACGCCAAACCATTCTCGGAAAGTGTTGCGTAAATGAGTATGTGATCCACAGTGAGCACATGTGGTGCCTGTGTTGTACAACATTTCTCATATTTAGTTCCTGGTAAAGGATGTGACCAACACATTCCTTTGATAGCATTAGCAATTCCATGCACTGATATACGCTGATCTTCTAAAATTGTATCATGCACTTTGTCGATGATTTCCAGTATGCTTTCACATTTTGGGTGTCCTTCGCTTGAATCATCTTGGACACTTTCACGGCCATGTTTAACTATGCCAACCATTTATTCACAGTGGAAATTGAAGGTGAAGAGCTGTCATACGCATCTACATTTAAAAGATGCATATGAAGTTTGGTCATGTTAAACCTTGTTTTATGAAGAATTTAATCACTGTACAATACTCTACTCTTTTCCATTTTCAACACTGTGCACCACAACCGGTTCAAATGACTGCCTACAGTCGACTGCTGCCTGGAATAACTTGCCCTTTTCCATGGTGTCTACTAACACGTGTATTGCGGAGAAAAATCCCACACGTAGTGCTGCGATCTCTGGGTGATGCTGAGAACTTTTCAGACACCCTCATACATCATCTGGACAAATATTTATATTTTGAAAAGCTTCAGACTTCCATTATTCTTTCAGTTCTTTAGCATGTAGGAAATTAGTTGTCAAAGTTTTTTTTTACTCTGGAGCCAACACTGACATTGCAGGGCAGCACATTGGGCCATGTATGTACTGATCCTATTATTAAGTAACTTAAGCCTGGCGTGTGTTGCAGTCCCTCTTTCAATGGTTTTTGTAACTTACTGGATGTAGATACACATAAACGAAGGAGACAGTTGTATATGTTGTTGAAAATGAATAAAAGAATATTTTCTTTGCCATTACACTGTATGTCAATAAGTTTATTCAAGTGCTTTGAGATATACAATATTGTTGGTCTTTCCATCTTGTGCAGAAACAATTTTTTCTGCTGCCCCACTCGTGAGTATGCAGTTGAGCATCTCATAAATTATCAGATAAGTTTCTTCCTGTGCATTGACCATCAGATTCTGATGCTCTCGATTGAACAACCTGTAAACAATCTGATTTGGTGCTTGCTTGCCAATCCTTGCTTCCTTGAGAAGCACTTAATAGTTTTCTCTCTTGCCTGGCTGGTTTCTTGGAAAACTAGTACATAGTTGCTGGAAAAGCTGTGTAGCTGCATGTCAATCGCTTTGCGAAACTGTGTATATTTAGCCATTGCTCTGAGACCATACATTCCAAACAGACAAATATTCATTTTTATCTAGAGAAGGATCGAGAACCTATATAAATTTGCATGTTATGAGCACCCATTGGACTAGCTGTAGCAAGATGCAATAAGTCAGTTGCCGGCCCACAAGTACTTTCGGAACAATTTGTGTAGACTTTTCTCTGTTTCAGATTGCCACCACCCTCAGTGACTGTATAGTTGTAAACTGCAATTTCCTGATAAAGTATTGTAGTGTTATCTGTATGAGTGGATGCTTAATTGATAATACTAATTGTACTTATGTTTAAATGCATTATATAATATGATACATGATCACAAAAGTTCACTAAATGTTTTGAATATCAGTTTTGTTCTAATTGCTTCATTGTTTTACAAAAGCCTTTATTAATTTAATATTCTTTTGCTACAAATGAGAACAGCATTTGAAGATGGCCATCTCTCTAGCATACATTTCATGAATGCATGTTACTTCTGTGTCAAAATTTATACCACAGCAATTGACTAGCACCGTTGATGTGTGCCATTGAGTTGTCAGTATTGAAAGAGAAACAATAACCCCCTCCCCTTCATGTCACCTAACCCAGAGTTGTCGCACCACTTGCTCATGTGACCCTGACGTAAGTGGTTCACATTTTGTAACTCAGGGATGAGTTCACCAGTGTTGTTGTGGTCTTCAGTCCTGAGACTGTTTTGATGCAGCTCTCCATGCTACTCTATCCTGTGCAAGCTTCTTCATCTCCCAGTACCTACTGCAGCCTACATCCCACTGAATCTGCTTCGTGTATTCATCTCTTGGTCTCCCTCTATGATTTTTACCCTCCACGCTGCCCTCCAATACTAAATTGGCGATCCCTCGATGTCTCAGAACATGTCCTACCAACCGATCCCTTCTTCTAGTCAAGTTGTGTCACAAGCTCCTCTTCCCCCCTATTCTATTCAATACCTCCTCATTAGTTACGTGATCTACCCATCTAATCTTCAGCATTCTTCTGTAGCACCACATTTTGAAAGCTTCTATTCTCTTCTTGTCTAAACTATTCATCGTCCATGTTTCACTTCCCTATGTGGCTACAGTCGATACAAATACTTTCAGAAACGACTTCCTCACATTTAAATCTATACGCGATGTTAACAAATTTTTCTTCTTCAGAAATGCTTTCCTTGCCATTGCTAGTCTACATTTTATATTCTCTCTACTTCGACCATCATCAGTTATTTTGCTCCCCAAATAGTGAAACTCCTTTACTACTTTAAGTGTCTCATTTCCTAGTCTAATTCCCTCAGCATCACCCGACTTAATTCGACTACATTCCATTAGCCTCGTTTTGCTTTTGTTGATATTCATATTATACCCTCCTTTCAAGACACTGTCAATTCTGTTCAACTGCTCTTCCAAGTCCTTTGCTGTCTCTGACAGAATTACAGTGTCATAGATGAACCTCAAAGTTTTTTTTTCTTCTCCATGGATTTTAATACCCACTCCGAACTTTTCTTTTATTGCTTGCTCAATATACAGATTGAATAACATCGGGGAGAGGCTACAACCCTGTCTCACTCCCTTCACAACCGCTGCTTCCCTTTCTTGCCCCTCGACTCTTATAACTGCCATCTGGTTTCTGTACAAATTGTAAATAGCCTTTCGCTCCCTGTATTTTACCTCTGCCACCTTTAGAATTTGAAAGAGAGTATTCCAATCAACATTGTCAAAAGCTTTCTGTAAGTCTACAAATGCTAGAAACGTAGGTTTGCCTTTCCTTAATCTTTCTTCTAAGATAAGTCGTAGGGTCAGTATTGCCTCACGTGTTCCAACAATTCTGCAGAATCCAAACTGATCTCCCCCGAGGTCGGCTTCTATCAGTTTTTCCATTCGTCTGTAAAGAATTCGTGTTAGTATCTTGCAGCTGTGACTTATTAAACTGATAGTTCGGTAATTTTCACATCTGTCAACACCTGCTTTCTTTGGGATTGTAATTATTATATTTTTCTTGAAGTCTGAGGGTATTTTGCCTGTCTCATACATCTTGCTCAGCAGATGGTAGAGTTTTGTCAGGACTGGCTCTCCCAAGGCTGTCAGTAGTTCTAATGGAATGTTGTCTACTCCGGGAGCCTTGTTTCGACTCAGGTCTTTCAGTGCTCTGTCAAATTCTTCACGCAGTATCCTATCTCCCATTTCATCTTCATCTACATCCTCTTCCATTTCCATAATATTGTCCTCAAGTACATTGCCCTTGTATAGAACCTCTATATACGCCTTCCACCTTTCTGCTTTACCATCTTTGCTTAGAACTGGGTTTCCATCAAAGCTCTTGATATTCATGCAAGTGGTTCTCCTTTCTCCCAAGGTTTCTTTAATTTTCCTGTAGGCAGTATCTATCTTACCTCTCGTAAGATAAGCCTCTACATCTTTATATTTGTCCTCTAGCCATCCCTGCTTAGCCATTTTGCACTTCCTGTCGATATCATTTTTGAGACGTTTGTATTCCTTTTTGCCTGATTCATTTACTGCATTTTTATATTTTCTCCTTTCATCAATTAAATTCAATATTCTTCTGTTACCCAAGGGTTTCTACTAGCCCTCGTCTTTTTACCTATTTGATCCTCTGCTGCCTTCATTATTTCATCCCTCAAAGCTACCCGTTCTTCTTCTACTGTATTTCTTTCCCCCATTCCTGTCAATTGTTCCCTTATGCTCTCCCTGAAACTCTGTACAACCTCTGGTTTAGTCAGTGTATCCAGGTCCCATCTCCTTAAATTTCCACCTTTTTGCAGTTTCTTCAGTTTTAATCTACAGTTCAGAACCAACAGATTGTGGTCAGAGTCCACATCTGCCCCTGGAAATGTCCTACAATTTAAAACCTGGTTCCTAAATCTCTGTCTTACCATTATATAATCTATCTGATACCTTCTAGTATCTCCAGGGTTCTTCCATGTATACAACCTTCTTTCATGAATCTTGAACCAAGTGTTAGCTATGATTAAGTTATGCTCTGCGCAAAATTCTACCAGGCGGCTTCCTCTTTCATTTCTTAGCCCCAATCCATATTCACCTACTATGTTTCCTTCTCTCCCTTTTCCTACTCTCAAATTCCAGTCACCCATGACTATTAAATTTTCGTCTCCCTTCACTACGTGAATAATTTCGTTTATCTCATCACACATTTCAGCAATTTCTTCGTCATCTGCAGAGCTAGTTGGCATATAAACTTGTACTACTGTAGTAGGCATGGGCTTTGTGTCTATCTTGGCCACAATAATGTGTTCACTATGCTCTTTGTAGTAGCTTACCCGTACTCCTATTTTTTTTATTCATTATTAAACCTACTCCTGCATTACCCCTATTTGATTTTGTATTTATAACCCTGTATTCACCTGACCAAAAGTCTTGTTCCTCCTGCCACCGAACTTCACTAATTCCCACTATATCTAACTTTAACCTATCCATTTCCCTTTTTAAATTTTCTAACCTACCTGCTTGAGTAAGGGATCTGACATTCCACGCTCCGATCCGTAGAATGCCAGTGTTCTTTCTCCTGATAACGACGTCTTCTTGAGTAGTCCCCACCCGGAGATCCGAATGGGGGACTATTTTACCTCCGGAATATTTTACCCAGGAGGATGCCATCATCATTTAACCATACAGTAAAGCTGCATGCTGCATTCACCAGTGTCAATCAAAATTAAGCACATCTCAGAAGATTATGCTCTCTGTAAGTATTTTTACTTGTTACTAAGCAGGAAAAGTACTCTCGTAAGATGCTCTAAACATTAGTTGGCATTTTTGGATTTGTCTGTTAGTTGCTAGAGGCATATTAGTATAAAATATGGGTGAGAACCACGGGCTACATGAATACCTGATGTGGCATGCATGCCACAGTTTGATGATCATTGGCATAGAATGTACAGTGACCTTCCCTCTGAATCCTGTGTTAATTTTGCTTTGGTAATAATAATTTCTTGTATCATTGCCAGGCTCTTAATGTTGCACTATATTAAACGCACTTGTGAGGTGGATGGTTCCCAATAACTTCATTTACCGCATTCTGTAATGGTCAGTGTGAATTGGTCATTGGATGGAAAGCACTTGCCAAAATGATCAGACAATACAGAAAACGTCTACATCTATAATCTGCAAACCACAGTGAAGTGAGTGGAAGAGGGTTTGTACCATTGTACTAGTTATTAGGGTTTCTTTCTGTCTCATTCATATATGGAGTGTAACAAGGATGATTGTGTGAATGCCTCTGTGCATGCAATAATTATTTTAGTCTTATCCTCACAATCCGTATATGAGCGACACATATGGGATTGTAGTATATTCCTAGAGTAATCATTTAAAGCCGGTTCTTGAAACTTTGTTAACAGACTTTGTCGGGATAGTTTACGTCTGTCTTCAACAGTCTGCCAGTTCAGTTCCTTCAGTATCTCTGTGACACACTCCCTTGGATTAAACAAACCTGTGACCATTCATGCTTTTCTTCTCTATATACTATCATTATCCACTGTTGATCCTATCTGGGATGGATCCCACACAGTTGAGCAATATGATAGAACCAGTTGCATGAGTGATTTGTAAGCAGTCTCCTTTGTAGACTGAGTGCACCATTCCCCAGTATTCTTCCAATAACCCATGACTGAACCTATGTGATCATTCCATTTCATATCCCTACAAAGTGTTTTACCCAGTTATTTGTATGAGTTGGCTGATTCCAGCAATGATGCATTAATATTACAGTAATAGGATACTACAGTTTTTTCGTTTTCTGACGTGCAAAATTTTCATTTCTGAGCATTTAGAGCAAGCTACCAATCTCTACATCACATTCAAGCCTTATCAAGATCTGACTGAATATTTATGCAGCTCCTTTCAGATAGCACTTCCTTATAGATAAATGCATCATTTGTAAAAAGTCTGATGTTACTATTAATATCTTTTGCAAGGTCATTAACATAAAACATGACCGAACGAGGTGGCACATTGGCTAGCACACTGGACTCATATTCAAGAGGACGGCGGTTCAATCCCGCATCTGACCATCCTGATTTAGGTTTTCCATGATTTCCCTAAATCGCTCCAGGCAAATGCCGGCTTCCTTCCCCGTCCTTCCCTAATCCAATGAGACCGATGACCTAGCTGTCTGGTCTCCTCCCCCAAAACAACCCAATCCAATAAAACATGAACACAAGGGTCCCAACACACTTCCCTGGGGCACACCTGAAGTTACTTCTATACCTGAAGATGACTCTCCATCCAAGATAACATGCTGTGTCCTTCCTACCAAAAAGTCCTCAAATCCAGTCACAAATTTCACTTGATGCCACATATGATGGTACTTTTGACAATAAGCATAAGTGTGGTTCTGAGTCAAATGCTTTTTGGAAATCGAGAAACACTGTATCTACCTGGTTTCCTTGATTCAAAGTCTTTCTCATGGGAGAAAAGTGCAAGTTGGATTTCACGTGAGCAATGTTTTCAAAATCCGTGCTGGTTGGCATTCAGGAAGTCATCCTGTTTGAGATACCTCAATATGTTTGAGCTCAGAATACATTCTAAAATTCTACAACAAATCGATGTTAAGGATATTGGACAGTAGTTTTGTGGATCACTTCTACTACCTTTCATGTAGACGGGTGTGACCTGTGCCCGTTTCGAAGAAATGGGTGTGGTTTTTTGTTCGAGGGATCAACAAGCAATTACAGTTAGAAGAGGGGCTAACTCAGCTGTAAATTCAGTATAGAATCTAACAGGGATTCCATCACATCCTGGAGCTTTGTTCAATTTTAATAATTTCATCTATTTTAAACACCACTGACACGAGGATTAAATTGGGGAAGTTCTCCTGGATTTTGCGCTGTATTTCAGTTCCTGTCTCATTCGCTAGGGATTGGACATTAACTTTGGTGTCACTAATAGTCTTTAATACAACCAGAATTTCTTTGGGTTCTGTGAAAGAGAATTGACAATATTTTGCTGTGGTAGTCATTGAAGACATCATGCATTGCTCTCTTGCCAGCCAAACACGTTTCATTTTTAAGTATCCACCAACGATTACAGCACAATTGTGGTAATTGCGCAGAAGTCAACTGAGGTTTTCTGTAAAATTTTCAGTTACATCAGGACATGAGACTGATGGGCAATAGAAGAATCCAGTTATTATTTTATGCTCACCCCTTGTATTGAGTGTTGCCCATACAGTCTCACATGCAGCATCAATTTCTATCTCAGTGGATTTGAGTTTCTTGTCTCCTGTGACAAATACACCACCTCCCTTTCCCATTTGCCTGTCATTTCAGTATACACTCAAATTTTCCCCCAAAATCTCACTGCTATCAATTTTAGATTTCAACCAGCTTTATGTACTTAGTATTTTGTGAACTTCACTGCTTTTTGTGAACACTTCAAACTCTGGCACTGTTGTGAATGCTTTGGCAGTTTATCATTGGCATTTTAATACTGTCACCTGTGGAAGGCATTTCTTTGGATCTTAAACTGATAGTTGTGGGTTTCCTCCAACTATCATTATCTGGATGGGGTGGAGAGTTGCCTAACCTAAAAAACTCTTGTGTGCACTCAACACACAGTCCCCTACCTGAGCAACAGCCTCTGATGTGCAGTAAACATCTCATCCATTTAGGGGGACCTTACAATTCTGAAACCTATGTGGAAGTCCTGAAAGTCACAGCCTAGCTTGTCACAGAACTTTGTAAGTATCTGGTTCAGTCTTTCCACTCAACTCAGAACCAAAGAGCCACAATCAGTTCTGGGGACAATGCTGCAGCTTGTGAGCTTTGTTGAAACTCCGTGCACAAGGCTGGTCTTCTCAACCTTCTCTGCCAGTCACAGCAATGACCTAAGTATGACATCACAGCCCAGACAGCAGGCATCATTTGTTCCAACGTGTGCCATAATCTGCAGGTGTTCTGCCAGTGGCTGCTGCAGTACCCTCTTCAACATGTTGAATGAGGCCCCCAGGCATACGCACTGAGTGCAATCAGTGTTCTTCCTGTCTCTTGCTGCCATTTCCCTAAGGGGTACCATCATTCACCATAAGTTTGAACTTCTGAAGATTAATAGACCCCCTACCCTTTTATGTTTGCCTCCTCTTGACACTGGACAAAACAGGTTTCACCACAAAAGGTATAGCGAGTCCCACTGGGACAGTTTTAGTGAGAAAAAACACCTCAAACTGTTTGGTTTTGGGAGATTGGTACAAAACTCAAAGAGTCCTCCCTGGTCCCCGCCCACCCTGTACAGGATGCCTATATGTACCATTGACATGTCACTCACAATCAAGTGGACAAGTAATGACAGGTGCTGTACTTTCTGCAGAGAAGACAGTAGCAGTTATAACACCATTTATTCTTGACTATGAATGCCATTTTCAAACATAGAGTGCATTTTCAGGGTCAAGCAAATTTAAGCCTGATCATCTGTCAGAAAGCATTGTCATATTGCTCTTATGCGAAACTGATGCATGCCATGTTGCATAAGAGGAGAATGAAAAGATAATCTCGTTTGTGCTAGATCCCTGGCATGCACTCAGTGTTTGAAAATGTTGGGCACCATTATGAATAAATATAAATTATTTGAATGGCCAGTGGGGAATAATTACCTCTTTTAAAAATTGTCAGTTTAGGACCTAGCACCAATGAACTTCATCTAGGTTCTTTTTTTAAGTTTAAAGAATAACTTTTTTGATAATATCTGTACAAATACTTAAGAGGAGTTAATGATTGTGAAATATGCTACATTATGTTCTTGTGTGCTTCCTTTAATTTTATCCTATACTGATTGACAGCCTTAATTAGTGAATACTATTGTGAAACACAGAACATATATGAGTAATCCTGATAATATTTATTTTCATTCATGTGAACACAAACTCACTCCGACATTGTAGTGAAGGAAGTAGCAAATGACAATGAGACCCTGATTAGAATGGTGAACAATGCATTTCCAGGTACTCACGTTATTGCTAATGGCACAGTAAAAAGATATGAACCAAGTGATATTTATAAATCAAATACAAGTGAGTTCTTAGCAAAAGAGAGCTTACGTATTAACAGATGCAGTTTGGCAGTATTCTGCAAAAGTTCAACACTGTCGCTAAAATAATAAAACTAGGATGTAGTGGGAAGGACATCAGAATAAAAAAAAAAAAGTGATAAATGTATTAAACAACAGATCACACTAAATAAGGTGAGTGCAAATTTGCTTAGGATGACTGATCAGAGTGAAGATATAAATGTATTGCAAACAAGGCATAACTTACTCACCACCTTTTCAGACTACTATAGACAAAGCTCTCATTAGGTGTTCCCAAAATACGCAGTCAGTTGAAATCTTATTTGTCACCCAATAGCTTAGAGATTTATGTTATTTGTTTCTCAGAGAACTGGCTCGAAAATGAAAATGTACTTTTGAACTTTGCAAATTATACAATGGCTTGCTGAAAAATACTGTCTCAAAATTTATCTATAAAAATTCTTAAAGCTTTTCAAATAAAACATAATTAACATTTTGCTATAAAAATACAGTGATCAGCCACTTTTTTAATGCATTTTATTTATGCCAATATGCATTTCGGGTTTGCACCCATCTTCAGCTGGCAAATTACGTGTATCTTCATTTTCTACAGTGGTACAATCTCGACAGCAGTTTGGATGCTGCAGCTGGCATTCTCCTCTCCTTGTTTTTTCTTGGCTTTTCTTCTTTTTTGTAACAACACAAACACTTTTTGTCACGTATTTTACACAGCTGCCTGTGTTTAAAAAAGTGGCTGGTTGCTGTATTTTTATAGGAAAATATCATTATCCACAGCCACGGAGCTCAACAGTCCAAAAAAAATGGACAAATTGTCATAATTAACATTCTACATCTTCATTCATCATGTCTACATATTTGCAGCCCCTACTGCTAGAGGCCTCTGAATTGTAGCACGTAACCTGGCAGTGTATAACCTAACTAAATATCAATGTCTGAGAAAAAGCATGCTATACTGAAGTTTTGAATTCAAAGAGTTTGCCCAGACAGGAGCACCCTCTCCTTTTACCATGTCAATGCCAGACAACACATGAGTGATGTGAAATCTCCAACAATTGGACACCTTGGGCCCACTATCATCCTCCATATAGCTCCAACTTGGCCCCATCTGATTTTCATCTGTTTCCATAACTTAAAGAATATGTTTGAGGACTTCCTTTTTATAGTGATGAATTGGTGATTTTGTGGCTCTGTCAACAAAGTCAAACATTCTACAGTGACACTATCAACAAACTGGTCTTTCGTTGGGAGAAATATGTTCGTAGTCTGGGTGATTATGTTGGAAAATAAATATGTAGACATGAAGAACAAAGATGTTGAATGTTAATAATATTTCCTTTATTTAAAATGCTATAAGAGTTTTCACATAAACTCAGAGGCATTACTTTTCAGCACACCCTCACACAATTAGTTGCGCTTTCTTCAGATATAACAATAGGACAGGTGGCTAGTTAAGGACATAAAATTAGCACGTGCAACAAAAATGACCACTTTACCGTTGACAGTCATTTTGAAGATTATGCTGCTGAAATCAAGCAGCCTAATATAATATGTATTTATTTAGCCTTCATCTTCTGATATTGTATTTGAGTTTCTATAAAGTGTAGAAAACGCTGTATGTGACGGTAGATCAGAAAATAACACACAATAGTTTTATGACCAAAAAGTTCATGTTACAAAGAATCACATATGGACTACCACCTTTTAGCTTCGTTTTTACATGATCACCAACATCCTCAACCCATTTCTCACATTGTGGTACCAGGTTTGTTAGTAGAAGTCCATTTCGTAGGAGTATAGCTGTCTGTGGACTGCTGATTTCAACTACTAATCTGTTTCTTCATGGACTAAACAGATGAAAGCCTGACAGTGCAAGGTACAGACTGTATGGTGGATGCTGGAGCACTTCCCAATTTTGGTGATTTTCTCACGAACAGGAATATCAACATGGGGGTGAGGATTGTCATGAAGGAGTTGCATTTGTCACAAAGGGCACGGTACAACTTAACTTAAGCTTTACTGTAGGCTACAGCATTCATAGTGGTCCCATGTTCAGACTCCACCAATGACACATCCTGCATAACCCAAACAATGTAACAAGTGCTCTCCTAGCAGACTGAGCCACTTTGAATTTTATTCGTATCAAGGAATCATCGTGTATCCCCTCCATAGAGGCATGTTTGGTTTTGGGCATGTAGCTGTATGTCCACGGCTCATCATCATTGACTATTCCTTTCAGAAAGCCATGCCCTTCTTCAGTGTAATGCGTTAAGTGATCCAATATGATATTTCAAGATGATGTAAACAATATTGTACATTGAACCATACAAAATGTTAAACTACTGCAATAAGGTTCACAGTTGCACACACTGGTTGTTCAAAACTGCTGCCTCGATGGCTCCGACATTCTGTGGTGCTGCAACTGTTACTGGCCATCCCGAGTGTGGCGAATCACTAAGGTTCAGATGGTCATCTTGGAAAAATGCACACCACCCGGAAATACTGTTTGAGTCCATACCATCGCCCCCATACATGCCATGCAAGTTCCAGTGAATTTCACTTGGTTTATGCCCTTTGGCCCACAAATATCAGCCTACACTTTGCTGCTCTTCACAGGTTGACAACAGTAACGTGTGCGCCATATTTGACTCATAGTTCAGGCTTCTCTCTCTAGAACTGCACATGAAAACAAAATACTTACTGTAGTGCAAATTTCAAACTATATCGTCGTGAAATTTCAGCATTCCAGCTGCAATACCAGGGGAGAAAAAAATTATTGTGCTTTACTTTCCAATCCTCCCTCATATTTGTATGAAGGCAAAGTGGCCATATATTGGAGAAATCAAGAGCCCGCATCGAAAAGTAGATGCGCATTTTTACCATGGGCTATTCGAGAGTGGGATTGTCTACGAGTTGTCTGAAAGTGGTTCAGTGAATCCTCTACCAGAACCATAATGTGAATTGCAGATTGATCATGTACATGTATTTTATAAGGTGTAAAGTAATATCTAAGGTGAAATAACTACCAAATAAAGTCTACATAAAGTATTTGAACACTTATTCCCCTAAGGTTATCAATTTACTTCAAGCAAAAGATTTTATTCTACACTACTGACCAATTTCAGCTGCTTGGTCTTTAGCAAGTGAATAAGTATAGCCAATAGATAGCACATGTCATGAAAGAAATAAAACTTGAGAGAACATTGGAATTTTTTTTTTAAACAAATAGTTCTATGTGACTGTGTACACAAGTATGTCCAGATTCACAAAGAACTACTTGGTATGACACTTTTCGGTATTGTTTTCTTAGAGTTTTCTGTTGTTTGATTTTATTATGTCAGTATATATTATATGTTAATGCCCTACACACAGTTCTTGTTCACACTTCATAACTCGAAAGGCAAAGGACCTGAGTTCAAGTCTCAGTACAGCAAACAGTTTTAATCTGCCAGAAAGTTTCATATCAGCGTACACTCTGATGCGGTGTGAAAGTTTCATTCTGAAATTATAAACTGTGTAACTAAATCTTAGTCTTAATGTTACTGAATGAGGTTACAACCTCAACTTGTGCAGCCATAATATAATATATTAAATTATCATTAGTAACAGAAGACAGTTATTACTCAACAGTGGCAAGAAGATACTAATTTATCAGTAGTGACTGAAGAAAATAACTTAGCATGTGTAAAATATTTTACTGTCACGTGATCCCACATTGGCTTTTAATTTCTTCAAATTGTGGTTCCATTTCATTTGAAATTGCTGAAAGAGTTTCTACATTCATAGTTATTCTTAAGTACCTTTTGTTTATAATATTTGTTCTTCATTTGCTGGAACCTCCTAATGGTAGATAAATGTTCAACATTGTTATCTAATGTTTCTTTCTTGAAGTCTAAATCGGTCACGTATTTAAATCGTAATTCCACTGTTTTCCCCCAATGTAACTGAGACCCAAACTCAAGCAACTTATCATTAAAGCTAGAACTGACATTATGAATCTGTTGCACAATAAATTATATCTTAAACAATCAGCACCCACCAGGTTTTGCTCAAGTGAAACCTGCTTAGAGTTTGTACACTCCGTGTCTGCTGCTTGTGTGCACAGGTCACACCTACTCATTTGGTGATGGTAGTGCACTGCATTGAGCTCTTTTAACTATGAACTGTAGGCTGCCAGTTGCCACTGAACTGGATGAGCACCCCCCACAGATCTCTCTATCTTCATTATCTTGAATTATTCTCTCCATCAAGTGAGCTTATGCCCTACAAAATAATAGTACATATGTGACCATGCACTTTTGATGGCACATGTGGGCCCAGAATTTGAAATGATATCCAATTGCTCTCCAAGTCAGATCTTTGCTACATACAAATGCTTAAAACTTAATCAAGATATTCTTTAATGAAACTCGAGTGATTAATAATCTGCACAATGTCTAAAGTATGGGGACCATCAGACTAATAATACACAATTCTTCAACAGTTGTTTCACTATGGGCAAATTCGTAAAATATACACACAGTAATCTATAATAAAAGTTCATTCATTACAAACTTGCATAGTATCTGGAACATAAGGGAAGCCCTTAAATTGGTATGACACACAAACTACTCTGCAAAACACTTTTCAGGCCCAAACTTACCTGGAAATAAAATGTATTTTTGTTACTTATTTAATAAAAAATAAGCAAACATAATTTGGTCTTAAATGAACTTATTCACTTTGACAAACATGTGGAGTTCTTGAAAATAGCATTATTAGTCAGATTAGAAAACTACCTCCACTTAATATTTAACACACTTTAGCAAATAACTTAACTTTCACTTTTAGGATCACTTAGACCTGTTTGTACATTAGGAGTAGGCTCCTAACATAAGTGAAGTGATTGTGACGAAGCAAGCTGGGATATTTTTACTTCCCCTCTTGTTTTGCCAACTGCCTCCTAAAATTCATTTTTTCATTTTTAACTAATTACCATTAACATACGTGTTTGTGTTCAGTGCAATCAGTATATGTGAGATAACTATCTATCTGTGTCATGATACTGCCTTATCAAACATTAAGGAATTACAACTTTTAACATAGCTGCCTGGAGTCATGTGTGTGGAAAGAGTAAGCAAGATTTGTATGTATATCGCCCTTCAGGCAAGAATCTAAGCAATTTGATGGAATACAGTGAAGTAATAGCTTTTTTGAGCGATAATTTTGTCTGATCAGTAATGAGAGTCAAGTTTGCCTAAGCGTAAGGATCTGTTACTGTGGAGTGTTTTTCAGTAGAATCAATTTTGCATTAGATAAATAGAGCAAGCGTTTATTTAGTAGATAATGAAACAGTAATGAAGTAATAAAATAATGAATAATGTTAGGGCCTCAATGGTTAGTGAGCCTGTCTCAGCAGCAGGGATATTTTTTGAGAATGCACTCCACTAGTTAACGAGGGAAGAAATGTAAGTAAAATAATGGAGCTGACAGACATGCTTAATGCAAAGGATAACTGTATACAAACAAATGTGGTGTAACTGTATTGATGATCTAATTGTGAACTAGGCAACATTGGGTCTTGTGTATATTGTGCAATTCATAACACTGCAGCTGGGAATGAGAGCTTAAGAGAAAGAGCAATATTTTAGTGAGGTACAAGTCATATAATGCTGCAGCATTGGACCCATATGTTATCTGAAAAACTTATATTTGTGTTCTGAGGAATTATGAGCTTAAAGTGGCAATACTGGAATGATGAACAGTAAGTTTGCTGATTAACTGGTAACTGTAATGCTAGAACGATATGAATATTCTGACAGATCAACCATTTGGTAGCATTTTGTGAGGATTTAATTTTCTATTTGAATGAGAGTAGTGCTCACTTCAGTAGAGAAGTGGGGCAATGATTTGGTACAACTTCCATCCCCCTAATTTTGATATGAGTAGTGATTACGGTATGTAGTGGTGACTCTTTTCCTTTTTCATAACGTAATGATTAGTAAATCTATGCTACTGCACATCTTAAGTTTTTACTAAAGGTAATGCACATATTGAATATTTGCAAATGGGAAAGAAACAAGTCTTTCAAATTTAACCAGTTTGAGACAGTTATGACTTAGAGTAATGTTTCGTAGTGTAATGTGTGATTTCAAATTTTTACTAGCCCACATCATTCGTACTATAGTCAATTTTAATGCAAATTATTGGGATGTTATGTGAACTGTGTAATGTATATATTTATGAAGTAAGGACTATCGTTTTTAGTGTGAAATATTTTTTTCTTATAATTAAATTAGAAGTAAAACTAAGTGCATTAGGAGAACCACCTCCAAGGGAACTGGTAGCAGTGAATTTCCTCCTTACTAACTGCCACTTGGACCTGTTGAAGGCATGGGCAACTTGGTGATAAAATGTGTAAAAGCTCATTAAAACTGTGAAAGTGCTTGTGAAAAATACTAAACATTGAGCATGTGAAATTTTCTGTGGAGAAGGAAGGAAGAAAGAACTGCAATGGGTAGTGTAATTTAACTTTTTGCAACCAGTGAGAATTTATTTTTTTAAGCAAGATAGGACTTGTATAAAATGATATGTATCTTTGGATGAAATCATTGTTTACCCTAAATGACCTCACTTATGGTGAAGATGCTTAATTTTTGTTAAAAGT
This sequence comes from Schistocerca serialis cubense, assembly GCF_023864345.2. NCBI lineage: Eukaryota > Metazoa > Arthropoda > Insecta > Orthoptera > Acrididae > Schistocerca > Schistocerca serialis. Next base: position 1,197,677,483 of record NC_064638.1, on the reverse strand, counting down.
ATAGCTTGTAGATTTTTGTGAATTGTACAACAATACACTGTATGTAATTATTTTGTATAGGGATTTTCATATGGCCAGTTCACATAAGTTGGAATTTGAAAAACATATGTACTGTAGTTTTTGAGAAGATTTCTTATGTAATATTTTTTGTGTGGATTTTAAACTGAATTTCTGGGGTCACTTGTGGTCATTGAATTGCCCAGTTAGCTATTTGCAATATCTATCTGGTCAATCCAATGAGGGGGTGATGTGACGAAGCAAGCTGGGATATTGTTTCTTCCTCTCGTTTTGCCGACTGCCTCTTAACATTCATTTTTTCACTTTTAACTAATTACCATTAACATACACGAGTATAATCTGCATTTTCATAAAAGAGAAATGTTGGCCCATAGTCTTAAAGAATATAACACCAGGTCTAATTTTATCCTTCATTTTATGTATGTAATTGATTTTCTAATTCATTTTGGCAATTCTAAGTTAGTACCTTTCAATACAGGGTGAAATCAGTAATTGTTTTGTAACTTAAATTCTATTGTTGATATGTAAACAAATATAAATTCTGTACTAATTATATACATTTGGAAGAACAACTAATTGTATTCTTAAAGGATCTATTTGGCTCTATTTGAAAACATGTTAGCAAAGCCAGCCCTTAATTAATTTCAAAGTAAGTAACAGTTTTGTCAAAAGTATTGTTTGTGTAACTATATATGTTTATTTCATGATTTCAACAAATAATTTGGCTTAACCCGTGTAGTAGAAGGAACTGTTAAAGAGATGGCAGTTTTCAATGTATTCAGTGAATTTAATGAGTTAAGTTTTAATTGCAATTTTTGTAAATTAAACGTTGAACAATGTGTAGTTTCAGCACCTATTATTGTGAGGATATATAAGGGCCCAATTTTTGGTCCCAAGACAGTCGGTCCACAGCCGAGTTTCAGACGAGAAACCTGTGTTGGTTGGATCAACAATAATTGCATCAGCTTAACTGTGAAATAAGTGTAACACAATTAGGCCGTGTGTTAAAACAATGACAGTGTCTGTTCCATACATACCTTGTTATTCTTCAAGAACTATGTGGTTAGGCTTTTACTACTCATAGATGTTCAACAGGAAACCATTGTAGCAGTATGTGGATGTTTGTCTGAAAATTATTAATGAGGCTTATCGAAAGTTAAACAATAGTGCACTGGCCATATTAAATGTGTATATGGGGGGGGGATGTGAAAAGTGAAAGTAAAAGTAAACAACTGTGAAATGCAAATGTGTGCCTGTCAGCTACATCATTTACAGTAGACAGTACTGCACTTCCACCCCTTAATTTTTCAGCCAGTATGTTGACACCGAGGACAAGAAACAAAGAAGGCAAACTGTCACATGATGCTGTCAACAATGTATGCCTGACACACACATCTTCATTGAACACTTATACTGATCCTGGAGGTGGTTGAAGAGTTGAGCTGCTGTGATGGCGTTGGCCAAAATTATCCAAGCATGGTTCTTCATATGAATTGCTATACGTAACCTATTCTTGGCAACGGAACTATAAATCAGAACATACCACTATTTACCAGGCTGCCATGAACAAATGCCAATTCCATCCAAGGCTCATTAATCAATGGTAGATAATGAAAATCTCGTAACTCCATATTGTTAAATTTTACGAGAGAAGCAAAAGCATTTCCGAAAAACGAAATAAAGTGATATAGATGAAGTTGCCACATATGTAACTATATAGTAGAAGCTTATTTATTGACAGATTTGAAAATTCCATGCACTTTCAAATCCCTCTTTGATAACTTAGGTACTGGAATTACAAGGTTTTCATGGACAGATGGAGTTCCAAGATTTTCATTGCCTGCCACTAATTTCATACGATTTAGCTTTAATTTTGCCATGCTCCTATCTCCAGTTTAGTCAATAGCTGACCACAGACTGGTCTTCTTTCCAGTGTTGGTGCGCTAACTTTGCACCCTTCCACCTTTTGAATTGGCATGCTCACCTCCCAGGCATTGGGGGGCTTCACTCCGCCTTTTCCTATCATTTATAATTCTAAATCCCTAAGCATGAACCAGCTACATTACATAGAAATATCGTCCATTTAACATATAAAAGAAAGTGCAATTCATAACAACAATCAGTAAAAATATACTAGTGTGAAAATATACAAATTTAAGAAAATGTAATATACAGGGTGTCCCATTTCTCTTGACCACCATAAATAACTGTTTGTCTAGATGCAAATTACAAAATGTTTCAAGAAAATGTTCTTTAGCCATCAGAGGGACATCAATCAGCATGATTGCCTTCGTTGTAGCTTTGTTTTTTACAAAGATATGAATAGTGGTATGACTTTTTTAAATGACACCCTGTATTTTTTATTTGGTAATTCATTTCCTCTCCTAAAGAGCTAGAGTAGGCATACAGTAAAGGCTGTCCTTCCTACAAACCGCATTGACATAACGTTTCTTTTATTGTTGCTGTTGAAGGTAGGTGAAATGGTCAAGGAGGAACAGTTACTTGGTCTGCTAGGTCTCCTGATTTAAATCCTCTGAACATTTTTCTTTGGGGATGCATTAAAGACGTTGTCTATTGTGATATTCCAACAACTCCAGAGGACATTCAGAAACGTATTGTGCTTGCTAATAATTCTCTTCAGCAGGCAACACTGGAAGCAGTAAATAATTATTTCATTCAACGAGTGCACCAGTGTATTGGTGTCCAGGGTCACCACATGAGCACCTTTGAATCCTGGGCAATGGTACAGGGGAGTCAAAGTCAATTTTGTGTTATGTTTTTACTTGGGTTTCATTTGTTTTTTGACAACTCCAGCAGTGGATGAGTTTGTGATCCCGGGCTCAAAGTCAGTGTTGTGTTATGTAATTAATGATGTTGTGTTTCAGTGAATGGTACACTGTGATACATTTTTGAATAGGTCTTCAGGAGAGGAAATGAATTACTGAATAAAAAATACAGGACACCGTTTTAAAAAGTCATACCACTGTTCATATCTTTGTAAAAAACAAAGCTACAACGAAGGCAATCATTCTTATTGATGTCCTCCTGACGGCTAAGAAACATTTGCTTGAAACATTTTGTAATTTGCATCTGGACAAATAGTTATTTAGGGTGGTCCAGATAAATGGGACACCCTGTATATATGTGAGATGAAGTGTCATTATTGTTGCACGGTAGATGTACTGTATAAGTGTTCAGTATCTTCTATAGTTATTGTTGACATGTATCTTTTGCTTAACTGCTGCTCAAATCCATTTGAAATTAAATTTAGTTCACAGAAAATCTTCATTGTAGTTAATATTGAGTGACAAATTTTGCTGTAATAATTAATGGCATTTGGCTCTAGGAGTTGAATTTTTTGACAATGGCGTGTTTATTGTTGCCCAGAAAAATTTGCTCTTCTTTGATATCAATTTTCAGCATTTAAATATTGTTCCCATTTCAAAATATGCAGCACTTAATAACATCTCACTGTATTGAACACACATTTGTGTCACTTCCCATTAACATTAATTTCGCATCGATCTAAATGTTATATGCATTTCTTGCACACTACTTAATCCCAGTACCGCCAAACGGAGTGATTTCAGACACCGGGGCGAATTCGGACAGTATGGATTATTTGTTCTTTGCCACTGCATAGAAACAAAATAATTACCTATTTTAACATCTGTGCGCCAGTTATTTTAAGCACAAGATTGCATTTATCGCTTTCCACAACTTTTATTTTGCATCAATTGTTTCCCTGGGTGAATAATTGATGAACAGTCTCAGTATACCCAAATCAACCCTACAAAATAAAGTGCAGGAAGCACATCCGAAAAAAATGGGAGGACAGCCAGTGCTAAATAAAGAAGAAGAAGAAATGTTTAAGCAAGCTATCTTGAGGGCTGCACATTGGGGATTTCCCTTCACTAAATTGGATATTAGATATTTAGTTAAAGGCTACGGCCGAAAAGAGAAGAAATTTCGTAATAATTTGCCAGGAGAAGAATGGGTGCGTTTATTCCTCAAACAGCAGTCAGAAGATCTTTCTGTTCGCTTAAACAAAACTATTAAAGAAGTACATTACAGAAAATTACAGATGTTAACTTCTTCATTGCCAGTATCCCACAAAGACATGATCTTATAGAAAATCCTGTGTCAACAAAGAAATCACAGTTACTAATAGGAAATTTGAGAAAATCTGCCGAAGCCTCCCAAATGCCACATATGTGGACATACCATCTACAGAGAGAAGTCATTTTACTGGGCATGGACTTCACAGAAATAAACTCGGGAAATCATTCATTAGTCGAGAAATCCTTAATGCAGTGAAGGCAGTTAAGGACAAGAATAGCACGACCATACCACTTCCACCACCAAACACAGCAACTGAAAATTTCCAACAAGAAAGTGAAACTGAATCACTGACAACAGGTGCAGCACTAGAATCTCCACTTTCCTCAAAAGCAGCTGAAATAAATGATTCAACTAGGACAGAAGTTTCCAAAGCAGCTTCAGCAGAAGCAGCAACATACTATGCAACTGCATCATTAACAAGAAAAAAAAAAAAAAAAAAAAAAAAAAAAAAAAAAAACACCTGATGGGCCAGCAGCCAACGACCTTTCATCAGTATTGGCCCCTCCTCAGTCTTCAACAGTGAAAGACTTTTCACCAGCTTCACCATCATCAGCAGTAACAGAAGCAAACAGAAGAAGCACAAGAACCAGGAAACTTACAACCTGCAGGATTTTTGGTACCCAGCCTCAGTTATAAGATTAACATAAGCCAGATACCTTCAGATACACCAACTTCCAAGTCTAACTGGTAACAGATTCACCTCCACTGTCATCAACAGAAGAATAACCATGCCACCAGCTCATCTACAGAATTTTTTAGCATTAGGTCTAAAGCGAAGGACGCCACCAAGATAAGTGAAAACAAACGCCTAACAGTGTTTCACCAAAACATTCAAGCCATAAAGAACAAAGCACAACAGCTAGAAGTAGAATTGGAAACTTTTGATAGCGAAATTTTATGTATCACCGAACACTGGTGCAAAGGGAAGGAAATTGAACACATTGCATTAGCCTCATATGACCTTGCATGTTACTATAGCAGAATCTCAATGAATGGTGGAGTTTCATGTATCTATGTAAAAAAGGTATGTCATTTAAAGTTAGATATGATCTTTTAGATCTAGGTGAGGGCAAACATTTTGAACTTTCCCCTGTTGAAATAATAGGACCTGACATAGCAAAAAAATTAGTCATATTTTGTGTGTACCGCTTTCCCAGTGGAGACATTGATATATTCTTCTCAAAACTGAATGAAAGCTTAGACAAGGACCAAAAGCAAATGTAATCATCTGTGGTGACTTAAACATTAATATGATGAAGCCTGATAAGGCTAGCAACATATATGTGAATATTCTAACCTGTTATGGAATATCCTACCTTGTAAATTGTCCAACTAGAATAACGAAAGAATCTTCCTCGTCAATAGATCATGTAGCTACAGATATTGATAGTAAAAAATGTCATATAGTTGTCCAAAACCTGGGCCTATCAGACCACCTCTGCCAGATCTTAAAAACTAACATTCATGTAGAAACTCCTCCTAAACTGTGTACATACAAAAGAATGTTTTCCAAATCAGCCCTGTATGAGTTTAAACCCCAGCTAGAATATGAAGATTGGGGGGAAGTCTATGCAGAAACTAATGCAAATCAGAAATTTATCAAGTTCATGTCAATTTTTAAACTCAGATTTGAAGAGATGTTTCCCAAAACTCTTTATCAAATTAAAACTACAAAGAGAAATCAATGGGTGACAACAGGTATCAGAAAATCCTCAAACTCTCAGATATCTCAACTCCATAAAAAATAATCAATCTAACCCAGAAGTTCTGCAATTCTACAAAAAGTACAGGAAAATATACAGAAAGGTGCTGCTAGCCGCAAAAAAACTTTCAAAGAACGAAATATTACTTCAAGCTGAAAACAAGAGCAAAGCAGCCTGGAACATCGTCAAACAGGAAACATCTAACTCTGCTAAAAAGGACCTCAATTCACATATTAAAAACAAAGATGTACCAGTAGGTAACCCTAAAAAATTAGCTGATTTTGTAAACTCATATTTCAGTAGTACTGCAAAAAAATTACAGCAGAAATTTCCAGATACGTATGATTTACCTACTCAGAACCAGCCAACAAACTTAATGGTGCTCTTGCCAACTACAGAAAGGGAAGTGGCACTAGTAGTACACCAACTAAAAAATAAAACTTCAGTAGCACTTGATGAAATCCCAGTCTGCGTAATTAAAGAATGTATAGACTCCATAAAGGGCCCATTAACAGACATAATTAATGAATCTTTCGAATCTGGATACTTTCTGGAGTACCTAAAACAAGCAAAAGTTATACCTATACTTAAAAACGGAGATGTGGAAAATGTAGAGAACTATAGGCCGATTTCTATACTGTCTATCATTTCTAAAATAATAGAAATACTAGTCAAAAAGAGAGTGCTAAATTACCTGAATAAATATAACCTTCTTTCCAATGACCAATTTGGTTTTAGGCCCGGAAAAGGCACACAATCTGCTATAGCACAGTTCACCAAAGTAATTTTAGAAGCACTGGACAAAGGTGAAAATGTAAGTGGTGTCTTTTTAGACTTGTCAAAGGCCTTTGATACAGTTGACCACAAAATCTTACTTCATAAATTAGAGCAAACAGGAATAAGAGGTGTGACAAAGAAGTGGTTCAAATCGTACTTGGAAAACAGAGTTCAACGAGTTGAGATATCACAAGTTTCAAACAATTCCATTGTAAAACACCTGTCTGACCCAGAACATGTGAATATAGGTGTCCCACAGGAAAGTGTGTTAGGCCCAATATTGTTTCTTATATACATTAACGACTTTCCACAAAGTATCAGAGATGGAGAAAAAATACTTTTTGCTGATGACAGCAACAAGTAATAACAAGTGAAAATCCAACACAACTGTCAGAAAGAGCAAACGAGGCTCTCAATGATGTCCACAACTGGTCATTAAAAAATAAAGTAACCCTAAATGTAAAGAAAACTAACTATATTAACTTCCAATTGAACAAAAAACACAATGCCACTAGAATAAAAGTTAATAATAATGAAATAGAATGCGTAACAAGTACCAAATTCTTAGGGATGAATGTAGACAGCCAACTGAAATGGACAAACCATGTCAACATTTTGGCAAAGAAATTATCCACAGCATGCTATGCTCTTAGAATCCTTGCAATAATACCTGTCTTAAAATAACATATTACGGATATATACACTCAGTCCTCAGCTATGGGATCACGTTTTGGGGAACAAGTGCCAGTAACATACAAACTGTGTTCAAAGTACAAAAAAGACCCATAAGGATAGTAACAAACAGCAACAACAGGGCCCACTGGTTAGAATTATTTAGAAAGCTAGGCATGCTAACTGTTTCTTGTGAGTATATCTTTCAGAACATAATGTTCATTAAGAAAAATCTCAACATGTATAACACAAACAGCCTAATACATGACCATGAAACAAGATCTTGTCACCACCTCCATCTAGATAGAAAGAACAAGGCAAAGATGCATACACTTTCTGGTTCTGGGATATTTTATTCGTTACACATATACCCTACCACTTCCATAACAATCAATTTAATCTAACAATATATACGAAAGTTACAATCAAAATAATGACAAAACCGTCTGAAATCACTCCGTTTGACGGTACGTCAATATTAATTTAAAATAATCTAACAAAATATAAAGTCCAATCTTCAATTTTATTTCACCCTTGAAAAAAATCACAAAGTCTTTGTGTCATACAATGCCCAGCCTTGTTCACTGTATTGCAGTGCTTGTAAATGTATCAGCATTGTTTGCGTTCATTCTCTTTCACACGGTTCACATGAAAGTAGTGAGCTATTCATGACTTTTAGGAAACCAGGCCATAATTTAAGTGTTCCTCAGTAAATGTTTTTTTTCTGTTTTGAATGTTTATTTCTTCTTAATAAGTCTTCTCTTCTTCCTTGATTTCCAAATTGAACTACTTCATTGCAGATTTGTTTTGCACAACAGTCAACACATGGGTGGGTTCTTGGTGGTGAAAACATAAAAATTATTGATGTGGGTTTGAAGTGTGTTACTGGGAAGATATTTCTTGAGTAGGTACTGTTGATGCTTTTTTTGTAGTTGTTTCAGCCACACTGAAAAAGAGTTGAGGTAAGCAGAAAGCAGCCCACAAGCTAGTTGTCTAAAAGCAACGCACGCACGCACCTTCTTGAAGTAGGGGGTAGGGCAGAACAGGGGGGTAAAAATCTGAAGCTAGCGCATGTTTGGCTGAGAATGTCTGGGCCGGGTGGATGTAGCAAAGCAAGCTGGCTGGCTGATGGTGTAGCACTCTTCAAGGGTTAGAGGTAAGTTTCAGACTCGTACTTGTTTCTTCATGAAATATTATTTAATGGTCAGTTTCCTTATATTAATCTTTTCCAACGTGACTGTCCACTATTTTGCATAACAATCAACATTTATCGTACGCTAGCATACAGAGTTGTGTATTGAGCAGATACTGAGCTCACACTAACTTAAGAATATATAAGACGTGCAACATCAGTGTTATAACACTCTTGTCTTGAGTCTTCATTGACAACTCTTGTAGTTTAATATGCCAATGCCCTCTTAGGAAGTTTGAGCATTGTCGGTAACTCCATGCAGCACCTGCTGTGATGTATGGAAATCTGCTAACTCCAACCACTCAAGGAGTATCTCAAACAAATAATAAAATACAAAACAAATGGTTTAATTAAAATACAACATTAAAAACATAGAAATGGCATATTTCTTTGATATTTAAACAACACAGCCTCTAAAATAATATTAATTACAGATATGCTTGTTCATTTGTAGACAGTGAGGCTGCTGTTGCTGTTATCAGCAACTATTTGCTCTTGGTAAAATGCAGAGTTTTTTCAATAAAACATGTAAATCAAACTGGCACTCTTTTCTTGCCTGTTACATTTTCATTCTGGTCCTTTATTTCCCGAGTTTGTACATTTGATTTATGATTAAGTTTCACATGACTTTGTGGACACTTCCTTGCATTTTAAATCTTCCTCTCAAGTGTTCTCACTTTCTTCAGTACCAGGAGTCACCTTTACATAACAGTAATTGCTTCATATATTGGTCCACTATTGCTCCAATGCACATTTCTTTCTGTCATTTCAGTCTTTTTCACTGTTCCATAAACTTCTACTCACGTTTTTTTTTCTACACCACACTAAAGGCACCATCCTTGTAGAAGTATTTTCTTTTTCTTTCTTGCAATACTGCATTTTAATTTGGTACTCTGTATTGGTGGCAATGTTTTATTTTCCTTTCAATGTAACTGAATAAACAGAGCTTCTGCTCTTGCAACTGATTTTCTTTCAAAACCACTGGTTTATCAACAGATTTGTGATACAATCACATACAACATTCATTATCCACTTTGCACAAGTCTGATTCAACTGAACTAAAATTCAATATTAACAAAATTTTATCACAATTATGCACGGTTCTTGTTTTGTGACCATTGTTGAAGGCGATTTCCTTCAAGCATACAGCAACTGACAGCAGAGTTTGAGCACCTGTCTGAGTTTGGATCAGAGCAACTGGCTGTTGTTCACTGCACTGCTTTCCAGAATCCTCAAACATTACAAAAATCATAGCACTAATTCACGAATGTGTACCTGTGTTGGCTTAGCAGTTTATATGTGGTTTGAAAGTTCACTAAACACCCACCAATACAAGTCAGCTTAATTAGAAGAAAATTCCATCACAAGATTTTTTGTATTTATAAGCTGTACCTAAGACTGTGTATGTGTGAAATTATTTACTTATAAATATTCTTTACATACAACACTTGACTGCAGAAATGAAAGAAGAACTTGTTTGGAGAGAGCCATTTAGAGCTGGCCATGCAACAAAACATCTAACACTAAGGTCCAAGTATGCAAAATACAGCATCTGGCAGTGTGCTTTGTATGTACTCATGGCATAACATAAGCTTATTGGAAACTGTACATTTAAAGCAAAATGGTAAATTCCGTCAAAATCTCAACTTCTGTGATAAGTTACAGAGCCTCTGTGAATGAAGGGTTTCTAGGTGCCAGATAATGCACGACATTCTCAATCAGAATCACGTTGTGCCTTACTTTTGGAAGGAGTTTCGAAAGAGCAAATTAAAGCTACATGTTCTCGAGCTGCAGTAAGTCTCACCCCACAATCTTCTTGGATTCTTGAAACTGCGTAGTTCTCAGTCTTTTGGCCAGTCTGGTGTGTTCAGAAAGACTTGATTGTTTTCTAGGCATTTTTGTTCATAAACTAAACAAAATAAAAATGTAATGAGTAGGCACCATATTCACATAGCAAACTTAATTAACACATTTTTCCTAGCAGAGAATATAAATTAAATATGTTGAAAGGAGCAAAGCAATGTCAATTCTTTAATACACAAAGCTGTGGCTACTATCGACCACCAAGCATCACCTTTGCCACCAAAATATACTATGTGACTATGTTCTTTGATTTCAGCCATGAATAAATAAAATTCATACATTCAGCCATTTCAGTAATTTACTATTAAAAACAGTCTTGATCACGATTTATTTATCAAGGTGACCGGTATCTTGATAATTAAATCGTGATCAAGACTGTTTTTAATAGTAAATATTTGTAAGACATTGATCACTGCCTTTCCCGTAATGTATTCAAAAGTAATTTCAGTAATTTGTTTATCCAGCCATCATCGATAGTGACTGAATTAACTACATTGGTGATGCTGCATTTCTGTGCATTATATCTACGATTGTGAGTACCGTAGTCGTGTTCACTATAAACAATGGATTGCTGCCATCTAGTGATACACATTCTGTGCTCCCCGTAACTGCTTCAGATTTTGATTGTGAAGCTCAAGTGCTGACACTAATGCAAGAGGCATATAAGACAGATCAGGTACATTTTTGTTCATCTATGCCACACATGAGAGGTTTAACAGTATACACTGTCTGCTTTGTTCGCTCAAGGTCACACTGACCCTAGTGCATCACATACTGCCCAGTACTGAATACATTGGTTATAGCAATCTACAGAATTCCTGGATGTGCGGTAACAAAAGTGTTTTTAACCAAATTCGAATGCCTCCTGGAAAAACTCCAGAAAGAAAGTAAGAAAAAAGTTGTTATAGCAGCAGACTTCAACTTAAATGTCTTAGTTGAAAGCAATGATTCCACAAAATTTCGTGACTTAATTCAGAAATCTGGTTTCAAGCTAAATTTTTCTGAAGGCACTAGGGAAAACAGCAGATCAGTGACCTACATTGATAATATTATTACTAACTACATATTTGACAGTGGAAATAAGCACAAATACTGCTTAGACTTGGGTATTTCAGATCACTCAGCTCTGTTTATTGAGCTCCCAAAAGCAAATAACCTAAAGCCTCCAGAAGTGTATATAAAAAGGGATCTCAGTAAAAGTAAAATGGATTTATTCCACAGTAAATTAAGTATAATAAGCTGGCCTGTAGACTACAATAGTTCAAGCTCGATAAACTATGACAAATTCTTAAATTGTTTCTTAGAGGTATTTAATGAATCATTTCCTCGTAGATATAAGCAAAAGAAGGTTAATGGTAAACTCAAATGGATTACAACAGGAATAAAGATCTCTAATGCCAGAAAGAGAGAGCTCCACAATGAGTTGAAGTCAAACAGAAATCCAGATTTTGTTATTTATGTCAAACAGTATAAAGCTGTATTTAGGAAAGTTGTAGCGGCAGCTAAAAAATTGGCAAATAATAAATTCATACGAGAACATAGAAATAAGACAAAAGCAGTGTGGTCAGTTGTTCAGTCTGAACTAGGAGCCAAAGTAAAAATTCATGAGATTTTGAAAATTAGACATGAAAATGAAATTATAGTAAACCCTGTTCAGATGTCAAGTTGTTTCAATGAATTCTTCCTAAACGTAGTAAGATCGGATGTGGATATGACATTCTATCAGGGCATCACAAATTTGGAAAACAGCCAGAACACATCTTTTAAACAATTTGAAAAAATAACCCAAAGGGATGTGGAAAAGGAAATATTGTCTCTAAAAAACAAAACCTCACATGGGTGGGATGAAATAACAACATCTGTAATCAAGTATGTGTACGATATTATTTCCCAACCACCGTCAACTATTATAAATCAATCTTATGAACAGGGATGCTTTCCAGAGGTATTGAAATTTGGTGAGATCAAACCTCTATTCCAGAAAGGATCGACAGAAGATATGGGGAATTACCGCCCTATCTCTCTCTTGCCGGTCTTCTCTAAAGTGTTTGAAAAGATTGCAGCAAAACAAATAAATAACTTTCTTACTGTAAATGATATAATTTTTAAAAACCAGATCGGATTCCAACAGGGTAAAGGCACTGCGAATGCTATAAATGAGTTTATCCAAAAAATATGCTCCACGTTAGATAAAGGTAGAAAGGTCACAGGTATATTCTGTGATCTGACTAAAGCTTTTGATTCAGTGAACCATGCATTACTCCTCCACAAATTACAGATGTATGGAATCAGAGACACTGCTTTAAAATGGTTTAGCTCTTACCTGTCAGATAGAAAACAAAGAGTGATTTTAACTTCAAATGGAACCAATTATTCATCAGACTGGAAAACAGTTCCCCAAGGAGTCCCACAAGGTTCGATATTGGGTCCCTATCTGTTTCTTTTTTACATAAATGACCTACCACTTGCTATTGATGTTCATTCAGTCTTATTTGCTGATGATACATCAGTTCTAATTGAAAATGAGGTATCTGAAAATATTCCAGAAAAAGCCAAAAATACTTTAGAAAAACTTGAATCTTGGTTCTATCAAAATGAACTAAAACTAAATGTAACTAAAACCAAAATGATGCAATTTGAAGCTAAATCAGTAGAAAGGATATCACAGAAGCAAACCACGTGAAGTTCTTAGGCCTAAATCTTGACAAAAATTTAAATTGGAAGGTACACATAGATTACTTAGCAAATAAACTGAACAACTTAGCATTTGCAATGTGTATTTTGTCACGTGCCACAAACATGGATACCAGAAAGATAGTTTATCACTGCTACTTTGAGTCAGTTATTCGTTATGGCATAATCTTCTGGGGAAATTCAGCAAATGTCACTAGGCTCCTAGTATTACAAAAGAAAGCAATTAGAAACATGTGTGTTGCAAAAAAACGGGAATCTTGTCGACCACTGTTAAAAAATTTAAAAGTACTATCTATCCCCTCACTTTACATATATGAGATGGTGGTGTTCCTATATAGAAATCAACATACACTAGACAATTTCCGTTTTGACCACAACTACAGCACTCGCCACAGAGATAACTTCAAACTTTCAACACATCATTTAAAACTTTATGCCCAAACGCCAGAGTATATGGGGTTAAAAATTTTCAATAAAATAAAAGGCAGTAATATATTTAAAATGGAGATTGGTTCACTGAAAAGATTGCTCTTTACTCTCCTGGTGGAAAAGTGTTATTATTCTGTCGATGAATTCATTGAGGACAGCTTCACAATCTGAACACAGGGATTGTAATACATTTATTATTTTATGTACATGTGTAGCTGTACCTTAGAAATGTAAAATATAATGTAAACTTTTGTATTTCTCTTTAAAAAAAAAAGTGAAAAAAGTTTCTTTTGTAAACCTTGACATGTCTCCTCTACATCAAATCAAATGATTTGAAAATTGTATGTAATGAGATGAATAAACCACATAACATAACATAACATATTGTGATTTTATGCCTACAAAACCTGACGTTACTATGCACTGCCTGAGTGTGCAACATGCATCGGCACCAGTATTCTGTGGTCAGCAGGTCAGCATGTACTGGATACCACAGTGTATCATCTGGCTGTTGACCACTTGCACATACCAGCCACTTTGCATTTCTTCTGAGGTTTTTATCACCCCCACCCCACGAACATCTCATGCAATGCCACATACCAGACTCTTGCTCCGCACACGTGCCTACAGCCACTCTTTCAGAGAATCACAGTCGTCCCTTCCATGCCAGCTAACCATGTGTCTACCACATCATGCACCTCTTGCTGCTACCGCCTTGTCCCATTCACAAGGACCACAGGTGACAAACCGTTCTGACCTTGGAACCTGCATGATGCTTCAATAAAGATTTTACTTCTAGCACTGTGTGGCTCTCTCCATCGCTACCCATGCCTTACAGTGCACAATCTCATCCTACACTTACACAACATGTTGTGACGGGAATATATCCAAAACTGTCGCACCTGTAGAAAGACAACCCCATGATGTCGTTTGCATTGGTAGACAACTAGTTTAACATCCTTGGCATCACTGACAATGACACATGCATCATCCGCTTAGCTAATTGCCTGCATGACCACACTGACCTCATCAGTCATTTGGTGCTTTGGCCTCCCACCCAGGATAAATATGCCAATGCTAAAACTGCTATTATGAATGCCTATCACACCCTCCTGAAAAAACCATTCATCATATCATTCATGATGAGAATCTGGGACCATCAACTCTGGTGCTGCTTGTGGGTCCAAGATTACCCTAGGATCATGCTAGACATCGCACTGTGGCTTATCAAATTTCCTCATGAACTTCAGCTAAAGCTCCCTTTTCACTTGTCTGACCCTCTGGATATCAAACTTTGCCTCGTGGATCCAGCGTACCGGATCATCTGCCACAGACAGCTACTTGACAGCACCGGCAGTTATCCTGATGACAAAGTTGGCAACAGCACCTCCCACAACCAGCCCCATCCATGGCTAAGCCATGTCTCCACAATATCCTTTCTTTCAGAAGTGCTAGTTCTGCAAGGTTCGCAGGAGAGCTTCTGTAAAGTTTGGAAGGTAGGTTCGAGGTACTGGCAGAAGTAAAGCTGTGAGGTCGGGGTGTGAGTCGTGCTTGGGTGGCTCAGATGGTGGAGCAATTGCCCGCGAAAGGCAAAGGTCCCGAGTTCGAGTGTCAGTCCGGCATACAGTTTTAATCTGCCAGGAAGTTTCGTACCTATTACCACGCCACTCGGTTTATTCCAATACCTCTTCATGCCGTTCAGCCTAAACAACACGGCGCAAACACGGCAATGTTTCATTGACTCTATCTTGCAACAGTTCGAGTTTTGCTTTGCTTATCTGGACAACATTCTCGTTTTCAGCAGCTCAGCGGAGGAACATGAAAATCATCTGTCTATGGTACTCCAGACTTTGAACTCCAATGGTGTTGAGGTCAACAAAGACAAGTTTCAGTTGCACCAGGAGTCAGTCTCCTTCCTAGTTTACACTGTCTCCTCTGACGGAATACACCCTCCCAAATCTCACGTGCAGACTATCACGTCTCTGCCACCCCCGGCTACTTACGAAGAGCTACGTCATTTCCTCTGCACCATCAATTACTATCGTCGCCATCTGCCTTCCTCCGCCGCTGTTCAGGCACCCCTGACGGACGCGCTATCAGGCAAACAAACTTCTGGCATCAAACCCATCTCATGGACTGCTCCGATGCTAGAGGCCTTCAAGACTTCCTTAGCTCACGCTGTGACACTCGCCCATTTTGACCCCTTGGCCAAGTTATTCATCACTATGGATGCCAGTGACATCGCGGTGGAGGCAGTGTTGCAACAACACAAGGGCGAAACTATTTCTCCCCTTCGTTCCTTCTCCAAGAAACTATCTACAGCTCAGAGAAAATTTTCTGCATTCAATAGAGAGCTCCTTGCTGTTTACGAGGCAGTCAAACATTTCCGCCTCAATATCGAGCAACGTTCATTTTTCACCCTCACCGATCACTAACCACTGGCAGAAGCATTCTGCAACCCACCTGAGGACCCACCCCCTTGACGTTACCACCACTTTTGTTATATCCTAGCCAGTAATGCCACCCGAGCCCACTGCCAAAAGGTTGGCAGTATCAAAGTCTGGACGCCGTCCGCATAAGCAGCGCCAGCGAGACAGCAAATCACCGCAAGTCTGCGCTCGCCACCGCTGGCTTCTGGTTTCTTAAGCGCTGGAGTCGCGAGCGCTAGGACAGTTCTGTATTCGCCGCTCAGTTGTATACTCGCCACCGAATTGTGTACTTGCTAGTCAGTTGTGTGTTCATCGTAGCAGAGTAGTTGTTTGTCGTCAGCCGACGCTGACCTAGCCGCTCCGACTCAAACCAGACAGATCTCTGTAGACACGGAGTTCACTACTATGTTTCTGTATCTTCGTTAATAAAGATAAGTACCGACTTTTATTTAATCAGAGTGTTTGGGTTTTCATCTTTCTGTTCACTGTTCCAGCGGACCGGTCGGCCCGCTATTAAAAGTGTGGCGGTGACTTCGTAAGCCGTTTCTACAGCGAATTGCTTGTCGCTACGAACGCCGCCACAAAACTGGCGACGAGGACTTCCGAACTCGTGCGCAGGGCTGGTTCAACTTGTTTCTGGTTATACTAATTATAGCGATAAAATTTTGGGGGCTGGTTTAATTTGTGTTCACTATGTCTGCCGAATTACAACAGTTGATCTTGTTACAGAGTCAGCAAATACAAAGTCTGGTGGAAGCAATCGCCAAACAAGCGGCTAATCCTCGACCACAAAAGGAACAAGCACAGGCAGCACAACCTTTCCGTGCTTTTGATGCATCACGAGAAGAATGGCGAGAATATTTCGCGCAGTTGCAGGCGCACATGACAGTCTACAAAATCACAGGTACTGAGCGGCAGCTTTATTTAATTTCCACTGCAGGCGTGGAAGTCTATCGACTACTTCGTAAGTTGTTCCCGGAATCCCAGCCAGAAGCTTTAGACTATGATGTTGTTGTTAACAAGCTTGCTGAGTATTTCGAGTCGCGAGTTCATGTGGCAGCAGCCAGATTCAAGTTCTTCAGATTCAAGAAACTGCCACATCAATCTAATAAACAGTGGTTAACAGATTTACGGGGCCTCACCCGTCAGTGCCGATTTAATTGTGTGTGTGGAGCTTCCTACAGTGATGTCATGTTACGAGACGCTATTACTCAAAACATTGCAGATTCTCGTATTCGTGCTGCTATCTTAAAGTTGCCTGAGTCGTCATTAGAGACTGTGATGAACATCATTGAAGCCCAAGATACTTTTGACTATGCTGAGTGTGAGTTAGATCAGCCATGTATTTCTCAAATTGCCTGTGCTAAGCAAGTTATGTCACACCCGCGGCCCCACCGGCAGAGTCAGACTGTAAACACTAGCCGGCCGCGTCATGTTAAACACATTCGTCAGCCACGTGTGCAAAATGATAGGGTTAAGTCTCGCCCTAAGTGTGTTCTTGCTCATCCTCGTGAACGTTGCCCGTTAAGAAACGCGGTTTGTCACTTTTGTCAAAGGAAAGGACACGTCCAGACTGTTTGTTTGCGTAAACGCAAGAACAATTCTAGTGCTGCCCAGCCCATGGATATTCATGTTCTTCAAAGCCAGCCCGCCCAGAAGGTCGCGTTTAAAGACTCTTCCACGGTTCGTGTGGGTAATAAACTTGTTCGCAATAAGCCACCCACCCAGCCCTCTGCTATGCGACCCAAGCGTAATTCAAACGCTGTAAAAAGTAATGTACAGACTGCAAG
This sequence comes from Schistocerca serialis cubense, assembly GCF_023864345.2. Lineage (NCBI taxonomy): Eukaryota > Metazoa > Arthropoda > Insecta > Orthoptera > Acrididae > Schistocerca > Schistocerca serialis. The sequence goes on along the minus strand of NC_064638.1, from coordinate 1,197,659,794 downwards.
TGAAGCGGGAGTTGTTGTTCCACCCGCCCAACCCACGAGTTGTCGTAAGCAGCGAACACGCGCTAAACGCGCTGATTTTGTGTCTTCCGCCTCCACTGCACCAATCCAGAGACAGTGTAATAAACTATTTGTGAAGCTACGCATCCAGGATAAGACCTTCAACTTTCAATTAGACACTGGTGCGTCTGTGACTCTCATAAATAGTGCTACGTATGCGACTATCGGCCGCCCTAAACTTTCAGCGGCAAAACATTCTTTGGCTACTTATAGTGGAGAACAAATTCCTGTGTTAGGTGTATGTAGCGTGCCAGCCACATTCCGTGGCAATACAAAAACAGTTTCATTCACAGTGCTCCGCGCTACAGACAGAGTAAACATTTTCGGATTAGACTGTTTTGACTTGTTTGGCCTGTCTATCCAAGACAATGTGTTGCAAATTAATTCTGTTGTTGTTCCTCAAGACCGCATAACCGATTTGTGTAAACAATACAGTGACATATTTAAAGACGAACTAGGTTGTGCTGCGAACTTTGCTGCTCATATTACGTTAAAAGATAATGCTCAGCCTCGATTTTGTCGTGCTCGTCCAGTGCCTCACGCCCTCCGGGCACCTGTAGAAGATGAACTTCGTCGTTGGCAAAACAACGGTGTTATTCAACCCGTTTCAGCGAGCCAGTGGGCTTCTCCCTTAGTTATTATAAAGAAACCGTCTGGAAAGTTACGTTTGTGTGCTGATTTTAAGTTGACAGTTAATCCTCAGACTGTCATTGATTCTTTTCCTTTGCCTAGACCGGACGAGCTGATGGATAAGTTAGGGGAAGCTCGGTTCTTTTCCAAAATTGATTCCGTGAAGCATATTTGCAATTGCCCCTCGATGAGCAATCACAACAGTATTTTGTCATAAACACGTCGTTGGGGTTGTTCCGTTTTCTGCGTTTGCCTTTTGGTTGTGCGTCAGCTCCAGCTGTTTTTCAGCGTTTTTTGTCACAACTTCTGGCTAATGTGCCATCGTGTTGCAACTATTTAGACGATATTGTTGTGTCCGGTCGGACGCCTGCTGAACATTTCCGTAATTTGGAGTGTTTGTTTAAAGTGTTGTCTCAGGCAGGCCTACGTTGCAACATCGATAAATGTTCATTTTTCCTTACGGAGATGGAGTATCTGGGACATGTTATTAATGCTCAAGGCATTCATCCCTCCCAGTCACATTTAGCAGCTATTCGTGATTTGCCCGCCCCTCGGAATCTGCATGACTTGCAAGCAGTTCTTGGCAAATTGACGTATTATATTAGGTTTATACCTAATGCATCACAGATTGCTGCACCGTTGCATCGTCTCCGCCGTAAGAATGTTCCGTTTGTGTGGTCAGCTGATTGCCAATCAGCCTTTCAGCAGCTTAAAGAGGCTTTATTGAATGATCGTTGTCTGGTCCATTACGACCCTAACAAGCCTCTGGTGTTAGCTTGTGATGCCTCTTCTTTCGGCCTCGGTGCTGTGTTGTCTCACCGAGTCGGTAACACCGAACGTCCTATTGCGTTCGCATCTAAATTGCTAAACAAAGCTCAGTGTAATTATAGCCAATTGGACAAGGAAGCGTTGGCTACTGTGTTCGGTGTCACAAAATTCCATCTCTACCTCTACGGTAGACCATTCTATTTAGTAACAGATCACAAGCCCCTGACGTCACTGTTTCATCCGTCTAAACCAGTTCCTCAGCGGACAGCTCAGAGACTACAACGTTGGGCTCTTTTGCTATCACAATACCAGTATGAGATACTGTATCGCCCTACAGCTCAGCATGCAAACGCTGACGCGCTTTCTAGATTGCCGATTGCTGCGGATGATGTCTTCGATTCCTCTGACGACTCTTGCCATCAGATTGACGCCGATGAGCATCAATCCCTCCGGGATTTTCCGATTGATTATCGTCAGGTGGCACGTGAGACAGCTACCGATCCTCATCTGAGTTTACTATTACGTTTTGTTCAACGTGGTTGGCCGTCCAAGGCAAAGGACATATCGGATCCTGTGGTTCGTCGCTATTATCCGCAACGTCATCTGTTGTCTGTTTCGCACGGAGTTTTGCTGTTACGCACCGAGAATGACCAGCTTCGTGTAGTGGTTCCCCAAGTGCTCCAATCCAAGGTCCTCGACTTGTTGCATCAAGGTCATTGGGGAGTGGTCCGCACCAAGCAGCTTGCCCGCCGTCATTGTACATGGATCGGCATTGAGCAACGTTCATTTTTCACCCTCACCGATCACTAACCACTGGCAGAAGCATTCTGCAACCCACCTGAGGACCCACCCCCTTGACGTTACCACCACTTTTGTTATATCCTAGCCAGTAATGCCACCCGAGCCCGCTGCCAAAAGGTTGGCAGCATCAAAGTCCGGACGCCGTCCGCATAAGCAGCGCCAGCGAGACAGCAAATCGCCGCAAGTCTGCGCGCGCCACCGCTGGCTTCTGGTTTCTTAAGCGCTGGAGTCGCGAGCGCTAGGACAGTTCTGTATTCGCCGCTCAGTTGTATACTCGCCACCGAATTGTGTACTTGCTAGTCAGTTGTGTGTTCATCGCAGCAGAGTAGTTGTTTGTCGTCAGCCGACGCTGACCTAGCCGCTCCGACTCGAACCAGACAGATCTCTGTAGACACAGAGTTCACTACTATGTTTCTGTATCTACGTTAATAAAGATAAGTACCGATTTTTATTTAATCAGAGTGTTTGGGTTTTCATCTTTCTGTTCACTGTTCCAGCGGACCGGTCGGCCCGCTATTAAAAGTGTGGCGGTGACTTCGTAAGCCGTTTCTACAGCGAATTGCTTGTCACTACGAACGCCGCCACAAAAACTTTAACCTAGCTTCTCAATTCACGACAGACGTCCGTTACATCAAGGGTGCAGATAATGTCACTGCAGATTTCTTTTCGTGGATCAGAGCTGTTTCCCGCATTGTTGATTTTTCCGATCTGGCCTCCCTCCAAGCTTCTGACGAAGTCTCAGGCTCTCCTACGGGACCCATAAACATCACTTGTTTGCACAAAGGCTAAATTTCCTGGCGTTTCTGGTGAGGTGTGGTGTGATTCTTCAACCAGCACCCTACGGCCTTTGCTCTCACCCAGACTGCACCGACAGGTTTTCAACACCCTGCATAACCCATGGCGTTCGAGCCACCACACGTCTCATGTCAGAATGTTTTGTTTGGAAGAATATCAAATGGGACTGTCAAACCTGGGCATGCAACTGCATTGCTTGCCAGCGCAACAAGATCAGTTGCCACACCTCCCCGCCTCTGGGCAAGTTCGACATTCCCGCATGACGATTCCGTCACGTACATATTGATCTATTCGGGCCTCTTCCTCCTTCGGAGGGCCATAGATATATCTTATCAACTATCGACCATTTGTCTCGCTGGGTCAAGGCTATCCCTCTCCCTAACATTACTGCTGAGACGGTAGCCAAGGCTTTCATTGGCTTGTGGATTGCTCGTTTTGGGTGCCCGACCACTATCACCACCAATCAGGGTCGACAGTTGGATTCCTCCCTTTTCACCATCCTCTGCAATATCTGCGATATTAAAAAAAATACACACTACCACCTATCACCCACAAAGCAATGGGTTGGTGGAGAGATAGTACTGCACACTCAAGATGGCCCTTCGATGCCATGATTGTCTCTGGTCGGAAGCTCTTCTGTGGGTGCTACTTTGTCTATGCTCGACCTATAAACCTGACCTACAGGGGACTATATCCAAATTTGTTTTCAGCGAGAATCCGGTCCTACCGGGGGAACTTATTCTTCCCCAGGTTAGCGAGGATCTTCCCCCCTCTAACAACCATACCACAACAAAGGTCAGCATTTAATAACGATTGTGGTGTTGCTCACGCTGCTAAATACTGCATTTTCGGGCAACAACTAAGTTATTATGTGACAGGTGTTATTAGAGCACAGTTAATAAAGTCATTTCATGTAATAATGAAAAAAAAAAACTAGGCACTCATCTTTTTGTGTTTCCCACGCTGGTCTCATCGTAAAATCATGGCTCATTCGTTGAAAATCTAGGTGGTTATGATTCCAAGCTCGGATGCAAAGAGGCCTAGGTTTTATTCTGCTATATTCAAAAGTTATGTAGATGCGCTTCACAAACCATCCTTGAAGAATACACTTTTGCTGGACAATGGTGATGTAAAAAATCACTTCACAATACAAAACATACTTGAAAACATCTCTCTCACAGTCACTGTTAAAGTTCACATTTTATAAGCTGATTACGTTAAGCGTCTTTCCAACATGACGTCCAAGACTTGACCTTTTCAAGGTCTGACTCTCTAACTACTCAACAACTAATTAACTATCACTTACGCGCCCAAAAATCAGAGTTACAAGTACGTCAAAGATCATAGTGATGAAAGAAAGAATACACATAAGAATAATATCATTGCAATATAAACATATTGATGTATCACAAATGAAATCAAATCTGAATGTTGTCTCAGAAATATGTCAACTACTTTGCAGAAACACAGTAGAATATTACTGGTATCGAGAGGTTCAGGTGAGGTGCCGTAAGGGTTGCGTAATTCAAGTACCATTACACCCCTCACCAGATTTCATTAGCTGGCTGCACATGCATTTTCAACAAACGCGTTTGCACCCACCCATCAGTCCCTCACCACCTGAGACTTATGCTCCCACCACACTCTCTGACTGCTCCCATGTAAAGCTGCGTGAAGATGCAGTTAGGCAGCCTCTTCAACCTCCTTATTTTGGCCCCTACAAGGTCCTGTGGTGGGGGGACATGACTTTAGATATCATGATTAAAGACCACACACAGACAGTTTCTCTGCATCGCCTAAAACCCGCTTTTGTTGACCCTGATGGCCTCACACCACCGCAGTCGGACTCTACAGACGATCCATCCTTGATCGAGAATGAAGACGTGCTCCCATCAACCTCACCGCACACCTCTTCCACCGAAGACTGTTCACCACCATTCGCTGGTTTCCCGACCTCGCTCCCTGTTTTACCCTGCACAGGTTTCCCACTCTCTCCTCCAACATCGGAGACACTCACACCTACTATCAGTTTGTCCTGCAGCGTGCCGCTGCACCGAGTGAATGACATTTCTATAGCGACATTCGATGACCGAGTGCTCATTATTTTGACAGATACCGAGGTCCTGCCATCGGACGGTCTGTTACACGTCAACATTGCACACAACCTCACACTCCTGCACGAGTGTGACCGAGCATCTCTACGTGCTTTCATTTCTGCAGACAGCTCGATCCACTTAAGGTTGTATACGTAGATGAGACCTGAAGACACTGGAACGTTTTGGATTGATTATATAATGATTAGACAGAGATTTAGGAACCAGATTTTAAACTGTAAGACCGTAATTTATTGGTGGTGAACTACAGATTAAAACTGAATAAATTGGTGACAGGTAGGAAATTAAGGAGATGAGACCTGGATAAGTTGAAAGAACCAGAGGCTGTTGACAGCTTCGGAGGGAGCATTATATAACAGTTGACTAGAACAGGGGAAAGGAATGCGGCACGACACAAATTGGTAGCTTTAAGAGATGAAATAGTGACGGCAACAGAGGATCAAATAGAAAAAAAGAAGCATGGTAAGAATCCATGGATAATACAAGACATATTGAATATAACTGATGGAAGGAGGTAATTTAAAAATGCAGCAAATGAAGCAGGTGAAAGGGAATACAAATATTGAAAAAATGAGAGAGGCAGGAAGTGCCAAATTGCTAAGCAGGAATGGCTAGAGAACAAACGTAAGGATTTAGCAGCACATTTCACTATGGGAAACATAGATACCGCCTGCAGGAAAATTAAGGAGTCATTGGAGAAAAGAGAAACAGTTGTATGAATATCAAGAGCTCAGATGGCAAACCAGTCCCAAGCAAAGAAGGGAAAGCTGGTAGATGGAAGGATCATATAGAGGGTCTATACAAGGAGATGAGCTGAAAGCAATATTATAGAAAGGGAAGTGGATGCAGATAAAGATAAGATGGGAGATACAATACTGTGAGAAGAATCTGACAAAGCTCTGAATGATCTGTTGAAACAATGCCCCAGGAGCAGACAATATTCTGTTAGAACTATGGAGAGTCTTGGGAGAGCTGGCCATGATAAAACTCCTCCATCTGGTATACAAGAAGTAGGAGACAGGTGAAATGCCCTCAGACTTCAAGAAGAATTGCCTTCCAAAGAAAGCAGATGCTGACAAGTGTGAAAATTACTGAACAATCAGTTTAATAAGTCACAGTTGCAAAATACTAACATGAATTATTTACAGAAGAATGGAAAATCTAGTATAAGCAGACCTTGCGGAAGACCAGTTTGGATTCTGGAGAAACATAGGAACACATGAGGCAATACTGGTGCTACAATTTACCTTTGAAAATAGGTTAAGGAAAGACAAACCTACATTTATGGCATTTGTGGACTCAGAGAATGCTTTTGACAATGTTGACTGGAATAATATCTTTGAAATTATGAAGGTAGCAAGGGTAAAATACAGGGAGTGAACTGTTGTTCACAACATGTACAGAAACCAGACATTAGTTATAAGAGTTGAGAGGCATGAAAGGGAAGCAGTGGCTGAGAAGGGAGTGAGACAGGGTGGTAGCCTCCCCATTGTTATTCAGTATGATCACTGTACAAGCAGTAAAGGAAACCAAAGAAAAATTTGGAGCAGAAATTAAAGTAAGTTCAGGAAGAAGAAATAAAAACTTTGACGTTTGTGGATGACTTTATAATTCTATCAGAGACAGCAAAGGACTTGAAAAAGCAGTTGAACAGAATGAACAGTGTCAGGATATAAGATGAACATCAACAAAAGCAAAACAAGGATAATGGAACACAGTCAAATTAAATCAGGTGATGCCAAGGGAATTAGATTAGGAAATGAGACACTAAAAGTAGTAGATGAGTTTTGCTGTTTGGGCATTAAAATAACTGATGGCTGAAGTAGAGAGGATATAAAATGTAGACTGGCAATGGCAAGAAAAGCATTTCCAATGAAGAGACATTTGTTAACTACAAATATAGAATTCTTTTCTGAAGACATTTGTCTGGAGTGTAGCCATGTATGGAAGTGAAACATGGATGATAAACAGTTTAGATAAAAAGAGGATAGAAGCTTTTTAAATTTGGTGCTACAAAAGAATGCTGAAGATGAGATGGGTTGATCACGTAACTAATGAGGTGGTGCTGAATAGAATTGGAGACACAAGGAATTTGTGGCACAACTTGACAAAAAGAAGGGATTGGTTGATAAGACACATTCTGAGACATTAAGGGATCACCAATTTGGTATTGGAGGGAAGTGTGGGTGGTAAAAATCGTAGAGGGAGACTGACAGATGAATACCGTAAGCAGACTCACAAAGATATACATTGCAGTAGTTATTCAGAGATGAAGAGGCTCGCACAAGACAGAGTAGCATGGAGAGCTGGATGAAACCTGTCTTCTCAACAACTGTGACTACTGAAAGCATCTGTCTGACATTCAACAGAGTATATTTCATTTGCAACTTCCCACTACCTACAGATTACCGAGAACTGCACTGATTTCTCAGTACTATCAATGTCTACTGGTAATACCTGCCCCATGCAACTTCCATCCAGGCACCTCTTACAGATGCTTTAGCTGGGAAGATTACCTCCAGCAAACAGACTGTACTCTGGATGGAAGAAAAGGTCTAAGTTTTGAAACTCTTAAATCAGCACATTCCCATGTTTTACACTGTCTCACCCAGTACCTGGCACACACATCTCTGATGCGGATGATACGTCAATAGCTGCAGCTTTGCAACAACACATCAGCGACATCACTGAGCTGCTCAAATTCTTAAAAAAAAAAAAAAAAAAAAAAAAAAAAAAAAAAAAAAAATCACAAATTTGCTGCACAAGTTGTCGGTGATCATCTGCAAACTTCTGGCAGTCTACGAAACAGTCAAACATTTCCATAATGACAGCGAATGGTGTGCATTCACCATTTTGAACAAGTATAGATCCCTTGTGTATGCCATCTGCAACCCAGGCGAAGACTTCTGCCTGAGAGGATTCCAACACATCTACCTAATCAGTCAGTACTCCATGGACATCCGATTTATCCAAGGAGCCAATAACAGGGTTGCAGATTATTTGTTTCATGTGAGCAACCACATACCTAACATTGGCATTCCCCTTCTGAGGCCTCACACTCTGTCCTGTTTTTTCCTAAATAAAGAACCTGCAAACTGTGATTATATTATGTTGCAGGACGACTCAGTCCGGTCGGTATTACAATCCACATACTCAAACTCCCACCAGGCCTTAAACCATCAGCACAATATCGTGGACATCCTACAGAATTGCAAGTGCCAAACAGTTTCAGTAAACAGGCTGAAGCCAGCATGGATGTTGGACAACACACCCAGCCTGACCAAGCGCTTTGCTAAAGAGGCGACAGGTGATGCTCCCTCCAATTCAGATAGTGACACCACTACCAGTGAAACATCACACAGCATGTGTGAGAACTCTCCACTGTGTGACGCTTCCCTACCACCCCCTCTGACCCTACTGCATGTAGTGGGGACCTACGCATTGATGACCTATCTGTTGAAATTCGTGACTGCACCGTATTTGTCTTCAGCGATACTCTGACTACCCATCCTGGCACACCTATGCACACATCACATCTAACACCTTTGAGCTGCCTGCCAATGCAGATAATGGACAAATCTTGGACATGATATCCAGTGACAGGCTATGTTCAGTCATAGTATCTTTGTGTACATTGCCAGTCGACTGCAAACTCACCAACAAACTGCCCCACTCCCATGTAGGCTTATAACTACTTGGTTGCAGGACTCCATTGTCCCAGACAGGGTGGGGGTTTGCTGGGCTGTGTGGTGACTATCAACTGACAAACATCATGTTTGCCACCAAGACTTACAATGTGACTATCTTCTTTGATTTCAGTCTGTGTTATTCCATGTCACCGTTTTATTGTGTTTTTTATGTGTGTAATATTCAACTAATAAATAACGTTTATACATTCAACCGCGTTGAGGGAGAAGTTCGGGTTGGTTACACCAAACAACATCCATTTAGCAGAAGTTCATTTATTCACCTAAACACATGCAAGACTCACAAAGAACTGAACATGGCGGAACAGCCCCAAGACAATGCCCATGGTCAGTTTGAGAGCGTTGTCGGGGAGCTGTGTGGGTAGAAGTCATGAAGGAAGGTTCGGCCACCGAACCTGGAAGTCGTTGAAGCAAGCCGGGTGTCATACTGGGCGTGCAGGTTGTGCGGCGACAGGTAGGCCGGCGGTTTGTGGGTGGAATGGAGCGACGACGACGATGTCTCTGGTGGGTGTGGCGAACACACGAAGCATGTCCAGGTCGACGTCGGGCGGGAGTGGAACACATTTCACCAGGTGGCAGGGAATGGCGGAGGTTGTGTCATGAGCACTGAATGAAGAGAAACACACGGCGAACAATGTATATTCGCACAGTATTATTGAGATGTCTTGGATTATGTCCGAGGGTACAGGCACAAACACCTCAAGCGAGGGCATGTTTAAGAAGGGGGGGGGGAGGGGGGGCCGTGAGAAACCTTGACAGGGCGAGGCAGGCGACGGTGGAGAGGCCGAAGGGACCGACGAAGGGCCCGGCAGCAAGGGCATGATCGTAGGTAACTCAATGTGGGGAGCATGTGGTCACTCGATGGAGTGTGTGACCGGAGTAGAGGGCGAGGTCGGAGGAGAGCTTGACGATTGGAGCTGGAAGTCACTCGATCGAGTGTGTAAGTCCGACGTGGAGGGAGCGGTTGGAGTGTCGTGAGCCATGACAGTGAGTGGCGTGGTCGTGGCCTGAAGGGGGGTAGAAGAAGGCTCGACATGAGCAGGCTTAAGTCTGTTGAGAGAGACTGTAACAGCTGAATCTTTCATCTGGATGTCATAGGGTGTTGGCTGAGCGCCGGAGAACTTGGTACGGGCCGGTATATGGAGGTTGGAGGGGAGCACGGACAGTGTCATCTCGGAGCATGATGTACTCGCAATTGTCCAGAGATTTCAGGACGTGAACCTTAGGGTGGGAAAGGCTGGCGGGCGGAGGGATATGGAGGTTGATGAAGTGGCGTCTGATGTGGTCCACGAAGGAAGGTAAGTTAGACTGGGGGAGAGAAGCGGAAGGGCTCACAAGTTCACCAGGGAGAACAATTTTCTGGCCGTATACGAACACGGCTATTGTGCCTTTGAGGTCTTCCTTATAGATCGCACAAATGCTGAGTAGCACAAGGGGAAGGGCTTCCGTCCATAGAGAATCATGGCATTGAAGAGCAACCTTAAAAGTGCGGTGCCAGCGCTCAACTAGCCGTTACTTTGTGGGTGATATGCTGTGGTATGGATGCGCCAGATGCCACAAATGTTACAAATCTCATTGAACAGGGCCAACTCAAATTGTCTGCCCTGGTCAGTTGTGATGATAGCTGGACATCCGAAATACGATACCCATGACTCGACGAAAGCTTGAGCAACTGTTTCTGCCGTAATATTAGGGAGTGGGACAGCCTCGACCCAGTGAGTTGTTTGGTCGATAGACAAGAGAACATAAAGAAAGCCGTTAGAGGGGGAGTGAGGGCCGACAATGTCAATATGAAGATGCAGGGAATGCCCAGGAGGGATCGAAAAGGCGCCGAGGGGGGCTGAAGTGTGCTTGTACACTTTGCAGCGTTGGCACGCGACGGAGGAGCGTGCCCATTGCTGGCAGTCCTTGTTGACATTTCTCCACACAAAGCGCTCCGCTACGAGGTGGGCGGTTGCACGAACACCGGGGTGGGCTAAATTATGCAATGCACTGAAGACAGCTCGATGGAGCATGGTTGGGATGAGGGGGCATAACGTGCCCGTACTGTCATCGCACCAGATCTCACCAGAAATGACAGGGAAGGTGGTGCGGACGAAGCGTAGTTAAGAAGTAGAGTCTGAAATCAGGTTTTGTGTTTCCTCGTCAGCAGGTTGGAGGTTAGGCAGTTCAGAGAGGTCTAACAGTGAATGGACGGCATCGACTCATGAAAGGAAATCAGCAACTATATTGCCAGCACCCTTTACGTGTCTGACATTGGTGGTGAACTGAGATATGAAGTCCATGTATCTGACGCGGCGAGGAGGCAGGTCAGCTGACGGGTTTGTAATGGCCGCAGCCAAGGGTTTGTGGTCCGTTAAAACATAGATAGGGCGTCCCTCAACATCAGTCTTAAAATGCTTCATCACTTCATAGACCGCCAGCAACTCCCTGTCAAACGCGGAATATTTCCATTGTGCATTGGTGAGCTTGCACGAGAAGAACTGGAGAGGCGAAGTTTGACCGTCGATTGTCTGGCTAAGGACAGCGCCGATGGCAGTATTGCTCGTGTCTGTGGTGCTGAAAGGCTGTGCATTGGGATGAGGATGCGTGATGGTGCAGGCCTCAGCACAAAGATTTTTGAGGGCAGTGAAAGAGTCAGTCATTGCAAGGGTCCATGGAACGGGCAGAGATCCAGAAGTGTTGTTGCCTGCCAAGGCGTCCGTCAGTGGAGCCTGAATCTCTGCAGCCCGAGGTAGATGTCGGCAGTAATAATTAACCGTCCCCAGAAAACGCCGGAGTTGTTTGAATGACGAAGGTCTGGGTAGGTTTAGTATTGTTTGTACTTTCTCAGGGAGCGGTGAAATGCAATCGGCAGAGACCTGAAAACCAAGAAAAGTGACAGCAGGTTGATGTAGCTGCAATTTGTCCTGGTTGGTCTCGATGCCTGTTGCCACGAGAGAGTTCATAACAGTTTGCACATGTCGAATGTTGTCCCTGATGGAGGAGCTGAACACAAGAATGTCATCAAGATATGCAAAGCAGAATTTTAGGTCGAATAGCACTTCGTTGATGAAGCATTGCCAGGTCTGGGTTGCGTTTTTCAGACCGAAGGGCATGAATCGAAACTGAAATAACCCAATTGGGGTGGTGATTGCTGTCTTCTCGATGTCTTCAGGTGCCATGGGGATCTGTTGGTAGGCCCATTTGCAATCAATGATAGAGAACGTGGTCGCACCTGCGAGGGAACTGGTAAAGTCGACAATGTTGGGTATGGGGTAGGTGTCCATAATTGTTTGTGCGTTTAGTCGACAGTAGTCTCCACACATGTGCCAGGACCCGTCTTTCTTGAGTGTCATATGTGCGGATGTAGACCAGCAGCTGGCAGAGGATTAGATGATGCTGAAGCTTAGAAGTTCAGAAATCTGCTTTTTAAGGTCCAAGAGGCACTCGGGGAAAAGTCGACATGGTTTGCTGGAGATCAGGGGACCTGGCATGAGGTGAAGCTTGTGAACCATGCCGTTGGTGACGACGGAAATGTTGCCAGCAGCACGGGTGGCGGTTTGTTTACAATGTGTGCTGGGCGAGGCAGGCGAGGGTCGGTCGTGGTGTTCGGATCCACTCGGCGGTTCCGACGGGAGCCAAGGCGACAAAGTGTCCCAGGAGTCAATGTGACAAGATGGCCGCCGGCCCGAAGCAGTGGCACCGTGGTCGCGGGCGAAACGCTTGGCGCAAGTGCACTGTTTGTGTTGTCAGTGGTGGTCACACGGTGGCGCGCAGGAGCTGAAGTTGCGTAGTTTGAGGTGCTGTCCATGAGGGGCGGGGTAGGAGCCGTCAGTTCGGCAACACGTGATGCTCATTGCGCATGTGCACTTGTGTCCGGCCAAGTGTCAAACGCTGCCATGTTAGGAGGGTGTGGCCCTGCGGAACTGTCAGTACATGTTATGGCAATCTTGATAGCACAGTTGCGAGGGGTAGCGGGAGGTAAACACATGGAGGCTCGATTGCTGGTACTGCAAGCAGATTCGGCGCACTTACTGACCTTGCTTTGTCCTTGCTGTAGTGTCTGTAATTCCTTTGCTGCATCGGAGAGCTGGAGCTGTGTTGTGTGGAGCCGGAGGGAGAGCTTCAAGTTTTCCTTGCATAAGCGAGCGGCGTGTTCAAGCTCGACAAGGCACTTGTGCGTGCTTTCTTGCAACATAGTCGACAGAGACAAGCATGTACGGATGAGATGAGCCTGGACCGATGTGTCATGGGGGGGTTTGCTCGACGGAGCACAGGGGAAGTGAGTCTTTCACGGGTGATGAAACACGGTGTTTCGCACTAGGTCCGGTGAAAGTTTGTGGTGTCGCAAGAAGTCAATGCCTAGTATAGGTTCATCAATTTTGCACACTAAAAAAAGTCCACTCGAGTTTGCAGTTTGCAGAGAGTAAGATGATGTGGGAAGTTGAACCCGAGCATTGCAGTTTTATTGAATTCACGGTTTGCAGTGAAGTATGATGAGGGCGGATGTTCAATGATGCTAAGGACGTAGGCAGCAGCAAAACTTCGTCGCCTGTGTCCACCAGGAAAAGGTATCCCGACAAAATGTCTTTAATGTAAAGTCGTCCGAAATTATCCGGTCGTTCCTCGACAGAATGGAGCACTGGGGGCTGCCTGTCATGATGTGCGCAGGAGGTGGCACCCGGACCTACCTGCGATTGGCATTTGGGAAGTAGCAGGGTGGTCTGCAGTTACATGCTGCCTCACCAAACCATGTGTGGAAGTAACAGTACGGGTAGTGCTGTTGCATTTCCTGCAGAAGGTTCATGGCCAGTGGTGGAGGCCGAGGTTTGGTGGCCACAGGCCGAGGTTCGGTGGCCACAGCAGGTTCGCTTACAGGAGGGGGCGTGACCGTGGGTGGAGCTGGTGACATCCCAGTTGCTTGTTTACTGCTTCCTGGAGCGAGCGGAACGGTCGGCACAGTACGGCCGCGACCGCGTCCGGACGCAGGGCGATGAGCCTGAACCTGAGACTTTTCAGGTAGGCAGTGGCTGGCTAAATAGAGCAGTGATGCATCGTGTAGCTTGTCAGCAATTGTCATTCTTTGCTCGACAGGTTCAGGAGACCTTTGAGCCAGAGCAAAGTGGATGTGAGGAGATAGTTTATCTGACCCGATGGCAAGGAGAGCTGTGTCAGAGAGTAGATTGGCGTTGACCAGGGCACGTAGCCGTTTCCAGAGCTGGGAAGGTTTGTCGTTGCCTAGTTGCTCGACATGGAGCACTTGCCGTATTGCTGCCTCAGTTGAGCGTGCAAGACCACGTAGAACTGTCTTTTTGGCTAGAGTGTACCGGGTAGATGAGTCTGGGGTGTCGACCAGGTCAGCAATCAAGTCCTCCTGCTCGTGCAGGTGGGTGATGAGGCACAGAAACCTTGCGATAGCGAGGTTCTTTCCGTCCCTTTACGACAAACCTGCACCTGCCTGTGAGCATTGTCTTAGCAGATCATCAGTAGAAAAGCCGAGTGAAACCTACTGTGCTTCAACGTGAACCAGGCTGCAATTTAAGTCAGTAATCTACGTTTCGGGAGAAACACGAAATGAAAGCTTGGAAATTTTGTCCTTAATTAATATATTCTGAAACTTAGGTGAACCAGTATCACTGCCAAGCCCGTGCGAGTCTTAGCACAGTCACTCACAATCCCTTTCGCTCACGTCAGCAAGTTTATGCTGTTGCATTTCCCGAAAACGTAATAGCTACAAAAATACTAATTGTATTTGATTGATAATGCTCGTTAAATATTAAGTCTGTCGGTACCAAATGCAGTCACAGTTTTTAGCCACCGACCTGCTCAATAGGCCATGCGGAATATATGTCTTTTTTCGTCACAAAATTCACTTAAAAATTCCAAAATTTCTACACTCCCATCGGAATAATTATGCCGTCACTTTCCAACACTTTTGATGTATGAAACACTGCTAGATCTGGCAACTTATCATTTCCATCGGAACTACTACTGCACAAGTCTGATCTCTTTCATTGCTAGGCTTCGACTCCTCTCTAGAACACTCTAAGTCTGCGCGCGAAGAATATTGCTTTACCATTGGTCAGTTTACTCAACAGCCAATAGCAAAACAACATTCTCTTGCGTCAGTCCGCGCTTTTCATCAATAACCAATGATAAAATAGTAAACCTAACGACTGCACTTTTCACCGACGTAATTATCTAATATGCTGAAGTTTTGCTGATGCATAAAGTTATTTAGTATTGTTATTTATACCTGAATTAACTTACCCTTACTTTACAAAACTGTTCTACAAAAATCCCCTTTGTCCATATCCATACTTCTTCGAAATGTTCCCACACTAAATCCCACAACATAATTTATTATAGAATTATCTTCGTATTAACCTTAAACCACACTCATCATTCATACTGCTAAAACACATTTATAACATTTTACATACCCAAAAAGAAATTATAACATGTAACGGAACTGAAATGATGGTAGGCTGCCAGTAATTTGGACCCCGCTCATCGGAAACGGGCGCGCTGGCGTGAGACTGCCAGGGAGCACATCCTGATGCCATCTATTGGTGAAACCGGGAATTAGCGAACTGACACTAGCGGGAACTAGCGGAAAGGCACCACCACGCTAGCTGTCAGACAATGCGCTAAGCTCTCGGACTCAAATGTATTCTTTTTCTTGTTAATTATAAGTTATTACTGTATAATTTAATGTTGTTAAGTGCTAGTAGTAAATCATTATGACTGGTATGAACTCAAGGGTAATAAATATAAAATTTCTTAAACACTAAATGATTTCGGTAAAAATGTGGTAAGGGAAGGCCCCCACTCTTGGCACATAGTTATTGTTGTGCAATGGCGAGGGTAGGAGTGGAGTAAAAGTGAACTGAGCATGTGGGAGCTGTGCTGCACTCAAATATTAACAACTTGAATTCACTACTACCTCTTACCATTAGGACTGAGCTATTTACTGTTAAAATACGTAGCAGTAAGCGCAAAGGCGTGACAGTACAAGTCCGTATAGGTGATATACATACAGAATTAGGAAGTGGGTCATTCTGTCAGGGGAGGGGGTTAAAACAACCGAGTCAGTTGAGAACATACCCCATTTACTGATGGAAGGATTTGGCGGTTCGGTCGCAAACACTTTATGAAAGTACTAGAACAGTTTATGAAAAACATTCTATTACTTTAGTACACTCTACTGGGCACAATCGAAACTAAATCAGTCCCCTATCCAATACTTTCCTCTATCGGCTGATACATAAACTACGTGCACATCCAGTCTTGCGTCACCACCTGTCACTCTCCAGCTCCGAGACATATCTCCCACTTAACCCCCACCAAGGCAGGATCGTTATACGGAACTACGCCTCAACCTGGTTGACTTGTCGAGTTTGTAATGGTTTAACACTTCATCCACAATTTTGAACCAGGTTATTGCTCTGTCAGGATTAAATGGCGGCAGCGTCGGTAAGCGTTGTAGAATGTTCGGAAGGACAGGTTGAGTTGAGTTCGTCGGGACACTGCCTGAATCGAGCTGTTGTTGCTGTAGTATTCCAGGAGAGTGTGCCTCCAGGGGATGTGACAACGACGGCCGTTTGGGTGGCAGCGTGAAGGTGACACATTGTGGTTGAGCGTGATCCATTGCAATGCAGAAGGCCGATGTTGGTGAGACACCGAGATGTGCCGAGAACGGCAGTAGAAGCTCGACTGGAGCCGGGGCGGGGACGACAGTTGACAAAAAGTTCAAAGTTTGAGGACGCGTGTTAGTCCAAGGAGAACTCGACGTATGATCAGAGCCGGGGCCACCTGTGTTGCAGGGAGGCTGCGGAGGTGCGGGCTGTCCAGAAGCACAGTGTGGGAAATGATGTCGAATGTGGGACGAAATGTGTGAATGTTCACTGTTCATAGTCATTCCACTCACAACGGTGTGCGGATAAGGTGAATGTTGTGGCACAAAACACTGAGGCTAGCAGTGGGACGGAGGTGGACGTCAGGCACAGATAACAAGTTATTGTTCCTGTTGCAGGCCGAAGTATCGAAGTAGGAAGGCATGTGCTGATGCTGAACCGAGCCAGGTGCGGGGGTGGTCGGATGCTGAGGAGGTAGACCTGTGAACGAAGCAGTTCCGGCCATGTGGCAGGTATCCGCATGGTACTGCATGGATTGCGGCATGGCAAATCGTTGTCCTGGCGGTAGTAGGTTGTCCAACGAAGCATTTACAGAAATCAGCATTGGTCCCGCACTGCACAGAGATCTGTAAGAGGTAATTGCACAGTCGATGAGGGAGGGCACATGTGGTGGGAACAAAGGCGTTTGATAGCTGGAGTCGTGCACACTCCTAACCTCACTTATTGTTGCAGGCTTGAAATCGTCTGGTGAAATTGGCAGAATCATCAAGTGAGAGGCATCGTGTAGCAGTCCTAGTGGGTGTGCATTACCCGCAACACAATGCATGTCGATCACAAAATCCAGCATTAGGCACTGGGCTGAAGTCATTGTTCGAATGCTGTGTCGATGTAATACATGTGAAAATAACCGGCGCGGAGGTCGCGGACACAGTAAAACGGCGAAAACGGAAGACGCTACAACTCGGGGTCACCAGTGACGGAGAGTTCAAGTTGGTTACACCAAACAACACCCATTTAGCAGTAGTTCATTTATTCACATAAACACATGCAAGGCTCACAAAGAACTGAACATGGTGGAACAGCCCAAAGACAATGCTCAGAGCCCAAAGATGATGCTCAGAGTCCAAAAACGAACGCATATCAATGCTGGTGTCGACCTCATCGGCACCACAGTGTCATTATTTCATTTATCCAACCATTGATGAGAGTGACTGAATTAAACACAAGTGAAATCAGTAAATTTGTGTATCCTAGCTACGTAAATTCGCTGTTATTTTATATTCATATAGGCAAGAGTGGTGCACTTAATTCTATCACCGATGTAAACTTCTGGAAATACATCTGTCACTGAGTTAAAAAGCACTAACAATGCCATCTATTTGTTCTTTGGTGTTCCATAAAACTAACAGTGCCATATATTGATACTTGTATGTACTATGCTTTGAGGATTAAACATTGAACTACTAAGCTTAGCAGACAATTTTAGATAAAACTTTAAATTTTGATATTATTTTTCCTCATGTTTCAATTTTGGTGAAATAAAGCCTAAATTTTGCCCCAATCTACACTCAAGTTATCTGTGAAAACCTTGTTCAGACAGACAGACAGTTTTACAGATTTATTATTACTACAAACATGATAGTTGAGGACAAAATATCCTGTACTTATGCTCTGGATGTACTGTACAGCCATTTTCGTAAGATAACTAATGGCAGAAGTAAAAATATGTGACTTATAAGCAATCATTATGTCTCCACATACAAAAACCTTAATTGTGCTGTAAAGAGAGAGTTTATCTCTTATGCATATTCAGCTCTCTTTGGCATTTTTATTCTCCTGTTGTTTAAAAAATTCAGAAGCAATGTACAACTGACTTTTGTCCTTCCTGTTAGAGCTATTGGACAATAAGTTTCTGTATTGATCATTGTTATTACAATTACTAATGAAATAATAAGTAAATGCTTCAAGTATGTATTATAATTTATTGAAAATAGTGTAATCAGAATCAGCACCATATTGCACTAATTCAGAAAGGTTTTATGTATTTCCAGCCTGTTAACTAGATGGAAGCGATTGGCTTGGTCAGGCAATGATTGCGCACCATCAGTAAGCTATCATTTATGTATTTTCTTTTTTAAAAGTTGAGCTGCTAATGAAATGTTTTTTTGCCAAGTCCAGTTATCAATGTTATTATCATGCAAATCATTTTGTTGTATTGAAACTAAACAGTGACATAGACTTGGTCAGACTTTTCCACACTCAAACAATGATTTCTATGCTGTTGGTCCTATTAGAAAAATATAAAGGATATCAAATCAATTCAGGATATTAGATGAAGCAGGAGAATTTTTCTTCTATGATTTATCCCAAAGCCTATGTTTCTTTCATGATTTTTTTATTCTCTTGTTGTCGTCAACATGAGGCAGCCTTGTTTCATGAACATATTACTTACACTAAAACACACACACACACACACACACACACACACACACACACACACACACACACCCCTCATCCATGTTGACATAATCACTGTATCTCAAACGCCTAAAGACAATGGAGAAAAGGGTGAAAGGTACAATACCTGGGATTAAAACATGTAAGCAAAACAACAGAGCAGCCAATGTGACTGGTTGACCACTTACAAAAGCTTGGGTGAGCCAGTCATCCTGTTAACACATTAGGAACAAGGGTTAAAATCAAACAATGGAAAATCCAGGATGGAATGTAATAATATTATGAAAGGGAAAGTTGCCACTCACCATATAACTGAGATGCTGAGTCGCAGATAGTCACAACAAAAAGACTGTCACAAATAAAGCTTTCGGCCATTTAGGCCTTCATCAAAAATAGACAAAACACACACACACACACACACACACACACACACACAAGACTGCAGTCTCAGGCAAGTGGAGCCACACTGTGAGCAGCACCAGTGCATGATGAGAGTGGTGACTGGATGGGGGTAAGGACGAGGCTGAGGTGGGGAGGGGGAGATATAGCAGGGTAGGGGTGATGGACAGTGACGTGCTGCTGGTGAGCACACAGGGACGATTTGGAGAGAGGATAAGGCAGCTATGTGCAGTCCGGATGTTAGACAGTAGTCATGGGAGAGGTGGGGATGGAGGGGGAGGGGGGGTTAGTGGAAAAGGAGAGAAGTAAAAAGACTGGGTGCGATGGTGGAATGAGAGCTGTTTAGTGCTGGAATGGGAACTGGGAAAGGACTGGATGGGAGAGGGCAATGACTAACGAAGGTTTAGGCCAGGAGGGTTACGGGAATGTCGGATATATTGCAGGGACAGTTCCCACCTGAGCAATTCAGAAAAGCTGGTGTTGGTGGGAAGGATCCATATGGCACAGGCTGTGAAGCAGTCATTGAAATGAAGGATGTCATGTTTGACAGTGTACAATATACTCGTCCATCCCTACACAACCCCTGCTCCCAACCCCTTACCACATGGCACATACCCTTGTAATAGATCTAGATGCAAGACCTGTCTCTTACATCCTCCCACCACCACCTACTCCAGTCTGGTCACAAACATCACCTATCCCATCAAAGGCAAGGCTACCTGTGAAACCAGTCATGTAATCTACAAGCTAAGCTGCAACCACTGTGCTGCATTCTATGTGGACATGACAACCAACAAGCTGTCTGTCCACATGAAGGGCCACCGAAGAACTGTGGCTAAGAAACAAGAGGACCACTGTGTTGCTGAGCATGCTGCCAAACATGACATCCTTCATTTCAAAGACTGCTTCACAGCCTGTGCCATATGAATCCATCCTGCCAACCCCAACTTTTATGAACCAAACAGGTGGGAACTTTTGCTGCAATATATCCTATGTTCTCGTAACCCTCCTGGCCTCAAACTTCGTTAGTCATTGTCCCCTTCCAATTGTTCCAATGTGTGCCACAATCTGCAGTTGGTTGCACCCTGTTCCCTCAATGGCTGCCTAAATAGCCTCTTCAACATGTTTCACTGAAACACGACACCTCAAACTTGTTGGTTAGGGGGATCGATATAATGCCCCGAGTCCTCCTCAACCCCCGGCCACTCTGCACAGGATGCTTAGATCTACTATTGACATGCCACTTGCAGTGAAGTGGATGAGTAATGACAGATCCTGTACATTCGGCAGATGAGACAGGATCCACAAAAGAGGATAGTACTTGAAGTTTTTAACCTCTGACAAAAATTTATTCATCGTTTCTATCAAGTCATTGGAAGGTGATTTACTAAGGTTGTGCAAAGATCAGCAAAAGATTCGCTTCACTGGGGAAGCGAACCTTCAGGCAACTGAGACCACTGAAAATTGACAAACTTACCAACACTGCAAGAAGAAATATTGGTCTGGTCATGTGCAAGAAAGACTCCGTAAGAAGATATTAAACCAGAGGCAAGGAAGTCTGTACAAGTATTTTGAGAAATATTTGAATAAAACTCGGTATTGGGAAGTGCCCATATCACACAGGAATGTTTTAGGATTATTAGATGCAAATTTGCCACTGCATCTAAGGTACAAATTTATGCATATTATAGAAATGAATCTTGAATGCTTCATGTCCATATTAGATTCACTTAATGGGATACATGAAAATTTAAAATTGAGCTGGTTGATTGCGGTCCACCAAAATTTAATAGGAAGACAAGAAACAATAACATGTATCACCCCAGTTACTAAGGTAATGGTAATCAGCACTGACAGAACAACAATACAAATTGGTGGAGTCCCCAAATGGGGACCCGCTATCAACCAAATGTGAGCAGTGATCATAACATGCAAGGCATTCCAGTAAAAAACCGTACTTTTTATACCAGCTAGTGGACAAAAAATCCCATATGAACATTACTGAGATGGCAGAGGAGAAACGCCTCACAACGTGGAGTTCAACAAACTAATTCAGTGACATTAAGCCTTCAAATGTTGACTGTGAGGTGGAGTGGGGGCAAAGCACATAATCCAGTAATTCTATTATGATACAGTAATGGCAACATTGGAGACAAATTAGCAACCAACCACTACAAACGAGGAGATCAAAGTGAATAAATTGCTCAGGCTACTGTACATGCTATCATAGGTAAAGTATCACCTACTGTTGTTCTGGACATAGGCACTATGGTGAATATTATGTCACCCAATTTATTTAATAAGATGCGTGGGAGTCACAAGAGTACCTACATTTGCTGTGCAGACTTGGAAGTTATTGGAGCTATTTCTGTCAAATTGTGAAATGTCAAAATGCAAATGCAGGTGGAAGTTGTAATTGGAAATGAAATTATAAAATGCTCATTTCTAATTAGTTTTGGCACTTAGTTCCTAAGGGAGAAGAACACAGTGATCGACTTCTCCTAAGGTGATGCTTTCTAAATATCAATGGTATAGTGAATGGAATTTATCAAGACTGGGAAAGACTCAAGAACCTGCAGAGACTGGCCAAGAGAATCAACAGTGAGCTATCCGAGAGTAAACAAACAGATGGACAACAATGAGATGAAGACCTACAATGAATATGGCACGGCAGGATAACAAGTCAAACAACTATACGAAGAAAACTTAAGATGAAGGAAATCCAGAACCAAAACAGCGGTGGGTAGTGAGATCAGCACAATAGCAAGTGAAATCACAACTGATTGACTAAGTGGCAGCAACAGCAGCACTTGTAATATTAGAGGTGTGCCATTTTGTGGCTGTCATCAAGGTCCATGCCTTCTGGTGGACTCCCAAATTTGACAAGCCAGAATACCAGATCCTCACCCCTCCCCCCCCCCCCTCCCTCCCACCACCAGAAACGGGTGTGTAAGGGTCGGAACAATCAGGATGGTGCTTGGGAGGGTGAACTGGCGCATGTGAGGAGGCCTGGCACTGAAGCCCACTGGTTGGAAGAAAGGTCCCTGGGCATCTGGCAATGTGCTGGGGTGTTGACAGGTGGGGGGGGGGGGGGGGGGGGGGGGGCAACAATAGCCACATTGATGAAGGCTGCAGTGAGGACTCCACCACCATTCCCACATCCATGAGAGATGCCGTGATGCCCTGGAGCACAAGTTGTACCTGTGCAGGTGGAAGAATCACCAAGGGTGGATGTTCCAGGTAGGACAGTGGCATGGTCATTAGGCGTGGACAGAGCTGATTGGTACGACAGCACTCCAAGCATCTCAGAGTGTCAACTGTCATAAGGTGTCACCCATGGGTGGCAACCACTGTAGCTGATATACACAAGCGTTTTGACCTGTACAAGCATGCCCATATAACTGATCCTGGCAGGTAATGCCCAGCATGCCAAGTCTGGGCCTTCTAGGACTGTGGGGCCAGGAGATGGTGGAAAGTACACAACTGCTGCCTATGGAGGAGGTCCACTGGGCTACAGGGATGGTCCTTTAGGTTCTCAGAAACACAGTGAGTGCAGTGGTGGTGGTGGAAGTGCCTTTTGCCCTACTGCCTTTAGCAGTTTTTGCTTGAATGTTCACATCATATGCTCTGCTTCATCATTGGAGGAGAGGTGAAACAGTGGACTTAACAGGTGCTTCAAGCTCTGGATGTTCAGAACTGTTCAAAAGTCATTGCTTTGGTTTGGGGCCCATAGTCTGAAATGAGGGCACTGACGGTGGCATCAGTTGTGGTGGACACCATGCTGACCACACGTAGGTATTCGAAAATGCGCCCACGACAATGAGCAACATAGTGCCCAGGGACGATCCAGCAAAGTCCACGTGAGTGCTGTGTCAAAGGCCTGGGGAGGGGGGTGGGGGGTGGGGGGTGGCGGGCAGGGTGTGAGAGACTGTGGACCAGCAGCCTGGTTTTAGTCACAAACAGAAAAACTGCACACCAAAGCCTCCACGTCTTTGTTCAGCCCTGGTCAGTAGACATGTCGCTCTGCAAGGGTTATGATTGGCAACATTCCCCCATGCTCGTGATGGAGAAGTTGCAAAACCTGAGGATGCAGGGTACACTAGATGACAATATGACGAGTACCTGCCTCTGTGTCATGATGACCAACAGTGAGAGAGGTGAACCCAGGCCCACATTTCGAGATTGGTTGACTTCAAAAATAAGTGGGCCATCTATGGAGCACATAGCGCATGATGCACTGTAAGATAGGGATGTGGCATGTGTCTGCAGTGATGTGAGCAGTTGTAATGTGGAAGCCCTCCAAGGCACGCTGTAGTTCCATGACACTGTGGAAACAGGAGATTTTCCGTTGCTCAAAAGGTGGGTTGGGTCTCAAGGGGAGACCAAAGGGAGCATACGCATTTGTACGTTGTGATGTGGGTTTATACTTAACAGTATAATTATATGAATGGATTTGTGATCTGTGATAAGGGTAAACTTGGTCCTGAATAGGTTAACATGGGACTTCTTAATTGCAAAGGTGATCACCAAAGCTTCTTTTTCTATTTGTGAGTGTCAGCGTCTTTGCGCATAGGCAATCGGTTGCTCAGTACTGTCATCATTCCTGTTTGCCAGCACTGCACCAATGGCACTGGGAGAAGCATCAGTAGCCAAAACCAGCAGATGTGATGGAGAAGGGGATGTAAGACAGGATGCCAAGTGCAGCAGACACTTCAGCAGTGTGAAAGCATGCTCACTGTCATCTGTCCACCTAAGCTGAACACCCTTCTTTCGAAACACATCGAGCGGTTGAATGATGTGGGCTCCTTGTTGGAGGAACTAAGAATAATAATTAACATTTCCCAAAATAACCTGCAGCTCCTGTTAGTTTGGGGGTGGGGTAAAGAGTCAGTGGGCTGGATCCTGTCTTTGTCGAGCAAGTGTCCAAGATATTCCACTCATTCCTGAAAAATTGGCATTTGTGCAAGTGGCAGCTGAGCGCTGCATCACACAATGTAATAAAGAAGGTACTAAGGTTGTGCAGGTGATCCTATTGCTTAGTGCACATGGTAATTAAGTCCTGAAGATATTTGGTACAATCAGGGATGGACATGGTTAACTATTCCAGGTACCTCTGGAAGATCCGGAGTGGAGCTTGTATTTGTATAAGCCAAAGTGAGTGTTAATGACCCTCAACCTAAGGGATCTGCAAATACGGGCTGGCAAGGGCTAGCTTAGAAAAATATTCATCTCTGACAAGCTTCATGAAGAGATCCTTTTTACATGGTATGTGGTGGTTTTCCATTAGTGCATGGGCACTGATTGTTGATTCAGAATCTCTAAATAGCTGGAGAGAGCCACTGGGTTTCTTGACTATTACCAGGGGTATGCCCCAAACCGTGATTACTCCAGGTGCACCAGGAAACGAACATCCTAGTCTACAACTGTGAGTTTGATAACCATCTTAATGGCAGTAGGTTCACCCTGAAGTTCATGCACTGTCCCTTGAAGTATGTGAGGTGTAGCATCTGACTGGCCTGATGGTTGGGAACAGACAGTTTGGAGATGCCCACCTTTTCCGCAATGGGTGCGGTATGCCTTGTGATCTTGACAGTCTGCATGAAGGTGTGCCGTGAAGCAGTCAGGGCACAATGGGAGACCCCACTGCTTACACTGACAGGGTGTGACAGGCTGATGAATCACAACGCCTGCACTGGGAAAAAGACTTACGAGAAGTCTGCCCAGGGAAGCTACTTGGAATTGAACCATGAACTGTACATTTCCTGCCTGTGTGGTCTCAAAAGAACATGTGATTTTCAGAATATCATCCAAAGCAAGGATTATCTAATTTGAGGGTTACAGTGCGTACTTTGAGGCTTGGAGCCAACTGGACCACTGTGACTCAGATCAAACAAACTGCAAGCCCAACATCAACTCAGTCCTTGCAAATCCGTTACCATTGGGTGATACAACTGACCAGGTTGCTTGCAGAATTGATGGAACTCGAAGTGTGATGTGACCACATGAAGTGGTTATGAAGAATAATTTGGCAGCAACGAAAATATCTCCTTGAACGTCAATGCAAAAGGATCTGAGAGTGAAACCAACTTCTCTGAAAAGTGGTAAAGTGTTGTTTCAGCCACTGCAAATACTTGTCCTGATCATATTTGGTGTCATTAGAAGGCAGAAATGAGGGTGGGTGGTTCTCCACCTGGGAAGTGACCACAACCTGGACGGGTTGCAAACCCTAAAGCTGTAAGTGATCCAACAAAAGCTGATTTTCCTTACAGACTGCTGTTGCAATTGCTGTTGCAGGAAGATGCCAATATTTTACCTAATTGCCAGTTACAATGACTGGAACTGAACAAGACTGGGAACAACTCGAGTACCTGTGGAGAGGTCATCAACAGCGAGCCATCAGAGAGTGAACAAACAGGTGGACAAGACAACAATGAGAGAAAGACAGACACTGGAGATGGCACGGTGGAATAACAAGTTCAGTGAGCAAACCAAGATTGGAAACCTAAGATGTAGTGCATCCACATCCAACACAATGATGTGTAGTAAGATCAATACAACAGCAGAATGAAATCACAACAGACTGACTGAGCGGTTGCATTATTGGCTTTAAAGGGTAGCCAAAATTCTTGATAGGTTGGCAAGACAGATGTTTCTTCTTAGCCAGCACTGCAGTGGCAACAGCAGCACTCACAGATTAGAGCAGTAGCATTTGGCACATGTCATCAAGGTACATGTCTTTCAGTATGCTTCCATATTTGCTGAGCTTGAATACCAGGGATGGCAAATACTGCCAAGGCAAAGTTCATTAAGATAAAGTAAAGTAGTAAACCTTCACTCTGCAGTCTGATTGAGAATGTCAAAAATCAAATAAAAGGTAACATTATAGAGCCTAAAATCAATGACTCCTCACCTGTTGTGAGAATTAAAAAAAGTGCTTTTAAAATATGTGCTTGTATTTGAGAAGAAAAACTTTGTGTTCCGCCTTATGGCAGGTCTTGTTGTAGGGGATGCCTCATCAGAAAGGTCCACCGCATGAGAGTCTAGGGAAGTGATTCCAGTGGTGGTTTCCCGTTGCCTCCACTGATGATGATGAAATGATAATGAGGTCAACACAACACCCAGTCCCTGAGTGGAGAAAATCTAAGACCCAGCTGGGAATCGAACCTGGGCCCCTTGGCATGACAGACGGCCGTACTGACGACTCAGCTATCGAGGCGGACTTTCGGAAGAAAACAGGTGTTATTAATGTGCATCAATATCAAACAGAAGTTCGCCCCCATGAAATATACTGTCAGAATACAGACTATATTGCGTGGGCCAAGAGAGAAGTGGTCACAAAAGAAATTGTGGCAAATGCTCAAGCAGATTACTATAGAGCCATCGGTGTCATAACACTGTGACCCTCTATTAGCTATGGCAAAGCCCAATGGAAATGTTTGCCTACTTTTAGATGCAAGAGCTATTAACCAAATTATTAGTCCCAGATGAACTACATGAAAGAATTTAGATGGACAGCCGAAAACGCATTAAGTATCTTACCAGCATGGGTTTGAGTTTTTCATACTGGCAGGTCAGGCTACCGAATTAATCCAGAAAATATACTGCTTTCATACTACAATGAGAGAAAGACAGACAACAAAGACAGCATGGCGGAATAACATGTCCAGCGAGTAAACCAAGACTACAAATGTTTGATGTAGTGCATCCACATCCAACACAATGATGTGTACTAAGATGAATACAACAGTGCAGTGAAATTACAACAGACTGACTGAGTGGTTGCATTGCTGGCTTTGAAGGGCAGACAAATTGTTGTTAGGTTGGCAAGATAGATGTGTCTTTTTAGGCAGCACTGCAGAGCTGACAGCAGCACTCATAGATTGGAGGAGTGGCATCTGGCACCTGATTTCAAGGTGCATGCCTTTCAGTATGCTTTAAAACTTGCCAAGCTTGGATACCAGAGATAGGAAAAATATTACAGTTGACTTAGTAAAAACAGAGACGAATCATGGTAAATACTGCCAAGCCAAAGTTCATTAGAATGAAGACAGCATTCACTGGTAGTAAACCTTCACACTGCAGTCTGACAGAGAATGTTGAAAATCAAATAAAAGGTAACATTATAGAGTCTAAAATCACTAACTCTTCATAACAGACAGAATTAAAGAAACTGCTTTCAAAGTATGTGCATCTGTTTTTTCTCAAACAGGTATTATTACCAATACCAAGTAGACGTTTGTTCTCACGAAATTTGTTTTGTTGTTGTGGTCTTCAGTCCAGAGACTGGTTTGATTCAGCTCTCCAAGCTACTCTATCCTGTGCAAGCTGCTTCATCTACTGCAACCTACATCCTTCTGAATCTGCTTAGTGTATTCATCTCTTGGTCTCCCGCTATGATTTTTAACCTCCATGCTGCCCTCCAATATTAAATTGGTGATCCCTTGATGCCTCAGAACATACCCTAACAACCAATCCCTTCTTCTAGTCAAGTTGTGCCACAAATTTCTCTTATTCCCAGTTCTATTCAATACCTCTTCATTAGTTATGTGATCTACCCATCTAATCTTCAACATTCTTCTGTAGCACCACATTTCGAAAGCTTCTACTCTGTTCTTGTCTAAACTATTTATCGTCCATGTTTCACTTCCATACATGGCTACACTTCACACAAATACTTTCAACAACGACATCCTGATACTTAAATCTATACTTGATGTTAACAAATTTCTCTTCTTCAGAAACGCTTTCCTTGTCATTGCCATTCTACATTTTATATCCTCTCTACTTCGACCATCATCAGTTATTTTGTTCCCCAAAAAGCAAATCTCCTTTACTACTTTAAGTGTCTCATTTCCTAATCTAATTCCCTCAGCATCACCAGACTTAATTTGACTACATTCCATTATCCTCGTTTTGCTTTTGTTGATGTTCATCTTATATCCTCCTTTCAAGACACTATTCATTCCGTTCAACTGCTCTTCCAAGTCCTTTGCTGTCTAAGACAGAATTACAATGTCATTGGTGAACCTCAAGGTTTTTATTTCTTCTCCATGGATTTTAATACCTACTCTGAATTTTTCTTTTGTTTCCTTCACTGCTTGCTCAATATACAGATTGAATAACGTCGGGGAGAGGCTACAACCCTGTCTCATTCCCTTCCCAACCACTGGTTCCCTTTCATGCCCCTCAACTCTTATAACTGCCATTTGGTTTCTGTGCAAATTGTAAATAGCCTTTCGCTACCTGTATTTGATCCCTACCACCTTGAGAATCTGAAAGAGAGTATTCCAGTCAACACTATCAAAACCTTTCTCTAAGTCTACAAATGCTAGAAACGTAGGTTTGCCTTTCCTTAATCTAGCTTCCAAGATAAGTCGTAGGGTCAGTATTGCCTCACATGTTCCAATATTTCTACGGAATCCAAACTGATCTTCCCTGAGGTCGGCTTCTACCAGTTTTTCCATTTGTCTGTAAAGAATTCGTGTTAGTATTTTGCAGCCTTGACTTATTAAACTGATAGTTTGGTAATTTTGACATCTGTCAACACCTGCTTTCTTTGGGATTGGAATTATTATATTCTTCTTGAAGTCTGAGGGTATTTCGCTTGTCTCATACATCTTGCTCACCAGATGGTACAGTTTTGTCAGGCCTGGCTCTCCCAAGGCTGTCAGCAGTTCTAATGGAATGTTGTCTACTCCCGGAGCTTTGTTTCGACTCAGGTCTTTCAGTGCTCTGTCAAACTCTTCACGCAGTATCATATCTCCCATTTCATCTTCATCTACATCCTCTTCCATTTCCATAATATTGTCCTCAAATACATCGCCCTTGTATAGACTCTCTATATACTCCTTCCACTTTTCTGCTTTCCCTTCTTTGCTTAGTATTGGGTTTCCATCTGAGCTCTTGATATTCATGCAAGTGGTTCTCCTTTCTCCAAAGGTCTCTTTAATTTTCCTGTAGGCAGTATCTATCTTACCCCTAGTGAGATAAGCCTCTACATCCTTACATTTGTCCTCTAGCCATCCCTGCTTAACCATTTTGCACTTCCTATTGATCTTATTTTTGAGACTTTTTTATCCCTTTCTGCCTGCTTCATTTATTGCGTTTTTATATTTTCTCCTTTCA
The DNA here is from genome assembly GCF_023864345.2 of Schistocerca serialis cubense. Taxonomy (NCBI): domain Eukaryota; kingdom Metazoa; phylum Arthropoda; class Insecta; order Orthoptera; family Acrididae; genus Schistocerca; species Schistocerca serialis. The sequence continues at coordinate 1,197,630,322 of NC_064638.1, read as the reverse complement.
TCAATTAAATTCAATATGTTACCCAAGGATTTCTACTAGCCCTCGTCTTTTTACCTACTTGATCCTCTGCTGCCTTCACTAATTCATCCCTCAAAGCTACCCATTCTTCTTCTACTGTATTTCTTTCCCCCATTCCTGTCAATTGTTCCCTTATGCTCTCCCCAAAACTCTGTACAACCTCTGGTTTAGTCAGTTTATCCAGGTCCAGTCTCCTTAAATTTCCACCTTTTTGCAGTTTCTTCAGTTTTAATCTACAGTTCAGAACCAACAGATTGTGGTCAGAATCCACATCTGCCCCTGGAAATGCCTTACAATTTAGAACCTGGTTCCTAAATATCTGTCTTACCATTATACAATCTATCTGAAACCTGTCAGTATCTCCAGGCTTCTTTCATGTATACAACCTTCTTTTATGATTCTTGAACCAAGTGTTAGCTATGACTAAGTTGTGCTCTGTGCAAAATTCTACCAGGCAGCTTCCTCTTTCATTTCTTACCCCCAATCCATATTCACCTACTACGTTTCCTTATCTCCCTTTTCCTACTACCGAATTCCAGTCACCCATGGCTATTAAATTTTCGTCTCCCTTCACTATCTGAATAATTTCTTTTATTTCATCACACATTTCTTCAATTTCTTTGACATCTGCAGAGCTAGTTGGCATATAAACTTGTACTACTGTAGTAGGTGTGGGCCACAATAATGTGTTCACTATGCTCTTTGTAGTAGCTTACCCGTACTCCTATTTTTTTATTCATTATTAAACCTACTCCTGCATTACCCCTATTTGACTTTGTATTTATAACCCTGTATTCACCTGACCAAAAGTCTTGTTCCTCCTGCCACTGAACTTCACTAATTCCCACTATATGTAACTTTAACCTATCCATTTCCCTTTTTAAATTTTCTAACCTACCTGCCCGATTAAGGGATCTGACATTCCACGCTCCGATCCGTAGAACGCCAGTTTTTTTTCTCCTGATAAAGATGTCCTCTTGAGTAGTCCCCGCCCGGAGATCCGAATCGGGAACTATTTTACTTCCGGAATATTTTACCAAAGAGGACGCCATCATCACTAACCATACAATAGAGCTGCATGCCCTCGGGAAAAATTATGGCTGTAGTTTCCCCTTGCTTTCAACCTTTTGTAGTACCAGCACAGCACAGCAAGGCGGATTTGGTTAGTGTTACAAGGCCAGATCAGTCAATCATTCAGACTGTTGCCCCTGCAACTACTGAAAAGGCTGCTGCCCCTCTTCAGGAACCACGTTTTTCTGGCCTCTCAACAGATACCCCTCCGTTGTGGTTGCACCTACGGTACGGCTATCTGTATCGCTGGGGCACGCAAATCTCCCCACCAACGGCAAGGTCCATGGTTCAAGGGGGGGGGGGGGGGGGCCTTGCTCAATATTCAATATACATGTTGAATAACATCGGGGAGAGGCTACAACCCTGTCTCACTCCCTTCCCAACCACTGCTTCCCTTTCGTGCCCCTCGACTCTCATAACTGCCATCTGGTTTCTGTACAAATTGTAAATAGCCTTTCGCTCCCTGTATTTGACCCCTGCCACCTTCAGAATTTGAAAGAGAGTATTCCAGTCAACATTGTCAAAACCTTTCTCTAAGTCTACAAATGCTAGAAACGTAGGTTTGCCTTTCCTTAATCTATCTTCTAAGATAAGTCGTAGGGTCAGTATTGCCTCATGTGTTCCAACATCATCCTTTATCATTTAGCTACAATATAGCAAGTCAGCAACTGGAAGCAGTTAATTCTGTGAATTATCTGGGAGTAGGTATTAGGAGTGATTTAAAATGGAATGATCATATAAAGTTGATCGTCGGTAAAGCGGATGCCAGACTGAGATTCATTGGAAGAATTGTAAGGAAATGCAATCCGAAAAAGGAAGTAGGTTACAGTGCACTTGTTCGCCCACTGCTTGAATACTGCTCAGCAGTGTGGGATCCATACCAGATAGTGTTGATAGAATAGATAGAGAAGATCCAACGGAGAGCACTGCGCTTCGTTTCAGGATCATTTAGTAATCGCAAAAGTGTTACAGAGATGATAGATAAACTCCAGTGGAAGACTGCAGGAGAGACGCTCAGTGGCTCAGTACGGGCTTTTGTTGAATTTTCAAGAACATACCTTCACCGAGGAATCAAGCAGTATATTGCTCCCTCGTACGTACACCTCACGAAGAGACCATGAGGATAAAATCAGAGAGATTAGAGCCCACATAGAGGCATACTGACAATCTTTCTTTCCACAAACAATACGAGACTGGAATAGAAGGGAGAACCGATAGAGGTACTCAAAGTACCCTCCGCCACACACCATCAGGTGGCTTGTGGAGTATGGATGTAGATGTAGAACATTTCTACAGAATCCAAACTGATCTTCTCCGAGGTCGGCTTCTACCAGTTTTTCCATTCGTCTGTAAAGACTGCGTGTTAGTATTTTGCAGCCTTGACTTATTAAACTAATAGTTTGGTAATTTTCACAACTGTCAACAACTGCTATCTTTGGGATTGCAATTCTTCTTGAAGTCTGAGGGTATTTCGCCTGTCTCATACATCTTGCTCATCAGATGGTAGAGTTTTGTCAGGGCTGGCTCTCTCAAGGCAGCCAGTGGTTCTAATGGAATGTTGTCTACTCCGGGAGCCTTGTTTCGACTCAGGTCTTTCAGTGCTCTGTCAAACTCTTCACGCGGTATCCTATCTCCCATTTCATCTTCATCTACATCCTCTTCCATTTCCATAATATTGTCCTCAAGTACATTGCCCTTGTATAGAACCTCTATATACTCCTTCCACCTTTCTGCTTTACCATCTTTGCTTAGAACTGGGTTTCCATCTGAGCTCTTGATAGACATACAAGTGGTTCTCTTTTCTCCGAAGGTCTCTCTAATTTTCCTGTAGGCAGTACCTATCTTACCCTTAGAGAGATATGCCTCTACATCCTTACATTTGTCCTCTAGCCGTCCCTACTTAGCCATTTAGCACTTCCTGTCGATCTCATTTTTGAGACGTTTGTATTCCTTTTGCCTGTTCATTTACTGCATTTTTATATTTTCTCCTTTCATCAATTAAATTCAATAGATCTTCTGTTACTTTTTTCTACTAGCCCTCCTCTTTTTACCTACTTGATCCTCTGTTGCCTTCACTATTTCATCTCTCAAAGCTACTCATTCTTCTTCTACTGTATTTCTTTCCCCCATTCCTGTCAATCATTCCCTAATGCTCTCCCTGAAACTCTCTACAACCTCTGGTTCTGCCAGTTTATCCAGGTCCCATCTCCTTAAATTCCCACCTTTTTGCAGTTTTAATCTACAGATCATAACCAATAGATTGTGGTCCGAGTCCACATCTGCCCCTGGAAATATCTTACAATTTAAAATCTGGTTCTTAAATCTCTGTCTTACCATTATATAATCTATCTGAAACCTTCCAGTATCTCCAGGCCTCTTCCATGTATACAGCCTTCTTTCATGATTCTTGGTGCAAAATTCTACCAGGCGGGTTCCTCTTTCATTTCTTACCCCCATTCCATATTCACCTACTACGTTTCCTTCTCTTCCTTTTTTTACTATTGAATTCTAGTCACTCATGACTATTACACTGTTTGTAGAAGCTTACCCACACTCCTATTTTTTATTCATTATTAAACCTACTCCTGCATTACCCCTATTTGATTTTGTATTTATAACCCTATATTCACCTGAACAGAAGTCTTGTTCCTCCTGCCACTGAACTTCACTAATTCCCACTATATCAAACTTTAACCTATCCATTTACCTTTTTAAGTTTTCTAACCTACCTGCTCAAGTAAGGGATCTGACATTCCACGCTCCGATCCGTAGAACACCAGTTTTCTTTTCTCCTGATAACGACGTCCTCCTGAATAGTCCCCGCACGGAGATCCGAATGGGGGACTATTTTAACCTCCGGAATATTTTACCCAAGAGGATGCCATCATCATTTAACCACACAGTAAAGCTGCATGTCCTTTGGAAAAATTATGGCTGTAATTTCCCCTTGCTTTCAGTCGTTCGCAGTACTAGCACAGCAAGGCCATTTTGGTTAGCGTTACAAGGTCAGATCAGTCAATCATCCAGACTGTTGCCCCTGCATGTCTGTCTGGCCTCTCAACAGGTACCCTTCCGTTGTGGTTGTACCTATGGTACGGCTACCTGTATCGCTGAGGCATGCCCACCAATGGCAAGGTCCATGGTTCATGGGTGGGGGGGGGGGGGGGGGGGTCTCATGAAATATAATATACTGTCAGAAAAAATACTTTATCCCCTGGGCCGAGAGAGAAGTTGTCACAAAAGAAATGTGGCAAATGTTCAAGTAGATAATTATAAGTGCCTTCAGTGTTGTCATATTGTGGTCCTCTATTAGCTATGGCAAAGCCCAATGGAAATGTTCGCCCACTTTCAGGTGCAAGAGGTACAACTAAATTATTATTACCATACAAAATTCACCAAAGAATTTAGATGGACAGCTGAATAAGCATTAAGTACCTTACCAGCATCGATTTTAGATGTTCATACTGGCAGCTCAGCCTATCAAATAATACCAAAAATATCAAACAATGGAAAATCCAGGATGGAATGTAACAATACCAGAGAAGGAAAGTTGCTACTCACCATATAGCGGAGATGCTGAGTCGCGATAGGCACAACAAAAAGATTCACACAATTATAGCTTTCGGCCATAAAGGCCTTTGTCAGCAGTAGACACACATACACACACGCGCGCACACACACACACTCATTCAAACATAACTTGCACACACATCTGCAGTCTCAGAGAACTGTTGAGTGTGGTTTCAGTTCTCTGAGACTGTAGACGTGTGTGCAAGTTGTGTTGGCGTGTGTGTGTGTGTGTGTGTGTGTGTGTGTGTGTGTGTGTGTGTATGTGTGTCTACTGTTGACAAAGGCCTTCATGGCCAAAAGCTATAATTGTGTGAATCTTTTTGTTGTGTCTATCACAACTCAGCATCTCCACTATATGGTAAATACCAAAAATATACTGTTCTCATATTTCGAGGAAGGAGGTATCACTTCTGTGATTTGCCATTCAAATCAAGTATAAGTTTAAATACATTCATTACTGCCTTGAGACAGTCTTAGGGCCTGACTTACTGGATAAAATATTTTTGTACACTGATGATCTATTAATAGCCACACGTACGTGGGAAGAGTACATAGATTTATTGGAAAGAATATTACACAAATTTTCAGAAGCAGAAGTTACAGCAAATCTATAGAAGTAAAAATTTGTAAGGGAAGAGATTAAATTTCAGGCCATATAATTGTGTCCACATGAATAACACCAGTTCCAGACAAAATAAATGCTATAAAGAATATCCCTTGTCCAAGAGCTAAAAACGCATTAAGGCATTTTTTGGGCTACGCTTATTTTTCAAATGATATGTACCTAATCAAATTTTGAATAGCACAGCTTTATTACCCTTATCAATGAAAAATACTCTATGGGTATGGACAAGTGACTGCCAGAAAGATTTTGATTCAATAAAACATACTTTAGTTAATTCTGATCTTTTACATTAGGCAGATATGTCTAAGAATTTTTGTGTTGTGACTGATGCCTCAATGACTGGCTTTGGAGCATGTTTATTTCAAGTTAATGAAGTGGATGACAGGCAAGATATTTGTGTCGTAAATTTTGCTAGATGCACATTGTCAGTATGTGAATGAGTCTGTTCTGCTACCAAGCTGAAATCTCTAGCGGTAGTTTGGGTCTTTATGAAGTTCAGTTACTATATTTACGGAAAAAAACATCAAAGTCTTCTGTGATCAACGAGCATTTAGCTTTCTTATGTCATGTAAACTACTCCATGCACACATGGCACATTGGTCACTATTTTTGAAGAGTACAGTTTTTAAATCATACACATTTCAGGAAAAGATATTGTAGTGGCAGTTTTAACTGAGTACACAGATCTTATAGAACAAACTAATGATTTTATGGTACTAATATAGGCTGCAGCAATGAATAAACATGTGTACCAGCACCATGATTCAGAATTGGGTCTCCTGCTTACTAGGCAGATGCACTATCCGTTGCGCCACACTGGAACTACAGCTACCACAGCTGTGCATATTACCCTAGTACATCTCCCTCCTCAATACAAATTCCAATTCAAGCCTCAGCCCATTGCCATTACCCTTCTTAACTCACATCAGTATTGCTGAGGCTCTCTGATATTGGAATCACATGTTCGCAACGAGCAAAATGGGATTAATCCTGTCTTTATCTCAGGTGTAGATGATATATTAACTGAATTCGTCTCCCTCTGTGATACAAATTCCAGTTCATGCCTCAACCCACTGTCATTCCCCTTCTAAACTTGCATTACTATTGCTGAGGCTCTCCAATATTGGAATAGCACTTTAGCAATGAGCAAACTGGGGTTAATCCTGTCTGTACCTCAGGTGAGGTGATAGATTAGTTATATAAAGTTGATGTTCCTGAGATATGTTGATTAAGACCACCAATTATTGCATACTGCTAATGAAAGGCAGTAATTATAGATGATATTATCTAGATATGTGCAAAACTATGGCTGATTCACAAAATGCTGACCAGTACTAGTGTACACTTAGAACACTACTTTTGCAAAATTCTACTGGAAAATTAAAATGACATTACAAAATGCATAATGAGGTTCTTTTCTATAGATGTGAATGTATGATCTGACACATGGTGTGTTTTCATTCCAGCCACATATGAGGATGCCTTAATTTGGTATACGCCTCATTCATACGGGCATTATAGTGCAACTAAGTGTGCAAGAAAGATTAATCTGTATTGCTACTTTCCCACCATGAGGAGATGAACAACTGCTTAAAACAAGTCTCATGTGTCAGTAAACAAAACCTGTGAACAAAAGTGTCATACGGAATTGCATCCTATCATACCAATGTAACTGCTACAAAGCTGTTCAATTGATATTCCAGGATGTTTGTTCCTTGCAAGAGATGGAATTATATATGAAGTAGCTTCTGACGTTCGCCTACATACTGCCTTGTTATACTGGCTGAAAAATGGGGTGGGGGTGTGGGTGTGGGGGGGTTACTATAAATTATGTAGCCGACAGTTGCACAATTACATTTCACAGTTCTGTACTTTCACTGTTCACAATCCCCACAATATTACGCAATTATATGGTCAGTTCACTATTGGTAAATGTTGATAAGCCTCATTAATAGGTTGCAGGCAACATCAGCATACTGCTACAATAGTTTGCCATTGAACATCTATGAGGTAAAAACCTAACCACACAGTTTACAGAAATTACAATTAAAACATCAAAAATTCCTCTTTAACAGTTCCTTCTACACAAAATTTAGGATGAATCATTTGTTTAAATAATGAAATTAACAGATATAGTTATTCAAACAATACTTTGGCAAACCTGGTAATTATTTTGAAATTAATTAAGGGCTGGCTTTGCTAATATCTTTTCAAATAGAGCCAAATAAATACTTAAAGAATCCAAGTAGCTCTTCTTCCAAAAGTTTATAATTAGTGCAGAATTTATATTTGTTTATAAGGCAACAATAGAATCTAAGTCATGAAACAATTACTGATTTTACCCTACAGCAAAAGATATTAACTAAGAATGGTCAAAAATAAATTAGGAAACTAATTACACACACAAAATGGATGGATGGATGGATGGATGGAGAGGTTTGTATGGGTGCACGACGGCAAGGTCTTCAGCGCCTGCTCAGTAACAGATTGAGACAGGTGTCAAGAAAATACTCAGAACAGTAAGACAAAACAGAACTTATAACACAGGTAACAAGCTTTGAAAAATATGTGCCTACTCACACTGAAGCATGGGATGAAGCATGCCGTCAGCAGTAAGACATGAACAACACAGGAAGAAAGTGGTAGAAGAAGCTAAAACAATATAGCAGATGGAAGTGGCTGGCTGACCATAAGGAAAAAAGGGAGGAGCCAGCCACTCTGCAATACACTAAAACCTCCAACCTAAAAGTTTACGCCAGAGTCCAGACACATCACAAAACTTTAAAACCCTTGACACACACATCTCATAATTAGCTAAAACACAGGGCATCCCCATCAACTTGTGCTGCTGCCCTTGCATCACAGTATAAAATGCAGTCTGTTAAAATTTGCCACACAGAGATGCGCACACCACAAGCATCACAAAATGGGGGATCCTCCCGCCGTAATAGAAAGCTATGTGTGAGAGGACAGTGCCCAATCCGAAGACGCATGAGGGTCACTTCTTCCCACTTGAGCAACCGGCAGGAGGAACGCCACGGCCGAGTTGTTGACTTCACCAACCGCAGTTTATTGGCCGTCACCATCAGCCATTCTTCCTCCCACAACTCGATGAACTTCTTGTGGAGTGCAGAAGTGACAGACTGCAAGGGAATAGGACACTGGTCTGCAGGCCTCCTTGGCAGCCCGATCAGCCTCTTCATTGCCCCATATTCCCACATGACCAGGCACCCAGCAGGACACCACCTTACCCTGCCGTTGGAGCAAGTACAGTTGGTTATATATCAGCTGGACCATCTCCTAAGTTGGGTACAGATTCTGCAATGATTGTAAGGCACTAAGAGGATTGGAGCAGAGGAGAAACCAATTGCTCCGAACACAATTCATCTGCTCCAGTGCCTTCAGGATCACGTGGAGCTCTGCTGCGAAAATGGTATATTCAGCAGGGAGGCGAATCCGGGCAACATGATCAGGGAACACTACAGAACAGCCAAGGATATTCTCTTGTTTGAAACCATCAGTGTAAACGACAGTGAAACCGTGATGCACATCTAAAATGTTAAAAAACAGAGATTGGAATGTAAAATCTGGTGTACTATCTTTCTTAAAATAAGTCAAATCTAAAATAAGTCTGGGTCTCCAGAGGAGCCAAGGTGGAAATCTGCTCCAACCGCGACGGAAAACACGAAGACCAGCCATATTCATCGCAGAGAGGCAATCCTGTGTGCGAATCCCATAGGGCCGCGTCGCTCGTTGCCAGTTATGAAACAGTCGTGCCAGAGGAAGCTGAGCAACGGTATGGTATGCAGGTGTGGACAAAGTTTTATACGCCTGGTGCACCGTAAGTAGCCATCGCCGCATATGAAGTGGCGGTTCACCAGCCTCTGCACAGAGGCTTGGTATGGGGCTAGTTCTGAATGCTCCAGTGGCCAACCGAAGCTCTTCATGGTGCACAATGTCCAACATCTTTAAGTCAGAAGCCCTTGCAGAACCATACACCATGCACCCATAATCGAGCCGAGATCGTAGAAATGCCCTGTAAAACTGGAGCAGACGAGTCCTGTCGGCCCCCAACGTACTGTGGCTAAGACATTTTAAAATACTTAAAGCCTTAAGTGTCCGTCGTTTCAGGTCTTTAAGATGAGGTAACCATGTAAGCTTCGAGTCAAAAATGAGCCCCAGAAATCTCACCATGTCTTGAAAAGCAAGGACTGTGTCCCCCATCCTCAACTCAGGAAAGGTTAAAATTGAATGAGAACAGCGAAAAAGAACACACACAGACTTCTCGGTGGAAAACGTAAAACCATTCTTCTGCGCCCAGCCATCCAAACCTCTAAGAGTAACTTGCAACTGATGCGTTGTCGTTGCAAGGCTTGAAGAAGAGCAAAACAAAGAGAAATCATCCACAAACAAGGAACACTGGACAGGACTTTTCACTATGGAGGTAATGCTATTAATAGCTATGGCAAAGACAGTCACACTAAAGATGCTACCCTGAGGGACACCGTTCTCCTGCTCAAAGCGATCAGACAGGATGTCACCAATTTGGTATCTAAAATATCGTGGCGAGAGGAAAGATTGAATAAAAAGAGGAAGACAACCACGAAAACCCCATTTGTGAAGCAGCTCCAGGATGAGACGCCTCCAAGTAGTCCTTCTCGATGTCAAAACGCGATGATGGTGTAGGAAAGCTTGTTGTATAGCTGCCTCCAGGAGGGCATAGTTATCGAAGTTGGAACAAAACCTCCTGAACCCACACTGAAAGTGACTAAGGAGTTGATGGGATTCTAACATCCACACAAGGCGGCAGCTGACCATCCGTTTCAAGGTCTTTCCCATGCGACTAGTGAGGGCAACACTATGGTAGCTACTTGGGCTCATGCGGTCTTTCCCAGGTTTTAAAAAAGGAATTAAAACTGCCTCATGCCACAAGTCAGGAAACTGACCTGACGCCCAAATGGCATTAAAAAGTATGAGGAGGATTTCTTTGTTGCACGTTGTGAGGTGCCGTCGCATACTGTAATGGATCCTGTCGTGACCAGGGGATGTGTCACAAGCTGCAGACAATGCAGAATCCAGCTCCTACATGAAAAATGGACAGTTGGAAACTACATTAGAGGTGGACTGAAGTCCAGACTACACCTCTCAGCAACCACTCTATGGTGCTGGAAACCTGGATTCTGGCTGGCTGTTGCAGTAACCATGGCAAAATACGCTACCATAGTCTGGGCAATGTCTCGCAGATCCGTGTGGAAAGTGCCGTTATTCATTACAGAAGCCATGGAGCACCTCCCTCCTCTTCCACTTTTGGTGGAACAATTAATGGTGTTCAGGAACTGTTCAGGAACTTCTTGCTCTCTCAAATAATGCGGCAACATTTTGCCCTCGCTACCCAAAAGGCTGGAAGATTCTCAGCAGCCCGACGACACTGGAACCGACGCAGAGCCGTGCGCCTGGTCCTGATTGCAGAGCGGCATTCGGCACTCCACCAAGGGAAAGATCGCCTCTTCTGGAGGCCTGTGGACTGTGGAATGGATGCTGCAGTGGCGTGGTGAACCATTTTGGTAATATGATCCACCCATGCCTCAACATTTGCACAGTGTTCGAACTGGGCCAACTGGCTATAAAGTGTCCAGTCGGCCCCACTGAGCACCCATCGTGCATCTGGCAAGTGAATCCCGATTGGAAAGTGATCACTTCCGTGCAAGTCAGTGACCAATTCCCATTGGGCACTGGCAGCAAGAGCTGGAGAGCAAAGCGAGAGATCAATGGCAGAGAACGACCCAGTCACTGTGCAGATGTGAGTGCTTTGTCCTGCATTGAGCAAGTAGGCACAGGATGATAGGAGAAGCCTCTCAATTGCTCTACCCCTGGGACAGGTAATTGCACAGCCTCAAAACACATTGTGGGCACTAAAATCACCACAAATAATAAACTGCTGGGGGAGCTGTGTAAGAAGGTCAGTGAGAGCCATTTCATCAAGTGCATCATGTGGGGGCAAGTAAAGAGAACATACAGTCAATGGATGACACATGTACATGGACACAGCAATGGCTTGTAAATTCGTTATAAGCGAGAGAGGCGAGGAGTGGTAGTCCGTCCTGACGAAAATACTTATGCCTCCTCTAGCTCTCTCTCCATGCAAGTCGTCTTTTTTCTGGAGTGTGTAGCCTCATAGCTCAGGGGAGTATGATGAATGGAAATAAGTCTCCTGGAGACACAGACACTGTGGTCTATCCTGAGAGAGTAGACGAAGTTCCTCCACATGCATCCTGAACCCCTGAAAGTTCCACTGAAGTATGGGAGCCATCTATGACAGGGATAGAACCTTCATCCTGTTTCTCTGACGAGATGGGGAGACTGCAGCAGGTGGACGGGCAGGCGTGGGGTGAGATGATCGCCCCACACAAACATCATACTCCATCAGCTCTGGGGAAGAGTCAGATGAAGCGTCATGTGAAACGACATCTGCATGGTCAGTTTACCACGTGATTTGACCCACTGTTGCTGCTGTATAGGAGCTTTCTGCGGTTTGGTGTGCTTTGGTGGAACTGACGTGGGAGTGGCTGTACTGGGCTTCTGAACAGCCTCAGCTGTTGGAGGTGCCAGGGGCTTGCCCAAGTTCACCACTGTACCTTTGTCTGCCGTTCGAGTAGGGGCTACAGGCTCTGAAACACTGGCTGCATTGCAAATGCACTGACATCTGCAGGTGTTACTGCCAACACTCACCACCTCTGTCTGTGTGGAGGCATCTGCTTTTGGAGTAGGCTTCCGAGCAATTGATGCAAAAGCTGTAGCAAATGAGGGAGGTTGCATTGATTTGTAGATCTTTTTGGTCTCACCATAAGGGATACATTTAGTTGTTTTTATTTCCTGGACTTTGCATTCCTCTAAAAATATTCGGCAGTCCCTATTCCAACCAGGGTGGTTTCCAGAGCAATTGATACATTTGGCTGGAGACGAGCAACCAACTCCTTTATGAGCAGCCTTACCGCAGTTGCCACAAGTCGCTTCGCCTTTACACCCTAAGGTGGCATGCCCACAACGCTGGCATTTAAAACAGCGCATTAGGGTCGGGAGATAAGGCCTCACACTAAGGCGAAGGAAGCCAGCTTTAACAAGGAAGCCAGCTTTAACATGTTCAGGAAGTTTCATGCTACTGAAGGTCCGAATAAAGGAGTCAGATTTGACAAGACTGCCATCAACCCTCTTCATGATATGTTGTACATCAATGATACCTTCCAGAGCCCACTCACGTTGCAGTTCTTCCCTGGGAATGTTGACTTTGCTATAATTCGAGGCGCTGCGCAGTTCAGTGTCTATGGTATACTCTCCAAGGCATTTAGCAGATTGGAGGTTAGTTGCTTGCTGGAAAGTGGGAGTTTCCACTAGCAAAGTCCCATTACGCAAGCGCTTCACCGATTTTAAGGACCCACAGATTCCCTCCAAACCCTTTTGTATATAGAAGGGCGAAACCTTCTCGAAACTACCCTGCTTCCATTTCACAATGAGAAACATGTTCTGATTACCAGAATGCATTCTGTTACCAAATACTGGACTTGTCAAAGAAGCACCGGAGTCAGGGGGACTGACTGCATAAGCCCTCTTGAGACACTGAGTGTTAGAACCTTCCAGCAGCCCACCCTTTCTGCTGGGCGGAGGAAAAGAGGATTTTGAAGGATCCATCTCGGTCCCACAAGCAGCTAGGGAACTAGAAGTCCAACTAGACAGAGCCCCGCATGCCTAGGTAAGCCTTATACAACTGAGGTGCGGCAGGTTCCCCAGAGGTTGCCCGCTAACGACTGATCCACCTCAACAGCCATGCATCTCATCAGCGCGCAGCACACCTCGAGATTGAGGGGTTGTTTATAGAGGTTTATTCCATCCTTGCACAATCCGGGCGGTCAAGCCAAGATCCCCATTCCCTGAGACACACAATGTTCCACCGCCGCGCTGCATGGTAGTCACTGAAGTATGCCCAGAGCTTACGGTGACAGGGGACTGGTGGTGCTTACCAGTCCCCAGCTCAGGAACCCCGCGGTTGCAAAGACTGTACCCGGCACCTGAATGCCGAGCCACTGGGGGCTACACACACAAAACTAAGCACAAAATTAGACCTGGTGCTATATGTATTAAGACTGAAGGCCAATCTTTCTCTTTTCTGGAAATGCAGATTATACTAATGGCTGTTAATGACAATAAGGCAAAAATAAAAATAAATTGAATTTAAGGAGGTGTAGCAAAACAAGAGAGGAAGTAAAGAGAATCCAGCTTGCTTTGTCACAAGCTCTTTATGATATTTTTGCTAAGTATTTTAAATTATATGCTACAAAGTTTACTGCAACAGGTCCAAGCACTGAAAGAATTGTATATGATTACATGCCTACAGTTGACAGGCCTGCCGCCTGCCAATGCATCAAACTTCACTTGCTGCGCATGGAAAATACTCCTACATGAACGCCAGATTAAACAAATAATAATCTTAAGATTTCACCCTGAAGGTAACCCCATAGTAGAATCTTTCGTGAATTGAATAGGTTTACATGCAATTATGCACACGATCAACAGACGCATTGGGTAGAATATCTACGGTTATACAAAAAGATCATAAATAATCAGCTGCTGTACACAGTACAATGCTCTCCAGCTGAACTATTATGCAAGACAAATGTGTGTATGTTTGTGTTTGTTTGTGTGTCTATCAACTTGCCAGCGCTTTTGTTTGGTAAGTCACATCATCTTTAAATATGTCTGCTTGTGTCTGTATATGTGTGGATGGATATGTGTGTGTGTGCGAGTGTATACCCGTCCTTTTTTCCCCCTAAGGTAAGTCTTTCTGCTCCCGGGATTGGAATGACTCCTTACCCTCTCCCTTAAAACCCACATCCTTTCGTCTTTCCCTCTCCTTCCCTCTTTCCTGATGAGGCAACAGTTTGTTGCGAAAGCTTGAATTTTGTTTGTATGTTTGTGTTTGTTTTTGTGTCTGTCGACCTGCCAGCACTTTCATTTGGTAAGTCACATCATCTTTGTTTTTAGATATATTTTTCCTACATGGAATGTTTCCCTCTATTATAACCATATCGTCTTTGTTTTTAGATATATATATATATACACAGTTTTTTCTGACAAATTTGAAAGGTACAAACTGAAACGATAAAAATATAAAAAATGACAATTTTGCTGAGCACTAAATTATGATAAACTGTTTTATCAGGAACTGTACTGAATAGAATTAGTATCTGTAATCTATTCTGTATGTTCTCACCGTTCAGTGCTTCACAGCATCTCCAACTCTGCAAAGTAATAACATCTGAAGGCACCTTCAGTTTCTTCAGGTTTCCTGTAAATTAATGTCGTGGGTGCACACACACGTGCAAATATTTACTTAAACAGTCCTGAGGACAGCTATAATACAGAGTTTAGCACAATGTCATGACATTTAGTACCTGACTGGAAAACTTTAAGCAATCTATTATGATCAAATGGGTTACCTAGAAGTCATAACAAACAAATCAATTCTTTCATATTATTAACTGTAACTGTTAACAATGTATCGTTCTTTATCTAAAGCAAACCAAATATCTAACAAAGCTACTTTGTAACTGCTAATATTGTTACAGTATGTCGGACACTAAGACCCTAAATGCTCTAACATTAATGGTACTAGAATGAGATTTTCACTCTACAGCAGAGTGTGCCCTGATACGAAACTTCCTGACAGATTAAAACTGTGTGCCAGACCAAGACTCAAACTTGGGATCTTTGCCATTTGCGGGCAAGTGCTCTACCAAGTATGGAAGGTAGGAGATGAGGTACTGGCAGAATTGAAGCTGTGGGGACACGTCGTGAGTCGTGCTTGGGTAGCTCAGATGGTAGAGCACTTGCCCGCGAAAGGCAAAGGTCCCGAGTTCGAGTCTCGGTCCAGCACACAGTTTTAATCTGTCAGGCAGTTTCATTAATGGTTCTTCCAACATCTTTGACAGACATTGCCTCTACCATTCAAGGGGGCAATATAAGAAACCATTACATCTCTGGGAAAAAGAAAAGCCACCTTAATTGTACTGTAAATAAGGATATATCACTTGTGCATATTCAGCTGTCTTTGGAATTTTAGTTCTCCTGTTGTTTAAAAAACACAAACGTGATGTACAAATGACTCTTGTCATTCCTGTTAGACCTTCCAGATGATAAAGCTCTATTTGATTATTGTTGTTATAGTTACTACTGAAATAATAAGCAAATGCTTTAGGTGTGCATTATAATTTATTTAAAACAGTGTAGTCAGCACCATGTTCCAATGTTCCACAAATCAAAAAAGCTTTGACATCTTCAGCCTGTTTAGTTGGAAGGGATTGGTTCGGTGACGCAACCGTCGCATCTCATCAGTGTCCAATCGTTTACGTATTTTATTTCTAACAGCTGAGTCTGCAATCTAGTGTTCTTCACGGCATCCAATTATCACTGTTATTATCATGAAAATAGTTTTATTGCACTGAAAGAAAACAATAATACAGTCTTCAGTCATCAAAATTTTCTGCTCTCCAACAATGACTTCTGTGCTGATGGTCCTGTTACAGAGAGATAACTAGATGAAGAAGAATTTTTATTTCACAAATTTATCCTACAGCCTACCTTTCTTTCATGGTTTTATTATTCTCTTGATGTTATCAATGTGATGTGGCCTTGTTTCATGAACATTTTACCTCTGACTGTAAAAACATTTTTTTTTTAAAAAAATCCACACCAGTTAAAACAAAGCCAGCATTACGAACAGTATTTGATGAATAGTTTTTCAGAGAAATTCCTTTTTTATCAAATATAATAATAAAACAGATTGTTGCAACATCCTGTTCAAATATATTTACAGAGTTGAAGTTATTTTTGAGTATGATTCTGAGTTAAATCTAATTAGTTTGTTTCTGTCTGTCTTCATTTCAACACTGGGGCCAGGAAATATATCACCACTTTCGTTCCAAAATCAGTAATGGCACTAATTCACCAATGAGCCTACTTGACATACAGTCAATAATAAAATAATAAGATTCTTTGATTCCCATAGTTTCAACAGACACTGCTACAATGTTTATGATTATACAGGAGGGAGGGAGGGAGGGAGGGAGGGGGGGAGGGAGGGGGGGGGAGGGGGGGGGGGAGGGAGGGAGGGAGGGAGGGAGGGAGGGAGGGAGGGAGGGAGGGAGGGAGGGAGGGAGGGAGGGAGGGAGGGAGGGAGGGAGGGAGGGAGGGAGGGAGGGAGGGAGGGAGGGAGGGAGGGAGGGAGGGAGGGAGGGAGGGAGGGAGGGAGGGAGGGAGGGAGGGAGGGAGGGAGGGAGGGAGGGAGGGAGGGAGGGAGGGAGGGAGGGAGGGAGGGAGGGAGGGAGGGAGGGAGGGAGGGAGGGAGGGAGGGAGGGAGGGAGGGAGGGAGGGAGGGAGGGAGGGAGGGAGGGAGGGAGGGAGGGAGGGAGGGAGGGAGGGAGGGAGGGAGGGAGGGAGGGAGGGAGGGAGGGAGGGAGGGAGGGAGGGAGGGAGGGAGGGAGGGAGGGAGGGAGGGAGGGAGGGAGGGAGGGAGGGAGGGAGGGAGGGAGGGAGGGAGGGAGGGAGGGAGGGAGGGAGGGAGGGTAGGGAGGGAGGGAGGGAGGGAGGGAGGGAGGGAGGGAGGGAGGGAGGGAGGGAGCAAGCTTTCTTAACCCCCCCCCCCCAAAAAAAAAGAGGCTGGAATGAGGCAACTGAATCTCTCAAGAGAATTGTCACACTTTTTCACTGACCACAGTCCTTACTCCATCTATTGGTGTTCAGACTGGGAGAAGACAAGCCTCTAAATGTGCCTGTGATGAAGAAGCATACCAGAAGATGTGCTTAATGCTGGTTGGCAGCAACTAAACTGACGTGGAAGATCTCTAACTTTTGGGGGATACTGCACCATGTGATGACATGACAGTTTCACCAATGGCATTTTAAGAAAGACTTGAGTAGTGGGACATCCTATCAATCACCTCCATCTGCTGCACCATGGGAGGCTGTAACGGAAGAGGAAGAGTGTCGAAGCTCCCACAACATCGTACCTTCGAGAAGCAGCAGAGTGAAGACAGTTGAGGTTAACCGTGATGACAGATGGACAGCTAGAAGAGTTCGATTAGCAAATATAACTGCAAAATCAGTGCAGAAGTGTAGCCATTGGTCTGTCTCGACAACCAAGGAAACTTAAGGATCAGAGTAATATGGACCGACATGTGGGGCTTCATACCAGAAAAAACAATGCTCCTCTTTTATCAGGGAGACAGGAGACAACAACAGCAGTAGGTTCCAGAATGAAACCCTCTACAGAAACCAACAGGTGCAAGTATGTTGTCACTGACTCATCGCCACCCAGCCCAAACCACTGAGGATAGAAACTTGAAATTTGCAGAAGGTGTAGGCATTGTTTGTGAAGGGAATTTTTTGGAATTCCACCCTTAAGGGTGTCAAGCATAGAATGAAAGTTTTTTTGAAAATCTGTTTCTATTAAGACTATTTTGAAGCTAGACCTACGAAAAATGGTATTTGGTTTCTCAGTCAGAAAAAAAGCATTTTTTTTTTTAATGTGATTCAGCTATTCTGGAAACTTAACCCTTCTGGAAGTGAGATAGTGGGTGAAAGTTTTTTTTGAAAATAAATCATTATTAAAGAACTACTAAAGTATTGTTAAAGTTACATCTAGGAAAATTGGTATTTGACTTTTGTAATAAACTTAAAAAAAAAAAAAAACACGTGTTTCAATGTTTTTGGAAATTAAACACGTATGGGGTAACACAGGGGATGGAAGTTTTATGGAAATATTTCATTATGCAGGCATTTTTGAAGCTAAATGTATGTAAATTTGTGTTAGGAGTCTCTGTTAGAATTTAAAAAATATGCATTTCATTGTTTTTGGAAATTCAACTCATAAGGGCATGGAATAGGGCCAGATGTTTCACTGACTCATCACTGCTTAGCCCAAACCACTAAGGATATAAACTGAAAGTTGGAGAGTGTGTCGGCCTTATACTGTAGGCATCGTTTAAGAAGGGAAGGCATCGTTTAAGAAGGGATTGTCAGAAATTCCACTCCTAAGGGAGTGAAATAGTGGATGAAAGTCTTTTAGAAAGTATGTCATTATTAAGACAATTTTGAAGCTATGGCTATGAAAATTGATATTTGATGTCTCAGTCAGAAATTAAAAAATATGTGTTTCAACATCTTTGGAAATGTGACCACTAAGAGGGTAAAATAGTAGGTGAAACTTTTTTTTTAAAACAAATCATTATTAAAGAACAAGTAAAGTATTTTTAAGGCTATATCTGTGCAAATTGGTATTTGAATTCTCGGCCAGAAATAAAAAAAAAATGTCTTTCATTGTTTTTGGAAATTAAACACCTAAGACAGTGAAATAGGGGACGAAAAGCTTTGTGAAATTTTTTGTTATGAAAGTCTTTTCAAAGCTAAATCTTTGAAAACTTGTATTTGACATCTCTTTAGACATGAAAAGATAACTGTTTTGGAACTTCAGCACCTATGGGAGTAAAATAGGAGATGAAAATTTCTAAGAAAATATTTCATTACTATAAAAAGTTTAAAGCTAAACCTATGAAAATTATTTTTTCACTGCTTGGTTAGATATAAAGAAATACGTGTTAAGGGATGAACATTTCTGTGGAAATATCACCACAAGAACTCAAAAGGCACGATTAACAAAAACCTTGGAATCGCTTTTTGGTCAGAAGCACATTCAGAATAGACTAGCTTTGTGCGGCCTTAATTAGTGCGGAAGTTTGGAATTTTCAATTTGTGAACAATATAAAAAATTGATTAAAGAAAACCAAAAACATCTGTACAGATCATATGGTCTACATGTGTGAAGCAGCACACACTAAACTAGTTACATAAATACAGAAAACTGCAAACAGTCACATTTGTGAAACGTTGTTTATTCTATAAATCAGTTTTCCAAACTTTTCAAGTTCATCTTCAGATGATGCACAGGAGGTTATGTAACTATTTCATAGCATAATGCTGGATTGTGGTTCTGTGACAAGAAGATGGAACATGCTCTAGAGTATGAGTATTTTTTATTTGGCGATTTGCATCCAGAAATGAATTCTGCACTTACTACACCATTATGGGCGGCCTTGTTATTAGTGTCCATCCATCACCTCTCCAGGCGTCACCACCTTGACGAAGCACTGTCCATGCGAGTGGAGAGGATTGTGTACCCACGTGAAGCTGAGGGCTATGCTGAAGGTAGAGGACCTACTGCCGGAAAGGCCTCAGCCAATGGATCAGACTAAGAGTGTCCCACAACATCCCATCTTCCCTACCCACTCCTAGTCCTACTCAGTTCCCTTTCCCAACCCAAGGTGTGATGCGATCCGTGTGAGGGGTGTGTGGCACATGGGAAGATGTGTCGCAAATGGAGCCTCAGGGATACCAGGCGACCTCCCTGAGTAAGTAGCCTTACACCACGCAGGGTATTCGTGGTGTGGACTGTGTGGATCCCCAAATCTCGTGGGATCAATATGTACACAATTAAAGAAAATAAAGAAAAACAAATTGAGTGGTAAACTGAGACCTCAGACACCCAAACATCGGGGTCAGGACCGATGGAAGGCATTCCCACTACTGATTCAGGGTCTAGACCTGAGCCAGAAGAGGGAACTGTAACTGAGAAGTTGGACGAGATCAAGATTAAAGCCTTGTCTGGGGCCTAGATGAGGAAACTACTCAGGGAACAGAGGAAAAAGGAAGGGAAAGAATGGCTTCCTAAAGACAAGTGGAGGGAATTAAAGGGACTTGAACCTAAGACCCTCAAGAAAAAACTGTCTTAGGTTGTAGGGGATACGCAGACCCTCACAACGTTGAAGACGACAAGCAAGAGGATAAAGGAGGAATCTATGACCCCCCTCCTCCCTGGATTAGCTAGCCCAGAAAAAAACCAAGGCAAGAAATAGGGAAACAGACCCATAGTACTGCAGTCTCGGTTTTTAAGACGGCAGTTATTCAGGAAGGCTATCCACTGGTGGCCATCACCTTGCAGCAGGAGGAATCTGTACAGATGGCCCTCTCTGAAAAGATTGGGGGAGGAGGAGGCTGGTCCACGACCCAACTTCAGGAGGGTCTATCTAGATCATGGTGCCCTCATTTTTGTCTGAGAGAGGGTGCACACAGTGGAATGGTTTGAGTACAAGGTGCCCATGATATCCCCGTGGGAAGATGTGAAGCTGCTGGTCAAGATGGCAGCGGAACTTCTTAAGACCACAAAGGTATCAATATGGGTACCAAAGATCCTTATGTATGTCTCACCTACGACTCTGTTTGAGAAAATAGGCACTCAGAACCCAAAAGTCTTGACAGAAGAATGGACAGTGATCAACCAGAAGCTTGTAACAGAAGGATGAACCCTGAAGGCAATGTGAGAGCAGAACCTGAAATTGTTTTTAGGGTCTCGCAGGTCACTGTCAGGGTTCTCAAAGACCTCAAAGCCAATGATGGCAGCAATACGGAGACTGGAGGTGCTGCAGATTAATCTGCAGCACAGTAAAGGGGCCTCTGCTGCCCTGAGCCACTGCCTGGGGAGGCAGGAAGTAGACGTGGCCCTGATACAAGAACCCTATTTATATAAAGGGGGTGTATCAGGCCTCGGTGGCACTGGGGGTAAGCTGATTTATGCTAGAAATCTAAGAAACTCCAGAACATGTATCTATGTAAGAAATGGAATTTCTTTCATGCCACAACAACAACAACATCATCTTCTGTTACCCAAGGATTTCTACTAGCCCTCCTCTTTTTACCTACTTGATCCTCTGCTGCCTCCACTATTTCATCTCTCAAAGCTACCCACCTTCTTCTACTGTATTTCTTTCTCCCGTTCTTGTCAATCGTTCCCTAATGCTCTCCCTGGAACTCTCTACAACCTCTGGTTCTGTCAGGTTATCCAGGTCCCATTTCATTAAATTTCCACTTTTTTGCATCTTAGCCATAACAGGCAGAATTAGCAGCACACCAACCACTGAGATGGAAGCCATGCTGGACATGCCTCCACTACATCTTTGTGTCAAGACGGTGGCACAGTTGGGGCATACAGACTTAAAACTGGCAAAAACTGGATCTCATCAGGATATCCAGAATCACACACTAGCATAGTGAGTGAGGTAAACATAGGAATGGCTGGGGAAATGCCTGCCAACTATATAACAACTCCCAACTGCTTCAGCAAGCCTTACAATATAATAACTGGAAGCAGGAGCAGTGGGAAAAAACAGTTCAACACCATACGGCAGACACTGTTTGGTTCACTGATGGGTCCAAACCAGGCCAAGGCGTTTGGGGCAGGGGTGTATGAGGTTCAGCCAAGACTGGAGGGCATCATCTCTCCATCATCTCTCTAGAAAAACTGGCCTTTGTATTCCAAGCTGAAATTACTGCAATCAGGGCATGTGTGGAGAAGAATCTACATCTATTCAGACAGCCAGGCATCCTTGAAATCACTGGCAGCTCCTGCAATGAGATATAAGATTGTTGCAGGATGCCACAGGGCTCTGGTGGAGCTTGGTGGAAGCAATAGGGTAAACGTGGTGTGGGTCCCTGGCCACTCAGGGATCTGTGGCAATGAACAAGCTGACAGATTGGCCAGGATGGGGGCAATGACTCCATTTATTTGACTGGAACCTCTCCTGACAATCACCAAGGCTATGATCAAACTAGAGCTCGGAACTGACTCAGGAGACAGCACACAGAATATTGGACCAATGTCCAGAAACAAAAATGTGGTAAGGTAATGATGCCCAAGCCATGTTTTAAAAGAAGCTCTGTAATCCTTGGACTGAACAGGAAAGAGATCAAACTCATGACTGGACTGATGACCAGCCACAGGAATTTCAAAAAACACCTACACACAATGGATATAACGGAAGAAGACCCTAAATGTAGGATCTGTGATGAGGGTGAAGAAACTGCATCACACCTAATCTTTGAATGCATGACATTGGAGAGCAAAAGATAGAGAATCTTCGGAACAACTAGACCTGAAGAAATTGTGCCTAACAAAAAACTGGTAAAGGGACTCCTTGCACTATTTAAGGGCATTGGTTGGCTTTACTAGATATACAGGGAGCGATATTGCACAATAAACTCTGTTTCAGTGCAAGCAGTGGCAGGTTAGACCTAAGCTGTTTTAGCTTCCCTGTCAAAATCGAATCAAATCAATCCATCCATCAGCTACCATTGTGATTGACAGTTGATATCACATCACTCACTTTTCACAGGATAAGTATACAAATAATAATACTTATGAAACATTGCCAAAATGTAGCATGTGTTGTACAGCTGGCGCACATTACAAAAAACTCCATATGAAGATAGAACATACTTTGCACAGAGACTTTTTTTTGTTTTTGTTTGCATATAATACAGTCGATCCAACCTCAACCTCAGTGGTAGCGACAATGGAAGAGATGGACTCAGGTACAGTGAAGTTGGTGTAAGAGTCAATTTTACCCAGTCTGGGAAGGAATTTAAATCCAAAAATGTCTGTTCCATATTGTGTGGCTTCCTAGTAGACATCTGTTCATGATGTGAGGTGCGGGTGTTTCCTATACATCTTATCTTCAAAAATAAGAGGTGAACCCCTTCAGCACAAACTAATCATGAAAACAATAATCAGTATGGATAAGAAAGTTTTATGTAATCAGAATACCCCAGGAGGTCAGTCCTCCACCATACCCACTGGTGAGGTGTCAAGTGACCATTCAGATTCTGTGGGACCACAATATGAATTGGAGCATCCTAGAGATCACACCCACAAAATTAAATCCAAGTGAATAAACTATACAGCAACATTAAACATCCAGTCTCTCAATAAAAACAATAACAGATATCTTAGATAAAAAGAACATAATGATTACAGATTTACTGGAAACCCATTATGTAGATAATGAACATTTTGAATCAAATGGATACAGAATCTATATGGGCAAGTCCAGCAAAAGATACTGAAAAGTACACCCACTTTCAGCAGTGGTTTAATTATCTCTAACAAAATAATTGATTCGTTAGTAAGTTTTGACCCAATAGATGAAACAACATCCTCTCTAACATTTACGAACAAGGTGAACATAATTCTAAATGTCCACGCACCAACAAATGATAAAAACCAGACATAATGTAGATGAATATTGGAAGAAAACTGATAACTACATGAGTAAAATGCCATCGAAACACACTATTGTTCTACTGTGCAACTGCAATGCACAAATTGGAAAAGAGAAAAAATATAGGAAAACTGTTAGTAAACATTCTGTTCACAAGTGTATCAACAAAATTGGGGAAAGACTGATATAAATGTGTGATAACCACAAAACAGTCATAAAGTCCACATCCTTTGAGAGAAAACGTAAGAAGCTAATGAATGACAGGAGTATCACCAAACCCAATATATGGAGAAAAACCGCAAGACCACATAGCAATAAGCAGAAAGTCATCTAAGAAAAAAATGAAACAGACAAAACCTTCTAAAAAAGAGAAGAGAAGCCACTAAATATCAGATTAGATCACTACATCTCTGCAACTAAGTTTAGGATTAAGCCTGAAGTACACAGAAAAAACAAGAGACAAATTAAGGTCCAAAAATATGAGTATAACAAATTGCAGACAGGAAAATTAAAGGCAGAACTTCAAAACCAGGATTTTCAAGTGTGGGATGAAGCAGCAATCAGAACGACACCACCTACCAACCATAAAAAACAGACATGGTGGAATGATTAATGTGACAAGGTTCTGCAAGAAAGACAGAAAACGTGAGAAAAGTGGAATGCAAACAAAAGTCAGGAAAGCAGGGAAAACCTCCTATAAAAGAGAAGAGAAGTCACTAAATTTTTAAGAGAGATAGAGGGGGGTGGGAGGGGGGGGAGGGAGCGATTCATCATGAATGAGCTACATCAAGTCAATGAAGATTTCAAAAGGTAGAAGATGAGAAATTACTACCAACTGTTTAAGAAACAACTAACCAAATTTATACCACCAACATTACAACTACTGAGCCTAAAAACTAACCAAATAGCCCTTTTTAAGCAGGATAATTGTCACACAATGGCAAAATATTTTGAAGATTTACACAATTGTTATAAATCTGAAACCAAATTCACTTTTAATTAAAATTATACTAAAAATAACAATTCAATAGCCCCAAATTTAAAATGACTTAGAGAAATCATATGCACATTAAAAAAATAATAAGGCAGCCAGTGAGTACGGCATTAAGGCAGAGCTATGGAATGCTCTAGATAATGACATCATTCTTAAACTTAAAAATATAAAAGATAAAATCTGGGAGAAAGAAGATACGGAAGACTGGAAAACTGCCATCATAAACCATCTGCACAAAAAAAGACCCTAAAATGCATCCCAATATTTATAGGGGGATATCACTTCTGCCATTAACATATAAAGTCCTATCTAAAGCACTACTCGACCAGGCGGAACATCAACTAGACCCACTAATAGGGAAATACCAAGGTGAATTTCGGAAAAACAGATCACACATTGAATATATCTGCAATCTAACAACCATCCTTGAAATGAGAAATCTGAGAAACAAAGACACAACTGCTACTTTTTTAGTTTTCATGAAAGAACATGATTCCATTGATAGAGACTCTCTTAACAGTATTATAAAATAATTGAGCTTAGATCCAAAAACTACAGAGACACACTGACAAACACCTCATCTGAAGTCAAGTTCTGTGGAGAATTCTCCAAGCTTTGAAATAAAAACAGGAGTCAGGCAGGGAGATGGGTTGTCGCCTTACTTTTTAATTGTGCCCTTTAAAAAGTGATTAGAGAGAGGAGAAAATCCAATATGAAAGGTATCAAATTAATAAACAAAAGGATAACATCTTTGTAGATTGCTTGGCATTCACAGATGACATTGCCTTTATCACAGACACACCAGAGAATGCGAAAATCCAAATAAAAAACCTAATCGAGCAAGCAAGAAAAGTCAGTTCACAAATTTCTTTCAAAAAGACAAAGTTTAAAACAAATGTAAAAATTTGCCCAGTGAAACTACCCATAAATCAAAATAGAACCAAGGAAGTCATTTCATTCAAATATTTAGGTGAATGGCTAACTATAAACAATAATGAGAAAGGAAGTCTAGAACTAAGAGCAAAAAAGATGAACATCACATTCCAGACCACCAGAAACATATATCAGAAGAAGGCATCATCAGGGGGCACCTAAATTAAACACTACAATACAGTGGTGAGAACAGAGACTCTGTATGGTGATGAAACACTAAACCTAGTAGAAAAAGGTGGGATACACAAAGTAATGAAAATAGAAAGGAGTCTGGTTAGAAGCACACTTGGCTGAGGGACAACAGGAACAGAATACAGGAGACCACAACGCAATAAATAAATCTACGAGTATGTAGAGAATGTAATACATACTATGCACAAAAGAAGAATGTCGCTCTTTCAACATTTGACAAGAATGGAAAACTATTGGCTCACAAAACAAATCTTTAATGAAATAATGAAGCTTAAAGGACAACCAACATGTTTACATAGACTTCAAATGGTCTCAAAGAGGCAAACATTGAGCTAATGGACACACACAACAGAAACTTATACAGGAACAAAATTCAGTAGGTGATCTTCAGGCAAGAACAACAGAGGAAAAGAAAGCAGCCTCATAACATTGAGGAGCTCCGAAGACAAAGATCAGAACAAATGAAATTAATGTGGGCAGAAGGGAATATAAAGGAAGAAAGCAAGAACTGATGTATTGACTTAATGTGCTCTGTCACAGTTCCATTTGAATAAATAAATAAATAAATAGTCAATCTACGGATAAATGCTTTAATCAAAACTGACATTACCATGGATGGCTAAAAATAAAATAAGATAAAATAAAATTATAATATTTACAGAGAATTTCAGTTGTTTATATTTAGATGAACTTTACATTTGAAAACGACAAGAACAAAACTTCAAGTGAACTGCTGTCTAATATTTACAAAGAATTGCAGCTCCTTATGAGTACATGAACTTCACATTTGAAAACGACAAGAACAAAACTGCAAACGAACTGTTGTCTTGTTTCTATATTTAAATTAACCACAGTTTGGAATAACAGTAAAATAGATTACGCTTGTTGCAGCTAAAGATAATATGTATGTGAGTATTAATTTATTTTAACAAGAGATGGCTTGGATGTTGTACAGGATTTATTCTGTGGACATCATTTATGTTGACATCAATGTAGTTAGGACGTAAAGAGAGGGACGGAGGGGGGAGGCGAGGGGTTGGGAGGTGGTGGTGGTGGTGGTGGTGGTGGTGGTGGTGGTGGGGGGGGGGGGGGGTTGATTGCTCAATAAGCTGTTTTTATCTATTAAGTCTCCAGGGATGCAATATTTCGCTCCTATTGTTCAATCTATACATCAAAGAAGCAAATAAAAGAAAGGGCCAAGAGCGGTTTTAAAATTCAACATGAAAGTATATCAATGATAAGATTCGCTGATTACATTGTTATCCCCAGAGAAAGTGAAGAAGAATTTCACGATCTGGAGAATAGAATGAACTGTCAAACGAGTATAGAAAATGGACTGAGAGTAAATAGAAGAAAGACAAAAGTAATGAGAGGCAGCAGAAATGAGAACAGTGAGAAACTTAATCCCAGAATTAGTGATCATGAAGTAGATGAAGTTAGGGAATTCTGCTACCTAGGCAGCAAAATATCCCATGATGGAAGAAGCAATGGGGATATAAAAAAACAGACTACCACTGGCAAAAATGGAAAAGAGAAGTCTACTAGTATCAAACATAGGCCCCAATTTGAGGAGGAAATTTCTGAGAATGTGTATTGAAGCACAGCATTGTATGGTAGTGAAACATGGACAGTGGGAAAACTGTACCAGAAGAGACTTGAAGCATTTGAGATGATGTACTACAGAAGAATGTTGAAAATTTGGTGGACTGACAAGGTAAAGAGTGAGGAAATTCTCCACAGAATAGGTGAGGAAAGGAAAATACGGAAAACACTGACAAGCAAAAGGCATAGGATGATAGGAGATATTTTAAGATATCAGGGAATAACTTGCATGGTGCTACAGGGAACTGTGGAGGGTAAAGTCTGTACAGGAAGACAAGAGATTGGAATATATCCAGCACATAACTGAGAAAATAGGTTGCAACTGCTACTCTGGGATGAAAAGGTTTGCACAGGAAAGGAATTCCTGGTGGGTCACATCAAAGCAGTCAGAAGACTGGCCTCCAACATTCTCAAGTAAAAATTTGTTCATTCTGATCACTGAGTAGGTAGTCAGATGCTGTATTTGTTTTGATAATGATTTCAAGTTCTTAAAGAACATCAAGATTCATAACTTGCATCCATCATTGCTTAGTGGTTTTTGGTACTGTCAATGATTTTATTCTGTACTTCATTGCTGGTAAAGAAATTTATTTTTATGTTGATGCGACAGTATCAAAAGTCACATGTACACAAACTAATTTCCAACTCATGTCCAAGCTTTTACATTGGACTAACTGCTAGAAGCTGCACAACAAGACGCGCCATGTCATGGATTGTGTGGCCCCTCCCGCCAAAGGTTCGAGTCCTCCCTCCGACATGGGTGGGTGTGTTGTTCTTAGCATAAGTTAGTTTAAGTACCGTGTAAGTCTAGGGACTGATGACCTCAGCAGTTTGGTCCCTTAGGAATTCACAAACATTTGATTTTTTTGCACAACAAGATTCAAAGAGCACATGGATAAACTTAGTCTTAACAAACTGAACCAAACCAGCCCCCCCCCCCCTTCCCATGCCTCATCCCTCCATCACCCTCTTTATGTCCTAACTACATCCATATCTACATAAATAACCCCACCCCCTCCCCAGAATAAATTTTGTACTATATTATACACATCCAAGTCTTCTACAGTCAAAATAAATTAATTAGCTGTAATAAACAAAATTTGGTTTCACTAATATTCCAGATCATGGTTAATGTAAAGGGAGAAATAAGACAGCAGTTCATCTGAAGTTTTGTTCTTCTTGTTTTCAAATGTAAAGTTCATTTACATATAAACAGCTGGAATTCTCTGAAATATACAAACTTTATTTTATTTTTGAGCATTCATGGAATTGTCAGTTTTGATTAACTTATTTACCCACAGATTGACTGTATTGTATGCAAACAAAAAAAAGTAATGTCTCTGAGCAAAGTATGTTACATCTTCATACAAAGCTCTTTGTAACAAGCACCAGCTGTACAGCACATGCTGGATGCTGGTTAAATTTCCTAACTATTGGTATTTATACACTATCCTCTGAAAAGTGAGTGACACGTTACAAACTGACAATCGCAATGGAAGCTGGTGGATATTAATTACAAAGCCACTCATACTGGTGCAGTAAGTACAGAATTCATCTTTGGTCCAAATCACAATATAAACAACACTCACGGCAGTACAATAAAGCATGTTCCAGCTTCTGTTACTGAGCCAGCACCCAGCATTACACTATGAATTAGTCTTGCAACCTCCTGTGCACCACCTAAAGATGAGCCTGAAAAGTTTGGAAAAGTGGTTCATGGAGTAAACATTTTTGCAAAAGAACCTGGTTATAGTTTTTTGTATTTCTGTTGTTATTACAGTTTAAATGTATTTCAATTAAGTATAGTGTGCAGCAGCCGTAGACTGCAAAAGTAGTCATTGTCAGTTACAGTGATGGGGATAGTTTTAAGTACACAAATAGCTATGATGATGGCAAATCACATTATGGTAGCTACAACAGTAAATGTAGGTTTGTGAGTTGCCGATATTGATATTATCAATCTAAATCAGAATGAATACAACCATACATTTAAATTACAGGCAGTAGACTAAAATGTTCAAAATAAATATAATAATATGGTGAATAATGTTCAACAGCACAGAGTTATATGCCAATTTAAATCTTTACATGAAATATTATAACATCACAAACTTTTTGACAATAGCATTCTTACTCCTGCCGCTGGGGCATTCATGGGTAATGTCTAATTTGACTATCCATTTTTAGTGGAGTAATGTGTAATACATTTAATGTTTCCATACAATGGAAAGTCCATGGTGAAAAAACAACAGTATGGAAAGCACAGATTCCTACTCACCATAAAGAGGTGGTGTTGAGTCACATGCAGGCATAATGAAACAGACAGTTCAAATATTAAAGTATCCAGATAAAGTCCTTCTACTGCATGTAAAAGCACACTTCACATGCAACAGCCACTGTCTTAGGATGCTATAGCCAAAATGCAACTGTATCTGATGGAACAGCAATCTGTTGGGATGGGTGGAGGGTGTAAAGAGGTAGCGTGAGGTGAGGAGGGGGAGGGATAGCAGGGTATGAGTGGCAGGGTATTCCTATTGCTGCCTGTTGGGGCATGCAGGGACTTGATTGGGATCAGGATCGGGCTGTCTGGTGCAGTGTCAGGGGTCTTTGCTGGAGAGGGTAGGTGGGAGATAAGCAGTTAGATGGGAGAAAGGGACAACTGAAGGTGCA
This sequence comes from Schistocerca serialis cubense, assembly GCF_023864345.2. Taxonomy (NCBI): domain Eukaryota; kingdom Metazoa; phylum Arthropoda; class Insecta; order Orthoptera; family Acrididae; genus Schistocerca; species Schistocerca serialis. The sequence continues at coordinate 1,197,600,489 of NC_064638.1, read as the reverse complement.
GGTAAGGAGAAATGAAGGTTATGTTTAGGGAGTGTTCCCAGCTGGGCAATTCAGAAAAAGCTGGTGTTGTTAGGAAGAATCCTGATGGCATGTGCAGTGAAGCAGTCATTAAAGTGAAGAACATCTTATTGGATGAAATATTCAGCAAGTGGGTGGTCCAGCTGTCTCTTGGTCATAGTTTGGCAGTAGCCATTCATGTGGACAGAAAACTTGTTAGCTGTCGTGCCCATAGTGGTTGCAGCTTAGTTGGCAGATCACATGGCTCCTTTCACAGGTGACCCCGCCTATGATGGGGCAGGGGATGCCTGCAACAGGAATCAGGAATAGAGTAGGTGGTAGTCAGAGGATGTGGCATCTGGGTCTGTTGTAAGGATATAAGCCACGAGGCAAGGGGATGGGAGCAGGGGTCAAGAATGGGACAAACAAGGATATTGTGTAGGTTCACTGTGTGATAGAATACGATTGTAGGAGGTGTGCGGAGGACATTCCCCATTTCAGGGAGTGATGAGAGGTAGTCAAAACCTCTGTTGGAAGTGTGATTCAGTTGCTCTACTCCTTGGTGGTACTGAGTTGAGAGAGGAGTACTCTTTTGTGTGCAGACAGTGTGTTTGTCTTAGGTGACTTGAGAGACAAGGCACAGGGGATCTGTTTCTCAACAAGGTTGGGAGGGTGATTTCGGTCTGTGCAGGCCTCCATGAGAACTTTGGCATATTTGGAGAGGGACTACTCATCACTAAGATGTGATCACCACAGGTGGCTAGGCTGTATGGAAGGGACTTCTTGGTACAGAATGGGTGGCAGCTGTCGAAGGGGAGGTATTGTTGGTGGTTGGTAGGTTTGATGTGGATGGAGGTACTCATATAGTAGTATGTGAAATAGATGTCAACATTGAGGAAGGTGGCTTTTTGGGTTGAGGAGCAACAGAGGAACTGAATGCAGAAGGTCTTGAGGTTCTGAAGGAATGTGGACAGCATGTCCTCACCCTTGGTCCAGATCATGAGAATGTCGTCAATGAAACTCAACCTGATGAAGGATTTGGGATTCTGGAAGGTTAGGAAGGATTCCTCTAAATGGCCCATGAATAGGCTGGCATGAGATGGTGCTATGCGCATGTACACTATTGAAGCACAGATTTGTTTGTAGGTGATGCCTTCAAAGGAGAAGCAAATGTGGGTGAGGATATAGTTGGTTATAGTGACTGGGGATAGGTACAATGAAAAACCAGCCAAAGTTGCAAATTTCACTTTTTTTATTCACTCGGTGACTAGTTTCAGGCTGGTACCCCTTTTCATATCATCATAACAGATAGCAAATTGATATTTCCAAAAATGTAAAAACCATGTCAAAAACGTGCAAACGAACAATTACAGCACATACAGATAATTGTTCATTTGCACATTTTGACATGGTTTTTGCATTTTCAGAAATATCATTTTGACTATCAGTTATGATGATTTTAAAAGGAGCCCCGGCCCAAAACTAGTCATAGAGCGCATAAAAAAAAGTGAAATTTGCAACTTTGGCTGGTTTTTTGATGTACTGATTAACAGAAGTTGCTGGCCTACAATTATTCCAGCATTCTGGAAGTTCATAAAGGAGATAGTCTGTTTGGAGTCAGTCAGGTAATGGGAAAGGTAGTGTTCAATAGCAGAAAGGCCATGGCATTGGGGGTGTTAGTGTAGGGAGGTAGCATTGACAGTGATGCGCCAAGTATTGGGTGATAGTGGAAAAGGAACTGTGGAAGCGATGATTGGTACCTTTTATATAAGAGGGTAGGTTACAGGTAATAGTCTGAAGGTATTGGTTCATGAGAGCAGAGATTCTCTCTGTGGGGCCCGTACAGCAACCAGCCACAATGGTATGTCCTGGGTGGTTCGGTTTATGAATTTTAGGAATCACGTATAAGGTAGGATTGCAGGGAATGGTGGGAGTGAGGAGAAAGACAGAAAGACAGACTCAGCTAAGAGGTTTTGAGATGGACCTAAAGATCTGAGGAGGGACTGGAGATCCTGCTGGATTTTCGGAATGTTGCCAGGTGGCAGGGTTTGCATGTAGACGTATCTGAAAGCTTGTGAAGTTCCTCTGCCAGGTAATCCCTATTGCTCATAACCACAATGTACAGTCTTTGTTGACATGTATGAATGATTATAAGGTCAGGGTGAGTTTCTAGTGGTGGGTTGTAGTTCTTTCTGTGGATGTAGGGTCGGTTTCCAAGTTGCGGGATTTGAAAATGATGGTGAGACAATGTTCACGATTAAAAAATTCAAAAAGTTTAACATGAGGTGCTAAGGGGGCAGTTGGGATGGATCAAGCTTGGCTGGAGGAGTAAACTGAGTCAGATTCCATGTTGGTTCTGGACTGAGTTTGACTGAGGGTTTGGAGGTGAAAAAGTGTTTCCACTGTGTGGATTGGAAGAGGGAGAGAAGGTCTGTAACAAACCCAACATGATTGAGTTTGGGGATGGGGTAAAAGATAAGGCCGTTGGAAAGTACTGATACTTCTGTAAGTCTAAGGCTTCTGGAAGACTCATTAACGACAGTGTTGGTGGTCTGTTTAGGTTCTGGATTCTATGTAGTGGTGGAAGGGGGTTCCTGAGGGTGTGGTAAATGTAATGGGTCTGCAAGGCAGGGTTTGGCGGCTATGAGGCGGAGTTCGATGGAGACTCTTGTAGAGGTGTGGGATAATGGTTGTCCAAGGCGGGAATAAGAGGCGAACAGATTGGAGAGTTTTTTTGAGGTGTGCCTGATTTACATGGTTTTGCAGAACTAGGTTGGTGTGGGCTACGGACTAGTGAAATTTGAAAATGAAGAGGTTACTGTGCAAAGAAGGGTTGCACACAGAGGTGGGTAATTTGATGGTAAGGCCATTTGGGGGTATTCTATAAGGTAGACAACAATGAAGGAACAGTGTGTAAGACTGAATTCTGTCTACGGATAGGGAAACTTTTTTGTATTGGCACTCAAGAAAGGGGCAATAATCCATTGTGGAGAATAAAAAAATGTGTAAAAATATGTACAATACATCACAGTTGGGCTCTAGTGCCCTGAGACAGTAGCCATGTGTGTGTGTGTGTGTGTGTGTGTGTGTGTGTGTGTGTGTGTGTGTGTGTGTGTGTTTTACTGCAGAAGAAGCACTCATTTGCAAGCTTTAATGAGACTGACTGTGACTCAACACCTCTTCTATATCCTTAATTTTTTTTCACAAGGACTTGGTGGCCAACTGGAGTTCGTCCATAGTCCAATACAATCTGGCCACTGACATACCTGTGGCGTAGGCCAAAGATGTTGCAAGAATTATCTCCATGATGCTGTGTAGATAGTGTTTCTTTTTTTAACAATAAATTCTTGTTAATTGGTTTTTTGAGATTGACTGGAGAGTATCATCACAAAGGTAATTTGTCTTGTTAATTATCTCAGCACAGAAAAATTTAACACATAAGGGAAAAATATATGTCAAGAAAAATAACTGTACTGCATGGTGGTGAACAATCATAATCAAAATTTTTTTGAGTTAGCTGACTTTTCTCAGGACTGATTGAACTGGTTATTGGAAGGAAAAAATCTCAATAAAAGAGACTCATTATAATATTTATGAAATACTTGAAAAATAAAATCTTTAACAAAATTTTTACACCCACACTGTCTAATAAAATACATTGTTGTCATTATATCAATGAGTTGCCCATAAGGTGGAAAAACACACACACACACACACACACTCTCTCTCTCTCTCTCTCTCTCTCTCTCTCTCTCTCTCTAGACAAATTAAACCACAAAATCATGTACAGAAGGGACATATCTAAGATGCAGAAAATTGAAAGAAACAAGGACATGGGAGACATCAACCTTCACATCAAAGTAAAGAAGATACTGATCTACAAAAATGATCTGCACACTGAATTTCAAATATAAAAAGTGTTCACTGAGTAGGTAACAATGAGGAATTTGAAAAGTGCTATGCAGCAACTCACTGCAGAAAAATAGATGACTGTCACAAAACAACTGAAAAATTCAACATGAACATCAACATTTAACAGACCATGTGTAATTCTTGTAAGTCAGTTTACATAGAGCATATCTACAGGAACATTATTCTATGAGCAGCTCAGAACACTATAAACGAAGAAGTGACATTCAGTGTCTGCTGAACAGTGAATTTGGCATAATCACCAATAACGGATTAGATTAAAAAAATATAAACAAAAATAAAATGCAATATAGCTTCTACTAAATTGCACCATAGAAGAGAACTTTCATGCATACCAGATAGTAATAGATGGAAACATTTTAAATGGACTTAAAGCCCTGTGCAGATGACTATCCACTATGTTACAAGTATCATACGAACTGAAGGCAAAGATTTAAAATTGGAAAGTCTATGTTTCATATAAGCTGTTAGCTCCCCCAGTCCTCATTCAACAGGCAACACAAAGATAAAAATTTTAAGTTGTGGTAAACAATTACAATAAAACTAAGTAGAGACATGCACTAAGGTGAGTCACTGCACACTACATGTGTATGTATCTGCAAATCTTCAGATTTTTGCACCATGGAATGTGCATTCTGATGGGGTGGAAGCCAAGCCAAGAGAAACCAAAATATCTCAAAGAATGACAGGAAGGAACAGGGAGAGAGAAAGGGGGGGGGGGGGGGGAGGGGGTGTGATATCAAATTAAAATCACACAATCAGTTTTTTCTAAATAAGATAACAGAGTAGAGGTAGATGAAGGGAAAAAGAAATTAAGGAAACGGAAGGTACAACAAATAGTAAAGATACTCTCAAATTATTTTCTTTATATCACTGACATTCACATTAAAACTGCAATGCTGTGGCAGAACAAAACCTTGAAATTCAGGTCTTACAGACAATCAAAGGGTGCTTCACTGGAGTTCCAAATGAAACATCTGTGTTACCGTTTTATCAGTTTCAAGTTCAATTTCACTCATAATTTCAAGCATTACATCAGAAATCAAAGTATCTGCCAACCTGAAAAAGAAAAAAATGTTTTGTGAACTATAATTTCTTAGCATAATCCAAATATATATATGAATTATTCAGTATGTATGTTCAAATGTGGCTGAGAGGGCAAGAGGAAACAAATAGTTACAAAAAAGGTATTTATATTGTAATGCAAGTATGGTATCTTCACTACTTCTCATCATAATTGTGTAAATTGTTGATAAGCATATCATAATATGGAATTATTTTTGTATACACTTGTGATAGGAACTTGTTACCCGTAATGATAATCAGCGTGTGATACTTTATTTCACTCTGACATAATAATATTTTAGTTTAATTATTTACATTCTTACAGGGACTCACATCTAGTGACTACGTGAGTGGCGACCATGTGTTCCCGACCTGAGTCTGGTATTGCTACCACTTACCTATGCCAGACTCCTCTCATTTTTCCTACCTAGCCATCCCTGGTCTATTCTTGTTCTTTTCTAACTCTGATGCTATGAGGTCTCATGGGCTGGGGCGTCTTTCATTTTCCAACCTCTACTTCTCAGGCTGGATGGTCAATGGCTTGGAAGATGGAGGAGGGCAGCATCTAATGCCTCAATGATGGAAAGTCTGGATGAACCATCATCACCAAAATTAAGTCCTAAATGGCAACTGCAGTGAAGATGGAGACCATCGGTACAGTGTTGACGTAAGATAAGTCAGGAAAGTAGCTCCTGTTCTTCAGAGTAGCGACTAGAAAGGGCATCTGTTCTACATGTCAGGAATGGCCTCACTTAATGCTGGCAGCAGCATTCAAAATGCTTGGTGAAAGGATTCTGACAAGATGGACATAAGAACCACTGTCACATCCTCAAGGAAATGCTGTCCTAAGGATTCGGCACAAAGGTTAGGGTGTCCCCTCAAAAGCGAGGTGCATTGGTAGGGCCCATTCAGCATGGCAAGTACGTAAGGGTTACTATCACAGGTGTGACAGCTAAACAGGTGAGCTCCCACATACTATCTCACATCACTGAACATTGGGATTATGACTGGACAAGGCAGAAAACTAGCTAAGGCAATCAAAAAGAGGTGCATCGTGATCTGTGTAGTGCAAGAAACAAAACGGAGTAGGCAGAAGTTGTTTGACATTGTTATGGTTACAAACTGGAATCCACAGAACAACTAATGACACTGGCATTGTCAGATCAGCCAAATTTGATAGTTCTGTCTCTCAGCTGCAACATTACGATGATCGCTTATGAAAATTGTCTACGTTTGCAAACAGATGAAAGTCCACTTCATCAGGGCCTATGCCCTACATGCCTCAGTGCTGAAACCAAAGATGACTTCTGGGGAAGAAGACTACCTCATCATCACCGGTGACCTGAGTGTATACATCGGACAAGGAAAAGATCATGCTGCCTGTGGTAGATATGGCTACGGAGAGGAGAACAATGATGGCCAACAAATACTTGATTATGTTCAAATTGACAATCTGGTAATCATGAGCACTTGGTTCTAAAAGTGTGAAACCCACCTAATCACATACTATAGTGGCTCAAAAGCAACTCAGATTGACTATGACTTAGTAAGATGTTGGAACCTCAAAGATGTGGTCGGCACAAAAGTTGTTCTATATGAAAACGCTGTGATGCAACACTGGCCAGTCAGCTGTAAGCTTCAAATCAACCCACAAGGATTTGGATACTCAGCAAGAAATGGATCATCAAGAATCAAAAGGTGGCACTTCAAGAAGGAGGAGGCTGATGTTTTGACAGAAATTACAGTGACACCAATTACCACAGCTGAAAACAGCTTGAATAAACTGGAGATCTCCATTCATGAGGCTGCAGGCACTCCTCTCAGAACAACAAAACCTGGATGGCAAAGGATCAAAAAAGAAACATGGCTTTGGAACGAAGATTCCATATGCAAGAGTTAACAATTGCAACATGAGTTTCTTGCAGATAGACACTATCCCATTGGAATGCCAACAAACAAGCCTGTAGAGATATGAAGGAAGTCACTGCAGTGCAGGTCTCTATCAGAAACTCGACCCACCCGAAAGAGAGGGCGACATTCATTGTCTAGTCAAATAAAAGCACCAAAAAATGGTAGGAAACCAACATGTTTACAGTATCAATGACAAAATGGGTGTGCTGCTGGTTGACCAGAAGAGAGCAAAAGAATGTTGGTGAAGCTACTTTGAGATAATCTCAACTGAGAAATTTCCCCACCCACCAATACCAACCATGTCAACTGTTGAAGGACCTGTCAAGGAGATTTACACTGTTGAAGCTGAGGCTGTTCTGAAGGAGATGATGAGCGGGAAAGCTACTGGCCCTGACAATCTTCCAGCAGAGTTATGGCACTCTCAGCAGTGGAATGCAACACATTGGCTAACAGATCTTTCCAGCCTGATCATCAGAGATGGTCAAATACCAGCAGATAGGCAGCAGAGCATCTTTGTATCAATCTTCAAAAGGCAGGAAACTCCATTGAGAGTTCTGATTACAGATTCCTGAGCCAGCCATGCAATGAAGACCTTCAAAAGCATGCTCGACAAAAGTATTTCCAAAATATCCCAAATTACAAGGAGCCAAGCTGAATACCTGAAAAATTATGGCACAACTGAAGCAATTCATGCTGCTTGGCTGCCAGATGAAAAATACCATGAAAGGAACAGTCCACTGCTCATTTTTCCAGACCTCAAAAAACGCTTTTGATTGGGTACTTCACAGCATAATCTGTTTAGCCTATTGAGAACATGGCATTCCAGTGTACCTGGTTAAGTGGATACAGCTTCTGTATGTTGAACTGAACTGCTATGTCAAAGTGGCTGCAGGAGCATCCAATGACAGTAGGAGTCCACCAAAGCTTGGCTGTACCACCACTGTTGTTCATTCTTTTGACAGACACTGTCACATCAGATCTGCACATACCACTACCATAGACACTTACCTATGCTGATGTCACAGCTGCGGGGAACAAGCTTGATCTCCAACAACAAACACAAGGTTTGAATGACCAAATTGCACACTCCTGTCTGTGGCTCAGGTAAAAGAAAACTGAGTACTTGACATCAGATCCACAAGAAGATGGAACCATCAATGTTGACAGAAAAGATCTTCCACAGATCACAAAACTGAAGTATCTTGGTTCTAGAGCCTCTATCAAAGGCCAAAGGTCAACAAAAGCATGTAGCCTGGATGAAATGGGGAATGATAACAGGAATCACCTGTGATCATCGGATGAGGTTTCATCTGCATTCAAATATCTACCGGACTCTCATTCACCTCATCACGCTCTATGGAACCAAGTGCTGGTCAGCTACAAAAGAGGCAGAACGACGACCACGGGTCACAGAGATGAGAGTGCTTAGATGGACAGGTGGCGTTACTCAACTGGATCAAATTTCAAATGATACTATCAGGAAACATTTTGGGGTCACATCGATCCAAGAGGAAATGTGAGACAGCCATTTGCAATGGTTGGGATATGTGCTGCGCACAGAGGACAATACTACAGCAGTCTACAAAGTGAAAGTCATGGGAAGGAGACTCAAGGATGAGCAAGACAGCGATGACCGATATGATGCACAGTGATGAGAGAGCTGTAAATCTTCATCTAGAGGTGGCCAACGGAACATAATTATTGTGATTTCATGTTCTGATGTGGAATGAGTCAGTTTTACAGTTATAATACAATTTCTTATTAAAAAATATAATTGTCTTAAGCCATTTACTCTTTCCCTCTTTTTACACATATTGGTTTATATTTATCTATATTGAGTTTCTCTCTCACTCTAAAAAACAAACAACGTATCATTACACATTCAGAAATTCCCATACGAAGTTGTTAAGTAAATATGATTTCTATTTGAGCTTGAAGATAATTTTATTATCTGTAAACGTCTTTACATCACTGGGTTATGTGGTCAAAGACATTTATACCTCACTCCTTTCTGTGTCACACTAAAATCTCAAATGATACCATAATGAAACAAGTACTGTCTTTAATCGCAGCATCAACCATTTCACAGTTGTTTTTGATTGTTCCACACTTTGTTCTAAATGTTGCAGATTTCATAGATAATGTCTGCTTTTCTCATGTTACACTCATACAAAAAATGTGAGTGCTGCCTTAATAGTACTTGTGACACTGGTTTTGGTTCGATACATCAATCTTTAATACCTGCTGCCCATGTTGCATTTTCATGTACCCAGTTTCATAAGCTGTACATGTCAGTTAATGGTCTCTGTTCTGTCAATGGTCAATCAACTGTCGATTGTTAAGTCTGACGTATTCCACTAATTATAACATCCTATATTTCATAAATTCAGAAACTAGCATAAAAAGTCTAACCGATTAAAGAGGCCAGAACATAAAAAAGGAACACCTCTAGCTACCACCCAGCAGTAATTAAATCATCAATTGTTGCACATTGAGGAAATGCCTCAAAAGCATCCACACAGTTAACAAATTTGCTGATGCAGTATTAACAATGGGTGTGATCACACAGTTTCCAGTTCCTAATTTTGCACTCAGACAGTATTGGAAACAGTGTAAGCTTTAGAAATGCAAAACCTGAATCTACACAAGCAAAACAGTACAGTGCAATATGAATCTAGCAGTGTTCATCAGAGTAACCTTGCACAATCTCAATGAGAAACCAACACAAATTTTGATAGTGTTGCCACAGAATGAGTTACACACAATTGCAGCCACTGGGCTCCATCAGTATCTTGTGGGGTTTCTGCAGGGATGGGCACTGCACCACAAAAGTGTCTATTGTTTTTGTCTCATCCTAGCTATTGTGACAGCCCGGCTGTGGTTGTAGTTCCATGTTAACATCTTGTTCTTCTGCAGTACCCTTAATGATGTGGTAATTTGGTTCAAGGACTAGTCTACATTTATATTGTCTTCAAACAACGGAAAATCCAATAAGAAATGTATCAATATGATGAAAAGGATAGGTGCTACTCACCATATAGCAGCGATGCTGAGTCGTAAATAGGAATAACAAAAGACTGTCAGAAGATGAGCATCTGGCCAACAATGCCTTTGTCAAAAATAGAAAACACACACACACACACACACACACACACACACACACACACACACAGGCGCGTGCGCAGCCGCAAACACAACTCATACACACGACTGCAGTCTCTGGCAGCTGAAGCCAGACTGCGAGCAGTGGTGCCTGATGCGAGGGGCAAGCAGGCGGGGGTAAGGAGGAGGGTGGGTTGGGGAGGGGTAGGGATAGCAGGGTAAGGGAGCAAGCACAGACAAGGTGGAGAGAGGGTAGGGCAGCTAGGTGCAGTTGGGAGGATGTATGGGACAGGTCTTGCATCTAGGTCTATTACAGGAATACAAGCCATAAGGCAAGAGGTTGAGCAGGGGTTGTGCAGGGATGGACGAGGAAATTGTAAAGATTCAGTGGGCGGTGGACTACTTCTGTGAGAGGGGTGGGAAGGACAGTGGGTAGAACATTTCTCATTTCTGGGCATAGCGAGAGGTAGTAGAAACCCTGGCAGAGATTGTAACTCAGTTACTCCAGTCCTGAGTGGTACTGAGCCACAAGGGGAATGCTCTTCTGTGGCTGGACAGTGGAACTTTGTGATGTGATGGGTGATTGGAAAGATAAGGCATAGGAGATCTATTTTTGTGCAAGGTTGGGAGGGCAGCTGCAGCCTGTAAAAGCCTCGGTATATTTTGAGAGGGACTACTTAGTCACTACAGATGCAACTTAGCATCTCCCCTATATGGTGAGTAGCAATTATCCTTTTCTCTACATTGTCTTCCTCTGGCTATGACACTAGATACCTCTGGATGGCTGGGTATGAATCTGAACACTCAGTCACAAAGGTGACTGTACTGCATTCACCACTGTGTAATATCACTTGGATGGGGATGACATAGTCTTGTTGTTTGCTTACATTTGAATGTGAAGCTAAAATGAATGCAAGTAGCCATCAGCACATATAGCAAAATAATAAAGAGCATGACCAGTCATATAATATAAAAGAAATAACATACTGAATTACTTTTTTCTGTCCAGCACATTCAACAAAATTTAACTCAACAATTTAAGTAATGAATTTTCATCAATGAGCAGAAAGCTTATTAATGTGATACACGCAAACCATGGAATAAACTAATTGTGCCTCAAAACATTTAAATCTTCCTTGCGAATTTAGAATATACTCAAAGTACGCAGAACATTCAATTTCGTGGTCCAGTGGGCTCAGTGTCATCCAAACTAGATGGAGAATAATTGCATCAGCAGAGAATCATTTATCCATCAGCAAATAAATCACATTCAATTAAAATATGGTGGATTTATATTGTGAATCAGCGAGAATAAAATATGATGGCTCTTTGAGTGCCAGACAAGGAAGCCCAATGTTTGGCCTTTAACACCTTCTAGAAATTTATTTTACTTGGCTGGACATTCACTTCCACTGTATCTTTGTGAATGAGAAAAATGTCATGTTACACAATACTTCAGTACTTGTTGCTGCTGTTGTTATCTTCTGTTTGTGATTGGTTTGATACAGCTCTACGAGCCAGTAGTGAAAGTCTCTTCATCTCTGTGTAAGCAAGCTACATCCACTTGAATGTGGTCACTGTAGCGGTCTCCCACTGTCATCATCACTGGCCACATTTCTATCACCAGACTGACTATTCCTTGATACCCCAGAATGTAACCTATCAACTGGGTCGTCCTTTTAGTCAAGCTGTGTCATAAATTCCTTTTCTCCCAATTCAGTGCTCTGAATTATATGAAAAAACTCTCTTCACAAATAATAATTCTGAACTATTTTTTCCAAATAACTTCTGGCACATGTATGAAAGTCTGAATAAAGAAAGTTTCACTTTTTGTAAACAGACTTCATTTTTTTGCTCAGACCCCATGATATACAGTAATGAAAATATGGAATGAGTTAAAAGACACAAATTTTTGAAAGGCTGTAACTGAGTTGACAAAAAGAAAATTATATAGCATTCTGGCACAGAAACGATATTACTCTGCTGGGGAATTTCTTAATGATATTCTGGTCTTTTTCATAAACAAAATTCTTTTAAAATATTTAAATGCTTTTAACTGTCTAAATCACAATTAGATAACAATAACAAGATAACTAGTTTTGGTAGAAAAATCAACCATATTCAGGTACAATTAATGTAATCATATATGAATTGGATAAAATACAGCATCTGAACAGAAAGAATCATTTCCATCAAAAACATAAAAATGAACATTGTGTACCACAGTAGAATCTCCTGAATAAGAAATGTTCATTAAAAATAGACCATATTAACAGAAGAGCAACAAAGTGCTCCTGAAGCATGCTGAATGAAAATGCACACAAGTATAAGATAAAAATCAAGTCTGCTGTGTACCTTCGAATAGGTCACTATTAACACTGACCTGCTTGCACATCCGTACATTTTACCTACATTAATTGATGTGTTACTTTAGGTAATGATACTGTGAAAAAGCTTTTCAACAATTAAATTTATATTAGATGTTGAAATTTTCTCTTTTCCAGAGAAGCTTGCTATTGCCAGTCTGTAATTTATATCATACTTCAGTCACAGTCAGTTATTTTACTGCCCAGATAGCAAAACTCATCAACTAGTTTTAGTGTTTAATTTTCTAATGTGCAGAAAGGCTAGCCAGTTTGGGAATTTTTATGGATTTGTACAAAATGTTATACTGAATTTGTCGTCACTTTTTCAACTACCTGTCCAGCAAGAATTCCCTTGGAGACTACTGGCCTGGCAGAACCATAGCATCAGCTGATGTTGTTATTTCTGGTACTTTGCTGACAAAACCAGCCACAAATATCTCCATGGCAAGCCAATACGAAGTGTTTAGGTATGTTCAGTAAGTGTTTAAATGGACTATTATGCTATGAGTATATGGACCTTTCATATCCTTAATACTCATAGAAGTGATGCTTATTAGATGTGTAATATTATTACAGTAGTGACAACTGCACATTAAAGTATTTATCAACATTTTAGTCATAAACAATATTATTTTCATCCTCATTCTGCAAAGTAACATTGCTGGAGCGTGCGTTCAAATGTAGTGAAATGGTATTGATGTGTGTGTGATGGCAGGAGTGATTTCATATCACATTTCAGAGCTACAGCTCTATTTTCAAGGACTGTATGGATGTAACTGATATTACATCTCTTTCTGTTTTACATCCAACATTAATAGAATGATACAGTTGCCATTTTTATGAGAAAAATGTCTCAAGTGGTGTTAATGAGAAAAATCAAATATTTTTAATACATTGACTGCATTTGATCACTTAACATTTATGTTCTGCAAGGCGTGAAAAATGTCCCCATTTTCACTTACATTTTGAATGATTTACCATGTTTATGACTGTACTGTGACTCAAATAATACACATTTAACCTATGTTACACTGATATGATGGTGTACTGAATGTCACATTATTTCTGTTTACACAGATTGATGAAATACACTAAAAAATTAATTTGACAAGTGACAGTTAACAATTTTTGTTTTACATTCTTACATATTCTGCTACAGATTTACTAAGTTGATTACATACAGAGTGACTCAAAATATTGGTTACAATTTGCTGCTCTTATTACGAAGTGTATTATTCATACTATTTGAGACTGTAATCTAGCAATAACATCATACTACTTTAGTTTATGCATGCAAATGAAATGAAGTAAAGAGATAGTGAGTATGATATGAGAGTTAGTGGGAGGGAGGAAAGGGGGCTAGAGGGGGGGGGGGGGGGGGGAAGAGAGAGAGAGAGAGAGAGAGAGAGAGAGAGAGAGAGAGAGAGAGAGAATACACCAATACACCAGGGTAAGTGGAATTTGGCAAGGGTGCTGACACCGGTAGCAGACATCAGCCAGCAACAGCCACATAGAGTAGAGGCAGCCATGCAGCTCATGCCTGGGCATGCAGAATCATGCCATGGACCCAGTGTGGAGGTGTGTAATTCTGTCAGAGACAGCAAAGGACTTGGAAGAACAGTTGAATGGAATGGACAGTGTCTTGAAAGGAGGATATAAGATGAACATCAACAAAAGCAAAACGAGGATAATGGAATGTAGTCGAATTAAGTCGGGTGATGTTGAGGGTATTAGATTAGGAAATGAGACACTTAAAGTAGTAAAGGAGTTTTGCTATTTGGGGAGCAAAATAACTACTGATGGTAGAAGTAGGCAGGATATAAAATGTAGACTGGCAATGGCAAGGAAAGCGTTTCTGAAGAAGAGAAATTTGTTAACATCAAGTATAGATTTAAGTATCAGGAAGTCGTCGTTGAAAGTATTTGTATGGAGTGTACCCATGCATGGAAGTGAAACATGGACGATAAATAGTTTGGACAAGAAGAGAATAGAAGCTTTCAAAATGTGGTGCTACAGAAGAATGCTGAAGATTAGATGGGTAGATCACATAGCTAATGAGGAGGTACTGAATAGAATTGGGGAGAAGAGGAGTTTGTGGCACAACTTGACTAGAAGAAGGGATTGGTTCGTTGGACATGTTCTGAGGCATCAAGGGATCACCAATTTAGTATTGGAGGGCAGCGTGGAGGGTAAAAATCATAGAGGGAGACCAAGAGATGAATACACTAAGCAGATTCAGAAGGCTGTAGGCTGCAGTACGTACTGGGAGATGAAGAAGCTTGCACAGGATAGAGTAGCATGGAGAGCTGCATAAAACCACTCTCAGGACTGAAGACCATAACAACAACAACATCTCTTCTGTGCTGGGTGATGTAGTAACTGTTGGATGCTGTGCTGGAAGTACTTGCTGTACCATCAGGTCACTCCTGATGTAGCTTCAACTCGCTGGCCCCTGTTTGACCTACTTCCATTAAACTTGGTGGCATTTTTATTTTATTCAGTTATGCTCAGTAAAGTAGTTGTGGCACATCTCCCCTTTTCAGAAGATCCGCCCACCAGATCAAGGGTCACGATAATTCTGTAAAGACTTGGCACACACTTTACAAGTTGACAATTACATTGTGACGGTACAAACCCCCATTACTAGATGAATATTTCTAGTATGCAAGGATTGCTTTGTGGAGAGGAAGCGCGCTACATGGTGCGCGTGGCTCGTCTGCACGAGGTTTTACAATGGTCGGTCTCCGAGGTTGGGCGACCATGTGGTCTGAAGCTTGGGGCACTATTTGGTTTTCCGCGCATTACGTGAAAACTATGTAACTTACGGTGAAGAGCGATGTGGCAGTGCATTGTGGTCAGCAATATGCACCTTCTGAAAGATCGATCTTTATTTCAAGTCACGAGATGCAGAAGTAATAGTAACCTCAAAATCGGTTAATATCATGAATACTGAAAGATTAATAACAGGATGTATACAGGGACAAGGAAAAAAAATTACTGGATTATTCCCGGATATCCCGTTTAAAAAATATGGTTTTCTCCCGGGCGAAAATACATTTTTTCCGTGCTAAGTGACAGTAGGTTTTCCATAAATTTTCCCTCGGACCTGAAAAACTTATCAATTCTTTGAATGGTTAACGTTTTATACACTTGCATAGAACTTCCCGGGGAAAAAAAAGACGGGGGAGAAAAGTTTTGGAAAGACTTAAAGAAAAAAAAGAGACGAGATTTGGAAAGACCTTTGATTTGTAGGAACATACGCTGCATATTTTCATATTACGAAAATATAAATTCGAATTGCAGCAAACAGCCGGCCGGTGTGGCCGAGCGGTTAAAGGCGCTTCAGTCTGGAACCGCGTGACCGCTGCGGTCGCAGGTTCGAATCCTGCCTCGGGCATGGATGTCTGTGATGTCCTTAGGTTAGTTAGGTTTAATTAGTTCTAAGTTCTAGGCGACTGATGACCTCAGAAATTAAGTCGCATAGTGCTCAGAGCCATTTTTGCAGCAAACACAGCGCGTTAGTTTGCCGAGCGTTGAAACAGAGGTTGTGATGTCCTTTCGTAAGCCAATCATACAGCATCTCACGCCACATGATCTCGTCAGCCGATGGCACCAGATATTCAGAGCATAAGACACGTGTTATAGTCAGCCAATAGCAAGATCACTGGTTACGTAGCTCGAACAAACAAAGAGAAAAAATTAATGGTTTATATTAATGTACATAGGTTAGCTACAAGAAAAGCTAAGCTTTCACATGTAATATTGATCTTTTTTTGCGTGTGTTATACTTTATGATTCATCACACAAATGTGCCAGTAAATTTAAAATTATGACTAATTTTTGCGTGTGTTATACTTTATGATTCATCACACAAATGTGCCAGTAAATTTAAAATTATGACTAAAGTCTGGGCTCGAAATTCTTGTAAGCGGCTGGTCCTCAGACTGCTCAATTTTAAACACTCTGTGATTTAGAAATCCATCCAATTTTCTCACACGTAACATAATTCATCTTGCATAAAAAGATATTTACTTTGAAAGTAACGCTTTTCGAACCACCTTTAGCAATACTATCTGGAGATTGTTAGAAATAGGTTCGATTTACCAGTTGCCAGAGAGCGCCAGAAAACAGGCATTATTGCGTGTGAGCAGCTGCAGTGGTATAGGAAGCCCACATGTAAATATGTATAAAACACTAAGAGAGCTTTCATTACAATATAAAAGAAACAGGGCATCAGAGGATACTCCCAAGAGCATCGGAATTTCGTAAACCATGCTAAAATGCATAATTCGGCTTGAAGTGCACATTGGTTTTTTCCACATTCACAATGAAGTAGGTCCCATCTGATATTAAGTTTTTCCGTGTGGTTTTTGGAATGTAAATTTTCTCGGAGTACCAGTACTCTACGATCTCATTTTTGTTCCTTTATTACGGCATAATGCCACACATGGCAGAAGATGATAACGTGCACTTGAAATTTAGCGAACAGTTGGAACTAACCAATACTGTGGAATGAAACACTTCATTTCAAATAAAATGATTGCCTCAGGTGAAAGATTAATAAAGCCAAATTTCTTTAGCAAACTTGCAAAAATAACTTCATTGTTCTGCAAGGCGATTAATGGTTGACTGCTAATAACTTGGAAATAAAATAAAATCAGAAAACTGAAACTAAAAATATATTTCTGCCCTCCATAATTATGTGGATGTATTTTAATTCACTTGACAGAAATCCGTTTTGTTTTCATTTGATGTGGTAGCTCTAAATGAAGAGAAACAGCGAAATCACTTAATCATGGGTCACTTGGAGACTAATCCCTTCCACACTACAACTCTGACAACTCTGCGCATGAGTGAATCTGGCAGCTAGGGCGCGCAAGAAAAATTTTTTTCGTTAGCATCTGGCTGCTTGCTGCTAATGCCTATACAGCTAATAGCCACACTTCAAGTAGCGGGAAGCGGAGAAGGTACTGCTCATACGTGGGTCAACTGCGCATAGGCATCAGCCCGCTGGCTATTGGTCAAATGAACCTAATGTGAACAGTTGTGACGTCATGCTTACATCAAGCAGTTTATTGTTACGAAGAATTACATAGTCTTCACCCTACGGCCTTTGACATAGTTTTGCTATTTGCAGACGCTTGAGCGTGCATGGTGTTTTGTTGTTGTAAATTGCGCATTTCCTTTGCCACTAAAGTTTAATTTTTTTTCTCTCATTTATATTTTATTGCTGCAGTATCATTCTCCAGTAGCAGGATATAGTAACATTCTTTGCTAGAGAATCAACTCTTACCAGTCAAAATTACAAAAATTTAACTGAAAGTTAAAACAATGAAAAATTCCTGGAATTCTGAAAAATTCCCGGGTTTTTCCCGGTTATCTCCCGGACGAAAAAATTCCCGGGTTTTTCCCAGATTTCCCGGGTCATATACACCATGAATAAAAATAGTAAATAACAACTTACAGGGATGAGCGAGCACTCACTAAAAACGTCTGTCATAGCTGATCGAGTGCCGTAGTCATATGTTAAGATTCATACATAATTAAGCCCGTAAAGAGCAATAAACAAAGTTTGAGGGGAAATTGTTTATAAAATTCAATAGAAAATTCATGACGTAAAGAACTGCACTATATAATATTTTGGGTAGCATCACATGTATTTTAAACTAGTTAAGTTAAACTATACACTTAGGCCTAACTTGCAATAGTTTTCATTGTTTGCAAATTATTATTAACATTTATCACCCACAATTAATTAATTATAATAGATATGAAGATTCTGAGCAGCGCAATGTGTAGATCACTATAGATTACGTCTAAAAACGGTGCTACATACAGTTCTATGTTAAAACATCGCAGCGCAGATGTAAACAAACAAATTTGCGAAAAGTGGTGAAACTTTGCAAAAACTAAAATTTTTTACAGGCGATAGAATAATCCTAGAAATTAATCTGAACAACACTGAACCCAGTGACCTCACATCATTATTCCCTACCCCACGTAACATACAACATGAAGAATTTAATCACTTCCTATCCAAGAGGTCCAGACTTGCCAATGACACATGTGCCCCTGTGTGTAACAAAAATCTATTCCTGTTAGTATTTACAATGTCTACTTCACAACACTCTGTCTCTGCATACATTTTCGTAGCACTGGAATTTGCTGGGAATACTGTCTTATGGATCTGGAGTTCCCACTGGTGTTTAACGATCGATTATTCTGCCTCTGCCCATTTTGTCTTCCATTCTTTACAATCTTGCTGCTGGAGCCCCACCACGCCCTATTTTGTACACTGCGGTTCGCATCACTACCTCTGGATATGCCCCTGACATCCACATCTGTAACACCTTATATCAGCAGAGAACACACCTCTTTATCCCCTACTCTCTTTACTACCTCTATCTCTCTGTGGCTATTTGGACGGCAGCAGCCACGTCCTTTGGGGATCCTGCCTGTACCTTCCTTGACATATGGGGTGGCAATCCCCTTAGAAAAGCATTCAATGCCCTACATTCCACCTCCTGGAGAATAACTTTGTTTACTTCATCATTCTCCTTCAACTCGAATGTATTCACATTAATTTTTCTTATTTTGCTGACAGACTTTTTATTGATTTGTTCTGTCTCTGCAATACCGCACTCAACTGTTCCAGAAAGAATCTTGAGCTAGTTTGCTCTCTTTTACTGTTGTTCGAGACCCTCTCTTAGTTGCTCCAATGTAATAACATTCATCAACCCTGCGTGGTAACAGACAAATGCCTTTGCTTCCCCTGTCAAACGTAGCTTCCTCATGTGCAGTAACTGTTCATCCATCCAGAAACCCAGCCTTGTGGCTGCCACTAGGTTAGTTACACTGATAATACAAAACATTAGGGCCAAATGCTTAATAGCTTATTTGTCAGCCTTTGGAACGAAATACATAACTGATTCTGCGTATCATGGATCCAACAGTTTGTTGGTAGGTTCGTGGATGTATGTGGCATTAGATGTCTATGCACAGCTCATACAATTTACGTAAATAAAGGGACCATTGATTTGCAAAAGCGGTGGTGGTGCCCGAAAGTGACCCACACGGGTTCCATAGGAGTTGCATCAGGTGACTTTGTTCACTGAGACATCAATGTGAGTTCACTATAATGCACTTCAAGCGACTTCAGCACAGTTTTGGCTCAAAGACACAGACAACTATAACGCTGAAAGATAGCATCACCCTCAGGGAAAACATCAAGGATGAAGGGATGTAGGGGGTTTGCAGCTATCAATGTGTCTTCAGTTACCAACACAGGTTTCATGCAAGTGCAGGAGAATGTCTTCCAAAGAACAATACTGCTCCCATCAGTCGGTGTCCATGGCACATTAAACATTTCAAGCTGCTGCTCACCTCAATGACAGTGTTCATGGAGACGAGTGACCTAGTGTAAAAAAAATGTGATTCACCCAAAGAGCCAACATGTTTCTATTAATTTACAGTTGAATCTTGATGGTCTCGTGCTGACTTCGACCCAACACCGTAATTGATGATGTCGTTGGGTCGAAGTGTGAACATATAGGGGTGATCTGATGCAGAGTTCCATTTTCAACAACGTACAATGAATGGTGTGCTGTGAAACACTTGTGCGTGCAGAGATGGCGTGCAGAGATGACACAGATCACTATATATCCTACTTCACAGAGCTAACAAGTCTCCAAACCCTATGTTCTGTGAAGAATTGTGGACATCCAACCATTTAGCGCCTAGTGGTAGTTTCACGGTCCTATCTCTTTCCATAGGTTGTCATGACAGTAATGCATGATCATTTGACCAGCCTTACCATTTTCGAGACATTCGTTCACAGGCTCTGTGTAATAATAACCTGCCCTTTGTACAAGTCACTTATCTCAAGAGATTTCCCCATTTTCAGCCCATATCTTCACTAGGGTGATCCCCCATTCGTGACTACTCTGCTTACATACTTTTTTTTTTATCACATCATGTGCCCATAATGTCACCAGGTAGCATCCAACATTGCAGTGGGCAGAGGTCATAACGTTTAGGCTTATCAGTGTATAAATGACAGCACATCCTCCACTGACTTGCCCGTAAAGAGAGTAACTAAACTGGCAGCAGCTGAATCTAATGGAGTAGTCAAACTGGTCAAAGCCCTATCCTCTCTCACAGCAACTAGTTGCCCAAGTATTTCTGTGTTGTGGTTGTTGTTGTTGTTATGGTCTTCAGTCCTGAGACTGGTTTGATGCAGCTCTCCATGCTACTCTACCCTGTGCAAGCTTCTTCATCTCCCCGTACCTACAGCAACCTACATCCTTCTGAATCTGCTTAGTGTATTCATCTCTTGGTCTCCCTCTACAATTTTTACCCTCCACGCTGCCCTCCAGTACTAAATTGGTAATCCCTTGATGCCTCAGAACATGTCCTACAAACCGATCCCTTCTTCTAGTCAATTTGTGCCACAAACTCCTCTTCTCCCCAAGTCTATTCAATACCTCCTCATTAGTTATGTGATCTACCCATCTAATCTTCAGCATTCTTCGGTAGCATTTCTGTGTTATCTGTATCTAAAGTGTGCTACCTGATTTATCAAAGACTTAAATGCCTCCCCTCCGAAACACTCTGTGTCTCGAACTCTGACATAGCGGAACTCTTAGCCATCAAGCCACAACAATGACAAAAGGAAAAGTAAACAGTACAAAAAAAAAAAAAAGACAAAATACAAACGCACAGAGATAACAACACAATATCTGCAATTGTAATATTAACACATAAATTCCACACTTCATGTCTAATGATAAGCCATTCTGACTCAGTACACTATATAGCAAAACAGTCATAGCAATTGCACGTGTGATATTCAATTGAGCACATGGTGTGCTGCGGCCTAACAGGTTACACTGCGTGCACTTCACTAGCTGTGAATAATGTTCTCTTGTGTTCCTGAGGAATTGCAATAAGTCGGCTGGTTCCTCCAGCTTCATAAATTCCACCTTCAAGTTCTTATGACAGTCCTGCTTCCTGTTCATCTCTTTTGCTCACAAATCACGAATATGAAAAAACAATCAAGTCTACTAATCCCAGTGCAGATTCTCACTGCCACTCACTGTGGCTGGAGACATGGTCCAGGATTCAGCTGCAGACATTTATATCAGCAGTGGTTGATGTCACAGCACTCACTTTTGTCACCATTTGTGGAGGTGACAGGCACCTCTGACACCACTTGTAGTGGTCAGAAGTGGAAGATCTTTATGATAGGTGGTGCAACTGAGTTGTCAGTGGTCAGGAAGCAGTAATTCACTATCCTGGGCAGTCAGGCAGTGATGCCAGATTGTTGACTGACATATTATCATGAAAACAGCATTATTAAAATTCACTTTATTGCATAGTAAACTACAACAGTCACAATGACACATCACAGGTGTAAGATGTGCACAGTCTGCAAGGACTTGCTGCTATCAGCAAGATGTTTGTTGTCATTGGCAGCTTGCAGTGCCTCTCAGCCAGTGGAATTATGAACCAGCAATGTGGCAAGGCTACTGACGCCTGTAGCAGATGGCAACCCACAGCGGCTGATATGCAAACTAAAGACAGTCACACAGCTGAAGACGTGGCATGCCAGGGTGTGCAGAATCATGCCGTGGACCCAGTCTGGAAGAGGTGGCTCCCAGTGCCTGCCCTCACAAGTGGAAGCGGAGAGCACTAGAGTTTGCCCACACGAGCGAAGGTGGTTGAGCAGCTGCAGAATCACAGGCTTGAAACATAGACAGCCATGGCAGGAGGATACCAGCGCCTGGAAGTAGGCCTTCTGGTGGCTCACTGGTTGAAGGCAGTACATTGCAGTATCACACTTAGTGCAGATGGTAGGCTCACAGCTAATACAGACTCAGCAGGTTAATCAGTTCTACTGAAATTATGTGGCTGAAATGAATGACTGTGCTTTATAACTAATTATTGCACCACAAACGACATCACACTGAGCCTGATAAAATCTTGATTAACATTGAGCCTAATCTGCTGTTGATGTCGTACCTCACGTAGTTTACAATAACCGGAACATGAGTAACAAGCATGGTTTAGAAAAGCAATTTCGTTTCTTTTTACAATGAAAAATGAATTGGTATTCCATAAAAAGTTACAGAACCTGGATTTAGAAATCATTACAATTACTTCAGAATAATAAACATGTCAATGTGTGGGGAATAAAACTTGTAGACGGAGACCACGATATGAATACAGTCAGCAGATTCAGAAGTATGTAAGCTGCTGCAGTTATTTGGGTAGGATTGCACAGGATAGAGCAGCAAAGAGAGCTGCATAAAACCAGTCTTCGGACTGAAGATCACAAGAACAACAACAACAAATCAGGTTCATGATGATGTACACACAATTTCATTGATGTTCATACTTATTGTGATATTTGTGTTTAAGTAGGACACTTAGTGAATTTCGAAAATGTTTGCAATGAAAAATAGGGGTCGCTATGCTTTTGCATTTGATGCCTATACATAATATGTTGCTGTGTATGAAATTTAGCTATCATATTGAATTTTCCTTTAGACTTAGGTGGAGATCTCTTTCTATCACTAACCTCAAGGAAATTGATCTTATGTAACACACTCATTTGCAATCTCGTGTGCCAGTGATAAGGCCAGAATGAAATATCCATAACATTTCTCACATTTCATAAACAGCTTGAGGTACTGAAACGTGATTTTCGCGAGTGATAGCACGCAAGGAAGAGAGTATTTTGACATATAGTTTTGAAGCAAAACTTCATTATTTACTGTGTTATTCCAATAACTGCATACTTTTTTGATGAAAGAATGAAATTTTTAAGAGCCATCGGTGACTGGAGAAAAGAGAAATGCTATGGGTTTTGGAACAACGTAAGTGAAGACATTACACATTTATTTTTGTACTGTGTTTTTTTCTTAAGCTATTGATCTTACTTGTTCTCAGTTCCTCACTTAATTAAATTAACAAAACACTGTTTCAGAATTCTCCTGCAACTGTGTCTGCACAGTATGTTAATGAGGTGGTGATGTGTAAACTCTGTTGTGTTTTGGCTAAAGAAGCACTTTTTAGAATGGCAAAGAGGGAAATGATGGTTTTACTCAAAATTTGCCACTCATGACATTTCTCTGAAAAGTTACAAATGGTTCACAAGTCTGGCAAAAATAAATCATTGCTTCTTTTACATTTTCAGCACAATTCTTTTCAGATACTAAACAAAGCAGAGGAGGAAATAGATCTATTTGGATGGTCACCATGCAGGTGGAGGGGGAAGAAGGGGGGAGGGTGGGGGGAGGGGCTGCACTTAATATTTACAAAAAATATGAGCAAAGGCTTCAGTTAGAACAGCATTTGCCTTCCAGCACACAGACTGCCTGCCCACAACCCCCATCACTACCGCTCTCCCAATGCCTGTCCTGCCGAAAGCGCATCTACCGGCCACATTATTCTGCGTGCACTCTATAAACAATTCACTCCTTATTTTACTTTGTCTGGGCAGTCTTTGTTTGTCCTGCTTCCATGATGCTCTTGCATTAACTGTGATGGTGTTTTTATTTTATACAGCTATGCAAAGTAAAATAGTTGCTGCGCAACATTTGAGACGGCGTAAGGGACTTATGTTCATTATTTTTTGTGGGGCTGTTGTATTAAGGGACAGTCTTTACTGGGTACAGAAAATATTTTATTGTATTTGCTATCTGTCCATTCATTTATCATGTCAGGGGGTTGGAAAATCTCTCGACTATATATTTCTACTGCTTCTAGTGAGTTGAGTTTTGTGCCTGAGGGTTGTCCATGACAGATCATGAGATCTTTATTGATGTTTGGAAGGCTGCGTTTCCTGTCACAAAGGTGAATGGCCATTCCAGATTTATGATGTACATTTAAATGTTAAGTTGGCATGTGTTCATCACATTGTATGGTAAATGATCTGCCTGTCCTATCTACATAAAAACTGGGACAGACAGGGCATGTGATCTTGTAACAACCTGGTTGTGTATGTTTGTCAAGTTGGTTGCAACTGTGAGGAAGGACAGGTTTCATTTTATTTTTTTTTGCGTAATAGCCCATATCTTTTGAACTGACTTGCAGTTTCATAAGAGCCTCTTGCAATGAGTAGAATATTCAAATATTTTTTGGGGTTAGAGTCTGTTGGTAACAAGAATTAAATTATTAATTTTTCTAACTGGTTAGACTTATGACCATCCTGAGATTTTTGTCACTTTCATGTAACTCTGTTTGGAAAGGGTTTAGCCTGTTTTGGTATTAACAATACAGTGTAAAAAAACTACTATTATATCTTCATACAAACAAGTGCAATTCATCTTTTTTTATGTGATGTCAGTGGATTTTAACATAAATTAATCATCAGAGACTGTATTTTGTAACAAAAAACAAACACAGGACCCCTTTCAAACACACACAGCTTCAGGTTGGACTTCAGAACTACAAGTTCCTTCTTTAGAGAGGAGAGGGTGATTGGAAGGGGAAGATTCAAAGGAAAGGCAGGCCACTACTGACCTGCTCTTCCTATTTAACGTGCCCCAACACATCCCTCTCTCCTCCCTCATGAACGTACCAGTAGTTCCGGAAGCCAGGTAGTGTTTATCTTTTACTTTTATGTGGATCTATCGGTAGGACTACACACTTCGCCTACTGAAGGTAAATTCTAGTCAGCAGTTCTGTCTCATGATTTACAAGTTTTCTCAACTGAAGTTTCCTTTGACAAACTGGAGTCAATGTTCACCTATTACACAGACAAAATAATGCAAAAAACCACTACTAATATTGTTTATCATCTACGAAAGGAGCAAAATCAGTTAAGAAACTAACAAGGAAAGTATTTGCATCGAACAAGCACATCTGTAGAAATTTTTATTACAGGACCATTATGTACCTCTCAATGAGCTGGTGAGTGTCATTTTTCTGCAGGACTGCAAACATGCTCTAGATTTCACTGCAGAAGCCAAATGTAAAGCTGATATCTAAACTATAAATGCAGTGAGTACTTTCAATAAAATGCTCAAAGCAATATGAATCACTACAAAACTCACAGTGAAGAGAAGCCCGCTGATCACATATCATAGCGGCACATGCTATAATATCAGTGCTCAATGCCATGTCAATGACACTTCTGAAGCAGTCCACAGTTTTACCAATATCGTAGCCATCATTCTGCCACATGTAATGAAGTACTGGTCTATATATTTCTGCAGATAATTGATTGTAATTGATAGACTGGATTTTCACGATAATGAATCTATAATGCAATTCTGGATGCATGTTCCTGGGATGTAGTTTAAGAAAGTCTGTCATTCCCTTGGCATACATTTTATACTGCCTGACGAAATGCGTGTCCGGAGGTCGTGCATGTATTGTAGGTTTAGGTGGAATGATTTTTAAAACTACATCTTTTACGCCCAGACCAGGAGTCACAAAGTACTACTGACTTTGTCAGCAAATGTGGATTCAAAACCAATAGGAAAAACACTTTCTTATGTTGTTTCGTTGTCTTCCTGCTCACACTTGCTTCTACAAAGACATTTGGAGGGGCAATTTTTCTATTTCTGTTGACACATGAGATCAAATCTTTCCATTTGGTTCTTGGAAGCATGTATAGATTTTGTCTGCCAATTATCTGTCCACTGATACAGCAACATCATCATGTAGCTGCTTGTTAACTGATTGCAACACTGAGACAAAGTTTCTCTTCCCTTTCATGGATAGTGTTCTTTCAGAATAAAGCTCATAGTTGAGCTGACTCTGATCACAGTTCCATACAGAACCCATTCGGATGTTATTTGTCATGATATGCACACTGACTTCAGCAACAAATGTTTAAGCTCTCTGGATCATCTCTTCTTCATCGTGCTTATCTTTTCACACTTTGAGCATAGTTATATGCTATGATGATATCCTAATCTCCTTCTTCAAATTAGTAATAAATCGCTGTGACACTGGAAAGTTTGTGCACCTGAGATTTCTGGCTACATGCAATGCCCGATGTTGTAAATGCCAATAATGAATAGAAGAAATGCATTCTACGCGTCATAAAACTTCACCGTAACATGCAGCTTGATGATATTGAACTGCAGCATACTATTTCCTTTGAAAACTGTATTGCCTTTTCTTTTTTCACCACACAGTCCAGTATGCTTTTATATCACTTTTAACTTTCAGTTTAGAGTATCTTTTCAGGAGGTTGTCAAATATGTCAAAACCTCTGACACAATGGCCATCATCATAAATGTTCTCTAGCGTGTTATCATCAAACACTGTGATAACACATTTGATTTCAAACTTCTCATCAGGAGAAGGTTCGAATTCACGTTCACTGCTTCCATTGCCTCTTCTCAAACTTGCCACATCACTACTGCTTGCAGTGAGGTGTTCGTCATTATCATCACTAGCACCATAATTATATTACAGGAATCTGTAACTGAAGGCATCCATTCTTGAAAAATAGACTGCAAACAGATGTTGTACAATCCTTTAATAGTACTATCGGTTTCACAATGTTGAAATTCCGTCTTCAGGTACACCTAAATAAAGAAGAACAGCACATGTGGAAATTAAAAGTGTTAATAGTTAGTAATAAGATGTAAATAAGAATTTTTGTTTTAAAGGCTGACCGGAAAGGATGCAATATGTGTCAGTGAGAACCATCATGGCCAGTTGCTGGCAGAATACTGAGCGTACATGTGAGTAACAAGTAAACAGGCATGCATGGCTTACTTGGAAGAAATGGACAGTGCATGAAACTGTAAAGAATTTGATTAAGAATTTTGGTAGGCTTTGTTACAATAGAGATACATCATTAAAAGAAAATGCAGTAAAATGACTACTGAAATATAAAATGGCTCAACTAGTTACATTGTAGACGATCAAATTTGGAGGGTACAATAAAGTGCTTCAACTCAGTTGGGCTATTTAGAATAAATTCTGTACGATACTTCCTACTTCGCACAATCTCAGTCTCTTCTAATATATTTAAAGTATGGCCTTCGGCTGGGAATGTAACATTTTTAAGTTATTTGAAAAATAAGTGATAGTGTGGTTCTGTTCTCTTATGGG
Organism: Schistocerca serialis cubense; assembly: GCF_023864345.2. Taxonomy (NCBI): domain Eukaryota; kingdom Metazoa; phylum Arthropoda; class Insecta; order Orthoptera; family Acrididae; genus Schistocerca; species Schistocerca serialis. The sequence goes on along the minus strand of NC_064638.1, from coordinate 1,197,573,040 downwards.
TACACAACACTGATCTGGAATTTGTCAGATTTAGGTGCTATCACAATCTGATCCTGAAACTCTTAACTATCTGTTCTGTATACTGCATCGACATTGTGGGGCTGATAGTACTATTAAAGGATCAGACAACAGCTGTTTGCAGTTTATTTTTCAAGACTCATTATTATGTATAAGTGTTAAAGCAGTGATAATGTTTTTACTATAATAGATAATAGAAAACATGTGAATGATTCACCTTGTACACTAATATCATTTTCAGAAAGAAGAGTTTGTCACAACTTCATCTCAACCAGTCACAGTAAATTAGCAGGGCTGATTACCAACTACTGACCCAGCCGATGTTTCACTACACAAACAACTTCAAAAATACAACTTAACACACACATTGTGCCCTCTCTACTGGCACAGCAGCAGGCAAAGGTCGAATTCGGCATGGCATACTCAGTGGCGTCTAATGGATGACTGCAGAGATTTGCACACAAACGAATATGACTGGTTTAAAAAGGGACCTTTAAATGATCCCTTAAAGGATTGTGGAGTAAATGTGTTTGCTCAAGCCCAAATACTTTCCTTGTGAGTTGGAATTGTAGTATATTATCGGCCATCTATCAGAGAGATAAAATTGAGCCATTAAATTGATTCATGCTATCACACATTCCTACATGAATTAGTAGTGCATTACAACTTACCTCGACACAATTACCCAAGGTTTGGCTGAATTCATGTAGAGAGGATTATTGTTCATATATTGCATAAATCTTCTTTTGTGGTCCAGTATACATTCCAATTCTGCTGCAGGTATTTTCAGTGACACTACATTTTGAGTAATCTCTGTATTAATTTTATTTATTGTGTCTGACGGCTCAGACCCATTTCCTTGATGCTCTGCATGAGTCTCTGGTTCGGACATACTGTTTAAATGCTTGGGGCTGGAGCCTTGACCTGATACAGTAGTTGGTCCTAGCAAATAAGAGTCATTTTCATTTGTGTACGTTGTCATTTTCTCCAAATTTAATGTGTTATCTGGTGGATCTAACATAACAGATTTCTTTCCTTCCAGTTCAGTAACATCTGTAGTGAATGTCTCTTTCAAAGGCTTAGGTCCAGTATCGTGTGTATGGTTACAGCCTTTTGTATATGTTACCATTTTCTCCAAGTGCAAAGGTTCAAATGAACTTCGCAGTGGCAAAGAGACATCCTGTGAATAATCTTTCATGGGAGATTGACGGGTATGCTCAACTGGAAACATCACCTGATCATCTTGAATATTTTGGACAGGCCCTGAATCAATCAAAACATTGCAAACATTATTCCCAAACTCTTTTTCTGTATGCCTAGATGCCTGTGAGGGTGTATACCCTTCAGTTCTTCCCCCAGAAATTTTGTCTGATTCTTCAAATGGAGGGAGAATTATCAGCTTCACATTACTCCTTGTCCTGTAACAAAATTATTCATATAAATTTCATTTTTACCATACAAATTAAGATTTTGTGCGTGTTGCGAGAGAAATATGGGGAATAACAATTACGGACCCCACCAGTGAAACTGAGTTTTACTCCAGTTGAGGCTTGCATATGTACTAGATACGGAAAAAGAGTCACTGGTAAATAACAGTAAACCAACCTCAAATTCAGGTATATATATATAAAATAGAGGGAAACATTCCACGTGGGAAAAATATATCTAAAAACAAAGATGATGTGACTTACCAAACGAAAGCGCTGGCACGTCGATAGACACACAAACAAACACAAATATACACACAAAATTCTAGCTTTCGCAACCAACGGTTGCTTCGTCAGGAAAGAGGGAAGGAGAGGGAAAGACGAAAGAATGTGGGTTTTAAAGGAGAGGGTAAGGAGTCATTCCAATCCTGGGAGCGGAAAGACTTACCTTAGGGGGAAAAAAGGACGGGTATACACTCGCACACACACACACATATCCATCCACACATATATACAGACACAAGCTGTGTGTGTGTGTGTGTGTGTGTGTGTGTGTGTGTGTGTGTGTGTGTGCGAGAGAGAGAGAGAGAGAGAGAGAGAGAGAGAGAGAGAGAGAGAGAGAGTGTATACCCATCCTTTTTTCCCCCTAAGGTAAGTCTTTCCACTCCCGGGATTGGAATGACTCCTTACCCTCTCCTTTAAAACCCACATCCTTTCGTCTTTCCCTCTCCTTCCCTCTTTCCTGACAAAGCAACCGTTGGTTGCGAAAGCTAGAATTTTGTGTGTATATTTGTGTTTGTTTGTGTGTCTATCGACGTGCCAGCGCTTTCGTTTGGTAAGTCACATCATCTTTGTTTATTTCCTTATATACAAATATTCCGCACGTCCAGGGCCTCGCTGCGATGGAGCACATCCTTTCACGCCAATCACCTGCCACCCTACCTAAAACCTCTTTCCTCATTACGTCAGCCAGCTTCATCCTGACCCACAACTTCTTCACTTTTGAAGGCCAGACATACCAACAATTAAAGGGAACAGTCATGGGTACCAGGATGGCCCCCTCGTACGCCAACCTATTCATGGGTCGCTTAGAGGAAGCCTTCTTGGTTACCCAGGTCTGCCAACCCAAAGTTTGGTACAGATTTATTGATGACATCTTCATGATCTGGACTCACAGTGAAGAAGAACTCCAGAATTTCCTCTCCAACCTCAACTCCTTTGGTTCCATCAGATTCACCTGGTCCTACTCCAAATCCCATGCCACTTTCCTTGACGTTGACCTCCATCTGTCCAATGGCCAGCTTCACAGGTCCGTCCACATCAAACCCACCAACAAGCAACAGTACCTCCATTAAGACAGCTGCCACCCATTCCACATCAAACGGTCCCTTCCCTACAGCCTAGGTCTTCGTGGCAAACGAATCTACTCCAGTCCGGAATCCCTGAACCATTACACTAACAACCTGAAAACAGCTTTCACATCCCGCAACTACCCTCCCGACCTGGTACAGAAGCAAATAACCAGAGCCACTTCCTCATCCCCTCAAACCCAGAACCTCTCACAGAAGAACCACAAAAGTGCCCCACTTGTGACAGGATACTTTCCGGGACTGGATCAGACTCTGGATGTGGCTCTCCAGCAGGGATACGACTTCCTCACATCCTGCCCTGAAATGAGATCCATCCTTCATGAAATCCTCCCCACTCCACCTAGAGTGTCTTTCCGCCGTCCACCTAACCTTCGTAACCTCTTAGTTCATCCCTATGAAATCCCCAAACCACCTTCCTTACCCTCTGGCTCCTACCCTTGTAACCGCCCCCGGTGTAAAACCTGTCCAATGCACCCTCCCACCACCATCTACTCCAGTCCTGTAACCCGGAAGGTGTACACGATCAAAGGCAGAGCCACGTGTGAAAGCACCCACGTGATTTACCAACTGACCTGCCTACACTGTGAAGCTTTCTATGTGGGAATGACCAGCAACAAACTGTCCATTCGCATGAATGGACACAGGCAGACAGTGTTTGTTGGTAATGAGGATCACCCTGTGGCTAAACATGCCTTGGTGCATGGCCAGCACATCTTGGCACAGTGCTACACCGTCCGGGTTATCTGGATACTTCCCACTCACACCAACCTGTCAGAACTCCGGAGATGGGAACTTGCCCTTCAGTATATCCTCTCTTCTCGTTATCCGCCAGGCCTCAACCTCCGCTAATTTCAAGTTGCCGCCGCTCATACCTCACCTGTCTTTCAACAAAGTCTTTGCCTCTGTACTTCCGCCTCGACTGACATCTCTGCCCAAACTCTTTGCCTTTACAAATGTCTGCTTGTGTCTGTGTATGTGCGGATGGGTGTGTGTGTGTGTGTGTGTGTGTGTGTGTGAGAGTGTATACCTGTCCTTTTTTCCCCCTAAGGTAAGTCTTTCCGCTCCCGGGATTGGAATGACTCCTTACCCTCTCCCTTAAAACCCACATCCTTTCATCTTTCCCTCTCCTTCCCTCTTTCCTGACGAAGCAACCGTCGGTTGCGAAAGCTTGAATTTTGTGTGTATGTATGTGTTTGTTTGTGTTTCTATTGACCTGCCAGCACTTTCGTATGGTAAGTCTATATATATATAATAGAAGGAAACATTCCACGTGGGAAAAAATATATCTAAAAACAAAGATGATGTGACTTACCAAACGAAAGCGCTGGTACGTAGATAGACACACAAACAAACACAAACATACACACAAAATTCTAGCTTTCGCAACCAACGGTTGCCTCGTCAGGAAAGAGGGAAGGAGAGGGAAAGACGAAAGGATTTGGGTTTTAGGGGAGAGGGTAAGGAGTCATTCCAATCCCCGGAGCGGAAAGACTTACCTTAGGGGGAAAAAAGGACTGGTATACACTCGCACACACACACACATATCCATCCACACATGATATATATATATATATATATATATATATATATATATATATATATATATTTTCAAAGAAGTGACAATAAAGCAAACTAATGAAAGAGAAAATTTTTCAACTATTTACTGCAAGACATAAGACATATTATCAAAAGGGTTTCCAGGTTGCTATGACAAAGTGTTAGTAATTGCAGAAAACTAAACAGTTAAAGTTTCTTGCTTTCTGGTCCAACCGAACAGCTGATTAGCTAAGAATTTGAAGATAGTGACAGGACACTAATAGTAGTTGAAATAGTGGTGAGGGGAGTGAGTGAAGTATTAAATAGTTATGAAGAAGAAGTAAGTATATGCATTTATTTATAATGATGATGAAAATATGTTGAGTAAAAAAAATTAATGAGATATGTAAAGACAGTGATGATAAGAAAGTGTTCGGAAATGTGGGAGTTGGAAGGGAAGAATGTTATGCTATGTATTACTTAACTGTTACTCAAAATAAATTTGGTGATCAAGGCTACAGTTTTTCTAATGATGGAATTAATGAGGATTTGTTGCATGAAGAAGACATGGAGGTAAGTAACAGTGAAGTATACCATCCTGTGATTTTGGCTAATGTTCAACACTTGTTAAATGTTTACTAGACAGTGGACGTGAACGAAATGGAATTTGCCAAATGTTTGGCGAGTTGTTTAAAGACAAAGAAGGGGTAGTAATAATGCAAGTTTCAGGAATTAGAATTATGGGTGCTGTTGGGAAGGTGGCCAAAAGTTGTAGCATGTCAGCAACTGGAATTTAAATTTTTAGTGAAACCTGATCTGGACATAGGTGTCACTTCAGGTACAGATTTTTTGTATACATGGAATACAAAATATTCATCTTTTGTAGTCCTCCCATCCTCATTGTGTATAATATTACGGTATGTTGATAATTTTTACTTTTGGACCCTCTACTTACAAATGAATGAAACACAAGTTTAGTTGTTGTAGGCATTTCACCTTTATTCTTTGCGAGATATCTTCAGTGACAGCTTTCATGGCTGTTGTCCCACAAGTGTTTTTGTTCCAGTTTCAGCACTCTTCTTCTTCTTATGATTGCCATTTGGAACTTTTTATTTTCAGAGTTCTCAGAACTAGGAACTGAACACATGTTCAGTTTCTCGTGCTGTGAAGTCTGCAAAACAAAGTTCCAAATGGCAATTATATGAAGAAGAACAGCGCTGAAAATGGAACAAAAACACAACATGTAGAAAAACATCCACAAAATCTGCCTATATAGATGTCTTGCAAAGAATAAAGGTGAAACGATTATGGTTTCTTGCTGGAAAATTTAGTTTGGTATATAATGGAAACTTGTATGAAAGTACTTTTCTAGTAAAATGGATAAAGAAAGAAATTATGAGTTAGAGTTTCCATTGAGATATTTAGCTACTGGAAGTGGCATAGATAAATCAGAGAACGACTAAGTAGTATTAAAAATAAAAGAGGAAACTGAAAATATTGACATTGTAACAACTAACCAAATGAATGATCTGGAGAAAGATGTAGTGCAAAATAGTAAATCAATTTCAGATAAAGCTGGCCTAGTGGAAGATTTTGAATGCAAATTTAAATTTAAAGAACATGGGCCTTTTTTAATTAAGCCCTACACCATTTTTTTAAAAGAAAAAAAGTCATAAGGATGGAAATAGAGAAAACCCTGGGTTGGGAAATAATTGAAAGGTCAGACAATAGGTACAAAAATCTATTGATAGTAGTTGAAAAAAATGTGGGTGTTAATGAGTTGTTTTGGATGTTAGGAAGTTAAGTGAAATAATAATGAGGGAAAGTTACAGACCAGCTAACACTGATGAATTCCTGGAAAAATTCCATGGCTCTAAATTCCCCATACTTTTGATAAAACTTGTGGTTACTGGAATATTAGTTTGGCTAAAGAATCTTGGCATTATACAGCCTTATCACATGAAGATAAGTATCATCAACATCATGTGGTGCCCTTTGGTCTAAATTTATGTTTCGGTATTCATTGGAGCAATTTATAAAATTTTGGGTAATGAAATACTTAGTGAAGTGACTGTTTAAGTAAACAACACTCTGATTTTTAGTTCTGATTGGTTTGAATGCTGTACAATTTTGGATGGGGTATTTAAACCTATTTACAAAGGGGATATGAATTCAACTTAAGTAAGTCTGAATTTGTCAAGAAATAAATTTAATTTTTAGGACAAATAATTAATAAAATTTAATTAAATTAATTTATTTATTTGTGTTCCGTAGATCCAGTATGCAAGAGAATTGCATGCATGTTGAATGAATCATGATTATACATGAGGACAGTAACCTACTTTTAAATGCTGATAGGTAAAAATTGCAATATGTGTAAAGGAACAAAATATGTTAACAGTTACAAGCTTAGGCACATCCTAAAGCAAAACAGAGGTATAAAACAATACAATAATAAATTACAATTAATCTATATTAAGTTATAACTTTTCTGGAAGTGAAGAACATTGTTATTCTGACATACGTCATCATGTTCAGTTACTAAGTGGTAACAGCAAATATTACAAGTCAATGTGCCATATGTGACTTACAATATAGACTTGTTTATGTCAAAGAATTCATCAAGAGAATAAAAAAAGTGTTCCGGAAGATGTTCTTTTCATTTACTTTTAAATTGTGGTGTTACACCAGTAAGATTTTTTATGTCCCTATGATGTGCAATAAACACCTTTTTGCTTGAGTAATGTATACCTTTTTGTACTAGGTCCAAGTTTTTCCCATCCACATGCAAGTTGTGTTTTGACCTTGTGCCATTGTCATGATAGTCACTGCCCGTTTTGTGCATGGGTAGGTTCTTAACTAAAAAGGAGATATGGGATAGGATATACTGCGAGGTCACTGTTAATATTCTGTGTGTTTTAAAAAGATTTCTGCATGAACGATTTCTACTCACTCCACTTATAATTCGGAGTGACAAATACTTTATTTTCCATTGGTTGATTTCCCCAAAACATTATGCCATATGGCAACAATGAATGAAAATAGCCAAAATAAGCAGCCTTAACAGGGTCAGTACTTGCAATCGCTGCTATTATACGTAGAGCATAAGCTGCTGAACTAAGTATTTTTCTCAAATGCAGAATATGGCACAACCAATTTAATTTATTATCAATGTGAAGGCCGAAAAATTTAGAAGAATATACTTGATGTATATTTTGAATAATTACAGCTTAGACTTATGTCCTCATGCACTTTCTGACACCCATCCAAATGAATGTACTGTTTTTTAAGTCAGACCATTGCAGGTGAAATATTTATAAAGATCACTGAACACGAAGTGGCAGATGTTGTAATGTCACTGTCAGGCGTTTTTCAACTAAAAGACGTGTATTTTCTGCAAAGAGAGTAAATTTGATAGTAGCTTTCGTACGGTGTGGAAGGTCATTAATAAGAATAAGAAAGTGCAAGGGGCCCAGCACAGAACCCTGCAGCACACCTGTACATACTGTTCCCCAACCACATGAGGCTATTGTGCCATCTCCACGATTAAGCAATACCCTCTGCTTTCTATAAATTAGGTATGATTGAAGCCAAATTCCCACTGTGCCACTTAAACCATAATAGACACCTTCTGAAAGGAGGATTTCATGGTTCACACAATCGAAGACCTAGGCTAACTCACAAAATATACCAACTCAAGCTAATCTATTGTTCAGTGCTTCTAAAACCTTATTGGTAAATGAAAATATAGCATCATCAATTGACAATGGCTAAGAGCAGTGCTCCACAATTCTCTTACATACAAGTTTCTCAAGAATTTTGGAGAAACTTGTTGAAAGGGAAATTGGGCAGTAGTTAGAAGCATCAGTTTTATTTCCTTTCTTGAATAATGGTTTCACACCTGAATACTTTATTCTGTTTGGGACGATATCTTGTTGAAAGGATTCATTAAACATTTGGCAAAGAATTACACAAATGGCATTATGAGAATGTTTAAGTACTTTAGAGGAAATATTGTCAAAGCCAGATGAATTTTTGGTTTGCATTTTAGTGATGATCCTTTTCACCTCACTGACAGTAACTGGGGCTATATGCATTTGACTTATTTTGCACAATCCAGATTCTTTCAAAACACGAAGTAACCGAGCACTTACAACTAGATTTTTTTGGAGGCTGTTAGAAAGTCAAGCCCAGGACAACTCAAAGCTAGTGCAGATTTTCCAGCACCTAAAAGCAAAAAACAACTAAAAACCATCTTCGATTTATTTGGACACTATCAAAAATATGTGACAGACCAATCCTTTTATCATCCTTGTTTAAGTAATTTATTAAAGAAAAATGTCGTATGGAATTGTCCATCTGGATGTGGAGAAGTTTTTCAAAATTTAAAGGAGGAGTTAGTAAATTTTTATACCAACCAGACTTTTTTTTTTTACCTCTTTGTATGCACACTGACTCAAGTATTTATGGTTTGAGGGTTGAAACATTTAAATTAATAGACTAAATATGGGATAGATCACAAAATAATGGCGTTTGCCAGCAGGACTTCACATGCTCATGAGAAAAATTACATTTCTGAATTGGAAGCTTTGACATTTTTTTTATACCAAAACTTTGAAGGATATCTACTGGGTTACAAGACAACAGTCTACACAGATCGCAAAGCCTAGCAATTTCTGCAACAGCACAGATTCAAGCATCCTACGTTGACCAGGTGGGTCATTATACACTGCTGGAAAAAAATGCAACACCCTCAAGGACAAGGTTGTTTCTTTCAACATGTTAGGTGACAGGTAGTTTATTATTATATGAATATATCTCAAATTCAGACCAAATTAAACACGTGTCCCATTAAAGGGTGTCCAAACCATCACATAAATACACAGTATACCCCTATCTGGCAGCAACGCAAGTGTTTATATTCGCATGCAAATGATCTTAAAGGTGTTGAATGGCATCCTGCAATAGACTGTCTCAAGCATTTTGTGTCTTTTGTTGCAATTTGGCAATAGTTGCTGCATGCCCTGGCAAATGATTAAGTTCCCACTTTATCATGTCCCGTACATGTTCAATCGACGAGAGCTCTGGTGGCCAGGGCATTGTGTCACAGCAGCAGTATGTGGACTTACTTTATCCTGGAGAAACACCAGATGTGACCGTGAGTTGTAGCTGATGGTTCTTGGTAACATGAAGCCTGGGGATGGGACCTTTTTGTCACGGACAAGTGCACTCTGGGACAAGCAGTTCAAAAGGTCGACATCATACACTTGTATGGCAATCACGTACCAAAAGAACCTTCTCTCATCACTGAGGACAACAGAGTGCCATTTCACTCTCCAGTCAACTCTTCCGCGACATGACAGTAGCCATGCTGGGTGGAGTCATGGAGTCAGTAGTAGCCTGGCCAGAGGCTCAAATCACCTACATTCCCAATGGTCCTTGATCACAGCAGATGCAACATATGCCCAGATTTCATCCCTGGTTGATGTTCAGTTAACTATTGCTAGTCACACAACGCATCTGTACTATGTGGACATCCAGAACCTGGTCTCCAGGTGTGGGAATGTTCCACAGACCACTGTCGACAGCAGCAACACACCACCTGTACATTGTCACCAACATTGATATGCCCATCCAGCATGCTGCAGGCCCACAATATGACCCCACTCAAACGACTGAGGTTGTTCAACAGAAGTACATAGCAATCAGTGGGACATGGTTGCAACCTAACAATGTTCACCTCTAAACTCACCACAGTTACTGCCTGCAGAATCAAACCAGAGTGTGCACAGACAGCCTCCTGAGCACCATCTAATCGCCGATGACTGTGACAATGGAATTGCTAACACTATGACCTCTCGGTGTTACATTAGATTAGCTTAGATTCAGTTTTCCATAGGTCCAAAAAAATGAGATCATTCTTGTGGGTGTGGAACAAGTCAGAAAGTATTACATAAAAAACATACAACTTTTGCATATAATACTTACTAGCCTATCATTTGACAGGAGATTGTCAAAATAGGTGAATACAATAAGGAAAACTGGAACAGCTAATATTTAGAGAATTTATACGCTGTCAGAATGAAACACTGTTGTGCATTATTAATAATTTTATCATACACAAAATACCTAATCTTGACTGTTGTGACCAAGTGCTGTCAAAACTGAAATCTAACAGACATTTTTACTTAAGCTGGCCTAACGGGCTCTGTTAAGATATTCATCTATATAGTAGAAGGAGTTGCCTGTCAAAAACTCTTTCAAACTCTGTTTAAACCATGCTTTATCTGAAACCAAGTATTTAATGGTTGCTGGCAATTTATTGAAAATGTGTGTTCCTGAATATTGGACCCCTTTGGACCAAAGTAAGTGATTTTTGGTCTTTATGTAGATTGTTCTTATTCCTAGTATTGATACTATGTATTGAGCTATTGGTTGGAAATAGAGATATATTACTTGCAACAAAATTCATTAAGGAATAAATATACTGAGAAGCATTTGTTAGAATACGAAGTTCCTTGAACAAGTTTCTGCATGATGTTCATGAGTTTACACCACAATTGCTTCTTATTACATGCTTTTGTACACTAGAAACTTTTGCTCAGTTTGATGAGTTACCCCAGAATATGACCCTGTATGACATAATAGAATGAGAGTAAGCAAAGTATGCAAGTTTTTTTTTACATTTATATCTCCTGCACTGACATCATTCTCACTGCAAATACAGACTTGTTTAGGCACTTAGGCAATTCTGTGGTATGCCCTTCCCAACTGAATTTATTATCAAGTTGTAATCCCAGAAATTTAACACTGTCAACCTCTTCGATCTGCATGTCTTCATATGTTATACACATTCTGGAAGGAAATCTCTTACACGATCTGAACTGCATGTAGTGGGTCTTTTCAAAGTTTAATGACAGTGAATTAGCTTTAAACCATTTATTAATGTCAGTGAAAATTTGATTAGCAGCTATATCTAAATCTGTACTTGACTTGCTACTTATTGCGATGTTTGTATGATCTGCAAACAAAACAGACTTGGCATATTGCAATGTAACAGATTGTAATGGTACTTGAATTACGCAACCATTACGGCACCTCACCTGAACCTCCCGATACCAGTAATATTCTACTGTATTTCTGTTAACTATTTAACATATTTCTGAGACAACATTCAGATTTGATTTCACTTTTGATACATCGATATGTTTATATTGAAATGATATTATTCTTATGTGTATTCTTTCTTTTGTCACTAAGATCTTTGACGTACTTGTAACTCTGATTTTTGGGCGCATAAGCGATAGTTAGTTAGTTGTTAACTTGTTAGAGAGTCGGACCTTGAGAAAGTCAAGTCTTGGACGTCATGCTGGAAAGACGCTTGACGTAGTCAGCTTATAAAATGTGAACTTTAACAGTGACTGTGAGGAAGATGTTTTCAAGTATGTTTTGTATTGTGAAGTGACGTTTTGTGTTTACGTGATATTGCAATTAAAAGGAAGTGTAACTTAAATTCGGAGTGCTGATTATTTTTTTACATCACCATGGTCCAGCAAAAGTGTAATCTTCAAGGATGGTTTGTGAAGCCCATCTACAAAACTTTTGAATATAGCGGAATAAAACCTAGGCCTCTTTGCATCCAAGCTTGGAATTATAATCACCTAGATTTTCAATGATTGAGCCTTGATAATACGAGACCAGCGTGGGAAACACAAAAAGATGAGTGCCTAGTTTTTTCATTATTACATGAAACGATTATTAACTGCGCTCTAATGACACCTGCCACATAATATGACTGATGTTGCCCGAAAATGCAGTATTTAGCAGTGTGAGCAACACCACAATCGTTATTAAAATTTTGACATTTGTTGTGGTAGGGTTGTTAGAAGATGAGAGGTAATTAATGTCCACAAAAAAATGCAATGGACCCAAGATGGAACCTTGAGGAACACCATATTGTTGATGAAGAAACAATACCGCGTAACTGACAAATTGCTGATTTTTCATTTTTAAGTCAGATGATGTCGTTGGCCGTACGCACATCTGCTCTTAACGCCATAATGCCGAATTTTTAATTATTTACCATGAAAAAATTATCTAAAACAATACCGCGTATGTGGCACAGCAAATAAATAGATGGCAATACCGCAGAACTATAGAGAATTAAATACCGAGTGTCTACAATCTACGGGTACTGTAAACAATACCACGTAAATGCAAAAGTGCACGCAGCCACAGCACATTGTTACTGCCTTATTATGTATTTAACAGAGCTTGAAAGTGGTTCCATGCTTGTAGCTTCATTCGTGATAATGGACAGCAATATAGATGACGATCTTCTTACTGAAGAGGAAATTGTTTCTCAGCTGAAATCAGTTTATGAAAGCGGAGAATTGTTCCTGAGATTGACTGACAGTGGTAAGAAAATTGTTTTATTATTCACCATTGAACGTTAGTAGCACTGCAAGTGTCTTATTGTGAAATAAATCAGAACACCCCCACTTCACTCGTTCTGTGCTTTAGTCATTTCTGCCAAAGATTTCTAGACTGTCCAATTTCTTGTAGGATCTTCAATAAATGCAGAACAAACAACAGGCAAGAAAAGTCTTAATGCTTTAGTTACATTTACCGAAGAAGAATTATTTCGTATATGGAGTTCCCGGTTACTGCTCCTGCAACATTTAAATGCACAGGTAAATATTCTTCGGATTATTGTTAATAGTATTACTGATGGCATCATTCTCATAAATACATGAATTTGAGCTTCATCTTTGTCTGCTGCGATTAGTTTATAAATATTTTTCCATCTAGAAACTTCAGTGGCAGTATCCAACAATGCTGAAAATGAAACCACAGTCACAGTTTCCACTAGAGACAACAGCACTTCACACTCATTGCCATGCGATGGTGCTCATTGATTGCCAAACATTCTGGATAAATTATCAGAAGATCACGGGAGCAATTATGATGCTGACAGTGAAGGCCAAGAATTTTATGGTGACGTAAGCAGTGGCAGGAAAAGGAAGTCTAAACCACATCCTGAAGATTGGAAGAAAAATGCCAATAAAATTTTGAGAATGCATGGACAGGCATGTATTGAATACAAAAGAAGTTGAACTGATAAAATCACTCATGATACTCCGAGAGTGGCACAAAAATTAAGTTCAACATGTACTTGAAGATGTGCCAGAAATCTGTTCAAAGGAACTGTCATCAGTTTTCTGCTGATGATAGGTACATTTTGGCAAACGATGTCATGGGATCAGAGGAAGGTTTACGTTATCAACCTTGTGGATGTAATTCCAACCAAAGTCCAGGGAAGAACACTGGCGGATCCAGGAGAAAAGGGACACTCATTTATCATTTGAAAAATGAGATGGGGAAACATATAGTATGCAAAAAGATGTTTCTAAATACTCTTGGGATTAAAGAATGGACTGTCTGATATTGGTTGGGTAATTCCACACATGGGATGAGTCCTGATACAGAATTTTTACGACCTCGAATCGAACAGACAAAGAAGAAAGATGAGAGAACCTTCATGAAAGAATTCCTGGACACTCTTCCAAAACTTACGTCACATTACTGCAGGAAATCCTCCTCAAAGTTGTACCTTGAGCCTATTCTACAATCCAAACAACAGCTCTATGGACTCTATGTGGAAAAATGCCATGCGGAGAAGGTTTCACCATTAAGTCGGGCTACGTTTAACTTGATTTCAGAGGATGGTAATATTAGCTTATTTTCCGCCAAGGAAGGCCAGTGCGACTTATGTTGATGTTACAGGCTTGGTAACTTGAGTGAAGACATGTGGAAGCAACACACAGAGCGGAAAGAGCAGGCAAGGATGTAAAAAGATGCTGACAAGAAAGGAGCCCAGCAGAAGCTCTGCTCAGTGTTCACCATGGACTTACAGGCCGTCAAAGCAACTCCATTTTTAAGTGCAAGTGCAGTATATTATAAAACAAAGTTAGCTGTTCATAACTTTACAGTGTATAATATAGAAAGTCATAATGCAGTATGTTACTGGTTCGATGAAACGCAAGGTGATTTGGTTGCATCATGTTTTGCCTCATGCATCGTCAACACCCTATCCAGAATGATTAAGGAAAATCCCGTTCAAGTCATTCTGTATTCTGAAGGCTGCACATATCAGAACAGAAATGTGATATTATCATATGCTCTTTTATGATTAGCAATTGATACTGGAGTATTTGATTACACAAAAGCTTTTGGAGAAAGGCCATACTCAGATGGAATGTGACTCAGTTCAGTTCCATTGAGTGCAAGCTTAAAGGACGTGAAGTTGCGCTTCCTAGCGAATACGCTACGATATCTAACGAAGCGAGAAAAAAGCCACATGAAGTCCATTACCTAGATTATTCCTTTTTCATCAACTACGCAGAGAATAGTTTGTGGCTGTACGACTCAATTAGGCCTGGAAGAGCTGTAAAAAATGAGCCAACAGTAACCGATCTGAGGGCATTACAGTACCGCCCAAATGGTGTTATTTACTACAAATGCTCTTTCAACGAGGTGTGGCAAGAATTACCAAGGAGCTCGAGGAAAATTCTTGGAGATCTTTACTTCCCAAAACTATACAAGGAAAGACTGAAAATCAAGAAATCCAAATGGGATCATTTAGGCCTACAACAATTTAAATCTTTTCTTCCTAAAGATTGTCATAGTTATTATGACAACATTCCTTATGAATGAAAATTATCGCGGAGGTAACTGTGTGAGGAGTATCAGTGCAATGTAATTCTCTGCTGCTGCTTTGAGTGACGTTTAGGATTTTTCTTGAAGAAATATGCAGACATTATCGGAACTATGTAAACAGTATATTTATTTAAAATTTTCTATGAAATCTTACAATAAAAATGATTAATGCTGTGTCAAGTGTGCTGGGAGACTGACAAACAAATACCACGTAAGTAACAGATCATGTCATAAATAACGAGACAATTCCATGTATGTGCCATAATTAAGCTTTCTAAAGCATATTTTTTTGTTTCCCATTTTTATTTGAGCCAATATTTCCTTGTAGTGCTAAGATGCAAATTTAGCGCCGCTGTGAAATGTATTAGGCATTTTACAGTTTTTTGTCTCGTGTAAAATTCTTATTTTGCTACTTACGCAGTATCGTTTCTTCACCAACGATATGTAATTAATTCCCAATCAGATGAAGACTTACTACACAGGTATTTTGCAATGACACCCTTTGTTTCCTGTTAGTTAGATGAGACTCAAACCATTTTGCAGCACTGCTGGTGACACCATAATATTCCAATTTACTTAAGAAAATGGCGTGGTTCACATAGTCAAAGGCTTCTGACAGCTCACAGAAAATGCCAGCAGCCTCTAATTTATTAATGAAAGAAAGGCGTTTTTTGTTGCGACGGAATCTTCTCACGAACTTCCAATCACCAACTTTCTCCTCCGAAAGCGAAAATATTTTGTTGACACTGACTTACATAGGGAGGAATGATCATCAAGATAAAATAAAGGAAATCAGAGCTCGTATGGAAAGATATACGTGTTCATTCTTCCTGCACGCTATGTGAGATTGGAATAATAGAGAATTGTGAAGGTGGTTCAATGAACCCTCTGTCAGGCACTTAAATGTGATTTGCAGAGTATCCATGTAGATGTAGATGTTGATATAATGAATTAAGTACGTTCTCACTTTAGATAGCTTTCTCTACATCAGAACCCTTAAGAAATCCAAACTGTGACTTGGACAATACATTTTTCAGTCAGATGCTTAAGGAGATGCTTGAAAATAACCTTTTCAAACATTTTTGAGAAAGCCGGCAAAAGTGAAATTGGTTGATAGTTTGATGGTATCTCTTTATCCCCTTTTTGTAAAGAGTCTTAACTTCAGCCTATTTTAGCCAGTCTGGAAATGTTCTGCTGATAAGAGATTGATCACACAAATAACTTAGGATACAACTCAACTCGCATGAGCACTCCTTGATTAACTTCATTGATATGTTGTCATACCCACTAAAATACTTAGATTTTAAGGATTTTATGATGGATGCTCCCCCCCCCCCCCCCCCCCCCCCCCATGAACCATGGACCTCGCCGTTGGTGGGGAGGCTTGCGTGCCTCAACGATATAGATAGCCGTACCGTAGGTGCAACCACAACGGAGGAGTATCTGTTGAGAGGCCAGGCAAACGTGTGGTTCCTGAAGAGGGGCAGCAGCCTTTACAGTAGTTGCAGGGGCAACAGTATGGATGATTGGCTGATCTGGCCTTGTAACATTAACCAAAACAGCCTTGCTGTTGTGGTACTGTGAACTGAAAGCAAGGGGAAACTACAGCCGTAATTTTTCCCGAGGGCCTGCAGCTTTACTGTATGGTTAAATGTTGATGGCGTCCTCTTGGGTAAAATATTCCAGAGGTAAAATAGTCCCCCATTCGGATCTCCGGGCGGGGACTACTCAAGAGGACATCGTTATCAGGAGAAAGAAAACTGGCATTATACGGATCGGAGCGTGGAATGTCAGATCCCTTAATCGGGCAGGTAGGTTAGAACATTTAAAAAGGGAAATGGATAGGTTAAAGTTACATATAGTGGGAATTAGTGAAGTTCGGTGGCAGGAGGAACAAGACTTCTGGTCAGGTGAATACAGGGTTACAAATAAAAAATCAAATAGGGGTAATGCAGGAGTAGGTTTAATAATGAATAAAAAAATAGGAGTGCGGGTAAGCGACTACAAACAGCATAGTGAACGTATTATAGTGGCCAAGATAGACATGAAGCCAATGCCTACTACAGTAGTACAAGTTTATATGCCAACTAGCTCTGCAGATGACGAAGAAATTGAAGGAATGTATGATGAAATAAAAGAAATTATTCAGGTAGTGAAGGGAGATGAAAATTCAATAGTCATGGGTGACTGGAATTCGACAGTAGGAAAAGGGAGAGAAGGAAAGATAGTAGGTGAATATGGATTGGGGCTAAGAGATGAAAGAGAAAGGCGTCTGTTAGAATTTTGCACAGACCACAACCTAATCATAGCTAACACTTGGTTCAAGAATCATAAAAGAAGATTGTATACATGGAAGAAGCCTGGAGATACTGACAGGTTTCAAATAGATTATATAATGGTAAGACAGAGATTTAGGAACCAGGTTTTAAATTGTAAGACATTTCCAGGGGCAGATGTGGACTCTGACCACAATCTATTGGTTATGAACTGTAGATTAAAACTGAAGAAACTGCAAAAAGGAGAGAATTTGAGGAGATGGGACCTCGATAAACTGAAAGAACCAGAGGTTGTACAGAGTTTCAGGGAGAGCATAAGGGAACAATTGACAGGAATGGGGGAAAGAAATACAGTAGAAGAAGAATGGATAGCTTTGAGGGATGAAGTGGTGAAGGCAGCAGAGGATCAAGTAGGTAAAAAGACGAGGGCTAGTAGAAATCCTTGGGTGACAGAAGAAATATTGAATTTAATTGATGAAAGGAGAAAATATAAAAATGCAGTAAATGAAGCAGGCAAAAAGGAATACAAACATCTCAAAAATGAGATCAACAGGAAGTGCAAAATGGCTAACCAGGGATGGCTGGAGGACAAATGTAAGGATGTGGAGGCTTATCTCACTAGGGAAAGATAGATACAGCCTACAGGAAAATTAAAGAGACCTTTGGAGAAAAGAGAGCCACTTATATGAATATCAAGAGCTCACATGGAAACCCAGTTCTAAGCAAAGAGGGGAAAGCAGAAAGGTGGAAGGAGTATATAGAGGGTCTACACAAGGGTGATGTACTTGAGGACGATATTATGGAAATGGAAGAGGATGTAGATGAAGATGAAATGGGAGATACGATACTGCGTGAAGAGTTTGACAGAGCACTGAAAGACCTGAGTCGAAACAAGGCCCCGGGAGTAGACAACATTCCATTAGAACTACTGACAGCCTTGGGAAAGCCAGTCCTGACAAAACTCTACCATCTGGTGAGCAAGATGTACGAGACAGGTGAAATACCCTCAGACTTCAAGAAGAATATAATAATTCCAATCCCAAAGAAAGCAGGTGTTGACAGATGTGAAAATTACCGAACTATCAGTTTAATAAGTCACAGCTGCAAAATACTAACACGAATTATTTACAGACAAATGGAAAAACTGGTAGAAGCCGACCTCAGCGAAGATCAGTTTGGATTCCGTAGAAATGTTGGGACACGTGAGGCAATACTGACCTTACGACTTATCTTAGAAGAAAGATTAAGGAAAGGAAAACCTACGTTCCTAGCATTTGTAGACATAGAGGAAGCTTTTGACAATGTTGACTGTTATACTCTCTTTCAAATTCTAAAGGTGGCAGAGGTAAAATACAGGGAGCGAAAGGCTATTTACAATTTGTACAGAAACCAGATGGCAGTTATAAGAGTCGAGGGGCATGAAAGGGAAGCAGTGGTTGGGAAGGGAGTGAGACAGGGTTGTAGCCTCTCCCCAATGTTATTCAATCTCTATATTGAGCAAGCAGTAAAGGAAACAAAAGAAAAATTTGGAGTAGGTATTAAAATCGAGGGAGAAGAAATAAAAACTTTGAGGTTCGCCAATGACATTGTAATTCTGTCAGAGGCAGCAAAGGACTTGGAAGAGCAGTTGAATGGAGTGGATAGTGTCTTGAAAGGAGGATGTAAGATGAACATCAACAAAAGCAAAACAAGGATAATGGAATGTAGTCGAATTAAGTCGGGTGATGCTGAGGGAATTAGATTAGGAAATGAGACACTTAAAGTAGTAAAAGAGATTTGCTGTTTGGGGAGCAAAATAACTGATGATGGTCGAAGCAGAGAGGATATAAAATGTAGACTGGCAATGGCAAGGAAAGCGTTTCTGAAGAAGAGAAATTTGTTAACATCAAGTATAGATTTAAGTGTCAGGAAGTCGTTTATGAAAGTATTTGTTTGGAATGTAGCCATGTATGGAAGTGAAACATGGACAATAAATAGTTTGGAGAAGAAGAGAATAGAAGCTTTCAAAATGTGGTGCTACAGAAGAATGCTGAAGATTAGGTGGGTAGATCACGTAACTAATGAGGAGGTATTGAATAGGATTGGGGAGAAGAGAAGTTTGTGGCACAACTTGACTAGAAGAACGGATCGGTTGGTAGGACATGTCCTGAGGCATCAAGGGATTACCAATTTAGTATTGGAGGGCAGCGTGGAGGGTAAAAATCGTAGAGGAAGACCAAGAGATGAATACACTAAGCAGATTCAGAAGGATGTAGGTTGCAGTAGGTACTGGGAGATGAAAAAGCTTGCACAGGATAGAGTAGCATGGAGAGCTGCATCAAACCAGTCTCAGGACTGAAGACCACAACAACATGCAATTGTTACCAAAGTCTCATTTTTTGTTAGAGGAATTTGTTCCTCTTTCTTTTTGGCCCCACCTTTCTCTGTCTTCACTATATCACATACAGTTTTTATTTTCTTTCCAGACACAATTATCTTTTTCTCATAATTAAGCTGCTTTGATTTCTCGATTACTTGCTTCAATATTTTTGCAGTAGTCTTTGTAATGCATTACAATGCTAACATCAAAGTTGTTCCTAGTTAGTAGATACAGTCTCCTTTTTGTCCCACATGATATCTTAATTCCTTGAATAATCCATAGTTTATTTTTTGACTTCTGTGTGATTTCAGTTACTTTGAGGGGAAAACAATTTTCATTAATATTATTCAATGAATGCTTTGTATTTTCCTTGAGTCAGAAGTATTGTAAACATCTATCCAGTTCATGTCTTTGAGCAATTTCCTGAATTTCTCAATTTTTGACTTATTTATTACCCTTCTGTCCTCAAATTTAATAGATTTTTTTATCCTGACAAGTTTCAACATTTAACACAAGACGCTACATGTCATGATCAGATAGCCCGTTTACTATTGGTTTTGTGATATGACTTTTTTCCATGGATTTGTTTACAAAGGTATTATCATTAACAGTCTCAGAGTGTTTACATATTATAGTTGCAAAGTTCACAGCCGGAACTAAATTGACTGTTAGTGTTACTGACTGCAATGTTCACTGACAGAGCTTTTCAGTAAATCCGCATTAAGATTAAGATCACCAGCAACCACTATCCCCCCTCCCCCCTTTTCCTTTTTACGTGGGACAGCAGTGATTCCTGATTTTTTATGAAGCGATTAAAATTTCCTAAAGTTGATCTGTATATACCTACTATTATAAAGGACTTATCACGAAATACTACTTCTGCTGCACAAGCTTCTAAGTGCTGCTCTGAGCAAAATTTATTAACATCAATATTCTTGGAATCAAAATAGTTTCTGACAAATGTGGCAACTCCTACTTTCACCATATTTTCTCTACAGAAGTAAGAAGCTAACTTGACTCCTGCAACATTTAACATATTTATACCACTGGTCATATGATGTTCAGAGAGGCAGATTATATCAACTGGTTTGCTCAACTCTAATTCTCCAACACAAATAAGCAACTCATTTAATAATGTCGTGTGACTAGGGCCTCCCGTCGGGTAGACCGTTCGCTGGGTGCAAGTCTTTCAATTTGACGCCACTTCGGTGACTTGCATGTCGATGGGGATGAAATGATGATGATGATTAGGACAACACAACACCCAATTTGTCAAGCAGTATAGTCAAACAAAATTTCAGAAATGCACCTTAATCCTGTCACTGCAGAAGAAATTCAAGAAATCATCATGTCTCTAAAAAGTACGAATTCTGCAGGGGTAGATAATATATCTAGTAATTTATTGAAATATTCTTGTGTGTGGATAAGGGACATTCTCTGTCATATTTTCAATGCTTCCCTTCAGAAAGGTGTTGTTCCCAGTAAACTTAAGTATGCCATTGTGAAGCCCCTGTACAAAAGGGCGATAAAGCTGAACTAACTAACTATCGACCTATCTCTTTGCTGACAGCTTTCTCCAAAATTCTAGAAAAGCTAATACATGGAAGAATTACTGATCATCTCATGAAGAATGGAGCTCTCAGCAAGAGCCAATTTGGCTTTCAAAAGGGCCGTTCAACAGAAGACGCAGTCTATGCACTTGCAAATGAAGTCCTAGAAACCCTTAATGAAAAAATGCTAGCACTTGGTGTCTTCTGTGATTTATCCAAAGCGTTTGACTGTGTTCATCACCAGATTCTCTTGCAAAAAGCAAAATTAGTAGGAATAAGGTGTTGCAGGCAACTGGCTACAGTCGTACCTCCAAGACAGAAAACAAAAAGTTGTTTTGAATAGCTCGGGTGGAGTATGTGACACTTCCTCAGATTCGGAATGGAGTTCCATTACATGTGGAGTGCCACAGGGCCACTATTATTTCTGATTTTTATAAATAATCTACCATCATGTACAAGCCTGCCGTGTAAATTTACATTATTTGCTGATGATACCACAATTTTTATGAGCAGTAGAACAGACAACAATCTTGAGGAATTCATTAATCACATACTCTCAGATGTGGTTAATTGGTTCTAGGTGAATGGTCTCTCATTAAATTCCAGTAAGACCAGCTTTATTCAATTCTGTACAAAAACAGAAAAAGAGAGAGAGATAAGTGTGACATGTGGTAATCAACCAATAGTTAGAATGGAAACAACTAAATTTCTTGGAGTGCACATTGACAAGAAAATGAACTGGTCTTCACATATTATTGATCTCTGTAAGAGACTTAGCTCTGCTACCTATGCTTTACGGGTTGTCACTACATGTGTTGAACCTAACACTACAAAAGTGGCATACTATGGCTATTTTCATTCTCTCATTGAGTACGGAATTATTTTTTGGGGCAACCAGCCATTAGCAAGGAAAGTGTTCATTGCACAGAAGCGAGCTTTAAGAATTATATGTGGATTGCGTCCAAGAGACTCGTGTAGAAATAGTTTTCGTAATCTTAAAATATACACAACTACATGCCAATATATTTTTTTTCTCATGTGTTTTGTTTGTAAAAATATAGAGATATTTCAACCAAACAGTAATTATCATGAGCATAACACACGGAGGAAGAATGACATTCACAGTGAACTCAAAAATTTGAGCTTGGCACAAAAGGGTGTCCACTACACTGGAGCAAAACTCTTCAATGCTCTTCCTCCTGAAATAAAGGCAGAGATTCATAACAAGAGTGAGTTTAAGAAAGCACTAAAAATATTTCTGCTAGAAAATGCTTTTTGCAGTCTAGATGAATTGTTAACTAAATAAATTGTAATATTTTAATATTATTTAATACAAGTAGACATAATGCCACTAAGAATTTCATTTAACCTGAGCTCTGTATCTGTGTGTGCTCTGTATCTGTTTTCTGTAGTGTTTTAATTATTCTAAGAAAATATGTATTTTGTTTTTCTGTATTGCTGCCCAAAGAATTTACTGTATAAATTTTTATATAATTATGTACTCAAATTTCTGTATATGCTATAAGATTATCAGATTGTACTTGTAAAAAACTGACCTGTTCCACGTCCTTGTGTATCCAACACAGTTGGACCTATGGAACATGAAATAAATCAAATCAAATCAATCAATCCCTGAGTGGAGAAAATCTCCAACCCAGTCGGGAATCGAACCCGGGCCCTTAGGATTGGCATTCCATCGTGCTGACCACTCAGCTACCGGGGGCGGACAGCAATTCATTATGCTTACCCCTTAGTCCTCAAATATTCTGATGCAATAAGCATAACTGATTTTGTGCACTGGCTGAATTACAACTGAATGAAACTAATTTCCCTGCCAATTTTTGAGTATCTCTGGTCTCAATCAGAGGCTGTCTGCGAGAATTGTGTACATTATCATCAGCTTTCTGGCTGCCTGATTTATCAAAGTGAATGTCATTTTCAGCTTGTCTCTGAACATCTTTTGTTTCTGCCCTCCCTACCCTAAAAAAACTACTGTTCTGTCGCACTTGTAACTACTGGTACTTTACCACTTGTGACAGTGCCCCCCACCCCCCACCCCCCTCCCGTAAGTTATTTGCTATTAGCCCAGACAGTTTTCCCTTCTCTTTCCTGTTGAGGTGAAGGCCATGCCTAGAATAGTCCCACCTGCTGATAGAGTCAACAGGAACCACACCGATGTGAGACCCCATACCTGATCCAAGCAGCCATTCCACCTCTAAATTAACTCTCCTAACAGAAGAGTTTAAATGAGACCAGTCATGGCGCCTCAGAACAGACACAAGACCACCACCAGAATGTCTCACTGCTGAAGCTATCTTTACCAGGTCACTCTCAATTGAATACTTAGTGTTCCTATCTATGCTGTTGCCCACCGCACCCACTACCACCATGGTGTCTTCCTTTGCAAAGTGAATCTACATCCTCTATCACCTGAAACAGACTTGCACTAGGTTTAAAAAGCTTGTGACCTGGTAACCCGACCATTGTTCATCCTTCAACAGCTGGCCAACACCTCTACCACGTGAACTACCTAACAACAAAACTTTCTTCTTTTTCACAACTTTTTCTGATTCTTACTTTTTCAACACTTTTTGGAAGATTGATGTATCCTGTCTACTCCTAAATCTACTTGTGAGGATGTACCAAAAGTTTGCCGATTACTTATGTCTTTGCACCCTGTGTAGGGAAACGATATTTTTCCCTGCCACACAGATATACCAATTTCCCAGCTGAAATTTGCTCAGATAAGAAAGATCACCAGAAAATGAATTTAGATTAAGATCATTATCTAGATTAATTTTCATCTATCCAAGGATTAATTACGAATGAAGATTTCCTGGAATGTAATTTAGTATATTTTGTAATTGGTTTTGTAGGTTTAAGTTATTAAATGACAAAAACTTGTGAGGGGTGCCATAATTGTCTGCTGGGTGGTAAAAATAATTGCCAAGGGTTTTGTACAAGGGAATCTGAACTGTTTTGAGTTTACTGAAACTACAGTTGGGTTTGTATAGTTGTTTTATAAGGTAGGTTAGCTTAACATACTACATCTACATCTACATGATTACTCTGCAATTCACATTTAAGTGCTTGGCAGAGAGTTCATCGGACCACAATCATACTATCTCTCTACCATTCCACTCCCGAACAGCGTGCGGGAAAAGCGAACACCTAAACTTTTCTGTTCGAGCTCTGATTTCTCTTATCTTATTTTGATGATCATTCCTACCTATGTAGGTTGGGCTCAACAAAATATTTTCGCATTCGGAAGAGAAAGTTGGTGACTGAAATTTTGTAAATAGATCTTGCCGCGACGAAAAACGTCTTTGCTTTAATGACTTCCATCCCAACTCGCGTATCATATCTGCCACACTCTCTCCCCTATTACGTGATAATACAAAATGAGCTGCCCTTTTTTGCACACTTTCGATGTCCTCCGTCAATCCCACCTGGTAAGTATCCCACACTGCACAGCAATATTCTAACAGAGGACGAACGAGTGTAGTGTAAGCTGTCTCTTTAGTTGACTTGTTGCATCTTCTAAGTGTCCTGCCAATGAAACGCAGCCTTTGGCTCGCCTTCCCCACAATATTATCTACAGGGTTATTACAAATGATTGAAGCGATTTCACAGCTCTACAATAACTTTATTATTTGAGATATTATCACAATGCTTTGCACACACATACAAAAACTCAAAAATTTTTTTAGGCATTCACAAATGTTCGATATGTGCCCCTTTATTGATTCGGCAGACATCAAGCCGATAACCAAGTTCCTCCCACACTCTGTGCAGCATGTCCCCATCAATGAGTTCGAAAGCATCGTTGATGCGGGCTCGCAGTTCTGGCACGTTTCTTAGTAGAGGAGGTTTAAACACTGAATCTTTCACATAACCCCACAGAAAGAAATCGCATGGGGTTAAGTCGGGAGAGCGTGAAGGCCATGACATGAATTGCTGATCATGATCTCCACCACGACCGATCCATCGGTTTTCCATTCTCCTGTTTAAGAAATGCCGAACATCATGATGGAAGTGCAGTGGAGCACCATCCTGTTGAAAGATGAAGCCGGCGCTGTCGGTCTCCAGTTGTGGCATGAGCCAATTTTCCAGCACGTCCAGATACACGTGTCCTGTAACGTTTTTTTCGCAGAAGAAAAAGGGGCCGTAAACTTTAAACCGTGAGATTGCACAAAACATGTCAACTTTTGGTGAATTGCAAATTTGCTGCACGAATGCGTGAGGATTCTCTACCGCCCAGATTCGCACATTGTGTCTGTTCACTTCACCATTAAGAAAAAATGTTGCTTCATCACTGAAAACGAGTTTCGCACTGAACGCATCCTCTTCCATGAGCTGTTGCAACCATGACAAAAATTTAAAGCGTTTGACTTTGTCATCGGGTGTCAGGGCTTGTAGCAATTGTAAACGGTAAGGCTTCTGCTTTAGCCTTTTCCGTAAGATTTTCCAAACCGTCGGCTGTGGTACGTTTAGCTCCCTGCTTGCTTTATTCGTCGACTTCCGCGGGCTACGCGTGAAACTTGCCCGCATGCGTTCAACCGTTTCTTCACTCACTGCAGGCCGACCCGTTGATTTCCCCTTACAGAGACATCCAGAAGCTTTAAACTGCGCATACCATCGCCGAATGGAGTTAGCAGTTGGTGGATCTTTGTTGAACTTCATCCTGAAGTGTCGTTGCACTGTTATGACTGACTGATGTGAGTGCATTTCAAGCACGACATACGCTTTCTCGGCTCCTGTCGCCAATTTGTCTCACTGCGCTCTCGAGCGCTCTGGCGGCAGAAACCTGAAGTGCGGCTTCAGCCGAACAAAACTTTATGAGTTTTTCTACGTATCTGTAGTGTGTCATGACCATATGTCAATGAATGGAGCTACAGTGAATTTATGAAATCGCTTCAATCATTTGTAATAGCCCTGTATGTGGTCTGTTGTGGTTGGCAGGAGAGCCAACACCGTGTTACTAGAGGAGGCCGAAATGCACACGTTTTAGCTCATGCAGGCTGGCGTGAGGTCTGGAACAGGACAAGGAAATTAGAATTTAGAAAAACGGACGTAGCTGGTGGAATACTTAACTTTAATCCATTAATGATGTACATCACTCTTGACAGTACATGATTCACAATATCAATAGTAACTGAATATGGCGCCTTGCTAGGTCGTAGCAAATGACGTAGCTGAAGGCTATGCTAAACTATCATCTCGGCAAATGAGAGCGTATTTTGTCAGTGAACCATTGCTAGCAAAGTCGGTTGTACAACTGGGGCGAGTGCTAGGAAGTCTCTCTAGACCTGCCATGTGGCGGCACTCGGTCTGCAATCACTGATAGTGGCGACACGCGGGTCCAACGTATACTACCGGACCGCGGCCGATTTAAAGGCTACCACCTAGCAAGTGTGGTGTCTGACGGTGACACCACATGGTCTTTCCAACTGAAGTTGTTCGTAATTTTAACACCCAGGTACTTAGTTGAATTGACAGCCTTGAGAATTGTACTATTTATCGAGTAATCGAATTCCAAGGGATTACTTTTGGAACTCGTATGGATCACCTCACACTTTTCGTTATTTAGCGTCAACTGCCACCTGCCACACCATACAGCAATCTCTTTTAAATCGCTTTGCAACTGATACTGGTCTTCGGATGACCTTACTAGACAGTAAATTACAGCATCATCTGCAAACAACCTAAGAGAACTGCTCAAATTGTCACCCAGGTCATTTACATAGATCAGGAACAGCAGAGGTCCCAGGACGCTTCCCTTGGGAACACCTGATATCACTTCAGTTTTACTCGATGATTTGCCGTCTATTACTACGAACTGGGACCTTCCTGACAGGAAATCAAGAACCCAGTCGCACAACTGAGACGATACCCCATAGGCCTGCAGCTTGATTAGAAGTCGCTTGTGAGGAACGGTGTAGTATAAACAGTCAAGCTAATTGCTTGTAGTTTAGTCCATGCATCAGATGGATGTTACTATTTTCATTGCTACTCTCTCCATAGGCTTTCAACAGTAGGGTGTCAGTACCAATTTTTGGGGCCTGTGGGGGTGAAGCTGGTGGTGTACATTTGTAGAGGTGTTGAAGATCCCTCTCCTTCAGCTCATCACTAACCTACCCCCCCCCCCCCCTCCTCCTTCCCCATGGAAGGATCCTAGGGTAAGAGTGAAAAGGGAGGGTGGTTGGTAGGTATCTGTCTTTGGGGTCTGTCTTCTTTCTTTCAAAGGTTCTAACATTCCCATTCTTACTGTTCCTTTCTTTTTTCTCCACCTGGTGTTGTTGTTGTTGTTGTTGTTGTGGTCTTCAGCCCTGAGACTGGTTTGATGCAGCTCTCCATGCTACTCTATCCTGTGCAAGCTTCATCATCTCCCAGTACCTGCTGCAACCTACATCCTTCTGAATCTGCTTAGTGTATTCATCTCTTGGTCTCCCTCTACGATTTTTACCCTCCACGCTGCCCTCCAATACTAAACTGGTGATCCCTTGATGCCTCAGAATATGTCCTACCAACCGATCCCTTCTTCTAGTCAAGTTGTGCCACAAACTTCTCTTCTCCCCAATCCTATTCAATACTTCCTCATTAGTTATGTGATCTACCCATCTAATCTTCAGCATTCTTCTGTAGCACCACATTTCGAAAGCTTCTATTCTCTTCTTGTCTAAACTATTTATTGTCCACGTTTCACTTCCATACATGGCTACACTCCATACAAATACTTTCAGAAACGACTTCCTGACACTTAAATCAATACTGGATGTTAACAAATTTCTCTTCTGCAGAAATGCTTTCCTTTCCATTGCTAGTCTACATTTTATATCCTCTCTACTTCGACCATCAACAGTTATTTTGCTCCCCAAATAGCAAACCTCCTTTACTACTTTAAGTGTCTCATTTCCTAATCTAATTCCCTCAGCATCACCCGACTTAATTCGACTACATTCCATTATCCTCGTTTTGGTTTTGTTGATGTTCATCTTATATCCTCCTTTCAAGACACTATCCATTCCATTCAACTGCTCTTCCAAGTCCTTTGTTGTCTCTGACAGAATTACAATGTCATTGGCGAACCTCAAAGTTTTTATTTCTTCTCCCTCGATTTTAATACCTACTCCACATTTTTCTTTTGTTTCCTTCACTGCTTGCTCAATATAGAGATTGAATAACATTGGGGAGAGGCTACAACCCTGTCTCACTCCCTTGCCAACCACTGCCTCCCTTTCACGTCCTTCGACTCTTACTACTGCCATCTGGATTCTGAACGAACTGTAAATAGCTTTTCGCTCCCTGTATTTTACCCCTGCCACCTTCAGAATTTGAAAGAGAGTATTCCAGTCAACATTGTCAAAAGCTTTCTCTAAGTCTACAAATGCTAGGAATGTAGGTTTGCCTTTCCTTAATCTAGCTTCTAAGGTAAGTCGTACGGTCAGTATTGCCTCACGTATCCCAACATTTCTACGGAATCCAAACTGATCGTCCCTGAGGTCGGCTTCTACTAGTTTTTTCATTCGTCTGTAAAGAATTCGCGTTAGTATTTTGCAGCCGTGACTTATTAAACTGATAGTTCGGTAATTTTCACATCTGTCAACACCTGCTTTCTTTGGGATTGGAATTATTATATTCTTCTTGAAGTCTGAGGGTATTTCGCCTGTCTCGTACATCTTGCTCACCAGATGGTAGAGTTTTGTCAGGACTGGCTCTCCCAAGGCTGTCAGTAGTTCTAATGGAATGTTGTCTACTCCCAGAGCTTTGTTTCGACTCAGGTCTTTCAGTGCTCTGTCAAACTCTTCACGCAGTACCATATCTCCCATTTCATCTTCATCTACATCCTCTTCCATTTCCATAATGTTGTCCTCAAGTACATCGCCCTTGTATAGACCCTCTATATACTCCTTCCACCTTTCTGCTTTCCCTTCTTTGCTTAGAACTGGGTTTCCATGTGAGCTCTTGATATTCATACAAGTGGTTTTCCTTTCTCCAAAGGTCTCTGTAATTTTCCTGTAGGCAGTATCTATCTTACCCCTAGTGAGATAAGCCTCCACATCCTTACATTTGTCCTCTAGCCATCCCTGCTTAGCCATTTTCCACTTCCTGTTGATCTCATTTTTGAAACGTTTGTATTCCTTTTTGCCTGCTTCATTTACTGCATTTTTATATTTTCTCCTTTCATCAATTAAATTCAATATTTCTTCTGTCACCCAAGGATTTCTACTAGCCCTCGTCTTTTTACCTACTTGATTCTCTGCTGCCTTCACCACTTCATCCCTCAAAGCTACCCATTCTTCTTCTACTGTATTTCTTGCCCCCATTCCTGTCAATTGTTCCCTTATGCTCTCCCTGAAACTCTGTACAACCTCTGGTGCTTTCAGTTTATCGAGATCCTATCTCCTCAAATTCCCACCTTTTTGCAGTTTCTTCAGTTTTAATCTACAGTTCACAACCAATAGATTGTGGTCAGAGTCCACATCTGCCCCTGGAAATGTCTTACAATTTAAAACCTGGTTCCTAAATCTCTGTCTTACCATTATATAATCTATTTGAAACCTGTCAGTATCTCCAGGCTTCTTCCATGTATACAATCTTCTTTTATGATTCTTGAACCAAGTGTTAGCTATGATTAGGTTGTGGTCTGTGCAAAATTCTAACAGACGCCTTTCTCTTTCATCTCTTAGCCCCAATCCATATTCACCTACTACATTTCCTTCTCGCTCTTTTCCTACTGACGAATTCCAGTCACCCATGACTATTAAATTTTCGTCTCCCTTCACTATCTGAATAATTTCTTTTATTTCTTCATACATTTCTTCAATTTCTTCATCATCTGCTGAGCTAGTAGGCATATAAACTTGTACTACTGTGGTAGGCATGGGCTTCGTATCTATCTTGGCCACAATAATGCATTCACCTGGTGTATGGAATTCAATTTCCTGAATTTATTTTGAAATGAATAATTAAGGGAATTACGTACATCAGATAGACAACATCAATATGCAGTGTGTCTGTAAATTCCTGTTATAAACTTCCATGACTTGAAGAGGGGAGTGAGTATATACCTTGTGGAATAGGAACCAATGTCCAGAAATGTACCGTTTCCATTCTAAAATGGTTTCAATTCAGATATGTAATGAATCCACATTTGCTGAGGGAAAGAAAAAAGTCTCAGAGTTGTTTGTTGTGGTATGCAATGGGTTAGATAGGATGTCATTTAATATCTGCCTTGCTGCAAAACCTATTCAATGCCTACGTACCTCCGATACAGTAAACAAGGTTCAGTACACATTATTGGAAAACATAAACATGCTCCTCCTTGTGTATCGCAAAGATCAAGATAACAGAAGAGCTGCTAGTTGGCTGTATCACAAATATTTAGCACAACGTGGCATGCCAACACACAAACGTTTTGCCGAAGCTACATATAGCAGATCCAAGAAACAGATACCTTCACAGTGAGGAGGCAGTGCTGCGGTGCTCTGTGGCTATGCCACACACCCAAATTTGAAGAAGATGTACTGCATCGTGATGAAGAGAACATATCAATGCTCTCGAACAATTGCATGTGCAAGGGTGTTATTCACAGTATTGTCTGAGACATTCTGTGGGAGCAACAATGGCATCTGTACCACTTACAAAAGATACATACTATAGGTCCAACCAGTTTTCTACAATACGTTGCCTACTGCACGTGGTTTCTGCGTCACTGCGTTGACACACCCCTGTTTCCACACTTGAGTTCTGTTCACAGACGAATGCAAGTTCACTAGGGCTCTGTGTCCTGAATTCGTGAAACAGACAAAAACCCTCATGCCATGTATGTTCAGAGATTTCAGC
Organism: Schistocerca serialis cubense; assembly: GCF_023864345.2. Classification (NCBI taxonomy): domain Eukaryota; kingdom Metazoa; phylum Arthropoda; class Insecta; order Orthoptera; family Acrididae; genus Schistocerca; species Schistocerca serialis. The sequence goes on along the minus strand of NC_064638.1, from coordinate 1,197,541,939 downwards.
ACTGGTTTGGTATTAACATGTGGGTAGGTATTCTAGATGGTCGTATCTCCCATTCAAGCTATCTTGTCCTGCATACTTGATCTTCCCGAAAAACATGTAGGACCCATTCTTGAAAGCTGTGCCACTGAATCTCTGTCATGAAATGTGTTTTCAGCATGATGAAGCACCATCTCACTTCTCATGCACAGTTCAGAGACATCTCAACACATAATATAGCAAAAGGTGGATAGGCCGAGTTGGTTCAGTTGTGTGGCTGCCACTATTACCAGATTTAACTCTTATTGATTACTTCTTGTGGGGCCATATGCAAAGTTTAATTTAGGAGACACCTATAGAGACAGAGGAAGATCTGCTGGCACGAGTTCAGACTGCTGCACTAGAAACTGAAGATAGACCAAGTGGGACAAAGAGTGTGTACTAGAACATACTTTGTACATACAATGTCTGTAACAATATTGGTGGTCACCACATCAAATTGCCACTGTTCTGTACGAACAGTATACTGGGCTCTTTTCTGTTCTGAAATGCTGTAAACATGTAATGTTTACATGTTAATACAAACGAATGTGCTTAATTGATAAATGGATGTTTCTTTTCGAATTGTTACCTAATAATTACATTGCTCCACGCCTGACTCAATTCCTCAAGCAGAAGTGGATGAGTTAACATCTGAATTGAAACAGTTGTAGGATGGAAATGGTATGTTTCTGGATATGGGTCTCTATTAAAAACTTTGCAATGGGAATTTCTGAAAACCTTGTATATCGACAATGTCTACTTTACGTACGTAATTTGCTTAATTATTCTTTTCGAAATAAATTTCGTACCCCAGGTGGAGAAATAAGAAACGAACAGTAAGATTAGGAATGTTAGACTCTATGAAAACAGAAGACAGACTCGAAAAACAGATCCCCCCCCCCCTTCTTCCCATCCACCTTAGGATACCACTCTAGGGGGAAGGGGGAGGCAGCTCAACAGCAGAGAAGCAGAGAGGGAAAAGACTCATGGTTGTGTTCACACAGAGTGAACACAATGAGGGTCAAGGGACATGGATTCGAAGGAAGTTATGGGATGGAGGGGGGCAGAAACTGTTGAGTGGAAGGTATGGGGACAGTATGTTATCGTAGGTTTCAGGAGCAGACAATGTGTTTTACGGATAACCCTCATCTGTGCAGTTCAGAGAAGCTGATGGTGGAGGGGAGGATCCAACGGTCCCAGCTGCAAAGCAGCCATTAAAATAAAGCATGTTATGTTCAGCTGCGTGTTGTGACATAGGGTGGTCCACTTCATTTTTGGCCACACTTTGGCAGTGACCATTAACCCTGGTGAACGGCTGGTCAGTAGTCATACCAATAAAAAATGCTGTGCAATGATTGCACCAGAGCTGGTATATCACATGGCTGCTTTCACAAGTAAGACGGCCTGTGATGGGGTAGGATAAACCTGTGACAGGACTGGAATGGGAAGTGCTAGCTTGGTTGATTGCGCATTTATTACGCCTGGTTCTTCTACAGGTATATAGCTTAGATTGGGAGTGGCATACGGACAGACTAGGATACTATGGAGGTGGGGTGAGGAACAGAACAACACTTTGGGAGGGGTGGGAAGGATCTCAGGTGATGTCCCTCATTTCAAGGCACGATGATATATAATCAAAGCCCTGGCAAAGGATGGGATTCAATTGTTCCAGTCTGGAGTGGCATTCGGCGACGAAGGGGGCACTCCTTTGTAGCTGGTTCTAGAGGTTGGTAAGAGGTTCGGGGGTGTGTGGGGATATGGCTTGGAAGATCTGTTTGTGGAGTGGGTCTGCGGGATAGTGATGGTCTATCAAGAGCTTTGTGAGACCTTCAGCATACTGAGCATGGAAGTTCTTGTCACTTCAGATATGCTGTCCTTGGGTGGCCAGACTGTATGGGAAGGAATTTATGGTATGGAACAGATGGCAGCTGTAGAAATGCAAGTGCCATTGGTAGTTGGTGGGTTCAGTGTGGACAGATGTATGGATGGAACCATTGGGGAGGTGGTGGTCAACATCCATGAAAGTGGCACACTGGGTTGTGGAGGACTAGGTGAAGCGGATGGCAGAGAAGGATGAAGTTTTTAAAGAATGAGGACAGGGTGTCTCGGCCCTGAGTCCAGATCATCAATGAACCAGCCCAAGGGTTTGCAGTTTCGGGAGGCTAGGAAGGTTCCCTCTTGGTGGCCCATAAACAGGCTGGCATAGAAGGATTCAAAGGAGTAGTGGATAAATTAAGTAAGGTGTGTGAGAAATGAGGTAGTGATTTAGTCTGAAGGATGTTTGGAGAGGTAGTTTTCAATAGTGGCAAAACCACAGGCATGAGAGATGCTTGTGTGTAGGGCAGTGCCATCAGTAGTGATGAGTAGGGGTTGTGGAGGTACAGGTGTGGTGATGGTGGAAAGTCAGTGAAGGAAATGGTTGGTATCTTTGACATAGGAGGATAGATTATTGGCAATTGGTTGGAAATGTTGGTCAATGAGGGCTGAATTTGTTTCAGTGGGAGCACAATGACCATCTACAATTGGGGTGTCCATGATTGTTGGGTTTGTGGATTTTGGGGAACATATAAAAGGAAGATGTGTCGGATGTCATGGAAGTGAGGAGGGAAATGGATTCTACATCTACATCTACATCCATACTCCGTAAGCCACCTGACGGTGTGTGGCGGAGGGTACCCTGAGTACCTCTATCGGTTCTCCCTTCTATTCCAGTCTCGTATTGTTCGTGGAAAGAAGGATTGTCGATATGCTTCTGTGTGGGCTCTAATCTCTCTGATTTTATCCTCATGGTCTCTTCGCGAGATATATGTAGGAGGGAGCAATATACTGTTTGACTCTTTGGTGAAGGTATGTTCTCTAAACTTTAACAAAAGCCCGTACCGAGCTACTGAGCGTCTCTCCTGCAGAGTCTTCCACTGGAGTTTATCTATCATCTCCGTAACGCTTTCGCGATTACTAAATGATCCTGTAAGAAAGTGCGCTGCTCTCCGTTGGATCTTCTCTCTCTCTTCTATCAACCCTATCTGGTACGGATCCCACACTGCTGAGCAGTATTCAAGCAGTGGGCGAACAAGCGTACTGTAACCTACTTCCTTTGTTTTCGGATTGCATTTCCTTACGATTCTTCCAATGAATCTCAGTCTGGCATCTGCTTTACCGACGATCAACTTTATATGATCATTCCATTTTAAATCACTCCTAATGCGTACTCCCAGATAATTTATGGAATTAACTCCTTCCAGTTGCTGACCTGCTATTTTGTAGCTAAATGATAAGGGATCTATCTTTCTATGTATTTGCAGCACATTACACTTGTCTACATTGAGATTGAATTGCCATTCCCTGCACCATGCGTCAATTCGCTGCAGATCCTCCTGCATTTCAGTACAATTTTCCATTGTTACAACCTCTCGATACATCACAGCATCATCTGCAAAAAGCCTCAGTGAACTTCCGATGTCATCCACAAGGTCATTTATGTATATTGTGAATAGCAACGGTCCTATGACACTCCCCTGCGGCACACCTGAAATCACTCTTATTTCGGATGACTTCTCTCCATTGAGAATGACATGCTGCGTTCTGTTATCTAGGAACTCTTCAATCCAATCACACAATTGGTCTGATAGTCCATATGCTCTCACTTTGTTCATTAAATGACTGTGGGGAACTGTATCAAGCGCCTTGCGGAAGTCAAGAAACATGGCGTCTACCTGTGAACCCATGTCTATGGCCCTCTGAGTGTCGTGGACGAATAGTGCGAGCTGGGTTTCACACGACCGTCTTTTTCGAAACCTATGCTGATTCCTACAGAGTAGATTTCTAGTCTCCAGAAAAGTCATTATACTCTAACATAATACGTGTTTCAAAATTCTACAACTGATCGACGTTAGAGATATAGGTCTATAGTTCTGCACATCTGTTCGACGTCCCTTCTTGAAAACGGGGATGACCTGTGCCCTTTTCCAATCCTTTGGAACGCTACGCTCTTCTAGAGACCTACGGTACACCGCTGCAAGAAGGGGGCAAGTTCCTTCGCGTACTCTGTCTAAAATCAAACTGGTATCCCATCAGGTCCAGTGGCCTTTCCCCTTTTGAGCGATTTTAATTGTTTCTCTATCCCTCTGTCATCTATTTCGATATCTACCATTTTGTCATCTGTACGACAATCTAGAGAAGGAACTACAGTGCAGTCTTCCTCTGTGAAACAGCTTTGGAAAAAGACATTTAGTATTTCGGCCTTTAGTCTGTCATACTCTGTTTCAGTACCTATAGGTCACAGAGTGTCTGGACATTTGGTTTGATCCACTTACCGCTTTGACATAAGACCAAAACTTCTTAGGATTTTCTGCCAAGTCAGTACATAGAACTTTACTTTCGAATTCATTGAAAGCCTCTCGCATAGCCCTCCTCACACTACATTGCGCTTCGCGTAATTTTTGTTTGTCTGCAAGGCTTTGGATATGTTTATGTTTGCTGTGAAGTTCCCTTTGCTTCCGCAGCAGTTTTCTAACTCGGTAGTTGTACCACGGTGGCTCTTTTCCATCTCTTACGATCTTGCTTGGCAGATACTCAGGGGAAAGGTTTTGGGAAGAGCCTAAGCCTTTAAGTAGAGACTGGAGATTATGTTGGATGGGATCACTCTGGCAAATTTTATAGGTGGAGGAGTCAGGCAACTGGCAAAGCCTTTCACCAGGCAGACACTGTGATTCATAACAACAGTGGTGGAACCTTTGTCTGGAGATATAATAATTAGGTGAGAATGTGTTTTGAGGCTGTGTATGACTATCCTTTCTTCTGCTGAAAGGTTGGTGTTCTGAGGAAGGGACCTGGGGAAGAATGGTGAGGACAAGTTGGAGGTAAGGAGTTCCTAGAATGTAACCAGGAGGTGATTAGGTGGGGGTGTGCAGATGATCACGGTTGGATGGTTGTATAAATTGGGTGACGTTGGGTGCAAAGCTGAGGGCTTCAGGAGGAGATATTGGTGGCAAAGAAGTGTCTACCTTTCAGGGATTGGGAGAGTACAGTTTTGACAAGTCCAACAGAGTAAAACTGGGCTGTAGGGTTGAAGGTGAGGCCTTTGGGTAGGACTGAAAATTTTATGGGGCTGAATATTTTGGTGGAAAAGTTTACAGCACTGTTCCAGGATTTTTTCTGCTCTGGCTTTGTTGGAGTGTCGGTAGGGAGTTTTGCGGGATGTGTCAAGTTGAAAAAATCAACTAGGCACAGCCTGGGAACTATGAGGGGTTGATGAAGTGGAACACTGTCGGTAGGATGATAGGGGTTGGATAGTGGTGAACCATGGACCTCGCCATCAGTGGGGTGGCTTGCAAGCCTCAGTGATACAGATTGGTGTACTGTATGTAAAACCACGAAAGAGGGGTTATCTGTTGAGAGACTAGACAAACATGTGGTTCCTAAAGAGGGGCAGCAGCCTTTTCAGCACTTGGAGGGGCAATAGTCTTGACAAATGATTGATCTGGCCTTCTAACAGCAATGAAAACAGGCTTACTGTGCTGGTACTGTGAACAGCTGAAAGCAATGGGAAACTACTGCCACAATTTTTCCAGAGGACATGCAGCTCTACTGTGTGGTTAAATGATGATGGCACCCTCTTGGGTAAAATATTCCAGGGGTAAAAACAGTCCCTCATTTGGATCTCCGGGTGGGGACTATTCAGGAGAATGTCATCATCAGGAGAAAAGTAAAACTGGCATTCTATGGATCGCAGCTCGGAATATTACATCCCTTAATTGGGCAGATAGGCTAGAAAATTTGAAAAGGAAAATGTGTAGATTGAAGTTAGATACAGTGGGAATTAGTGAAATTCAGTGGAAGGATGAACAAGACTTCTGGTTAGGCGAATAGAGGGTTATTAATACAAAATCAAGTAGGGGTATTGCAGGAATACATTTAATAATGAATAGGAAAATAGGAATGCGGGTAAGCTACTATGAACAGCATAGTAAACACATTATTGTAGCCAAGATAGACACAAAGCCCATGCCAACAACAGCAGTACAAGTTTACATGCCAAATAGGTCCACAGATAATGAGGAGATTGAAGAAAAGTATCATGAAATAAAAGAAATTATTCAGATAGTTAAAGGAGACAAAAATTTTATTATGATGGGGGACTGGAATTTGATAGTAGGAAAAGGAAGATAAGAAAAAATAGTAGCTGAAGATGGACTGGGGGAAAGGAATGAAAGAGGAATCCGTCTAGTAGAATTTTGCACAGAACATAATTTAATCAATCATCGCTTACGCTTGGTTTAAGAATCATAAAAGAAGGTTGTATATGTGGAAGAGACCAGGAGACAATGGAAGGTTTCAGACTGATTATATAATGGTCAGACAGAGATTTAGGAACCTGATTTTAAATTTTAAGATATTTCCAAGGGCAGATGTAGGGCTTTGGCCACAATTTATTGGTTATGAACTGTAGATTAAAATGGAAGAAATCAGAAAACAGTGGGAAATTAAGGCAATTCGACCTGAATAAGTTGAAAGAACCAGAGTTGTTGAGAACTACAGAGGGAGCATATACAACGGCTGACTAGAATAGGGTAAAGGGATACAGAAGAAGACAAATGGGTAGCTTTGAGAGATGAAACAGTGAAGGTGGCAGAGGATCAAATAGGTAAAAAGACAAGGCCTAGTAGGAATCCTTGGATAACACAAGACATACTGAATTTAAATGATGAAAGGCGAAAATTTAAAAATGCAGTAAATGAAGGAGGCAAAAGGGAATACAATATTTTTAAAAAAGAGGTAGACAGGAAGTGTAAAATTGCTAAGCAAAAATAGCTAAAGGAAAAATGTAAGGATTTAGAAGCAAGTTTCACTGGAATAAAGACAGATACCACTTACATGAAAATTAAAGAGGCCTTTGGGAAAAAGAGAAGCAGCTGTATGAATATCAAGAGCTCAGATAGTAAACCCGTTCCCAGCAAAGAAGGTAAAGCTGAAATGTGGAAGGAGTATATAGAGGGTCTATACAAGGGAAATGAACTTGAAAGCAATATTATAGAGAGGTAAGTGAACATAGATGGAGATGAGATGGGAGATAAGGTATTGTGAGAAGAATTTGAAAAAGCTCTGAAAGATCCAAGTCGAAACAAGACCCCAGGAGTAGACGATATTCCGTCAAAACTACTGATAGCCTTGGGAGAGCTAGCCCTGACAATCTGGTGTGCAAAATGAATGAGATAGTTGAAATACCTTCAGACTTCAAGAATAATGTAGGAATAACAATTCCAAAGGAAGCAGTTGCTGACAGATGTGAAAATTACCAAACAATCATTTTGATCAGTCAGGGTTGCAACATACTAACAAGAATTATTTATAGAAGAATGGAAAAACTAATACAAGCAGACCTCACGGAAGATCAGTTCGGATTCCAGAGAAATCTAGGAACACACAAGGTAATACTGGCTCCACAACTTATTTTAGAAAATAGGTTAAGGAAAGGTAAACCTAATTTTACAGCATTTGTGGACTTTGAGAAATCCTTCAACAATATTGACTGGAACACACTCTTTGAAATTTTGAAGGTAGAAGGGGTAAAATACAGGGAGCAGAAGGCAATTTACAGCTTGTAAAGAAACCAGATGGCAGCTGTAAAAGCTGAGGGGCACAAAAGGGAAGCAGCAGTTGAGAAGGGAGTGACGCAGGGTTGTAGACTATCCCTGGTGTTATTCATTATGTACAGTGAACAAGCAGTAAAGGAAACCAAAGAAAAATTTGGAATAGGAATTAAAGTTCAGGGAGTAGAAATAAAAACTCTGAGGTTTGCCGATGACACTGTAATTCTGTCAGAGATGGAACAACAAAAGCAAAACACGGATAATGGAATGTAGCCAAATTAAATCAGGTGATGCTAAGGGAATTCAATTAAGAAATGAGACACTAAAAGTAGTAGATGAGTTTTGCTATTTGGGCAGCAAAATAACTGATGATGGCAGAAGTAGAGAGGATATAAAATGTAGACTGGCAATGGCAACAAAAGCATTTCCGATGAAGAGACAATTGTTAACATCGAATATAGATTTCAGTGTTAGGAAGTCTTTTCTGAAGATATTTGTCTGGAGTGTAGCCATGCATGGAAGTGAAACATGGGTGATAAACAGAGTAGACAAAAAGAGAATAGAAGCTGCTGAAATGTGATGCTATAGAAGGAAGCTGAAGATTAGATGGGTCGATCATGTAACTAATGAGGAAGTACTAAATAGAATTGGAGAGACAAGGAATTTGTGGTAAATCTTGACCAGAACAAGATTGATAGGACAAATCTGAGACATCAAGGAATCATGAATTTAGTACTGGAGGGAAGTGTGGGTGGTAAAAATCATAGAGGAAGACCAATAGATGAATACAGTAAGCAGATTCAGAAATATGAAGGTTGTAGTAGTTATTCGGAGATGATGAGGTTCGCACAAGACAGTAGTATGGAGAGTTGCATCAAACCAGTCTTTGGACTGAAGACCATAACAACAGTGGTACACCGAGGCGGCAGTAGGATGTCAGCAGGTTGTATAAACATGCAGAGATAGTGTCCGGAATTCCAGAGAAGTGATGAATGTAACAGGGATTGCACAGCAGCAGTATCTTGTGGAGGCAGTAGAAGTGATTCTGGGATGCCTGTGCCACAAAGAAGTGTTTTTGCACTACAAGGTTTGTCAAGAGTAGGTACTGGCAGAATCTGAAAAAGTGAAGGTCACTATGAAAGAAAGGGGTGGGGGGGGGGGGGGGGGGCAGCAATCCAGAGAGAGGAATTTTCATGGTTAGGCCATAGGGGGATATTCGGTGGTTTAGGCAGCATTTAAGGAACAGTATATGGGACTGGGTTTAAGCCAGGAAAGGAGATACTCTTCTGAACTGGTGCAGAAAGATTGAGCACAGCTCCACTGTGGCAGGGAAGATGCTGGGAAAATAGGAAATGATGTAGGGAATGGAGGTGTTAGGTGTTTGTGAGGAGAGCTGGATAACAGAAAGAGACATGCAAAAATATCTAAAAACATACAAAATGAGGACAAATACACAAAAACACAGACAAATAGATAAAAATATGATCAAATATATAAGAATATGCACAAGTATGCAAAAATGCGCACAAATACGCACATGTATTTCAAAATAAGTACAAATATGCATGATCAAATACATAAAAAATGTATGAAAACATGAGAAAATGGTGTGAAATTGATGAGGTATAGGAATATTCATGTGTTGGTATATGGGAAGACAGAGGGGGAATTGGATAGGTTGAGGGCTGGGTTGGGTTGAATTGGGGTGAAGGAGACCAAACGGCGAGGTAATTTGTCTCAGCTGATTAGGGAAGAATGGGGAACAAAGTTGGCCATGCCCTTTTAAAGAAACAATCCCGGCATTTGCCTGGGTGATTTAGGGACATCACGGAAAACCTAAATCAGGATGGCCGGACGTGGGATGTTAGGTCGAGGTTCACAAATTTGTATGCTACAGGTAGGTGTGGAAAATAACAAACAAAAATATACAAGGATGAGGGAGAAAATAGGATAAATAAGAACAGTTTAATTATCGGCAGGAAGAATTTGGGGCATGAGAAGTTGTACTAACAATTCACAAAGTCACATAGTTGTGTGCTGTGTGCGGACAAGACTATCGGTACACTGTGGCTTGGATGTTAGAGCATGTGCAGTTTGGAAGATGATGATCAAAAAAGAAGAGCAAGTACAGATAATGAGTAGAATAATGCATTAGAGGGAAAATAACAAAGGAAAACATCACAGGGTTGTGGGATGGAAGAAAGGCCATCAGGGAAAATCAAACAATGGAAACTCCAGGTTGGAATAGCAATGATTATGAAAAGGATGGATTGCTATTTACCATACAAATGACACACTTGAGTTGCAGATAGGCACAACGAAAAGACTGATACACACTAAGCTTCTGGCCAAAGCAGTTTCCAGAAAAGAAAGGAAAACATGCATGCATTCACATGAGCAGGCACACCTCATATACACATGACCGCTAGCTCCAGCCACACTGCAACTGTTGTGTTGAACTAATGCAGAAATTGGGGCTGGGGCATGGAATTGGGGTAGCAAGGTACAGGTGGGGGGAGACGAGGACTTTTTTTACAGCATGCAAGGACTACTGTAGATGGTGGAAGGACAAGGCTGCCAGGGACAGTGGCAGGAGGAGGAGCAGGTAAGTGAGGGACAATGAGTGGAAAAGAAAAAGAGCAAAGAGGGGATAAGATTGGTTGGTGCAATGGCACAGGGTAAACACAATGGGGGTGAGGGGAATGAACTGGGAGGAGGTTACAACCGATTGTATTGAGATAAGGAATCAGTGGCTGAAAATGCATATTTATTGTGTTACGAACATACGGACACATGGGCACTAACTGTTGGTAGAGGGGAGGGCGTAGTGGCGGTAGGTTATTGTAGGTTGAAGCCAGGATAATTTTGGGAAGGGAGATTGTGTAGCAAGGATAACTCCCATCTGCACAGTTCAGAAAAGCTGGTGGTGGTGGGGAGGGTTCAGATGACCTGGGTTGTGAAGCAGCTATTAAAATAAAGTGTATTACACTCAGCTGCATGTTGTGCCCCAATATGGTCTAAATAGCTCTTGGCCACTGTTTTGTGGTGGCCATTCATCCTGGTGGACAGCTAGTTGGTAGTCATAACAATATCAAAAGCTGCGCAATGATTGCAGCAGAGTTGGTATATGACATGGTTGCTTCCACAGGTAACCTGGCCTCTGATGGGACAGGATAAGCCTGCGACAGGACTGGAAGTGCTGAGCGGGTTGATTTGGGCATGTCTTGCACTTGGGTCATCCACAGTAATATGACTCCTGTGGCAAGGAGATGGGATTGGGGGTGGCATAGGAGTGAACCAGGATCTTGTGAAGGATGGGTGAGTGACAGAACAGTGTTTTAGGAGGTCAGGAAGGATCTTGGGTAGGATGACCCTCATTTCAGGGCATGATGATGGATATCAAAGCTCTGACGATGGATATGGTTCAGTTGTTCCAGTCTGGGGTGCTGGGTGATAAAGAGGGCTCTCTGTTGTATGTGGTTAGTGGGAGGATTGGGTGTGTGTTGGGATATAGCATGGTAAATCTGTTTGTGGACTAGTTCTGGGGGATAACACCTGTCCGTGAAGGCCTCAGTGTGACACTCAGCATACTGGACAAGGAAGTTATTGTCACTGCAGATACTCTGTCCCTGGGTAGCTGGGCTGTATGGGAGGGATTTTTTGGTGTGGAAGAGATGACATCGAAATGCAGGTACTGATTGGTGGGTTTAATGTAGACAGAGGTATAGATGGAGCCATTAAAGAGGAGATATCATTGTCCAGGAAGGTGGCACACTGAGCTGAGGAGCACCAGGTGAAGCAGACGGAAAAGAAGGTGTTCAGGTTTTGAAGGAGTGAGCATAAGGTGTCTTGGCCCTGAGCCCAAATCATGAAGGTATCATCAATGAACCTTAAACAGACCAGGGGTCTGGGGTTTTGAGAGGTTAGGAAGGTTTTCTCTAGATGGCCCATAAATAAGCTGGCAAATGAGGATGCCATGTCAATGCCCATAGCTGTGCTGCAGATTCGTTTGTATTCCTTCCCTTTAAAGAGAAATAGCTGTGTGTTAGAATAAAGTTAGTAGGATGTATGGGGAATGAGGTATACATAGCTACATACCAGTGGGTTTGAAGTCTGAAGGATATTGGAGAGGTGTGTTCAATAGCGGCAAGACCATGGGCATTAGAGATGTTGGTGTATAGGGAAGTGGTGTCACCAGTGACAAGTAAGATCCAGGATTTAAAGGTGCTGTGATGATGGAGAGTGAAGGAACTGGTTGGTATATGGATGTTGATCACCTCCTCTCTGATGACTCCATCCACACCTCTGCCCACATTAAACCTGCCTACCACCAAAACTACCTGCATTTTGAAAGCTGCTATACCCTCCACATTAAAAAATCACTTCCTTTCAACATGGCCACCCAGGAATGGCATATCTGCAGTGGCAAGGACTCCTATGCAGACTATTCTGAACATCTCAAAAAGACCTTCACTGACAGGCACAATCCCCAAACCTTGTTCACAAACAGCTTTTCCATGCTATATCCCCATACACTCCCAGTCCTCCTGTGACCCCCAAGAACCAGCTACATAGGAATGCTCCTTTTGTCATCCAATATTGCCCCAGACTGGAACAGCTGCACCACATCCTCCGTCAGGGCTTTGGTTGTCTATCATCATGCTCTAAAGTGAGGGACATCCTACCCCAAATCCGTTCCACCCAACTGCCACACCATCCTAGTCCATCGCTATGCCACTCCCAAATCCAGCCCCTTGGCACAGGGATCATATCCCTGTGGAAGATCCAGATGCAAGATGGCGCAATCAATTCACCTAGCACTTGCAGTCCTGTCACAGGATTATCCTACCCCATCATAGGCTGGGCTGCCTGTGAAAGCAGCCATGTCATATACCAGCTCTGCTGCAATCATTGCACAGCTTTTTCTGTTGATATGGCTACCAACCAGTTGTCCACCAGGATGAAAGGCCACTGCCAAACTGCAGCCTAGAGAAAAGTGGACCACCCTGTGGCGGAAAAGGTAGCTGAACAAAGCATACCTGATTTTAATGGCTGTTTCACAACACGGGTCACCTGGATCCTCCCCACAACCACCAGCTTTTCTGAACTGTGCAGATGGGAGTTATCCCTACAACACAATCACCATTCCCAAAATTATTCTGACCTCAACCTACTATAATCTACTGCCTCAAACCCCCCCCCCCCCCCCCCCCGTCCAATAATCTTCTCCCAATTCCCAATTCATGTCCCCTCATCCTCATTCTGTTTGCTCTCTGCCAATGCACCCAACAGTGTTGTCCCCTCACTGCTCTTCTCCTTTTCTGCTCCCTTGAAGCCCTGACACTACCCCTGATAGCCTTCCTGCTGCCTTTTAAAGTAGTCTCGGCACGTTCCATTAGACAGCACTCTTCTCTCCTCCCACCTGTACTCTGCTATCCGTCCCACTTCCCTGCCCCACTCCAAATTTTGTTCAATGCAACAGTTGAGTCCGACTAGAGTGGCCAGATATAGCAGTCGTGTGTGTGAGGTGTGCCTGCTTCTGTGAATGTCTGTGTGTGTTTTTCTTTATTTTCTGAAGAAGGCTTTGGCCGAAAGCTTGGTGTGGAACAGTCTTTTCACTGTGCCTGTCTGCAACTCAATGTGTCAACTTCATGGTGGGTAGAAATCTATTCTTTTCATAACTGCTGATAGTCAAATCCGGAATTTCCATTGTTTTATTTATGTGTTAATGTCATCTAAAATATGGTGTTACATACATCTTTGAGCAAACACAACCCCACATTCATTTAAACTTTCAGCTGTGAGGTGATCAAGATGAGTGCTACTGAGGGCAAGACTATGAGAACCACTTTAGTTCTGCTGAAGTGCAACACAAAGGTTGATATGTTTAACACATATCTGCAACTCATGTTGAACCCAGGCTCACAACTGTTTTTTTTATTTTAAATGCACTGTTTGGGATACACCAATACATGCAAGTCCCATTTGACATTTTAAGTGCCCCTGGAATTTTTCAATGAGGTCCTGAACAATTGCTATGAGACTTTCCACCGTGTTGCAACTATCTTAATGATATAATTGTAATAAGCACCAATAAATGTGAACATCAGCATAATTTAAGTCAGTTTTTCATCATGTTGCAGGACACAGGATTGAAATGTATGCACAAGACATGTCATTTTTTCAGAAATCTGTTGAATATTTAGTGTTTGTCATTACCAAAATGGGGATATCACCGACATGACAACATGTTCAGATGATTTAGTGAATGCTCTATCCAAACAATCTATCAGTGTGACAATATTTTTGGGGAAAAGTAAATCATTACAGCATGTTCATTAAAAATGTAACCATTTCACATCTCCTTAACCTTTTCTACCAAAAATGGCACCAAATTCATTTGGTCTTCAGCACGTGATCAGCCTTTTGTGTACTCAAGAAAGCTTTGCAATCTACAGGCTGGTTGGTCCCACACAACTGGGTGTATGGTACAGGGAGGCACCCTTTCACATCAGGGAAAGGATGGATATACACAACCAAAAACATCCCATCCACATATATCTCTAGAACATTGAATTCTGTCCAGTAAAACCATGCACAGGAAGCATTGGCCATAACATATGCACTGTTTCACAGTTACCTTTATATAGTCTCATTTTATCCTTCAACAGACCACAATCCTCCACCGACTCAGCTTGGTTGATAGTACACTTTACCCCACACAACACTCTTAATAACTTGAGTGGCGGCCCTGTTTCTGCTGACTTATGATAAACATATTCTTTATAAACCTACGAGCCAGCTAATGCTGTCTCATCTTCAGGCAGTGGCAGGTGTGCCATATCGAGACTCGAACTCGGACCTTTGTCTTTCGCGGGCAAGTGCTCTACCATCTGAGCTACCCAAGCACGACTCACGCCCCGTCCTCACAGCTTTACTTCTGCCAGTTTGTCTCTCCTACCTTCCAAACTTTACAGAAGCTCTCCTGCAAACCTTGCAGAAATAGCACTTCTGAAAGAAAGGATACTGCAGAGACATGGCTTAGCCACAGCCTGGGTGATGTTTCCAGAATGAGATTTTCACTCTGCAGCAGTGTGTGTGCTGATATGAAACTTCCTGGCAGATTAAAACTATTTGCTGGACCGACACTCAAACTTGGGACCTTTGCCTTTCATGGGCAAGTGCTCTACCATCTGAGCTATCCAAGCATGACTCACACCCCATCCTCACAGCTTTACTTCTGATAGTACCTCATCTCCTATCTCCTCAAGAAGGTGTCTGCTTTACCACAGACATGGAGGTGTGCCACATTCCAGAAGAATATATCCTCAACACATTTTTGGTCGTGGCTGAGTCTACCAAACATACCGAACACACAGGGTTATCATTGGACATAGAGAGCATAACTCAACCCACTTCCTGCTCATGCTGATTCTGCACTATGACGTGAAAGATGTACTTCTATTAAGTAGATGTTCCACCCGGCCTTCATGCAAAACATTTTCCCTAGCCAATGCTAGGCTTTGGGGAGTCACATTTATGATGACCTTGGCCAGACACCACATGTATCGTCAGACAACTGACTTTGCAATCAAGCCTAAAGCATGCTTTTGTATGAGCTATGCCACTTAACCTCAAAGACCGTTCTCTCCATGAGCACAGCCCTCCATCCCATGAGACCATATCAAATTAGATTTTGCCTGCTCTTATCTGAATAACATCTAGACAGTGGCTGTGAATGCCTACTCTAAATTCTCCTATGTTCACTAAATAGCATCCACTACAACAGGGGCAACAGTCAACACAATGGCTGCCGTATTTGCTGTAGAAGTCTTATACTACTTGCCACCACTTCAGATAATGCTCCTCATTTCACATCCATCATATTTGTTGATTTCTATAACTGACATGGCGCCCATCTGCTAATGGCATTATTCTATCTGCAGTCAAATGTTGAAGCACAGCAGATGGTATGGACACTCGAGGACAAAATAAAGACAGCTCTTCAGTCAGCAAAAAACATGCACACTCTCTGAGAACATACAGGGCCACCCGACTCTCACAGAAGAGCTCACTGGTACTCCCTCATGGGTGAACACAACAGACTCTGCTACATCTGTTGCAACACAGGATTACAACTACACTCCAGTGTGTCATTGGTACCAGGTGGGTAACATGGTGCATTGACTGTAATCCATCCACCATGTTGGCTACTTGAACGTTGTACTACAGTGTAAATCATGGATGTCATTTTTACTTTCATGCTACCTGTTTGCTGCTATTTTATTAGCTACATGACATACGCTCACATAAGTGTGTGGAACAGCAGGTAGATTTATACTACCACATATATTTGGTTTCAGACTGTTAGGATGTAAGGTGGCAGACTGAATGAATGTCAATTTCACACCTTACATGAGAGATTTTCTATGTCGTAACAAGTATGTGAATAAATCAGCTGACATACTTTGGCGATAATGAGCAGATTTGGCTATCAAAATGTACAGTGTGTAATCCAAAGGGATGACACTCAATTCGACGGTATTAACACACCGAACCCAAATCCTGCATGTCAATTGAGCAAAAGGTGAAAAAAAACCTGCCGGAATAAATGTTGTATTTTGGGGACAGATGCGAGTTGTACCATCACAGCCTGAGTACAACGGAACGCTTCTAAAAAGGGGTTGGTGACCCATAGCAAGAGGGACAATGAACACATCGGGCGATACATCAAGGAGAGTGGGCCAGCACTGCTTGCGATGGAGAAATTCTATAGAAAACTGCATTGGGGAATTTCCACATGCATACAAACAGACCAGCAATGCAGCTGATCATGTTAAATGCTCATGGTATGCTCGTAACTTTTAGGTATCAAGAGCAGGCACAAAATGTCCAATTGACTGAAATAAACTCGAAAGGAGAAAGAGGGGGGATGTTGTGAGGCAGTTTAAAGCTAGGCCCTTTGCAATTGGCAGAGGTAGTTTGCACAAGACGAAAGGAACGCTCCCATTGGTTTGAAAAAGCCGCGACGTGAAGCACAAAAAGACACAGGTGGGGGGACAGTTTGCTACGAAAGACATACGACTGAAAACTTTGGGGACTCTCCTCTGAACCAGCATCAAGTGTAGTACAGGGCGCATCTCGCTCTGTATGATGCCAAATGAAGAATTTTGTGTGAACACTGCGTTCACTATGGCTGATATTCAGCTAGAAATTAGCTGAAGAATCGTTGAGCTCCGATAGCGGAGAAATGAAACAGCCATGTAGTTAATTGTTCTAGCAAGAACTGAGAGGGCATAGAAGTATACATGCTGCACCATCTATGCATATGTACATCGCCATACTTTCCAGACTAGGGATGAGTGCATGTTTTCTCACCTAACGAGAAACATAGGACAGTTTCAGCTGTTAAAATCAGTAAAGATTTTGATTGGCTTTTTATAGGATTTTCAGAGGGTGAGAGCAGCCATGCAGCTGACAGCACATCACAGCTAAAAGGTAATTGCCATGGGCAGACGCGTTAACTTGTTGGTTCACCAGCTGGTGTCCACTGTGAACTACAGCCACCTTGAGTAATCTTTTGCTCATCTTGTCACAAAAACTAACCATCCTCCATAGACTTGATTGACATCGCAAATAGTACCAAATTTAGAACTGGAATCAGATGATTTGTTGTAATATTGGTCAACTTCATCGTGTAGTAGTTAAGAATAATCTTGTAGAGAACCTTCTATTTAAATTCGATATTGTTGTTTTCAGGGTTATTTCTACTAAACAGGATGTAATGCGTTAAATTGACAACTGTCCTGTAAGTGCCACATCACAATCTATGTAAATTCGTGTACTTCTTTGACAATAATTCTGAAATTAAACAAATGGTGTACAGCTAAACACCAATGTGCTCTGTCATAGAATAAGGGTCCACACCTCACCCCAGTCATTTATTCTACAAATGCTAATGCACTCGTAGGGTGTTTTTGCTGATGTCTAATGAATATAAAAAAAGAGTGGAGTGTCAGAAGGAACTATGTTCCACCATGTTACAACTTAATATTGTAGAGTGGATTTCAACATCTTACAATGCTTGAAAACGCATATGTGTTGAAATTGCAATCACACTAAATAATATTTTTAAAAGCCAAATGTGGAGTGACTTATCAATAATTTTAAGATGGGTCTCACGAGTAATTTGTAAGCAATCTATTTAGTTTACTGATTGTGTCTCCCCAATATTCCACGAATACACTGAAGTCTATCACCTGCTTTACCTATGACTGAACCTATGTGATCATTACACTTCATATCCCTACAAAGTGTTACACCCAGGTATTCGTGCGTGTTGACCAATTACAACACTGACTCACTGATAGTACAGTCATAGGATATAAGTTTCTTCATTTTGTGAAGAACACAGTTTTATATTTCTGAACATTTAAAGCAAGTAGTCAGTCTTTGCACCACTTTGAAATCTTATTAGGATCTGACAGAACACTTGTGCAATTTCTTTCAGATAGTACTTCATTATCGATAAATGAGTCATCTGCAAAAAGTCTGAGGTTACTATTAATTTTGTCTGCAAGGTCATTAATATAGAACATTAGCTGCAATAGACCCAACACTCTTCCCTGACACACATCAGATGTTACTTCTGCATTTGTTGATCACTCTTCATCCAAGTTAACTCTGTGTGTCCTCCCTATAAAACAATCCTCATCCCAGACACAAATATTGCTTGATACACATATGATCATACTTTTGACAGTAAGTGTAGATGTGCTACTGAGTTAAATACTTTTCAAAAACCGAGAAATAATCCATCTACCTAGCTGCCTTGATCCATGGCTTTCAGTATGCCATGTGAGGAAAGTGAAAAATGGGTTTCACATGAATGATGTTTCTGGATTCCATGTAGGTTGGCACAGAGGAAGTCATTCTGTTCACAATAACTCATTATGTGTGAGGTCATAAAATGTTCTAAAAATCTTCAATACATCGATATCACACATACTGGATGCGAATTTTGTGGATTACTTCTGCTACACTTCTTTTAGACAGATGTGGCCTATGCTTCCTTGCAACTTCTGGACATAGTTTTTTGTTTGAAGAATCTACAATGTATTATAGATAAAAGAGAGGGTATCTCAGCCACAAATTCAGTATAGAGTCCGATAGGGATTTCATTGGGCCCTGGAGCTTCGTTCTGTTTTAATGATTTCACCAGTGACTCTAATACTTATTCCACTTCTCTTTTCATTGGTACCAGGATTAAAGTTGGGCTTTTTCACGAGTTTTTCTTTGTAAACGAACATTTGAAAATGGAGTTAAACATTTCTGCTGTTGCTTTGCTACCCTCAATTTCAGTTCCTGCCTCACCCATGAGGGACTGGACACTAACTTTGGTGCCACTAACATCCTTTATGCACAAGCAGAATTTGAGTTTTGTAGCACCTGATAATTTTGTTAAAGGCATGCAACTGCAATTCAAATACTATGTCACATCAAGACAATTCACATGAATATTATACATGTTGTATAAAACTAACAACTTGCTGAAAACAGATGATATATTTCCTGAAAAATGTATTCAACTTATATTTCAAAATGGTCGATTTCCGTTTCATTTTCCATTACATGCAAAAAACTTTTAGTTCAAAAGGGGGTCCACTACTCAGGAGCACTCATCTTCATTAATTTGCCAGCAAACATGAAAAAATTTAGTTACAAATGAAGTTCAGTTTAAAAGGAGTCTGAAAGACTTACTCCTTCTACTCCATTGACAAATTTTTTAATAGAAACAAATGATGTATTATATATACTCATACAATTAGTATTGTTATTTCAGCTTAAAAAAATGATGTATTGTATATACTCATACTATTAGTATTGTTATTTCAGCTTTAAAAAAAAAAATTGACATGCTCCACATCCACGAGGATCTCCTCAGCACGGATCTATGGAACGAAAAACTAATCTAATCTAATCTCAAAAATGCATAAACAAATGTTGGTACAAGCATTAAGGACAGGCTCATCAGGAACATTTGGACAAATATCTGAAGGCACAAAGTTACTCTCGAAGATATACTTACTGAAATTCCACTTTGTTATTAAGTTTATTTTGACAATTTGTGGTTGCAGTATTACTTATTGGTTCTGTATTTTGTTCTGAAGATATGGTTATATTTTCATTAAGTCCTGGGTTATGCTCATCTGTGAAGTTTTCCTGTAAAAGATTTTTTTAAATTTAGTTGATTGAAGACATTTGGTATTGAACTATAATTTTCATTAGTACTTAAAGCATTTCAAAAATTTCTGATGATGTAGTGCTGATTTATGTAGCATTCTGCTGTCTAAAATCTTTCCAGCCAACATTTTATACCTTCTGTAACTTCGCATGCTTTTATGACCGCTGTCATTGAGGGTAAAATCTTCTGAGTTTTCAGGCTGCATCATATTTCTTCTATATGATTAAGTCGCATCATCTTAATTGTATGTACTTGGAAAATATAGTGCTGTAAGCCGCATGTTAATAAATACACAATAAACAATTCAACCCCTCTGCTGGGGTCTCCTTCAGGATCTTGTGATGCTCACAGTTACCTGAACACTGATAGTGTACAAGAAATATGACACTGCATAACAACCCAGAAGATTTTACCTTTATTTTATATCTTCCTTGAAATGTTAGTAATTTAAAAAAATTCCCCTACTGGAATATGGTTTTGGTCCCTCCTCCCTTGGTTAGTTCCTAGAGATTAAGCACTTGCTATCAAGCTCAAAATAATTTGTCTGATCATGACAGCAGATTAGTATGTCTAGTTAATTCCTAGAAAATAGGGCAATTTTGTGAAGAGTTGTGACTTTAAAATAGGTCTTTTTCAATTAATTTAATATATTTACTAATATTTCCTTTCAGACTGACTTCCATTTTTCTACTACTTAAGCAACCTTAATTGCTAATATCTGCATGTTTTAATGAAACTTTCCCCCTTACTGTACACCATAAAAAAGTAGGAAATAAAAAAAGTGTATTACTGAAGGAATAAAAATCTCTAGTGCAAGAAAAAGACAGCTACATAGGAAACTAAAACATAATGAAAGTCCTGATTTTGTTGCCTATGTAAAATATTACAAAAATATTTTTAAAACAGTTATAAAGGCAGCCAAAGAACTGGCAAATAACAGATTTATATTGGATAGTGAAAATAAATCAAAGACATTATGGTCAGTGATCAAAGCTGAAACGGGTGCCACAGGTAGAGGCCATGATATTTCCTAAATCAAGGCAGAGGATAAAACTATTGTAAATCCTGCTTAAATTTCTGAATTATTTAATGAATTCTTTATAAATGTACACAGATCTAATGTCAATGTAGTAGATTACCCAGACAAGGTAAATTTCTTCCACAGTGAACAATCTGATGGTGAATTTTTCAGTACATTTACCAGAACTACTGTAAAAGATATAGAAAAGTGATACTATCACTAAAAAGTAAAGTATCAGCAGTCTGAGATGGGATACCAACAAAAGTGTTAAAAAGAGTCTCTAAAATAATTGCGCAGCCAATAACTACAACAGTTAACCAGTCCCTTCAAGAAGGTTATTTTCCAGACACACTGAAGATCACAGTAGTTAAGCCACTATTCAAAAAAGGTACAAAAGAACATATTGGAAACTATCATCCAGTCTCTCTTCTTTCACCACTATCCAAAATATTTGAAAAGCTAGTCATCATAAAAATTCAAGATTTCATACAAAAATTTAAAATGATGTCAAAAAATCAGTATGGATTTCAAAAAGGCAAAACCACAGTATCTGTTATAAATAATTTTGTCAATAAAATTAGCTCTTCTCTAGACAACTCACTGCATGCCACAGGAATTTTTTGTGACCTATCAAAGGCCTTTGATAGTGTGAATCACTCCTTGCTACTCTGTAAACTGGAAAAGTATGGAATTAAGGGCACAGTATTAGAATGGTTTAAGTCCTATCCAACCAACCGAAGACAAAGTGTGGTTATAACATTAGGGAGAGGAAATTATACTTCAAAATGGAAAGCCATTTCACATGGAGTACCCCACAGTTCTGTGTTAGGTCCCATTCTGTTTTTGTTTTACATAAATGATCTGCTGCTTAATACTGAGTGTCACTCAGTTTTATTTGCAGATGACACATCTTTAATCATTGAAAGTAACAGTACTGATCAAATTCCACAAACTGTATTACATCCTTTTGAAAAATTAGATACCTGGTTTGATTTAGATGGGTTAAAATTAAATGTGGAAAAGACACAGTTAATGCAGTTTAAAACAAAACAAGCAAACTTAAATGATTTTCAGGTCAGTTACAGAAACAAGGATTTGCAGGAAGCTAGCTGTGTGAAATTCCTAGATAAAAATTTATCACGGGGATCACATATACAGTACCTTGCAAATCAATTAAATAGCCTAGCATTTGCAATGAGAATATTGTACAATGTTACCAGTATGGGCATAAGAAAAGTAGTATATCGCAGCTACTTTGAGTCAGTAATAAGGTATGGAATTGTATTTTGGGGTAACTCAAACCATATGTGTTGAATACTGAATCTTCAGAAAACCATCTTTAGAAATATTCACAATGTAGGGTGAAGAGAATCATGTAACCCACTCCTAAAAAATCTAAGTATATTACGTATTCCCTCACTATACATTATGAGCTTATAATCTTTGTATGCAGTAACCCTGATTTATTTGTAGCAAATCATTTCAACATGATTACAACACCAGAAATCAAAATAATTTTATGCTGTCCACCCACCATTTAAAACTTTACTCTCAAACTCCACGTTATATGGGTATGAAAATTTATAACAAAGTGAAAAGAGGAGAATTGTTCAGCATAAATTTAGAAACACTGAAAAAATCCTTGTATGAGAAACTAGTGCAGAAATGTTACTATTCAGTAAAAGAATTCTTAAATGACAACCTGAAAATTTGAACAGGAGAGAGCAAGTACTTAGGACTGTTAATCTTTGAAAGTTTTTTACTTTTGAAGAAAAATTATTAATTGATTAATTAAGTTATTATTCAGTACTGTAGATTACATTACTGGTATTATACGAGGGCGGTTCAGAAAGTAACCTCCGATTGGTCACAGTGCGGGTTGTGGGGGGAGTAGCGACGCCATCTGTGCGTTCACGCACTCAACAGGTCAGTCGGCATCAAGCCGTGGTCGAGTGAACGTCGTACCTGCGCTAGTTTAGTTTTTGTGGCAGTTTGAAATGTGTGCTGCAATAAAAAACCCCGCCAAATGTGAAGTGCGTGCTGTCATAAGGTTTTTTACAGCCAAAGGATATTCTGCAGCAGCTATTCATCGTGAGCTTTGTGCCGTGTACGGACCAAGAGTTATGAGTGAAGGAGTTGTCCGTGAATGAGTACGTTTATTTAAAAGTGGACGAGAAAACGTTCATGATGAAGAGAGACGAGTGGTAGACCATCATTGGTGACTGACGAACTCGTTCAGACAGTTGATGCAAAAGTTCGTGAAAATCGACGTTTCTCAATGTCGGAGTTGTCTACTGGTTTTTCACAGATGTCTAAGACTCTCTTGTACGAGATAGTGACAGCAAGATTGGGTTACCGTAAGTTCTGTGCACGATGGGTGCTCCAAATTCTTACCGACCACCACAAAACTCAAAGAATGGCCTCTGCATTAGACTTTCTGTCACGTTATGAGGACGAAGGAGAACCATTGTTAAACGGAATCGTGACCGGTGACGAAACCTGGATTAAGTACGTGAATCCTGAGACAAAAGAACAATCGAAGATGTGGGCACATTCAAATTCACCTACCAAACCAAGAAAAGCCTCGCAAGATTTTTCTGCCAGAAAACTGATGGCAACGGTGTTTTGGGATGCCAAAGGGGTGTTGTTGGTTGAATTCATGGAACGTGGTACGACCATTAATCAAGACGTGTACTGTGAAACAATAAAAAAGTTACGACGGGCTATACAGAACAAACGCCGTGGTATGCTGACTTCCGGTATCGTTTTTTTGCACGATAATGCCCGTCCTCACTCTGCTCGCAGAACAACGGCCCTTCTTGAGTCCTTCAAGTGGGACGTTATCAACCATCCACCTTACAGCCCAGACCTGGCGCCAAGTGATTATCACCTCTTCATGCATTTGAAGAAATGGCTCGGGTCACAGCGGTTTGATGACGACGAAGAGCTCAAAGATGCGGTCACAGGCTGGCTCCAGGCACAAGCGGGTGATTTTTATGCAGAAGGAATTTCAAAGCTTGTGAAGAGATACGATAAGTGCCTCAATCGCTATGGAGACTATGTAGAAAAATAGTGCAAAGATGTAGTTGTAAGATGTATATATTAAAATATTTTTATTTAACTTGGTGTATTTTTTTAAATCAACCGGAGGTTACTTTCTGAACGGCCCTCGTATAAGGAAAACTGTAAACAGTTTTTGTGTTTTGATGCGTCTCCTGTACTGTAAGTCAATAAACTTATATTCTATTCTATTCCTTCTATTCTATTCTATTCTATTCCTTGATAAATCAACTCATTATACTTATAACATTGTGGAAACGACTTAGGAAATGGGAAGGAGTTCTGATAAGGCCAATGTATATAATGCAGATGAAATATTACAGCTGGTGAACAAATTATCATGAACAAATAATATTCCATCAGACCACATGATATAGCCACAGGAATCTTCATGAGGCAATTTTTGAAATTAAACTATTTTTAAAAAATTGCACTCTTCAAAACTACTTTTAAGCATCATTGAATAGTAACATGTGCACATGTAGCCCTTGATGCAGCACAAAAAGCAATATTCTATTATCACTGTAGCCAAGCCTTGGTCTCTCTCTACAATTTTTATGCCCCCTCCCCCCCTCCCTACACACACACACACACACACACACACACACACACACACACACACACATTCCCATCCATTACCAAATTAACTATTACTTGGTGTTCCAGGCTGTCCTGTCAACTGATCCCTTCTTTTAGTCAATTTGAAGCATAACTTCTTTCTTCTTAAATTTGAATAAGTACCTCCTCATTAGTTACTCAATCTGCCCACTTCATTTTCAATATTCTACTGTAGCACCATAGTTCAAAAGCTTCTAGACTCTTCTTGTCTGAACTGTTTATCATTCATGTTTCACTCCATGCAGATATCTTCAGGAAAGACTTCCTAACACTTAAATTTATAGTAGGTAACAAAATCCTCTATTTCAGAAATGCTTTCCATGCTATAGCCAGACTGCATTTTATATCCATTCTACTTCACCAATCTTAAGTTGTTTTTTTGCGATCCAAATAGCAAAACTCATCTGCTACTTTCAGCATCTCATTTCCTAATCTAATTTCCATGAATACCTGATGGCAGCACCTGTGTTATCTACAACTTCAGTTGTTGAATGGTAGATATTCTCTTACTGGTGTTCTTTCTGTTAAAACAAAAAATTTGAAATGTTGTCAAATTTTTGGCACTTTTGCAGTGTATGACTTCCACTCTTTGTGATTTATGAGACCGCTGCTAGAAAGAATATTTATCTGTTGGCCAGCAAGGAGGAAGTGGACAGTGGCAGTTTGGAGCAGGAGGAGGAAGCTGACAGCTGTAACAGCTTGCCTCATAAACAGACATTTACAGCTGGTCTTGCATGTGCCCTTAAAGCTTATGCCCTGTAAGATCATATTTCGGATGTCCATATCCTGCTGGGTCTGTATAATGGGAGACTGCACATGTGTGGTGTATGCAGTGAGCCTGGGCTGTGCTTGCTCTTTGTGCTAAGATGTACTGTCATATTGGCTGAGTTCTGTCTTGGATGGCAGTGAGCTATATTGAGTCCACCAGCAGACTTTGTTCCCGTATTAAAGAACACAGTGTTTCTTTGGGTGCTGACATTTTTTCTTGCTATTTTCTGAATCTGAGCTCCACCCACATGATTACGGTAACTATCAGTTACTGGCAAGTGTACTGATACTTAAGCTGACCAGCAGTTGTGAGAGGAAAAGGTGTTGAGCTGCCTCAATTTAACGAACAACGATTTCTGATTATGAATTTTACTCTGTTGCAAGTACTATTCCATTTACATTTATTACTTGAAAGAAGAGATGTGCTAAATATGTGCCAGATGTGGGAAAGAGAGTGATGCTAGGGCAGCATGCAGTGAACAAGGGAGGCTAATATTGTTTATGTCTTATATTATCATGAATGTGCTGTATATATTATAATAGCATTTGCTAATGCTAGTTGGACATGTTGGAAGCTAGTTTTTCTTATGACTGCTGTAAGGGTTTCTAAGCAGCTTCACTCCCTACATTTGCATAACACTGTTCCGAAAAGTGTACCAGCTGGCTCAAGCTGAGGCACCAAGTTCGGGGATTGGTGGTAGCATCACGACATGAGGTGGTCACAAGGTCCAAGTGGCCGAAGCCATGAGCTGTGAAAGGAGGGCCTGCGCAGAGCGAAGATACCAGAGTACTTCACAGGGGCCAGTGTCGACTACAAGCAGCAGGCCAACATCCCATTGGTTGGTTGGCAACATTCGTGTCGGATAACCACTCGGGGCCTAGCTGCCCTCTTCTACCTGGCTGTCATTGGCACCACTCGGTAACCACTGTGACGCACAGTGGAGCCATGGAACTGCTTGCTGATAAAGGGGATTAACATTCTGTAATCCTGATGGTGATTTGTGTCATTGTCTACCTGCCCCCCTAATTATTTTCTAGTTTGTACCCGACCATCAGAATTTTACTCGGTCAGCTCTTTAGTTGTAAATATAGGCCATAGTACTGTACTAAGACACAAGCTGTCATTTAAAAATTTGTCCTGATATTATATTGCCTTTCCTTATTATTTTCTGGTTTGTACCCGACCCTCAGAGTTTTACTCACTCAGCTCTTTGGTCGTAAATATAAACAGTAGTATTGTACTAAGACACTAGTTGTTGTTTGAAAGTTGTCCCACTATTATATTGCCTTTCCTTTCTGGTTTGTACCCAATCATAAATGTTCTAATGAATCAGCTCCTGTTCGCAAATACAGCCAGCACAAATGTACTAAGGCATAGGTTGCCGTTAAACAAAAGAGGGACTTTGTGGTTAGATTTAGATGTTAACCGGTTCAATTCTTTGATTGTAATTGCATTTCTCAGTCATTAGCTATAATCTGAGCAACCTGTTGTACTAAGCTGTGCATTGCTGTTTTTGAAAGACCGAGTCATTTTTTGTGTATTTTAGCTGGATCTTGTGGTTCCGTCAAGTGAGTACTATTGTAATAAGTGTTCACAAGTAATGTTTTAAGATGTTTCTTCAGAGTAGTCTTAATAAGTGACAATCAGTCTAACTTTGAAAATATTAACAGCCAACTGTCACAGGGCTTTAGTCAAAATAAGACTGTCAAAAGGGACGGGTTTGGATCCACTCACACCTTGGTTGCCGAATGAAATTAAGAGGTTGATTGTTTTGAAGTAAGCCTTATCATTGTCATATTGTCTCCTAATCTGCTTAACCTTTAAACACAGGTGCACATCTTAACCCCAAACTTTTCGGCATACAGATTTCATATTGAAAGTTATGTCATCTGTTCTGAGTAATTAAATCACTCTTGTCATCAATGGTGCTTATAAAGTTTTCCTGTGTTGCAGAAGGGCATTTAATAAGTTACACGTTGGAATATGTTACTGAATGGGTAGATCAAGTGCCGTTTAAGTAGGCCCCGTACAGCTTACCCCACACAAAAGTTGTTAAGGGAGAAGATAGAGAAAATGTTAGGACAAGGAGTTATTCGACCATCTAAATCACCATATGCGGCACTGATATTCCTGGTACCCAAATTCAGTGGTGAGTTCCATCTGGTGGTGGACTACCATGAGTTGAATAAGAAGGTTGTATTGAGATCAGTGCCGTTGCTGGTCTTACATTCATGTTTCAGTTGGTTTAAAGGGGCACTTGCATTTACTACCTTAGACTTTAATCAGGCTTATAACTATACAGCTTTAGAGAGAGGTCACAGCCTGTCACCATATCTGCTACTGATTGGAATTTTGTTTGAATTTAACTGGGTTCCTTTTGGGATAGCAACAGATGCTGCAGATTTGTCACATTTAACTGATGCAGTATTTTTTGATGCAAAGTTTAAATTCATTTACCATTATTTAGATGACTAATTAATAAACAATTGTTCCAATTAAGAACAATGATTGCACCTAAAGGAATTGTCTGAACAGTTACAGAAGGCAGGCCTCACAGTAAACCCCCAAAAGGTTTTTTTTGCCTGCACCTGAATGACATTTTTAGGACATATAGTCTCTGTGGAACAAATCTACATTGATCCTGATAGAATATACATTATTAACCAATCCCCAAGACCATGTGATGTTAAACAAATTGCCAATGGAAACTCTTTAGACACAGAAGGTAGAGATGAGAATTTAAAAATTTGGCAAGATAAGATCCAGCAAGTCCACTGAAACACAGTTCCATTTGCCTTTGTTTTCCTCGTTTTAATTTCCTAGAGAAATATTATTCCTATGATTTATGCAACATTCTTTGAAAGTGTGGACAGGATCGATTTAAAGCACATAATTATTTATAACTTGTGGTACTACAGTCTCTAAAAATATGAAAGAGAATATTCTAAAACGGAACATGTTATGTATTAATCACCTTAGAAGTAGAAAGATTTGACATGTATTTCTATTCTTTGGCATCTGCTGTTTCTAAGCTCCAATTAGAAAGCAATTAAGTGGAATGTTGCAAGCTTTTATTGTAGTCCATCCACAGCAAAGCATCATCTTAAGATTAATTTATTCTTCTCTTCTAATTCCAAATATGCAATGTACAGTCTACTAATTATAGCACGTGGACAACAAATAATTGCTTGCCTTTAACAATGTAAAGCAGAGATGGCCAAGATTTCAGCTCACGGGCCATGCCCAGCACCGAGTGCCAAAGCACTCAGCCTCACTTCACACTACCCCAGTACCATGCCAGACTGTCTGAGCATAAAGAGGGGAAAACAGTAAACACATTGCATTTAAATGGCAGTACATCCTTACTCTATATTACTTGGTCTTACATTTCACATTTTTCAACAACACAGATCACAATCAAAACAGGTTTTCAGTATTAATTAATTATTTGTAGCATATTGACAACATAACATAAGTTTTATATGAGACAAACTATCAGCATATGTATAGACGCAAACAATTTCACAAAGTTTTGCTCTCAGGTTGCCACATAATTGACTTATTTAGTTTCATAATTGAAAAAAGGTCTTCCACACAAATTTGTTGACTAGACTATTGTAGCACTTTTGCAACCCCTTATAGATACTTGGAAAATCTACCTAAGAAAAGCAATGCGGATGTACTGGACAGTTTTAAAGTAAAAAGATTTGTAATTAAAACTAGTATTACCCTGCAAGTCAATCAGTTACATCTGCACATGCACAGGGGCACTTTCAACTGAAACACAAATGGTCTCAAAAACAGCTTGAAAACAGATGTAAGCTTGACAGGTCGTCAAAAACTTTATAAGAATATCATTGCACTTCTTGCAATGCCACAATTAATTATTCAATGCTCTATTTTTAATGCCAGTGCGCTTAGGGAACTGGATTGTTTTTGTCAGAATGTGTCCCTTCTACAATGCGATTTTCTTTTTAAGGGCATGCCCATCAAATCAGAAAGACATTAGCCTGGAAAGCCGCACTGTGGGCAATGTGCAGTCAAGTCCACTTAAAATGTGAAGTCTGTAATCCATTTCGTTTGTTCTAATTTTTGTTCCTGCACTCCTTTTTCCATCATAGATTCAACAATAGCGAGATTTAAATCGAAAAATCTGGAGATGTGCCCCTTGACTTAAGCACAATACTTTGCAGTAATAGATGAAGTCTCCACACTCACTCTTCTTTTCCAGTGAAAACTGTTGCAAATGGAAATGGATTAACGCGTGCGACTTCAGAAATTTTACTATTCATACCACCAATATCTCTATGTGCGCCACGCCTTCAAAATTAGCACAAAGTGCTACTTGACATACAGAACAATGAATCCTGTCCATCAATAATTGTAATTTTTTGCTCTTTCACTGTTAACTGAAAGTTTATAAACTCTTTCTGCATGGTACTACAATGTTTTTTTCATAGCAAATAAGCAGTACCCGTCGCTTATGTGACCTGAGAATTCTCAACCCTTTCTTCCATCATTCCCATTCATTTTAAAGGATTGTGACAACAGACCACTAGACTGCCTTTTTTTGTGCAAACAGCCACTGGACCTGTGAACATCCTTCATGCTGTGAGCGAACAGTGAGGGTAAACAGCGTTGATAGATGATTCTGTCGAACTCAGAGAGTTGTGCCGAGCACAAAATGCTGCACCACAATGCTAAATCAAATGTCGCAGTGTTCTAGGTACTTCCAAGGAGGACTGAGCAAAACCAAGTAACAGGCCTGGCCTCAGCCTGCCGCCCATGGCTGACACATGCTGCACGCAAGAAGTTTTGCACACCTTGGCCAGCCCTGATGTAAAGTGTGACCTATTGTAAAACCATGGCAGATGATTGTCCAGTGTAATTGGTTGGCACCAAGGGAAAAATTGGTGTATATATGGATATTTCTGAACATGGATAACTGAAATGACATGAGCATCTGATACTGTATCTGCATTGATTGCAAGTAATTTGGTTTTCAATTCTGCAGAGTTTGACACTATGTTCAACCTGAAATCTGTCATTTTGCGATTGTGGCATTTACGCTACTCAATAACTCGCATTTAATTGTTAAAGGAACCAGAGATTGGTGCTGCTACCATTTCAAAAAATTCTTTTGTACTTTCAGCTATATTTCCCTCACAGTAATGTATGGTTGAAACATGTTACCAGACTTTTCAATACAAGATTTGTAAATCAAGTGAATGTGCTTGATAAATAACATCATTTTACAATGTCAGTTACAAATTATGGAAAGATAAATGATTAATTAAGAAGCTAAGATGCTACACTACAATGTCGATACTTTAGATTTTTTTACTGTATACATCCTTCAAAATCGAATTAGAAACATTACAGAACCAAAAAATCATGCGAAATGAAAAATAGGTGTTTTCTTTTTTCAAAGGAAAGTAAAGCTTTTAAGGAAAAGATAAGTTCATAAAACAATGTGGCACACTCCTACATACCATAAAGAATTTTTTAAACATGAAAATCAATGAAGTTGATTCCCTTCTCTCGTTTCCCTCTTCCTTGCCGGGCGCGCAGTGAGAAACACCTTGGATGGCAGCTTGTGCCGGCTAGCCGTGGGCCAGTCTAGTACATTTCATACCTGCCCATCCCTGTGTGCAGTGTAAACACAGTGTTTTGATCTTTGTAGTAGTTTTACCTGCATTCCTGTTTTCTTATTCTTTTTTGCACTTACTTCAGCATTATTCCTAATTTACTATTTGTTGATAGTCCTGTACTCATCAGATCAGAAATGCTGTTCTAGCAGCCACTGCATGTTAGTAATCCTACGATATCTAATCTTCAAGCTATTCATTTCTCTTTTCAAGCGCTGTAACCCTCCGACAAGATTAATATTCTATGCTCCGAGGCATAGAATGTGAAATTTGTTTTTCCCAGTGACAACATCCTCATGGGTAGTCCCCAACAGACTCTTGTGCCAGTAGTTACTGAAAAGACTGGTGCCCTTCTTCAAAAACCATGTTAGTCTGGCCCCTAGGAAGATACCACTCTGATGTGGTTGCATCTACAGTACTACTACAGTCTTTTTTGTAGACACACACAAGCCACACCCACTACGTCAAGGTCCGCTGTTCACGGGGATTTGACTTCTATTTGGCATAGCCGTTTCCAGAGATGAAGAAACAGTAAGTATTGAGGTGAACAAAGTTTATCCAGTGCCAGCTCACAGGTAATGCACTTTGACTTATGTTCGCTACAACTGGCACACCATGATGTGGGTCTGCCAGATAGGTCTCACAGTAGCACAGGCACTGCCTATGTGTATGTGTGATTGTTCTGTTTAGGAACAGCTGCATGGAAGAAGACTGAATGTTGATGGGACAAAGTCAGACAATTGCATCTGATGCTTGATATAATCAACACTTTTAGTTTTAGTGAGAAGTAACTGGACAAGCAACAATTACCTCACTTTTAGCTGAAGATATTGTTTCAATTACTGTTGTGACATTGTCCATATTGAAAGGAGTATGCACATGATTCTTCTCTGACACTCTTCCTACTAGTTTGCTGTGCTCCTCTTTCTTCTTCCGTGTACAATTTTTTGTGGGTTTTGGTCTTGTCACTGATGTCTGCAACAAATTTTCAGGATGTTATACTCACCAGTAATTTAATAAGTTAAGATAACAACTTACCGAATAGTTGAGGCACTGAGTTGTTGATAGACATGTAAACAAGACTGTGGTCTTTGCTCGATTTTGGACGAATCCTTTTTGAGAACTGTGGAGAAGCGCGTGCACAAACACACACACACACACACACACACACACACACACACACACACACACCTGTATGGGTACATTGTTCCTACTGTTCACTATCTGTGGGACTGGTGCTTGACTGTAACGAGTGGTTGTGTAAGGTGAGTGGGCAAGGAGAGAGAGAAAGAAGGGAGTGGGAGGGAGATTTAGAGAAGGGTGGCTAATGGCTGGGGAGTGGAGACAACAGGTCCACACATTGGTGGTGCAGCACCAGTGAGCTCACTCTGGCTGTGACAGTAGTTCATACAGTGAACAATGCCATGGAAGAATAGTTTGAGAACGGGGAGACAGAAAAGAGAAACAGGGCTACTTCAGAGACAAGGGTATGGGCGCAGGGAGACAGCAGGAGGGTTACGGATCACGAGTGAAGGTGAGCATAGGGCAGGAGCTAGAGGAGATCAGGACCACCACAATTAGAGGATCAAAGGATATGTTGTGAGGACAATTCCCATCTTCGTAGTTCAGAGAAGATGGTGTCGGGGACAAGGATCCATATGGCATGGTTTGTAAAGCAGCTGCTGAAATTGAGCATGATGTGCTTGGCAGTGTGTTCTGCATTAGGTGGACAATTCTACTCTTAGCTACAGTCAGGTAGTGGCCATTCATTCAGATGGACATCTGGTTGCTGGCCATACCCATTTAAAATTCTGTGCAGAATTTACAGCAGAGCTGGTACATTATATAACTGCTTTCATAGGTGGCCCTACCTCTGTCAGGGTAGGATAGATCTGTGAGAGAACTAGAGTAGGATGTGCTGGACTATGAGGAGGTGGGAAAGATTATGAGTAGGACATTCCTTATTTCCAGACATGATGATGAGAAGTCAAAGGATATCATTCAACTGTTCCAGTCTGGTATGATATTGAACAAGGATGGGGGTGTGCCATTGCCACAGGTTCCTGGGGAAGGTTGGAGGATTAGGGGCATGCATGAATATGGCAAAATAAACCTGTCTGCAGATTATATATGGAGGGAGATGTGTAATGCCTATCTGTGAAGGCTTATTAAGACATTCAGCATACTGACTAATGATTATGCAGCACTGCCCATTCACCATCCGTCGGTGGCGAGACAATATAGGGAAAACTTTTTAGTGTAGAAGTAACGGTTGCTATTAAAATGGAGATACTGTTGATTGTTAGTGGGTGTAATATGGATAGAGGTTTTGATGGAGTCATCAGATAAGTGACGGTCAGCTTCCAGGAAGGTGGCATATTCAGCTGAGAAAAGACCAAGTTAAGTGGATAGGAGAAAAGATGTTGACACTGTGGAGGGATGAGGGTAGGATGTCTTGAATTTGGGTCAAGATCATGAAGATATCATTAATGAAACTGAACCAGCCTAGAGGTTTAGGAGTTTGGGTGATTAGGAAATTTTCCTCCAGATGGCCCATAAACAGGTTGGCATAGGAGTGTGCCATGCAGGTGCCCATAGCCATACCACACATTAGTTTGTACATATTTTCCTCAAAGATGATGTTGTTATGTGTAAATATGTAACAGATTTCCTGTCCCTTATCCCTACACACCCTCAATCCTCCCACCTCATGAACCAGCTACAAGGAAGTGCTGCCTGCTTCACCCAATACCATCCGAGACTTGAACAACTGAACCACATCCTTCAAAAGGTCTTTGATTATCTATCATCTGTCCTGAAATGAGGGACATCCTGCCTAAGATCCTCCCAACCCCTTCTAAAGTGGTGTTCTCTCGCCCACCACACCTCCACAATGTCCTAGTCCACACCTGTGGCACTTCCAACCCCAACTCCTTGCCACAGGGATCATATCCCTGTGGCAAGGTGCAAGACCGAACCGATCCACTCACCCATCACATCATATTACAGTCCTGCCACAGGCTTATCCTACCCCATCACAAGCTGGGCCACCTGTGACAGCAATGATGTCATATACCAGCTGTGCTGCAATCATTGCATAGCTTTTTGTGCTGGTATGACTACCAACCAGCTGTCTACCAGGATAAATGGCCACAGCCATACTGTGACCAAGAGCAAAGTGGACCACACTGTGTCACAACATGCAGCTGAACATAACATTCTTGATTTCAATGGCTGCTTCATAATGCAGGCCATCTGCATCCCCCCTCCACCACCAGCTTTTCTGAACTGCACAGATAGGACTTATCCTTAAAACACATCCCAGCCTTAACTTATAGTAACTTACTGTCCTCACAACCTTTACTCAACAGTTTCCGCCCCCCTGTCCTCACAACCTTTACTCAACAGTTTCCGCCCCCTCTGTCCTATCACCTTCTCCCAATTGACTTCCCCTCAACCTCATTGTGCACCGCTCTCCACCTACATGTCTGCTGGTATTTTGCCTTTCTCTGCTCCTCTTTTTTTCCACTCCCCTGCCCCCCTCCTCTCACCTCAGCATCTCCTGATGCTGCATTTGGCAGCCTTGTCCTGCCACCATCTACTCCCTGCACAATCTGCCAGGGCAGTGTTGACTTTTCTCCCACCACCATTACTCCGCTATTCCTCTCCCTTCCCTGCCCCAGTCCAGACTGCTGCAATCGTTTGACATGATACAGTTGCATTCTGGTTGGTGCGGACAGACAGTGCTCATGTTTGCTTGATGTGTGCTTGCTTGTGTGTGTGTGTGTGTGTGTGTGTGTGTGTGTGTGTGTGTGTGTGTGTGTGTGTGTGTTTTCCTTTCTGAACAAGGCTTTGGCTGAAAGCTCAATATGTAATAGATTTTTCATTGTGCCTGTCTGCAACTCGAGGTGTCAAATTTACATTGAGTAGCAATCCATCCTTCTCATGATATTGTTGATGTAATTTGTTAAGATGTATATGGAATGAGGGACGGTATTCAGTATTTGTAAAGCCATGGGCTTGGGAGTTGGTGGTATATAGGGATGTGGCATCAACAAGGATGAAAAGGGACCCAGCTAGTAATGGGGCGGGGATGGTTGAGAGTCAATGGAAGAACTCATTCATGTCTTTGATGATGATGATGATGATGATGATGTATTGTAGGTGAGGGCACTACACATCAAGGTCATTAGTGCCCTTACACGAATGATATAAAGATGAGAATAGTGAGAATCTAAAATTGCATTGACACACAATAATTGGAAAGACAACCCCAATAAGGCGAGCATCAGAAAAGCCCCTGACAGAAGTCAGACGAAACATGGCAGAATAACCAGATAAACTCATGTATGAAATACCAGTATAGATAGGTGGGACAGGCGACTGTGGCTGGATGACTACTCAGAACTAATGGTTGACCGAGACATCCCGTGACACATTAACACCTCACACACAATATTTTGGGAAGAATTTCAGACGTCACACAAAATCTTAAAACATGAACTACGCTCACTTCATCATCAGTTAAAATAGCAGCCAGGTCCTGTGGGAGATCCAGATTCACCCCCAGGTCATCAAATAAAACATACTCAGTTAAAATATATCTTATTGACGGCTGTGTCCCACATCTGTGACACAGTGGTAACTCCTTGCAACATAAGAGAAAACATGTGTTAAAGGGCAGTGTCCCACACTAAACCATGCAAGGGTCGTCAGCTCATTGTGGTCAGGAGGAGGTAAGTCATGATCACACTCTAGGTTTTATGGAACATAGTCACTGAGCTTCACACCAACACATGGTCTTCTTGGGCAAAAATGAGGTAACAGCCTGCAGGGAGACTGAACACCAAGCAGAATCTGCAGGGGAGCAAGCCTCCTTGGGAGCTGCATCAGTGAGTTTGTTTTTCCCAGATCCCTGTGTGCCCTGGAATCCCGCAGAAAATTATTTCTTTGGCCTGCCTTTGCAAGAAAAGAAGAGTGTCTGCACTTCTTGCACCATACGACCTGCTGTGAACATCTGACCAATAGCAAGAAGGGCCCTGTGGGAATCGGAGCATATGAGGAATTTTTTGCCATGACACCATATTATCTGCTCCAGTGCCTTCATGGCAGCAAACAATTCTGAAAACTGCTCTGGGAGCCCTGTCCTAATGACAAGTGGAAGGACTGTATGAAAGTAGGTGGTAAAACATGAACTACGCTCACTTCATCATCAGTTAAAATAGCAGCCAGTTCCTGTGGGAGATCCAGATTCACTGATAGAGATCCAACAAGATATTACGCCTCCAGGTAGTATTGTAGGCCTTTTCCAAAATGAGGAAGACACTGGTAAAGTGTCACTTACAGAAGAATCCTTGTTGAATTATTGCTTCGAGCAGGGTCAGGTTATCAAGTGCAGAGAGACACCTGAGCCTGCACTGGGAGTAGTGGCCTGGTTTCAAGAACACACTCCAAGCACCTATTTCCACACCTCTCCTGTGTCTTTCAGAACCAGCTCGTGAGTCTAATGCTATAACAACTACCAGGGTTAGTCTGATCCCCCCTCAATTTTAAAATCAGGATTAAAATAGATTCTTTCCATGAGTTTGAAAAGTCTTCTATCATCCGAATTTCATTAAAGAGCAGAAGCAGAATCCAACTCCTACAGGGAGAAAGGCTGGTTGTATTCCTCAACATTGTTGGAATAGAAATCAAAACTAATACTCTCCTGTGTCTCCTGATAATTACTTATAAAACTGAGGCACTGCCTGAGTAGTGTCTCTCGGTGATGTTAGGAGGCATCACTCTATCTTACAGCTGCTACTGGTGGTCAGAAGTTGCACCTTGAGATTCTCCTAATGGCTTCCTATACTTTAACTGCAGATGTGGATCTATTGACGGAGTTCAGGAACTCTTGCTAAGACCGATGTTTACTCTCCTGAATTATTCTCCTCACCTTAGCCTGCACCATTTGGAGGTTGCAATATTCATTTATGTAGGGCACCAATTTGAATCTTCTTATAGCTGTCCTCCTGTGCCTGATTGCAAAAAGACACTCACCACTTCACAAGATGACAGGCTGTCTCCTACATATTACCATGGACTTCAGGATGGATGCATGAGTAGCATGATGGATCACAGTTATAATGTGATCCACCCAGTCCTGGACACCGTCACAATGCTCAAAAACACCTGACCGCCTGTAAAGCATCCAGTTACCCTTTCTGAACAGCCATCTAAGTGGTTTCCTTTCGAGATCTGCTCGATCATGCAGATGGATCCAGACAGAGTAGTGTTCGTATGTCCATCCTTGTGTTAAACGGTTACAAAGACTTCTGCCGTTCAATATGAAATGAAACTTAAAACACCTGCACCCATTTCTTTTGAAATTAATTTAATTATGCAACCAGTCTTGGTGTTCGATTAAACCATCGTCAGGGCCCTGTGTAAAAAAAACAACAATACCTACATACTTAGATTAACAAACATACTAGTAAACGGACAGTATAACATTTGAGAATCAATAATGTCCAAGGGAATTTACACTACATATTTGCCAACCGGCAAACTGAACTGGATGCTACATCAGTGTTAGTGAACCATTCAAACGTAAAACGACAGCAGTTATGAAATTTTATGAATATTAACTGTGAGAAACATATAAAAGTATAAGGTCATACAACAGTAAAAACTAATCTAGTTATTGGAGGTCAGGAACATACACTGATCTGAGATACCTCTAGGTTTCTCATACTTAGGAAAAACTAAAATGTAAAACTAATGTAACACACCATAACAAATTACAGCTATGCACACAGTTTTAAAATATAACATGAGAGATAGACACAAGCAAAATACCGTCATTAAGAGGATAGTCTATGGGTAAATAGGTGTGTAGTTAGGTGACACAATAGACTTCAGATTCCTGAAGTACACCTACAAAATTGTACGGAAATTTCTGTAGAGTATTATAGATACATGAAAAGATGTTTTCAGTGAAATCAGAAAGCAAGTAATCCAAAAAAATGTGCACTTATATGACAAGTAGTCCTTGCAAGAGACAAGTCAGAGGATAGAGTCAACTATCATCAGTGATTCCTATAAAGGACAAGTGGTCAAAACAAAAATGAATAAAAAAATGTTGAGGTAGAAAACATCAAGACTGTAATGAGGGAAAACAGTTATGTTGTATGCAAACAAAAATGTGTCACGGAACCAAATACAAACAAACACTTACAGTGCAACATACTGAGAAATATATAAATAATATGCCAAAAGATAATTCCATGTACGATGCACAAGATGACAACACGAATCTATACATCTATTATGTAATAATATAAAACTGTTACAACTGAACATATATGGGAAAATACTATAAACAAACACCTATTTTGTATTATACCACAAATTTACATTAATATATAACTACATGTCACACAATAAATACAAGGAAGTGTCTATTGACACATAGTCAACATGGGTTTAGAAAACATCGTTCCTGTGAAACACAACTAGCTCTTTATTCACATGAAGTGTTGAGTGCTACTGACAAGGGATTTCAGATCGATTCCATATTTCTGGATTTCCGGAAGGTTTTTGACACTGTACCACACAAGTGGCTCATAGTGAAATTGCACGCTTATGGAATATCGTCTCAGTTATGTGACTGGATTTGTGATTTCCTGTCAGAGAGGTCACAGTTCGTAGTAATTGACGGAAAGTCATCGAGTAAAACAGAAGTGATTTCTGGTGTTCCCCAAGGTAGTGTTATAGGCCCTTTGCTGTTCCTTATCTATATTAATGATTCTGGAGACAATCTGAGCAGATTTCTTCGGTTGTTTGCAGATGACGCTGTCGTTTATCGACTAATAAAGTCATCAGAAGACCAAAACAAACTGCAAAACGATTTAGAAAAGATATCTGAATGGTGCAAAAAGTGGCAGTTGACCCTAAATAACAAAAAGTGTGAGGTCATCCACATGTGTGCTAAAAGGAACTCGTTAAACTTCGGTTACACAATAAATCAGCCTAATCTAAAAGCTGTAAAGTCAACTAAATACCTAGGTATTACAATTACGAACAACTTAAATTGGAAGTGCCTACAATACGCTTGTCTGTCCTCTCTTAGAATACTGCTGTGCGGTGTGGGATCCTTACCAGATAGGACTGACGGAGTACATTGAAAAAGTTCAAAGAAAGGAAGCATGTTTTGTATTATCGCGAAATATGGGAGAGTTTCGCAGAAATGATACAGGATTTGGGCTGGACATCATTAAAAGAAAGGCGTTTTTCATTGCGATGGAATCTTCTCATGAAATTCTAATCACCAACTTTCTCCTCTGAATGCGAAAATATTTTGTTGACACCGACCTACATATGGAGGAACGATGACCAAGATAAAATAAGGGAAATCAGAGCTCATGCAGAAAGATGTAAGTGTTCATTCTTTCCGCGCCCTATACGAGATTGGAATAATAGGTGGTTCAATGAACCCTCTGCCAGGCACTTAAATGTGATTTGCAGAGTATCCATGTAGATGTAGATGTAGAATGCAGGAAACATCAAGATAGTAATGAAGGCAAACAACGTGTCTTATGTGTCCAACAAATGCGTTGAAGAACCAGACAAATAACTGCCATTTATATCAAGAAATATATATGTAATACATCAAATGGGTAATTTCCTGACAACGTGGGCAAAATTTAAGGGTGAATCTATCCTTGTATCATATGATAAAATTACAATAGGACACCATCAGGGAATATACTAAAGACAAATATCTATCTTGTACAATATCAGAAATATATGGAATATATGTAAGGAACCAGAAACT
This sequence comes from Schistocerca serialis cubense, assembly GCF_023864345.2. Lineage (NCBI taxonomy): Eukaryota > Metazoa > Arthropoda > Insecta > Orthoptera > Acrididae > Schistocerca > Schistocerca serialis. Next base: position 1,197,502,157 of record NC_064638.1, on the reverse strand, counting down.
AATATAGCTAATGTCATCAAGTGATGGGGTAGTCTTGTAAAAACAAATACCTATGTCATAAATCAGACCTATGTGACCAGGTAAAGATTCAGACACTACTATAACATAACTCCAACAATGTGGTGTAGCAAACATTAATATAACACATCAATGAATCGAATTAAGAACAGGTGATAGGTCTAAGAATATTAATCTGTATGTCAACACAATAAATTTAAAAACCAGGAGGTACTACAAGCAAACATCTGTGTCATACGATATCTAAAATATTACACAAAAGTAAAACACAGGAGTGTAGAGCAGCATAAAAAGATCACATTAACAGCCAAGTACAAAATATTTTGCATAAAAAGAATATTCATGTATGTAATGAGAAACAAATAAAATATTACCATGTGGAGTTACACATCAATATGTAGTCAGCAAAATGTTACCAACATCTAAAGCAATCAGAATCAACTTGTGTGTGAACATCCAGGGATGTTGGTATATTACAACAAACTTGTTTGTCTATATCTGTTTCTTCAACACATTCGTTGGATACATACAACATGTTGTTTGCCTTCATTACTGACTTTATGTTTATTACCTTAACTGTTTTGCATTTACTGTGTGACATGTAAATATATATTTACATAAATTTTTGGTGTTATATAAAATAGGTGTTTGTCTATAGCATATTGCCTGTATATGTTCTACTGTCAAGGTTTTATATTATTAATGATATATGGATACTTTCACTCTTTCATTTTGTACACCTTATCTGGATATTATCTTTTGATGTGTTACTTATATATTTTGTGGTATGTTGTGACATAGGAGTTTGTTTATGTCTGGTTCTTTGACACATTTTTGGATACATATGACATTTCAGTTGTGTGGTTTTGATTTACCTCTGTTCTTGTGCCTGGGTGATGAGGTGAAGGAGATTGGAGGGGCTTCCTCAGTCTGGTGACAAGGTGTCAAAATCTATTATGTCCTCCTTGTAAGTAAGATATGCCAGAGTTGTATCTGATGGTGCCCGGGACATCTTTTGACCCAAATGTCGTGATTCTTTCCCTGCTCTCTTTCCTTTCAAGGATGATGGGGAAAGGGGGTACTGAAATGCACTCTGGGGTCCTTTCTTGATGCTCACTGTGAAAATGTTGCTGGTCTCAGGTCTTTACTCACTTTGCTTTGATAAGTACAGGTGCTTGTGGTGGATAATGGTGTACTGGACATTGGATGTGTCATAGGTATCCACCTTGGGAACAGGTTTCCGGACCACGAAAGCATACAAAGTGGCAGATACAGGTGGTTTTGTCACCTTATATTCTTTTTTGGCTTCTGCATAGATCCACTTGTTCACTTTCATTTCATAGAATTTGTGTTCCTCAGCAAAAACAGGGCAGTCTTGTCTCCAGATTGGATGGCTCCTAGAACTGTTAATGCATATAGCTGGAGACATGCAATAAGTCCCAGATTTATGGGTTGCCTTTCCACACTTCCCATAGGTCACTTCACGTCCAGAACCCAAGACCGTATGGCCTGTTGGCTGACATTTGTAGCACTGGATAGGGTTAGGCACTTAAGGCCTCTGCCATAATGTGTTCAGGCAGCATTGGAGAACTGAAGGTCATAACAAATTTCTCCAATATCCCTTTGTGTTCTTTGGTCCACGTTAACTACCACATGTTATGCCCATTCTTGTTTGAGTTCTGAGAGGTCTATCTCAAAATAACATGGCATATGAACACACCCTTGCTTGAGTTGGAGTTATGTAATTTTTTTTACTTCCTAAGAAGTTTCAACCAACAAGGAACAATTTCATAAATGCTTACTACACTTTAAGCTATCAGAAAACACTAATAATCCTTTATGAATATATAACGGAGATACTTTTCAAATGCCCTCTCCTTCCTCTTCATCACTACAAACACATTCTAAATTATGACTCCTTGAGCCCCATTACTAAATACAATTTGATTATCAGCCTGCCTCAATTGTCTGGATTAGTGGGCTGGAGTACTCCCAGATTTATTTTATTTTTATTTACACATAAAGTTCCATAGGACCAAATTGAGGAGCAAACCTCCAAGGTCATGGAATGTGTCAGTACATGAAATTACAACATAAAAGTAATAACAGATAAAAATAAATGTTCATGAACCTGAAAAAATGTCAGTCCATAAGTTTAAGTACAAGCTATCAGTACAATAAGAATCAGCTTAATTTTTCAAGAAACTCCTCGACAGAATAGAAGGAGTGACTCATGAGGATACACCCATCAACTGGGAATTGAAAAATTTAATTTCAAGTGTTCCATCTTTTTCCCATGTGCAGCTAGGGCAGTAAGGGTCCACTCAGACAGAGTGCTGCTTCCCTGAGTAGCCTTACACAACTGAGATGGGGTGGGTCCCAAGAGTTTGCCTGCTAGTGACTGTTCCACTTCAAGAACCAGGTATCTTATCAGTGCACAGCACAGTTTGAGATTGAGGGGTTATTTATAGAGGATTTACCATCCTTGCAATATGGGCAGTTAAGCCAAGATTCCTATTGTCTCTGACACACAACGTCCCACCACCGCGCAACGCCCAGAGCTTATGGTAACAGAAGATTTGCAGTGCTCACTAGATCCCAGCTCAGGAATTTCAGGGTCATCAAGCCTGTACCCAGCAGACAAATTCTGAGCCCCTGAGGACCGTACACAGTACAAAATGCTGTAATATGTGTTCATGCCCTTACGCATTTAGACTTTACTTAAGTGCAATAATGCCACCACACCAATCATGAAAAACAACCCCATACCATAACACTGCCTCCTCCATATTTCACTGTTGACAGTGCACATGATAGCAGGTAATGTTCCCCACGCATCTGCCAAACACAAACTCCTCCACTAGATTGCCACAGAATACAGCGTTATCCGTCAGTCCATATCACTCTTTTCGAGACATATGCTGTCCAGAGGTATTGTTCTTTATGCCACCTAATGCATCATTTAGCATTTACTGCAGAAATGAATGTTGGGTGTGTCTCTCTTTGACCGATGAAGGCTGCAGCCAAAAGCTGAATGTAGCATTTACTGCAGAAATGATGTGACTTATAAGGAGCAGCTCAACATTGTAGTCCAATCTTTTTAACTCCCTACGCGCTGTTATTGTGCTAGCTGTACTGTTAGTAGTGTTTCGGAAGTCATTAGTAATTCCTTCAACTGATTTCATACCATTTTTTGCAACCAACCTCTGTTATGTGTGTAGATCCCTGTCTGACAGTACATTAGGTCTGTCTGGAATTGATTTGACAGTGGTTTTTCCTTTGTATTCCCACCTCACAATCACATAACCAACAGTTGAACTGGGCAGCTTTAGAAGGGTTGAAATGTCCCTTGTAACATCCCCCTCAGCTTTAAAATACATAGACCACTTTCAGAAGATGCCACAGCAACAATTTGTAGCATTTATGACATCGGTTTTCAGGAGCCATTGTTGATTAAGAACAGAAGCACTGCAATACAATTACATTTGTGATTTTTAACCCTTCTTTCACACAGTTTCATATTTATGTGCCACTAAAGAACTGTTTAAGATCAAATCAACTTTCCTATGAACATTGTGCTAGGTGCCCTACAAAGAGAAATTCAAACATTAAACTGAGAGTGGGTGAGACTGAGAAGACGGTTGGCAAAAGGGCCTGAATAGTGACATTGGTGTGCAGCAGTAGTTGCCATGCATATTGGCAACGATGAGGTCGACACCAGTATCGAACTGAGAAACATCTTTGAACTAAGCAAAACATTATCTTTGTGTAGATCTGCCATCCAGTTCTTTGTAAGCCTTACTTGTGTAAAGAGGTGAATAAATGAACTCCTGATTATAAAGTGTTGTTTGGTGTATCTCACCCGAGCATCCACCTCACTGCTGACCCCGAGTTGTAACGTCTTCCATTTTCGCCGTTTTACCGTGTCCGTGGTCCCCGCATCGGTTATTTTCGCGTGTATTACATCAACACAACATTTGAATAATGGCTTCGAAACCACGCCTAACGCCGGATTTTGTGATCGACATGCATCATGTTGCGGGCGATATACACCCGCCAGGACCGCAACACGATGCCTCTCACTCGTCGATTACGCTGATTTCGCCGGATGTTTTCATGCCTGCAACAATACGTGAGATTAGGAGTGTGCATGACTCTGGCTATCAGACGCCTTTGTTCCCGCCACATGTGCCCTCCCTCATCGACGGTGGAGTTACCTCTTACGGATCTCCGTGCAGTGTGGGATCAATGCCAATTTCTGCAAATGCTTCATTGGTTAACCTACCACCGCCAGGACAACGGTTTGCCACACCGCAATCCGTGCAGTACCACGCGGATTCCTGCCATGTGGCCCAAATTGCTTTTGTTCACAGGTCAATCTCCTCAGCATCTGACCACGCCCACACCTGCCTCGGTTCAGCATCAGCACATTCCTTCCTGCTTCAATACCTCGGCTTGCAACAGGACCAATGGCTTGTTATCTGTGCCTGACCTCCATCTCCGTCCTACTGCTACGCCTCAGTGTTTTGTGCCACGACATTCACCTTATCCGCACACCGCTTTGAGTGAAGTGACTATGAACAGTGAACATTCACACATTCTGCCCAATGTTCGACATCATTTTCCTCACTGTGCTTCTCGACAGCCCGCACCTCCGCAACCTCCCTGCAACACAGGTGGCTCCACCTCTGATCGCACGTCAAGCTTTCTGTGGACTGGCAGCATTTTGAAACTGACCTTTTTCTCACCTGTCACCCCCACGCCGGCTCCAGTCGAGCTTCTGCTCCCGTTCTCAGCACATCTCGGTGCCTCACACGCGTCAGCCTTCCGCGTCGTGACGGAATGCGCTCTACCACAACACGTCACCTTCACGCTGCCACCCAACCAGCCGTCGTCGCCACATACCCTGGAGACACACTCTCCTGGAATACTGCAGCATGCCCCAACAAATTCAACTCACACTGTTCTTCCGAACGTTCTACAATGCTTACCGATGCTGCCGCCGTTCAATCCCAACAGGACAACAACCTGGTTCAAAATTGTGGACGAAGTGTTCAACCATTTCAAACTCGATGAATCAACCAGATTTCTGTGCCTTATCACCCACCTGCACGACCAGGACGACTTGATTGCTGACCTGGTCGACGCCCCGGACTCAGCTACCCGGTACACTCTAACCAAAAAGACAGTTCTATGTTGGCTTGCGCACTCAACTGAGACAGCAATACGGCAAGTGCTCCACATCGAGCAACTAGGCAACAACAAACCTTCACAACTTTGGAGATGGCTACGGGCCCTGGTCAGCGACGATCTACTGTCTGACACAGCTCTCCTCGCCATCTGGACAGATAAACTACCTCCTCACATCCGCTTTACTTCTTACATAATCAATATAAATAAAAGTGCTCTCCAGTGGTATGTTACAAGTATGAAGATTACACTACATATCTTACACCATGTTTGAAGTCACTGAGCTCTCCTTACTGACCCATTCTGCTGTTACTGTTTCTCTACTGACAACACTATACTTCACATGTCCTTTTCTACTGGCAGAACCTCTTGTGGCATCCAGTGGTCAATTCTGCATTACACAGTGTTGTCTGGATACTTTTGATCAGATAGGGTATGTAGTGATAAATTGTGTACAATCAAATTAGCATTTTTTACTCTGTTCTCATAAAAACTATAGGCTGATATATGGTGCAATACAACATAGATGTTTCAAAGTGAAAGTAACACTATAAATGTATGTAGCATTTGCTGGTCTGTAAATTATATACAATGAGTTCACAACTAGAAAATTGATTTGGTATTCCCAATACTTTCAAATTACGTCTAATTAGTACAGAAGGGAAAAACATTATAAATGGAAACTCACAAATAATTAAACTGATTTTGGACAAAGACCTGTGTCACAATGTATTCTTCTTTAATTACAGATATTTATTTCATGATTTCTATTACAATAGCTTCCTGTCTTCTAACAGATGTACTGTTGTCATTACGATTTACAAAGCTACCAGATCATATTGTTCATCTACACTGCACAAGCTCATGCATCACACTGCTCTTTATTACTTCACAATACAGTCACTTATAGTTGTTTTTAACTTACCTCATTAAATCGAGATAAATGGCTGTTCTTGTGACTGCTCTGATTACTTTCCAATGAAGTTTTGCTTTCCCTTCCTGAAGCTTCTGATTTCTTTGTACTTGAAACAGATCTCATTACTGTGGACTTTCTTTTCATGGCTGAGTTTTCATTGTACATAGAGAATCTGCTCACCAAAGGAAATTTTCCACAGTTCCTAAATGTTTTTTTATCATATATTCTGTTATCAGTTTCATTCTGCATGCTTAAACTTTCACTTGAGTCAGGTATAAGCATCAATAAATCTCTGCAATATTTTGCAATCTCCTGAATGCAACATAAAATTATGGCCTCATTTAATGTGGTAATACTTATTCATGTAACAAAAAAATTAACTTATAAGGTGACTGTTTTACACTTACATCACCAGAGTCTTCACTTCCACAAGATATCACGCCTGATTTTGAGGAAATTTCAGTAAGTTCAATAATTAATTTCAAAAATTCCCTTAGTTTCTTTGGTATGCACATTAATACTGAAGTTGGGATGTGGTTCAAAACTGCCTGCAAAGTGAAACAATATTTAGTTTGGGAAAAAAAAAAAAAAAAAAAAAAAAAAAAAAAAAAAAAAAAAAAAAAAAAAAGTAAAATAATGAAATAAAAGTAACTAACTTAGAAATTTAATATTAAAAGAATATCAACAATGCAAGAAAAGCCAGATTGCTACTTACCATAAAGAAGATACATCAAGTTGCAGACAGGCACAATTAAGAGAGATTTATGTATAGCTTTTGTCCACAGCCTTCATCATTAAAAGAGAGAACACACAACATTCACAGACACAAGCAAGCACACCTAACGCACACATGACAGCAAACACTAGCCCGAATGCTGGAGTTGGCAGTCATGTGTGCATGAGGTGTGCTTGACTGTGTGTATGAACGTTGTGTGTGTGTCTTTTTGACCGATGAAGGCTGCAGCCAAAAGCTGTATGTAACTCTCCTTTAATTGTGCCTGTATGAAACTTAACATGTCTTCTTTACGGCACATAGCAATCTGTCTTTTTCTACATTGTTGATATTCCTGTCTGAAGTAAAAGAGAGAACACACAACATTCACAGACACAAGCAAGCACACCTAACGCACACACGACTGCCAACACCAGCCAAGAATACTTTTCTCATGTGTTACAGTAACTTAACAGCCTGTTCCACTGAATCCTGAGACATTTAAATCTATATCTATACTTTGAAAACCATCGTGAAGGGCATGGCGGAAGGTCCTTCCCATGGTTACACATTGAAATAGAATATGACACAAGCAAATGTATCAGATATAAAAGTTTCTTCTGTTTCCATTCACATATGGAGTGTGGAAACATAGATTGCTGAAATTTCTCTATGTGCAGTCTAATTAGGGTATGTCTTCACAGTTCTTACAGGTGTGGTATGTATGGCGTAGTAGTTTATTCCTCACTTAATACTGCTTCTGCAAACCCTTGCAAGTAGGCTTTAATGGGACAAATAGTGTCTATTTTCAAGCATCTGCAAGTTCAAATTTTTCAGCATCTCAGTGGCTCTCTTCCATGGGTTGAACAAACTGATTACATTCACACTGCCCTTCTTTGTATATATGTTGAACATCTCCTAAAGTTATATTTGGTATGGGTCCCAAGCATGTGAGCAGTATCCCAGGATGGACAGCACAGGTGTTTTGTAGGTAGGGTTCTATCTAGACTGATTGTATTTTCCCAGTATCCTACCAATAAGACAAATTCTACCACCTGCCTTCCTTACGAGGTGGAGGAAGTGAAGGTAGAGATTAATGTCTAATGTCCCATCGACAACAAGATTATCAGAGAAGGAGCACAAACTCAGCTTACGGAATGATGAGGAAGGAAATCGGCCATACCATTTTGAAGGAACCATCCCAGCATTTGCCTGAAGTGATTTAGGGAAATCGTGGATAACATAAATCAGGGTGGCGGGTTGCAGGTTTGAGCTGTCGCCCTATCAAATGTGAGTCCAGTGTCCTTATATGACTGAGTATGTGTAGTCATTCCATTTCATATTCCTATAAATTGTTAACCCACGGGTTTCTATTAGTTGACCAATTCCAGGTATGACAATACCAACATTGTGGTCAAGAGGTACTACACTTTGCAATTTGATGTTGCTGTAGTCTTGAGTCCAGAGACTGGTTTGATGCAGCTCTCCATGCTACTCTATCCTGTGCAAGCTTTTCCATCTCCCAGTAACTACTGCAACCTACATCCTTCTGAATCTGCTTAGTGTATTCATGTCTTGGTCTCCCTCTACAATTTTTACCCTCCACGTTGCCCTCCAATACTAAATTGGTGATCCCTTGATGCCTCAGAATATGTCCTACCAACCGATCCCTTCTTTCAGTCAATTTGTGCCACAAATTTCTCTTCTCCCCAATTATATTCAATACCTCCTCATTAGTTATGTGGTCTACCCATCAAATATTCAGCATTCAACTGTACCACCACATTTCAAAAGCTTCTATTCCCTTCTTGTGTAAACTATTTATCGTCCATGTTTCACTTCCATACATGGCTACACTCCATACAAATACTTTCAGAAACGACTTCCTGACACTTAAATCTATGCTCAATGTTAACAAATTTCTCTTCTTCAGAAACGCTTTCCTTGTCATTGCCAGTCTACATTTTATATCCTCTCTACTTCGACCATCAACAGTTATTTTGCTCCCCAAATAGCAAAACTCCTTTACTGCTTTAAGCGTCTCGTTTCCTAATCTAATTCCCTCAGCATCACCTGATTTAATTTGACTACATTCCATTATCCTCATTATGCTTTTGTTGATGTTCATCTTATATCCTCCTTTCAAGACACTGTCCATTCCATTCAACTGCCCTTCCAAGTCCTTTGCTGTCTCTGACAGAATTACAATGTCATCGGCGAACCTCAAAGTTTTTATTTCTTCTCCATGGATTTTAATACCTACTCTGAATTTTTCTTTTGTTTCCTTCACTGCTTGATCAATATACAGATTGAATAACATCAGGGAGAGACTACAACCCTGTCTCTCTCCCATCCCAACCATTGCTTCCCATTCATGTCCCTCGACTCTTATAACTGCCATCTGGTTTCTGTACAAATTGTAAATAGCCTTTCGCTCCCTGTATTTTACCCCTGCCACCTTCAGAATTTGAAAGAGAGTATTTCAGTCAACATTGTCAAAAGCTTTCTCTAAGTCTACAAATGCTAGAAACGTAGGTTTGCCTTTCCTTAATCTATTTTTTAAGATAAGTCGTAGGGTCAGTACTGCCTCACGTGTTCCAACATTTCTGCGGAATCCAAACTGATCTTCCCCGAGGTCGGCTTCTACCAGTTTTTCCATTCGTCTGTAAAGAATTCGTGTTAGTATTTTGCAGCCGTGGCTTATTAAACTGATAGTTCGGTAATTTTCACATCTGTCAACACCTGCTTTCTTTGGGATTGGAATTATTATATTCTTCTTGAAGTCTGAGGGTATTTCGCCTATCTCATACATCTTGCTCACCACATGGTACAGTTTTGTCAGGACTGGCTCTCCCAAGGCTTTCAGTAGTTCTAATGGAATGTTGTCAACTCTCGGGGCCTTGTTTCAACTTAGGTCTTCCAGTGCTCTGTCAAACTCTTCATGCAGTATCATATCTCCCATTTCATCTTCATCTACATCCTCTTCCATTTCCATAATATTGTCCTCAAGAACATCACCCTTGTATAGACCCTCTATGTACTCCTTCCACCTTTCTGCTTTCCCTCCTTTGCTTAGAACTGGCTTTCCATCAGAGCTCTTGATATTCATGCAAGTGGTTCTCTTTTCTCCAAAGGTCTCTCTAATTTTCCTGTGGGCAATATCTATCTTACCCCTAGTGTGATATGCCTCTACATCCTTACATTTGTCCTTTAGCCATCCCTGCTTAGCCATTTGCACTTCCTGTCGATATCATTTTTGAGACGTTTGTATTTCTTTTTGCCTGCTTCATTTACTGCATTTTTGTATTTTCTCCTTTCATCAATTAAATTCAATATCTCCTCTGTTACCCAAGGATTTCTATTAACCCTCATCTTTTTACCTACTTGATACTCTGCTGCCCTCACTACTTCATCTCTCAAAGCTACCCATCCATTCTTCTACTGTATTTCTTTCCCCCCTTCTTGTCAATCGTTCCCTAATGCTCTCCCTGAAACTCTCTACAACCTCTGGTTCTGTCAGTTTATCCAGGTCCCATCTCCTTAAATTCCCATCTTTTTGCAGTTTCTTCAGTTTTAATCTACAGTTCATAACCAATAGATTGTGGTCAGAGTCCACATCTGCCCCTGGGAATGTCTTACAATTTAAAACCTGGATCCTAAATCTCTGTGTTACCATTATATAATCAGTCTGGTACCTTCCAGTATCTCTAGGCTTCTTCCATGTATACAACCTTCTTTCATGATTCCTGAACCAAGTGTTAGCTATGATTAAGTTGTGCTCTGTGCAAAATTCTACCATGCTTCTTACTCTTTCAATCCTTACCCCCATTCCATATTCACCTACTACGTTTCCTTCTCTTCCTTTGCCTACCACCGAATTCCAGTCACTCATGACTATTAAATTTTCATCTCTGTTCACTATCTGAATAATTTCTTTTATCTCATCACACATTTCATCAATCTCTTTGTCATCTGTGGAGCTAGTTGGCACATAAACTTGTACTACTGTGGTAGGTGTGGGATTCGTATCTATCTTGGCCACAATAATGTGTTCACTATGCTGTTTGTAGTAGCTTACCGGCATTCCAATTTCTTTATTCATTATTAAACCTACTCCTGCATTACCCCTATTTGATTTTGTATTTATAACTCTGTATTCACCTAACTAGAAGTCTTGTTCCTCCTGCCACCGAACTTCACTAATTCACACTCTATCTAACTTTAACCTCCTATTTCCCTTTTTTAATTTTCTAACCTACCTGCCCGATTAAGGGATCTGACATTCCATGCTCTAATCCCTAGAACACGAGTTTTCTTTCTCCTGATAACAACGTCCTCCTGAGCAGTCCCCGCCCAGAGATCCCAATGGGGGACTATTTTACCTCCGGAATATTTTACCCAAGAGGATACCATTATCATTTAACCATACAGTAGAGCTGCATGCTTTCAGCTGTTCATAGTACATGCACAGAAAGGCCGTTTTGGTTAGTGTTTTAAGGCCAGATCAGTCAATCATCCAGACCGTTGCCCCTGACTGAAAGGGCTGCTGCTCCTCTTCAGAAACCACATGTTTGTCTGGCCTCTCAACAGATACCCCTCCGTTGTGGTTGCACCTATGGTACGGTTATCTGTATCGCTGAGGCATGCAAGCCTCCCCACCAACAGCAAGGTCCATGGTTCATTGCAATTTATGAAGACTAAAATTTTACATTTCTGTACATTTAAAGCAAGTTGCCAATCTTTGCACTACATCGAAGTCGTATTAAGATCTGACCAAATATTTCTGCAGCTTTTTTCAGAAAAAAAACTTCATTATGAATGAGCCTCATCTGCAAAAAGCCTGAAGTTACTATTAATACTGCCTGCCCAGACTTTATCACACAACATGAACAGCATGTTCCCAAAACAAATCTGAAATTACTTCTACATTTGTCAATGGCTCTTGATAGAAAGTAGCAGATAACATCCTCCTTACAAAGAAATCCCCAATCCAGTCACACTTTAGTTTGATACTTGCGAGCTAACATCCCAAAGATGTTTGGGCTCAGAGACGGTTCCCTTTCATCGTAATGTCTTGGCTCAAACTCGCCTAAGGGTTGAACCGCATGTGTCGCATTACACGCCCTAAATTAGACACTTGTGACCTTTGGTTAAATTGTCTGGCTGATGTCAAGTCTGCAAAGTTGTATAAACATACAAGGTTAATATAACATATAACATCAGTAATAATAATATCGGGAGCTAAATTAAAGACCCATAAATCATGTAGGCCACACAGTTGCAATTTGGTTAGAATAATGTCTATTCAGAAAGCAAACTAATAGCAAAAGTGGTCGTATTCAGAGTTACTGTTACACTCAAGCACATATCCATTTGACACAGTTCGACCATTCACAATCTCATCACGAAACACAAGTCTAATACTCCACCTCAATATTTACAGGAAAAATTAAGAGTTCACGCAAGGTGCGCGGCTGCTCACCACTCAGAGACTAAGTCCCGCGTTACCACACAATGCAAAATTTTCTAAGTCGTTTCACGTCCTAGCTGCCTAAAGACCAACTGTCCACTTTGGTGTCTCCAGCCAAATTGTCCCTCTGCCCGTCCCCAGCCACGTTTCCCGCGCACAGAATATCGCTCAACTGACTAGGGCAGTTTCCTTTCCTGAAACCGTCCATCTGATTGGCTACAGCTTATTCTACGTTATTTTACACTTTAAATTATTTAAATATTCAAAGCTTGACCACTTTCACATTCTAAATGAAGTAACAATAATATCCATTGCAATATCCAAGTAACAATAATATCCATTGTTAAATTCTTTTACATAAAACTAATACAATTTCCTTCTTAACTTTGAGTGTCATGGCCAGTAGCCTTGCAACAATGTGCTTTCTGATAGATAAATAAATAAAGAACAAAAGTAACTATTATGCACTAAACTTTATAACAAATTGCTACAGCTTATTCTAAATTATTTTACATTTTAACCTAATGGTTCAATAAGGTGTCATGCTGTCATTGTTCAATGTGTTTTGTGTGAAGGACATGATGATCTGATGATTAACTGAAAATACTGATAATTTACTATATCTTTTAAATAAATGAAGTTACACAGTTGATATTTACAACATTTGTCATTTTAATTATGTACTTCTATACAAAATGTAAATCATTAAGATCGACTAAAGCATTCAGATTTTAGCATTCAGGTCTTTGTTACAAAACTTGTGAATTTCATTTTTACAGTAAATCCTAAACTATTATAGATATGATCAATATTCAAGTTTTATTGGGAACACCACGAAAATTTATGAAAGATGGTAGATTGAAATTACTGTGACTTCATTCCCTGCATTACTACTGAATTAAATAGTTCCCATAAATGTTTCCCTTTATGGCCGATCTTAGGTCCACCATATTTAGCACTGCTACATCTCCCTGGCTGCAAATGCCTTCTACTGCGTTTCCCTATGACGTACTTTCTCATCTGTCTCACTCGCTCACTACAGTGTTTAGGCCTCAATAGGCAATAGACACCTGTGAGTTTCCCCATCACATGGTGAATCTGCACCCTTTGTGGCACACGATCCTCGACGAGAGGGTTCGTTTCACAATTCCTGAAGGCTGACTCTTTCGGCCATATACTTAAAGGAGAGCAAAATGCTCATTAACTCACATACTCAATACAATAGTACTTCCATTAATAAGTTTTGGTATGACACTGAATCAAATGCTTCTTGAAGTCAAGAAAAACTGCCTCTATCTGATTGCCTTGATCCATGACTTTTAGGATTTGAAAAAAAAACTGTAAGCTGAGCTTCACAAAACCAATGTTTCTGAAATACATGCTTATTGGCATGTAAGATGTCATTCAAGATACCCCACTATGTTTGAGTTCAGACTATGTTCTTATATTCTGTAACAAGTGAATGTTAGTGACATTGAATGGTGGTTTTGTGGCCCGTTTCTGCTGTCCTTCTTGTACACAAATGCAGCCTGTGTTTTCTTTCAACTGTGGATACAATCTACAATTTTATTTATGGCTATTATGTTTTCAGCAACTGTGGTATATACTTTTAGCAAAATAAAAATCTGCAAAATTGGGATATTTTGTTGCACTTAACCGGTTTCGACAGATTAATCTGTCATCTTCGTAAGTATACAAAAGTTAGGTAAATACAAATCTTTGAAACATTGCCATACATACATACAATGTACAAAAAGTGTATTACAAAAAGTTAGTCAAAACTGACTTGTATAACACAGAGAAGCAGATGTCAGTATCTTCATCAGCGAAGCATAATGACATGATACATCACAAACGTATATAGTGTAAGCAATAATTATAACCACAGACTGATTACTTATATACAGAGTCAAGTTGTGTGCAAACAGCAAGGAACATATATAAAACACATAAAAAGTATAACTAAAGAATATAAAAAGCAAGTTACATATCAAATAAAAAGGAACTGCCAATAAAGTCTCGATATAAATTTTAGGTTGTAGTTCTGAAAAGGTCTGGTATAAATTTTTTTTTATTACATTATCATCCAGCACTGAGTAAGTATCTTGTAATACAATTCTTGTACTTTGCATACATATACAACCAATTTCTAATGATTTGTATTTTTCTAAATTTTGCATACTTCTGAAGATGATAGATTAATCTGTCAAAACTGATTACATGCAATAAAATATTCCAATTGTGCAACTGACAACTGAATTTTATTATGAGAAAATATGGTGCACATTTTGTTTGAGGGATATCTGTACTATTAAATAAAGACAATTTGTTTGCTGTTTAAAGTTGTTACCAAAAATTTCAAAAAGTACCTGACCAAGTTATTTTAAATTTTTACATGATGCTAGAGTAAACATTAGGAAAGACACAGGGTGCATTTTTAAAAATATATACAGTATATAAGTACATATATACACAGGTAATGCTGTTGCCAAAAATCTTGAAAAGTTCTTGACCAATTTACTTCAAATTTTTACGCAATACTCTAATAAACCTTAATAGACACATAAGCTACAGCTTTTAAAATATATATGGTTTACAACTAAATATTCAAAAATCTACATTATTATACAAAAACAAATTAATGTTTACCATTGTTACCAAAAATCTTAAAAAGTGCTCGAGTTACCTGCTTCAAATTTTTACTCAATACTGTAGCGAAGCTTCGAACAAACATAGGCTACACGTTTTTTTAATGGTGGTATCTAAACACATATTTAAAACCTAGATTATGATACAGAATGGTCAGAACAGTACGAAAAGCTTGTAAGGGTGTTGCACAGTAGGTTTTGTTGAGAAGTAATTGTTAAGAAAAAAATTCGGTATGTTGTGTCGTTTATGAAATGTGAAATGTGTTTTATTCATCTCAGAATGTACACAATTTCAGAACATATGAGTTAATTAGTATTGAAGCTAGCCAGTCAGATCATTATACGTGCAGAGACAGTGTTGCTAAATATCTGGCTTCCTAAAACTGAACAAGAGAGCGATACTGCAATTGGACAGGGGTGGTAGTAAGGATTGAACCCAAGCCATCATCAATATTATGAGAACAATTGGCACTAATTGCATCTGATGGGACACTTGAATTTGCATGCACAATGGCCTGATTGGCTAATTTCAATGCTAATTAACTCGGAAATGGTGCAACGTATCAAACTGTTTTCTTAATAATTATGTCTCAGCTCAATCTACCCAGCAACACCCTTAGAATATTTTCAGACTAATCTGAAAAGTGGAAAAGTTGTACATGATATTCTAATAAACATTCAAATGGATATAGCCTGTATATATTTTTTAAACATGAATAGGTTTTCTATTAAAACTGAATGCAAGAAAGAAAATGCTACAGTATGCTGAGTAGCCAAAACGTATGGTTTTGTTTTCTTTCTCACAGTCAGTTTTTACCACAGTAGCAGGGCATTTAAACCATTAGACAAATTGTTTCTCTCGCATATATTCTTTCTCATTATACAGGGTGATTCAAAAAGAATACCACAACTTTAGGAATTTAAAACTCTGCAACGACAAAAGGCAGAGCTAAGCACTATCTGTCAGTGAATTAAGGGAGCTATAAAGTTTCATTTAGTTGTACATTTGTACGCTTGAGGCGCTGTTGACTAGGCGTCAGCGTCAGTTGATGCTAAGATGGCGACCGCTCAACAGAAAGCTTTTTGTGTTATTGAGTACGGCGGAAGTGAATCGACGGCAGTTGTTCAGCGTGCATTTCGAACGAAGTATGGTGTTAAACCTCCTGATAGGTGGTGTATTAAACGTTGGTATAAACAGTTTACAGAGAATGGGTGTTTGTGCAAAGGGAAAAGTTCCGGACGGCCGAGAACGAGTGATGAAAATGTAGCACGCATCCAGCAAGCATTTGTTCGCAGCCCAGGAAAATCGACTCGCAGAGCTAGCAGAGAGCTGCAAATTCCACAATCAACTGTATGGAGAGTCCTGCGAAAAAGGTTAGTTATGAAACCTTATCGTCTGAAATTGGTTCAAGCACTGTCTGCAGCTGAACGTCAACTACCCGAGGCGATGGATCGGCCGCCAGGCAGCCCGTGACAGAGCACTTCATCACTGGCCTCCAAGAAGCCCTGATCTTACCCCCTGCGATTTTTTTCTTATGGGGGTATGTTAAGGATATGGTGTTTCGGCCACCTCTCCCAGCCACCATTGATGATTTGAAACGAGAAATAACAGCAGCTATCCAAACTGTTATGCCTGATATGCTACAGAGAGTGTGGAACGAGTTGGAGTATCGGGTTGATATTGCTCGTGTGTCTGGAGGGGGCCATATTGAACATCTCTGAACTTGTTTTTGAGTGAAAAAAAACCTTTTTAAATACTCTTTGTAATGATGTACAACAGAAGGTTATATTATGTTTCTTTCATTGAATACACATTTTTAAAGTTGTGGTATTCTTTTTGAATCACCCTGTATATAACTGTAACGAAAATTATATGCGTAGCTATGTGCTGTTTTGTCTCTTCCTCGCACTAGACTTTAACGGAAAATACGTAAGTTGTAGTTATGGCTTATCAGCCTGTGATTAGAGTATCACCATAGAATCTGAATCACCCACAAATTTTTAATCCTTTTCATTTGCGCATTAAAACTATGCAAAATATTCTCATTGAAGCTACTATCCAGCAGCAGAGGAGATCTCTCATACATTTATACTAATGATCCCAACTGATTTACTTTTGCCATTTCAATTCCTAATCAATGTTTTGTTGGCTATAAAAATAAACATGGGTGAAGATCAGTGAGAGGGGTGGGGGAAGAATATGAACATGGCGAGGGGAAAGGAGGAGATGGACAGAGGATGGGAGGGGAGGTGGAGAGAGAGAGAGAGAGAGAGAGAGAGAGAGAGAGAGAGAGAGAGAGGGAGAGAGGGAGAGAGAGGGGGGGGAGGAGGAGACAGACATAGAGAGGGGCAGGGCTTGATGTGCAGAGAGAGGAGGGGGAGATAAACAAAGAGAAGAGAGATGGGGAGATGTAGAGTGAGAGTGGGAGCAGGAAATCAGGATGTATGTCAAATTCCCGCATGTATGGGATTGCCAGTATGGAATATTTTCATCAAAAAGCCAGCTAATTCAGCTCATCTGCAAATTCTGTATAGAATCTCATATCACTCATCTTTGCAGTGGTGTGAGAATTATACTGGGCCAGTACTCTTGGAGCCTTCTTTGTAAAGCAATATTTGAAGACGGCTTTTAGCATTTCTATTTCTGCTTTGCTAGCCTCAATTTCAGTTCCTATGTCATCCATGAGTATCTGGACAATGCTATGGCGCCACTGACAGCCTTTGCATACACTGTAAATTTCTTTTGGATTGGTGAGAGGTCTTCTGACAAGTAGTCATTGGGTACTTTATGCACAGCCCTTCTGACAGCCAGATTCATTTCATTTAGCAACTATATATACTCTATGCTTTTTTTTTTCACCTACTGTGCAATAGTCACTGTTTCTATTGAAACGTTTTTGAATAGGCCTTGAACTTTCTCTAACAAAATACTTCTTAACATTCTTAAATATAATACTAGAAGGAGAAATTATTTACACTATCCATCGCACAGCCTTAGTGTGCCACACAGAGGAGCGAGATATTCAGCTAGAAAAATCTTTGACCACCTACCGAGTGATGTGAAGAATTTAATGGCCATTAAAATTAACTTCAAACACAAACTGAAATCATATTTGCTTAGCCAACTGCATCTACTCCACAGTGGAATTTCTGAATGTGTAGTGAGAGCGTGCGTGCGTGCGCGCGTATGTGTGTGTGTGTGTGTGTGTGTGTGTGTTTAAGAGAGGCAGAGAGAGACACAGACACTGAAGATAGTTAAGAATAAATCACTGAATGCATGTATAAAAAAATAGAAATTGTTTAAATGGTCAGCATGCTGCCACATTTTCTACTGAGAACATGTAATATAGCAGTAAAACTGACTTGTTAGCTATCACAGTGAGAGGGTAAAATTACGATCTCCAAAACATGCAAATAGTTAACTAGCTACCTAACTAACAACCAAAGCATGCATGTAATCCTATGGATGACTAACTTTGCTATGTTCAGAATGTTTGCAATATGCTGAACACTGATCCATGACTCATCTTCACTTTTCTCCTCAATCACCAGAACCACCAGTTCTCCTGTGATTCTCAGTCCTTCTTGGAGAGAAGATGATTCGTACTTGTTTTGCCACACAGAGAGAGTCTGCACCACCTAACCTACTCATGTGTTGGTTCACTGTTGTCACACATTTCCACCGACACAGCATGGATTATTTCAGAGATTTTCCCCTTCAAATTCAGAAAACAAATTACCACGTGATTCTATAGTTTATCAGTGGGCTATGCCATTTTATTTGGCCTCTATAGCGGTGTACTATGCTACTGTAATTTCAATGAATGACTATCAGGACTGTAGACTTGTACCTGCATACAAACAATAAATTATTTATGTCTCCCCCCCCCCCCCCCCCCAAGGTGATATGTATGATGAGGTTCAGTGAACTGTTAAAAGCATATTGTGTCTTTGTGTTTATTTATTTTAAAAGCCTGTAAAAATAGCTGCAGTTGTGTTATCACCATGCTGCCTTCCTTTTAAACAGTTGAGGATGGTTAGGCTCACATGCTTTTTGTAGCTGTAGGTATCTGATTTTCTGTTGATATGTTTCATTTTCCTTGTGTCCAATCGGGCTATATGGGAGATCAAATTACGAGGTGCATTCAAGTTCTAAGGCCTCCGATTTTTTTTCTAATTAAGTACTCACCCGAAATCGATGAAACTGGCGTTACTTCTTGACGTAATCGCCCTGCAGACGTACACATTTTTCACAACGTGACGCCATGATTCCACAGCAGCGGCGAAGGCTTCTTTAGGAGTCTGTTTTGACCACTGGAAAATCTCTGACGCAATAGCAGCATGGCTGGTGAATGTGCGACCACGGAGAGTGTCTTTCATTGTTGGAAAAAGCCGAAAGTCACTAGGAGCCAGGCAGGTGAGTAGGGAGCATGAGGAATCACTTCAAAGTTGTTATCGCAAAGAAACTGTTGCGAAACGTTAGCTCGATGTGCGGGTGCGTTGTCTTGGTGAAACAGCACACGCGCAGCGCTTCCCAGACGTTTTTGTTGCAGTGCAGGAAGGAATTCGTTCTTCAAAACATTTTCGTAGGATGCACCTGTTACCGTAGTGCCCTTTGGAACGCAATGGGTAAGGATTACGCCCTCGCTGTCCCAGAACATGGACACCATCATTTTTTCAGCACTGGCGGTTACCCGAAATTTTTTTGGTGGCAGTGAATCTGTGTGCTTCCACTGAGCTGACTGGCGCTTTGTTTCTGGATTGAAAAATGGCATCCACGTCTCATCCATTGTCACAACCGACGAAAAGAAAGTCCCATTCATGCTGTCGTTGCACGTCAACATTGCTTGGCAACATGCCACACGGGCAGCCATGCGGTTGTCAGTCAGCATTCGTGGCACCCACCTAGATGACACTTTTCGCATTTTCAGGTCGTCATGCAGGATTGTGTGCACAGAACCCATAGAAATGCCAACTCTGGAGGCAATCTGTTCAACAGTCATTCAGCGATCCCCCAAAACAATTCTCTCCACTTTCTCGATCATGTCGTCAGACCGGCTTGTGCAAGCCCGAGGTTGTTTCGGTTTGTTGTCACACAATGTTCTGCCTTCATTAAAATGTCACACCCACGAACGCACTTTCGACACATCCATAACTCCATCACCACATGTCTCCTTCAACTGTCGATGAATTTCGATTGGCTTCACACCACGCAAATTCAGAAAACGAATGATTGCACGCTGTTCAAGTAAGGAAAACGTCGCCATTTTAAGTATTTAAAACAGTTCTCATTCTCGCCGCTGGCGGTAAAATTGCATCTGCCGTACGGTACTGCCATCTCTGGGACGTGTTGACAATGAATGCAGCCTCATTTTAAAACAATGTGCATGTTTCTATCTCTTTCCAGTCCAGAGAAAAAAATCTGAGGCCTTAGAACTTGAATGCACCTCGTACATCAACTGTAGTACGAAACATTCAATGAACTTCACTACTTGTACAATCTATAGACCATAGTTTTAATTTCAATGTGTTTTTTGCTACTTTGTAAAATCTTTATATTGGTTGTGCATTAGATGCTACAGATGAATATTTCAGTTAAGTGAGGTACTGATCACACCATTTGTCTACATAAGTGAATGTTTTACATCTGTTATACTGTAATATTTTCAGGTCTTTCTTTCAGGTGTAAACTGTATCTATCTGTTGAATCGGTGAGTTTATGTACTTTTAGTGTTAAACACTGTGTCAACTCACATTATCATCACAATTTATGCAGCTGTTACTTTAATCAGTGACAATGTAACATGTTTGAGCTATCACTTCTATAATAATTTCCCCTGGACATGCATTGTGTCACTGGTAACATACTTGCAATGTATCTAAATCCCCATATACTTCACTAGAAGTGTTATTATTGACGGGTAACTTAGAATCAGTGATCAACTTCCCTACATATATAGCTCAAGACTGTAGCAGTCTAATAGATAATGCATTTGCACAGCAAGAGACTGTAAAACTAACACATGCTTTCCCCGTGATAAATGGATTATCAGACCATGGTGCACAATTGATTAACTTACAAAACCTAGCAGAGTTTACAGTTCATAAACCATTAAATAGAAGTGTAAGGCTGGTCAACTCAGTATCTAGGGCACTTCAGTGAAAGTTTAAGAAATGTTAATTGGGGAGATGTATACAATAAGCCAAATGCTAATGATAAATGCAATATATTTCTTGGTAAATTTATATCCATTTTTGAACACTGTTGCCCCAAAAAAATTACTAAATGTAACAACAAACAATTTTCAAAGAAACTTTGGATTACTACAGGTATTAAAGTGCCTCCAGAAAGAAAAAGAAAATTGTATGAGATAGCAAGAATTAGTAAGAAGTAATTTACACTATAAAAATTATTGAAACATACTGAGAAAAGTTGTCAGAAAATAAAAAAAATTATGTATATCAGATATGAAACTAACAACTGGGGCAATAAAATAAAATCACTATGGAATGTTGTTGGAATTGAGACAGGAAAAGTAACCACTGGGGTACATAGTATTACTATCAAAGAGAATGAGACCTTCTTAATCAACCATACACAAGTAGCTAACATATTTAACAACCATTTCTTCAGTGTAGGTGAAACAATTGGTGAGAATAGTTCAAAAGGAAAAGCCATGCCATACATGGAAGAGTCAGTTTTGAGAAATCCTTGTCAGATTAATTTTCATCTAACAACCTCTTATGAAACAAGGAAAATCATTAAATCCTTGAAAAATAAATGTTCTGCTGGAGTAGATGACATCTCTGACAAGATATTAAAACAATGTGGAGCAGTTACGGCTGATGTTCTGAGTCACGTCTGTTATGCATCACCAACTCAAGGTATTTTCCCAGACAGGTTAAAATATGCCATTGACAAGTCTCTCTACAAAATAGGAGACACAAAAGGTGTCAATAATTATCGGCAAGTATCCTTGCTTACAGCATTTTCAAAAAACATTGAGAAAGTAATGTACTCAAGAGTGGTTAACCATCTCAACAGTAATGGGATACTTAGTAAGTCACAGTTTGGATTTCAAAAATGCTGTTCTACTGAAACAGCAAAATACAATTTCACTGCCCACATAATAGAGTCTTTAAATAGTAAAATGTCACCAATAGGAATTTTCTGTGACTTATCCAAAGCATTTGATTGTGTGAACCATGATATTATGTTACAGAAATTACAATTCTGCAGTATAAATGGAACAGTATATGAGTGGTTTAAGTCATATCTACAGTACTGGAAGCAAAAAGTTTATTTATATGGTTTAAATGATTTACAGGAATTTCCAACTTCATCTAACTGGGGTGAAATTAAATTAGGTGTTACACAGGGTTCAATCATGAGTCCCCTTCTGTTCTTGACATATGTGAATGACATCCATTCTTATCTGAAACAAGAAGCTAAACTGACACTGTTTGCTGATGATACAAGCATAATTATTAATCCAGTAAAAGAAACTGCAAAAGAAATTGATACAAATAATGTCTTTGGAAAAGCCATTGATTTGTTTTCTGTGAATGGGCTTGCTCTGAACTTTAAAAAAACACAGAACATCCAATTTTCTACTGCAAGGAGTACAGTTCCTTGAATAAATATAACACATCAACCAAAGTCAGTGGCCAGGGTACAGCATACTAAGTTTTTGGGAGTACAGATAGATGAGAATCTCAATTGGAAAATTCATATTTTGGATCTGTTAAAGCGACTAGTTTCAGCAGCTTTTGCAATCAGAATAATTGCTAATTTTGAGGATATAGAATTTAGCAAGCTAACATACTTCGCATACCTTCACTCTCTGATGTCATACGGAATAATATTTTGGGGTAACTCACACTTACGCAAACAGTATTCACTGCTCAAAAGAAAGTGGTTAAAATAATATGTGGGGCTCATAGTCGCACATCTTGTAGGCATCTTTTGAATGGTTAGGAATTCTTACAACACTCTCACAGTACCTTTACTCAGTAATGAAATTTGTTCTCAACAACATGGACCAGTTTAAAAACAACAGTGACATTCATGATTATAATACCAGAAGAAAGAAAGACTTACACGATCCTCTACTTAACCTATCTTTGGCACAGAAAGGGGTAAAATATGCTGCTGTAAAACTTTTCGATGAATTAGTAGACGAAATGAAATGTTTGACAGACAGAAGTAATAATTTCAGAAATAAATTGAAATCATATCTCCTTGACATTCCCTTCCATACCATAGATGAATTCTTGAACAGGAATAAATAAATCTGTAGGTATAATATGTGCATTTTGTGCAATTTAAGGGAGTGGGGTAGGTAATACAAATTTTAAGCTTTAAAAAAAAAAAAGCTTGATTCATTTGTGCATTCTTAAGCACTTGACACATTTCACATCATAATGGTTACTGTGAGATTGATCAATGGAACACATAACTAACTAACTAATCAAACAATGGAAAATCCAGGATGGAATGTAACAATATTAGAAAAGGAAAGTTGCTACTCACCATATAGCAGAGTTGCTGAGTCGCGATAGGCACAACAAAAAGATTCACACAATTCACTAACTAACTAATTAACTATGCTACTATTTCCCTTGAGTTATTTGAACCCACGTTTATCATAGTTTCATATTGTGCGGAGCAGGTGACATACTGTACTTCAAATTTACTTTCTTGCTTCCCCACTTTTTGTTGAAGTATGGTTTGTCCCTCAAATGCCACTATTGGATAGAAATAGTGTACATTACAAGAGTGGCTGTAGCTTGTTTCACAAAGATGTGTATGTGGGTCATTACACTTTGTTATTGCTGTCACATCTGTTCTTTTTGTAACACATGTGAATTGCAGTTGGATGTAAAGTACAGATTGTTAAACTGTTACGACTGTCATACTTACTGTAACATATCACACACAACATGTATACTCGTAGGATACTAGTCACTAGAATTGTACTGGAGCTACCAATGTATGCAGATCTCTAGATCATCTTTGGTTCAACTGGTAAATAGTGATCAGCTGTGCAGTCAACAATATGTAAAGTAGAATACCTCCATTCAGAGCGTTAATGCTGACTGTTGATGTAGCACAAATGAGTGCACTGTTAGCACACTTTATGACTGCCAATGCAATTTATATTAGTACTAACAACAACTGGTAACTCAGTATAAATGCAATGTCTCTGTTTTTCACTGTATGCTTGTTTGTAGTCTGTTACATTATTCTGTGTCTCGTACTTTTATTTCCAGAGACAAATTCTGGATTTTATTATCTCATGCCATTGATTTTATATCACTAACATGATGTTATAAATGATTTTATATGAGTATTAGATTTTTACTATGTGTATTTTTTCAATAACAAGAACATCAGTTGAAATGATTGACAGTTTAATCTTGTGACGCTCTTTATATGTTCATTCAGTTGGTATACAGGGACTTGATCATGGTCTGTGGATCAAAACTGGTTATGCAATAAAGAAATTTTATCAGCAGCTCTTGGCAGTGAATCACGATGTTTACAAATATTTAACAAATGTGAGGCACCATTTTTTGAAAAAACCTTAAATAATTTCTACTTGACAATTCTTCTTGTTTCATGGATGAATTTTTGTTTAAAAGCTGGCACTTTATAGGGAGAGACGACTGGTTTTTAAATGTTGTTGCATAAGTATGACTGAAAAATAATGTGTTCATTAATGTTAAAACTAATTATGAATCTCTCTCTCTCTCTCTCTCTCTCTCTCTCTCTCTCTCACACACACACACACACACACACACACACACACACACACACACACCTGTGCTCCTACATTGTGCCAGATGAAAACACAATGCCGAGATTGCAGTTTGGCCAGTGGACTGGGTTGAGAGGTTGTGTCACGTGAGGTGGGTATAGGGAGAAAGAGACGGAAAGGGGGAGGAGGTGTTGTGGAGGGGTAGATAGCAGCTTGGGACGAGGTAACATGTGTGCAGATTAAGACTGCAGTGCTGAAAGTCATCAGGTGCACAAGCTATGAATGCGACATATGGGCACGGTGTGAGGCACACGATCACAATGATGTGGAGGCATGGTTTGGAAAGGGATGACAGGTGAAAGGAAGGGGAGACTCTTGGGTAGCGGGTGTGGGTGCAGGGGGTTTGAAAGGTCCAGGATGGCACAGGTTGTGAAGCAGCCATTGAGCTCAAGCTGGTTGTGCTCAACAGCCTAGTCTGCTACTGGGCAGTCAACTCTGTTCTTGGTCAGTTTGCTGCTGGTCATTCATTCAGCTGGTTAGTGGGCACACCCACAAAATTCTATGTACAAATGGCAGCAGAGCTGGTACATGACATGGCTGCTGTCACAGGTGGCCCTGCCTCTGATATGATAGGATAGGCTTGTGACAGAAGTGGGAGTGGCACAGGGATGGGCCAGGTCATTGTGCAGATTGGGTAGGGGCAGTGGTGGGGTGGAAAGGGTCGCGGGTAGGATGTACCTTATTTCTGGGTGTGATGACAGATAATCCAAGCCCTGGCAAAGGAGATGGGTCAGTTGCTCCAGTACGGATGATATTGAGTTGTAACTGATTCTTGGGAGTGGTGGGAGGATTATTGGGGTGTGAAGACATGGCACAGGAAATTGCTCATTTTAATGTCGTGAATGTACTCTTTTCGAAACTGTTTCATCATTACTTTTAACTTCTGGTACTGAAAGACTACCACATGTACCTCCACTAAAAAGTGTGATGTGTATGTGTATGCTATGTGTAAGTGTATGTGGCTGAAGAATTAAACTTAGAAGAATTCACCCTGACTGTTGCTTTTAGCAAATATACCCTGGATTCATTCTTCTCTGCAACCATGGCTATGTCACTTTCTTCACAACAATGAAATTACCTTCATATAGATCAACCAGAAATAAATGAGAATAATATTCTGATGTCAATCTCGACAAATAGTTAGACGCAAAGTGAAGACAAAAATGGCAACAAGAGACTATAAGACCAAAACACACACACACACACACACACACACACACACACACACACACTCACTTTGTCTGAATTTTGAAAAGATACTGGGAGATCTGAAGAGAAATTTGGTTATGCTATTTATCACTCCCACAGCACACAGGTACATTATTGTAGCAGCACATCTAAATGCATCTGCAGTACTCAGAGCCTGACAAGTGGGCACAAGTAAACAGGTTTATAGCATTGCAAGAAAGGTAAAATGCTACACTTAAACATGCCCACTGATCCATGTGAGTAGCCCATCACAATTTGTTAACTTGTGCACTACAGTTTACAGTGGTAGTGGTGCACATTTACATGTCTACAGAGAGATCAGAATAGAATATTCTAATTTGCGATTAGACAAAATTATTGAAAAGGAAATTTGCGTTTACTACAGTAACAACTTTACATGAAGCGTTTTAAGTAAAATTTCAAATACAATTGATTTTAATAAGGATTATTCAATTTTATAACAGATTTTCAGCTCATACATTCTGTAGTTCCTCTCAAAGTATTTGTAGCATAATGCTTCATGCACTTATGTCATATTTCTATTCCTAGTTTTGCAATTGAGGTCAGTGCTTCTGCAAAGGGAAGTCTCCATATCCCTCTCTTTGTTTTCAAATAAAAGGAGGTGAAGTTTAATGTAAAAGGCAGACAATGTTAACATCATCAGTTCTCTTAACAGCAGTAAACACAATACTATGTTTGCAATGACTGTAGCTATTGAAGAAGAAGATTACAAATGTGATCTAGCAAGATTTCTCACCTGCAGTGCCAGGTGTGCCAGTTCATAAGCATTTAAAAGTTTCTGGCACATTGATGCTTTATAAATATAATGAAGACCACAGCAAGACTTCTCCCTTAGTCGATGTTGCAGAGCCAGCACCTACACAAACACATAAAAAACAATGTCCTGTTACAATATCATGAATATAAACACACATTAGAGTAATATCTACGATTAGTTAAATTAAAAGAAGGCCATATGTTCACTCTGGTACTCCATATTAACTAACAAAAAACTTATTTACTTACTTACTCACTACTAAGACTATCCCAGTTAAACAAAAAGCAAAGGATTAAAACCTACTGTTTTATGCAGCCAGGTTTATTCTGCTGTAAATTACTAGATGATCACACACACACACACACACACACACACACACACACACACACACACAATGCCAGTTGGTTGCATGCACAGGTCGGAAAGCACCAATGTCAACAATAAAACACTTTGCAGACAGTTTACGAACTGTTGATTTAACTGGAGTTTACAATGGACCAAATGACAACACTAAATTTGACATATTCCTCAAATTTGTAGTGGTTTTAGAAAACATTTAGCTCAAAAAAGTGATTTTAACACCAAAATAATCTAAAACTGTCTTTACTCACTAAAGTACTCACGTATATTCAGAAAGAAAACCTGAAGTTCATAAAATAATTAATGATCTGAAAAACATTTATTATAAACAATTTAAAAGAAATATCATAAAGAAGTAACCACATTATATCTGAAAGTGAGAACATCCAAAACAAAAATAAAGTGGAATATTGTTATTCCTCAGTTTCTCCTGGGGTATTTGTTGATCAAACTGCCCATGAGTGTACTGCCAGCTCATCTTCAGTCCCCTGTACACATCGCTAGATAAGTCATCTAAATGTCCACTCTATTACAGGGATCACTAATTTCAATTGGCCTCCGTAAACCTCTTAGACTTCCCTGTAGATGTGGACTCTCCACACCTCTAACAACTGTTGCCTGAAGAGGGTGCCAATGAGGCACTGAAATCGGTAATCCTATAAAATAATAAGTAAAATTATGGCCGTCAGTATCTGTTTTCCTCAAGTCTTTCACTAGCCATTGTGCCTTCCCATTTATACAAGGTGAAACTACAGATTCCAGTATCTGTCTTAAGCAATTTAAGGAAACCATGAGAAACCTAAATGTGGATGGCCAGACAAGAATATTAATCGTCATCCTCCAGAATGCAAGTTCAGCATGCTAATTACTGCACTACCTATGTAGCCCTCACCTGAACATCCAAATGAGGGACTACATAATCTCCAGCATATTTTACCCAAGTGGATGTTATCACCACTAAACAGTAGATTAGTGCTTGTAAAGGGACACCCCCATCTAGCATTACTTTTCCTCAACAGAAGTAGTCGGTACCAGAACTAACTTTCCAATTTTGAACAGGTCAGTATTATCTCAGCTGGTTTTCTAACAAATGTCATATAATTTTGTACATGATGTGTTATATTTCAAGCTAAAATCTATAAAAAGAAATAACTTTATTTTCTTTGTTACAATCGGTATGTACTCTGAATGTCCAGTTAAATTCTCTCTCTCTCTCTCTCTCTCTCTCTCTCTCTCTCTCTCTCTCTTTTAAGAAACATTTGAAATCACGAAATATTTGGCACACTTAAAATTTATATTATGAATTACGCACTTTGGTGTCAGGAATATTGTTAAGCAATATGGTGCTATTTATTATGTTTATTTCTGGATTCACTTATAAAATAATAATTTAAATTAACAGAAATTCAACTGTCAAGAAAATTTGTAAACCTTCTGGAATATTGTTATTACCGCAGAGGGAGGAAGTAGTAGCGGGCATGCCTCTGATGTGACCGGACGTATTTTTGTATTTTGGGAGAATGTAATTTCAGCTCTGTAATGTGAAAATTCAAAAGACAGTGTGATATAGAAAAATGTGAGGGAATAAATTATCGTGAAAACAAAAAATTTGCACAGACTTACTTCAAAATTATTTAAGTTGGTTGGAACCATGAGAACCTAAAACATGAAAATTTCAGCTCCAAGAATCACCCCTATACATGAAGAACTGGAACCAACTATGAGAAAAGAAGATACGTAAAAAGTTTATTGTAAATCCTACTCCTCCCATATTTTTGTAAAAAGAGACCTTACCATCGGCAACAGCAGTAATAACACAGACGGTGGGATGGGGCAATTTCATGCTGCATGCCTTGGGAAATATAACACCTGTAACTTACCCTTGCTTTCAGCCATGCTGCGGTATCATCATAAAAAGGCCATACTGACAAATGTTACAAGGGCAGATCAGTTAATCATCCACACTGAACACAACTACTGTAATAGGGCTAAGCTACTTTCAACCCAGTAGTCCACTTACTAAGACAACTATAGAAAAATCTGTAGTTTAATAAGGAATCTGAACCAATGTAAGTCAGGCAAATTTTCACATTTATTAAATATTCTATTCCTCATTATTATCTAAAAAGTTGCAATCCCAGTCTAACTACCTATTTTATTTCATTTCCCATTTTCAGTTTGTGTATAATGAACAGATCAAATGCGAGTTTCTGAACTACCATTCTCTAAATGAATTCACATGGTTTGCTGAAAGCAGCTATGTGGCGAAATCTAGTTTGCAATGCCCCCCCCCCCCCCCCCTTTTTTTTAGGGAGATCCAAAAGACACCATATACTAATACAAATAATCAATTTTTGAAAATGTAATATAATTAGATAGACAAAAAAATCTACTTACGTAACAGAGGTAGGAAAAAACACATAAAAGGTACCAAAACATGCAAGCTTTCGGAGCCAGTGTCTCCTTCAGGGGGAAGGGCAGACGAGAAAGAAATGGGAATGAAGGAAAAGAACTGGTGAAGTTTCGGAAATGGGGAGAATTCTACTCATTACCTAAACCTCACCCCACAGTAGATACTGACACTCAGGTTGCTACAAAATTTCTTGACTGCCAAAAAGCCATCAAAGGATGTTTGCTCTTTCACCTAGCAGCAAACAGAATACAGAATGAAACTGCGTGCTGGACCAGGTTTCAAACACAAGATCTTTGCCTTTCATGACAGGTGCACTATCAACAGAACTACTTGAGTATGACATCCTCTTAGCTCTACTTCCATCAGCAACTCATCTCCTACCTTTCTTCACAGAAATTCTCCTGCGTAACTAGCAGGACTAGCAGTCCTGGATGAAAGGAACTGCAGAGACATGACTTAATCACAGCTGCAGGATTATTTCAAGAATGAAGTCAAGCTCAGATAGCTTCAGCTGATAGAGAACTTGCCTCAAAAAGGCAAAAGTCTTGGGTTCAAGTCCTGGTACAACACATTTCATTCTGGAAAATATCCCCCCAAGTTGTGGCTAACAGATATCTGACTGGACTGAAGAAAGAGAGGCAGCTGATCCTCAACATAAATAAATGAAGTGCAATTAATGTTACTAAAATGAAAAGAGCTTATATCGGTTGATTATACAATCAACAATGAGTCCCAACTGTCAAGCATCTAGAAGTAACTGTATGGTGTGATTGAAGGTGGAAAGCATGTGAAGAGTCTCACTCACAAAATTCTAAGGGCTCATTTTCTAAAATACATCAAACAAATGTGTTACACCTTCCAACATACATCTGGTATTATGACCACTATGGCAGATTAGAGAAATTTGGTTTCATGTTCAGAAATTAAAATTTTTATGTCCAATATGTCAACGCAAAAGGAAGAGAGGAAAACTATACTGGCATGCAATGTACACTCTGACACACAATGAATGGTGGCTTGTAGGGCCTAGTTGTAAACGTAGCTTTATCAGTTCTTTCCAAAATGCACTAATATTCTAGAAGTGACTAAATATTTCATTACAATTTCCTAACAATGTTGTCACCTCCCTGCACATAAAAGTGACAACTGTCCAAATCCTCACAGAGCTGTGCTCATAAGCTGCTTTGTGATGTACACATTATTGGTTGAGTACCTGGCATTGTCTGCTAATTGTTTTTATGCAACCCTGGCAATGGAGGTCAAATTTCACCAGCACTGTGACTAAATCAGCCAATGACACCAAAGGCCTCTGGATATGACATGTCAGTCATTTTTATAGTTGCCGAAGTGATCACTTTCCCACACCCCCTTACACGTAGTCTCATTGCAAGTGTTTTTCCAGAAAGCAACTGAGATTTGTGCTACGTTTTGCTGAAATTGTTCCACACATTCAACATGTTTTACATTCACCCCTTTCTTACTCTTGATATGAACCCCAGTATCTCCCACACTCCACTCCCACACCCGAACCCACCCCTTTGGGTCAGTTGTCATCGGGCATGTTACCATTCAGCCTAACAACCTGAAATACCATGAATATAACGCAATTACCGCCATTTTCGACCACTTCACTAAAGGCATTCTATAACTATTCTGGAAAAAACACACACACACAATTTTTATGTATGTAGATTATTAATTATTCTAGCAAAAGGAAGAGACATAGCAAAACAATTTTACTACTTCTTTTACAAATCAAAACATTAAAAACAAAGGTAAATTTAGTTTAATATCAAGTAATTATACTTTTGGAGATCATACCTGGCGATGAAACTGATACAGATAATTTCTGCAGAATCTTGATGTAAACTCCGCTGCTCTTTGACGTCGTCTTATGAAATCCTGCAGTCCATCTGGTTCTGGTATATTGCTTATGGACAGATATACATTTAAAAGGGTAACCTCTAATTTTTCTCTAATGGTCATTAACCTCCAAGCAAAAATACTATCTTTAGTTTCATCATACTTGTTATTTTTTCTGTTTGACAATGTCTTTCTAGTACCAGGCAACAAAAGTCTTTTGTTTTCCCCTATGACATTATTACTGTTGTTCTGATAAGTAATTTTTTTCTCATTTGATTTTTGAGCATCTGTAAAACAATCACAGTCGGATGGAACAGAACATTCACTGCATGCTGATTGGTCTTCCTCAGGTATGGTTAAAAGTGGGTGATGTATTGCAAGTGAAGAGATCATAGTCATTGCTGTTCCTATAGACAAAAATTAAAACAGTTTCACTGCACCGCACTGCACAGTTGCTTGCTTTCTAATTTAGTTGCCAGAGAAAACAATCTCATGCATTCAGGACAAATATGAAAGGCAGATTATGATTCACCTACCCATAAAGAAAAATACAATACTTGCTCTCTTTCCAAGTTCTGAAAGGGAAAGATGGGCCTAAAAGTTCATTGTGGATACTTCTATCGTAAATAATTATGAAATTAAAATCTACTTTTAAACCTGTAGTTACATTAACAAAAGTGTCAGTATTGTGTTAAAAAAGGTAATATGGTGTGAAAAGTGAATCATTCAAAAAGAGCAACAGAAAGTTCTATTTCATTACATCTATTGTTTTTTTTATCGTATCTAGTGTCAGTGCTTTATAAAATCGATCAGCCATAATGAAGCTGGGAAAATGTGACAAGGAAAGGGCAGAGATGAGAAAGTTTTGTAGGCAGGTTTGAATTCACTTAAGCAAAATATTTTACTCACTACCAGAATTAGAGAAGAAAGATATAAAGGAATGTAGTTTGCAACATAATGATGCTACAAAATTTACAACTAAGCCTTATGAAAAACAAAACAGGAACAGAAAAGTTCTGCCTCTAGGTCACAGTCATGAGAGGAGTGCAGACCAGCAGCTACAGTAAAAATTAACTTCAGTGTACCACATCATAAGTAATGTGACTATTCTTAGTATCCAGATAGGAGAACATTTGTTGATAGTTTGGGGATCTGGAGGGAAAAAAAAACCACAGAATTACATGTGACTTGGATACACTTTTCCAAGTGTTGCTGCAGGAAGATGCGGATATACTCATCGTGGCCTATACCTGTATAAGATGGTCAAGAACAAGTTATCAGATCGCTTAGCAGAAAAGATATGGGGGCCACCAATATACAAAGGCAAATCCCTCTGGTAATTCTGGTCAGGTGAAACATCTGCAAATTATTAAAGGAAATTAAACTGACAGAGACTCTGAGTTTATCTTATAGGAATGGAGAGAAATGTGAATGCAAATTGCTTCATCACAATACTATGGCAGAGGGGGAAATGGGGGAGGGGGGAGGGGAAGAAATAAATGAGTTGTTATTTTGTTTGGAAGCTCTTAGTAGTTGGAAAGGAATTGATCTGACTTCTTTATCTAAACACCATATAATCACAAAGATAGAAATTCTTAATTTAAGTTGTTATAAATTAGCTGCATATTCATGAAGATCCAATACAGATACAGGCATTATCACAATCACAAAAAAGGGACATAAAAACAAAAATGTAGAAATAAGTAAATTCTCCATTGATCAGAATATAGAAGCATGTACTTGTGAGTTAATATTGGGAAATGTAACAAATGTGATCGTTACAGTATCACATCCCCACTGGGTAATTAATATATTTTCATGAACATTTTGAAGGTTTTTGTACTGCCTGTTAGACAAAAAGAGGGGATTATTAATTTATGGTGATTTAGTGTAAACTTCTTTTAAAAAATCTGACTGGAAAAGTGACGTAGAGATGCTGTTAGCCACTTATAATTTAGTATCAGTAATAGATTTCCCTACCTGAGCTGCTCAACACAATAGTACACTTATACATAAAGTATTGATACAACGTGCAGAAGCTAAAGAAACATTTGCTTATATGGTGGGAAATGCACTGTCAGATCATAATATACTGTTAGTCACATAAAGTAATATAGCTCTATATACAGTGTAGTTAGTTAGCTAGTTAGTTTCATGTTCCCTGGATCATTTTGCACAATAAATCATAATGATGTGGAATGAGCCATTTTACATTCACATCACAAATTATTATGTAAATATGGCAACATGATGTATATTTGTAGGGATTTTTTTCAGTGTACAGATGTGTGTTAGTAACTCCTACCCACCACCTCACACCATACTACAAGAACAGAAATTCTTCTACAAAACAGCAAGAGAATAAATACACTGCTATGCAACAGTTAAAATGTCAAACTCCATTAAACAAATGTCTGCAAGATGATCATGGGTGAGGACCACATATTATTCTTAAAGCACATTTTTGAGCAATGAAGACTTTCTTTCTTACAGACAAGTTATCTCAGAACATAATTCCATATGACATCACTGAATGATTCTAAGTGCAAATGTAGCTAAACTAAGTCATTTTAGGAGTCCCAAAATGTGCTTTTTCCAGTTTATATTCTCATCAATGTGGACACCTAAGAAATTTGAAATTTCCACCCTATTTGTTACTTCTTCATCATGTGTTACATTTATCGTTGGCATAGTACCCTGGATGTGCAGAACTGAATGCAGTGTGTCTCTTTAAAATTGAGAGTGAGACCATTTGCAAAAAACCAGTCAATGAGACTTTTACGAAAATTTTTTACTATTTCTTCTGTTTCTGTATGTATGCTTGGATTGATTGCAATACTAGTGTCATCTGGAGAAGAACTAATTCTACTTCTTGTATATTAGACAGAAGATTATTTAAATATATGAGGAACAATGGTGGACCTAAGACTGAGTCTTGGGAAATGCCATTCATGATTTCTTCCCAGTCAAAATTACATCCCCGGACTATATTGGTTGAATTAGTAAGTACAACTTTCTGCATTATTTTGTTAGTATGACACTATCCATTGGTTGACCATATTATCATTCCCATAAAACTTCAATTAATCAAGGAGAATAATATGATTCACACAGTCAAATGCCTTAGGGAGGTCGCAGAAAATACCAACTGGCAGTTCTTTATTATTTAAAGCTTGTAAAATTTGGTGAGTGAATATGTAAACGAGGAACTCTTCTGAAACCCAAACTGCGATTTCCTGAATGTTTCAGAAACATTCAAAGAAAACAATGAGGCTCATTAATGCTAAAAAAAGTGAAGATTCTACAGGAAGGCTTGAAAATGTGAAGTTGGATGTATTCTGTATCTTAAGTAAGAATTAAGGCACGTACTGAACTATTAAGACACAGCACATCCGAATGGCAATATTTTACAGTGTGAAGATTTTATTCAGTTCTCAGTAAATGTATAAATAGCTGTCTCAGTAGGGTGGCCCTTTTGAAATCCAATCTGTGATTTGCTAAAGGTTCCATTATCACATCGCGGGTGCCAACCCTGGGGTACCTTATTGTCTGAAACATATTAAAAATTGATATAAGGATGGCACTGGGAGATAGTTCTTTAAAACTGAGGAGTCATTATTGTTATAGAGAGGTCTAACAATGGCAAATTATAATCTTTCTGGACAAACACCTGAATTTTCTTAAAATACTGCAGCATTTTTGTAGTATGCAAGTAATGCCGGATCTTGACTTATTTTGGCCTTTAATTAAATTTCCCTCTTTTCTTACATTACATTTTAATTCCCTTAGTTATCCATATCTTAGTTTTTTTATTGAATAAACTGAATTTGACTTTAGCATCTATTTCTACATTTCCATTTACATCTATACCCTGCAAACCACCATGAGATGCATGGCAGAGTATTCACTCCACTGTACCAGTTATTAGGGTTTCTTCCTGTTACATTCACATATGGAGTGCGGGAAGAATGATTGATTGAATGCCTCTGTGTGTGTGCTCCACAATCCCTATGAGAGCCAGTTCCTCAAAATTTGGGAATACAATTTCTCAGGATAGTTTCTGTCTATCTTGAAGAGTCTTCCAGTTCACTTCCTGCAGTATCTCTGTGACACTTTTTAACATAGATTAAACAAATCTCTGGCCATTTGTGCTGCCCTTCTCTGTATACGTTCAATATCCCCTGCTAGTTCTAACTGGTATGGGTCCCACACACTTGAGCACTTCCTCAGTATTCTACCAATAAACTGAAGTCCACCACCTGCTTTACCCATGACCAAACCTATGTGAACATTCCATTTCATATCCCTACAAGGTGTTACACTCAGGTATTTGTATGAATTGACTGATTCCAATAGTGGCCCATTGATATTATAGTCACACGATACTACATTTTCTCGTTTTGTGAAGAGCAGAATCTTACATTTCTGGACATTTAAAGCAAGTTGCCAATCTCTGCACTACTTTGATATCTTATCAAGATCTGACTGAATATTTATGCAGCTTCTTTCAGATAGTACTTCATAATATGTAACTGCATTATCTGCAAAAAGCCTGATGTTAGTATTAATATTTGCTGCAAGGTCATTAATATATAAAACAAACAGCACGGGTCCCAACATACTTCCCTGGGGAACACCCAAGTTACTTCTACATCTGATGATGACAACCTATCCCAGATAACTACTTGTGTCCTCCCTACCAAAAGTCCGAAAACCAGGCAAAAATTTCACCTGATGCCCCAAATGATCATCTTTTTCACAATAAGTGTAGGTACGGTACTGACTCAAATGCTTTTTGGAAATCAAGAAACATAGCATCTAACTGATTGCCTTGATCCAATGCTTTCAGTATGTCATGTGAGAAAAGTGCAAGTTGAGTCTCACATGATCGATGTTTTCGGAATCCGTGCTGGTTGCCATTGAGGAGGTCATTCTTTTCAAGATATCTCACTATGTTTGAGCGTAGACTATGCTCTAAGATTCTACGACAAGTCGATGTCAAGCACATTGGGCCGTAGTTTTGTGGACCCCTTCTTCGGCCATTCTTTTAGACAGTTGTGATCTGTGCCTTTTTCTAAAAAATGGGCATGGAGTTTCATTTGAGGGATCTACGATAGATTACAGTAAGAAGACGGGCTAACTCGGCCACAAATTCAGAACAGAACGCGACAGGGATTCCATCGGGCCCTGGAGCTTTGTTCAATTGTAATGATTTCAACTGTTTCTCAAAACTACTAACACTAATAATTACTTCATTCACCTTTTCAGTGGTATGAGGATTAAATTGGGGCAATTCCTTTGGGTTTCACTTTATACAGAAACATGTGAAAATGGACTTAAGCATTTCAACTTCTGCTTTGCTACACTCTTTGGTGCCACTAACAGCCTTTACATGTGACCAGAACTTCTCTGAGTTCTGTGAAAGATCACTTGACAATATTCTGCTACAGTAGTCACTGAAAGCATCACACATTGCTGTCTTGACAGCCAAATGTGTTTCATTCAGCATCTCTCTATCTATAACCCTATGCGCTGTTTTACACCTATTACGCAGTAATCTCTGTTTCTTTAGAAGTTTCTTTGTAGTGGCTGTATTCCATGGAGGTTCCCTCCCATTATGAAGTGTTCTACTGGGTATATATCTATCCAGCACATGCTCAACTGTTCTTTTAAATTTGAGCCAGAGTTCCTCTGCATGCTCCTACCCTGTGCTCAAAGTCTCAAGTTCCTCACTGAGATATGACACTACTGATTTCTTTATCTACTTTACTGAACATATATATCTTTCTACTTGTTTTAGTTGTCCTTCATATTTTGGTAATCATTGCTGCCACAACCACATCATGGTTTTCAGTTGTAATGTGGACAACCTCAAAGAGGTTGGGTCAACCTGTTGCTGGTACATAAAACATACTTCCATTGTGAATGGGGTGCCTAACTATCTGTTCTAGGTGCTTTTTCAGAGCAGCCATTTAGTAAAGTTTCACAGTGTCTTACCGCACCCAACACTAACAAAAGTGTAATTTTCCCAATTAATTGTTCGATGATTAAAGTCTCCACCAATGATTTCAGTATGATTAGGGAACTTACATACAAGTGAACTGAGGTTGTCTCTAAAGTTTTCAGTTACATCAGGAGATGATTTTGGTGGGCAATAGAAGAGTCCAGTTATTTTAAGCCCATCCCTGAAACTGATTCTCGCCCAAATAACCTCACACACACCTTAAGTTTCTACCTTGCTGAAGTTTTTCTGTTCTACATTGACACCTTACTTAATCTTCGTATTTGTATATATTCCATATGTATTTGAATTTCTTCACTCTTTTAATCTTTCCATATTTGGTGTGCTTGGCTTGTGTGGTGTTGTTCTTTCTTTCCATGTATTGCATTATACTCCGATCAGCCAGAACATTATGACCACTGACCGAATGTCAATACAAACTCATTAAGGTGATAGCACTATCACATGGCGAGGAATGACTGCTAGTCAGACACAATGCATGTAGTATTAGTGAGCATGCTGCCTTTGTGTAGAATGGGACTGGCATGCGATTTATCTGAGTTTGACTGAGGGCAGATTGTGATGGCTCAGAGGCTTAGCATGAGCATTTTGGAAACTGCGCAACTTGTCAGGTTTTCCAGGAGTGCTGCCTTCAACATGAAGCGAAACCAAGGTGAAACCACATCCAGACGTTGTGGAGTTTGGCACCGACCTCTCATTACAGATGTCAGACATTGTAGGATGGGCCGACTGGTAAAACAGGACAGGCAGCAAACTGTGACGGAACTAACGGCAGACTTTAATGCTGGGCAGAGTACAAGTCTGAAAACACAGTGCACCGAACACCTAACGATAGGCCTCCACAGGCATGCATGTGCCAATGTTAACATCATGACATCAGCAACTATGATTCAAATGGGCACGTGACCATTGGCACTGTATGCTGGTGCACTGGCAGAGCATTGTATGGTCTGGTGAATCCTGACACCTTCTTCACTTGCCGAAGAGAGGACGTGAATCCGTCATCTTCCAGGGGAACAGCTCCTTGAGACCTGTACTGTGGGGCAGAGACAAATTGGCAGTGGCTCCATTATGATCTGGAAAACATTCACTTGGGCATCCATTGGTGCAGTGGAGCTCTTGCCAGGTATCATGACAACCAAGGAGTAATGTACACTGGTTGCAGACCACGTACACCCCATCATGACGCCCATGTTTCCCGATGGCAGTGGCGCTTTTCAACAAGATAAAGCAACACTTCGGAGGGCCAGCAGTATGATGGTGTGGTTCAAGAAACACAGTGGCAAGTTCCAGTTGATGTGCTGGACCCTCAAATCACCACATCTGGGATGTGACCGAACATGGCATCTGAGCTCATCACCCCCTTCCCTGGACTTTACAGGAATTAGGTGATTTGTGACTGTAGATGTGGTGCCAGATTCCTTCAGCAACCTCCAATGCCTCATTACTTCCATGCCACGATGTGTCACCACTGTTATCCGTGCCAAAGGTGGACATACCGGCTATTAGGTAGGCGTCATAATGTTCTGGCTGGTCAGATTTAGATTAGATTAGATGTGTACAATATCTGTAGAGCTGTGCTGGCAGAAACTTCATTTAAGTGTTCCAGAGTTTCTTGTCTGTTGTTGGTGAATTTTGCCATGTTATTTGCAAATGCCAGGCATTTCAGATGTTGTTTTGTTTGCATATTTTTCCTAACAGTATCCCTTCCTGTTGTATGATATTTTGACCTAGACCTTGTTGAATAGTTGTGGGAGATGATTTCCTTGTCTGACCGCTGTGTAAGTCTCAAATGTTCTGAGATTTCATTGGTGTATGAGTGCCCTAGTTTTTCTGTCTATTCCATGTTCTATGTAGTATATTCCTAGATTCTTCATTTAATATTAGATCTTGAAATCTTGTAAGTTGGCTTTTGTGAGATAGTTGACAATTATCTTCAAGTGTCTCCCAACTCAAGATTTTCAGCATTTCTGTGAATCTCTCCTGCAAGTCAAAGGCAACAATCTTGCTGCCGTTCTTTGTATACATTCAATAACCACTGTTATTCCTATCTGTTATCAGTTCCACATAATTAATATTATAGGATAGCTCACATGAGTATGTTACAAGAAGTATCTTTGTAGGCTGACTGCATTTTCCCAGTACTTTACCAACAAACTGAAGTATGTCACCTGCATTATGTGTGACTGTGCATGTGTGTTCATTCCATTTCATAGCCACACAAATTGTTACACTCAGGTATTTGTACAATTTGACTAATTCTAATTGTGACTCACAGATATTGCAGTCACAGAATACTACTTTTTTGCATCACTATTAATACTGTCTGTCAGGTCATTAATGCATGAGGGTTGTTTAACAAAGACTGAGACTGATGCTGAAATAACTTTATCATCAAGTAATCAATCAATACTTTCCCTCCAATGTAGTCACTATTAAGAGTGACACACTTATCCCATCATCTCATCTAACTGCCCACTTTTCTGTATCTGTTAGCAGTTAAATTTTCTAACTGCCAACTGGTTTCACAGTTATGGTGATTTATAAAGTAGCAACGTAACTTTACTTTATAAAATTTATGAGGTAGAGGTACAGAAAGTAGGGGCCAGGTTGATTACCACTGCTCTAAAGCCTTCAATCGACATTTGCTAAGTCAAATTGTCATCCTTTGAGATCCTTTTTTTGCAGAACAATACAAAACAAGTCACGTGGGGCTAGATCAGGGCTATACGGAAGGAGCCCTTATTGGCTAAAAACATCGTGACAGCTACTACAACATTAGGCCACGCATTCTCATGGTTCAGTTTTCACTTTCTGTGGAGTTCCCTTCATTTCTCTGGAATATGACCTTTCATCAGCTGTTGAGTCTAATCTCTGGGAACTTGATGTGTTTACGCCATGCTGCCATAGTACAAAATGTGTTCACTAAGGACTTATTGGCTGATTTTGGGACATGTGCTTTTATCAGATGAGCCTCTCCCTTTTGAAACTACTCTGAATGCCATCTTTTCATTTCAGGGTCATAATAATAGACCCAAATTCATTGTCGGGGATAATGGTTTTCCGTCAATCATTCCCTTCATCCTGGACACACTGTATCCATAAACTGCAGAAACCACCTCTGTTCT
This sequence comes from Schistocerca serialis cubense, assembly GCF_023864345.2. Taxonomy (NCBI): domain Eukaryota; kingdom Metazoa; phylum Arthropoda; class Insecta; order Orthoptera; family Acrididae; genus Schistocerca; species Schistocerca serialis. The sequence continues at coordinate 1,197,461,609 of NC_064638.1, read as the reverse complement.
GTTTTTGAGTAGGTACCGGTAGTCTGGGAATCCAGCAAATGTACACTCATGACACGTTTAAATAATTCTTCATAACGGTGTGAGAACTTCCCAACAAAATATTCAACATTTTTGTGAGCTGTCTAACAGTCACACGAGTCCGCATATATGATCGCTGCTGCAGTGTTGATTGTGATATCAGTAAAGATTAGTGTGGTTTCCTCCTATCCTTTCAGCTCGTTATTGTGGTCTTCAGTCGTGAGACTGGTTTGATGCAGCTCTCAATGCTACTCTATGCTGTGCAAGCTTCTTCATCTCTCAGTACCTACTGCAGCCTACATCCTTCTGAATCTGCTTCGTGTATTCATCTCTTGGTCTCCCTCTATGATTTTTACCCTCCACGCTGCCCTCCAATGCTAAATTTGTGATCCCTTGATGCCTCAGAACATGTTCTACCAACCAGTCCCTTCTTCTTGTCAAGTTGTGCCACAAACTCCTCTTCTCCTCAATTCTATTCAATACCTCCTAATTAGTTATGTGATCTACCCATCTAATCTTCAGCATTCTTCTGTACCACCACATTTCGAAAGTTTCTATTCTCTTCTTGTCCAGCATCACCCGACTTAATTCGACTACATTCCATTATCCTCGTTTTGCTTTTGTTGATGTTCACCTTACATCCTCCTTTCAAGACACTGTCAATTCCATTCAACTGCTCTTCCAAGTCCTTTGCTGTCTCTGATAGAATTACAATGTCATCGGCGACCCCTAAGTTTTTATTTCTTCTCCATGGATTTTAATACCTATTCCGAATTTTTCTTTTGTTTCCTTTACTGCTTGCTCAATATACAGATTGAATAACATCGGGGAGAGGCTACAACCCTGTCTCACTCCCTTCCAAACCACTGCTTCCCTTTAATACCCCTCGACTCTTTATAACTGCCATCTGGTTTCTGTACAAATTGTAAATAGCCTTTCGCTCCCTGTATTTTACTCCTGCCACCTTTAGAATTTGAAAGAGAGTATTCCAGTCAACATTGTCAAAAGTTTTCTCTAAGTCTACAAATGCTAGAAACGTAGGTTTGCCTTTCCTTAATCTTTCTTCTAAGATAAGTCGTAACATCAGTATTGCCCCATATGTTCCAATATTTCTATGGAATCCAAACTGATCTTCCCCGAGGTTGGCTTCTACCAGTTTTACCATTTGTCTGTAAAGAATTCATGTTAGTATTTTGCAGCTGTGACTTATTAAACTGATAGCTTGGTAATTTTCACATCTGTCAACACCTGCTTTCTTTGGGATTGGAATTATTATATTCTTCTTGAAGTCTGAGGGTATTTCGCCTGTCTCATACATCTTGCTCACCAGATGGTTGAGTTTTGTCAGGACTGGCTCTCCCAAGGCCGTCAGTAGTTCTAATGGAATGTTGTCTACTCCTGGGGTCTTGTTTCAACTTAGGTCTTTCAGTGCTCTGTCAAACTCTTCACACAGTATCATATCTCCTATTTCATCTTCATCTACATCCTCTTCCATTTCCATAATATTGTCCTCAAGTACATCGCCCTTGTATAGACCATCTATATACTCCTTCCACCTTTCTGTTTTCCCTCCTTTGCTTAGAACTGGGTTTCCATCTGAGCTCTTGATACTCGTACAATTGGTTCTCTTTTCTCCAAAGGTCTATTTAATTTTCCTGTAGACAGTATCTATCTTACCCCTAGTGAGATAAGCCTCTACATCCTTACATTTGTCCTCTAGCCATCCCTGCTTCGCCATTTTGCACTTCCTGTCGATCTCATTTTTGAGACGTTTGTATTCCTTTTTGCCTGCTTCATTTACTGCATTTTTGTATTTTCTCCTTTCAGCAATTAAATTCAATATTTCTTCTGTTACCCAAGGATTTCTACTAGCCATCGTCTTTTTACCTACTTGATCCTCTGCTGCCTTCACTACTTCATCCCTCAGAGCTACCCACTCTTCTTCAACTGTATTTCTTTCCCCCATTCCTGTCAATTGTTCCCTTATGCTGTCCCTGAAACTCTGTATAACCTCTGGTTTAGTCAGTTTATACACGTCCTATCTCCTTACATTCCCACCTTTTTGCAGTTTCATCAGTTTTAATCTATAGCTCATAACCAATAGATTGTGGTCAGAGTCCACATCTGCCCCTGGAAAAATCTTACAATTTAAAACCTGGTTCCTAAATCTCTGTCTTACCATTATATAATCTATCTACATCTACATCCATACACCGCAAGCCACCTGACGGCGTGTGGCGGAGGGTACCTTGAGTCCCTGTATTGGTTCTCCCTTCTATTTCAGTCTCGTATTGTTCGTGGAAAGAAAGATTGTCGGTATGCCTCTGTGAGGGCTCTAATCTCTCTGATTTTATCCTCATGGTCTCTTCGCGAGATATACGTAGGAGGGAGCAATATACTGTTTGACTCTTTGGTGAAGGTATGTTCTCTAAACTTTAACAAAAGCCCGTACCGAGCTACTGAACGTCTCTCCTGCAGAGTCTTCCACTGGAGTTTATCTATCATCTCCGTAACGCTTTCGCGATTACTAAATGATCCTGTAACAAAGCGCGCTGCTCTCCGTTGGATCCTCTCTATCTCTTCTATCAACCCTATCTGGCATGGATCCCACACTGCTGAGCAGCATTCAAGCAGTGGGCGAACAAGCATACTGTAACCTACTTCCTTTGTTTTCGGATTGCATTTCCTTAGGATTGTTCCAATGAATCTCAGTCTGGCATCTGCTTTACCAACGATCAACTTTATATGATCATTCCATTTTAAATCACTCCTAATGCGTACTCCCAGGTAATTTATGGAATTAACTGCTTCCAGTTGCTGACCTGCTATTTTGTAGCTAAATGATAAGGGATCTATCTTTCTATGTATTCGCAGCACATTACACTTGCCTACATTGAGATTCAATTGCCATTCCCTGCACCATGTGTCAATTCGCTGCAGATCCTCCTGCATTTCAGTACAATTTTCCATTGTTACAACCTCTTGATACACCACAGCATCATCTGCAAAAAGCCTCAGTAAACTACTGATGTCATCCACAAGGTCATTTATATATATTGTGAATAGCAACAGTCTTATGACATTCCCCTGCGGCACACCTGAAATCATTCTTACTTCGGAAGACTTCTCTCCATTGAGAATAACATGCTGCGTTCTGTTATCTAGGAACTCTTCAATCCAATTACGCAATTGGTCTGATAGTCCATATGCTCTTACTTTGTTCATTAAACGACAGTGGGGAACTGTATCAAACGGCTTGCGGAAGTCAAGAAACACGGCATCTACCTGTGAACCCGTGTCTATGGCCCTCTGAGTCTCGTTGACAAATAGTGCGAGCTGGGTTTCACACGAGCATCTTTTTTGAAACCCATGCTGATTCCTACAGAGTAGATTTCTAGTGTCCAGAAAAGTCATTATACTCGAACATAATATGTGTTCTAAAATTCTACAACTGATCGACGTTAGAGATATAGGTCTATAGTTCTGCACATCTGTTCGACGTCCCTTCTTGAAAACGGGGATGACCTGTGCCCTTTTCCAATCCCTTGGAACACTACGCTCTTCTAGAGACCTACGGTACACCGCTGCAAGAAGGGGGCAAGTTCCTTCGCGTACTCTCTGTAAAATCGAACTGGTGCCCCATCAGGTCCAGCGGAATTTCCTCTTTTGAGCGATTTTAATTGTTTTTCTATCCCTCTGTCATCTATTTTGATATCTACCATTTTGTCATCTGTACAACAATCTAGAGAAGGAACTACAGTGCAGTCTTCCTCTGTGAAACAGTTTTGGAAAAAGACATTTAATATTTCGGCCTTTAGTCTGTCATCCTCTGTTTCAGTACCATTTTGGTCACAGAGTGTCTGGATATTTTGCTTTGATCCACCTACCGCTTTGACATAAGACCAAAATTTCTTAGGATTTTCTGCCAAGTCAGTACAAAGAACTTTACTTTCGAATACATTGAACGCCTCTCACATAGCCCTCATCATTCATTTCACTTCGCGTAATTTTTGTTTGTCTGCAAGGCTTTGGCTATGTTTATGTTTGCTGTGAAGTTCCCTTTGCTTCCGCAGCAGTTTGCTAACTCGGTTATTGTACCAAGGTGGCTCTTTTCCATCTCTTACGATCTTGCTTGGCACATACTCATCTAACGCATATTGTACGATGGTTTTGAACTTTGCCCACTGATCCTCAACACTATCTGTACTTGAGACAAAACTTTTGTATTGAGCCGTCAGGTACTCTGCAATCTGCTTTTTGTCCCTTTTGCTAAACAGAAAAATCTTCCTACCTTTTTTAATATTTCTATTTACGGTTGAAATCATCGATGCAGTAACCGCTTTATGATCACTGATTCCCTGTTCTGCGTTAACTGTTTCAAATAGTTCGGGTCTGTTTGTCACCAGAAGGTCTAACATGTTATCGCCACGGTTCTCTGTTTAACTGCTCAAGGTAGTTTTCAGATAAAGCACTTAAAAAAAAGTTCACTGGATTCTTTGTCCCTGCCACTCGTTATGAACGTTTGAGTCTCCCAGTCTATATCCGGCAAATTAAAATCTCCACCCAGAAATAAAACATGGTGGGGAAATCTAACCGAAATATTTTCCAAATTATCCTTCAGGTGCTCAGCCACAGCAGCTGCTGAGCCAGGGGGCCTATAGAGACATCCAATTACCATGTCTGAGCCTGCTTTAACCATGACCTTCACCCAAATTATTTCACATTTCGGATCTCCATCAATTTCCTTCGATACTATTGCACTTCTTATCTATCTGACACCTTCTAGTATCTCAAGGATTCTTCCATGTATACTACCTTCTTTTATAATTCTTGAACCAAGTGTTAACTATGATTAAGCTATGCTCTGTGCAAAATTCTACCAGACAGCTTCCTCTTTCATTTCTTACCCCCAATCCATATTCACCTACTATGTTTCCTTCTCTCCCTTTTCCTACTCTCAAATTCCAGTCACCCACAACTATTAAATTTTCGACTCCCTTCACTACCTGAATAATTTCTTTTATCTCCTCATACATTTCATCAATTTCTTCATCATCTGCAGAGTTAGTTGGGCATATAAACTTGTACTACTGTAGTAGGCGTGGGCTTTGTGTCTATCTTGGCCACAATAATGTGTTCACTATGCTGTTTGTAGTAGTTACTTACCCACATTCCTAATTTTTTATTCATTATTAAACCTACTCCTGCATTAACCCTATTTGATTTTTTATTTATAACCCTGTATTCACCTGACCAGAAGTCTTGTTCCTCCTGCCACCGAACTTCACTAATTCCCACGATATCTAACTTTAACCTATTCATTTCCCTTTTTAAATTTTCTAGCCTACCTGCTCGATTAAGGTATCTGACATTCCACGCTCCGATCTGTAGAACGCCAGTTTTCTTTCTCCTGATAACGACGTCCTCTTGAGTAGTCCCCATCCGGAGATCCGAATTGAGGATTATTTTACCTCCGGAATATTTTACCCAAGAGGACGCCATTATCATTTAACCATACAGTAGAGCTGCATGCCGCCAAGAAAAATTACGGCTGTAGTTTCCCCTTGCTTTCAGCTGTTCGTAGTACAAGCACAGAAAGGCCGTTTTGGTTAGTGTTTCAAGGCCATCTGTATCGCTGAGGCATGCAAGCCTCCCCACCAACGGTGAGGTCCATGGTTCATGGAGGGGGGGGGGGGGGGCTTCCTATCTGTGGAAGTTTAATGCCGCTGGTAACATGCACCACAAGACCATAAACTCTATGAAGATCTTGAAGCATTTCTGCATTTCTGAAGCACCCTTCAGGAGAATGCAGAACTGTCTGCCATGGTATAATTTAGAGGCGGCTCACGTTACAACCATATTCACGATGCTACTGCTGGAGAACAGATGAGGGCAGGCAGTGGTGGCACCTGGTAACAGTGGAGGATACTTATCAGTACACAAAGCACCTGCTAGATGGTAGTGCAATGGCCTTTTCAACATGTTTGAAAATTAGTCTCAGTCTTTGTTGAACAATCACCATATAATGTGAATAGCAAGGGTCACTGTGCTCTATCTTTGGCCATGCACAACATTATTTCTACATCTGTTGATATCTCTCTATCCAAGATAACACACCTCATTCTTTTAACCAAGAAATCCTCAATTCAGTCACAAATTTCATTTGGTTTTCCATATGACCAAATTTCTGTTAGTAAGTACTAGTGTTATTCTTTTCAAGATACGCGCTGTTGCATTTAAGCCCAGTCAGGGGCATAGAAGGGTAGTTTGGAGGATCACTTCTGCAATCTTTACTGCAGGCCAGTATGACCAACAGACTGCTTTCCCCACAATAAGGCGCAGTTGCCAAACACAGTTCGGCCTCTGTGACCAGAGACTGTTTTGTGTGTGTGTGTGTGGGGGGGGGGGGGGGGGCTACTGCAAATTAAGGCATTGTGGCCAAAAGCTCAAATGTATAGCAGTCTTTCTGTTGTGCCTGTCTGTAACTCAATGTCTCCTCTACATAGTGAGTAGCAATCTGTCATTTTCATAATATTGTCATTATTCCATGCTGGGTTTTCTATTGTTGGATAATTTTTTTTTTTTTTTTTTTTCAGTTTATGGTTAAAAGAGGAACTACCTCAAACAGATTCAGTATAGAATCTAATAGATATTTTGTCAGGCCCTGGAGTTGGCTTTTTTTTATTTAAAAAAAATGAAAAACAAGTTTTACCTGTTTTTCAGTGCCACTTGTACTAATACCTGTATCATTCACCTTTGCAGTGAGACAAGAACTGAACTCGAGCAGCACTCATGGCTCCTCCTTTGTAAAGAAACATTTGAAAAGAGTGCAACATTTCTGCCTGTGCTTTGTTACATTCAATCTTGTTCATACGTCATCCACAAGTGCTTAAACACAAACTTTAGTTCCATTGGCAGCCTTACCATATGACCAGAATTTCTTTGAGTATTGTGAAAGATATTACTGTAACATTTTGAGAATGAAAATATGGTCAAGTAGGCTGTATTCTTTTTACTATCTACACTTTAGAAACCACCATGAGATGGTTGAAATCGACCAGACACACGGATAACAAAAAGAATACAGCCTGCTTGGGCCATGTTTTCATTCTCAAAACACAGTGAGGCTGTGGGGCTCCTCAAAAATAAAATTTTAAAACTTTCTGCTGCAGTATACTATGATAGCCACTGAAGATATCGCAAATTGCCCACTTAACAGTCAAACATGTTACATTTGCCATCTCTCTACTTATAGCCCTACACTTCATTTTATACATATTGTGCAGTAGTAACTGTGTCTTTGAAAGTTTATTTACAGACTACATGCATCAAAGAAGGGCCCCTCCATGAATGTACCTGTCCAGTGCTTGGTCAACTATTCTTCTAAAACTGAGTGATAGTTCCTCCACAAGCTCATATACAGAGAGAAGTTTTTCAAGTTCCTCCTTGTGATATAACAATGCTGTTCCTTCTCTAGATTACTGGACATGCAAATCTTTGTACCTGTGTTAATACCTTTTAATACTTTGGTAATCATTGTTACTGCAACAACCTCACGATGACCGACATACCTTAACTCACAAGGTGTGATCTCTCAGACTGAACAAAATTTTTTTGAATTCAGTCTCTAAGATCAGGCCTGGAAGAATACTTCTATACCCTTCATACCCAATTTAAACCACCAACCCTAAAATGTTTTGTCGCTGGTTGCATTATTGCCTACTTTGTTTGTTGTTGAAACATTTTATTGACATTTACCTGGCTCTCTTAGACTGTGCCTCGTGAACTACGTACCTGTTTTCTTCAGTATAGCACAAAATGAGTTCACAGGAACATGACAGTTTTAAAAATCCTAAGTTTCATGAAACTGTTAGTCAGTGAATCGCAGAAGATATCAATAATATAGATCAAGAAATGTGTGAAAACGATGACAGTTTTACAACAACCAGTAATCATACTGTCCAACATGATATCCTGCTAGACAAATTAGAATATGTCAGTATACGAGGAGTAGCTAAAAAGTGGTTTCAGTCATACCTCCATAATAGGAAACAGGTAGTAGAAATTGCAACAACAAACAGTAAAAACCAAAGTATTGTTTACAGATCGGATATTCAGACTGTGCCAATAGGGGTACTGCAGGGGAGTGTTCTAGAACCTCTCCTATTTCTTCTTTACATAAATGATATCAAGATTCCAGTAAATGGTACTCATATAACCCTGTTTGCGGATGACACAAACATTGTAGTAACTGACATAAACCGGGTATTGCCAACATCTGCAACCAGAGTTATAGAATATTTGCAAAATTGGTTTGAAGTGAACAAACTAACCATAAATATCTCTAAAACTAATTATATCCATTACAGGAAAGCAAAGTCACACTCTGATCTAGATCTCAGAATACAAAATAAAGAAATTGTGAGAGTTGCTACCACAAAATTCTTAGGTGTACATATAGATGAAAATTTAGACTGGAAATCCCATATCCTGTATCTCTCACATAAGTTAAGCTCTGCTTGCTTTGCTTTACGCGTTATTAGCTTTGTATGTAGTAAGGAATGTAGCAGAGATGTTTACTTTGCTTATATACATTCTGCTATTACCTATGGCCTCATCTTCTGGGGTCATAGTAAGAAAAATCTCAAAACCATCTTCACTCTACAAAAACAAGCTGTTAGAATAATTACCAACAGTTCAAGGCTAACTCCTTCAAAGCAATTATTTAAACAGCTGAATATTCTACCCCTACCGTGCCTCTATATACAGAAAAGCGTAATTAACATAAAACGAAATATTAACAATTTCCAATCCAACTCTGATCTACATACTTACAACACAAGAAAGTGCAATGACATTCATATAAAAAGAGTTAACAAGGCTTTGGCGCAGAAACAAACAAACTACCGGTAAAGATAAAAGAAATAAAAAAGTTGTCTTCATTTAAAGAAGCAGTATTCAAATTTTTAATGACCAACTGCTATTATAGTGTAAAAGAATACCTGGAATAGCTCCATACTAAACAACTATATTTATGTACTCTGTGCCAATAGTAATTTTTATCTGACTGTTGCTATGACCTAAATAAATAATATGTACAAAAGTGCTAGAATTGTATGTGTTATATCTAAATATCAACTGTGTATTCCATGTAAAAAGTCTTTCTCATACGTCAATGTAAATAATCAAAGTTGTACATGCTATTTCAATGTGGTCTGTTGTTACGTAGTCTGCTATGCACATCTGTATTTTGTATAGTATTGTTCACCCTATATGTGTGTGTGTGTGTGTGTGTATATATATATATATATATATATATATATATATGAGGAAATCCATGCAATGTAAATTGTCTCTGGATGAATAAACTACTACTACTACCACTACTACTACTTCTGTTAGCAAAGAGCAGGATCACTCAAAGGAAAAACTTCAGGACAATTGTGATGCAGATCTCTCAGTTTCCGTAATAAAATACATAAAGAGTTAATTAAAATCAAATGTGTTTTAAGTGGTGACAAAGAAAAATGTGCTTTCCAGTATCAAATATGAATTTTGTGATTTTCTTTCTGTACCTATCAAGTGCAATTTTTATATGCAAGTTTAAACCTTGGAATTTAGTTTTATGTGAAAATTTACTTGCTACAGAGTAACTACACTTTTTCAGAACGTAAAATTCAGTTCTCGAACAGTTCATTTGTGTGTACTATTTAAAAAAACCACACAAAAATTGGTGATTTTGTGTAGCAAAAAGTAAAACACTGCAGGTTTTATTCAGTACAATAAACGCAACAAGAAATATTTACTTATCAATTAAATAACTGTAAAAATGAAAGTTAGACAACATAAATTAAAAATTTCAAACGAGTTGCATTTTTAATCTCTGTGTACACATTGGCATCCCAGAGACTCCACCTCATAGTACACATTACAGAAAAGTCACCTCGTGAGTTAAAGGATATCAGCTTCAACATAACAGTTTGTATACTGAACGTATACAGAGGAGGACAGCACGAATGGTCACAGGTCTGTTTGACCCATGAGAGACTGTCACAAGAAATGCTGAAGAAACGGAACTGGCAGATACTTGAAGATAGATGCAAACTATTGCAACAACGCCTACTTCCAACGTTTCAAGAACAGCCTGTAAATTATAAATCGAGGAATATGCTACAACCTCATACGTATGCCTCACATAAGGATTGTGAGGGCAAGATTAATTACAACAAGCACAAACATTTAAACAATCATTCTTCCTGCGCTCCTTAAGTGATTGGGACGGGAAGAAGCCCTAATAAATGGTACAATGGCAGTGTCTTCTGCCATGCATTTCACAGCGGTATGCGGAGTAGGCCTTTGTATGTAGACGGAGAATGCATACATCGTCAATGGCTATATCTTCTGGGTGAGATTGGAAGTCGATATAAATACCCAATTATAAGTTCATTATTATAAAGATCATACAGTGATCGACTGGTCGCATTTTCACTTATGCATTTTTTCTCCTGTCGCAGTTATCAACATGAATCCAAAGCTGTCAGTCTCAAAATTATTATCAACGGTATTTTCATGTCTTAAAGACGAGTGCCTTTATTTTAGTACTTGTGCTTAACCTTACGCTTCTTCCTGCATGTGTGATTTTTTGATACTATTTCTTTCCGATTGTCTGCTTCTGCGATAAGAAAACAATACAAAAACTTCGTTACCTGTTTAAACAAAAACCACGGATTACCATTTATTCATGGGCTGCGTATCATTTTGATTTCAATTCGAGTTTACACAGTCCATACGAAACTTACGAGCTTTAACCCTCATTAATTGGATGTTACAGTTTCCTTAACTCACATTTGCATTTCGCGGCAGTTAGATCTCTCTACGCACACCAAAGAATAACAAAAACAAATGGTGTTCTGTGGCAGGTTACTGTTTGGCCAGCGACCTACCTCATCGGTTTAGTTGTATCAACTGTGGTTGCATTTTGATGCTTTCAGTACTAGCAAAGAACTTAAATGAGTAATGTTGTGAGTAATGTTGCATCTGTGAAAAAAATGAGATGAGGTGACACTGGGGTGCTGAAGTGATTCATAGGAGCAGCCCAACTGGAGAAAGAAATCTTGAATGTTTAATGGAGCTGAGTATTAGAATAATGCTCAGGTATGTAGTCATATGTCGTGCAGCAAGCTGTCGTTGAGTAATGGACTGCTAAACAGTTCTAGCTTTTCATGTTATTTGGCCATTTTAACGCAATAAATACCATACATGTAAATGACATACCGTAAGTTGTATATATGAAATGTTATTTAATTTATTTTATAGTCGTAGCTACAGCCTTATGTTAGTTTCGCCAGAGCCCAGTACTGTTGAGAGGAAATCTCTGTGCATTGCCATCGAGGTCGCTCATGAAACGTAGCCCATACCAAGACAAGCACCTGTTATTGCCCAGAAATCTCTCAGATGAAAGACCACGAGAAAGTGTGCCTATCTCACGACTTCATGTTGTCTAACAAATAACATTGCGTTAACTAGATTGTACGTGAGCAATCTTTCTGTTTTCTGCGAATACCCCACAGACCATTAATTGATACATGCCTAGTATAAGTGTGTAATTGTCACATAAGTTAGGCCTTCGTGGTACAAAAGTCGTTCCACGTCTTCTTCTATTAGTTTCCTAGCTCTAGCAAATTAGCTGAATTAATAAAAAGGATGTAATTCATATTACAACCAATCAAACAGATGTACACTAACTTTTCATTTTTCATAGTGACATGCTAACAACCCTCAAGATATGTCAGTTGCAACATCTTGTTGAGTATAGTTTGGCAACACAATATCTCCAACCTCAGTACTGTCCTTACTGTGATGTTCATTCATTTCTCCAAGCAGCAGAACTTTTGAGTTAGTGTGTTGATCTACAGCATGCACTTGTTTCTTGCCATCCATCTAGTCTTGGCTTATGCCACTTTTTTGGATTGTAGTTTGTGTTCCTTCTTTTTAACTCGTCTCTGTCATCTTCCCACTCATTGACTTGCATGCATGCATTTACACAGCTCTTATTCATACCAGGTAGTTATTTATTTTGTTTGCTTATATTTCAACCTTTATTGTCCAGTGTTTCTTTTTATCTGTAGTTGGCAGTACCTTTCTAATGTGGCTCTATTTGCAATTAGTTGTTTGAGTCAGTGAATGCCATTTTCTAATACCATAGGTTGCAACTAGTGTCTGCTGCTGACAATTTATATTTGGGATACTGTCTGATAATGTGGCATCCCGTCCCTGAAACCTTGGTTGTGGTGCCAAACTAGTGTGCAGTAGCCTACAGCCCGAAGACTAGGTTATGTTGGAAGGTGACAATGTGATGGTGTTAGCGAAGCCAGCGAATGTGGGGTGGGTCATTGCATTTCAATTCAACTGAGGGAAAAAATCTTCGATTTCGACCAAACATGTTTTAGATATAATGCTGAATAATTTTACCTCTTGCTCATTTTGTTTTAATTTTACAGCCACTCCATATTTCAATGAATTTGCTTTTTTATTACACACAAAGTATGCTTTGTTTTTCTTCAGTCAAAATCACAAAGTCAATCTAAAGTGTTTCCCATGTGCGAATGAGTATGGGAGTATTTTATATAAAATTTCTACAAAATTCACTATTTTCAACAACAAAAAAGTATCACTTCAATAAAACATAAACAACACACATTTTTTAAGCAAACCGTAGGATGAGAGCTGTCAAGAAAAATAATAAAATTGATTGCATATTCTTTCTTTGTGGGACAGATCAATTTTTTATTTTGTATATGTTAAAAATTAGACACAAATTGTCAATTTACAGTTAAAGAAATTATTAAACTAACACAGAAATGTGTAAAAAATTTCTAGTTGATAAAATATTACATGGTGTATGTTCTTTGGAATAACAATCTTTATTTAATTATTACTAATAAAATATCCCAAATTGCTGTCATTTAACATTGCGAACAGTTGTACTGCCTGTCGTGCATCCCAAGATGGTTTGCAAAGTACAGATGTAGATGTTTGATTTTAATATGTAGGCCTGTGTAATGAGTTTGTACTATAAGTGTATAAACATAATTTCAGTTTTCTTACCTTCAAGAAAGCCTGTAATCCAATTTTCTTAAAACATGGATTGCATTTGTGCCTTTTTTTCCCAAGTTTATTCTCTCCTTTGAAAGTTGATTCATTCTTCCTCGTGAGCATGGAGAATCAGCTATGGAAAGTGTGAGGAAGAGAGACACTGACTCTTCAGGATTTGGTCAAAAAAAGAAAAAAAAATGGTGAGGGACCTTTAAGTTGAAGGAATCTTAGATAAATATCTGCTCCTTTATGCAATCCAGACACCATTTAATCGTTCATACAGACAGTATCAATCAGAGTGTAGGTCTTTTTAAAGTGTCACAAAACATTGGCAACTGTTGCGCAAGTTGAATGTCAAACAAGGTTTCTTATCAGAACTGATCCTCATTGCTGCAGTGCTATGGGTAAAATCAAGCGGTTTGAAGTTAAGGAAATTTCTCATACCATGGAGCATTTGAACACCTTTGAACGGTTTTTAAAGAATTTAACTAGATAAACATACTGTGCTGTTGCTGGCAAGGTGAGAGTTGACTTTTTAAATGTTTTATGGAAATCAAAATACATTTGTTGTTGTCGTTGTTGTTAGGTTTGTCTAACGGTCTTTACGGTCCCACTTACACTGACACATTGTTTTTTTTTCCCATAACTTATGACAAATAAGGACCAGCTTCAAACTTAAATTCGTCGTCATGAATGTGTAGGTTCATAAAGTTGAACTTATTTTTATTTTGTCCAACACAACCATCACTGAAATACTGTACCACATCTAAATGCAGGAATTTTTCCCTGTAACAAATTATCATTTGTTTCCTGAATTTTGTGAACACTGGTCACAGTGTGTTAAAAGTCTTCAGAAATTACTACTAAAATATATTACATAAGATAAACAGTGCACAAGATGAGCACTTTATGATTTATGATTTTATTAATTTATTTTTTTATTTGTACATAGATAAGTAGTTTTTGGATCTTGTTTTATAAAGCATCAGTAAAATTGTGAACAAAGTACTCTTAATCATTTTTGTTCGATCAGTTGTGGCCCATTGAGAAAGATAATAGTATGAGTGTCTTCATAATGATCCAGTGCATACTTCTTCAAGTAAGAAGCAAGATATTGTTTGGAGTGCATTTACTCCAATTCTGTCCCCCAGGGGGCTCGCCCCTCTTTGAAGTGTTCATGCCTGGCTACCACAGGTCCCTGGCCTTGCAGCATCTTTTCCCTTCCATGCTGCATGTGTGTCCTCTTGCTATATCCCCCCCCCCCCTTCCCTTGGCAAACATATCTGGGATGTTCTTGGGAATGTGTTCCGCATTTTCAGTAGCCGACACAAGAACAGTCTCTCCACTGTTTTTCGTTCCCTTTTTTTTATCCATCTACATGGGTACTCTGCTAATCACATTTAAGTTCCCCTTCTCCTATCCTTCCTCCGCTTCGACATTTGAAGTTTCTCTTTTTCTTCTTCCTCCCTGTGCGCTCCGGAAGGCCAGCCCATGCATCTGATGCATAATAGGTGTCCGGGTAACAAGTAATTCCCGGCACAGGCCAGGCCCGGGGAGGGGCGATTGCCTGAGCTGCTACATTCCCAAAGTGCCAATTGCTCCATCTGTCAGGTGTTCAGGAGGTGTGAACAATGACCTAAGGCATGTGTGCCACCTTCTGAGGGAGGGCTGTCTGTTGGAAGGAGTGCACCTTCAGATATTCTGGCAATCAGGGGATTTTCTTGCAATGAGCCAATCATCCAGTCAGTGTCTGGTAAACCTAAACGGAATGAGGCCATAGATTCAAAAACCCTCCCAGCTGGACCATGGTTCCTCATGGTTTCATGTCCTGAAGACTGAGAGTCTTCTCCTAAGGCAAATCGGTATTGTATTCAGAAAGGTGTTGATGCAGTTGCAGGCCCTGTGAAATCCTGTTCTTGTGTACACGGTGGCACTTTTTGTTGGAGAGTCTTCTGATTCTCAAGTACAACAACTGCTTGCAGCTTCGCTCCTCCACAGCCCATCAAATGCTGAATTCTTCTTGTGGTGTTATTTACACAAGACTACTCAACAGTCTGACTGAGTACAACAATCCAGATGTACTTCTCTGATCAGGGTATCAGTGCAGTGCATTGGGTGATGAAAAAGGTAGATGCCTCCTTAGTGCCCACTTGTACTCTTTTGCTCACTTTTGATAGAGTGGTGCTTCCATCAAAGCAAGCTATGAAGTTATCCTAGTTTGACTATACATTCCAAGTCGGATGCGCTGTTAACCACTGTCATCATTTCAACTACACTCAAATGTCTTGTCGACAACAGACAAATGTGTAACCAGTGATAGGGATGCTGACAAGAGCAATTGTCTACCTCCTCCTCCTCCTCCTCACTGTATCATTGCAGTGGTGACCATACCGCCTCCTCCCGAGATTGTCCCGTGTATCTTGATGAGTGGGTCATCCAAGAGATCCATGTGAACGAAAAAGTGCCTTACCTGCTCATTCGCAAGTTGATGTCTAGTTAGAAACACTGTGTTCTACCATCCGGCACTTATAGTACTGTTCTTCCAACATCTCACTCCACGAAGGACTTGGGCACACAGCCACACAACCTCAAATTCAGCACCGCGGTTGTAAAATCACCCAGTGGCACGGTAGCATCCCTGTCTCCTCCTGCAGCTGTGCGACAAGCCACCAAACTTTTGCCTCACAGGGCGAAGTCACCTGCTGCGCAACTGGCAGGTCGGAAAGGACAGAAGGAATACTCCTATGAAAACTTCTTACATCCCTCCATCCAATAAGCATCTCAGTCTTCCTTTGCCAATTGGAAAGGCTCCAAGAAATCAAACAAAGGCAACCAGTCATCTCCTTCACCAAATCGGAGAAGTTCTTTGACAGTGTCACCACATGATACTCTAGCCTGGCTGACCTCCATGTCACCAGTGCATCCTGCTGCCCGTTTTTCTGACTGGATTTCAAAGACCAACAAAAGTAGAATGCAGACACCTCTGTAGATGTCATGGAGCACAATCCACAGTATCTGCATCCTGCACCAGTGAGTCTTTGAAGGCTGGCACTCGGCAGCTGCTGAGGTGACACCCCTTCATTTTTTCCCTCCTCCCCTTTCCTCGTTATGGCTATCCTTCAATGGAACGTTTGTGGCCTTCGATCAAAGAAAGAGAATTTACGGCTGCTCTTAGAATCACAGTGTCCTCTTGTTCTCTGCCTCCAGGAAACAAAATTGCATCCTCACAACCACTTTGAGCTCTCGCATTTCTTCCCGGTCCACTTTGATCTTCCTCCTGAGGTTGGCATTCCATCTTGTGGAGGAGTCGTGCTGCTCATCCAGGATGACGTTCATAGTCAAATCATCTCCCTGACTACCCAGCTTCAAGCTGCTGCAGTCTGCATTTCCCTTCCTCACTTTGCTTCTTTGTACTGTTTACAGCCCTCTGACATCCAGTGTCACCAGGGCAGACTTCTGCCAGATAAAGGGCAGCTACCTCACCCCTTTCTGTTATTCGGTGACTTTAATTCACACCATCCCCTTTGTTGTTCTGTGAAGTGCCCTTTTGACTGACCTCAGTCAACTTAGCCTCCTCTGTCTTAACACAGGAGCACCCACATTCCTTTCAGACTCCACGCACACCTGTTCCCATTTAGACCTAACCATCTACACTGCCCAGCTTGCCCATTGTCTAGAGTGGTCCATTCCCTCTGACACACATCAGAGCGACTGTATCCAATGTGTATCCATTTGCTGACTCCTACCCCACCTATGTACACATCCAAATGGCAGCTTATTAAGGTCCAACTATAGGCTCTACTCCTCCCCCGCGAGCTTCGACAAACAACATTTCCCCAGTTGTGATGACCAAGTAGAATATCTTACAAACATTATCCTCATCTCTGCAGAACATTCCATTGCTTGCACTTCCTCCTTACCAAGCTGTGTCTTGGTTCCTTGGTGGACTGAGGCATGCCATGGCACAACTCATGCGCGGAGACATGCTCTCAGCGTTTTTAACTGTCATCCTACATGGCAAACAGCATTCATTATAAACAGTTGCATGCACAGAGTTATCACATTCTTTGGGGTAGCAAAAAAGCCAGCTGGATTTCGTTTACTAGTTCTTTCAATAGTTCCACTCCCTCGTCTGTCATGTGGGCCAACCTGCGATGGCTCTCTGGGATCAAGATCCATTCCCCAATTTCCGGTCTGACACTAGCAGACGATGTTATAGTGGACCCTATTGCTACCTCCAACACCTTGGGTCGCCGTTTTGTGGATATTTCGAGCTCTTCTCACTACCACCTGCCTTTCTCCATCAGAAACAAGTGGAGCTGGCTTGGGCAATACCCTTCTCTTCTGAGAATCTTGCGTGCTACAATGCCATCTTTACTATGAGGAAGCTCAATCATTCTCTCACTTCATCCCAATCCTCCGCCCCAGGACCAGACGAAATTCACATTCAGATGTTGCAACACCTTTTCTTGTGGACAAGCACTTTCTACTTCACACGTACAACCGCATCTGGGCAGAAGGCATGTTTCCCAGACACTGGCGTGAAGCAACTGTCATACCCGTATCTAAGTCCGGTAAGGACAAACACCTTCCTTCTAGCTACCACCCCATTTCTCTCACCAGCTGTGATTGCAAGGTGATGGAATGTATGATTCATGCTCGGCTGGTATGGTGTCTTGAGTCTCTTAGTTTACTAGCCAGCACAGTGGGGATTTTGAGCTCGCCATTCTACAGTTGACTATCTTGTCACTTTATACGCTCATGTCGTGAATGGTTTTCTGTGGAAATCCCAGGTTGTGGCCATGGTTTTCAATTTGGAGAAAGCCTATGACACCTGCTGGAGAACTGTTATTCTCTGTACTCTCTACATCTGTGGCTTCCAAGGCCGCAAGCCCCATTTCCTTCAGGAATCTTTAAGAGAGAGAATTTTCAGGGTACATGTGGGTTCTACCTTGTCCGACATGTTTATCCAAGAGAACAATGTGTCTCAGGGTTCCATCCTGAGCATTGTCTTGTTTGCTACTGTCATTACCTTATAATGGCCTGTATCCTGCCAGGCATCTCTGGCTCCCTTTTCGTTGATGATTTTGCAGTATGTTGCAGTTCTCCATGGACGCCTCTCATTGAGTGGCGTCTTCAGCAATGTCTTGATCATCTTCACTCATGGAGCATCAAGAAGGCTTTCGTTTTTCCACTGAAAAAACCTTTTGTTGAATTTCTGGCAGCACAAGTGGATTCTTCCACCATCCTTACATCTTGGTCCTGTTGCTCTTCTGTTCCTTGAAACTATGAAATTCCTGGAATGGCAGCCTGCTATATGCGGTCCCTTAGTACTCTACGTATCCTCAGCAGGACTTCCTGAGGAGCAATCATACCACCATCCTCTGTTTGTAATGGTCCCTTATACGTTAGAAACTGGACTGCGGGTGTTTCATTTACATATCTGCATGCCCGTCCCTCTTATGCTGTCTAAAACTATTTACCATCATGGCGTCCGTTTGGCCACTGGGGCCTTTTAAACTAGCCCAGTTGAGAATCCGTATGCAAAAGCTGCCGAACTACCATTGTCCTATTTCCGTGACTTTCTCCTCAGCAGATATGCATGTTGTATGTCTGCCACGCATGGCCACCCATCTTATGCCTCTTTCTTCGATGACTCCTTTGATTGCCAGTATGGGATGCGTCCATCTTCCCTGTTACTTCCTGGAATTCGCTTTCAACTCTTGCACTGGCAGAATAACTTCACGCTACCTGCCACTTCGCCGGTGGGTGTGGCCCCTTCACCACTTGCTTCGTGAGGTGGCCCATGTTCACCTCAGTCTTCATTCGCTTTCTAAGGACACTACTCCAGCCTCATATCACTATAAGTTTCATGACCTTTGCATGGAACTTCGCGATAGGATCATCGTGCACACTGATGGCTCTTGGACTGTCTGTGAAGGCAGGTGTGCCTGCGGCATTGGCACCAACGTTTTTCAGTATCAGCTTCCAGAACACTGCTCAGTATTTGCAGCAGAGCTCTTCACCCTGTATCAGGCCATGCAGTGCATCCGGTGACATAGGCTTTTCAATTGCGTTACCTGCTCCGACTCTCTCACTGCCGTTCAAAGCCTTTGTGTGCTGTACACTGTCCATCCCGTAGTGCAACGGGTACAGGAAAGCTATCACTTGCTCACCCCTGATGAAGCCTCTGTGATGTTTATGTGGGTTCCTGGTCATGTCGGTCTGACAGGAAACGCAGCTACTGATGCTGCTGCCAAGGCTGCAGTCCTCGTACCTCTGCCTGCTTGTTCTTCCATTCCCTCTGATGATCTCTCTGTTGCTGTCTGTCAGCAGGTGGTGTCACTTTGGTATCACCACTAGTCCTCACTTGATGTGAACAAGCTCCGGGTTATTAAATCTCTACCAGCGACATAGACAATCTTCTCTCTTGCCATCAGGAGATCATTTTAGCTAGGTTGCGCATTGAGCACTGTCTTTTTAGCCATCCCCATTTGCACTACTTTGTGATCAGCTCTAGACAGTCCGCCATATCCTGACGGAATGCCCTTTTTTTTTTTAACCACTTACATTCTCATTTGTGTTTAATGTCTAAGTTTTGGGCCATTCTAGCGAATGACGCGCCGGCTGTGACCACATTTTACTTTTTATCCATCACAGCAACATGGCAAAGCCATTTAATTTTTAGTCCTGCGAGGATGGGTTGTTAGTCATACTTGGGTAGTTTAGTTGGTAGAGCACTTGCCCGCGAAAGGCAAAGGTCCCGAGTTCGAGTCTCGGTCGGGCACACAGTTTTAATCTGCCACGAAGTTTCACAGTAATACATTATTACATTTTTACAAATCGTCTTTTGAAATATAGTTTTATATTGATACTTTCATACTACCTTATTTATTGTATGCTATAGCATGTTTTAAGCAATTATTGGCACTGTTTGTGACATATTTTCTGTGCTCTTAATTTTTTTTTTCTGTTGCTGTCTTTTTACTTAGTGAACATCATGTCATCTGCAACCATGTGAGCGGCTGTTAGTAAACAAATACTTGTGGTTGTGGTAGTGTTGTGGAAACCAGTTATTTTGGTGTGTATTTAGCTATTGCTTAGCTATTCGTGTACTCACGTTGGTTGGATGGTATGTGGCTGCTTTTTACACAGAAAAACAAAACGTTTTACACTTTGTTTCTGATCCAGAATATTACGCTATCTTGCTGTTCGCACGCGTCGTGAGAGGCGTATCGCAAGTGGCGAGAAAGGCTATGAAAAACTGTAGCGCAAATTATGATGACTTCTGCTCATTATTTATGTCTCTGTGTGTGACGGGGAAGTTCTTCTTTTGCGTGTCTGTGCTTTCTGTTCTATGTCCTTGGTCAGCTCTCTCAGAGCGGTTAAGAGTGTGTTGTTGCAGAGTCTTGTGTCTTCATTTATTGAGACTGAATACATCATAGGACAACATGAAAAAACTAACACTCAAGATTTCAACCCAGGCCTAACAAGAGAACTAGTGACAGAGGAAATAAAACAAATCATCAGAAAGAACAAACCATCCATAAACACATATAAAAAACATCTGATTAGAAAACCATAAACAGTATACACAGAAAACTAAAACAACACAATGCTCTCATCACCAAGGCAGACAAAGGGAATGCTCTAGTCTTAATGAAAGAGGCAGAATACATTGAGAAAACAGAAAAATTTCTGGCAGAGAATAAAATAAGCCAGCTAACCAGTGACCCAACACAAAGATACCAAAGAAATGTAAAGACTCTCTTTAAAAACATCACACACACCTTGACACAGAACCAGACAAAAAGAATGACACAAAAGAACCCTAAAGCTCCACTCTTAACAAGCCTACCAAAGGTCAACAAACCCCTCATCCCAGTCAGGCCAGTGGTTGACTTCAGAAAAGCCCCATCTTTCTTACTAGGGAGACACATGCACACATTCCTACAGAAGACATGCACATACACAAACAACAGAAGCATCAAAAACACAGGAGACATGATAGAGAAAATTAGGAATGTATCTTTTGACATAACATCCATGTACACAAACATACCCACAGAAGAAACTATAAACATTATAGAACAACAACTAAAATGCAAGACATTCCCAGATGCACATACAAATGAAATCTCATCCATCCTTAGGCTACTCACAGAACAAAACTACTTCACTTTCAACAACTACTTCTACTTGCAGCAAGCGAGGCTTCCCATGGGGTCCCACATCAGTGTAAACTTAGCCAACATTTTCTTGGACAATATAGAGAACACAATATTCAATAACATTGTAAAACAAGGAGGGTACAAAATAATCTACTGGTACCGATATGTGGATGACATAATCTGTCTTGTAGATGAAACACATAGCAGGATGGAAGAGCTCCATAGTAACATCAACACAGTACACCCACAAATCCACTTCACAATGCAAATGGAAAACAACAAGAAACTAAATTTCTTGGATCTTACAATCACAAGAAATAACCACCAACATGAATTCTCCATCTACAGAAAACCCACATCCACAAGCACTGTTATCCACAGCTCATCCAACCACCCGACAGTCCATAAATATGCCAGTTTCACACACATGCTCCAAAGGATAAACAGAACACCTCTTAAATCAGGAAACTACACACAGGAACTAAACATAATCAAACAAATTGCTCTTGAAAACGACTACAAAACAGACATCATAAACAAACTCAACAACGAGGTAAAACTGAAACATGCAGCACACACAGACAACACAGCAGACCACACCACTTGAGAAAAAAGAGAGAGATGGTACACACTAACATACAATAACAAAATATCACATAGAATAGGAAACATCTTAAAAAAGCAAGGGATCCCAATAACATTCAGAATAAACAATATAGTTCAGAAAAGACTAAGACCAGTCAGAAAAACTTCAGACATAAGAAGTGACAACACACATTCAACTTTTGCAGAACATCTAATGAACAAAAACCATAACCCCACTAATATCGAAAATGATCTACGCAGTCTGAGAAACAGCAACAGTCTATACCGACAACTAACAATAGAAGAAAATTACCACATACAAAAGGCTATAGTCGAAGGGAAAAATGTAATAAATGAAAACTCAACACCCTGCAACAACACACTCTTTACCGCTCTGAGAGAACTGACCAAGGACATAGAACAGAAAGCACACACATGCAAAAGATCAACTTCCCCATCACACACAAACATAAATAATGAACAGAAGTTGTCGTAATTCACGCTACAGTTTCTCATAGCCTTCTCGCAACTTGTGATAGCGCCTCTCGCGACACATGCAAACAGCAAGATGGCGTAATATTCTGAATCAGAAACAAAGTGCAAAAATTTGCTTTTTCTGTGAAAAACGCAGCCACACGCCGTCCAACGAACGTGAGTACACATATAGCTAAGCAACAGCTAAATAAACACCAAAATAACTGGTTTCCACAACACTACCACAACTCCAAGTATATACTGCTGACATATGTTCACCTTTGAGTATTTGTTTACTAACAGCCACTCACATGGTTGCAGATGACATGATGTTCATTAAGTAAAAACACAGAAACAGAAAAAAAAATAAGAGCACAGAAAATATGGCACAAACTGCGCCAATAATTGCTTAAAACATGCTGTAGCATACCATAAATAAGGTAGTATGAAAGTATCAATATAAAACTATATTTCTAAAAACAAAGATGATGTGACTTACCAAACGAAAGTGCTGGCAGGTCGATAGACACACAAACATACACACAAAATTCAAGCTTTCGCAACAAACTGTTGCCGCATCAGGAAAGAGGGAAGGAGAGGGGAAGACGAAAGGAAGTGGGTTTTAAGGGAGAGGGTAAGGAGTCATTCCAATCCCGGGAGCGGAAAGACTTACCTTAGGGGGAAAAAAGGACTGGTATACACTCGCACACACACACACACACATATCCATCCACACACATCGTGTGTGTGCGAATGTATACCCGTCCTTTTTTCCCCCTAAGGTAAGTCTTTCCCCTCCCGGGATTGGAATGACTCCTTCCCCTCTCCCTTAAAACCCACATCCTTTCATCTTTCCCTCTCCTTCCCTCTTTCCTGATGAGGCAACAGTTTGTTGCGAAAGCTTGAATTTTGTGTGTATGTTTGTGTTTGTTTGTGTGTCTATCGACCTGCCAGTGCTTTTGTTTGGTAAGTCACATCATCTTTGTTTTTAGATATATTTTTCCCACGTGGAATGTTTCCCTCTATTATATTAAAACTATATTTCAAAAGACGATTTGTGAAAATGTAATACAATGAGGGTTTTACTGTGTTTGTACAACCATACCATTTTCTGCATGTTTTGGATTTAAAAAAAAACACTTATGATGGTGATATTTGTTGCCGAAACTAGTTTGGGATAATAAAGAAATAAATGAATAACAAGGTGTTTTGCATCAAGGTGGACTCAATTTGTGATATTGCTGTTTAACGTGTAGGTCATTTGTAACTCCTCTCTTTATCTTAGTGTTCTACATTTCTGACATGAGCGCATATGACCCTAGTTGTTTTTGCGCTCTAAAACAAAACAAAACAAACCAGTCAAAAGACTGATGATGAAAACAAAGGTCCAACCTAGACCACATGAATGCAAAATAACCAACTGATTGGCTCAATTTGCCTAGGCTGGAAGAAGTGTGTAATGTTTAAATTTTGACCCCGTTTTGTAGGATAGCTACAGTATGCCAGTTCTTGTAAGTATACAATTGGTCATTCGGCCGAGGGCTTATCCAAAAAATTTAACCGTCTTGGATCAATAAAACCTGAGACATGAACCCATGAAAAATCACATTTTCACTCTCAGCTTTTTCTAACATACTGGTACCATGCATGGACTGATTTGTGACAGTCTGTTGAAGTATACTGTCAATCATTACACTTTATTTGTTTATCTATGATACTCCAAAGAGTAAGGAAATGAACTTTTAAAAGCAGATACTTTGTGATGCATATCTAAATTATATGCAGCTTCACAATAAAGGATGGCAGCCAAAAACAGTTGCAGGATAGAATTTTTTTATTAAAATTCTTGACCAAGGTTTCGGTACATATAAATATACCTTCATCAGAAGTAAACTTCCTGAATAGAAAGACACATTCATTAGAAAAGCCATATCAACGAAAGTGAGAAACAGAAGCTTAAATAACGGTGAAATTGCTAAAGTAATACAGGCACACAATCTTTAGTACTTACTAAAATTACATCATGCACTGGAGAATAATGAAACAATTATGCCAAAAGGCGTCGTCAGTAATTAAAATATCATCTCCATTTGTACAACATGTGTAATGGGCACAGGATCAAAGCGAACAGTTTAACAATGTTACTTCGCCTATGAACTGTTGAGACACGAGTGTGAAGGCACTAAGGCAGATTGTTTCGCCGAGAGAGGGCACTTGCATGTGCCAGACTCGCGCATATTACAATCCATAAATACATACATAAGCACATCAAAAATTATTAAAGGTTGTGTTAATCCAAACTTTGTCTTAATAAATAAAGCGTATCACGCCAATTAAAGACATTTATGTAAACTAGAAATATAGAACCAAATTTACCTGTGTCCTAGTGTCAAACGGATAAAGCTTGCGCTTGGAACATCTAACGGTGTATACAAAATTACTTGTAACGACTGCCCAAACTATTACATAGGGCAGACAGGTAGACCCATTAAAGTTAGGTATAAAGAACACAAGTTAGGTAAAAATGGGGAAAACGTATATAATTCCACCTTTGCTGAACATCTATGGCTCTTACAGCACACGCCAAGAGAACTGGACGACGTAGAGCTGCTTCATGAAGCTGATAAAGGTGACAAACTAGACTTGCTCGAAGAATTAGAGATTTTCAAGCATCTGTCTCTAAAAGATGGTTTTGTTCTTAATGAACAGGTGCAACTTCGAAACAAAAATTTTTTAGACAGTTTCAAACCCCTCATTGCCTTAATGTAATATAGTCTGGCTGACTAGGAGTTATTTTCTTGCTTGTTGATGCCGGTGAAATGCGCTTTTCCTATCTTGTTGGGATCTACATATTGTGATGTTTGTTAATTATGAATTTCAATGTGTATGTGTGGTTAAATGACTACTATGTTTTATTCATACAGACAGATGGTTTCGTTTTATTAGAACATTTTGGTTGTTTCGCTAGTATGTATTTCACTGCCTACGTTACGCGAGACTCTCGCGCATTACAGTAGTGCCCTCTCTCGTTAGATGTTCCAAGCGCAAGCTTTATCCGTTTGACACTAGGACACAGGTAAATTTGGTTCTATATTTCTAGTTTACATAAATGTCTTTAATTGGCGTGATACGCTTTATTTATTAAGACAAAGTTTGGATTAACACAACCTTTAATAATTTTTGATGCGCTTATGTATGTATTTATGAATTGTAATATGCGCGAGTCTGGCACATGCAAGTGCCCTCTCTCGGCGAAACAATCTACCTTAGTGCCTTCACACTCGTGTCTCAACAGTTCATAGGCGAAGTAACATTGTTAAACTGTTCGCTTTGATCCTGTGCCCATTACACATGTTGTACAAATGGAGATGATATTTTAATTACTGACGACGCCTTTTGGCATAATTGTTTCATTATTCTCCAGTGCATGATGTAATTTTAGTAAGTACTAAAGATTGTGTGCCTGTATTACTTTAGCAATTTCACCGTTATTTAAGCTTCTGTTTCTCACTTTCGTTGATATGGCTTTTCTAATGAATGTGTCTTTCTATTCAGGAAGTTTACTTCTGATGAAGGTATATTTATATGTACCGAAACCTTGGTCAAGAATTTTAATAAAAAATTCTATCCTGCAACTGCTTTTGGCTGCCATCCTTCATTGTGAAGAATTTTAACAGTTGCTGCTGCAGCCATGTTTAAAATCTTGTTATATGCAGCTGTTGTTGTGGTCTTCTGTCCAAAGAATGGTTTGGTGCAAAGCTCCACAGTACTCTATCCTCTGCAAGCCTCTTAATCTCTGAATAACTACTGCAACTTAATTCCTTTTGAACCTGCTTACTACATTCGTATCTTATATCTTAGTCTCTCCTCTCCTCCCCTTCCCCCCCCCCCCCACCTTCCGACCCCCCCCCCTGCTCTCTCTCTCTCTCTCTCTCTCTCTCTCTCTCTCTCTCTCTCTCTCTCTCTCCCCCCTCTCTCACCCTCTGCCTGCCCCTCCCCCCACCACCGTTGTCCCCCCTCTGGCCCTCTTGCCCCATCTTTGCTTTCTTTGGAATTGGAATTATTACATTCCTCATGAAGTCGTAAGTTATTTCATCTGTCTCGTACATATTGCACACTGAATGGCATAATTTTGTCATTGCTGGCTTTCCGAAGACTATCTGTAGCTCTGACTGAATGTTGTCAACTCCAGGTTCCTTGTTTCAACTTAGCTCTTTCAGTGCTCTATCAAATTCTTCCTGCTCTATTATAGCTCCTACCTTATCTTCATCTACATCATCTTCCCTCTCTGTAACACTGCCTTTAAGTTTGCTTCCGTTGTATGGTCCTGCTATATACTCCTTCCACCTTTTGATTCTCCCTTCTTTGCTTCGTACTGGTTTTCCATATGATCTCTGGATATTCCTACAGCTGCTTTTCTTTCCTTCAAATGCCTCTTTATTTTCCCTGTGAGTGGTATCTTTCTTTTCCTTAATTATACAGGGTGTTCAAAAAAAGTGTCAAGTACTTTGAGTGGCGGTAGTACTCATCGAAACAAGAAAAATAACTCCAATAAACATGGGTCCAGAAATGCATCCTTTCTGCAATAATCGTGTTTACAGCAGGTGTTCAACGTGGTGTCCATTCATGACAGTGCACCCCTCTGTCCTCCGGCGTAAGGAATGATTCACCCTTTGAAGAATACCTGGCTGTTGCACCTGCTAGCATTCATTGATGATGCGACCTCGTCATGTCTGCACATCATTGATTGGCATGGCATAGACCAATTCCTTCAAGTGCCCCCATAACCAAAAGTCAAGGGGATTGAGGTCCAGAGAACGAGGAGGTCAAGGGTGTGCTGCCTCCTCAACCCCTCACCCCAACCTGACCAATCCATCAGTCCTGAAATGTATGCATCAGATGTTCGCACACATTGCGACGAAATTGTGCTGGTGTGCCAGCATGCATGAATCACATTTGTATTCCTTACTGCAATGGCACAGCCCCCAGCAAGATAGGCACTACATTAATGAGAAAGTCAAGTTAAAGCACCCCAGTTGATCTTCGTGATAGCACACACGGCCCTATTAATCTATCCCCAAGTACGCCTGTCCATACATTGGTTCAGAATTGGTGTTGCTGCCCTCTTTCCCGAGTTGCTCGGGGATTTACATCTGCCCATACATGCTGGCCATGGAAATTCACGACACCGCCTCTTGTGCACACTGTCTCATTGGTAAATAAAATGTTGGATGTGGACAATGGATCTGCGGCACACTTCTGTAACAGCCATTGACGGGACTACCATCTGCCATGATAATCATGTGGCCTTAGGGCCTCAATGCACTGTACATGATATGGGTACAGCTTCTGTTGCTGCTAATCGTCACACACTGGTCTCAGGGGTTTCTTCCACAGAATGTAGCACATGCTCCTCCATGTCAGGCGTGTGGACTGTGCAGGGCCTTCCACTGTCAGCCATCTGAGGTCCAAGGGTACCTGTGTCCCTCAGATGCTAGAAAAGTCTGCCAAGCAGCATATCAGAGGCCACTCTGTGCTGTGGATGTTTCTCAGTGTAGAGGGCATGAACTTGTGGGCTACAAGCATTTGCTATACTGTAGCAGAATATCATATCCGTCATTTCACTTGTTGAGTAGTAGGCTTCGGTGGTGGAAGAGAGAAATTGTAAATTTACATAACCATTTATACATATAAACAGTGCAGTAACTGTGCACATGTAAGTGAATCTTTGTTTGGAAGAAGGTAAAACCCCTTTATATGTATCCAGGTTTGACAGTACTGTACAATAAGGCATAGAAACATGACAAAAACTAAAGTGCATACAACACAACTCGAACCATGCATCTTTCTGCAGACCAACTAATGATAGGTAGAGTACTGTGAGAGTAAGACTTTACAATACCCTGCCAACAATTTTAACGGAGTGCCAGTGTAACGATGGTGCTAATATCTGCAACTAAACATCGCGCAGCCTTTCCTGTGAACACGTTTATCTCGGAAAGTAATCATTTCTGAACCCATGTTCACTGGACTTATTTATCTTGTTTCGATGAGTACTACCACATCTCGAAGTATTCAACACTTTCTTTTTAACACCCTGTATGCACTTCCATATCCTTAAATTTGTCTTCTAGCCATTTTGCACTTCCTGTTAATCTAATTTTTTAGATGTTTGTATTCCCTCTTGCCTGCTGCATTTGTATATTTTCTCGTATGATCAATAAAATTCAATATCTCCTGTGATATCAAAGGATTTCAATCCTGTGCCACCTTCACTATTTCATCTCTCAAAGCTATCCATTTGTCATATACTTCTTCTTCTTCTTCTTCGTATTCTTGCGTTACGGCCTCTGTAGGACCACGGGTAGCCCCTTCGTGGACTGCGTTTTCCTCTTCTTCTCCCAGAACCTCTTCATTCTTTCTCTTCTTCTCTCCCGCTCTTTTTCCGAGATCTTCAGTTTCCGTTTCTTCTGTCGGCTCCACTGATGACACTCTAATCTTTTCCTGTATTCTTCTGTCATTGATCTCCGGTCATATTGGTCGGTGTATATTTGTTCCTCCAATTTACCTTTCCTTCGACCTTGATTCCCAATTCCAACCAGTCCTTCTGAAGTTCAACAACCCACTTGGTTCCTGTCTTTCCCCTTGTCCTCCCTGTTGTTTCCCACACTCTCTTCGTCATTCTGGCCATACTCATCCTAACTACATGTCCAGCAAACCTTGCCCTTTTGAGTCTGATGTCCCTGGATATTTTTCTCATGTTCCAGTACAATTCTTCCCTAGGTCTTCGCATCCATCTCTCTCCACCTCTTTTGGGACCTAGTATTTTTCTCAGTATTTTTCTCTAGTTGTTCTGCCCCGTTTCTTTCTAGTGTCATTGTCTCAGCAGCATATAATACTGCATTCCTCACCATTGCCTGCATCTACACCTTGTAGTGGTGTATCTTTGCCTCTGTGGATATATTCTTTTTATTGTATATGTCTCTCGTCATGCAGAAGGTTGACCTCATCTTCTTTATCCTTTCTGTTATTCCCTCCTTGCTCCTGTTCCTTCCTGTTATAAATTCTCACAGATATTTAAATTTGTCCACCATTTGCACAGTGTCTTCCGTTGTTTTTCAGTCTGCAGTGGTATTTAATGTCTTTGTCTTGTTATAGGCGATCCTCAGTCCCACCTTTCTGGCTACCTTACTTAAGTTGTCTTGTCCGCAGCTCGTGGTCGTGCGGTAGCGTTCTCGCTTCCCATGCCCGGGTTCCCGGGTTCGATTCCCGGCGGGGTCAGGTATTTTCTCTGCCTCGTGATGACTGGGTGTTGTGTGATGTCCTTAGGTTAGTTAGGTTTAAGTAGTTCTAAGTTCTAGGGGACTGATGACCATAGCTGTTAAGTCCGATAGTGCTCAGAGCCATTTTAAGTTGTCTTACTTACCGCTTCCTCACACTCCTTGTTCCACTACCAGTGCTTCCGTTTCTTTTCTTCCTTTCCCCATAGTTCAGCCTGTTTCGCCATATTTCGCTTCATGTTGTCTGATTCACTGAATGATTCAATTCCTTCTTCATATCTGGATTGATTGTGTCTTAATTTGTCTCCGTCTGCCTTTTTTCTTCTATTCGTCTGTGGCAGTCTGTCCCTGTTGGGAATCCAAAGGCACTTAACTTCTGTAAGATAGTGATCCGATTCTGTTCTTGTGTTCATATACTGTATTCATTTCCCCTACTTGTCAGTCGCTGCCTGATAATCTCTCTGAAACACTCAACAACCTCTGGTTCCTTCAACCTGTCCTGATCCCATCACTCAGTTCCCTACCTTTTTGCAATTTCTTTAATTTTAGTCTACAGTTCATAACAAATTGTGGACAGATTCCATGTCTGCCCCTGGAATGTGTTACAATTTAAAATCTGGTTCCAATATCTGCATCTACATCCATACTCCGCAATCCACCTGACAGTGTGGCGGAGGGTACCTTGAGTACCTCTATCGGTTCTCCCTTCTATTCCAGTCTCGTATTGTTCGTGGAAAGAAAGGTTGTCGGTATGCCTCTTTGTGGGCTCTAATCTCTCTGATTTTATCCTCATGGTCTCTTCGCGAGATATACATAGGAGGGAGCAACATACTGCATGACTCCTCGGTGAAGGTATGTTCTCGAAACTTCAACAAAAGCACATACCAAGCGTCTCTCTTGCAGAGTCTTCCACTAGAGTTTATCTATCATCTCTCTAACACTTTTATGATTACTAAATGATCCTGTAATGACGCGCACTGCTCTTCGTTGGATCTTCTCCATCTCTTCTATCAACCCTATCTGCTACGGATCCCACGCTGGTGAGTAGTATTCAAGCAGTGGGTGAACAAGTGTACTGTAACCTACTTCCTTTGTTTTTGGACTGCATTTCCTTAAGATTCTTCCAATGGATCTGTCTGGCATCTGCTTTACCAATAATTAATTTTATATGGTCATTCCATTTTAAATCACTCCTAATGCCTACTCCCAGATAATTTATCGAATTAATTACTTCCAGTTGCTGACCTGCTATTTTGTAGCTAAATGATAAGGGATCTATCTTTCTATGTATTCACAGCACATTACACTTGTCTACATTGAGATTCAATTGCCATTCCCTTCACTATGTGTCAATTCGTTGCAGATCCTCCTGCATTTCAGTACAATTTTCCATTGTTACAACCTCTCGATATACTACAGCATCATCCGCAAAAAGCCTCAGTGAACTTACGATGTTATCCATAAGGTCATTTATATGTATATTGTGAATAGCAATGGTCCTATGACACTCCCCTGCGGCACACCTGAAATCACTCTTACTTCGGAAGACTTCTCTCCATTGAGAATGACATGTTGTGTTCTGTTATTTAGGAACTCTTCAATTCAATCGCACAATTGGTCTGATAGTCCATATGCTCTTACTTTGTTCATTAAACGACTGTGGGGAACTGTATCACACGTCTTGTGGAAGTCAAGACACGCAGCATCTACCTGTGAACCCGTGTCTATGGCCCTCTGAGTCTCGTGAACGAATACCGCGAGCTGGGTTTAACACGATTGTCTTTTTTGAAACCCGTGCTGATTCCTACGGAGTAGATTTCTAGTCTCCAGAAAAGTCATTATACTCGAACATAATATGTGTTCCAAAATTCTACAACTGATCGACGTTAGAGATATAGGTCTATAGTTCTGCACATCTGTTCGACGTCCCTTCTTGAAAACGGGGATGACCTGTGCCCTTTTCCAATCTTTTTGAATGCTATGCTCTTCTAGAGACCTACAGTACACCGCTGCAAGAAGGGGGGCAAGTTCGTTCGCGTACTCTGTGTAAAATCGAACTGGTATCATATCAGGTCCAGCGGCCTTTAATCTTTTGAGTGATTTTAATTGTTTTTCTATCCCTCTGTCATCTGTTTTGATTTCTACCATTTTGTCATCTGTGCAACAATCTAGAGAAGGAACTACAGTGCAGTCTTTCTCTGTGAAACAGCTTTAGAAAAAGACATTTAATATTTCAGCCTTTAGTCTGTCATCCTCTGTTTCTGTACCATTTTGGTCACAGAGTGTCTGGACATTTGGTTTGATCCACCTACCGCTTTGACGTAAGACAACATTTCTTAGGATTTTCTGCCAAGTCAGTACATAGAACTTTACTTTCGAATTCGTTGGATGCCTCTCGCATAGCCCTCCTCACACTACATTTCGTTTCGTGTAATTTTTGTTTGTCTGCAAGGCTTTGGCTATGTTTATGTTTGCTGTGAAGTTCCCTTTGCTTCCGTAGCAATTTTCTAACTCGGTTGTTGTACCATGGCGACACTTTTCCATCTCTTACGATCTTGCTTGGCATGTACTCTTCTAACATGTATTGTATGATGGTTTTGAACTTTGCCCACTGATCCTCAACACTATTTGTGTTGAGCCGCCAAGTACTCTGAAATCTGCTTTTTGTCACTTTTGCTAAACAGAAAAATCTTCCTACCGTTTTTAATATTTCTATTTATGGCTGAAATCGCCAACGTTGTAACTGCTTTATGATCGCTGATTCCCTGTTCTGCGTTAACTGTTTCAAATAGTTCAGGTCTGTTTGTCACCAGAAAGTCTAATATGTTGTTGCCACAAGTCGGTTCTCTGTTAACTGCTCAAGGTAGTTTTCAGATAATGTACTTAAAAAAATTTCACTAGATTCTTTGTCCCTGCCACCCATTGTAAATGTTTGAGTCTCCCAGTCTGTATCTGGTAAATTAAAATCTCCACCCAAAATTATAACATGGTGGGGAAATCTACTTGAAATATTTACCAAATTTTTCTTCAGGTGTTCTGCCACAACAGCTGCTGAGCTACGGGGCCTATAGGGACATCCAGTTACCATGTTTGAGCCTGCTATAACCGTGACCTTCACTCAAATTATTTCACATTTCGGATCTCCGTCAATTTCCTTTGATACTATTGCACTTTTTATCACTATAAACACGCCTCCCCCTTCACTGTCCAGCCTGTCTCTGTGGTATACATTCCATCTGAGTTTAGAATTTCATTACTGTTTACATCTGGTATATCTGTCTTACCATTTTATAATTAGTCTGAAACCTTCCATTGTCTCCAGGCCTTTGCCACATATGCAGCCTCCTTTCATGACTCTTCCTACTACCAAATTCCAGTATGCCATCACAGTTAAAGTTTGCTCTTCCTTAACTATCTGAATGTTTTCTTTTACCTTGTCCTACATTTTTTCAATCTCTTCATCTGCAGAGCGAGAGAGCATATAAACTTGTACTGCTGGCTTCACATCTACCTCGGTTATGATAATGTATTCATGATGCTGTTCACAGTAGCTTACCTGCATTCCTGTTTCCTATTCATTAATTACTAAACCTACTCCTGCATTACCTAAATTTGATTTTGTATTTATAATCATTAGTCACCTGACCAGAATTCCTGTTAATAGTGCCACTAGACTTCACTAATCCCCGTTACATCTAACTCCAACCCATCCATTTCCACTTTTCTAGCCTGCTCGCCCAATTAAGTGATCGAACATTCCATGCTCCAACACAGAGATCATCACTTCAGTTTTCCTTGATGACGGCATCCTCATGAATAGTTGCCACCTGTAGGTCTGAAAGGTAGCTGTTTTACCTCTGGAATATGTTACCCAAGAGAATGCCATCATCATTGAACCAATCAGTAGAGCTGCATGCCCTCGGGGAAAAATAAAGGCTTTAGTTTCCTCTCACTTTCAGATATTCACAGACCATCACAGCAAGGCCATGTTGGTTGATGTTACAAAGCCAGATAATCATCCAGACTGTTGCCCCTGCAACTACTGAAAAGACTGCTGCCCCTCTTCAGGAACTGCACATTTGTCTGCCTCTCAATAAATCTAATCTGATGTCAACAGATACCCCTCCATTGTGGTTGTACCTACGGCACAACCATCTGTATCATTCAAGGCATGCAAGTCTCTCCACCACAGGAAGGTCCATGGTTCTTGGGAAATTGGGCCTATGTAATTAATAAATGTAGACCAGAGAAAAGAAATGAATTCCCTGGGCCACCAACCAGTTCTTAAACAATTTCAGCAGAGCAGTGTTGCTTTGCCTGATGTAACTAGAAGAAAGTGTTTCTTCATCCTGGAAGAAATGTACAGTAACTAATTGGAGCATTGTCCTTGACACAGTGTTTACTTGCACTGTCATAGTCTATTACTGCAAAGTGGTAATCACTAAAAATAACATATACAATTAGATATAACAAATTTTCATCTAATTTTTAACATGCACAAAATAAATTGATTTGTCTCACAAGGAATGAATATCTTATCAATTTTATTGTTTTTTTGTGACAGAACTCTTCCTAAAGTTTGCTTTAAAAATATTTGTCATTATAGTACCTTTACCTTATAATTTATGTTTTATACTTTGGGTTCTCTTGCAGCTGTCATTATCTGGACTAGGTGAGAGTTATTTTTTCTAAAACAGGCTACTGTGCTCCTCGCACAGAGTCAGCCCAGGTGAGTACACTTTTCCCCTCGGTTGCTGCCAAAACAGCCACTTCAACATGTTGAACAATGCAATCCATCGCATTCCTTGTTGCTATTTTCTTAAGGGTGCCATTATTTGTGTATGTTCAAACTACAAATAATTAATGGAACCCTGCTCTTTTGCATATGCTTTCCCCTGACACAGGACAAAGCAGCCTTGCCAACAAGTGAAGTGTGTAACTCTGTCTCAATTTTTTGTGGTAGACAGCATCTCAGACTAGTTGTACGGTATGTCAGTACTATGAATGCAGTACCTTGAATTCTTCCTGGTAACTGCCTCCCTTGTGTAGGTCAACTATACCTACCACTGATTTGTCACTCAGTCAAGTTGATGAGTCATAATATGTAGTCCCTGAAGAGGAGATAGGATCTGTGGGAGAGGATAGTACTTTCAAGTAACTTTGATATTTCTTGAATGTGATTCTTTGTAGTTTGCTCAACACACTCCTTTGTAGTATCTTCCAGTTGTTTAATAGCAGCTGGGGTAATTTGCAGTGGCCTAAACAGCAAATAATTCGTCAAATATCCAGGAACAATGACCAGTAATGGTACATTGTGAGTCATCCAATGTTTTCCTCAGTATTAAACAAATAATTTTATGTTAATCTTGCTGATTTTTCTCTCTAAATTTCAGGATCAGTTATGCTACAAAAATAGCAGGTTTCCTTAAGAACTAAAGCCACGACATCCAAGAAAGTGATTTAATGAGAGAAAACCCTGAGACAAACTTTACTGAATCCCTAATTATTTATTATCAAAAAAATGCTGCAGTTGGCCTTGCTGAGCCACAGTACAAATGCTGTACTAGTAGAGGTGTGAACCATTCATTGTTAGTAATTAACAAGCGAGATGACTTCATGAGTTGTAATAAGATAGTATTCTTGCCTGGCATCATGATTGTGATTGGTTTTAATTGTGTGCACTGAGAAATCTGACAGATTAAAGCCTTGGAGAGCAATGATTTATGGTGAGGTGTCTGGGAGGAGGTGGGGGGGGGGGGGGGGGGGAGAGGAGTTATGTATGCTCATAGACTAACGTTCCAAAAAGAGCACCAGCGAAAGTAAAATTTAGTTCGTTACAGTATCCTTAAAATAGAACAAGTATTTACCATATGTTCACAAGTAAAATATTCATCACTTCGAGCCAGTGATATGAACACTATAATAATTTACTGGGAAGTGTGCTGCCTTACCTTTTCTTCACTACTTAATCAAATTGTTCCTACATTGATGACCTACAGTTTTGTGTATAATCAGATCATTTTCTATGTAATACGAAAGCTTAACATCTGGAGAGCATATCAATATCAAAAAATAAACATATAATAATCAACATTTTTAACCAAGAACATCAGCTGATCACAAGATACCTTATTCAATAGTAGCAACAACCCATCAAAATGTCAGCAGAAGAGTGGTTGTGACAATGAAACTATGAAGGCTGTAGGGCTACTTGGTGCAATATTGATTTGAAGACTTTACTTGCAGTTCAGACTAATAATGAGTGTTGATCTTATCTTACAAAATAATTATATCTACTCTTTTTCATTGTATGTTAAAATTCATTATTGAAAAGGACCATAAAACATTGTTATTCTGTCATTATGATCCAGTAAAATTACTGATAAGCATTTGTATGTTGTCTAGTAGGACCTGCAGCATGAACTACATTGAAATATAACATTTTACAAGAAATCAGTTCCAGTAGCTGCAGTGTAATACGTATTTGCTATAAATATTAACACACAAAGGAGTTAATGACATTAGCTTCCAGTGCCAGACTAGGATTCAAACCCAGGTCTCTTGCTTACTAGGCAGATGTGCTGATCACGGTGCTATTTTCAGCCTTCCCCAGTGCTTTAAATCAATGCCCACTGGCAGCTAATGTCATTAATTTCTTTGTGTGTTGATTCATAGTAGCTGCAGGATCAAAATTGTCCATTCTTTCAGTTATGATAAACATTTGCTTACAAAAATAATTTTTGTTAGTTATCTTGGTCAGTATATGCTGACAGCCAGCTAGAGATTTCCACTGTGCTACTCAAAATATATATTATTCGTAATTCTTTGATGAATACTAACAGTATAGTGACAATTTTTACTTGGCATTGAATGAGTTAAGGGATAAAGAAATGTTTTTCTTAACTTTCCAGGTCATATTTGAAGTTTTACAAAGGACTGTAATAGTTGCTGCACAGTCTGAGTAAATCAAGCACATAATTCGGAAACGTTGATCATGGAATTTTGTAATACGTAAACAGCCTGATAATGAGTGCATCAGATTTACCATCATTGACAGTTTTACCAGAGAATGCCAAACATTCATCACATAATAGTACCGTCCTGCCACCACTGACCTCACACTATCCAAAGTGGAGCAGAGGAAAAAAGTTGGATGTTAATGGTTTTCCAGATTCGTGTGGGAATATACGTATCTGTGGAATGACAGGGAACGGTGATCTAAAGGTGAGTTTGAATTTGTGGCATTTAAAAATTACGCCAAATGTTACAATGTCATATTTACATAACTTATACGTCAGTAACGTGCAGATTTAATTGTAACATTCTGGAAAACCCAGGTGCGAAAGAATAAAGAACATTTTACTTTCCGCATTTATAGCATTTATATTTTTAAATGTATTGATTTCCAGATTTCTCAGCTAAGTTTCAGTAAATAAAGAGCATGAAAACTACATCTCAAGAGTAACAAGGGATATGAAAAAAGAGTATGCTACAGGATAATTTTAAGTTTCTTGCTGTAGGATCTGCCTATACCGATTACCTGCTAGGTGAAGGAATATGTACACACACTGTCCATATTGCTGTCAGTAACAAATCCGGCGCTATTCATCAGTTCACTGATACCACCAGCAAACCACAGGACATTGTGCAAGGAAAGACAGAAAGGGGAAGATCTTTAAGAAAAAATAATTTTAAAAAAATCTGCTCACAGAATGTAGACTAAACAACTGGGAAAAACAGCATTTCTGCAATTTATACCATCACATAGCCGTAGTTTGTGGTCCTGTGTTTGCTATTGCAGTGCAGATACTGATTAATAATTTGATTACATGTTGTGTAAATATGACATTGTAAAAGTTCCAAGAGTTCTTTCTTAAGTGACTTGCGCATTTCAGATGCTATTTTTTTCTATGTTATGTGAAAGTTATGTAATAATGATGTACACAAATTCATTCTCTCCCCTCTCGCCCCCTGCCCCTCTCCCCCCCCTACCCCTCTCCCCCCCCTGCCCCTCTCCCCCCTGCCCCTCTCCCCCCCCTGCCCCTCTCCCCCCCCTGCCCCTCTCCCCCCCCTGCCCCTCTCCCCCCCTGCCCCTCTCCCCCCCTGCCCCTCTCCCCCCTGCCCCTCTCCCCCCCTGCCCCTCTCCCCCCCTGCCCCCCCCTGCCCCTCTCCCCCCCTGCCCCTCTCCCCCCCTGCCCCCCCCCTGCCCCTCTCCCCCCCTGCCCCTCTCCCCCCCCTGCCCCTCTCCCCCCCTGCCCCTCTCCCCCCCCTGCCCCTCTCCCCCCCCTGCCCCTCTCCCCCCCC
This sequence comes from Schistocerca serialis cubense, assembly GCF_023864345.2. NCBI lineage: Eukaryota > Metazoa > Arthropoda > Insecta > Orthoptera > Acrididae > Schistocerca > Schistocerca serialis. The sequence goes on along the minus strand of NC_064638.1, from coordinate 1,197,423,682 downwards.
TGCCCCTCTCCCCCCCCTGCCCCTCTCCCCCCCCTGCCCCTCTCCCCCCCCCTGCCCCTCTCCCCCCCCCTGCCCCTCTCCCCCCCCCTGCCCCTCTCCCCCTCTGCCCCCCCCCGGACCCTCTCTCCCCCATTATTTGAGAGAGCAAGAAGTTCCTGAACACCATTAATTGTTCCACCAAAAGTGGAAGAGGAGGGAGGTGCCCCATGGCTTCTGTAATGAATAACGGCACTCTCCACACGGATCCGCGAGACATTGCCCAGACTATGGCAGCGTATTTTGCCACAGTTACTGCAACAACCAGTCAGGATCCAGGTTTCCAGCACCATAGAGCGGTTGCTGAGAGATGTAGTCTGAACTTCCAGTCTACCTCTCATGAAGTTTACAACTGCCCATTTTCTATGTGGGAGCTGGATTCTGCATTGTCTGGAGCTCGTGACACATCCCCTGGTCACGACAGGATCCATTACAGTATGCTATGGCACCTCACAATGCGCAACAGAGAATTCCTCCTCGCACTTTTTAATGACATTTCGGCGTCGGGTCGCTTTCCTGACGCGTGGCGTGAGGCAGTTTTAATCCCTTTTTTCAAACCTGGGAAAGACCGCACGAGCCCAAGTAGCTACCGTAGTATTGCCCTCACTAGTTGCATAGGGAAGACCTTGGAGCGGATGGTCAACCGCCGCCTTGTCTGGATGTTAGAATCCCGGCAACTCCTTAGTCGCTTTCAGTGTGGGTTCAGGAGGTTTCGTTCCACCTTCGATAACCTTGCCCTCCTGGAGGCGGCTACACAACAAGCTTTCCTACACCGTCACCACCTTCTAGGTGTATTTTTCGACATCGAGAAGGCCTACGATACCACTTGGAGGCGTCTCATCCTGGAGCAGCTTCACGAATGGGGTTTTCGTGGTTGTCTTCCTCTTTTTATTCAGTCTTCCCTCTCGCCACGATATTTTAGATACCGAATTGGTGACGTCCTGTCTTATCGCTTTGAGCAGGAGAACGGTGTCCCTCAGGGTAGCGTTTTAAGTGTGACTCTCTTTGTCATCACTATTAATAGCATTACGTCCATAGTGAAAAGTCCTGTCCAGTGTTCTTTGTTTGTGGATGATTTCTCTTTGTTCTGCTCTTCTTCAAGCCTTGCAACGACAACTCGTCAGTTGCAACTTACGATTAGGCGTTTGGATGACTAGGCGAAGAAGAGTGGTTTTAACCGTTCTCGTTCGATTTTAACCTTTCCTGAGTTGCGGTTGAGGGACACTATTCTTACTTTTAAAGACACGGTGAGATTTCTGGGGATCATTTTTGACTCGAAGCTCACGTGGTTACCTCATCTTAAAGACCTGAAACGGAGGTCGCCTCAGGCTTTAAGTATTTTAAAATGTCTTAGCCACAGTACATGAGGAGCTGACAGGACTTGTCTGCTCCAGTTTTACAGGGCTTTTGTGCGATCTCGGCTCGATTATGGGTGCACGTTGTATGGGTCCGTGAGGCCTTCTTACTTGAAGATTTTGGACGTTGTCCACCATGAAGGGCTTCGGTTGGCCACTGGGGCATTCCGAACTAGCCCCATACCAAGCCTCTGTGCAGAGGCAGGTGAACCGCCACTTCATATGCGGCAACGGCTACTTATGGTACGCCAGGCGTATAAAACTTTGTCCACACCATACACACCTGCATACCATACCGTTTGCTCAGCCTCCTCTGGCATGGTTATTTCTTATTTCATAACCGGCAACGTGCGACGCAGCCCTATGGGGTTCGCGCACAGGATTGCCTCGCTGCGATGTCTATGGCTGGTCTTCGTGTTTTACGTCGCGGTTGGAGCAGATCTCCACCTTGGCTCCTCTGGAGACCCAAACTTATTTTAGATTTGACTCATTTGAAGAAGGATGGCACGCCAGATTTTACATTCCAGTCACTGTTTTTTAACATTTTAGATGTGCATCAGGGTTTCACTGTCGTTTACACTGATGGCTCCAAACAAGAGAATTTCCTTGGCTGTTCTGTGGTGTTCCCTGATCATGTTACCCGGATTCGCCTCCCTGCTGAATATACCGTTTTCGCAGCGGAGCTCCACGCGATCCTGAAGGCACTGGAGCTGATACATCGTGTTCGGGGCAATCGATTTCTTCTCTGCTCCGATTCTCTTAGTGCCTTACAATCACTGCAGAACCTACACCCGACTGAGGAGATGGTCCAGCTGATATATTACCAGCTGTACTTGCTCCAACAGCGGGGTAAAGAGGTATCCTTCTGCTGGGTGCCTGGTCATGTCGGCATATGGGGCAATGAACAGGCCGATCAGGCTGCCAAGGAGGCCTGCAGAGAACAGGATGTGGTCCAGTGTCCTATCCCCTTGCAGTCGGTCATTGCTGCACTCCACAGGAAGTGCATGGAGTTGTGGGAGGACGAATGACTGGCGGTGACGGCCAGTAAACTGCGGTTGGTAAAGTCAACCACTCGGCCGTGGCGTTCCTCCTGCCGGTTGCTCAGGCGGGAAGAGGTGGCCCTCACACGTCTTCGGATCGGGCACTGTCCTCTCACACATAGCTTTTTATTACGGCGGGAGGATCCTCCGTTTAGTGGTGTGCACATCTCTGTCCGGCACATTTTAACAGACTGCATTTTATACCGTGATGCACGGGCAAAAGCACAAGTTGATGGGGATCTGCCTTCTGTTTTAACTAATGATGAGTCGTGTGTATCTAGGGTTTTTAAGTTATGTGACGTGTCTGGACTCTGGCCTCAACTTTTAGGCTGGAGGTTTTAGTGTATTGCAGAGTGGCTGCTCCTTCCCTTTTTGCTTTGTGGTCAGCCAGCCACTTCCGTCTGCTACATTGTTTTAGCTCCCTCTATCTTTCCTGTGTTGTCCATGTTTTACTGTTGACACCCTGCTTCATCCCACACTTCGGTGTGGATGAGCACATATTTTTCAACGATTGTTACCCGTGTTTTATGTTCCGTTTTATATTCCTGTTCTGGGATTTTTCTTGACACCCGTCTCCCTATGTTACTGAATGGGCGCTGAAGACCTTGCTGTCATGCGCCCAAAAAATCCCTCTACTACTACTACTACTTCTACTACTCTCCCCCTGCTCCTCTCTCCCCCTGCTCCTCTCTCCCCCTGCTCCTCTCTCCCCCTGCTCCTCTCTCCCCCTGCTCCTCTCTCCCCCTGCTCCTCTCTCCCCCTGCCCCTCTCTCCCCCTGCCCCTCTCTCCCCCTGCCCCTCTCTCCCCCTGCCCCTCTCTCCCCCTGCCCCTCTCTCCCCCTGCCCCCCTCTCTCCCCCTGCCCCCCTCTCTCCCCCTGCCCCCCTCTCTCCCCCTGCCCCCCTCTCTCCCCCTGCCCCCCTCTCTCCCCCTGCCCCCCTCTCTCCCCCTGCCCCCCTCTCTCACCCCTGCCCCCCTCTCTCCCCCTGCCCCTCTCTCCCCCCCTGCCCCTCTCTCCCCCCCTGCCCCTCTCTCCCCCCCTGCCCCTCTCTCCCCCCCTGCCCCTCTCTCTCCCCCCCTGCCCCTCTCTCCCCCCCTGCCCCTCTCTCCCCCCCTGCCCCTCTCTCCCCCCCTGCCCCTCTCTCCCCCCCTGCCCCTCTCTCCCCCTGCCCCTCTCTCCCCCTGCCCCTCTCCCCCATCTCTTTCCCATCCCCTCTCTCTCTCTCTCTCTCTCTCTCTCTCTCTCTCTCTCTCTCTCTCTCTCTCTCTATCCATCCCCAAGTGTTGCCCTCTTGACTAGTTCGAGATCTTATGATAGCAGTAACATGTAGTCTCTCAATCGTGCTCTGTTAGGTCACAGCCAGAATATCCAATGATTTTATTTGCTTTGGTCCACTGTCTAGTGGGCCAACGTAGATTTGCGTCACTGTTTGCAACAAAGACTTTGAAGGGGCAAGGTTCGTGGCACACTGTCAATCTGGCAAGGGTGAAAACATATGATTATTTAGCAGAAGAGTGGTGAAAAGAGTACGACGACACATTAGTTCAGAATTATGTGATTAATGCATAAAGATCTTAACGTGGTAGGGATACACAATATGTGAGATTTGTTCAGTAAGAGTTTGATTAATCAGGAGACATCCAACAAAGTAGTCTATCTGGGATCAAAGACAAACTTGTTGGTCAGCAATTTATCCTAGCTACTAATGAAATATTATTTGGTGTCATCCCAGATTCTAACTGTGCACAGCACAAATCTCATAGACTGTTAAAAGCCCAATCGTCAGCTGATCTACCCGACCAGACACTCACGTCACAGCTCATTGGCGAATGACACTCCTCAGTAGCTTTCACTGTTGCACAGTATCCACAGATTGACTGTATATGTCTGAATCTGACAGACTCCTTGGACTTGAATATTCTAATACTGCATTACTGTAACTATCTGACTGTATTTCAAGGCAGGACTTCTTTGTTTATTCTTAGAATGATATGTGGCATCCCACCTGAATTGTGAAGTGTTTCTTTATGCACGCAATACCAGCAATTGTTCTAGAAGATTCTGGAACCTCTTAAATATACTCTCAACAGACTAGAAAAGTCCTTTTATCTTTTACAATTCAAATTATCACATATGAACTAGTGGCTAAGTGAATTTGTGCTGATTCATCGTGGAGCTGCCAACCTCCGTACAAATGACACCAGGAGAGGATCTTTTGTCTGTTCATTGTGGTGCAAGTCTCTAAGTAGGAGTGAGTGATTTAGTTTTGCTTTTGTGCTTTTGTAGTTTAGTCATACATTTCTTACATGTTTATGTGGTGTAATTTCCACTGTCTTTAGTACAGATAGGGACTGTGTATGCTGAGTTGAGATGGTGGCCTTTTGCTCACAGCTCGTGTTTATGATATCTTCAGTCACACAACTTGAGACTGTTGCCAGTTGGCATCACTGTGAGGGGCAGGTATAGGGATCCAAGGGATGCCCAACAGCTCTCATGTGTTGCCCGACCGGTCCATTGCTGTGGTCGGCCTGGTTACTGCCTGTATTGAGGTTGACCCCTCACCTCTGCTCAAGTGGGAGGTCATTTCAAGATGTGGCAGGCAATGAAAGATATTCATGGGGACTGACTGAAAGGCATACCCAAGTTGTCTGAGAAACAGGTTTCAGGTTCTATCTGTAACTGACAATAATTCTGAGCCGGCTGCAGTCACTTGCCATGTTTTGCAGGAAGCCTCTCAGCTTGCAAGTCCAGGCATCACAGAGGGTGGGATGTTTACTAGTTGGGAGCTCCAATGTCAGCTGTGTGATGGGTATCCTGTTAGGAATGTGGCTGCCAAGGAGGAGAAAATATCCAGTTACATGCTGAGGGAAGTCATTCTAGGTGTGAAGTGGGTCCTTCCAGCTGCCAGGAAGAGAACAGGGTCCAGCCAACTGTAAGTGGTGGCTCATGTTGGTACTAATGACATGTGTCACTGTGGATTGTAAGAGACTTCCTCTGGTTTCCGGCAGCTATCTGGAGTGGTCCAAACAGCCAGTCTTGTTTTCAAGATGAATGTGCAGGTCACTGTCTGTAACAATGTTCACAGGACTGATTGTGGACTTTTGGTACAAAGTCAAATGGAGGACACAGACAGTTGTGCAATTGTGTAGCCTGGAGATTCCTTGACTTGTGCCATAGGATTGCAAGATATTGGGATCTGCAAAAAATAAAAACAGTAGTCTATTCTCGAAGGGTGCAGGTAAAACACAGGACTAGGGTGGAACTCAGAAACATAGGGATTATAGTTGTAAATTATCATAGCTGTGTTGAGAAAGAACCAAAGGTAATACAGGGTGTCCCACTTGAGTCTTCACGAACATACATTTGCTTAAATTACCTTTAAAGGCTTTGCATAAAAAATCAGGAATGAAATGAAGTGAGATGAATGTGTCATACCTTGTTCATAGGGAAATAAAGGTTAATAACAAAAGGTACTGGAAGTGACCACCCTCGACTTGTAAACACAGGTGCTGCAGATTCTCGAATGCTGCTGCCAGAACCTCTGGTGTCACTGCCTGGATTTCAAGGATGATATTCTCTAGTAAATCTTCAAAGTTCTGGTTTGTTCCTGTAGACCTTGCCTTTTAGGCCACCACAGAGGAAAATGTCAGTTGGTGATAAATCAGGTAACCTTGGGGGCTACAGTCCTTTAGAAATCAATCTGCCAGGGAAAAATGATTCGACCTCAGCAATGGTCACTTGAGACGCAAGGCATGTGGGGCCATCCAAGTTGGTACCAGCTTGAGGGTAAGTTCTCCATCGCCCAACTGGTTCACAAATGAACAATGAAATATTTCAGTGTAAACTGTGCTTGTCACAGTAGACTCAAAAAAATGGTCCAATGATGCAACTCTGTGGTATTGCACAGAGCATGCAAATCTTTTGTCAATGCAGGGGTTGCTCAACCAGTGTATGTGGAGTTTCATTACACCACAAACGTGTATTCTGAAAGTTTACATAGCCAGAGAGGTGGAACTATGCCTCGTCACTGGACCATGTGTACTGCAATATTCTTGGCTTCTGAGCAATAAATTTCTGAAACCAACAGCAGAATGTAATGCAGTTGTCTTTGTCATTGGCATTCAGTTCCTGAACAACTGCAAACCTGTATGGGTATATGCCAGCTTTCTTCACAGCTCTGTGACGTGCTCCATGACATTCCACGTTCCTGAGATAAACGTCGAACTTTGCATGAGAGATGAACGATCATTGTTTCACTTGTGTGACTTTTTTCACAGTTACCGCGGCTGACTCTTTCTGTGAAGATTCAGCACAGTTGCACTGCTCTCCATCTTGTTCATTAACTTTTGTATGCAGCATTTAGATGGTATGTGCTGTCATCAAACATTTGCTGACATGTCTTAATGGAACCAGGAATCCAAGATTGTTTCACAAGAAGCATGCTCTCTTTCACAGAGTAGTGATACATTGTCACTAAACACTGAGCTCCAGCCACAGCAATGCACAGAAAAACTCTGTTGCGTCAAACAATGTTGCAGAGTGCAGTCTTGACACATAAAATGTCACAAATTACACGGTACAATTTCAGTGGAATTGCTACACATTTGTGGGGCCTCTTTAGAGTGGGACACCTTGTAGAAAGTACTGTAGTTGAAATAGTTACATATACTGAAAGCTGGCTAAATCAGGAAAGAAGTTGTCAAAATTTTTAAAAAGCAGTTGAAAGCTTTATAGAAAGGAAAAATTAAATTCAATTGGTGGTGGTGTGTTTGTTGCTGTTGAAAGTATCCTGTGGTGAAATTGAAGTAGATAGCTGCTGCAAATTGTATGGGTACAAGCTACAATCAGTAACAAAAATAAGTTAATAATTGGTGCCTTTAACCAACCCCTGACTCAGATGATATAGTTGCTGAAAAATGCAAGGAGAAATTGAGTCTCATTTCTAATAGGTACCCTACTGTCATGATATAGTTGGTGGTAACTTCAATCTAACCTTGACAGTTGGCAAAAATTCATATATTTAAAGTCAGTTGTAGGCATAAAACATCATCCAAAATTTCGAATGCATTCTCCGTAAATTATTGTGAGCAGTGAGTCAGTTGTAGGCATAAAACATCATCCAAAATTTTGAATGCATTCTCCGTAAATTATTGTGAGCAGTTAGTTCAGGAGCCCACTCAAAGCCCAAATGGTTAGGATAACTTACTTGACCATAAGATTATTGTAATGAAATTGAATCCTGTAACATCCAAACCCATCAAACAAAAATGCAAAGTAGATCTATTTAAAGAGGCAGCTAAATAGTTCACCTGACACCTTCCTAAGAGGCAGTCTCCATTCCTTCCAAACTAACAATGTATATGTAGATCGATGACAGAACCGTTAAAGTGGAGTTGCAAAACATGGTCTCCCAGAAGACATTCACTAAAGAAGGTCCAGTAAATATTTCAAAATTCTAATTGTGGACTGCTGCCAACATGACTAAATTAGAAGTAGGTGACCTCATTGTAGTGAAGGAACTTAAAATCAATAAAGGCAAGTCTTCTGGTGGGGATTGTGCACCAGTTAAGTTCCTTTCAGAGTATGCTTATCAAATAGCTCCACGTTTAGCAGTCATATACAACTACTCGCTCGATGAAAAATCCATATCTAAGGGCTGGAAAGTTGCACAGGTTACATCAGTACATAAGAAAGGATGTAGAAGTAATCTATTGAACTATAGACCCACATCTCAGACATCAGTTTGCAGTAGGATTTTGGAATATACCGGTATACTGTGTATGAACATCATGAAGTACCTCAAAGAAAACAATCTAATTGAACACACAGTAGTCAGCATGGATTCACAAAATACCATTCTTGTGAAACACAACTGGGTCTTTGTTCAAATGAAGTAATGAATGCTATTGAGGCAGGGAACCTCCCATGTTGACTCCGAATTTCCAGAAAGCTTTTGACACCATTCGTCACATGTGGCTTCTAATCAAATTGTGTGCATATGGAGTATTGTTGCAGTTGAGTGAGTGGATTGCCAATTTCCTGTCACAAGTCTGTTTGTTGTAACTGACAGAAAGTCAGTGAGTGGAACAGAAATGATATTTAGTGTTCTCAAAGGAGGTCATATAGGCCCTCTGCTGTTTCTTATCTACATAAACAATTTTAAGAGACAATCAGTGCAGCCTTTTTAGATTGAGATCCTTTGCAGATACCATTATTTATCATCTAATAAAGTCATCTCTCGATCATAACCAATTGCAAAATGAATTAGAACAAGATAGCTGTATGGTGTGATAAGTGTGAGGTCCTCTACATGAGTTCTACAAAGAAGCGGTTAAATTTTGGTTACACAATAAGTCATACAAATTTATGGGTGGTTGGTTCAATTAAATACCTAGGGATTACAATTACAAACAACTTAAAGTGGAACCATCTCAAAGAAATTGTTGTGGAGAAGGTTAAACTACGACCGTATTTCATTGACAGAATACCTAGAAGATGCAGGAAGTCTACTAAAGAGCCTGCCTAGACTCTGTCTGTCCTCTTCTGGAGTAGTGCTGTGGAGTATTAGATCCTTACCGGATAGGATTGACAGAGGACATCAAAAGAGTTCAATGAAGGGAAGCTTATGGTGCATTATTGTGAAATAGGGAGGAGAGTGTCATGGATATTATACAGGAGTTGGGGGGCAGTCAATAAAACAAAGGCTTTTTCATTGCGGTGAGATCTTTTCACGAAATTTCAATCACCTCTTTTCCACTCCAAATGGGAAAATGTTTTGTTGACTCCCTCCTATATAGCAAGAAATGATCATAGTAATAAAATAGGAGAAACCAGAGCTCTCACAAAAGGATTTAGGTATTCATCTCTCTCAAATGATATGAGAGTGGAACAGTAGAGAAATAGTCTGAAGGTGGTTCGATGAACCCTTGTCAAGCACTTGAATGAGAGTAGCAGAGTAGTCATGTAGTAGTATTGCCTGGGCAAATCAGAAACTGTTGGTTTGCATACCCCATTGTTCAGACCTTGTCTATGTTTGCTTTAGTTGGCCTATCTGCTTCCGGTTTTCCTTTTTGATGATGACTGTGCTTTTGAGACTTTGTGATTGGAACAAAGCTTTAACAAAAATGCGCTCTAAGGCACAAAAAGGACGCACCATGAATGAATTATCTAAATGGGATGGAAATCGATAAATGTGATGTACATGTACAAACAGACAATTGATTACAATTTAAGAAAAACTGGATGATTTATTCAATAGAAAGAGCTTCAAAAAGTTGAGCAAGTCAATAAGCTGTTGGTCCACCTCTGGCCCTTATGCAAGCAGTTACTTGGCTTGAACTGATTGATAGAGTTGTTGGATGTCATGAGGGATATCATGCCAAATTCTTTCCAGTTGGTGTGTTAGATTGTTAAAATCCCAATCTGATTGGTGTCCCTGCCCATAATGCATGAAGCATTCTTAGTTGGGGATAGGTCTGGTGAACTTACTGGCCAAGGTAGGATTAGGCAAGCACAAAAAGAAGCAGTAAAAACACTCACCACGTGCAAATGGGAATTATCTTGCTGAAAAGTAAGCACAGGATGGCTTGCTGTGAAGGGCAACAAAACAGGGGATAGAATATCATCAATATGCTTCTGTTCTGTAAGTATGTCACAGATGACAACCAAAGGGGTCCTGCTGTAAAAGGAAATGTCACCCCAGACCATCACTCTTGTTTGTCGGTCCATATAGCAGATGACACTCACTGACTCATCACAGAAGACAATTCTACAACAGTCAATGACATTCCAGGCTTGAAGACATGTCGGGAGAACAGCAGTGGGATACCAACCTGATTGTTCCCTGCCATACGGCCCGATAGCCGGGAGTGATGATCTGGGGTGCCATTTCATTTCATTTCATAGGAGGACTCTTTTGGTTGTCATTTGTGTCACACTTACAGCACAGTAGTATGTCAAAAATATTCTATGCCCTGTTTTGTTGCCCTTCATGACAGGCCATCTTGGGCTTACATTTCATTAAGATAATGTCCACCCTTATACAGCAAGAGTTTCTACTGCTTGCCTTCATGCATACCGAACCCTACCTTGACCATTTGGATCATTGGATCTCTCCTTGATTGAGAATGGTCAGAGAATTATGGGCAGGGTCCTCCAACCAGCTCAGTTTTTTGATGATCTAATGCACCAATTGGACAGAATTTGGCATGGTATTCATCAGGACAGCCAACAACTCTCATCAGTCAAGGCCAAGCTAAATAACTGCTTGCACCTGTGGCTTATTAACTTGCTCAATTTCTAAGGCTCTTTCTCTTGAAGAAATAATCCATTTTTTCTGAAATTGTAATCATTTGTTTGCCTGTAGATGTAAATCACCTGTACTGATTTCTATCCCAAATGGATAATTCCTTCATGGTGCATCAATGTTTGTGTCTTAGTGTATTCTGTGGTGCCTCTGTTTATTATGCTACACATATTTGATATGATGACATATTAAACAACATATGTATGACTCTCAACATGCCTTTTCTATTCCCATTGGTAACAGAAGTGCTCTCTGACACAGCACTCCACCTCTAGTTCAGTTGGCTGTGTGTGTATAATTTGTATTTGATTGCCCTTGCAAGTGTTGAACTTTTGTAATTTCAAATTTAGTGGTTTTCATAGTGATCTTAGATTGGTTCTCCCACTCCTCACCCCCCCCCCCCCCCAATCCTCCCCTAACCCACTGGCAACTACCTGAATGTTTCTTGGAGGTTAATACCAGTAGTTCTGAGAGAATTTTGACAGCACAGATGACAAACATGGAAAGTTATGCAAATGATTTAGCAAATAGGGCATGTGATGTACCTGAAGATGACACTTAACTGCACAAAGCCTACTAAACATAGTTTGATATGGAAATCTCCTAGAAGTGGAATTTGATCACATGATGATCAGATAATCAGTTAAGTGAAACATTTTAAATTCTTAGGGCTGAAGAAATAAGGAAAGCACTCTTATTGTAGAAAATCTTCTTTAAAAATATATTTTACATTGGCTGTGCACTAAGAAGATTTATATGAGGATCTTGGGCCAAAACAGTTTCTACTGTTACTGCAAGAATAATCCGTACAATCTCTGACACTGTAATATGGAAGCTTGTTTACTCTGCATACTTTCTTTCTTTTGTGCCCTACGGTATACTTCGACAAAACTGTGTAATCACAAAAAAAAAAAAAAAAACCCCCTTCTGTTAAATATCAGCATACAGTCGCTATTACTCAGACCCCTCAGTCCACCCAGTTAGTTTGCTAAGTGCTTTAGATAACTTTGAGTCCTAGTTCCATCAGAATAGACTAAAACTTTGTCACAAAAACAGATGAATCATTTTAAAACTAAATCATCAGAAATGGTAGACATAAAGCAACTTGGTAACGTTAGGAGGCTAATGAATAAAATTGATGTTTTCAGGCTTAAATCTGGACATAAATTTAATTTGGCATGCTCATACTGAATAAATAATCAGTAGCCTATGCGTTATCAAGTTCCACTCATACAGATACCAAGAAGATAGTTTATCACATAGTTACTTTGAGCAAGTGGTTTAATTTTTCTGAGAAAGTTCCACTAACATCAAGAAATTTGCAGTATTGTCTAAAATGTGTTGAAGGAATCAATAGTGTATAAATATTTCATTAACTTTAATGTTAAAGAAATTTGTAACAAACACTTTTGTAACTCCGACGAATGAGGAACCCTCTTCCTCAATCAGACACAAGGAGTTGCAGACATTCCTTGAGATTATTAACTAACAATCTCGTATATCTTTTTCTCATAATTGTCATATTTTGTTACTGGTTGCTGTTAATCTTTTTCATATGAAGTGGACACCGTGCTTTCATTGAATCCCTTTCTCTGTTATGATTTTGTGTTTAGTTTTACAACTCATTTGTTGGTTGATGATTTTAATACAGTAAATTACTGACACTGCAATTTTGTTACTAGAACCTGACCTTCATTCAATTATGTAATTGGTGAGCTAAATAATCATGTGCATTCCATTGTCATTAATACAATTTTTGCAACAACTGATAAATTTGAACAGTATTTTGAAGAAATTGTAACTAAATTTCTTGAAGAGTAACCAATAGTATTAAAGAGTATTACTTAACAAATCTTTTTTAGCTAACATCAGAATTAATTATATCTTGAGTTTTTATTACACAAAATAGCAAAATGAACTACCCTATTTATTGCAAAAAGTCATAGTAAGTCATCTTACTCACAAAAAATTATATCTACATTACTAAAGTAAATAAACTACAGTAAAAATTTTTGAAAAAAATCTGAAACTAAAAACAAAGTTCAAGAATATCTTTCATATGAATTTGAAAACATGCACGAGAGAGACAGAGACAGAGACAGAGACAGAGACAGAGACAGAGAGAGAGAGAGAGAGAGAGAGAGAGAGAGAGAGAGAGAGAGTGAGTTAGGTAGAGGGAGCTGTGGGAGATAATCAATACTCAGCAGCTTGCTGTGCTTGGTGCACAAAGGATGGCAGCCATTTTCTGTGCTTTCTCCTGTGATTCAAACTACATATACTTTCTGAGTGTGTGTTTTTGAATAATTATTCTTCATTATAAATGTGAGGAGTAAAATGTATTTCAGTCTAATAAAATCACAGGAATCTCATCCTTGGTACACTTCAAGATAACATACCTCGTCCTGCATCACTTAACATAACTCTTGAGTGAAAGTGGACTATATATTCAATTTGTGAAATCTGAAATAGTACTGTTTGTCTCATTGTATTTGTCAGCAAAATGGCTTCTAAAATACTTGTGAAGATACCAACTGTGCCATTCTCTCAGGTAACTGATCGATATTTTTATGTTTGTTTTTTATTTTATAATTATATATTTGCTTGGTGGAAAATATATTCAGTATTAATCACACATTTTGAGTTTTGTATATAAACTTATGAAAAGATTGAGACATTCTTAGAATTTTAATGCAGTGTAAACACACATTCCTTTACTGACAATATAAAACGATTTTTTTCAAGTCATTAACGTTTGTAGTAATGAGTAAAGAGGTACTAGTTTTTAAATCAAACATTACTAGGCTATTTGATAAGAACTGTCAATCAGTTAATGTACTTTTTGAGAATAAAATAAGTATATCCTAATGTGTGAAAAATGTGCATAAGTAAGACAAATGATCCTAACTGCATTTTCATTTTAAGTCAAAATTTCTTTGCCTCTTAGCTGTTAGAATTCTCCCAATTAGTAAGCCATTTGATTTATAAGTTTGATGACTAAAAGGTTCACGGTACTTGAAATGGTCTGGGTTTTGTAGTAGTTGCTTGATTATGTACATAAGTGAGAGGTTAATTTACAGTAGACATTTGTAATAAACCTATTCCAGTCTAAATCACCTAACAACATGGTGGATGCTGGTTGCTCTAGCTGTCATCCTACAATTATGTTCATGTACTCCTCTCTTCCTCTGCTGAATGCCATATGTATAGGCTTTATCAGAGCAAGGATTTATTTTCTGGGAGTCATTACTAAAAGCAAAATATTGTGTCAGAAAACATTATCAGCTATAATTAAAGGGTGCTTGAACCAAACTGGGTGGTGATTGCCATTGTGTGTAGTATAATTTTATTATAAAAATAAGTCTATAAATTCATTTCCTATTTTTCAATCAACATTTTTAATTTTGTCATTGTATTTAACCAGATGAACAAGAAAACGGCAGAACCAACCTCTGCAGGGAGAGGAGAAGGTTTACCTGTAACACCAACCAGTGACCCTCTATTGCGCATCACATATTTGGAACAGAACATTCGTTTTCTGCAAGAACAGCACCAAGCCATGTTGGCAAGCCTGCACCATGAAATAGAACAGCTGAAACAAAGAAACAGAGGCAAGTCATTAACATTGCTTGATTTCATGTTGTAATATTTTCATGCTGTTAACTTGACTTTCTACACAATTTTTAATGAACCTACAGTGGGTTCACCTACTGTGACAGTATAGTTTTTATTATTATTATTTCATGGACAAACTTGTTGTTACCTTTTTATCCATTAAGTGTATACCTTTCAGTCTTGAAGATCTAAAGTTTCTTCATATATTAAATTTGTGAAATGAAAATCTATATTTATTAGTATCTGTTATAATAATGTTGTTATCTAAATATTTGATATATCAGTGTTTGGCACTGCTAATGTTGGATATACTATGAACTTGTATGTATGTTATGTCTCCATGTACACGAAGACACTGAACAAATTACTTAATATTTCTGGTGAGGTCACCATGATTTCTGCTGGCTTACCAGTGGGGTTGCAGCTGTGAAAGTTAGGTGAAATAAAATATATACAAGCACTCAATGTATGGGTAGCATCAAATGGTAATGAAAATTACAAAATTTCAGTCAACACCATGAATAATAACCTAGTTCAGGTATTGTGAACTTTTGATGAATATAAGGCATTAAGGAACAGTTGACCATTTCCCCCAAACTCAAAATGCACAGCACATAAGTTACTGAAACAAAATTTAAAGACTGGTGATAGATGTAATAAATATAGATATTTAAATTTTAGTTTCATACAGATTTTGTTGTTGATGGCTGTACAGTATATCCTAACAACAAGTGGAATGGTTTTTCTAAAGCAGTAGTAATAATATCACAGGAAATATGGACTGTTCTTTGTCGCTGCGCGGGATTAGCTGAGCGGTCTAAGGCGGTCCTGACGGAGGTTTGAGTCCTCCCTTGTGTGTGTGTGTGTGTGTGTGTGTGTGTGTGTGTGTGTGTATGTGTGTGTGTGTGTGTGTGTGCTTAGGATAATTTAGGTTAAGTAGTGTGTAAGCTTAGGGACTGATGACCTTAGCAGTTAAATCCCATAAGACTTCACACACATTTGAACAATTTTTTTGTTCTTTGTCGGCCATATTTCAGAAACTGCAAATTCTTGACATGTACATCTACAACTATATTCCATAAGCCACCTTACGAGGTGTGGTGGAGTGGTGCATTCTGTAAATTTGGTATTACATAATTAAGGTTTTCCATATTTCATGTATTACTTTGGATTTGTAACTCAGATTTAATTGCTTTGAGAAATTGATATATTATCTGAATTTTGTAGAATTTCTTTTAGTATCAGTTTATTAGTTTCTTGGTAGTATCAGTTTATTAGTTCCTTGGAAAAGGCTATAATGACATAAGATACACTCCTTAAGAGGAAAAAGCAATATGCACTTACAATAGTTTACTGAAAATTACGCTGATTCAGTGGTAAATAAATATAACTGCTTTCATAAAACAGACCAATCAATGTGTTATAAAATTTGATGGAGACTTGTTCTGTCTTGATTCCTGCATAAAGGTCAGCTGCTGTTGCAGTTTGGTTTGCAGTTGTAACAAACTTGAACAGCACAATAGAAAAACACTTAAATCTTTCTGTATGTGCTCTGATTTCTCTTATCGTACAATGATGATCATTTTTGGTGACAGTAAAATATTTTAACATTCAGAGGAGGATGTTGGTGATTGAAATTTAGTGAAATATACTTTTGTTTTAATGATTGCCATCTCCACTAGCTTGTATCTATGACACTCTTTTCCCCAATTTCACAATAAGGCAAAACTAGCTGCCCGTCTTTGAACTTTGTCAATGTCCTCTGTCAATCCTATCTGATAAGGCTCCCATACAGCACAGCAATATTCTACTCCAGCAGTGGATGAACCACTGTAGTGTAGGCAGTCTCTTTGGTAAACCTGTTGCATCCTCTACGTGTTCTGCCAATAAAACATAGTCTTAGGTTTGCCTTCCCCACAATGTTATCTATGTGATCGTTCCAATTTAAGTTGTTCGTAATTGTAATTCTGAGGTACTTTGTTGAATTCACAGCCTTTATATGTGTGTGATTTATTGTGTAACCGAAATTCGACAGATTTATTTTTTTACTGATGTGGATGACCTCACACTTGTCCTTATTGAGATAGAATTGCCACATTTCACACCATTGGATAGGCAGAACAAGAAGACTGCCACAAAATGAGCTCTGGGCCAAGAAGGCCTTTGTTGAAAAAACCCAAACACACACACACACACACACACACACACACACACACACACACAAAACCACATCCATTTGAGTTAAGTTTGTTTGTGTGTGTGTGTGTGTGTGTGTGTGTGTGTGTGTGTGTGTGTGTGTGTGTGTGTGTGTGTGTGTGTGTGTTTTCAACAAAGGCCTTGTTGGCAGAATGCTCACTTTGTGACAGTCTTTTTGTTGTGTCTATCTCCGACTCAGCATCTCTGCTATATGGTGAGTAGCAAATAGCCTTTTCATAATATTGTTACATTCCATCCTGGATTTTCTATTGTTAGATATCATGTATTTGTCATTTTACAATTGTTTTTGATCTTCTGATGACTTTACTAGATGGTAAGCGACATCAAAAACCACAAACAGGCTAAGATTGTCTCATAAATTGTTTATGTAGATTAGCAACAGCAGGGAACCTGTTACATTTTCTTGGGGAACCCAGGATATCACTTCCATTTTACTCGATTTTCCGTTGATTAGTTCCTCCTTTCTGAGAGGAAGTCACTAATGCAGCCACACAACAGAAGCGATACTCAAAGAGACATGGAATTTTATTAGATGTCTCTTGTGAGGAAACCTAGAAATAGTGAATTAATTTGCAATCCCTTGTCAATAGCAATCATTACTAGCTGTGTTTCGCAAAAACTAAATTTTCTTAATTGGTTATTCAGTTGCTCCACATTCTCCATCAGGATTTCAAATGCTTCTCGTCATGTCCTGAAATGAGGAAAGTTCTAAATCTACATCTACACCTACATCTAGCATCTGCAAACCACCATGAAGTGCATGGCAGAGGGTACATACCACTGCACCAGTTATTATGGTTTCTGCCCATTCCATTCACATGTGGAGCAAAGGAAGAATAATCATTTGACTGCCTCTGAGTCTGCAATAATTACTCTAATCTTACCCTATTATCCCTATGTGAGCAATATGTAGGGCATTGAATGATATTCCTATCATTTAAAACTTCGGTAATTGACTTTGTTCACATAGTTTACATCTATTATCAAGGATCTTCCAGTTCAGTATCTCCATGACTCTCTCCCACGGATCAATCAATCATGTAACCATTTGTGTTGCCCTTCTCTGTATATGTTCAATATCCCCTATTAATCATATTTGGTGCGGGTCGCACAAGTGATTTGTAAGCAATCTCATTTGTAGACTGATTGCACTTCCCCAGTATTCTACCAATAAACCGAAGTCTACCACTTACTTTAATCATGACTGAGTGTATATGATCATTTCATTTCATATTCCTGCAAAGGGTTTCAAATAGGTATTTGTATGAGTTGGCCGATTCCAACAGTGACTCATTGATATTATAGTCTCTCTCTCCTTTTTTTTTTTTTGTGAAGTGCAGAAAGTTACGTTTCTGAACATTTAAAGCAAGTTGCCAGTTTTTGCACCACTTTGAAATCTTATCAAGATATGACTGATTATTTGTACAGTTTCATTCAGATTGTATTTCTTTGTAGATCCCTGCATCATCTGCAAAATGTCTGAAGTTATTAATATTTTCTCCAAGGGCATTAATATACAATGTGAACAATGAGGGACTCAATACACCTTCCTGGGGCACACTTGAAGTCACTTCTACATGTGATGATGACACTCTGTCAAAGATAACATATTGCATCCTTCCTATCAAAAAGTCCTGAGTACAGTCACAAATATCACTTTGCACAATAAGCATAGGTTGGTACAGAGTCAAATGCCTTTTGAAAATCAAGAAATATTACGTCTACCTGGCTGCCTTGATACAAAGCTTTCAGAATATCATGCGAGTAAAGTGCGAGTTGAGTTTCACATGATTGATGTTTTCAGAATCCATTCTGGTTGGCATTGAAGAGATCATTCTGTTCAAGACACCTCATTATATTTGGGCTCAGAATATGTTCTAAGATTCTACAACAAATCATTGTCAAGGATATTGGATGGTAGTTATATGGGCCACTTCTACTACCGTTATTGTAAAAGAGTGTGACATGTGCTTTTTTCCAAGAAATGGACGCATTTTTTTGTTTGAGGTATCTGATAGATTGTAGTTAAAGGAAAGGCTAACTCCACTGCAAATTCAGTATAGAATCTGACAGAGATTCCATCATGTCCTGGAGGGTTGCTTTTTTCAACACCACTGACACTAATATTGATTTCACTCATCTTTTCGGTGAAAAGAGGATTACATTGGGGCAATTCTCCTGGATTTTCCTTTGTAAAGGAACATTACCTCTGCACGCTTGTTCTTCCATTCCCTCTGATGATCTCTGGGTGGCAGTCTGTCAACAGGTGGTTACTTTGGCATAACCACTGGTCCTCTCTTGATGGGAGCAAGCTTCAGGCAATTAAGCCTCTCCCAGTGGCTTGGAATGCAGTTTTTTTTTTTTTTTTTTAACTACTAATATTCTCATTAATGTTTGACGTCTGTTACTGGCCATTTTAGCAAACAACGTGCAGTTTCTCAGCTGCATTTTACTTTTTATCCATCATATCAATATGGCAAAGGAAATTTAATCTTTAATTCAGGACCTCCATTCTCTCTATGGCGTATTTTATGAACCTTTCTCAAAGTCCCTGCTTTTAACTGTCTTTCCTTCCATCCATTGGGCTTAATGTGTAGTCGTTGTTAACTCCTTTTTCATCTTCATGTTCTACGTTCTGACATGGGCACATATGACCCTACTTGTTTTTGTGTCCTAAAACAAAACACTCTGCAGCCATTCACCCTGATGGACCATCATTTGCAAGTAGTCAAAGCTAAAAAGATCAGAATTTTGCATAAGGTTCAGTAGCCTTACAAATGTAATAATGTGTACACTGATTGTATGGTGTAATGTACCAATTAGTGCTTCCACGTGTAGAATGTTTTGGGTTCCAACCTTGTCAGGCAATTTAAATTTTTTTATTTTTAAACCATTAATGAAATTACTTGGATCATTAGTTTTATTCAGTTAAGTGGTTTAAATGTAATTTATATTTATGTTCCTTTATCGCATCATCATTTGCCCTCAGTTTTCCTGTCATTCTTCTTCCACTCAGAATTTTTGTGAATGTGAATTTAATTGTATTCGTCTATTATAATATTTAAAAATGCCAATCTATTGGTTAAAAAACCATAAACAAAATAATCTGTTTATATTGATTGTGGAATGGTGTCAAAAGTATATTTTTTTGTTAAAAGACGTGCATTTTTTGGATGGTAATCATCATACAAACATTTAAAAATATCCTTAATTCCTCCTGCACTACAGATAAAATAATGCAGATGAAGATTAAAGTGAAAGAATAAATCAAATCTAAAATAATGCATAAAACTAATTAAAATCACATGAACAGAGATTCCAAGCAGTAAAAGAATGATACAAAGAAAAATGAGGGCAAATAAAGAAGTAGACATGATTATTAAACTGATGTGACGAAGGAATAGAAATATAAAATGATTTTTGGAGACAGCATTTAGCAAAATTTCTGGAGGATGTTTTATATCTACCATAGGCTTTGAATGTGTGTTTTTGCCAACATATTGAGGGTAGCTTGAAGTCACCACCAACTATAATTGTATGAGTGGGGAACCTATTTGTGAACTGTTCAGCAACTGAATCATCCTTTTTTTGGGGGGGGGGGGGGGGGGGGTAAAAGGAAGCAATTTTTAATTTATTCTGGTTGTCAAGTGCAACCTCTACACACACTGAGAGTAACTATCTACTTCAGGAGAAACTTTCAAATGATAGAGCACAGCAATCAGTCATCCTTTTCTTTCAGGTTTTATTAGGCAAATGTAGATTTCGACTAATGTCTAGTCATTATCAGTGCACTATTTCATGGTGTCAATGCATGTTCTATTGCTTCAGTTCCCTGTTGTTCGGGCTTCTGCCACAGTTCTAATCAGAGGCTCATACAGTTCTGCGACTGTGTAGGTTGCAGAATGCTCGATTGTGACAAGGGGTGATGGTGTTCTGGGTTCTCATTAAGAGGTCAAGTATTCACTACATAGGCAGCGTTGACGAACAACAGGGGACTCACGTACTAGGACATGCATTGATACTATGAAATAGTGCATTGATAATGGCGAGGCACTAGCCGAAATCTAGATTTGTCTAATCAAACCTGAAAGAAAAGGATGGCTGGCTGCTGTGCTCTATCATTTAAATCATATAACCGTTGAGTGCATGCACATTCCTAATGGAAGGTAATTGGACAAGATAAACTTCTTCTAACAGCAACAAAAATACCACCAACAACTGTATTTAATCTATCTTTTCTTAACACTGTTAGGTCCTTTGGACAAATTTTGACTGAAGCTATTCCCGACTTTAGCTTTCTTTCAGTACCTATAATGATATAAGCTTCAGTGCTTAGCACTGGAACTCTGGTTCTTTCCCAACACAGCTATGACAATTTACAGCTCCAGTATTGGTTGTTCCCCACAGCCCCTGCTACCCATGTAGTGGATACCTGACCTATTAATTAGAACTCAAACCACGACCACCCCATGGCACAAGTTGAGTTTTCTGCAATCTACACAGTCGCAGAACCGTCTAAGCCTCTGATTCAGATCCAGCGCTCAGTTAAGTACCATAACTCCACGGTCGGTCTTGTCGACAGTGATGTAGATGGTGAGCTGTGTGTTCATCCCACAAGCAAGTCTGGCAGTCTTTACCACGTAATTCATTGCTTCAGTCTACATATATAGATGATAGTTATATGAGACTTGAAAAGGTCTCTCTAAAAATAATTTCATTTGATTAGAGCACCTATGCCTGGGTTTCAGACAAGTTCCCCCAATTTGTTTGATCCTGAGGTGCTATTCTAGTACATTTGGAGAGCCCTGCAATGCTGTTAGAGTTTAGGAAAAATACCAAAGGGCTGAAGTGTCAAGGGGAATTTGGATTGAGCAGGGACACTAGGGTAGTTCGTGCAGTTCTGCAAAGCTACTGTGCCAGGGTGGTGTAGTGGTTAGCACATCTGCCAGTAAGAGACCCAGGTTCTAATCCCAGCCTTGGTACAAATTTTCATTCATAAATCGTAGATGATTGAGACATGAAAAGGTCTCTGGAAATATAACAGTGGAAAATTCAGGATGTTACAGTACTATAGAAACGATAGTTGCTACTCACCATATAGTGGAGAAGCTGAGTCGCAGATAGGCACAACATAAAGACTATCACAAAATAAGCTTTGTCAAAAATAGGCTCTCTCTCTCTCTCTCTCTCTCTCTCTCTCTCTCGCTCTCTCGCTGTCTGTCTCTCTCTCTCTCTCTCTCTCGCTGTCTGTGTCTCTCTCTCTTGCTGTCTCTCTCTCTCTCTCTCTCTCTCTCTCTCGCTGTCTCTCTCTCTCTCTCTCTCTCGCTGTCTCTCTCTCTCTCTCTCTCTCTCTCTCTCTCTCTCTCGCTGTCTCTCTCTCTCTCTCTCCTCTCTCTCTCTCTCTCTCTCTCTCGCTGTGTCTCTCTCTCTCGCTGTCTCTCTCTCGCTGTCTCTCTCTCTCTCTCTCTCGCTCTCTCTCTCTCTCTCTCTCTCTCGCTGTCTCTCTCTCTCTCTCTCTCTCTCTCTCTCTCTCTCTCTCTCTCTCTCTCTCTCGCTGTCTGTGTCTCTCTCTCTCGCTGTCTGTGTCTCTCTCTCTCGCTGTCTGTGTCTCTCTCTCTCGCTGTCTGTGTCTCTCTCTCTCGCTGTCTGTGTCTCTCTGTGAGTGTGTGTGTGTGTGTGTGTGTGTGTGTGTGTGCGTGTGTGCGTGTGTGCGTGTGTGCGTGTGTGTGTGTGTGAGAGAGAGAGAGAGAGAGAGAGAGAGAGAGAGAGAGATGAAAGCTTATTGTGTGACAGTCTTTTTGTTGTGCCTACCTGAGACCTAGCTTCTCCGCTATATGGTGAGTAACAACTATCTCTGGAAATGTAGTATCATTTGATTTACCACTTCAGCTAGATGCCAGAAACCAGAGATAACCTTTTCTGATCCAATGCGACACACATCGTTAGTACCGAGATAGGTGAGCTATCACCTAATTGGTTGCACCCTATGCTCTTCATGGCATCTGGAATGACGCCTCCCAGCACGCTCACAGAATACACACTGGATTCCTTCCCTTCCTTGGCACCCATATTCCTGGGGTTGGAAGTGCAGCATTGTCTACTGTAAATGATGTAGCCGACAGGTGCACATTTGCATTTCGTAGTTGTTTACTTTCCCTTTTCACAACCCCCATACACACATTTATATATGGCCAGTGCACTGTTGTTTCAACTTTCCATAAGCCTCATTATTA
The DNA here is from genome assembly GCF_023864345.2 of Schistocerca serialis cubense. Lineage (NCBI taxonomy): Eukaryota > Metazoa > Arthropoda > Insecta > Orthoptera > Acrididae > Schistocerca > Schistocerca serialis. The sequence continues at coordinate 1,197,400,884 of NC_064638.1, read as the reverse complement.
GTTTGTAGGCAAACCTCCACATACTGCTGTAATAGTTTACTATTGAACATCTACAAGCAGTAAAAACCTAACCACGAAGTTCACAGTTCTTGAAGAATAGAAAGGTACATATGGAGCAGACACTGTCATTGTTTTAACACATGGCATAATTGTGGAACACTTATTTCACAGTTAAGTTGAAGCATTGTTGTTGTAACCAACACAGGTTTCTCGTCTGAAACTCGGTCGTGGACTCACTGTGTCGGGATCAAAAATCGGGGCCCTTATATATCCTCACAATAATAGGTGCTGAAACTACACATTGTTGGAAGTTTAATTTACAGATATTACAATTAAAACTTACTTCATTCAATTAACTGACTACAATGAAAAATTGGTTCTTTTTAACAGTTTCTTCTACTACAAGAGTTAGGCCGAATCATTCGTTTAAATCATGAAATTAACAAATATAAGTACACAAACAATACTTTGGACAGACCTGTTAATTACTTTGGAATTAAGGGCTGGCTTTGCTAACATGTTTTTGAATAGAACCAAATAGATACTTTAAGATTACTAAATGATTAATGGAAAATCTCATATAAGATGTGAAACAAATACTAACAAAGAGATAGAGGGGCTGGCCAGTACTTACCTCAGCTCAGTACAGCCGATAGATACACATAAAACAGAACTGAAAATTTATATTCCTAGCTTTCGGAACTTTGTTCCTTCATCAGGGAGGAGAGAGGGGAAAAAAAGGGAAGAAGGGAAAGTGGATTCAGTTACTCACAACCCAGGTTATGAAGCAACAGGGAAAGGTAAACAGGGAGGGTGGCAAGGATGGAGGCATGGTTGTCAGAGGGAAGCCAAAGATATTCTACTGTAAGTACTGTGCCAGCTTCAACCAAAGAGGATGCATACAGAAGTAAAGAGGTATATAGTATAAAGATAAACACAACTACGTAGGATGAAAAGATGCGTGAATGGCTAAAGAGGAAAGGGAAAGAGGAGAAGACTGAAGAGTGAATGGGAGTGAGGTTGTTTAACGTAGGTTCAGTCCAGGGGGATGGCGGGATGAAAGGATGTGTTGGAGTGCAAGTTCCCATCTCCGCAGTTCAGAGGGACTGGTGTTGGGTGGGAGAAGCCAAATGGCACATACGGTGTAGCAGGTTCCTAGGTCCCTAGAATTATGCTGGAGGGCATGCTCCGCTACTGGGTATTGGGCATCTCCTAGGCGGACAGTTCGTCTGTGTCCGTTCATGCGCTCAGCCAGTTTGGTTGTTGTCATGCCGATGTAAAAGGCTGTGCAGTGCAGGCATGTCAGTTGATAAATGACATGTGTAGTTTCACACGTAGCCCTGCCTTGAATTGTGTATGTTTTACCAGTAGCGGGGCTGGAGTAGGTGGTTGTGGGCGGATGCATGGGGCAGGTTTTGCAGCGGGGTCGGTTACAGGGGTAGGAACCGCTGGGTAGAGAAGGTAGTCTGGGAATATTGTAGGGTTTAACAAGGATGTTACGGAGGTTAGGGGGGCGACGAAAGGCAACTCTGGGTGGTGTGGGGAGAATTTTGTCAAGGGATGATCTCATTTCAGGGGTTGACTTGAGAAAGTCATATCCCTGGCGGAGTAATTTGTTGATGTTTTCGAGGCCAGGATAATATTGGGTGACAAGGGGGATACTTCTGTGTGGTCTGGGAGTAGGAACATTGTTGTTGGATGGGGAGGAATGTACTGCTCGGGAAATCTGTTTGTGGACAAGGTCTGCAGGATAGTTGCGGGAGAGGAAGCTCGCATCCACACCTATGTCCATATCAAACCCACAAACAAACAACAGTACCTTCACTTTGATAGCTGCCATCCTTTCCACATCAAACGCTCCCTTCCCTACAGCCTAGGTATTCGTGGCAAACGTATCTGCTCCAGTGACGAATCCCTCAACAACTACACCAATAACCTGACCAGTGCTTTCCTCTCCCGCAACTATCCTGCAGACCTTGTCCACAAACAGATTTCCCGAGCAGTACATTCCTCCCCATCCAACAACAATGTTCCTACCCCCAGACCACACAGAAGTATCCCCCTTGTCACCCAATATTATCCTGGCCTCGAAAACATCAACAAATTACTCCGCCAGGGATATGACTTTCTCAAGTCAACCCCTGAAATGAGATCATCCCTTGACAAAATTCTCCCCACACCACCCAGAGTTGCCTTTCGTCGCCCCCCTAACCTCCGTAACATCCTTGTTAAACCCTACAATATTCCCAGACTACCTTCTCTACCCAGCGGTTCCTACCCCTGTAACCGACCCCGCTGCAAAACCTGCCCCATGCATCCGCCCACAACCACCTACTCCAGCCCCGCTACTGGTAAAACATACACAATTCAAGGCAGGGCTACGTGTGAAACTACACATGTCATTTATCAACTGACATGCCTGCACTGCACAGCCTTTTACATCGGCATGACAACAACCAAACTGGCTGAGCGCATGAACGGACACAGACGAACTGTCCGCCTAGGAGATGCCCAATACCCAGTAGCGGAGCATGCCCTCCAGCATAATTCTAGGGACCTAGGAACCTGCTACACCGTATGTGCCATTTGGCTTCTCCCACCCAACACCAGTCCCTCTGAACTGCGGAGATGGGAACTTGCACTCCAACACATCCTTTCATCCCGCCATCCCCCTGGACTGAACCTACGTTAAACAACCTCACTCCCATTCACTCTTCAGTCTTCTCCTCTTTCCCTTTCCTCTTTAGCCATTCACGCATCTTTTCATCCTACGTAGTTGTGTTTATCTTTATACTATATACCTCTTTACTTCTGTATGCATCCTCTTTGGTTGAAGCTGGCACAGTACTTACAGTAGAATATCTTTGGCTTCCCTCTGACAACCATGCCTCCATCCTTGCCACCCTCCCTGTTTACCTTTCCCTGTTGCTTCATAACCTGGGTTGTGAGTAACTGAATCCACTTTCCCTTCTTCCCTTTTTTTTCCCCTCTCTCCTCCCTGATGAAGGAACAAAGTTCCGAAAGCTAGGAATGTAAATTTTCAGTTCTGTTTTATGTGTATCTATCGGCTGTACTGAGCTGAGGTAAGTACTGGCCAGCCCCTCTATCTCTTTGTTAGTATTTGTTTCACACTTTAAGATTACTAGCATTTCATCTTCTAAATGTTTACAATTATTATGGAATTTATGTTTGTTTATAAGTCAACAATAGAATTTAAATTATGAAACAATTACTGATTTCACCCTATAACAAAAGTATTAACTAGGAATAGTCAAAATAAATTGGCCGGTCACTGTGGTCAAGCAGTTCTAGGCACTTCAGTCCGGAACCGCGCTGCTGCTACGGTCGCAAGTTCGAATCCTGCCTTGGGCGTGGATGTGTGTGATGCCCTTAGCTTGGTTAGGTTTAAGTAGTTCTAAGTCTAGGGGACTGTTGACCTCCTCAGATGTTAAGTCCCATAGTGCTTAGAGCCATTTGAACCATTAGTCAAATTGGAAAATCAATTACACACATAAAACTAAGCACAAAATTAAATCTGGTGTTATATTCTTTAAAACTGAGGGTCAGCCTTTCTCTTTTATGAAAATGCAGATTATACTCACTTATGTTAATGTTAATTAGTTAAAAGTGAAAAAATGAATTTAAAGGAGGCAGATAGCAAAACAAGAGGTGAAGTCACAATTGGAGATCCCAAGCTAGTAAACCCACCCCCTTCTGTGACTGCCCAGATCTTGCAGGCTGAGAGGCTTCCTGTGGAATAGGGTGAGTGACTGCATCTGGCTCAGAATTTGTCAGCCACAGGTAAACCATTTCATCAGGTGAATGAGGGGCCTCTTTCATCGACCTCCTGGAAAGTCTTTTGAGTGCCTGCCACAGCTTGAAACAACCTCCCCCGCATACATGGTTAAGGGGTCATGGTCAGTGTGGGGAGTACCCGGGGTGGTCACAATAGAAAAAGAGCAATCAGGGGACACAACTGACATGCTGGATATACCCCGCATCCCCAATCCAGCCACCCACAATGATGCTCACTGGCAACAGCCTCAAGCTGCAAGACCAAAGCTTTGCTTTTGTAACATAAGATCCAGTGATATTTGTTGCCAATTGTTAGTGAATTGGTATAAAAACTGGAGAAATATTTGTTGTATAGAATGAAAGGGCACAGCTGCAGCTTTTTAAAAGGTAATAGCTTTTCTGCTAATTTTATAGTTTATTTTAGGCTGTCCACATCATACACACACACACACACACACACACACACACACACACACACACACTGGCAGCCACTTCTCCTAGTTTATACTTAAAGGTTCTCCAGGTCCACATCATTAAGATGGGGGGGGGGGGGGGGGATTCTGCTAGGAATGTTCCTGCGTGTGTGTGTGTGTGTGTGTGTGTGTGTGTGTGTGTTTGTGTGTGTGTAATTCAGTTGTTCATGAGTATGCTAAGCCCATTCTTGCATGGAAAAACATTATGACCCAACAGGAAACATTGTTCCCCATTTCATATGCATTTACATTTATTGAGAAAATAAATATTTAAATAATAAAATCAGTGCAATAAGTAGTAGTAGTAGTAGTAGGTGATTGCCCCTCTCCCTCCCCCTGGCCCTCTCCCTCCACCCATCCTCTCCCTCCCTCCATCCTCCCCCACCCCCTCACCATATAACTCTTACATTCAATTTTGTTAATGAAAAAAGTACTTAAGTTTTTGTCTTGTTTAATCTTTTATCTGATTTCCTTCATTTTTTGTTTTAGAGCTACAGTTTCAACTCGTTTTCAGTAATGGAGGACTGATTCAGAGCAGTCCTTCTTCGCCAGAGGATGACAGTAAACCAAAGGTTTGTTTTATGTAGCGTTGTAAACTTGTATTTAGTATTGTTGATAAGGCTTTATCTACTACTAGCTGTGCCCAAGACTTTTTACTTGTTTTGACTTACGAAGCCTTCTTGTAAACGAAGTTTGAAGTAGTATGAGTAGGGACTGAATGAAAATCTTGTTTGCTTCATTAATATGGGAGAGCGCTCCATAGAGTTGGCCACATGAAAAGCAACTGGCATTAATGTCCACACCCGCAACATTAAATATCTGGCCTTGTACTTTGTTTGTAGTCGTAGCATAACATAAGCTCACCGGGAAGTGTACACATTTAAAGAGAAATGGTAAAGTGTTGGGAGTAAGCGGGATTTGAGGTGTAAAAACTCACTCACTTGTGCCATTTCCCATCAGAATTTCCACTTTGACAATGTTATGTTGAAGAGAAGTTACTTCAAGCCTCTGTGAGAGAAGGGTTCTGAGGAGCGAGACAATGCATAATGCTCTTATTCAGAGTTATGTTGCATCTCCCTTTCGGAAGGATTTTTAGAAGATTGGGTTAAAAGTTGATGTTCTTGAGCTGCAGTAAGTTTCTCCTCATGAACTTCATTGTATTCTTGAGATTGCATAGTCCTCTGTCTATTATACAGGAAGACTTGATTATTTTGTAGGCGTTTTTATTTGTAAACAAAATGAAATCTAAATGTTTCGTGTTGGCACCCAAATCACAAAGCAAACTTAATAAACCTATTTCTCCTAGCAAAGAATATAAATAAAACCTATCAAAAGAAGCAAAGCTGTGTTGTAAAGTTTTCAATAAACAAAGCAAAATCAGTAAATGTGTCAACCCTAGCCAAGTAAATTCATAATACTGAAGTGTTTAATTCTAAAAATACATCTATCACTGAGTTATCTACTGGTTCTTTGCTGTACTAAGCCATGATGATTAACCATCTGAACTATCAAGCTGAGCAGCTAAAATAGCGTCAGTGGAATGTTGACTTCCTTTAATCAATATTTGACAACTGTGAGAGCAAGTATAAGAAAAACATTTGAAACTTTCACTTTGCTTTATGCTTGTGGTTCAGTGGAACAGAATACACTTATACTGTGTCTCATTTCTCAACCCTAATGTGACAGTATTATGAACATTGAAAAGGTGGTTAAAAGGAGCAGGAAGTTTTTATGTACTAAGAAGGCAGTAGGAACATAAAAGTAAATCTGTTGTCATTATATCATTTCATTTTTATGTATATGGAATGAAGGGGTGAGTGAAAATTTGTGCCATGGCCGTGAATTGTGCGAACCACTGTGCCAGGGTGGCTTAGTGTATAGTGCGCCTGTCTAGTAAGCAGCAGATCCTGTTTGGATTCCCAGCCTTGGTACAAATTTTCAGTCGCTGCTTCAGTCTATATATGCAAAAATCATATCTGTATGAGACCAGTAAATTCTCTGAAATTGTGTAATTTCATTTGCGTATCATTTTAGGTTAACAAGCCTTTAAGCAGATGTGAGTTTTTCATAGCTGTCCTGTAGACTATCATTGATTTCTTTGTGAGAAGACTGGCTTTATATGAAATTATAGCTCCTCTTAATCCTGAAATGGGTTAACAGAGAGAAGCTATACTCCAGATAAATACCTTAAGAAGAGACTCCATAAAATTTATATGTTTTGTATTTTTTTTTAATTTTTATTTTTATTTTGCCATTGCGAGTTAATTTGTTTCCCAAATAGCAAAAGCATTTAATACTGCTAATGTCTTATTCCCTAATCTACTTCGATCAGTGTGTCCTGATTTGATTCTATGGCACTGTTTTACTTTTGACTTTCATCTCATAACCTCTTTCAAGACACTAACCATCACATTGTATTGTTCTTCCTATTCCTCTGCCATATCTAACAAAACTGCAGTGTCATCAACAAACCTCAAAGTTTTTATTTCTTCTCACTAACTATGTAATTACCTTTCCAAATTATTTCTTGATCAATTTTACAGCATTCTCGATCAACATACTGAACAGTATTGATGTGCAATCCTGTCTCACTCGCTTCTCAACTACTGCTTCTCTTTCATGTCCTTCAACTCCTATAACTGCAGTCTTATGTCTGTTACAGATAACCTTTTGCTCCCTGTATTTTAGCCCTGTTACAATCAATATTTCGAAAGATGTTCAGTCAACATAGTCAAAAGCATTCACTAAATCTACAAATGCTAGAATGGTAGATTTTCCATTCTTAACCTATCATGTGATACAAATGTTGAAAGTAATTACACTTTCGTATTTTGCTACATTTGTGTGGCGACATGTATGATCGCCGAAGTATTGTGCCCGTTGGACACTGTAGACCGGCAGTACACCCGTGGATATTTTGATTATCAAATATGCCGGGAGAAACTCAAGAATCACAACTTGTGTGTGTACTTTGCCATTGTGACTGATAAAATGCTGAAAAAAATAATAGTGCACAAAGCATAGAAAGAGTCATGGGACTCATTTGTAAGTGTCTTAGAACATGACATACACGGTAGACATTGTGTATACAAGGTCATGAAAGCCCTCAACAGGGAAGAAAGACACTTTCTCACTGAACATTATACACAATGAATAGTGGATAAATCATTATGCAGACGTGTGGTGTACATGAAATACTGAAGGTAACACCGGTGAAAGTATGTACAATGAAACATAGATCCAGTTACTATGGAGGAACTAAAAGAGGCTTTGAAAGCTATGAAGAACAGAAAAGCTACCTTAATTGAACAGACAATGTGTTCGTAGTTGAAAAGATTATAGAGAAACACACAGTATTTAATAAAGAAACCCATATGGCCTTTATCAACCGTGAGAAGGCTTTGATCATGTGAACCATGATAGCCCATGGAAGATTATGTCTGAATGTGGTCATCCTTATCACCTAATAGAGATAGTAAAATGTCTTTACAAAATTACATGCATTATAATATACACACATAAGAATCAATTAGAAGAAATAGTTATTATGTTAGATGAGGGTGTGGACTATCGCCTACCCTTTTTAATTTTTACATTGACTTCATTCTTTGCAAATGGAAATGTAAAGTAAGCAAAGGAATTAAGATAATGCATGAGGAATGCCTGAAAGTACTTTTGTTTGCTGGTGACATCGTTATTATTCAAAAGAATGAAGATGACCTCCAAAGATCGGTATACCAGTGAACGTAATTTGCAACAACTGGAACTTTAAAGTTTCTAACACCAAAACAAAAATAGTGGCATTCTGAGGAAAATATCCAGTCAGATCAAAAATTATTTTGGGTAATTCAGTTTTAGAATATGTGTCAAATCTCATATTTAATCTGTGCTATAAGTTTTGAATTTGAATACGCAAATTCCAAGCTGTCTGTGGCACCATTAGCAGAAAATGGGCCACAAAATACAATGTAGAAACCATCATGAAATTCCATACAGTAATTGCAGTTCCTGTGTTATCCTGTGGAAGCAAAAGTTGGGCTACCACAGTAAATAAATAAAATAAAATTCAAGCAGCAGAGATGAGGTTCCTAAGAAGTGCAGAGGGCTGCACAAGAAGGGATATAATTAGAAATGAAGATATTACAACAGAATTAAATATTTCCAGCATGAAAGAAAAAATTCAAAAATATCATGAAGATTGGAGACAACACCTCATGAGAATGCCATATTACAGAATTCCCCAAAAGATCCTGAACTAAAAGCCTAGGGGGAAAAAACATATTGGAAGACCTCGAAAAAGGTGGGAATGATTTTGTTTGTGAGTTCAGAACAGGCAATAGCCTAATCCTGGAAAGGACGCCGACGACTTACTAATCTGATTTTTCAATTTAATAATAATAAATGGTTAATTTGTCCATACTAACTTAACACTCATGGACATAGTCAGTTTCAAACACAAGAACATTAAAAAAAGTTTTGAAGTAAAGATAGATATACACAATAACATTAGAAATCTTTGATGGACTACACACATTTATCAATTAACAGTTGCTTTAATTTTGTCTTAAATATGTTTTCTTCTAACAATTTTATATTATTTGGCAATCTGTTATAAAAATGTCTTCCAGCAGAAAATGGACTATGATCTGTTGCTCTTTTATTACTAAGTTTTATGTGGTAATTCTCTCCTTTTCTTGTATTATAATTATGGATTTCACTATCGATTACACTATGCTCCATATTTTGTTTTACAAATGGTATAGTTCTGAGAACATACAATGAATATGCTGTTAGTGTGTTATACTTAATGAAATATTCTCTACAGGACTGCCACTTACTAATATTGGATATTATCCTAATTGCTCTTTTCTGTGCTCTAAAAGCCCCATCCATATATACCATTGGTGCCCCACCTCAAATCTCGATACCATATTGCAGGTGGGAGTGTAGAAGTCCAAAATAGATTTGTCTTAAAACAGGTTGCACTATTATGCTAGAAAGGTGTTTCAGCAGGTAGGTGTTGCAGGAGATTTTTTTTACACATGTAGCTGATGTGCTCCTTCCATGTAAGATTTTCATCTACTATAATACCCAGGAATTTGTTTATCAATTGTTTCAACTGATAGCTCTGGTTCTGTACCCACATGTCTTGATTTATAATTTAGTAGAAACTCCATCAGAATTGTCTTGTCCTTATTTAGCACCAATTTGTTTTAGTGAGATATTCTGTGATGAGGCTAATGTTCTCTGCATTATTTTGCACTGCTAACTGTTTTGTAGAGCCCCAACTTGTGAAGGAGGTATCATCAGCGTAATTTACTAGGTTTAAATTTTGTGGAATTATTATATCATTGATGTACATAATAAACAAAAAAATGCCAGATAATGCTTCCCTGAGGGACTCCACAGTTAAGAATTCAATAAGATGATTTTACTGTTTGTGTATGTCTCCCAGTTGTATAATACAGCTTTACACATTGTCTCCTGCCAGCAAGGTAGGATCTTCACAAATCTAATGCTACTCCTCTGACTCCACAAGTTTCTAATTTATGCAGAGGAACAGAATTATTTACAGAGTCATAAGCCTTGGAAAATGTAGCTACAGCCGTTATTGTAGACCGGCCCTTCCTGAAACCATGTTGACAGTTTTTTTAATACATTGTACTTACAGAAAAATGATTCAAGTTGATCAAGCAGTAGCCTTTCCAACAGCTTACTAAGTACTGATGTCAATGAAATAGACCTATAATTTTGTATATCTGTAGTTTTCCCCTTTTTATGCACCGGTCTTATTTCAGTGACTTTTAACTGGTCAGGAAATGACCCCTTACTGAAAGAGCCGTTTTTTAAATGTTGTAGTTGCTTTATTAATTCATTACTACATTCTTTCAGAAATTTTGCTGAAATGTCATCCTAGCCACTGGATGTATTTGTTTTTAAGTTGGAAATGGTTTTCAGTATTTCCAATTCTGTAACACCCCTCAAGAAGAATGAATTACTGCCATTACTGGGATTTAGCACCTCTGGTGACTCGATCACATCCTCCCTACTCATCTTACTAAACTGGTCTATGTGTCTCTCACATACTTCCCTGGGGTTACTCAGCAAATTTTCATTGTCACTTATTATTATGTTATTGCACACTGCATTGCCACTCCCTCCTCTTTCCTTATTTACTATACTCCACATCGTTTTTGTACCATTACTAGATTGCCTCATCTGTTCAGCATACATCTGTTCTTTTAATGTCTTAAGTGCTTCCCTGTACGTTTTTCTACAGGCTTTGTATTTAGATTCGAAGTACTGCAGTTTGGTGTCTCTAAAAAGAATATACAAGTCCTTCATATCTTCCTTTAATTTTATCATGTTAGGGGGAAGTTTGATTCCTGGAACTGTCAGTTTTCTTTAGTATTTTGACCACTGGGCACATTTGATTAAGACAATGGGTTAATGTTGTATAAAATCTGTCCCACTTTTCATTGATATCTTATATTTCAAATAGGCCTACCTGATGCCAGTTTACATGTGCCAGGGTTTCCTTTAATATATGATAGTCAAGCTTTCTTTCAAAGGTAAATAGGTCCCCACCAGATACTATTTCTTTGTCTGTAAGAAGCTCTAGGACTAGTGCCCTATGATCTGAAATGTGATTCTAAACAGTTCTAACTACAAGGTCTTCATGTCTTAAGTTTGTAATAACATGGTCAATACATGTGAGAGAGTCACGTGTTATTCTTGTTGGTGTTGACTTCACGTGGGTGTAATTATAGGACTGTAATGTATCACTATATCTAAGATAATTTGTACTGTAATTAAGGAGTCTGTGTTCACTTCGCCTACTATTATAGTCTGTTTCTTATGAGGCGAGAGTTTGTCAGCAAGTTCAATAAATGTGTTGGTACTTATTTTCTTTGGATCTGGAATTATTACATTCTTATTGAAATCCGAGGGTATTTTTTGTCTCTTACAGCTTGCATATCAGACTAGATCAGTTTTGTCATAATATGTTCTTCCATGTACTTCAGTATCACATTAGGGCTCTCATCTATGCCAGGTGCCTTCATTCAACATAGGTATTTCAGTGCGCTGTAAAATTTTTCTCACATCATACCTCCAACCCCATCATCCCTTTCATTAGTACTGTTTCATTTCTTTTCTTTGTGTAGCCCTTCTATGTATATCATTTCCTTTCCAGTCCCTCTTTCTTTGCTTCATTCTGACTTGCCTCCTGAGCTTCCAGTATTCATACTGCTTATCTTTAATCCAAAGATTTTAATAACTTTCTTTTATGTGGCATTTATCTTTGCTACAGTCTTTGCATGCTTCTACAGCTTTGCATTTATGGTTTATCCATTCCTGTTCTGGACTCTTCATCAGTATCGTAGTGTAGACATCTGTATTATCCTTTGCCCGTTCGTTTTATATTTTCTCCTTTCTTCAATTAAATTCAATATTCATCATTAAATATTAAATTCAATATTCAGCTGTAAAATTCTCCTGCTCTGCAATCCTAGATTCCTGCACCCTATCTCCTAGACTGAAACAATTGCCCTTCAGAAACTTCAGCAGCATACACAACGCTATGTAGCAAAACTATCCAACCTGTCCACCTCGTACTCCTTCCTTGCTCTAGAGCTCTATCCCTCATTACTATCGGATTCCATTTTTCCATCAAAATTAAATTTTATCTCAATTAAATTTTTGTCTTCCTTAACTATTGAATAATTTCTATTCTCATTGTACATGCATTCACAGCTGTGTAGCTAGAAGATATATAAACTGTTACTGCTTTAGTATGTGTTGGTTTTGTCTCTCTCTTGCTTAAGACTTAAATTTTCTAATCTACCTACACAGTTAAGGGCCACACTCTGATGTGTAAAACCCCTGATTTGTTTTTCCTTGTGTCATCATCCTGAGTAGTCCAATGCCCAGAGGTCTGATCCAAATGGGTATTGTGTAATATTTAATACAATAGAAAGCTGTTGTCATTAAATCATGCAGCAGAGTTGCATGTCATCCTGTAACGTTCCTTTGCTTGCAGCTGTTTGCACTACCAGCATAACATCACCACAATTAAACTTAAAATGCCAAGCCAGCCAGTCATCCAGACTGTTCCTCTTGCAGTCACTAATTAAGCTTAAGTGCCTTACTATCAACAATGATCAGATACACAGTTTTCATGTGTAAACCAGTTTGTTGACAGATTACCAATCCATATGCAATGAATGAAATTGGTAAACTTTAGTCACTTCTTAGAGAGGAGGTCAAGTGCAAGGAGCAAAAATTGTTTGGCCATTCATTCTTTACCATTTTACACATAAATTATTATTAAACACTGTTGCATTTGTTTAGACTTGTACTAAATAACATAGTGTATCAAGCCAAAATATGTGGAATTTTATTTTCAGATCATCCTGAGTCCAAAACAAGTCAATACAGTACCTCTACAGGTTGAAATGTTGGAGAAGGAAGTTACAGAACTGAAAGCAGCATTAAGTGATTCAAAGGCACAGAATTCATATTTATGTGGAATCATTGAAGAACAAAAGTAAGTAGCAAGGTTTCATACTTACTTCTGGTGTAAAATTATCATAAACAAACTTAAGTTTTTGCCCTCATGTACATCTCTGTACTCTGTTCTCAGAATCTGTATCTTTAATGTGGTCAGTACCCCCCTCCCCATGAACCATTGACCTTGCGGTTGCTGGGGAGGCTTGCGTACCTCAGCGATACACATAGCTGTACTGTAGGTGCAACCACAATGGAGGTGTAGCTGTTGAGAGGCCAGACAAACACGTGGTTCCTGAAGAGGGGCAGTAGCCTTTTCAGTAGTTGCAAGGGGCAACAATCAGGATGATTGACTGACCTGGCCTTTTAACATCAACCAAAACGCCCTTGCTCTGTTGGTATTGCAAATGGCTGAAAGCCAGGGGGAACTGCAGCTGTAATTTTTGCCAAGGGCATGCTGCTTTACTGTATGGTTAAATGATTATGGTGTCCTCTTGGGTAAAATATTCCGGAGGTAAGATAGTCTCCCATTCGGATCTCCGGGCAGGAACTACTCAGGTGGATGTCATTGTAAGGAGAAAGAAAACTCCGTTCTATGGATCGGAGTGTGGAATGTCAGAAAATTTAAAAAGGGAAATGGATAGGTTAAAGTTAGATATAGTGTGAATTAGTGAAGTTCGGTGGCAGGAGGAACAAGACTTCTGGTCAGGTGAATACAGAGTTATAAATACAAAATCAAATAGGAGGCATGCAGGAGTAGATTTAGTAATGAATAAAAAAAAATAGGAGTGCGGATAAGCTACTACAAACAGCATAGTGAACACATTACTGTAGCCAAGATAGGTACAAAGCCCACACCTACCACAGTAGTAAAAGTTTTTATGCCATCTTGAAGAAATATATGATGTGATTAAAAGAAAATTATTCAGATAGTTAAGGGAGATGAAAAATTAATAGTCATGATGGACTGGAATTCGATAGTAGGGAAAGGAAGAGAGGAAAAAGCAGTAGGTGAATATGGACTGGGGGTAAGGAATGAAGGAGGAAGCCACCTGGTAGATATTCGTGCAGAGCGTAAGTTAATCATAGTTAACACTTTGTTAACAACTCACGAAAAAAGCTTGCACTTGTATACGTGGAAGAGGCGTAGAAACACTGAGTGATTTCAGATAGATTTTATAATGGTAAGACAGAGATTTAGGAACTAGGTTTTAAATTGTAAGACATTTCTAGGGGCAGATGTGGGGTCTGACCACAATGTATTGGTTATGAACTGAAGATTAAAACTGAAGAAACTGCAAAAAAGAAGGACTTTAAGGAGATGGGACTTCGATAAACTGAAAGAACCAGAGGTTGTTGATAAGGGCAAGATGGCAAATACAGGGGACAGCTATATAGTAGAAGAAGGAATAGGTAGCTTTGAGCGATGAAATAGCAAAGGCAGCAGAGGATCAAGCAGTTAAATAGATGAGGGCTGGTAGAAATCCTTGAGTAGCAGAAGGGATATTGAATTTAATTGATGAAAGGAGAAAATATAGAAATGCAGTAAATGAAGCAGGCAAGAAGGAAACAAATGTCTCAAATGAGATCAACAGGAAGTGCAAAATGGCTAAGCAAGGATTGCTAGAGGACAAATGTAAGGATGTAGAGGCATATATCAATAGGAGTAAGATAGCTACTGCCTACAGGAAAATTAAAGAGACCTTCGGAGAAAAGAGAACCACCTGTGTGAATATCAAGAGCTCAGATGGAAAACCAGTCTTACGCAAAGAAGGGAAAGCAGAAAGGTGTAAGGAGTATATAGAGGGTCTATACAAGGGCGATGTACTTGAGGACAATATTATGGAAATGGACGTAGATGATGATGATGAAATGGAAGATATGATACCGTGTGAAGAATTTGACAGAGAACTGAAAGACCTAAGTCAAAAAACAGGCCCCGGGAGTAGACAATATTCCATTAGAACCACTGATAGCCTTGGTAGAGCCAGCCATGACAAAACTCTAGTCTGGTGAGCAAGATGTAGGGGATTGGTGAAATACCCTCAGACTTCAGCAAGAATATAATAATTCCAATCCCAAAAACAGCAGGTGTTATCAGGTGTGAAAATTACTGAACTATTAGTTAATAAGCCATGGCTGCAAAATACTAACACAAATTCTTTACAGATGAATGGAAAAACTGGTAGAAGCCGATCTCGAGGAAGATCAGTTTGGATTCTGTAGGAATGTTGCAACACACAAGGCAATACTGTCCATGTGACATGTCTTAGAAGAAAGATTAAGGAAAGGCAAACGTACGTTTCTAGCATTTGTAGACTTAGAGGAAGCTTTCGACGGTGTTGACTGGAATACCCTCTTTCAAATTCTGAAGGTGGCAGGAGTAAAACACAGGGGGTGAAAGGCTATTTACAATTTGTACAGACAATAAGCTTTCAAAATGTGGTGCTACAGAGGAATGCTGCAGATTAGATGGGTAGTTCATGTAACTATTGAGGAGGTACTCAATAGAATTGGGGAGAAGAGGAATTTGTGGCACAACCTGACTAAAAGAATGGATCAGTTGGTAGGACACGCTCTGAGGCATCAAGGGATCACCAATTTAGTATTGGAGGGAAGCGTGGAGGGTAAAAGTCGTAGAGGGAGACCAAGAGATGAATACAGTAAGAAGATTCAGAAGGATGTAGGTTGCTGTAGTTACTCAGAGATGAAGAAGCTTGCACAGGATAGAGTAGCATGGAGAGCTGCATCAAACCAGTCTCAGGACTGAAGACCACAACAACAATAATGTGTATCAGTAATCATTTTTAAATGACATTTTAGAGCAAATTACTTTGTTCAAAATGCAGTGAAACTAATTTGCAACAACAAAGGATCCTGGCGTGAGACCCCCCACACTTAACAATACTGTTCCCTCTGATCTGTCAACAAGAATATATTAGAATGTTGTAAATGAAACCTTGTATTTTTTATGAGAATTATCTGATTTGTAAATGCTGAACAGAATGCGATGGGAAACATCATTGTAAAATATCGATTTCAAAAATGTTTTTGCATTAACGAAAAACAATTAAATACTTATCATGATTTTTTAAAGTATCTGTGGCTCAGCTTGTAGTATCAATATACCTTATGATCTTACAGGATTGCTCTTGTGGTCTGGATTTGTAAAGTGTCTGCGTACATATTAATTCACAGTTTAGAGACATCATAGTTTATTTCCAGATCCAATATTTCTGACAATTGCCTTCACGTTTTCACTAATCCCAAATGTATGAAGTTGCATTGTGTTTCAATTCCATGTTTCATTAATAATTGTAGAATTAGGTAAAAATGACATTCACAGTAATCTCCTAAAAAAAAAAAGAAGGAAAAAAAGTAACGCCACTCCATAACATTGACAAGACTAGGCTCAACTATTCTTCTCAAGAGATGAACAAAGACTCTGTTACATAAAAAACTATACAAAGATAGCACAGCTCTTTTGTGCAAAGTACCAGCGACACAATTTTACAGTATTAATGTCTGTGTCTTTCCAAATCCAACAAATAAGTTTTTTCTGTGTGCTTACATTAATGTTTACCTAGAAAATTACTCAGAATGCAAAAAAGTATAGGAATATATAATTATATATATTTTTGAACATAATTTTGAAATGGAATCTCTGTACCAACTATTGATACATGCTAACTGCATATGAAAGAAACAAATGGAATTACCTGATAATTAACTTCTTTGCAATCAAAGATAAAAATTGGTTCCCAAAAATTACATAAAACATCAAAAAGGATGACATTATAAATAATTGTTATCATAAAATCCATCGATCCTATAAGCTTCCTTATTGTACATCTGATTTGCAACTTTTGAAGAAGCAGTTGAAAAATAAATGGAATAGATAATTTTGTTAAGTAGGGTTGGTATTGTAAGATACTGTTGAACAAAGATCCTCGAGATACTGCTCCATTATAAACACCACTGGCTTCAGATTCTGATTTGAGCTTCATCACATAGAACATAGCTAAGCAGGGATGGCTAGAGGACAAATGTAAGGATGTAGAGGCTTGTCTCACTCGGGGTAAGATAGATACTGCCTACAGGAAAATTAAAGAGACCTTTGGAGAGAAGAGAACGACTTGTATCAATATCAAGAGCTCAGATGGCAACCCAGTGCTAAGCAAAGAAGGGAAGGCAGAAAGGTGGAAGGAGTATATAGAGGGTTTATACAAGGGCGATGTACTTGAGGACAATATTATGGAAATGGAAGAGGATGTAGATGAAGATGAAATGGGAGATATGATACTGCGTGAAGAGTTTGACAGAGCACTGAAGGACCTGAGTCGAAACAAGGCCCCCGTAGTAGACAACATTCCATTAGAACTACTGATGGCCTCGGGAGAGCCAGTCATGACAAAACTCTACCATCTGGTGAGCACGATATATGAGACAGGCGAAATACCCTCAGACTTCAAGAAGAATATAATAATTCCAATCCCAAAGAAAGCAGGTGTTGACAGATGTGAAAATTACCGAACTATTAGTTTAATAAGTCACAGCTGCAAAATACTAACGCGAATTCTTTACAGACGAATGGAAAAACTGGTAGAAGCTGACCTCGGGGAAGATCAGTTTGGATTCCGTAGAAATGTTGGAACACGTGAGGCAATACTGACCTTACGACTTATCTTAGAAGAAAGATTAAGAAAAGGCTATTCTATGTTTCTAGCATTTGTAGACTTAGAGAAAGCTTTTGACAATGTTAACTGGAATACTCTCTTTCAAATTCTGAAGGTGGCAGGGGTAAAATACAGGGAGCGAAAGGCTATTTACAATTTGTACAGAAACCAAATGGCAGTTATAAGAGTCGAGGGGCATGAAAGGGAAGCAGTGGTTGGGAAAGGAGTGAGACAGGGTTGTAGCCTTTCCCCGATGTTATTCAATCTGTATATTGAGCAAGCAGTAAAGGAAACAAAAGAAAAATTCGGAGTAGGTATTAAAATTCATGGAGAAGAAATAAAAACTTTGAGGTTCGCCGATGACATTCGCCAGAGACAGCAAAGGACTTGGAAGAGCAGTTGAACGGAATGGACAGTGTCTTGAAAGGAGGATATAAGATGAACATCAACAAAAGCAAAACGAGGATAATGGAATGTAGTCAAATTAAGTCAGGTGATGCTGAGGGAATTAGATTAGGAAATGAAACACTTAAAGTAGTAAAGGAGTTTTGCTATTTAGGGAGTAAAATAACCGATGATGGTCGAAGTAGAGAGGATATAAAATGTAGACTGGCAATGGCAAGGAAAGCGTTTCTGAAGAAGAGAAATTTGTTAACATCGAGTATAGATTTAAGTGTCAGGAAGTTGTTTCTGAAAGTATTTGTATGGAGTGTAGCCATGTATGGAAGTGAAACATGGACGATAACTAGTTTGGACAAGAAGAGAATAGAAGCTTTCGAAATGTGGTGCTACAGAAGAATGCTGAAGATAAGGTGGGTAGATCATGTAACTAATGAGGAGGTATTGATTAGGATTGGTGAGAAGAGAAGTTTGTGGCACAACTTGACTAGAAGAAGGGATCGGTTGGTAGGACATGTTTTGAGGCATCGAGGGATCACAAATTTGGCATTGGAGGGCACCGTGGAGGGTAAAAATCGTAGAGGGATACCAAGAGATGAATACACTAAGCAGATTCAGAAGGATGTAGGTTGCAGTAGGTACTGGGAGATGAAGAAGCTTGCACAGGATAGAGTAGCATGGAGAGCTGCATCAAACCAGTCTCAGGACTGAAGACCACAACAACAACATAGAACATATCCACTTACTGTGCACAAAGTGCTTTCTAATTGATAATCAGTGCAGTGTATTTTCAAGTGTTTGGTAACACCACTGGCTTCAAATTCCGAGTGTAATCTTCAAACATAACCTGCACATTTGGCACACTATTTCTGTGCTCGTCTGTACCCAGCAAGGTAATCGTCTCTGTTAGTTCTTCAGTAACTTTGAAGTCTGTGTTAATACCTCTAAAAAATAACAAGACGTGGGCAGTATCAGAGATCTCTGTAGATTTGACCACGACTGTTGAGTACCAAGCAAATATAGATGATTTTTCTTGTAACAATTTGGCAAAGGTACAAACATTATCTCCAATACAACACATCACTGTATTTGCTGAAAGTGTAACTGCTTTACATTGTTGAGTTTTGTCAGAAAGCAGTTCTTCAGCTGTAATTAAAATGTTCTTTTTTATCAAACTGTGTGCCATATGTTTTCTCCTAGTGGTGACGAATACTGTATTCCTTAAGAACAGAAATAACTTCATTCTAGACAGCAAACCATTGGTTTATTGTCTCTCTCTAGAACAGAATATTTCACAGTCCTCGTTGTATTGAACATATGACGTTCGCTATCCACTGTTCTATCTCTAGTCTCAATGGACACATTTCAAACATATTCAAAGGAAAGAAAACTTGAGATAACAACAGAGCAAAATTAATCATGAAGTCTGACAACTGCAGGCAAAGTGCTCCTGGTGACATCTGTATTATTTAGGAATAACTGAAAGCAATGTGCCTAGCAGCCCCTCTTATAGTTAAGTGAGCAGGAAGAAGCACGTGCTATTTTAAAAAGTTTTCAATCAAGTGTGGCCTTGATCGAATCCTTCGCAGGTCATTCTATCCCAAACCAGGAGTGGCAAAGCACACACATCACATATCTCATTGACAGTATGAATAAATGTGTTATTAGACAGTAATCTCTGTTCTATGTGTTTAAAGATTGTCAGATGTCAGAATAAAAGAGTAATATGCAAATGTCTCAAAATAATTTTTAAAAAAGGCATACTACTAAAGATTTTATGAAAAAAATGATGTATCGGATTTACAGTGACCAGTGGTTTATTCCTGCTGAACATAGATTCCTATGCATTACTTTGTGAATAAATGAATGATACTTTTCTTGCCATTCTGCCTATGTATATCATGTTTCTTGCTATTGCTAATTCTCTTATCTGCAGGTTTGCATTAATAGGTGAAATGTATTTTATTCATCTCGCGGCTTACAGAATTTCAGAACATAAGTCTGACACTGATGTGCAGGAGACATGTCAGGGTTACAGTTTACTAATTTAAAATTTTGTCAAATTTACAATATTACTTGCTGAGGAGTTTATACAAGATTCTCTCTAACACTGTTTCAGAATTTGAATCCACTGTAACTAACATAATTTTAATTTTTTTTATTTTTAAGGATCCAGCTCAAAGTATCACTTCATTGTTCATGAAATCTTCAATTACTTGTAGCATCTGTCAACTAGAAAATTGTGTAACTTGCTTTTTGGAATATTTAGCTTCATATTTATTATGCCCCCCCCCCCCCACCCACCCCCCACCCTTCTGTTTTGTTGTACTTTCTCCTGGCTATATATTGAGGAGCCTAAACATACAATTTTAAGTGATGTGAGGTGAGCATAAAGTATTATGTAATTCTTGTGTTGTAAGAGTGTTCAAAATGATTTTTTATGAATAGATTAGCTCTGTTACGTACGAAAAGAATCACCTCAAAGATGTGTAGGGAGGGGACAGTTAATGCTTTTGGGTCTTTAAATAATGGTTGACTCAATACCCTTGGCTGTGCACTGCACGTTATGAAAGATTCGTTTTTGCAGCTTTAAGATTTGTATAACGTTTCCTGAGTTTCCCCAAAAAATTATGCCATTCCTAATATTTGCTTAAAAATAGCTATACTATGCAACTTTCTTGGTGTCTATATGAATAACACTGGCTAAAATTTCCATTGCAAATGCAAGGTTGTTTAATTTATTTGCTAGTTATTCTATATGTGCATTTAAATTGAAATTTCTAACGAGGGGACTTTCCAATCTCGCAAATTCAGTTCGAGATGAGACTTCGCAGCTTAATAGTACACCTCAATGGTGTCCGCTCGTAGAAGTCTTAAAGCACACTATCCAGAAAATTCAGAGAAAAAGGGGCTCTTAAATTGTAAGCATAGCTCATATGCATCTCATATACTGTCAGTTGTAGCATTCCAGCATACAGGTGAAATAGCTCAGTCAATAGTGTGCTAGAGTGTCATACAGCCGATCCGGGTTCAGTCCTACCTGCAGGCTTGATTTTATTTTGTTATCCCAGACAATGTTTGCATAGCGGGGTGCTGCTCCATCTTGTTGATATATGACAGAGGCAAGGGTACCATCCTGTTTCAACTGTGGCTCCAAGAACAACTGCAGCATATCCAGGTAGGTTGCTCTGGTAATTGTCTTTTCAGCAAACATAAATGGCACATAGATACTATCTTTCATGAGACCAAGCCACACTGACTTTGGGAGAATCCCTTTGCCACTCAGTGCCTTCATGGGGTTGCTCCTCTGCCCAGATCCAGCAATTGTGTTTTTTGACGACACATAACATGATTCATCAGGTCCTCCTTGGCTACAGCCTCCAAAAGATCATGACAGATAGCTGCTCATGCCACATGGTCTTCACCCTCTAGCTGGTGAAGCACCTGTATATAATATGCCATCTCTTTAAGGGTGTAGTGAAGCACTTTCCGCACTGGATTTCAGCATGGATAGCTCACGACTCAGCTGGCAGATAGATGCCGTTGGACTTCTTTTGATAGCTTCCCTCACATACTGTACAGATTGTGGGCTGACTGGTGGTCCCCCAGCACATCTCTCATCAGCTGCAGATCCTGTACGCCGGAATTTGTTGATGAGCATCTGAATGCCAAGTCTTATAGGGCATCCTTCCTATACTTTCTCTCAAACAGTCTCCGGACCCCAGCATAGGTTTCACCACGTAAACGATGTTCCATAATTGTGATTCTTTTTGCAATTGTTAACATTGTGATGTCTCTTCATGGTACCTGTAACAGAAATAATCCACATGTACGTTTTCTGCAAAATGTATACTTTCTTTACGGGCACCCTGTATAAACAGGTCATGAAGTGTCAAGGCGTGCTTGGAACTAATCGAACAGGGGCTGCTACAGTGCCAATTCATTCCTTAATTTCACTGCGCCTGGAGTGTTCTGTGCTGTGAAATATTATCAGAATTTTTACAATATTGTGAATTAAATAGTGTCTGTCAATGGAGACATCGCAAAAGTATCGGAAACCGCAGATTAATTATACAGTGTAGTGTCAAAGGTGGTGTTGAAAGATATACTTGTTTATTATAAAAGCATTCAGCCTGACTGGGTTGCCTCCAAACATGTCTCTGACGATTGTCTGGTTGAAGACATGTGCAACACTCATTGGTGAAGAGAATGTGATGCCAATCCTGAGCAGTCCATTCGGCATGTTGTTGGGCGCACTGCACGGTGTCATGGTTGCAAAGATGGACCTCTCCGTGGATGTCAGGAGTGAACAGTTTGAGTCATAACACGATGTCCTGTGGCTGCACGAAGAGCATTATTCAACCTGGTGGCATTGCTGTCAGGGTTCCTCAGAGCCATAATCCATAGGTAGCACGAGCCGTGTACCTCCTTCCTGGTGGAATGACTGGAATTGGTCGGCTGTTTGAGCCCTCTGTCTCATAGGCACTGCTCATGCGTGATTGTTTACATCTTTGGTTGGGTTTAGTGACACCTCTGAACAGTCAAAGGGACTGTGTCTGTGATACAATATCCACAGTCAACGTCTATCTTCAGGAGTTCTGGGAACCAGGGTGATGCAAAACTTTTTTTTGATGTGTGTATTTATATTGAGAGGAAAGTCGTGTCTATAAAACAGGAATAAAATTGACCCAAGGATTGAGCCTTGAGGAACAGCTTGACACAGTTTTCCACTCTGTGAAGTAATCTTCTCAATTTGATGCAATTATTACCCTTTGTTTCTTTTCCATCACAGATGATTCACGCCATTTCAAAGCCATGTCCCTTGTTTCATATCTGTTGAGCCTGAAAAGCAGCAGAGCATGGTTTAATGATACAGATGCTTTTATAAGATTGCAGAATTCCTTGCAACTTCAGTTTTCCTATCAAACAATGAAATAATGTTTTCAGTAAACTCATTGTACTATGTGATGAAGCTTTGAATCTGTAAAGTAGCAATTTTTTCAAATATTTTTGATATGACTGGGAGTATAAAAACAGTGATAATTTCCCATATGATCTTTTGATCTTTTTTAAATAATGGTTTTACTTCTGTATATTTTAAAAGATTACAGAAGTAACCTTCCTCAAACAATTCGTTTATTATGAGAGAGGGGGTGAGCTATTATTTTGTAATAGCTACTGAGTCCTCCTCCTTCCTCTTCTTCTTCTTCTTCTTCTTCTTCTTCTTTTTTTTTGGGGGGGGGGGGGGGGGCAGTATGACAATTTTAAAAACTTTTGTTGAGACTGTGTTCAATTTTTAAGACATTCACTGATATTGCCTTGCAAACTATTTACTTTCTGCTCATAATTTGCTACATCTAAATCAGATTTTCCTACATTTATGAAGAACTCATTGAAGAACTCGGATATTTGAGCTTTATTTACAACAGAGTGTATCACCTTAAATTTTTAATGTTTTGTCTGGTTTTATATGAGTGTACATTTTATACCCTGGTGGAGCTGTTGTATCACTTAATAAAATCTTATTTCAGAAAGACCAAGGACAATGAAAAAGAAAATGAAGAAACTGATACTACAGATAATAGAACTCAATGTAACACAAAACTAGATGCACAGAATCAAGTTGAATCTAGTGCTAAGCCCTTAGGAAACAAAGCAGAAACAACTGCTGCAGATCCGGATTTAATTCTGAAACTAGAAGAAGCAGAGAAGCTTATTAGAAAATTACGTCGTGAGAATGAGGACCAACGCCGCGAGGTATTATTTCATTGCGTAAAATGCCTGCGATATAATGTCTTGAATGTGTTAGTGGCTTTCTGATTAGCATGTACAGATTTATGAATGAATGTTCCTTTTAATAATAATTGTAAGCATTGTAGCATAATTAAAAATATCCATAATATATTTTTAAAGGTTTTTGTGGTTTTGACTCGTGCTTTGTTTATTGTGAAGTAGAAATTCTAAGACATATGGACAAGGCAAGATAAATTATCCGACAAGATACCAGATGTGTAAAGAACCCACTTTCAATCATGCTGTTGCATCACTGCAGTCAAAAAACTTGAAAGAGAACAAACATTATTGTCTCAGAATCTATCTAGAATTGAAAAAGTAAACATACAGCACCTGTTCTCAACATAAATTGCTGTAACCGTAACATTGCCATTCATCTGCTTTACATGAGTTTGCAGAGTTATGTCACAAATTCCTTTATTTCTTCCATATCTGTGTTTAGTGACATAATGTTTTGGTGCAAATGATTTGGTAACCTCTTTATTTCTCTGCTTTCTCTCATTTACATTTCTTCTTGTTTTGTGTATTCATTTTGAGGATTGATATCTTTTTTCTAAATGGATTCAAAATGGTTTGCAAGTGGTAATGACTACCAAATCTTCCCATTAATTTGTTTTTACTTTATTCAAAAATTATAATGCCTTCTACTCTGTTGTATTTGTCTGTCACCCTCTCACTGGTAAATGAAGCTCCTTTCTGACTGAATATCATTAGGCTTTCTGCTTTTAGAGCTCCACAATATCTTAGCCCTCCATTGATTTCATGGCTGTTTGATTTCACAGCCATCTCATTCATATATTTGGCTGTTGTCTCTGAAAAATTTGTGTTACACATACGGACCTCTACCTACACCATGCCAGTCAGTAGTGTGAAGAACCTCATCAAATGGACTGTTATTTGAGAACCAACATAACAGCTGGAATACAACTTCCTGACAGCTATCCAGGCATGGCCTACCATGATTGGAGTTGAGAGGTAGGAGTGAGGTACTGACAGAAGTGAAGCTGTGAGTCACGCCTGGGTAGCTCATTCGGCCAGTTGATAAGAGCAAAGAGCATTGCCCACGTTAGTGCACTGTGTCCTCCCCTCTCCACACACACACACACACACACACACACACACACACACACACACACACACACTCGAAGTTGTTGGCTTCATTAAAACTTTGCTAATTGTAATAATCTCTTGATGACGATACGGACTTTCAGGGATGATAGAAGAGGGCAAATGCTTCAGTTGGGAATTAGGAACCCAGGACAGTAAGTGACTGACGAAATTAAAAGTTAGAAGTAAAAATTTGAAAATTTTTAATTTACCTGCGTTTTGCTGATGACAAGTCTAAATAGACATATTTTTGTAATAATTTTATATTTCTGCACAATTTATAAAAGGGTGACATTCACAACATTCATTCAAAGTGACAGTTTCAGTTGGGTACAACATTATTGAACACAGTTTTGTCATTATGATCTCAGTCTTTGTGGTGTCCATATGATGCCACTGGTGACTGGGATATTCTCTTCAGTAGAACAGTAGAAGAGATTATTTCGTACAGAAAACTTTGCTCATAGCCTCACAAAAAGGAGTGGGTCAAGATCAGAAAAGTCAGTTTATTAGGTAATACATATTATGATTTGTATGTTCTCATATTCCACTGTCAGAGATATCACAATATGTTGCTTTCAAAACTTTCAGTGCTGTTGTTTACCCCGTGTTTCAGAGTGATACTTTTGATCTTCTGTCTTCATGGGAAGATTATCATCTTCGTGGAATGATGCGTATTTTTGTGATAACCTACAGCTTGTTACAACAGTTGGATCGACAAGTGAAGGAAGTCCTCCTTCAGCTCTTCAATAAAATTTGGATAACTGGCGACTGTCCCAACTCATGGAAGGAATCTATTTTAATCCCAATTTTAAAACCGGGAAAGGATTGGACAGACCCTGGCAGTTATCGTAGTATTAGCCTGACAGGCTGCATAGGAAAGACACTGGAGTGTATGGTCATTCAGCACCTAGTGTGGGTTCTGGAAACCAGGTCCCTACTCAGTCCCTCCCAGTGTGGGTTCAGGAGGTATCACTCCACTTCAGATAACCTGACCCTGCTCGAAGCTGCAATTCAAGAAGCTTTTCTTCATAAGCAATACCTTATCAGTGTTTTCTTCGATTTGGTAAAGGCCTACTATACTACCTGGAGGCATAATATTTTGTCGCAGCTCCATCAGTGGGGATAATGTGGACGTCTATCGACCTTCATACGGTCCTTTTTCTCGGACAGATATTTTAGATACAGGGTTGGGAAAGTCTTATCTGACCCTTTTAAGCAGGAGAATGGTGTCCCTCAAGGGAGTGTTTTAAGTGTCATGGCTTTTGCCATCGCAATCAGTAGTATTACAACCACAGTGTGACATCCAGTACTATGTTCCTTATTTGTGGAAGACTTCTCCATTTTCTGCGCATCCTCCAGCCTCGCCACAGCTACTCGGCAATTGCAACTGACGATCAGACGGTTGGAGGAATGGTCTCGCACCACAGGTTTTAAATTCTCATTAGAGAAAACAGTTTGTGTTGCTTTTAATCATTCCTGCTCTGTTTAATTTGCCCGTTTTAAAACGGGGGACACCGATCTCACTTTTAAGGAAAAGGTGAAGTATCTGGGTCTTACGTTAGATGAAAAGTTAACATGGTTACCACACCTTAAAGAATTAAAACTGAGATGTCTCAAGGCCTTACACATCCTTAAATGTGTTAGTCATAGGTAGCCGACAGAGCATGTCTGCTCTAACTTGATAAGGCCCTTGTGCGACCCTGCCTTGAATTCGAATGCCAGATTTATGGGTCAGCAAGGCCTTCATACCTTAAAATGCTGGATGCAGTTCACTGCTAGGGTATTAGGCTGTCTACAGGGACCTATCGCATGAGCCTGGTTGTTACTGTGTGTGCAGAGGCTGGTGAGCCTCCACTGTCTATTCGACGTCTTATCATGGTATGCCAAGCATATAGGGCTTTGTCCGTTCCTACATCACCAGCATCCAGTTACGTTGTTCAGCTGCCACTGGAACGGCTGTTCAATCATCGACCACAAGCCATTTGGGATCCATGCAAGGTAGAGCCTTGAATTATTACAGGTCGGGGGCATTAAGATCCAAAGCCAAGGGTGGAGTAGGGCATCCCCCCTGGCTACTACTAGCGCCCAGATTGCTTTTAGAACTGACTGCTTACTAGAAGCATTGTACTCCAGACCATGTTTTTAAAACTGAATTTAATGAAATTGTATGTAGCACTCAGATTTTATTACCGTCTACATGGATGATTCTAAACAGGGAGATGTTTTCAGTTGTTCTGTCGTGTTCCCTGACACTGTCCTCAGGATAGGGCTCCCAGAGCAGTTTTCAGTTTATTACACAGAATTGTTTGCTCTATCCTTAGTGCAATGGTGCATGGCGGCATGACAAAAAATTTATCATCTGCTCCAATTCTCAAAGTGCCCTTCTCGCTGTTGTACAGATGTACCCACCAGATTGGGTGGTGCAACAAGTGCAGGATGCTCTCCTACTTGCCTACTAGCAAAACAAAGAAATCATTTTTTGCTGGGTTCCAGGGCACACAGGCATCCAGGGAAACGAACTTGGTGATACTGCTGCTAAGGAGGCTTGCTCCCTTCCTCCTCCTGCCAGCTGTTCAGTCCGTCTGCAGGATGTCACTTCATTTGTGACCAGGAAGGCCATATGTTGGTGGGAGTCCCAGTGGCTGGAAGTGAGGAACAATAAACTACGTTCCATCAAAACTTCAGTGTGATCATGGATCACCTCCTCCCGCTGCGACGGTGTGAAGAAGTAGCCCCTACTCAGCATAGAGTGGGACACTGCCCACTGACACACAGCTTCCTCTTACGTCAGGAGTAGCCCCCACTCAGCATAGAGTGGGACACTGCCCACTGACACACAGCTTCCTCTTACGTCAGGAGTAGCCCCCAGTATGTCAGAGACGTGGGACACAGCTATCAGTGCGACATCTTTTAACCAAGTGTGTTCTGTATGACGACATGAGGGTTGAACTGGGTCTCCCACGGGATCTTCCCTCTATTTTAACTGATAACAAAGCGAGTATTGTTCGTGTCTTAAAATTTTGTGCGGTGTCCGGAATCCTTCCCAAAATACTTGGTGTGCACTCTTAATGTGTCACAGAGTGGCTGGGTCACGTATTATTTCTAAGTCATCATCCAGCCACGCTTATTTGTCCCTTTCTTGACAGCATCTTTACAGGTACAGGTATTTTCTCAATGATTTCGTTTGGTTATCCCGCTATGTCTCACTGGGGTTTTATTACGGGCTTTTCTGAACTCACCTTCCTGGTGTTGCTTTACGTTTCCTGTGGTGGGATTTTCAGTTTATTGATCTTCTTCCATAGATTATGAAAATCTTCTTCGATATAACATTAATGCAAGGGCACTGATGACCTAGCTGTTTAGTGCCCTCCACCATAAAGAATAATAATAATAATAATAATAATAATAATAATAATAATGTTCTTGGAAAGAGGGATAAAAGAAAAATGTGAGTTATGTAATGCCCATTCTAGTGAAAGGCTAGGAATTTTTTTTGCTATTAAAATTTCAATATTGAAATATTCAAAAAAACTTAGAAAGCAATGTCAAAGAGTAACTTGGATTAATTCTCAAGATTGTGTTATGATCATATTTTAATATAAGTTTCACATCATAGGAACTTCTTTAAGTATCAGCATTAAAATGTCCAGATATTATAATTTGCATTAAATGATTGATTTCAGGTATTGAAGAATGTGAGAAGATATAGTAGTTATAACTGCTTTTTCAGTTTCTTAACATTGCTGTTGTAGGTATCCTATTTTACTACTGTGGCAAAACTATGTTTTTAGAAGTTTGAGTTGTTTGTAACTGTGAGACAAATGTAAAAAATGTATATTCCACAAATGTTCTTTTGTGCTATGCTGAAAACAAAGTGTCCTTCCTCCACTCACCCACCCACTTCCTGCCCCCTTATTAATATAACTGTTGTTTGCAAGGTACAGAATTTTATAAGTATATTATTCATTTCTATAGTAGGTCTGTTTCACTTATTGCCAGCTTGCCACCATAAAATCAAACTTGAGCAAATCGGTGGGTGGCAGTGGAGCCATCAACCGACACCTTGGTGCCACAGCTAACTCGCATAGAGGTGGAGGAGCCAATCATCATCGCTCTCAGCACCAGCAAACACAGTCACAGCGATTCCCACCGCTTCACTCTCAGAACTATTGGCATCACGGTCAGAACACGCAGCCACACAGGAATGGGTTAGTACTAATTTGCCATTACCTTTCTAATATGTGATGTGAAAACATGTAAACGGAAGAGAAACCTGTATATGTACCATAAGTACAGACATCATAATGTATTAACTGCACTTCATTTGCAGTCACTAAAATATTCTGTTCTTTCTTTTTTTTAAGGGCGGAGTATGTTTCTCATCGATATGGACCTGCTGGTGCGGGCAGATTGGAGAAGGAGACACATGTAGTTGGGCGTCCAGTTCCTACACTTCCAAATCTTCGCAGTAGTGCCTCTAGCGGCTATTCGTATTCTAACAGCAATGGAAACAACCATCGCCGTAATGTGCACTATAACTCAAATGGGAATGTCCATTATTATAGGGGTGGTAAAGACGAAAGTGGAGAGAACAGAAGATACAGGGGAGGCAGTGGAAGAGGAAGCAGAGAATCTCGAGAGTCAAAACAATGAAGCTTTAAAGATTTTTGTTGAATTATACCATGCATTTACATTTTTTGACAGACAGTTCATTGTTTCAGAATTTACATATTTTACATGACTTCTTTTTGTTAAAACTTCGTTCAGTTCTAGATTTTAAATTCTGATTCTACGCATACAGTACATATAATTTGATCTGTATTTTTCTGCTTCATTCTGACAAAATGTGCAATACTTTATAAATTGTAAGTATATTTTATAAATGTTGCTTTGCACTGGAAGTCTTACAAACATAACAGTATTCAAGTTTTTCTTACTTGCTTCAGTAATGTTGTCTGTGAAGAGGAAAGATATTTTTGAATTTATATACTTCACTTTCGCTATTGAAGGTGGTTAAGTGCTTATATTAATATTATTCTGATATCAACACATCAAATTTGTATCTTGTTGACACTTCACATATTTGGAGATTCAATAATTTATCAGCTGAAGAGTATAAGTTAAAGTTTTTATTTGTGAGTTCATCATCTTATTTTAAAGTCATACACCCAAAATATGTATAATGCCTAACAATCTGACAATTAATATTCAGTGAGTTCAATTCTTATGTACGCCAGGGTAATTACAACTCCCTGAAGGTGCCTTCTGTTTCACTTCATGGATTTGTTGGGTGGTGTGAGCAGTGTTAAATGGAAGCACTGTATTGCCTTATCAGTATCAAAAATCAAACATGAAGTGGAAAACCTTGTTGAGTTACTTTAAAAATGTTTAATGGCATTTGTCTTACATTACCATTTTTTAATTTTATTTTGTGAAGATAAATTCAAAATATGATGTTGCCTCAGTGTGCAACAGGTGAAAAGAAGGGGCATTTTAATGGAGCTCATGCTGATTGTATCAGGAAGTACCTTGCCTAAGGTCTTCCATGAGGATTCTGCAACTTGTATCAACACACTATGAATTGATCTGACAGTTGATTGAAAGTATTTTCACATGCTTCTGACTTCCATAATTTCTTGTCTTTGTCTCAGATATGCCTTCTCTTTCAATCAGATCAGTTGATAAATGTCTTACACAATGAGGAGCTAGTTTTCTTATGGTAAGCATATTCTTAGAAAATAAGCATGTCTTTCATTTTTTAAAAGAAAGTTATGTAGGTTTTACTTTGAAGGCTGATTGTATGTCTGTTACCAATTGTTATTAGCTTCTAAACACCTATGCTGCTGTGGTTATTAGAAATCAATGTGTTTTATAATGGGTATAAGTGACTGTACTAGCTGAATAGCATGTCTTGTATGTTTCCCATTTACTTATTGGGACCGCAAATATTTCCAAGTAAAAAAAAGTAAAAGAACGTGCTCACAAGTGCAATCTGTCTGTATGGAAAGAAAAAACACACAATTCTCAGTTGTTCACTAAATTAGTACAGGAGCAACACGGTGTAGTTGCGTGTACATAATAGAAACAGTAGAATCACAACTCTGTGTAGATTAAAAGGCTGTCCTTAATTGAAACATTTTTAGTATGGTCTGCTCAGAAACAAAATGTACACACAATTTGTGTATTTTTAAATAGAATTAAAAAGTATATATTGAATATAATAGAGGGAAACATTCCACAAGGGAAAAATATATCAAAAAACAAAGATGATGTAACTTACCAACGCTTTCGTTTGGTAAGTTACATCATCTTTGTTTTTAAAAGTATATGTTGAGCAGCATATGAATATATTCGAGAAAATGAACTGGAGGTTAGTTAATTTTTTGCTGTTATTTCATAACTGCTCACTGTATTGAAGGATTTTTTTTTCTTTTTACACATATTACCAATCTCTCTTTCGTACTGTTCCCTTTATAATAGAACACTATTATAGATAAAAGTGTTGATGTTAAAATCTGAATGGGAAGCATGCGGGGAAATATATGGAATTTAAATCTTTATGTAAATGTTACCATTAGTATTTATCTTATTGCTAATACTGTGAATTACTTCTGGTGTAGGAAGCAGTTTTGTGGTGTTGTGTACCCTGTATCCTGTTTTTTTATTTCTTTACATAGAAGTAAATGTAAACTGTATAGGCAAACTGTGCAGACTTTGTTAGCTATTTCACAGGTGCTGCAGTGCCCACTTACGTGGCATGGTGCTAGATAATGCAATAAGCTGATAGAGATTCAGTGCAATAAAAGCAGTGAACTTGCCATAAAAGATCAGTAAAATTTCATTTTAATGTATTTTAAGTGCTCCACCTCATACTCATGTGAATAGATACAAAGACAGTCATTGTTGAGCTATGGTGAAGGATGATGAAGTATCCATATTCTTCAAACTAACAGTTTTACATGTTATTGGATTGGTTCCTGTGGATGTACACAGACATTTGTAACTGAAACTTTCTTTTTGACACCTACCCAGTATTCAGAAAGCAGATTGAAATGTGACTTAGTTTCCTTCCTTTGAAGCATATGTGAAATTTTACATTAAAAACTACTTCAATATTTCTGATTTTTAATTTTGTGTTAGTGTGGTTGCGAGAGGAAAAGAAATTTAGGAACTTAAGTTTCTTATAAATGTGATACTTGCTACATGACCATGTCAGGGCCGCTGACAAAAGTTTTCCTTTGGCATTGAGTAGTTAAAATAAACATTGATAATTTAACAGTTAGCAACGTGGCTTAGGCTCTACAATATCACAGGTCAAAAGAAGAAGCTGCAACCTCCACTGCTGCTTTATTAAAAGAAAAGTATGAAGTATGTCGTTCAAAAATGTAGTTGCAACTGAAGTAATTCCTGTTACTGAAGAAAGTAATGAGAATATCTATCACAATATTGTTATTTCCACTTCACTGTTTTCAGAAATACCCCTTATTGCAGTTATTAAGATACTGAAACTGACAAGCTGGCATAAATTACTGTCCCCAGCTGCATTTGTAATTTACAAATAGTTTCATTTGTAAAATTTTATGAATTGGGGGAGCCACTGTTCACTCTCATGTCCATAATGTATATGAAATGCCAATACTGAATTATTCTAAGAAGCACTTAAAATGTGAGCACTGTTCTACATTTGAATATGGATATTTTGTATGCCTCTGTCCAAGTGTTATTTAAATGAGGTATTACATCTGTAATTCACAAAATGTTAGTCCTTAAATGGTATCTGGAGTGGAAAGAGAATAATCACACTGTAAGGGAGTTTTCACTGTGCATTTATCTTTCTCTTACAGTACCATTATAGAATAAAGTTTGTGTACTTTTCAGTAGCTTTTAAGTTTTATCATCTTAGAGATACTGAATTCTGTGTACAGCTGTCATTTATAAAATTCTGAGACATATTTACTTGTATTGCATGCAGAAAATACCTTCAAAATATTTAGGATGTATACAGAAAATGGCTAATTATTATTAACCACGGAAAATAATTCTTGAGCATCTTTATCTTTCTTCGATCTCCAGTTTCTTGGCTATATAATATTTTAAAACAAGTTTGTCAGCTTTGAGCAGTAGGCATTAAAAAGTATGCATAAGGTGGTAGATATGTCATACTTAATTGCATTTACTTGTGAAAATACTCAAAGTAGACTTTAAGGGCCAGACTTAACTTCCATTGCATATGGGTAAATAGAACGTAAATAACAGAGTACATGAGTGTCCTGGCTTTAATGTGATGAAATATAGGTGATACATTATGGAATTGTTACAAATTTTAATCTCTGAGGCAAGTTGCATTATATAAAGGCTGATTTTTCTTTTATTTCTCAGTTATTACATTGCATTAGATTGTATTTATATATGTATAAATATGTATTTTGTTTAATATTTTATGTAATGCTCCTGCAAAATAAATGTTCCAATGATCAATTTTACATTTCTTAAAGTTGTTTCTGCCAGATTGGAAAACTGTACATGAGTAGATAGTAAAAATGAATGATAATGGTTCCTGGGATGGGAATGAATGTTTAATTAGTAACTAAAAATTCCTTCAGAAGAAATAGAAAATTTGGAAAGTTATAAGATGTAATGTTCTGAAGGATGAAAGTCCCTCCAAACCATGTACACTGCACATTTCATGGGAGCATGTGGGCCAAAGCTATTTGGTCATGGAACAAGTCACAGAGTAGTTAGCAGAATGCTGGTTAGGGAACTTGTAAACAAAAGTAACTAAAGAATTAACAAAACATGAGAGTATGTGAATAAATAACACATTACAGAGATATGTTCTCAACAGCCGAAGGAATTCCTGTACAGAATAGGAGTGTGCCACAAGAAAACCTTTAGACTTACATTTGAAGATTGGGTGTTTCACTCCATTTTCTTTTTTGTTCTATTTGAGGCCTGGAAACCAGCTGAATAGTAGCACCTTTCTGTACAGTGCTTAACATGTTGACTGCTGCATGTAGAATGATGGTTGTTTCACGGCAAGGCCGCCAGTGGTCTTGTGGAGTCATTGTGTTAAGGAACTGTTATCAAAGTGCGCATAGTTTTTTTCATCTAGTGTTCACTGAATGAATGTTGCAATTTCTCTTAACAATTCAGTTCTTAAACAAATCCCACAATGGAATATATTTGCAGGGATGGCACCGCTTGAATTCAGGCATACATGAAGTTCACAAACCACAGATCTGCCAGTCTGGAATTTCCTAGCTTAAGAATATTCTTGGTGAGTGCACAGAATTGCCCCAAAATATGGTTCCATGTGAGGTAAGAGTGAAGTAAAGAAGCCTCCGTACTTTGTCAAAGAGTATGAAGATTGTTCTTGTAGTGAAGATAACAGCATTCAGTTTCTGCACAAGATCTTGAAAATTATACTGTACATGCTGGACATGGTCAGGATGGGAAAATGAGTGGGAAGCAGGGTGTTGGGAGAAAACCTTTGAAAGAAAAGATTGATTACAGTGACCAGTGGAGGTTTTATTTCTCCAAAAGCCTACACCTAAGGACTACACTAAACTCACTCACTACAGCATCAGGAGGCTGCAACAGATAACTAGAGGCATTGCGCCCCCAAAGGGAGGAACAAATGGACACATCTGGTCACAGACTGAGCTGGCAGGCAAGAGGACATTCTGAATACCAGCATGCACTCACAAACCCATCCAGCACACTCCATGTGACTGCCCCTTAGCCCTCCTATTGGTGCGCTTCAGTGGGCGTCCCTCTATCAGCAGTACTACTATGGAATGATCTTCACGTGGACTGAGTATGGGTATTACGCAAAACATCCGGTACTACACTGACCCCGGCTCAGCCACCATATCCGGTACTACACTGACCCTGGCTCAGCCACTGTTTTACCGAAGAGGCAGTACTGCCTGTCATATGAAAGACAATTAAAATGTAAAATGTGAAAAACCCATTTTTCCTCTCAATAACACTGCTCACCATACCATTTCCTTCTCTCTCCATGGGAGTTGTTTGACATATCCAAAAAATGATTTTCAAATTATACATTACTATTTATGGAAATTGCAACACCTTGAAGGAAAGACATGCATTCAATTAATTTAATACCACATGTTAAGTACATGACAAGTAACAAGACAAACTTTCCAAATCTGTACACGTCCTATGATCCCTACTATTCAGTGTGTCATGTGCTGCAGTTAGAGCTACTATACACAGTGGCATTGAATGAATAAGGTTCTGAATACGTTCCAGAGGGATTTCCCTCCACACAATTTGTATCTGAGCCCACAAATCGTGACATCAATTACCGGGGGACTGTGATGCACTTGGTGCCGACCAACCATACCCCAGACATGTTCGATGGGCGACACGTCTGGCGAACGTGCAGGCCAGGGAAAAAACAGTGGTACCCGTTGCTCTTCTAAGACCTGTCATTCCTCGCAGTATGTGACCAGGCTTTGTCCTGTTGAAATGTGGCTTGTGGAGGTGCCTGAAGCAGGGGGAGTACCTTAGGCTCCACAGCCTCTGTTAGGTACTGGTTGCTGTTCAAAGTGTCCACAATACGTACGAGGCGAGATCAGTTGTTGTAACCAATGGCACCCCAAACCACCACACCTGGTGTTTGTCCACTATGCCACTCCAAAGTGCAGCCCTCCAGGTTTCGCTCACCACGGTATCGCCGGACACTATGAGGCAGTCACTGTAGGACACGTTGAAGCGGGACTCATCCGAAAAGATTAGATGTTGCCCCTCAGCACCTCAGTGATGGTGTTCACGTGACCATTGCAGTCAGAGGAGCTTGTGGTTTCTGGACAATGGAAGCCGACGTAATGGCATGCGTGCAACCAGTCCAACCTGCAGCAGACGGCAACAAACCGTCGATGCAGACAACTTCACACCCGTTGCAGTGCTCCAGCAACGAGCCAACACTGTGGGTGAAGCTGTATGGTCCGTAATGGCCATGCGGACGAGATGATGGTCATCCTGTGCTGTGGTCGTGTTCCATGGTCCAGTTCCCACTCATCGTTGCATATGACCTTCCTCTATCCACTGCTTCCACACATGCATCACTGTCGTAGCAGCATGCCCTGTGTGAGCCAAAATGTCACGGTGTGTCAACCCCTTTCCCAGAGACCGATCATTCTGCCCCCATTCAAACTCGCTCACATGACGTCAACAAGGCATACTGGCACTCACTATATTGTTTTCAACTTGTGTGACAGATCTGCACCGACTACACTAGGCGCAACAGTGACCCTGTCGGACTGACATGAGAGGGCTCTGCTCGGTCTATGTATACCCCATCTCACTACAAAACGTATCACGTTCTGCTTGCACACCTGTTTCCAATTCCACCAAGTGTGGCACTATTCGGGTAACTCCTCCTTGGTGTTGCAGTTTGCACAAACGGCAGTGTAAAATTGAATGCAAATTTAAATGACTCCCATTGAAAGTTTTGCCGACATTTATGGCAGCATGGGGCCTTGGAAATATTGGGGAGATTGAATGATAGCAAATTGTTTAAAAGGGGCATGGTTTACAAATCATTTGTGATAATTGTTTAAATTGATTAATTTTGTTTTTATATTTGTGAAAGTCAAGTGTAGAATGGACACACAGAACTTGTTACAGAAGTAACAAAATTCCAGAGAAATGGCCCTTTAAATTGGATCTTGTGGGCTTGCTGATGGCAACACTGTCTGAATGTCAGTGTCAGTACAATGACTGCTGTCAAAGCTGGTGGACAGCATGAAGACATGGTTGAGGCAGACAGTGGCAGGATTTGGGTGCCACGGCATAGGGCTGTGGTCAAAACAGACAGAGCTGGTGCTGCCATAGGGGGATCGGCAGGCTCAGTGAGATGAGATGGCCTCATGGATTACAGGTGACCATAACACTTGAGTGCAGGACTAGCATCATTGGGGGGCCCCAGGGAAGAATTATGGGTGCAGGGCCATTTAAAAGTAACAGTAGCACAGTTATTAACATAAAGGCTTCATAACAGGCTTGGTTAATCAAATAAAGACGATCTCTGTGTCTGTGATTTACATAAATATGTAATCATCTATATTTCTTAATAAAAATTGCAAAGTAACCCTTGTGCCTGATAGACAGGACTTTTAATGTTCAAATAATCTTCGATACACAATTATCCACTATAGTGACTCTGCATGACTCCATGCCAAGACACAAAATTTGATCGTTTAAAAGGAACACAAATGTAATAACAAAGACCACGAATCTCTACATTGTAATATAAGGATAGCACTGGGAATAAACACTTGGTGTATGTTGTCTTTGTCATTCCATTCAATGATAGGCACAATTCCACGATCAAGAGAGATTTGTCCATGTTTTTTAGTTAATAATTTGTTTTGAAGTCTAAAATTGGAGTCTTATAGTTGTTGAGTAACTCTGGGGAGCTGTCCGGGTGTGGTAACACAGTAGGTACTTCAGGCAGGTATAACATAAAAGGCTTAAGGCTAGCATTGTGGGAGTAGGTTAAATGAACAGACCACTTAACAGTGAGTATAACTATGTTGCAAGAAGAAACATTAAACAATAGTGCACTGCTAACTTTGACGACCTGGTAGGTCTGAGACATGAGTGTACACTGATAGCAAATCAAAACTATTGAGATTGGTTGTGGCACAGAGTACAACAAACTGTTTCCAACAAGAATGAACCAAAGTCTATGTAGTCCAAGGATGGTAGGTCAAGGAGGGTCTGTTCTAGGAATAGTATGATTTCACTGTTCCTTACCGCAGTACTGAGTGATAGCATAGGACACATGTAATCATTGGTGTGGGTACAAGACTGAAATAGTGCCACATTGGTATGATCTTTACTAATGATCAGGACATCCCAGATTTGTGAAAGGATGTTTTTCTGGGTGGGTGGCTGGCTTGGCAACTAACTGTCATTGTGATAAATACACCTTGGTAATGGAATAATAATGTGGCAGATTTGCTTCCCATATGGGATTAATCATGTGCATTGGTGACAATAGGTGAAAAGAGATGTTTCCAGGAACAATCCAGCAGGTAATAGGTTGGGGCTAAGTTTTTCTTGTAAACCTTGCTGAATAACAGCATGCAGGGCAGTAGCATGTAATTGGGTTGCATGGGTGTTATATAATCAAATCTGCAGTGCCTTAAGTTACTTCCATGGTAGCGGGTGGGTTTGACAGCACTTTGTTCATAGTAACTAATTCATGCTGCATTGGATTCCTCAGTACCAAGCATCACTGTCACTCAATGATGTCAGTTGATACGTCCCAGATGGTGCCTCCAGTGCAGTAATGTTATCAGTGGGATCACCCATCATAGGCTTTTCTTGTCACAGTTAACTGCTGCCAGTTCTTATGGAAATAACCCAATATAAGGGTGATGTGGGAATTCACATAAGGGGAAATAAA
This sequence comes from Schistocerca serialis cubense, assembly GCF_023864345.2. NCBI lineage: Eukaryota > Metazoa > Arthropoda > Insecta > Orthoptera > Acrididae > Schistocerca > Schistocerca serialis. The sequence goes on along the minus strand of NC_064638.1, from coordinate 1,197,362,689 downwards.
TCACTCAATCAATCACATCAGGCAAAATGATGTTGGAAGTTACAGGGAAGCTTTTCCCTAACAATGTTATTTTTAAATGAACAAATAAGAATTGACACACACTACTTACTTTTCTCAACACATTTGCTTGTATTGAGCAATCCCTAACTGCATTAAGGCAGTTCCTTTCATAATTATCAATATAAACATGACCAAAAAAAAATTACAGTTAAGTCTGTGGCCAAGCTTAGAGGGAGAGGAAACCTGTCACTCTTTAAAGAACAAAACCATAAAATCTAATACATACAAATGCAAAAATAGCAATGCAGAGCTCAATAACGTTATGCTAAATACAATAAACATTATTAGTTGCTAGAGCAGCAATGGGCGTAATCACCTCTTCCTCCTGCCTTTTATTTCTCGAACTTGTAAAGATACTTCAAAAATATCTGCCTACTATGAGGGCACTCTTTGACATCTTTACATCTCATGTTGTCACTGCTTCTTGGGCCATAAAAGGTTTTCCTTGTATCTATTTAAACCATAACTGGCTCTCTAATATGTTTCCTTATGGACCTTACTACTGTTGTCAGTGTTACTGAATCAGTGTGCCTCTTTCATATTTGAATCCTCATGTGTTTTCACACTTGAACTACTTATGCACAACTTATCAATGTAGATTGGAAGTTTTGTAATAATGCTATGAATAATGGGTGCTAAGTAATGAATGTAATGTGTTGTGTGGCTTCTTAAAGTAGCACAGGACTGGCTTGGTGTGAAATATATAAGTTGTATATGCCTTTAGGTGAATAACTCAAAATAGCTTGGCTCGTGAAGATCTAGTTCGTGTTCAAGTGCAGAGAGTACCATAGTGCTAGTAGTGAAAAGTTGTTTGTTGTTGTCTTCAGTCCAGAGACTGGTTTGATGCAGCCTCCTGTGCAAGCTTCATCATCTCCAGTAACTACTGCACCCTAAATCCTTCTGAATCTGCTTAGTGTATTCATCTCATGGTCTCCCTCAATGGCTTTTACCCTCCATGCTGCGCTACGATACTAACGTGGTGATCTCTTGATGCCTCAGAACATGTCCTACCAACCAATTCCTTCTTCTAGTTGTGTCACAAATTCCTCTTCTCCCCAATTCTGTTCAGTACCTCCACATTAGTTACATGATCTATCCATCTAATCTTCAGCAGTCTTCTGTAGCATCACATTTCAAAAGCCTCTATTCTCTTCTTGTCTAAACTGTTTATCGCCCATGTTTCACAACCATACATGGCTACATTCCATACAAATACTTCCAGAAATGACTTTCTGACACTTAAATCTAGCCTCGTGATGACTGGGTGTTGTGTGATGTCCTTAGGTTAGTTAGGTTTAAGTAGTTCTAAGTTCTAGGGGACTTCTGACCATAGATGTTGAGTCCCATAGTGCTCAGAGCCATTTTTCGAACTTAAATCTATACTTGATATTAACAAATTTCTCTTCTTCAGAAACGCTTTCCTTCCCATAGCCGTCTTCATTTTATATCCTCCCTACCTCGATACTCATCAGTTATTTTTCCTGCCAAATAGCAAAACTCATTTACTGTTTCATGTCCTAATCTAATTCCCTCAGCATCACCTTATTTAATTGGACTACATTCCATTATCCTCATTTTGCTTTTGTTGATGTTCATCTTATACCCTCCTTTCAAGACACTATCCATTCCATTCAACTGCTTTTCCAGATCCTTTGCTGTCTATGACATAATTACAAAACTAGTAAACCTCAAAGTTTTTATGTCTTCCTCATGGATTTTAATTCCTACTCTATTTTTTTCTTTTGTTTCCTTTACTGCTTGTTCAATATATAGATTGAATATCGGGGATAGGCCACAACTCTGTCTCACTCCCTTCCCAACCACTGCTTCTCTTTCATGCTCCTCAACTCCTATAACTACCATCTGGTTTCTATACAAATTGTAAACCACCTTTTGCTCCCTGTATTTGACCCTGCCAGCTCTTCTTTGAAAAGGTCTGGAGTATTTGTTGGATGCCTGATTCACAGATGTTTCCTCCATCATGATTTATAACACAACACTGTTGATGTACTACAGCAGCCCGTCCACTGTTGAACAGTGCCTGTTGACATGTGACTGGTGAAACGCATAGCTCTTATTTACAGTTGTTACAAGTTACCACCTTAGCTACTCCCCTGGTGACGCTTATGTGCGAGGGATGAAATTAATCTCGGAACTCTTATATCGACAATGTAGTAAGACTCATTCTACGAGGGTTACCCAGAAAGTAAGTTATGATCGGTCACGAATTAGAAACCACTGGGAAAATCTGATAAAGCTTTGCACAGAAGTGTTGGGCAGTGTATCTAGTATGCCTGTCGATCGTGTCACGTCATTCTTTTCAGTTTTGAGTGAACAGTGTGCACATAAAGATGCGTAGGAAATAGCGTCTCCTGCCACATATGAGGGCCTGTTAGAGATTTCGCCTGTGTCATGAAGCCCACATAACACAACCGTCGAGCAGTTCCTTCTTCATGCCAATTCTCAGCTGCACACTGCAGGGGCATGAAGACACTCCTGCAGTGTTTCCAATGAGAAGTGTTGGATCACCCACAATACAGTCCGTAATTGGCTCCCCCTGAGTATCCCAGTTAACATTGCCAAAGGCTTTCTCTGAGTCTACAAATGCTAGAAACATAGGTGTGACTTTTCTTAATGTATCTTCTAAGATAAGTCATAGGGTCAGTATTGCCTCACGTATTCCATCATTTCTATGGAATCCAAGTTGATCTTCCCCAAGGTCGGCTTCTACCAGTTTTTCCATTTGTCTGTAAAGAATTCATGTCAGTATTTTGCAGCCATGACTTATTAAATTGATGGTTCAGTAGTTTTCATACCTGTCAACTCCTGCTTCCTTTGGGATTGGAATCATTGTATTCTTCTTGAAGTCTGTGGGTATTTCGCCTGTCTCATACATCTTGCTCACCAGATGGTAGAGTTTTGTCAAGGCTGGCTTTCCCAAGGCTATCAGTAGTTCTAACGAAACATTGTTTACTCCTGGGGCCTTGTTTCGACTTAGGTCTTTCAGTGCTCTGTCATATTCTTCACGCAGTATCACATCTCCCATTTCATCTTCACATATGTCCTCATCCATTTCCATAATATTGCCCTCGAGTAAATCGCCCTTGTACGGACCCTCTGTATATTCCTTCCACTTTCTACTTTCCCTTCTTTGCCTAGAAAAGGTTTTCCATCTGAGCTCTTGATATTCATATAAGCGGTCCTCTTTTCTCCAAAGGTCTCTTTAATTTCCTTGTAGGCAGATCTATCTTACCCCTAGTGATATATGCCTCTGCGTCCTCACATTTGTCCTCTAGCCGTCTCTGCTTAACAATTTTGCACTTCCTTTCAATCTCATTTTTGAGACTATTGCATTCCTTTTTGCCTGCTTCGTTTACTGCATTTTTATATCTTCTCCTTTCATCAGTTAAATTCAATATCCCTTCTGTTACCCAAGCATTTCTACTACCCCTTGTGTTTTTACCTACTTGATCCTCTGCTGCCTTCACTATTTCATATCTCACAACTATCCATTCTTCTACACATTTCTGTCCCTTGTTCTTGTCAGTCGTCCCTTATGCTCTCTCTGAAACACTCTACAACCTCTGGTTCTTTTAGTTTATCCAGGTCCCATCTCCTTAAATTCCCACCTTTTTGCAGTTTCTTCAGTTTTAATCTACAGTTCATAACCAATAGATTGTGGTCAGAGTCCACATCTGCCCCTGGAAATATCTTACAATTTAAAACCTGGTTCCTAAATCTCTGTCTTACCATTATAAAATCTACCTGAAACTTTCCAGTGTTTCCAGGCCTCTTCCACATATACAACCTTCTTTCAGGATTCTTAAACCAAGTATTAGGTATGATTAAGTTATGCTCTGTGCAAGATTCTACCAGGAAACTTCCTCTTTCATTCCTTACACCCATTCCATATTCATCTACTACTTTTCCTTCTCTTCCTTTTCCTACTATCGAATTCTAGTCCCCCATGATTTTTAAATTTTCGTCTCCCTTCACTATCTGAATAATTTCTTTTATCTCCTCATACATTTCTTCAATCTCTTTGTCATCTGCGGAGCTAGTTGGGATATAAACTTGTACTACTGTGGTAGGCGTGGGCTTCATGTCTATCTTGGCCACAATAATGCGTTCACTATGCTGTTTGTAGTAGCTTACCTGCACTCCTATTTTTTTATTCATTATTAAACCTACTACTGCATTAGCCCTATTTGATTTTGTATTTATAACCCCATATTTTACTGACCAGAAGTGTTGTTCCTTCTACCACCGAACTTCACTAATTCCCACTATATCTAACTTTAACCTATTCATGTCCCTTTTTAAATTTTCTAACCTACCTGTCTGATTAAGGGATCTGCTATTCCATCCTCCAGTCCTTAGAACGCCAGTTTTGTTTCTCCTGATAACAACGTCTTCCTGAGTAGTCCCTCCCCAGAGATCCGAATGGGGAACTATTTTACTTCCAGATAATTTTATCCAAGAGGATGCCGTCATCATTTAACCATACAGTAAAGCTGCATGACCTTGGGGAAAAATTACGGCTGTAATATCCCTCCGTTATGGTTTTACTTACAGTAAGGCTATCTGTATTGCTGGTACCTCCCCATCAACTGCAAGGTCCATGATTCACCGGGGTGGGGGTTAATAAAATAACAGTCAGTTTTAGGGCTGTAACATTTAAGTCACCCTCAGTGTTTGCGGTAGTTACAGAAGTCTTCCAGTGTCACATTGTACTCTGTACAGAATGGTATGTACAAATGCAAAGATATCTCCAGTGTGTTGAGATACAGTGCTAATTATCAAAATTATCTAACAGCTTTAGTATCATGTTTCATCACTAAAGCTTGACTATGACTCCAAATACATTATTCTATTGTGTTGTTGTGCTCAAAAGTTCTATTTAACCTGATACATTTGTTCAGTAGGGACTGTGTAATCCCAGTGCATAGGGTGCAGGCTCACTATGGGCTCATAGTTTGCAGAACCTCTTCATAGTCAAAGTTTCTGCCAATAAATCTGGTGTAGGTACTCCAGGGTATGTAGAGATAAGCATATTAAGAAGATATGTTGTATCATTTGCATGTTAAAGAGTGCACAATGACTTATATTAGCAAAGTTTTTAAAACCGATTTTACCAGGTCACCAGTGTGCTTTACAGTACCTGGCCCATGGCACAGTTTATTGCTTATTGATGCTTAGTATGTCTCATATCAGAAGGTTCGAGTTGCTCATCTGCCCACGTGGATTTCGCCTGTGTATCTCTGTGGCTCCACAGACAACTGCTATGAATAATATTCAAGGCTAGTAGTTGGCAATAATCCATTTTATTAGGCAGCATCAATGCCTGTATTGATTCATGGTACATGCAGGAAGCATACATGGAATTCCTTTTAATGCTGTAGAAAGATATTTCATCAATATTTAGTAATATTGAGGTTGAAAATCAGTAGCCTTGATGGCTTCTTAGGACAAATACACAAAATCATTTCTAGAAGTTCAGAGTTTTAGTATGGAGCTAATAAATAAATCACCAATTTCTCCTTTATCTGACCATGCAGTTATTTACGATAGTCGGGAGTAAGTATTGTTCAGACTGTAACTTCAGTAAGATTTCACTGTAAGTATAATTTTATTTGAAATGCTGTTAAGTGTCACTTGTTTCATGCATGGTTTGGATATTTACTTCTCTTCTCCATAGTGGGCGAATCATGAAGATGCTCACAGTAGCAGAGCCCTTGCTAATCTATGGACCTCCATTTGTCACCACACACTGACAGATAAGACAGTCCAAGCCAGTTGGATGGGTGGCAATCAGGTGCCTTTAACAGAGCAGACAAAAATGTGTTTCACCAACAACTAAAGTGACCACAGTATTAGTTCTTGGGTTTAAATGGTGAAATCAAATTACTCGTGAATCTCAAGAAAATCAATGTAAAGAGCCATGGTTAGTGGACATTATTATGCAAAACGCTTACAAGAAAGTATCGAAAGGGTACTGAATATTCCAGGAAATGAGAAAGGAGCCACAAATAGTTTGTTTGGTATACGACAGTGGTACCTTAAAAAAAAAAAAAAAAAAGGAGGGCATTACGGTGTAACTGTTGTGAGTTTTCCAGCCAGGTGAGAGTATTAGAAATGGACAAGCCAAGTGGGAGGCTGGGTCAGAGGTTGTTTTCCTCATAGTCACATATGTGTGAGCTAGGGCATGGCCAAAAAAAGGCACACGCTATCCATAGTGCCTGGGTTGGCTATGTTCTACATGACATTCACAATCTTCATGATGGTCGCCATGCTATGGAGAAGGGGACAAGCAATGCAATACAAATTTGTGTTTGGTGTGAAGTAGCTGTACGGCCTCCCTCACAAAATTAATTGGTATTCTCAGTTTATAGCTCCATTGCAATGTGCCAATGGATAATATTATGGCATTCTCTAGGTAATCCATGGCTGCCTGAGCTTGGAAAATATGTGAAGACTAGTTTGTTGCAAAACAACTCATTAAAGGAGTGTGGAATGGTTGGCAACTATGTTACCTACTTCAGAATCAGTTACCCAAATAATCTGAACAAATGCTATTATTTTACGTAATATTGGTTGTTTCAGTGTTTGTATGTCAATTAATTGTAAGTCTTCCTAACTGCCATTGCTGTTTAGATGTAGCTGTCAGCTTATTTAAGTAATGAAACAGTCCAATTCAACAATGTAATCTTATTTTCTCAATGTTATAGTGTGTCCAGTAGGCCATTGCTTAGCTGTGTAGTAGACTACTAAGAATGAATAATTAGCTGTGTGGAGGTATAGTACCAAGCTTGCTAATATGTCAGCAGAACCAATGTGAAAGCTCAACACCCTGTCTGCCTGGATGAGCCCTGTTCAACGAGCTCATTATAATAAATTCATTAAGGGTCACTGAGAGTTGCATGAAAAGGCAAAATCAGAAAACTTCCTACCAGAAAGTAATTCAAGCCCTTTTCATGTACACAGACAGTTTAGAGAGGATTGTATAGAGTGTAAGCATTCTTGTGAAATTAATTACTGATATGTGTATCAGAGGTACTCTGTAATATTTAACCAACTAATCTGTTTTGCTTGTATTCATCAACTTCATCTAATATTTGTCTGTCACAAAGTTGCATTATGTTCAGTTCAAACCCATTTAGACCAAACAGAAAAAATGAAGTAAAACTTGTAAAAACCTATCTTGCTTAATATAGATCTTTGCTACACACATCTTGGTCATTCAGAGTTTAACGGGTGCTATCCATTTGACTGATATCCTCATAAGCTTAATAGTACCTTCACAGTTTTTCCTTGACTACTTGGCACAAATTGTCACAATTGTAACGACTTGTACTGCTCAGTAGATCACCACTTTCTCATTTCCTCCTGTAAGACAGCAGTTCATTTTCCATTGCTCTAGTTGCTAATCCTTAACCTACAACTTATTCTAGAGCATAGTGCACTTATATATGAGGACAAGAATGCATCTCTATTGCTGTTAAATCTGTCTCTCTGATACATGTTTATATACACAGTTCAAATAACAAAGCAGACTTGTACTCCAGACGTCCTCATGCCTATATGTAAATTATTTCTCACATTTTTATACTCTACTATAAATCTGACAATGCATTTTCTTTTCTGTTTACAGAACAAACTTAGTCCCTTCCCTAGGCCTTAGTGTATGGGGGCTTAGTGAGGACATGCGGACAGTGGCTTGTCCTCCTTTTTCCTTACTGTTTTTGCAGTAACACCTTTGCTTGGAGCAGGGCTCAGTGGTACAGCTGGTGGTGGCACAGCCAGGCTGTGGCAGGGCTTAAGCCAGTTGAAATGCTCTATCGCAGTACAATCAGACAAATGGAACTCTGCGTTTACGGGAGAGGTCACCCATAAAATAGGGTAAGAGCCGTCACATTGAGGAGTGAACCTTTTAGTTCTTCCCTTTCTTACTACTGGATTTTGGAGCAGCACAAGATTACTTGGCTTATACAGCAGAAGCGTAGCCTCTTTGTTACTATGGTGCAACTGTCTTTGAGAAGTTCTTGCACTGTTCTGCTTAACCAAATTGACTAAAGACTGTGGAGTAATTCTTTACTTCACTCTTACTTTTCCCATTGTTAGTCTTATGTGGTCAATCCACTTAATGTTGCTCTGGATAGTTACTCTAGATATTTTACAGTTGATACTGTTTCCAGCAGTTTCTCATCAATAGTGTAGTTGCACAGTAGTGGCTTTCTTTTCCCATGTACGCACTATGTTACATTTATTTATGTTCAGTGTCAACTGCTACAGCCTGCACCATTCATCAATCCTCTGCAAATCATACTGAAAATCAGTTCTGTCTTCTGGCTTTGGACTCTGTTATAGACAACCGCATCATCTATGATCAGTCTTAAGGAGCATCTGACAATTTCTACTACATCATTTATAAACTACCTTCACATCTGTTGATTTTCTTCCATTAAGAGCAGCATGCCTGTCTGCAAGGAAGCCTTGAATCCAATCACAAATCTGCTCTGATACTCAACAAATTTGTACTTTTTTTTCACGAAATGACAGTCTGGTATGGTGTCAAATGCCTTCCTGAAGTCAAGGAACAGGGCATCAACCTGAGCACTACTGCCTACAGCGCTGTGGATTTCGTGGGGGAATAGAGCAAGCTGAGTTTGCAAGATCTGTATTCAGGATCGCTATTGATTTTTAGAGAGACAATTTTCGTTCTCCAGACACATTATAATTCTTGAGCAAAAACACGTTCCCCTAATTCTATAACAGGCTGACATCAACTGTATAGGTTTATAACTATGTATATGTTTTGTGTCCCTTCTTAAAAATGTGAATGATCTGTGTTTTTTCCAGTTGCTGTGTACCCTTTGTTGCTCCTGCGATCTACAATGCACTGTTGTTACAAGGGAAGCAAGTTCTTTTGCATAACTTTTCTAGAATCTTGTAGGTATCTCTCATCTGGTCCTGATGCCTTTCCACTAAAAAACGATTTTAGTAGATTTTCTATTCCATGATGGGTTAACTCAATATTTGCCATTTTGATGTTCATACAATACTTAAAGGAGGAATTGTGTTATGATCTTCCATGGTGAAACAATTTCAGAAAACTGAATTCAGTTATTCATCCTTCTCTCTGTTATCTTCAGTTTCAGTGCTTCAGTCTTTGAATGAGTGAACAGATGATTTCGAACTGCATATAGGTTTTAGACCAAAACCTATTCAAAGTGCCAAAGGTGGATCATGTCTCCTCTGCAGTAGGTAAGGGATCTGTCATCGCTCGTGCACTTGGCAGTGAGTGGTGTGTCAACGGTAGGGCTAAATGTCCTGTACATGGCAGACAGGGACCAGGGAGGACTCTGGATGTTATACCGATCCCCCAACCAACAAATTTGAGGTGTTGTCTTTCACTGAAACTGAAATAGAGTCAGTGAGACCCACTTCACCTGTTGAGAGACCTACTTTGTCTTTTGTCAAGAGGAGGCAAAGGCAAAAGGACCAGTCTCTTAATTGTTGGCAGTTAAATGTATGACAAATAATGGTATCCTGTAGGGAAATGGCATCATGGGACAAGAAGGAACACCAGGTGCACTCAATGTATATACCAGGGGCCCTCATTCAATATGCTGAAGTTGTTCTGGTAGCCACAGAGGGGCATGGTACAACCAATGGCAGAAAAGGATCTTTAAGAAAAATAAAAATTTCTGTTACTTTTTGATCCACCTCATATATCTTGACTCATTCCACGATATACGTTGTTACCTATGAAACAATATTAGCAAATATTGTAAGGATATATCTACGCTAAAAACTGCTCATCATTCATTATTCTAACCAAATTTACACGATGCAGTAGAAATATGGATTATAACAACACAAACCAACCTAAGCACATTATTAACGCTACAAAAAAGTTATTAGAATTATTTGTGGAGCCAAACTTAAGAGAACCATGTTGGAACCTATTTCCAAAATTAGGTGTGCTTACCATTATGTATGTGTATATATTAAAAGTAGTATTGCTTATGGAAAGAATAATAACTCAGACTGTGTTAGGCACTGCCACAGTGCGGGACAAAAATTGAGATGCCATGTAAATATCCACAGAACAACTATTTAAATAAAAAAAAAAAAAAAAAAATTTATGAATGCACTTATGCTGGACTGAAGTTAGCCAATGCCCTACCAAAATGCCTCACAGGCCTTCCTACTAGTAAATTAAAGACTGGCTAAAAATAATTTCAATTGAAATCCACTTTATTCCTTGGATACGTTTGTTATCATTATGAGAAGTGTTTTGTGTGTATGTCAGGCTCATAATTTTAAGTAATTTGCAAATGCTCTAATGATAAAAATATTTGTACACTTATTTGTATACTAATTGTAAAATGCATTAACATGTAAAATTTATTGTTCCACAGAAGTCTTCAGTTTGTTTTTTTGTAAACCAACATATTAAGAAGAAGAATCTGTACAATGTCCTGACACTGTATTGTTTCTAGGGATAGTATTTCATTATTCAATGATGTATTATTATTATTATTATTATTATTATTATTTCCTTTCTCAGACGTTATGTCTGGTTAAAAATGGAAAGTGACGCGGACCTTGATCAAGTGTGACTTCCTTTTAACTGTATGGTATATGTTACATTGCATTTAGGAACTTTCGGGTAATTGAACATGTATCAATAATTACAGATTTCTGTAGTTGTATACATACATTTGGATGTAGCTGTATTTCGTTGATGTACTGGTGGATATTGTGTGGTATGATTCCTGTATTTGACAGTATAATTGGTATAATGTCAACTTTATCCTGATGCCACATGTCCTTGACTTCCTCAGCCAGTTAGATGTATTTTTCAATTTTTTCTCCTGTTTTCTTCTGTATATTTGTTGTATTGGGTACGGATATTTCGATTAGTTGTGTTAATTTCTTCTTTTTATTGGTGAGTATGATGTCAGGTTTGTTATGTGGTGTTATTTCAACTGCTATAATGGTTCTGTTCCAGTATAATTTGTATTCATCATTCTCCAGTACCTTTTGCGGTGCATACTTGTACATGGGAACGTGTTGTTTTATTAGTTTATGTTGTAAGGTAAGTTGTTGACGTATTATTTTTGCTACATTGTCATATCTTCTGGGGTATTCTGTATTTCCTAGTATTATACATCTGCTTGTGATGTGATCTACAGTTTCTATTTGTTGTTTGCAAAGTCTGCATTTATCTGTTGCGGTATTAGGATCTTTAATAATGTTGTTCCTGTAATATCTGGTGTTTATTGTTTGATTCTGTATTGCAATCATGAATCCTTCCGTATCACTGTATATATTGCCTTTTCTTAGGCATGTGTTGGATGCGTCTTGTTGGATGTGTGGCTGTGTTAGATGATATGGGTGCTTGCCATGTAGTGTTTTCTTTTTCCAATTTACTTTCTTCATATCTGTTGATGTTATGTGATCTAATGGGTCGTAGAAGTGGTTATGAAATTGCAATGGCGTAGCCGATGTATTTATGTGAGTGACTGCTTTGTGTATTTTGCTACTTTCTTTCATTCTATAAAGAATTTTCTTAAATTGTCTACCTGTCCATAATGCAGGTTTTTTTTATGTCAATAAATCCCCTTCCTCCTCCCTTTCTGCTTAATGTGAATCTTTCTGTTGCTGAATGTATGTGATATATTCTATATTTGTGGCATTGTGATCGTGTAAGTGTATTGAGTGCTTCTAGGCCTATGTTACTTCATTGCACTATTCCAAATGAGTAGGTCAATATTGGTATAGCGTAAGTGTCTTGTTTCTTGCTGTCAATTCTGTTTTCAGTATTTTTGTTAGTCTTTGTCTATATTTTTCTTTTAGTTCTTCTTTAATATTTGTATTATCTATTCTGATTTTTGTCTGCATCCTAGATATTTATAGGCATCTGTTTCTTCCATTGCTTCTATGCAGTTGCTGTGGTTATCCAATATGTAATCTTCTTGTTTAGCGTGTTTTCCCTTGACTTTGCTATTTTTCTTACATTTGTCTGTTCCAAAAGCCATATTTATGTCATTGCTGAATACTTCTGTTATCTTTAGTAATTGGTTGAGTTGTTGATTTGTTGCTGCCAGTAGTTTTAGATCATCCATATATAGCAAATGTGTGATTTTGTGCTGGTATGTTCCAGTAATATTATATCCATAATTTGTATTATTTAGCATGTTGGATAGTGGGTTCAGAGCAATGCAGAACCAGAAAGAATTTAATGAGTCTCCTTGGTATATTCCACACTTAATCTGTATTGGCTGTGATGTGATATTTGAATTTGTTCAGATATTGAGTGTGGTTTTCCAATTTTTCATTACTATGTTTAGGAACTGTATCAATTTAGGATCTACTTTGTATATTTCCAATATTTGTAGTAACCATGAGTGGGGTACACTATCAAAAGCTTTTTGGTAATCAATGTACGCATAGTGTAGCGACCTTTGTTTAGTTTTAGCTTGATATGTCACCTCTGTATCTATTATCAGTTGCTCTTTACATCCTCGTGCTCCTTTGCAGCAGCCTTTTTGTTCTTCATTTATAATTTTGTTCTGTGTTATATGTGTCATTCATTTCTGTGTAATGACTGAAGTTAATATTTTGTATATTGTTGGTAGGCATGTTATGGGGCGATATTTTGCTGGGTTTGCTGTGTCTGCTTGATCTTTAGGTTTCAGATAAGTTATTCCTTGTGTAAGTGTATCAGGGACTGTGTATTGGTCTTCAATGTAACTGTTAAATAATTTAGTTAGATGTGAATGTGTTGAGGTGAACTACTTTAGCCAGAAATTTGCTATTTTATCTTTTCCAGGGGCTTTTCAATTATACGTAGAATTAATTGCTCGGGTGACTTCATGTTGCAAAATTATCACTTCAGGCATTCGTGGTATCATCTTGTATGTGTCTGTTTCTGCTTGTATCCACCACGCATGCCTGTTATGTTGTAGCGGGTTTGACCATATGTTGCTGCAGAAGTGTTCCATGTCTGTTATGTTTGCTGGATTGTCTATTTTAATGTGTGTGTTATCTATTGTCTGGTAAAATTTCTTTTGGTTTGTGTTGAATGTTTGGTTTTGTTTCCTTCTATTTTCACTTTTTTTGTATATCCTAAGTCGTTTGGCCAATGCTTGTAATTTCTGCTTCTTTTCATCTAATTGCTCTATCGCTTCTTGTTGTGAGATTTTTACCTAACCTTTTTCTCTTTTTTTTTTTCTTCTGACATTTCATTTCTTATAAATTGTGTTAGCTGTCCGATGTCTTTTCTCAGTTTTTCTATTCTGATCTGTAGCCTGTGTTGCCATGCTGGTTTTGTGGGTTTCTTCTGTGTGTTGGTAGGTTCTGATCTCAGCCTAGTGTGTATATTTAGTGTAGTGAGTGCTCCTATATAAACCAGTAGTTGTAACTCTTCCATAGTTGTATTTTCATTTATTTTGTTGTGTATGATTGTGTTGATAGTTGTTATTGTTATTTCGACTTGTGGGTTATTTGGAGGTCTGTACAAGAATGGTCTAATGTCTGTATTTGTGTCTTTGTATTCTATATATGTCAGCTGAAATTTTTCATATCTAACATGTGTGTCACTTCGTGTTCTATTTGTACTTGTTCTGGTGGCTGTCTCAAGATTTTGTTTTCCTCTGATTGTTTAATTGATGCGTGTTGTTCTTTGTTTGTTAGCTCTGGGATGTTTGAGTCCATTACTGTATTTTCTTCTTCTTCTGATTGCACATTATTTTGTTCCAGTATTTGTTGTACTTGTTGTTTGATGTTTTCTAATTCTGACTGGGGTATCCTGTTATTTTTTATTATTACACGGATCTGATCAGCTAGTAATTGTTCTGTTAAAAATTTTAATTCTGGGTATCTGGTAATAAATGTTGTGTATACTTGTGATCTGTATCCAGTTGTGTTGGTTCCTAAGTTTGTTGCTTGGTAATAACAACACGAGATGTCGGTTAACTTCATCTGACCATCTCATCCTCTGTCTTTGTTTTCCTTCTAGAGTGGTTGCAGGAAGCATATCCTGCAAAACACCTCTATTTGGATTTAAATCACTTTCCATGTGCCTAGCAGTGTCGTTACCATTGTGGACAGGCATAGGGTTCAAGCGTCATCTCTGACCATGACAGCACTTGTCCGAGGCTTCATTAGTTCTGTCCTGAACCAACTAATCACACTAAAATGGGGGGGGGGGGGGGGTTAGCCCTATCAGTGGTTTGTTCTTTATGTCGCCTTTTATGACTGGCAGAACATACCGGAGACCTATTCTTTTCCCGGGCCTCCACGGGGTTTATTATTATTATTATTATTATTATTATTATTATTATTATTATCAGTATCTATTTTGTAAACCCTTTCACCTCCTCCTTCCTGTAAAGTTCTCTCTAAACATCCCGACCGCTTTTATCAGTTACAAATTTGAAATGCAGAAGTTTTCTTTTATGATCTAAACTTAACTGATTCTTTACTTCTCATCTCATATGGTAAGTCTCCCCTAAGCTGTGGTTCTGGGTGACTTTCCTGAAACCTACCCTTTTTCCTAGACCTCTCCAGTTCTTTTCCTTCACCCTTCTTCCTTCCCCTTCAACCCTTCTGCCTGAAGGAGTCACTGGCTCTGAAAGCTTGCAGATCAACAGTCTTTTATGTGTGTGTTCTGCCACCGCCAGGTGAGTAGATTTTATCTCTATCCAATTAAATAATTTTATCAATAATCGATTGTTTTCATTGTCATAAACAAACTGGTTGACACATTCTATTGGCTATATCTGACCATTATGGGTAAAACATTAATTACTGCATTTACAACTGAATGCAGTTTTACCTACCTCACGATTCTTAGTGTAGGAAATAGTGCAAAGTTGGACATCAACAACTCTTAACTGCACAGAGAGACGGTGCTGTCTGACATAAATCATCATTAAATATTTCCAAATGATGATCCTCCTGCAATGTCTACACAGTCTTATTAACACTGTAATTACTTGATGGAACTTAAAATTATGTACTACATATTTGTGGTCATTGTATCTTGGCTGCTAGTTTAAGGCTGTTTATATTTCAGATAGGAATTCTTATCTGTATTTTGCAACTAGTTTTTTCTCTAATATTTTTGGCATAATTGCTTTAAGTAGCTTCAGGGACCAACAACAGCCATTTTTAATTATAGTTATTTCCTTACTTCAAACATTGTTTTGAGTCATTTAGTTTATATATGTAATGTTTGGTTAGTTCCATCTAAAGGTGTCTGGCTCTGAAACAACATTCTGTTGTAAAACAAAAATACAAGATAAAATGTTTTTCACTGAGGGTCTGTATACCATCAGTACTGTTACAGTGCATGTTTCCATATCCACTATTTTGTAGGTGCAATTAGTGTCTATAAATTATCTAGTTTTCTAAATTTATGATTAGAAAAACAGTGGCAATGAAGTCAATAACAATTCTTACTGCAAACAAATCTTTCTCACAGTATATAAGCAACTGTTATCCAGTGACAATTGTCAAGGTACTTTCATAAATGAAAAGTAAGTAGTTCCATTAACGACACCTAAATAGTATATCAGTATAAGATGCTAATTTAAATTAGTAATCACCTACAGCAGATTACTGTCCACAAAGGGTATTGTTAAGACTCCACTCAGAAATAGTTTCTGGCAATTATTAGAAATCAAATTCATGAAGCTGCTCCTCTCTGTTGAAATCTTATGGAACACGATGTATGAATTAACAAGTGAATGAATTAATTTGCTATTGTTAATGCTCATCATCAAATCCTCTCGGCTTAGTAGACCACTCATTGAAATCACTTGTTACAGGTGAAAACTTAGAGAAGTCATTTTCTGTTGTAGAGTAATTTCACTTTAGGACATAGTGGATAATCTACTTTTAGGTTATGGCACACAGACCTGTGATCTATGTTCAACTACGGAGCTGCCTCATTGGTAACTGCCCATTGCTTTTATTATTTATTGATCTGCTACAATTATACAGTGGGTCTGGTGTAGAGTCATGAACAGAGCTGGTTTCATCCTGTCCAGCCCATGTTTCGCAGCCTGACCCATATGGGCCATGGGCTGGTCCGCTAGGCTGGTGAGCTGAGCACAGAGTACACGGCCAGAACCAGTGAGCTGGCCCGCTGCTTCCCCAGCCCACTGGACTACACACGCCGCGGCTACCAGCGGTGCAGCCTGCTCCTTCATAACTCTGCCGTGTTGCACTCTTAGACAGCATGCCCACCAACATGGAATGACAAACAATGTGATGCTTTCAGTAATGGGAATAACCAAAAGTAAATCAATTCTGTCGGTTGTTGGAAAACAATGGACTCACTCACTTCTAGGTTCAGAGGTTGAATTAAAATCCTTTATTCTTTTGACTGAAACTTGTCTTTTGGAGCAATTCAATGACACCATTGCCACACTGTTACAGTTTCTAATTTTGACTGAATTACTCATTCCTTCTTTTCAAGTGAAACCAGACAGTAGTTTTCCGTCGTTTGGAACAGGTTTCTGTTCTTTCAACTGAAATGGTTTTATTTGACTCAGCAGTCATTGTTCACAGTAAAACCAGTCTTTACTACTCTCCTTACAGATGAGTACAGATTATTCCATGATGATATTTGTATCTGACTTAATGGTCTGAGTGTTTTGTTTTGTTTTGTTTTGTTTTGTGGTGCAAAAAACAACTGGGGTCATATGCACCCAAGTCAAAACTAGAGAATACGAACACAGAGAGGAGTTAAATACTATATGTCAGGCCCAATTGACAGAATAGAAGACTGCTAAAAACAGGCACGTGGAAAAAGGGCTAAAACAGGCACCATACAGAAATGGAGGTCAAAAACTGAAAATTAAATGGTCTTCGCCTTATTGCTTCGGCAGATAAAAAGTAAAATGCTGTTAACAGCCAGCGCGCATCATTTTCTAAAACGGCTGATAAATCAGTTGGCAAACCCAAGCTGGAACTTAAATGGTTTAAAAAAAGACATTCCATCATGAATTAGCAGACAGTTAAAATTTGTGAACAATGGGTACAAAGTGGTGAGGAAGCACCACTTAGCAAATGACAATGTCTAAAAAGGCAGTGCCCAATACGCAGCCGAGTTCAAATAATCTCCTCCTGGTGGGAGGGCAGAGAGGTGGTCATCCAAGGCGTTGGGAGAGGCTTAATAAGCAAGAGCTTATTCCCGTGACGGGAGGACCATTGGTGATGCCAAAGGGACACTACCTCCTGACAGACGGTAATGCAGAGATCGTTGGAGGAAATATAGGTATGCACAGGCTGAGGTACGAGGACTGCACCCTTGGCAGCAGCGTCAGCAGCCTTGTTTCCTGGCGACCGACATGACCAGGAGCCCACAGAAACAAGATGAGCCAGTGACAGTTTTCCTGGACTCGTTGCACTAAGGGATGGGCAGTATACAGCACACACAGACTTTGAAGGGCACTGTGTGAGTCTTGAGCAGAGGACACAGTTGAAAAGACTGTCACTGGATGTACTCTGCGGCCTGATACAAGGTGAAGAGCTTGGCTGTAAATACTGAGGAGTGTGGCGGAAGCTGATATTGAAAGACACGGGTGCCAATGATGAAGGCAAACCTGACCCCATGGTCAGTCCGAGAGCCATCAATGAATACAAAGGTACTATCATGAAGTTCCACGCGAAGGTCGTGAAACTGAAGGCGATAGACCAAGGCTGAAGTAGTGTCCTTAGGAAGGCCAAGGTAAACATGGGTCACTTCACGAAGCCAAAGTAATGAAGGGTTCACACCCATTGGGAAAGTTGCAGGTAGTTTGAAGTTAAGCTGCCGTAGAAAGTGCCGAAAGCAGACTCCAGGAGGTAACAGAGAAGAGGGACAAGCCCCATACTGACGGTCAAAGGAATCTTGAATGGAGGCAGCACAGAAGGAGTGGCCACACATGGCAGACAAACAGCATGCATACCTGCTGAGGAGAAAGTCAAGACAGTAGGACAGTGGTAGTTCAACAGCTTCAGCATACAGGTTCTCGACCGGGCTGGTGTAAAAGGCGCCCGTGGCCAAATGGATGTTATGATGGTGGATAGTGTTGAGACGGCATAAGAGGGATGGGTGTGCAGACGTGTAAACAAAGCATAAGAGGGATGGGTGTGCAGAGGTGTAAACAAAGCACCCATAAGCGAGTTTTGAATAGACAAGTGATCAATATAAAAGGAGAAGGGTGCTTCGATCGGCACCCCAAGAAGTACCATTGAGCACACATAGGGCATTGAGAGAGCACATGCAGCGGGCTGCCAGGTAAGATACACGGGAGGACCAAGAGTGTTTCCTATCGAGTATGGACCCCAGGAATGTCATAGTTTCAATGAACATAAGGGCAACAGGCCCAAGATGTAGAGATAGTGGGAGAAACCATTTGCGCTGCCAGAAATTCATACAGATGGTTTTGTCAGTGGAAAAGTGAATGCCATTGTCAATACTCCATAAGTAAAGATGATGAAGATAGTGCTGAAGATGCCACTCAGTGAGATAGGTCCAGGGAGAACTGCAATAGATGGCAAAACGTCAACAAATAGGTGGCAGGAGACAGGCCGTTATAGGTTTAATGGCGATAGCAAAGAGGACGATGCTCAGGACGGAATCCTGAGGCATACCATTTTCCTGGATAAATTTGTCCAACAAGCCAGAACCCACAAACACCTTGAAAACTCGGTCTTGTAAAAATGCCGAAAGAAAACAGGGCAGGCGCCCACGGAAGCCCCACATGTAAAGAGTACAGAGGATACCAGTTCTCCAGCAGGTGTCGTAGGTCTTCTCCAGATCGAAAAACATAGCCACAGTCTGGAATTTCTGCAGAAAACCCTTTATGACATGGGTGGACAAAGTAATGAGATGGTCAACTGCAGAACCCCACACTCAAAATCCACACTGTGCATTCGTTAGTAAATGGCGAGACTCAAGCCACCACACCAGCTGGGCATGAATCATACATTCCATCACCTTGCAAATGCAGCTGGTAAGAGAGATGGGGCAGTAACTAGAAGAAAGGTTTTTGCCCTTACTGTGCTTACACATGGGTAGGACGGTGGCTTCAGGCCAGGGTCTAGGAAACGTGCCCTCTGCCCAGATGTGGTTGTACATGTTAAGCAGAAAGTGCTTGCCTGCAAGAGAAAGGTGCTGCAACATCTGAATGTGGATTGCATCTGGCCCTGGGGCAGGTATGAACTTAGGGCAACATCTAGCTCCCTCATAGGAAAGGTGGCATTGTAGCAATCATGATTCTGAGAAGAGAAGGGTATCGGCAAAGCCGCCTCCACTCGTTCCCAATGGAGGAAGGCAGGATGATAGTGGGAAGAGCTCGAAATGTCCGCAAAATGGTGGCCCAAGGCGTTGGAGATAGCAATAGGGTCCACAATGACATTGTCTGCTACTGTCAGACTCGAAATTGGGGAATGGAGCTTGGTTACAGAGAGCCATTGGAGGTTGGCCCACATGACAAAAGAAGGTGTGGAACTGTTAAAAGAACTAGTGAATGAAACCCTGCTAGCTTTTTTGCTATACCTGAAAAGGAACTAAAAAATGTTGTAATTTAATCTCAAAGATACAACAAGAAAATTTGTTTGACTGTCATACCAGAGTAACATGACAACACTTTGCACACATCTGTTTATAATGAATGCAGTTTGCCAGCGTAGGGTGGCAGCTAAAAATGCGGCAAGCACATCTCTGAGGGAATTGTGTCGCGACATGCCTCAGTCCACCTAGGGACTGGGACACGACGTGGTAAAGAGGAAGGGTGGGGGATGGAATGTTCAGCAGCAGTAAGGATAATGTTTGTGACTTCTTATATCTGGTCATCATAACTGGGGAAATCTTGTTCTGTGAGGGTCGCCAGGGAGGAGTAAAGCAGCCAGTCAGCCTTAGTAAGCTGCCATTTAGGCATGCACGCAGATGAGATAGGAGTCAGCAAATGGCTAGCACATGGGAAATGGTCGCTCGAGTAGGTGTCAGAAAGAACCACTCAAGACGAGGGGCAAGCTGTGCAGTGCACAAGGAGAGGTCCAAATGGGAATAGGTGTGCGAGGAGTTGGAAAGGAAAGTGGGTGCTCCAGTGTTAAGGCAGAAGAGGTTGAATTGGTTAACAAGATCAGCACCTCTCCAACAGGCCCTGGGAGAACCCTAAAGGGGATGATACGCATTAAAGTCACTGAGTAGCAAAAATGGACAAGGTAGCTGCCCAGTAACTTTTAGGAAGTCTGCGTTGCTGACAATGAATGATGAAGGTGTAATTGCTGATTGTCACTTAGGGTTCTTAGTTATCCTGTATGTAAAAGGTGGTGTGGTACCCCTCGGGAACATCAGCTTGCTTGCGCAGTCAGTCTGTGCAGTCCAACGCTGAAAAATGGTTGTTGGTGCACACCAGCGAAGAGGATCTACGAGGTGAGGAAGGAGAAGACCGTTTGCCTTTGGTGGACTACTTCAAGCCTTTCCAGTTAGATGAAGACTTGGGTGTTGTTTGGCTGGAGGGATGGAAGAAATCTTCAGGGGAGTACTACTACTGTCCTTTCCGGCCTACTGGTTGTGTAGCTGGTGGCTTCGCTCCTAAAGCGAGAGTTTGATAGCTTGTTGCAGAGCTGGACTTTGGCACTGGGCGAATTCACAACCTCAGAGCAGAATTGGAGGTCGCATGTCTGCATGTCCTTGTCCTTCATGGAGTGAGGGGTAACAAGAACAGAACTATAGGTACCAGATGGGAGAATGCAAGGTTGGTGATTAGCCAGTAACTTGCGAGCAACTAGATAAGTCGCCTTTTCCTTTACCCGGATCTCGAACAGCCCGCTAATCAAGATACACTAGACAGAAAGGAGGCAGCATGGTTGCCATTGCAGTTGATGTCCTCGTGCGCGTCCCTACTACAGGTGACACATTTGGGTGGGTGTTGACAACACGTTCTAGTGTGGTTGAAATGATGACACTGGTAGCATTGCATCAGGTTCGAAATGTACGGCCAGATGGTGATAATTTCATAGCCAGCTTTGATCTTAGACAGAAGATCTATCAAAGGTGAGAAAGAGAGTGCGGGTGGGCACTAAGGAAGAATCTACATTTTTCATTACGTGATGGATGACAATGACACCCTGATCAGAGAGGTAAGATTGGATTTTGGCCTCCGTTAGTCCTTCGAGTAACCTGGTGTAAATTACATCACGCGAAGAATTCAAAGTTCTACGGGCCTCGACATGAACATGGTAACTGTGGAGAAGCAAGGCAGCAAGCAGGTGTTGTGCTTGAGAATCAGAAGTGGTCTCCAAAGCAAAGTGCCATTCCGTAAACGAGAGCAGGATTTCAAAGGGCCAGAAATTGCATCTACACCTTTCTGAATAATAAATGGATTTACCAAGGCGAAGGACTGACCATCTTCAGTGCACAAGACCACGAGGAACCATGGTGCAGTGGGAAGGGTCTTTGAATCATTAGCCTCATTATGCTTACATTTTGTAGACATTGAGTGGGAAGATTATTGACTTATCATGAGGAAATCCCCATGACTGCCAGCATCCCTTCCAACTGGGGGCCCTCTTCACAAAGGAGGCATACCCACCTCAGGTGATTGTTCACACTTCAGGTCACACCTCCCGAACACCTGAGAGAGTAACCAATCAGAAATTTGGGAAGGTTATAGCTCAGGCAATCACCCTTCTCTGGGCCTGGGAATTACATGTTACCCAGACACCTGTTACATGTCAGACATGTGGGACAGCCTTCAGGAGCGCACAGGGAGGAAGAAGAAAAAAAGAGGATCCTCAAATGCTGAAGTGGAGTAACAAGAAGAGAAGGGAAACAAGGAAAGGAAAAGGGGAAATTTGTCTGAAGATCTGTACTAAACCATATCATTTGTTTCAGGACAAAGAATCTGACTACCTGAAGATTAAAACTTAGTTCTGCATTTTCAGTTCTTATTATAGTACTGAATGCCAGTACTGGATTTTCATTAGTTGTCCATTTAATTGACTGACGTCTTGGATTACAGCATTTTATGTATTCATTTTATGAACGAAAATCATGAAATAAAGAACTTTGACTACAAGGCCTCCCTACAGTGAAAAAAATTTGAAAGCGTGGGGAACCACATATTTCTTGTAATCCCAGCTTTTATTTAATTTCAGTCTGTTTCACTATCTGTGCATATTATAAAAGTGTTTCCATATTATGAAAAGGATCATTGGTCCTCGCCATATAGCAGAGATACTGAGTTGCAGATAGGCACAACAAGAAGACTGTCAGAAAATGAGCTTTTGCCCACCAAGGCCATCGTCAAAAATATACAACAGGCAGGCAAACACGCCCACGCCCACGCCTACGCACACTGCTTCATGGGGCATGTATCTATCGGGGGAGGTACGACACCTTTACTTTTCTCCAGCCTTTGAACTGACTTACCTTGAAATGGGGATACCTATAGTTCACCATAGGTTCCGAGAACACACCATTTTTTCCACATATAGGTACCATTTCCAGAAGTAAAAAGCTATGAGTGACATCATAAGAATCCTTGGACTGGCTGGGATCAAACTCCGAATCTCTGGATTTTCAGTCTGGCACTTCCCCAACAAGACACACTAATAATAACTGCTCTAGTGATTAATGGTTCTTATGCTGCTGTAAGCCATTTGTCCTCACAAGGTAAATTTAACATAGTAATACCACTACAATAAAAAAAGCTGCAGTTTTCTCAATTATATTGAATTATTGGATTATTGACTGATTTGGCCTTGTAACATTAAACAAAATGGCCTTGCTGTGATGGTACTGAAAATGACAAAGCAAGAGGAAACTACAGCCGTAATTTTTCCCAAGGGCATACAGCTTTACTACGTGGTTAAGTGACGACGACATCCTCTTGGGTAAAATATTCTGGAGGTAAAAATAGTCCCCCATTTGGATCTCCAGGTGAAGAATACTCAGGACGATGTCGTTTTCAGGAGAAAGAAAACTGGCGTTCTACAGACTGGAGCGTGGAATGTCAGATCCCTTAATCGGATAGGTAAGTTAGAAAATTTAAAAAGGGAAATGGATACGTTAAAGTTAGATATAGTGGGAATTATTGAAGTTCAATGGCAGGAGGAACAAGACATTTGGTTGGGTGAATGACATGAAGCCCACGCCTACCACAGTACTACAAGTTTATATCCCAAATAGCTCCGCAGATGACGAAGAGATTGAGGAAATGTATGAGGAGATAAAAGAAATTATTCCGATAGTGAAGGGAGACGAAAATGTAATAGTCATGGGGGACTAGAATTCGATAGTAGGAAAAGGAAGAGAAGGAAAAGTAGTAGATGAATATGGAATGGGTGTAAGGAATGAAAGAGGAAGTTGCCTGGTAGAATCTTGCACAGAGCATAACTTAATCATACCTAATACTTGGTTTAAGAATCCTGAAAGAAGGTTGTCTATGTGGCAGAGGCCTGGAGACACTGGAAAGTTTCAGGTGGATTTTATAATGGTAAGACAGAGATTTAGGAACCAAGTTTTAAATTGTAAGATATTTCCAGGGGCAGATGTGGACTCTGACCACAATCTGAACTGGTTACGAACTGGTTATGAACTGTAGGTTAAAACTGAAGAAACTGCAAAAAGGTAGGAATTTAAGGAGATGTCAACTGAATAAACTGAAAGAACCAGAGGTTGTAGAGTGTTTCAGAGAGGACATAAGGGACTATTGACAAGAACAAGGGAAAGAAATGTGTAGAAGAAGAATGGGTAGTTGTGAGAGATGAAACAGTGAAGGCAGCAGAGGATCAAATAGGTAAAAAGACAAGGGCTATTATAAATCCTTGGGTAACAGAAGGGATATTGAATTTAACTGATGAAGGGAGAAAATATAAAAATGCAGTACACAAAGTAGACAAAAAGGAATGCAAAAGTGTCAAAAATGAGATTGAAAGGAAGTGCAAAATGGTTAAGCAGAGGCGGCTAGAGGACAAATGTGAGGGCGCAGAGGCATATATCACTAGGGGGGTAAGATAGATACTGCATACAGGAAAATTAAAGAGACTTTTGGAGAAAGGAGAACCACCTATGTGAATATCAAGAGCACAGATGGAAAACCAGTTCTGAGCAAAGAAGGGAAAGCAGAAAGGTGGAAGGAACATGCAGAGGGCCTACAAAAGGGCGATGCACTTGAGGGCGATATTATGGAAATGGAAGAGGACGCAGATGAAGATAAAATGGGAGATACGACACTGCATGAAGAATTTGACAGAATACTTAAAGACCTAAGTAAAAACAAGACCCCAGGCATAGACAACATTCCATTAGAACTACTGACAGCCTTCAGAGAGCCAGCCCTGACAAAACTCTATCACCTGGTGAGCAAGATGTATGAGACAGGTGAAATACCCTCAGACTTCAAGAAGAATATAATAATTCCAATACCAAAGGAAGTGTTGACAGGTGTGAAAAATTATCTATGTGAGACAATACTAACCCTAGGACTTATCTTAGAAGATAGATTAAGGAAAGGTAAACCTGCATTTGTAGACACACAGAAAGCTTTTGGCAATGTTGACTGGAATGCCCTCTTTCAAATTCTGAAGGTGGCAAGGGTCAAATACAGGCAACCAATGCTATTTACAATTTGTACAGAAACCAGATGGCAGTTATATGAGTCAAGGGGCATGAAAGGGAAGCAGTGGTTAGGAATGGAGTGAGACAGGGTTATAGCCTACCCCCAATTTTATTCTATCTTTCTATTGAGCAGGCAGTAAAGGAAACAAATGAAAAGTTTGGAGTAGGAATTAAAGCCAATAGAGAAGAAATAAAAACTTTGCTGTTTGCCGATGACATTGTAATTCTGTCAGAGACCTCAAAGGACCTGGAAGAGCAGTTGAATGGAATGGACAGTGTCTTGAAAGGAGAATATAAGCTGAATGTCAACAAAAGTAAAATGAGGATAATGGAATGTAGTCAAATTAAATCAGATGATGCTAAGGAAATTAGGGTTAGGAAATGAGACACAGAGTATTAGATGATTTTTGCTGTTTGGGGAGCAAACTAACTGATGATGGTCCAAATAGAGAGGATATAAAATATAGACTGACCATGGCAGTGAAAGAATTTCTGAAGGAGAGAATTTTGTTACCATTGAGTATAGATGTAAGCGTCAGAAAGACTTTCTGAAAGTCTACATCTACGTGATACTTTGCAATTCACATTTAAGTGCTTGGCAGAGGGTTCATCGAACCACAATCATACTATCTCTCTACCATTCCACTCCCGAACAGCGCACGGGGAAACAAACACTTAAACCTTTCTGTTCGAGCTCTGATTTCTCTTATTTTATTTTGATGATCATTCCTACCTATGTAGGTTGGGCTCAACAAAATATTTTCGCATTCTGAAGAGAAAGTTGACGGCTGAAATTTCGTAAATAGATCTCGCCGCGACGAAAAACGTCTTTGCTTTAATGATTTCCATCCCAACTCGCGTATCATATCTGCCACACTCTCTCCCCTATTATGTGATAATACAAAATGAGCCGCTCTTTTTTGCACCTTTTCGATGTCCTTCGTCAATCCCACCTGGTATGGATCCCACACTGCACAGCAATATTCTAACAGAGGACAAACGAGTGTGGTGTAAGCTGTCTCTTTAGTGCACTTGTTGCATCTTCTAAGTGTCCTGCCAATGAAACTCAGCCTTTGGCTCACCTTCTCCACAATATTATCTATGTGGTCTTTCCAACTGCAGTTGTTCGTAATTTTAACACCCAGGTACTTAGTTGAATTGACAGCCCTGAGATTTGTACTATTTATCGAGTAATCGAATTCCAACGGATTTCTTTTGGAACTCATGTGGATCACCTCACACTTTTCGTTATTTAGCGTCAACTGCCACCTGCCACACCATACAGCAATCTTTTCTAAATCGCTTTGCAACTGATACTGGTCTTCACGTGACCTTACTAGACGGTAAATTACAGTATTATCTGCGAACAACCTAAGAGAACTTCTCAGATTGTCACCCAGGTCATTTATACGGGTCAGTAACATCAGAGATACCAGGACGCTTCTCTGGGGAACACCTGATACCACTTCAGTTTTACTCGATGATTTACCGTCTGTTACTGCGAACTGCGACCTTCCTGACAGGAAGTGTAGGATTGCATGGCCAATGGTCTTGCCACAGTGGTAACACTGGTTCCCGTCAGATCACTGAAGTTAAGCACTGTTGGGCTGGACTTGCACTTGGATGGGTGACCATCCAGTCTGCCAAGCGCTGTTGGCAAGTGGGGTGCACTCAGCTCTTGTGAGGCAAACTGAGTAGCTACTTGGTTGAGAAGTAGCGGCCATGCTACTCTATCTTGCACAGGCTGCTTCATTTCCAAGTACCTACTGCAACCTACATCCTTCTGAATCTGCTTAGTGTATACATCTCTTGGTCTCCTCTATGGTTTTTACCTTCCACACTGCCCTTCAATACTGAACTGGTGATCTCTTGATGCCTCAGAACATGTCCTTCCAACCTATCCCTTCCTCTAGTCAAGCGTGCCACAAATTTCTCTTCTCCCTAATTCTATTCAGTACCTCCTTAGCATCATATTTTGAAAGTCTATTCTCTTCTTGTCTAAACTGTTTATTGTGTCTGTTTCACATCCATACATGGCTACACTCCATACGAATACTTCCAGAAATTACTTCCCACAACTTAAATCTATTCTCTACATTAACAAATTTCTCTTCTTCAAAAACTTGCCATGGATAGTCGACAGTTTATATCCTCTCTACTTCGTCCATCATTAGTTATTTTGCTCCCCAAATAGCAAAACTCCTTTACTACTTTAAGTGTCTCATTTCCTAATCTAATTCCCTCAGCATCACCTGATTTAATTCGGCTACATGCCATTATTCTCGTTTAGCTTTTGTTGATGTTCATCTCACATCCTCCTTTCAAGACACTGTCCATTCCATTCAACTGCTCTTCCAGCTCCTTCGCTGTCCGACAGAATTACGATGTCATTGACAAACCATAAAGTTTTTATTTCTTCTCCATGGATTTTAATTCCTATTCCAAATTTTTCTCTTGTTTCCTTTACTTCTTGCTCAATGTATAGACTGAATAGCTTTGGGGCTAGGCTACAACCCTGTCTCACTCCCTTCCCAATCACTGCTTCCCTTCCATGCTCCTCGACTCCTATAACTGCCACCTGGTTTCTGCAAAAATTGTAAACCGCCTTCCGCTCCCTGCATCTGATCCCTACCACCTTCAGAATTTGAAAGGGAATATTCTAGTAAACATTGTCAAAAGCCTTCTCTAAATCTACAAATGGTAGAAATGTATGTTTGCCTTTCTTTAACCTATCTTCTACGATAAGTCCTAGGGTCAGTATTGCCTCACGTGTTCAAATGTTTCTATGGAATACAAACTGATCCTCCCCAAGGATGGCTTCTACCAGTTTTTCCATTCATCTGTAAAGAATGTGTGTTAGTATTTTGCAGCTGTGACTTACTAAACTGATAGATAGGTAATTTTCACACCTGTCAACACTTTCTTTGGTATTGGAATAATTATGTTCTTCTTGAAGTCTGAGGGTGTTTCGCCTGTCTCATACATCTTGCTCACCAGATGGTAGAGTTTTGTCAGGGCTGGCTCTCCCAAGGCTATCAGTAGTTCTAATGGAATGTTGTCTACTCCTAGTGCCTTGCTCGACGTAGGTCTTTCAGTGCTTTGTCTAATTCTTCACATACTATCATATCTCCCATTTCATCTTTACCTACATCCTCTTCGATTTCCATACAATCGCCCTCATGTACGTTGCCCTTGTATAGACCCTCTATATACTTCTTCCACCTTCGTGCTTTCCCTTCTTCACTTAGAACTGGGTTTCCATCTGAGTTCTTGATACTCATACAAGTGGTTCTCTTTTCTCCAAAGGTCTCTTTAATTTTCCTGTAAACAGTATCAATCTTACCCTAGTAATAAATGCCTCTACATCCTTGCATTTGTCCTCTAGCCATCCCTGCTTAGCCACTTTGCACTTCCTGTTGAACTTTTTTTTGAGATGCTTTTATTCCTTTTTGCCTGTTACATTTACTGCATTTTTATATTTTCTCCTTTCATCAGTTAAATTCAATATCCCTTCTGTTACCTGAAGATTTCTACTAGCCCTTTTCTTTCTTCCTATTTGATCCTCTGCTGCCTTCACTATTTCATCTCTCACAACTACCAATTCTTCTACACATTTCTTTCCCTTGTTCTTGTCAATAGTCCCTTATGCTCTCTCTGAAACACTCTACAACCCCTGGTTCTTTCAGTTTATCCCGGTCCCATCTCCTTAAATTCCCACCTTTTTGCAGTTCTTCAGTTGTAACCTACAGTTCATAACAAATAGATTGTTGTCGGAGTCCACATCTGCCCCTGGAAATGTCTTACAATTTAAAACCTGGTTCCTAAATCTCTGTCTTATAATTAAATAATTTATCTGAAACCTTCCATTGTCTCCAGGCCTCTTCCATGTATACAACGTTTTTTCAAGATTTTTGAACCAAGTACTAACTATGATTAAGCTATTCTCTGTGCAAAATTCTACCAGGTGGCTTCCTCTTTTATTCCTTACCAAATTCACCTACTACTTTTCCTTCTCTTCCTTTTCCTGCTGTCAAATTCTAGTCCCCCATAACTGTTAAATTTTCATCTCCCGTAACTATCTGAATAATTTCTTTTATCTCATCATACATTTCTTCATCTCTTCGTTGACTGCGAAGCTAGTCGGCATATAAACTTGTATTCCTGTGGTAGGCCTGGGCTTCGGGTCTATCTTGGCTACAATAATGCATTCACTATGCTGTTCATAGTACCTTACCCACGGGAAAATTTTTTTATTCATTACTAAACCTACTCCTGTATTACCCCTATTTGATTTTGTATTTATAACCCTGTATTCATCTGACCAGAAGTCTTGTTCCTCCTGCCACCATACTTCAATAATTCCCACCATATCTACCTTTAACCTATCCATTTCCCTTTTTAAATTTTCTAGCCTACCTATCCGATTAAGGGATCTGACATTTCACACTCCAATCTGTAGAACGCCGGATTTCTTTCTTCTGATAATGACATCCTCCTGTGTTTTCCCTGCCAGGAGATGCGAATGGTTGGGTTGATTTGGGGGAGAGACCAAACAGCGAGGTCATCGGTCTCATCGGATTAGGAAAGGATGGGGAAGGAAGTTGGCCATGCCCCGTCAAAGGAACCATCATGGCATTAGCCTGAAGCGATTTATGGAAATCACAGAAAACCTGAATCAGGATGGCTAGATGCATGATTGAACCATCATCTTCCCAAATGCGAGTCCAGTTTGCTAGCCACTGCGGGAGATTTGAATGGGGGACTATTTTACCTCCAGAATAGTTTACCCAAGAGGACTTCATCATCATTTAACCATACAGTAAAGCTGCATGCCCTCGGGAAAATTAAGGCTGTAGTTTCCCCTTGCTTTCAACTGTTTGCAGTACCAGCACACAAAGGCTGTTGGTTAATGTTACAAGGCCACATCAGTCAATCTTCCAGACTGTTGGTCCTGCAACTACTAAAAAGGCTGCTACCCCTGTTCAGGGACCACACATTTGTCTGGCCAGTCAACAGATACCTCTACGTTGCAGTTGTACCTACTGTATGGCTATCTGTAGTGCTGAGGCACGCAAGCCTCCCCACCAGTGGCAAGGTCCAGGGTTCATGGACGGGGAAGGGATTACAATAGACACATCAGAGCTATTTTCAAACATGTTAGGGGAAACAAACAAGTTAGGAAATGGAAAACACACAAGTTATGAAAGACTTGGAAAGGAATGACATAAGAGACTTAGTAGTACAGGAAAGAGGGAAGGTATTTAAAAACTGGGAGGGTTTCATGGCAGCAGGGAAAAGAAAACTGATACAAAGTCATCTGAAGACAGAAAAAATAAACATGGTGAAATACTGAAGGATTACTGGAAAAGAAAGGACAACAAAGGATTCAAAATTGAAATTGCAACATAGTCCCCAATACTTCGGAATTCCTCCTTGCCTTGCGTACCTTCTCTGCTGTCCTTTGCCATAGTCTTTTCCCTTTACCCTTTCACCCGTACACTTGAGCTTTAAGCTTGATACGCGAACGGAAAGAATAGGTTAAACACAAGAACACACACTATTTTAGAACCAGTTTCAATTTGCTGCATTGTTATAGTGTTAACTTCTTTCAGTTGTGGGTTTGTTTTGAGACTGCTTACTTTGCCTTTCTGTCCTCTGGTTTTATGTTAAGAAGTGACCAGATTATGGATCTAAAGGTCTTTAATTTGATCCCAGTTCAGCCCTAGGATTTTTATCCGACATTTATCAGCTCTTTCAGCCCCAGAAATGTAAAAAACGCCGAGTTGCATCATGGTTTGGATTCCACAAATTTTTGGTCTCCCAATAATTGAGCAACTCAGTTCAAGATGGAGGAGGATAATGGCATACTAACACCAATAGGACCATGTCTAGTAAAGCCCTGTGGCATCAAGAGTAAGGGAAGTAAGGTAAAAAGTGCAAGAAATTATGGTAAATCGGTAATACAAACAAAGCAGCAAAAAGTAGCATGGCTGAAAGCAAAGTAAATCACTTTACTACAGTGAGAGGATCATGTTGCCACCCAAATGACATCACCGTCACCATATTTGAAATGTGATAGCTCACGATTCTGCATTCTTGTTGAGAGCAAATGGCACTATTAAACATAGAGGGATAATATTGCACTTTCATGTTCCAAAAGTGTAAACTGAGTACTTAATCTACAAGGAAGTGTTAATCACATTTTGATTTTGGTTTTTTCCTGTTCATGAACTGATTGTATTGTCGAAATTATATTTGTTTAAGCTTGAACTACTGGTACTAATGAGTTATTTTACATCATTAACAGTTTAGTTAGAGCGCTAATGTAACAGTCTTTAAGGTTTCCTATGTAAGAATTATTAGCCATCTCAACACCACATATCAAGTAAATCCACATTTAGCACCAAACCGCAATACATAATGATTGTATGAAGCATGGAGAGTATATAAAAGGTACAGATTATATGAAGCACGACAATTATATTAATGAATTACTCCAATTGCTTCCTTTAGATCTATAACATTTTTCCTCACTAACATGTAAAATGCCAAACATATTATGAAAATGAAAATTTTTTGCATAATTTGCCATGCTAGTATTTCAACAAAATTTGCTGTATTCTTAGGTACAAATCTTTTTATGTAAATAAAAATGCAAACCAAACAATGTCACTGGTTTAATAAAAATTTATTTTGAAAAAAATAAATATTTGAACAACTGTACTGCTTATGCATTAACATTAAACAATACTGATTTATGTTCTTATCAGAAAATACAATTTAATAAGTAGCAACAAACATTTCTTACACACAGACACATACAAAGCTTATAGTGTCCCACAGGGACAGAGCAACATTCACTGAAAATCTGCTCTCTGAACAAGTCAGATGCAAATCATAACTGCATTTATGTAACACCAGTGCAAAGTAGAGCCACTGTTGTTGACACAATAAAATACTGATGAAAACAATAAACCTAAGCAATATTAATTATTTACTAGGCCATTCATGACCTAGTGAAATGAAAGTCTGAATACTGGAGCACATAGTGCCATCTAGTTTAAACACCTGATAATAGTTCACATAATATGCACACTAAAGAGACATGTGCTAAACTCTCATCAGGTTATTCAGTAGAGACAGAATAAATAGTTTCCATTGTCTTGCTTCTTCTCAAACTCAATCAATGCCAAAAACATCACCGCGTTTTCTGTAGTCTGCATTTGCAAATATATACTCTGCTTCTTTTGCTATTGCACAAATTATTGATCCTCTACTCTTATAGCGATCCGTAAGATGACCAAGCTTTTCCAATCCTTTTATCACTTGCTGGAAGAAGAATAGAAACAACAACAATAATAATAATAATAACAATAACAATAACAATATAATAACAATAATAATAATAATAACAATAACAAAAAACCTGCTACTACCATACAGTAAAAAACCTTATTGCTACAGCAAGTATTAGTCAATGGGAAGAGAAACTGCTTGGGCATGTAAAGGCACTTCAACAATGGAAATGAATAATGTGGGGCTTCAGGAGTTATTTTCTCAGATAATATATAGATCAACATATGTCCCATTTCTTATCAACTGATAACAGGGAATGCAATTTCCTGAAGTGAAGCAACCACAAGTGCTTCCATCAAAAGAAAAGGGGCTGAGAATTTTGACATTTCCTCCAAAATGTATGTCCTGGGTCATTTGTTGTAAATGCTAATTTCATCACAATCTTGTGTGCTTGCTTCACAATGCAGACAAGAGGCTTTCCCATCACCATCCAAAACATATTACCTTTCCTCCAGAACCCAACACTGAATTACTTCTTTCTATATCACTAACAAATGCTTAGTTCCTACCACCTATTTGGCTGCCATGAACTCCTCTCCCAACATTGTCAACTCCTCAATTCATTGTTTCATTTCTTTTCTCCATCATTTCATTCATCTATTTTACACTAATTGTCATCTATGTTCTTTTTCCTTTTAACATATCTACTTATGCTGGTTCTCTCTTTCTCCCTCTGACTTATCAGCTTTCCTATCTGCCAGCTATGAGAACTTTTCTCATCTGATTCTTCATAAATCCCATTGTTCCATTTACATTTTCTTCTTTCTCAGGAAAAAATTTAAACGCAGACTCTGAGCTTTCACTTCAGCGTATACACTCAAATTAATCCCCTACACCTGCTCTTACTCCCATCATTACCTGATAACAAAGCAATATTTTATTTTGTTTCTAGTTATTGTTTAGTAACATATGTGGATAATAACGACAAACAAACATTTTACATTTATTTCGATTTCTACTGCTACAAAATTGCAAGAATCATGATTAAAAAATTCATCTATTTCTCAGAAAGTTTAAAAATCTGTATTTTAAGTTTTACTTTAATTCATTTTTACTTACATCAAGGACACCATATTCGTAACTCAGCTTCATTGGGTACAGCTGATGGTGAATTCTACTCGCATCTACAGCTTCTTTAATATTATCTCCAAACCAAAGATATCGCATTATAACCTGTTAATGAACCAAAAGATAGTATTTGTAATGATAGTAGTAGTTTTCAGTAATTTAATACTATGAAATAACTGGACATTTAAGAGCCTTCCTAGTTATTTCCTTTGAAAGTGTTGTTTCCTTGGGTAGCTAGTTCTACTAATCAATATTAAAGACTAGCCCATGAGAGAGATGTTTGTTGAAGCAGGAATATTTTTAAAAAAATGCTTTGAATTTCTTTACAAGTAGAATCATCATCTTTACTAATTAGCAGGATAGGTGCTGCTCTTAGAATTATACTATTCAGTTGATGTTTATCTATTATTACAAGATTAGATACCTGCACTTCCAAATTGCTGCTGAAAGAAATGTTTGTATTGAAGTAATAGAAATGTGTTTACAATAAACATACTGCTTCCTATAATGTTGATACATTTCTAGTAACAGACTCCAGATAATTTAGAGAATTAATCAATAATGTACTTTAAATTTGATTCTGTGCAAACTCCAGAAAAGAAAACACTACTGCAGATGACTGAGGATGGCACACTGGCACACGAGGACTGTATAATCCCACTAGTTTTTGAACTTCTGCTCTTCTGGCTTTAAGAGAAGTGACACAAATGCTGAAGACCAAAATGGAGGGAAATCTAGGAGGAGGCTTTTATCCAGTACTTTATTTCAAACCATTTCTGACAATGGTAATTCCTCAATTTGTATTGTGTTTGTCCTGGAATTTCCATTGTTGTAATAGTATGTTACTTTTGAATTTCTGGGAGACTGCCAATATCTTGCCCATGAACTAGACAAAGATTTTTTCATCAGAATAAAGAACTCTGCTTTACCATGTGCCATTCATAGGGATCTAAAATCAATGAGATCTTTTCTTTCACACAACTGGATTGATTACTTATTTGCTATGAATATATAAGAATCTTTATCAGTCTTTCAGCAAGTTTCCCCTCATAATCAGCTTTATCAGTGAAAGGTGTACATTTACACACATACACTTGCACACAAGTACATACATTCACAAGTAATTCTCTTTTTACATCTCCCTACACATATGAGAAAGTTATATACATGGTTGACTTGATGGCATTAGTTACAGTTATCTGATTCCACACAATTACACCTGGTGCACAAATCATTTTAATAAGCATTGTTTATGTTTGTCAGTTACATTAACTTCACAATGCTACCTGGTGAACATAAAATTGTTTCCTAGAATGATTTGTGTACTAGGATAATCATATGGAATCAAATAATTGTAACTGAGTGGATCTTCTGATTTTACAGTGTACCTAACTCCATATACCTCACCACATCCAGTCCTTACCAGCTTCTCTCTTTTTTTGATCTTGCCACAATTACACAATGACCCTCACAATGCCATGAACTACTGTAAAGAACTGTACCATCTGATGGTGAGTTACCAGGCAACTTTAAACCCATAATGGGAAAAATAATAATTATTTCACCACAAAAGGTAAATGGTCAGTCATTTCTGAAATCATTTATCACAGCTGCATTGATCCACATCCATAATGGCTAAAATTTGGATATTTTGTTTTTTATGATTTTTTCCTTCTGATGAAAACTGATAAATCTTACACATAAGACTGTGGCTTAGATTTATATACTTTCAATATTCATTTATTCTACAGGGGATTAAAGCTACATATCAGTACTTTATGTTATTTCATCTGCAAGACGTTCCACTACACATAAATGTACACTTCACCAAGTTTTTTACTTACAGTTGCCACAGCAGTTGTAATTTTTGTTCCACCAGAAGCTCCAATGACAAGTTTCACATTGTTGTTTTCATCAACAATAACTGATGGGCACATGGATGACAGTGGCCTCTTCCATGGTTTAACTGCATTAGCAGGGGAACCTGGGAGTCCAAAATAGTTTTTATACTTGCTAAATGAAAAATCATCCATTACACTGTTCAGTATAATTCCAGTTTGTTTTGAAACTACGCCAGCACCAAAACTGAAAGAAAGAAATAAGGCAAAATTATTTTACTGATACATATATTTCTCACTCACACACTCACTCATTTGTTCACATTGTCAATATGAACAAATATTTTGTAAGAATCATTTTTCTTCTTTTCCTATAACTTGCAGCAGACAGCTATTTCTGTTTGTATCTCAAATGGTTCAAATGGCTCTAAGCACTATGGGACTTAACATCTGAGGTCATCAGTCCCCTAGACTCAGAACTACTCAAATCTAACCAACCTAGGGACATCACACACATCCATGCCCGAGGCAGGATTCGAACCTGCAACCGCAGCGGTCTCGCAGTACCAGACTGCAGCGCCTAGAACCGCACGGCCACTTCGGGCGGCCACTGTTCAAGATACCTCATTAGGTTTGAGCTCAGTCTAAGTTGTAAGATTCTACAACAAATTGACGACAAAGGTATTGGATGGTAGTTTTGTGGATTGTGGATAACTTCTACTGCCCTTCTTGTAGATGGGTGTGACCTATGCTTTTTCCAAGAACTGGGCACCTCCCCCCCCCCCCCCCCCCCCACCCCCTCCAGATCCAATTAAAGAGGGAAAAGATGGGTTGTTGACAATCCATTGAGAGATGAAACTTCCTGGCAGATTAAAACTGTGTGCCGCACCGAGACTCGAACTCAGGACCTTTGCCTTTTGCGGGCAAGTGCTCTACCAACTGAACTACCTAAGCATGACTCACGGCCCGTCGTCACAGGACTTCTGTGAAGTTTGGAAGGTAGGAGAGAAGGTACTGGCGGAAGTAAAATTTTGAGGACAGTCATGAGTCGTGATTGGGTAGCTCAATTGGTAGAGCACTTGCCCCCGAAAGGCAAAGGTCCCAAGTTCGAGTCTCTGTCCGGCACACAGTTTTAATCTGACAGGAAGTTTCAAAACCAGTGTACACTCCACTGCAGAGTGAAAATTTCATTCATTGAGAGACGTTTCAGCATTTGGGCGAGGATGAGGTCTAGCCCTGGGACCGTAATAGGGCAATAGGCTAGGGCAATGGAGAGTCCCCATTAACTGAATGGAGCGTTATATGGCTCCAGTAGACGGGTAGTAAAAGATAAGCACGTTCGCTACGCCCGCTGTTTTATGAAGCAAAAGGTGGGGTGGTAGCTCTCAGACACAAAAGCACGACATCATCTGGATCACTAGAATGGCATCATTTAAGAAAATACTTGGTACACATGCAGGGAACTGGAAGCTGTAGAGGTGTCTGAACTTTGCCCATACCTATGACAGAGAGAGATGTGATCCAACGGTGGAAATGTACCATTCCCAGGAGTCTTGCTTTTGTTGTCTTATGAGGTAGCAGACATGGCATGGAGCCGTTTAAAGGCAACGAGGTGCAAAGAGTGCTTCTTATGGTGTTGGAGAGCCAGCCTACGATCTCCAATGGCCGCAGGGATCTCTAGGGTCTACCAGGATACCCACCTTCCGACAGGGAGACCCCGAGGAAGAGGGGATGGCTTGGTTGGCTGCCAAAAGAACGGCTGCCGTTGTATGCTGCACAGCCACATTGATGCTGCTTTGTGATGGGAAGCTAAGTACAACAGCAGAAGTGAACCCATCCTAGTCAGCATTATGGAGAACCCATCTGAATGGGCGTCCAGGGGAGCAGTGCTGACGGAGCATCAGGAAGATCGGGAAGTGGTCACTACCACACAAGTCATTGTGGACCATCCAGAGGTTAGATGGTATGAGGCCAGGACTGCAAAGGAGAGATCAATGACCAAATAAATTCCACGTGCCACACTGAAGTGTGTGGAGACACCAGAGTTCAAGAGACGAAGATCGAGCTGTGTCAGTTAAGTTTTGACGTCTTTACCATGGCCAGTGATCATTGTTCCACCCCACAAAGTGTTATGGGCATTGAAGTCACCAGAGACTAGGAAAGGTGGGAGACAGGACAGCCTGAGACACCACATCATTGGGAGGAGATAAACATTACAGATGGTAAAAACCTGATGTGCCCATACCCGAACAGCCACATTCTCCAATGCTGTGTTAGGAGGCAAAGGTCACTCACTGTATATAGAGTCCAGCACATACATACAAACTCCACCTGATACCCTCTTATAGGTGGTACGAGTCTTAAAATAACCTTGGTAGCCACGAAAGGCAAGTGTCCAAGTTGCTGGAAACCATGTTTCCTGGATGGCAATACAGAATGCAATGTATATGCTTAAAGGCTGCCGTAGCTCAGCCAGGTAGTGGAAAAATCTGATATGATTCCACAGGAGGATAAGACTGAATACTGTGGGAGCATGAAGTGACCAGGGGGCAGCAGGTTATGACCCAGTGTAATGTACTGTCACCAGTTGAGACATAAGGGGATCCATTGACATAGGTTCTGTGGCACATTGCCTGGGGAGATTTGGTGCCTCAGGGGCCACCAGGATCTCCACCTTGGGCACAGAAAGAGTACATTTCGAGTCCAGTGACATGGGAGCCACCAGAATTTCCTTCATCTTAGAGGACTTCTTTTTGTCCTTCTTGTCCTTCTCCATAGAAGACAAGGATCAAGAAAGTGTACCTGAATTGGTTTCAGGGATAGAGGAATACAAGAAGTCTGAACCAGCAGCCTGTGGTTCCTTCAGCCACCAGCTGGCGTCTTGCTGTGGACCAGCAGAACCTTTTCCTAGCTAGAGAAGCTGGAGGAGGATGAAGTGCCTCCGACTACCGTATTTACTCGAATCTAAGCCACAATTTTTTTCCGGTTTTTGTAATCAAAAAATCAGCCTGCGGCTTAGAATCGAGTGCAAAGTAAGCGGAAGTTCTGAAAAATGTTGGTAGGTGCCGCCACAACTAACTTCTGCCGTCGAATATATGTAGCGCTACACAGGCATACTGTACAGGCACAAAGATAAATATTGGAGCCAAAACCTCTGCACCAGTAAATAAATTTTAAAAAAAGGTGGAAGACGTGCTTTTTTTTCTCCACCACGAGTTTCGACCATTGCATTTTCATACATTATCCAACGAAGTAAATACAAATTCCGTATTGTTCATCTTCGAATGTAGCAGCATTTCAATGTAGTACGAAAATCCGACTGGCAAGACTGTTTGGGATGTTTGTCAATATGGCCAACTCTACGTTCTGAATTTTTTCCTACCTGTGAAAAGAGATGGTTGCTAATAGGAACTTCTATGAATTGTGAATCACATGCAATATTCTCTTCACCATAAGAATAATACAAATATAAACATTTTGCTATGTATTCTTTCGTGTTTGCTGCTATCTCATTTAAATCCTGTCTGCCTAATAAACTACGAAACTAGGGTGAGACAACAGCAAACGCAGAAGAATATACATATCATGTCATGTTTATGTTCATATTATTCTTATGCCTAATAGTGATAATGTCAGAAATGAAACACGGCAATTGACTAGATTTTTAAATCTAAGATGACTAATTTCTGTGCAGAATGTAATGTACTAATGAGGCGTCTGTAAAGAGTTTCAAATGGAGAAAAATTTTCGCTAAACTCTCGTTCAGAACATCATCTATTATATGCAGCCTATTATTTGGTTCTTGTTGATCGTTATCAATAAAAGCAGCAAAGAAAAAAAATAGCAGTCTTTTGCCATTGTTTCGCTAATGAGACGATTCTTTTTTTTTTTTAGTTTTAAGCGGCTGTAGCGTGCACAAAAGCAAGCCACGCCGCGAGCGGCGGCAGGTTGTAAACACTCATCATTATCAGACTGCGACAAACAATGCATGACACAGTACAATAATGCATTTTCAGCTTAGAGTGGCATAAATACCTGTAACAAAGAGAATGCCACTTACCAGATCAAACAAAAATAAGCAATCAATTCAAACCAGACGAAGCACGTGAAAAAGGAAGGGTACCCATATAAATACGGAAGTAGCGCCTGAGGCATAGCAATGGCTACCTGGTAAAGCTTAACTGCTAAGCTTACGACTTGAACCAAACTACTGTAGCTATATCGTCATTCATTCGATCTAAATTGTGTGTCATTTTACAATGGAACAAATTTGTTTCGATTTGGAGGTGCGGTTTAAAACTTTTCTCCCCCCTTGAATTTCGAGTCTCAAATTTCAGGTGCGGCTTACATTCGGGAAATTTTTTTTTCCTTGATTTCGAGTCATTTTTCAGGTGCGGCTTAGATTCAAGTAAATACGGTAGGGGATGAGGACCGATGTCCCTGGCACATGGGGAGCCAATGCTCCTGAAGTGGGTGCAGTGGAAGCACCAGAAGGGGCACCAACCACCTGGGGAGGACCCACAGTAAGGGGCACAACAGAGAAAGGCACCACTGACAGAAAACATGACGACATTGCTGCTGTAGCTTAAGATTGTATCAGTTGTCCGAGATTAAGATGCTCATACTTTTTTCTAGCCTCTTGATATGTGAGCTTGTCCTGAATTTTCTTCTCACACTTAAAAATGGAGCAATCTGTTGAGCAGGGAGAGTGGAGCTTGCCATAGTTTACACAGATGGGGTACAGGAACAAGGAACGTTCACGTGCAGCAGACTTCCACAATCCCTGCACACAAGAGTAGCAGAGCAATGTGAAGACTTATGTCTTAACTTCATGCACCTGAAGTATCTTGCAGGAGTAACATAGGATTTCACATCACACCAGTAGACCATCACCTTGACCTTCTCAGGCAACGTATCAAAAGCCAAGATGAAGCCCCTGGCATCAACTTTGTTTTCCCTTGGTTCCCTATGGGCATGAAAAATGAACTGCACACCCCATTGCTCTACGTTGGCCTGCACTTTGTCAGATTGCAAACGACTGCAGTGAAAAATTATGCCTTGGACCATACTGAGACACTTGTGTGAGACGACACAGGAATGTCACCCACAAGCAGCACCTGTGACTCGGCGGGAGAGGACTTTTTAATGAGGAGGAAACCCTCTTCATCTTAGAGACGGCTGCAGCTTCCCTGTATTTACCTTTAATGTTTTTCACAAAAACAAATGCTTTGGGGCCAAATAGGTGTCCCTGTTGGTCATGGTACAGATCATGTATTGGGGGACGGGATTTTGCTCCTTATCTAGACCTGCTTTCCTCCCATGGTGTGGCAAGGGAAGAAAACACATTGGGATCATATCTCATTGCATCATACGAGGCCTCTCCATTTGGGGAGACTGCTGGCTGTGAGACCACCAGCAGGAGAAAGTTTAAGTCACTTCACGTGCAAACCATCTACCACGGTGCTACCCTCTCCAAACGGGGGATCTCCCCATGTATGCCACCAAGCCACAGCAACAGCTACTCGGCCAGTAATCTGTTGCCTGAAGTCCCTGTGCCAGAGTGATGATGGAGACATACTCCATGGCATACATGGGGAGTGTGCAGTGCAGGCACAAACACCGCAGTCCCTACGTGATCGGGGGCTACCACTGCACAGGTACTTCACGACCCCTCCCTCCCCCAATAACAGGATGGCTACTGAGCTGGGTACTGGGTGTACTATGACACCATGAAGAAAGGATGCCAGGGTGGAAGGACACAAAGGCAGAGCACACAACACAGTGGACGACCTTCCCTGCACGGCATGCACTTCCATAAAATCTGGAAAGCTGGCAGGTCAAACCCAATAATGGGGGACCATATAATTGTTAATGGAAAGGGAAGATAGCGCTGAAAATGAAACTAGAAATCAAGACCAAAATGGTGAACAATATCCAAGCAGGGTCTGCACCAAAAAGACCATTCGATGGAAAGTCTGAGGATGTAAGAGAGAGTGCAAGCGTAGGTTTGCTGCACAGAAAGAGGAAGCAATGCTGGAAAGGCTAGGGCCCCATGGTACTCAAGCAGGTACTCACCAAAGTGTGGTGAGCCCCTGGGAGGCCGCAACCAGGATTCAAAATATTCATATTTAATGTCCGAGACCATTGCACTACAAAGTTACATTAGCAACATGAGCTTCAGCAGGAAGGATGGTTCTCATTAATACAAATTGAAATTTAAGGCTTCATCTAGTTTCACTTCAATCTTGAATAGATTCAAAACTATCTAAATGTAGCTGCAGGACACCACTGTCAGTCTCATGAAACCTTCCACTTATCTTCACTAAGTTTCATATTAATTACAATCTTAACATTACTTTTACATGACTGGAGGGGGTGGGGCTGAGGGAGGGGTGGGGTGGGGCAGCAGTCTTAATGACAAGTGTGAAGTGTAAGGGTTAACAGGTAAGAGATACAGCAACAATCCTTGTGGCTGCCCAACAACATGTCTGAATGCTTCTGAGCAATATGTCTGCAGTAAATATGACAACCTGTTTCAATTTCATCTGGTTCTCTTCCAGAATGCCAACTTACTGGGTATTGGTCTTCACCTCTCCAGTACCTCCATAAAAGCCTCTGCATATTAACCCCCCCCCCCCAAGTCATCAACAATACCATCATTTTGATAGCTGCCATGCCTTCCATTCTAAGGAGTCTCCCCATACAGGAAGGCCTTGTGGATGGTACATCTACAGTGATTACCTCTTCCTCCACTGCCATACCACCCCCTTCAGTACCCATTTTCAACCATGATTGGAGTAACTGTACCACAGCCTTGACCAACTCTGTGACTACCTACCATCATGCCCAGAAATGAGAAAATTCCACCCACAATCCTTCCTATTCTTCCTAAAGTGCTGTTCAACCAATCTACAAA
This sequence comes from Schistocerca serialis cubense, assembly GCF_023864345.2. NCBI lineage: Eukaryota > Metazoa > Arthropoda > Insecta > Orthoptera > Acrididae > Schistocerca > Schistocerca serialis. The sequence continues at coordinate 1,197,320,817 of NC_064638.1, read as the reverse complement.
ATATCCTGGTGCAATCCTATGTCACACCTATTACCATCCCCTTGTGGAAGGCCTAGGTGCAAGTCATCCTGTAAATGTTTATTTAAAGAAATATTCATGATTTGCTAGACATGCAACACATGCGATAGCGAAATTTTCTATGAGCAAAGAGTTATTTGTTTGTAGATTGATGTACCTCATTTAAAACCCCTCATTCTCCTCTTTTCAACAAATATTCTAATGTTTCCAAAAGTTGTTCATATTTAAAATTTTCATGTTCCAGAATGTCTGACTCTTAAAATGTACATATTTCCAAAATACAGCACAATAGTTTTATAGACCTGGGTTTCCTCTTTACAAAAGTGTGCTATTTCACTACAGTAACTTGTCAATTTGTTACTTCCTCCACTTACAAAATTTCACTTTCTTCTAACTCTTAGTTGGGGTTTGGGGATCTCTTTGTGAGTGATGAAGAAGAAGACGAGATTACACTTGTACATTACAATACCCCACATTGAACAGTACCTAAAACTTTACCATTTTCTAGTTATAACAATCTTAAACTAACGTCTTTGCCCTATTATATCTTTGCGTCTTTTAACTTTGCTGTCTTTAGTTAACTAAAACAAAACAGTCCAGAACTTTGTCAGTTCATAGTTTTCTACATTACATGTGTCTAAGTAAGTGTGGTGCAAAACACCTTAATCTTTCAGATGATAACATTCATTTTGTATGAACATTGTAGTAAGTATTGAGTTACAGTGTATATTTACTTTTCATCATCCTGTGCCTGACAATAGAAATGATAACTGCTACAATGTCAAGGGAGTCTGAAGCAAGCAGTCAATACACAATCAATGTAGTCTATGTCTCATTACATAATTTTCAGTTCAGTTTACACCATGCATTCTGGGTCTACTAGTGAAACAATAATTGTCATTTATTTCTCAGTCAATCACCATCAGACTGTTAAAATGTGACGCCACTGTTTTCAGCAGAATCATTTAAAACAAACAATAGGTTGGTTTTCAATCTGTGAACTTTGTGAATGTTTCTTAATTAGTGCTACTTACTGATCTATGTCAAACATTCATTCTTCTGCAGGTTTCACAACTGATCATCAAAAAGAGAACATATATACCAAAAATAAAGAAACAGAAAATCATTTGTTGCAATGTTGTGTTTTTTCACTAACAGCTTTCCATCAAGTCCATTAATATAAGGACAACACTTGAAGTCAGATTATGAGACTTCCAATGTGCTGTTTCAGGTCAGTAAGGCTACACAATGGCTTAACCTTTCACGTATCTTGTAGGTATGGTAACCTCTTTGGGAGAGCATGTCAGACAGTTTAAGTTTCTACTTGTATAACTTAACCTTGTAAGGTAGTAAGAGATTCAGAGCATTGGCAGCCTGTAAAGCAACAGGACATTCTTCAGACTTCCAATGACATTAACTTTTTCCCCATATGATTGACAAATGAAGCAAAAATTGCTATTCTATTTGAAGGATTTTAAAAAAGAATCACAAAACAATTTGAATAAATTAAATTCTCAAAGCTGAGAATGTGAACAAATATGTCCACCATTGAAACACTATTCTATAAATGTAATGATAAATATCACAAGCAGTTTCAGCACACAGCTTTCCCTCTTTACATTACATTTAACTTGGTTCAAATGGCTCTGAGCACTATGGGACTCAACTGCTGAGGTCATTAGTCCCCTAGAACTTAGAACTAGTTAAACCTAACTAACCTAAGGACATCACAAACATCCATGCCCGAGGCAGGATTCGAACCTGCGACCGTAGCGGTCTTGCGGTTCCAGACTGCAGCGCCTTTAACCGCATGGCCACTTCGGCCGGCCTACATTTAACTTCTTTTGGGTAAATACTATATATGTATGTATGTAATAATAAATGTTCTGAGCAGAAAGTTTAAGAAGATGGTCAATATTGCACTTAAATACATGTGCAAACACATGTTACCACTTGCTTACTCTTCATCTCACCACTGTTTCATCACCCATTTGAGTGACAATGTATGAACAATTCTTTCAATATGTTCTCCTCATGTCTAATTTCGGTAATGAGAAATGTGGTAAATATTATTCATTTTAATATATGGCACATGTGAAGGTATTTACTCACCCTAAGTCATCAGTTGTGTCCTTAGACCTAACTTCATTTGTTCAAGAATAATTATTAAATACATTCCAGACAATGGAAACTCCAGGTTGGAATATCAACAATATAAGGAAAAGAGATTGTTACTCACCATAAAGATGATATGTTGATTTGCAGACATGTACAATGGAAAGACGCTTGCAAATCAGCTTTTGGCTAAACCCTTTTTCAGAACAGAGCACGCGTGTGTGTGTGTTTTGTTTTCTGAAGAGGTCTTTGGCTGAAAGCTAATGAGTAAGTATCTTTTCATTATGCCTGTACACAACTTATCGTGTCATCTTACAGTGAGTAGCAATCTACCTTTTTTATATTGTTTACATTCAGTACATTTCTTAATTCCTGTAAGCACATGCAACTAACACCCCAAAGTCTAGATAACTACTGTACACCTTATCGATCCTCTTATCAGTTTCCCCATCCCCTCATAACGCAACACCTGCTGAACAACTCACTCCCCTTCATTGTACATGTGTATGATCCCACCCATAATTCCGTCCTCGTTTTTAATTGTTATACAATCAAACCTTTTAAGGAAAGTGGTTTGTCACGGTAGTGAAGTACAGTGTTTTTCATTTTCTTTTTTGGCTGTTTTTGTTTGTACACCTAAAAATGAGTGATGCAACAAAGAAAAGGAAATTTGTGCCTTTTAATGTTAAGTCAGAGGCATTGAAACAAGCTGACAAACGAGAAACAATTAGAAAACTTGCCCCCTAAATGGTGTCAGCAACATCATTATCAGTGACCGGTGAAGAAACAGAAAAAATAGCTCTCTGCAAAGAAATATTCTGAAGGACCTCTTAACTGAGAAACTATAAAGAAATTGGAATTTGGAAATGAAAAAAAAGTGAGACATTATTCATGTGGTTTTAGCAATGAAGACAAAAGGGGACTCCGATTTCTGGTCCAGTCTGGCAGAAGAAACCTTTGTTTTTAGAAACTGGCTGCAGGAGGGAGATGACAGTTTCACCACTAGTTTGGGCTGGCTCAAGAGGAGGAAGAAGAATGACATTACAATGAAATCCAGACCTTTAGCTACTGACAGGCGTTGATAAATATCAATGGGGACAGTTGAAAATGTGTACCCCAACCAGGACTGGAACCCGCAATCTTCTGCTTACATGGCAGACACACTGACTGAGCCAAGGAGAGCACATATTATAGTGTGACTGCAGGGACTTACCTCTGGCACGCTCCCCGTGAGACCCACATTTCAAACTTACTGTCCACACACTATAATTGTAGTGCCCCTGCCCACTATACTCATTACTCGTGGTAGTCAATCTAGCAATACCAGTAAGAGTGTGGGCCATGTGAGTGCATCTGCACTGAAGAATATCATTGGCCGGTAAGCCTTATCTATATGAAGATGGTATCTGTTCCTTCAGACATGTCCGAAAGAACAGATACCATCTTCATATAGATATAGATTGACTGCCTCAAGTCCTGAGTATAGTGGACAGGGGCACTATAAATGTAGTGTGTGGACAGTAAGTTGGAGATGTGGGTATCACGGGGAGTGTGCCAGAGGTAAGTCCCTGCAGTCACACTATCCTCCGTGTCCTCGGTGACTCAGATGGATAGAGCATCTGTCATGTAAGCAGGAGATCCCGGGTTCAAGTTTCGGTCAGGGCACACATTTTAAACTGTCTCCATTGATATTTATCAATGACTGTAAGCAGCTAAAGGTCTGGATTTCAATGTAATTTCATTCTTTGAGAGCTACAAGATCACCAATGGTACCTGTTCTTTTGGACATGTCTGGTGACACTGGCCATTTTGGAATTTACTTTAAAGTTAAACAACATCATAACTGAAGAAAAAAAATTTATCTGATGAACAAATTCACAACTGAGATGAAACTAGTTTAAAATTCAAAATGTTACCTACAAAAACCCTTGCTTTTCATGAAGGAAAAAAATAATTCTGGGAACAAAAAAAGCAAAGAGCAGCTCACAGTTATGGCAGCTTCAAATGTAAACCATATACTAAAACTGGCCATGAGTGGGAAGGATGCCAAGCCAAGAGCATTCAAGAATGTTACTGTGTCAGCTCTTCCAGTTATCTACACACATCAAAATAATGCCTGGAAGAACCAGGGAATCTTTATGAACTGGTTTTTGAACTCATTTTTACTGCAGTACAAACAGTTTTAAGATGAAAGGGACTGCCATGCACAGCTATTTTGACAACAGGTAGCGCATCCTCGCATCCAAGTAAAGAAGTGCAGTACAACGGGATTCATGCCACTTCTTCCATCAGACATTACCAGCTTGGTTCAGGTAATTGATGAGGGCATTCTGGAATGCCTGAAGAAACAGTATTGTTGGCGATTGCTACAGCCAATCTTGCATTTGGGATACAATGAAAACATTGCAGAAGCTTTAAAGTAAGTTACTGAAGAACATTGTAGAATGTATCAGCAAGTCTTTTAGCAAGGTAAAGTCAAATACAATTTCTAAGTCAAGAGATAAATTCTACTGGAAAGTAGGCCTAACAAACAGAAAATTTTGATGATGAGGTGATCACCTGTTGTGTCATTTAATCAGATGGTTGCCAGACTGTGAAGAGACAAAACTTTGAAATAACTGACTGATTAAATGGTTGGAAGTGACACAGACTTCTACAATTGACATGGTTAAAACCCCAACAGTGTGAGAGTGGTGGTGATGACGAGACTGAGCCTGTGACATGTCCCACCCACGGCTATGCTGCACTTGAGGCCATCATGAACACCAGCCTGAGGCAACAGCAACCGTAAACTGTTCTGCACACTCTGGCATGATATTGTTGCATGGCAACGTTCCTGCTACATCAAACGAAGGATGCTACACCGTTATTTCATGAAGTAGATTATTATCATACTCAAACTAAAACCTTTATTCTACCAATGTAAATACCTACATAAGCACTTTGTTTTAATGAAGTTCATATTTTGACACCTGTATTATTTTCAAGTTCACTTTATTTCTTCTCTCCATAAATTTCAATAGGCTGAATTTTCAATAGTTAAGTATTGTCCCATTCAACTTTAACTATCAAGACTAAACACACACACACACACACACACACACACACACACACACACAACACCACAACACACAAATATACTTACTAGATGTTCACAGTGCTTGTAACAGAGACAGCATCCCCATTAGGTCCTATTATTGATATATGTGCTGTTCCGTGATCATCCTTGTTGTAATAGACAGCACCATAGTGTTTCGGATCTTGGTAAGTTTGTGTATCATTAATCTTCCTTCTAACTGTCTCTGCATATTCCTTTGACTGCAGCATGTTGACAACCTGTAATTATTGCACATTTGTATTTATTTTGATGAAATCTAGCATGTAGTAATGTAAAACATATAAATAAATCAAAAACGTTTATTATATCAAATTATAGTATATGTGCAAAATATGTAGTCCTTAACACTAACTGGCAGATTTTTAGACACTTTGCCCTTTCCTCTTTCACATTTTAAAGTAATCTCCTGTTTTCATTGCAAGCCAGTTCTCTTTAAAAAATAAATACATAATATGAGCCACACATTAATTGTCTCAGTTGTGTCTATTTAGTCACCATGATATTATTTACTTTTTATTTCAACAGAGAACTCCAACACACAGTGGAAATATATACATGCATGTAAACCACATGAAGATTGGCATAATCTTGAAACTGGTCATGTGTTAAATAAAATCACCTCCTATTATGACTGGCAGTGGTTGTTATTCTACACCCTACAAAATAACAGTCACGGAATTCACCTGCATCCATTATGGATAAAGTTCACTAAATATTGTATCCTTTTTAATTTTGATATTAGTACCGTCATAGTGAACAGTGAAGTTTAATTTTCATTGTGAGAAATTTTATGTTATGAAGATACAGTAATATTTAACAACAAATTCAGGCTCAATAAAAGGAGTATGCTGTGATAAACATTACAGCTGAATATTAGTCTTGTTAAGAAAAGATTGTGTTAATGCATAAAGGACAGTACTTTAATGACAACTGAGACATAACCACTGGTGTATTACGAAACAGAGAGGGACTTCCAATAAATAAAATTAAATTTTCTAGTACTATACCTGTTAGATTTATAATACAGCAGTATATACAGATATTTATATAAGAGACTGATGGAAAATGTGAAAGGTAATATGAGTTCGCTTTAATTAACAAATATGTTACACATAGAAACTGAACTTGTTGCAACATTATTTGTCCAAGCAGGGGGGGATATGTGGTGTTATATATCAATCTGGAAGAGTGATGTGGATCTCTACATATTTCTTTATCACTGAACGATATTCGTGAATGAAAGAACGATAAAACAAGTTATTATTTTAACAGTTGCCATCCTTTCCAAGTCAAGTGTTCCCTCCCATACGGTCTTGGCATTCGAGGCAAATGTATTAGTTTAGATATATACTCTTTGCAGCAATACACTCCCATTCTCACATCAGCTTTCACTGGGCGTATTTACCCCAACAGCGTAGTTAAAAAGCAGATTTCCCAAACCATCACATCCAACCTTGGTACTGCTGATCCCTCCACAAAACAATTTATGAGGCCACCTCTTGTCGCTCAATACTATCCTGATCTTGAATGTACTAATCAGCTACTTTAACAAGGCTATGACTTCCTAAAACTATGCCCTGAAATTAGGCCCATTCAGTCTGACATTTTGCCCACCTCACCTAGGATAGCTTTTCGCCAGAGCATGCTCGACAACATGACAGACATGAACTTGGGGCCTGTTTTACCACACGTGCCATCTTTATTCTTCTCTGGTGGGAACTGATTATTTAACATGCCTTTGATTCGTGACACCCATCTGGCCTTCATTTACATTAATATATTTGGTCTCAGCATTTCTTCTCAGTGTTGATTCTGTTCTCCACTCCCTTTTAGTTTTCTATATCTTTTATCCCCCCTCCCAAATCTACCATATATATTGCACTTAGCATTCCACTCTTATTAATTTCTGCATGATGTTCTGTCAGTACTCTGTCTTGCTTATTACCCCATCTTCTAACTAAGTTCTCAGGTTTTCAGATCTTGTCCAGTCCAGTCACTAAACATCAGTCTTTCTTTCTCATCCTGTCCATTAAGTCTCCCATGACTCAGGGTTCTCTGTGACTTTTCCATCATTCTCACCTTTTCCTAAACCTCACTTTTCCGAGCTAGCTAGGCATTCATTTAACATGTTAGGTAATTGGAGATTAAGTCCAGGTAAACTAAAGAAGTGGTTTCATGTATCACCCTGTATTCAACGTTGCTTGATTTTCCATTGCTAGCTAGCTAGTTAAATGATGACCACAACAAAGATGGAACAATGCATTAATGAAACAAATGAACTGAATTTGTCTACCTTGTGGATGTCCACAGCACGACTCACTACTTCCACTACCCATACCACCACTTACGCAATTTGTTCCCCAACCCAGCATTAATTTCCGTGAATCCCGGAGATGGGAAATTTTTCTGCAAAATATCCTCTGAGCAAATGGATACCTCTATGTCATTGCCCAGTGGTAGTTGATTCAATATGTTTGCACTGAACACATTTCAGGTCATATTAGTTTAAGAATTATTTGTAGAACTTTGATGAGTGGTTCTGGAATTTAAATTACACAATACTGCCCCACAAACCACAGACATTGCAGATGGCCATACTGAAGGTGCAACCACAATGGAGAGGTATCTGGGAAGAGAACAGGCAAATGTGTGATATCTGAAGAGGGGCAGGAACCTTTCCAGTAGTTGCGGGAGCAACAGTTTGGATGTGACGTATCTGGCCTTTTAACATCAGCCACCATAGCTGTGCTGTACTAGCACTGCAAACAGTTTAAAGCAAAGGGACACTAAAGCCATTACTATCATGAGGGAATACAGCTTTGTTGTATGGTCAAATGATGGCATTCTCATGGGTAAAATATTCACAGAGGTAAAATAGTCATCCATTCAGATCTCTGGGCATGGAATACCAAGGAGGAAATTGACAATCTACAGATCAGAGCATGAAACCTTAGATCCTTTTATCAGGTAAGTAGGTTAAAAAATTTGAAAAGGAGAATGGATATGTTAGACATAATGAGAAACGGTGAAGTACCAAATAGTGGTAATGCAGTAGTAGGTCTAATAACGAATAAATTGGTATGAAGGTAAGTTACTAGGTACAGCACAGTGAATACATTATCACAGGTAAGACAGATAGAAAGCCAAGACCCACCCAGTTGTACAAGTTTATAAGCCAACTACCGTGTTTGATTTAACACACACTATAAAAGCAGTCAATAAAGAGCCTCACAATCCAGACCAACAGTCTGGAAGACACGTACCTGATTAGTCCCTTCATCTGCATCATTTGTATACAAACATACTTTATCATGTTGTCAATTAGCAAGTTGCAATGCTGAGTGAATCACAATGACCATAAATTTCTGAATTATAGCTTTCAAAAACTGGATAGTCCAAACTGACTTATAATTAGAGCATGTAATGAGTACAGTGTGCCAGTGTAGTGAGTACAATGTGACAATGGTTGCAACAATAAAATTGCGTTAAAAGTGTATTCAATTTTTTTTGCAATGACATGTTTGGCAACTCTTAATTATTCAGGTAAATCAGTACCACACTGCTAAAGATTTTGCCTCAGTTTGTGCTTTTCTAGGTTCATCACCTTCTGCTGAATAAGTCATACTGTATTTTATAAGAACGTTTCAAGACGAATGTGAAAGATAGTCGAAGTGACATCACAACATATTCATGCGAGCGGTCGTCTTTACTCGTTTTCTGTTTTTTGTTAAAAAAAACTTGTGATTATTATTTCTCGTTAAATAGTAGCAAGATGAATCCAAGAATTAAGGCACACACAGAGCTATAGTACTTAAAGAATAGGGTTTACTACTCACAATATGCTGGCTAAGATGATTAAAAATAACAGACTGCTCTTACCTGACTAATGTTGAGGAAGTGTGGATCTCCCAATTCTGTTCTGCGTGCATAAGCATATTTAAAAGCTTCAACTGTTCTGTGGTATGTTGTTATAGTTTGATTTAAATCTGAAACACTTGACGCTGTGAAGTTGTACCCATTTAAGATATTCAGTATGAATGCCAGGAGAATGCCACTTCCAGGTGGAGGGACACTGTATAAGGTATGCTTTCCATGAAGCTCTGCTGTCACAGGTGACTCCCACACAGCCCTAAGAATGATGTAAACCTAATTACAATTTGCAACAGTAAGCTAAAAACAAAAACTAGAGTTAAAAAACAAATGGACATAATGGCAATTTATATTTCTTTAAGGTACAGTGCATTACATGAATGACAACTGATTTCATTTATCTAGCAGTTAGCACATAGCAACTCTGAATTGGTTCATGTGTATAGTTTGTTACTGTTGCCAAAGACACTGCCACTGAGTATAAATGCACAGACAAGTTGTTTTAGCATCAAATACATTACAAAATGGCTATCAATTTGCTGTTTTGTACTCTTGCACCATTCCTCAGATCAACACTGATTATCAATATCTCAGCTTTACAATAGCTTTCCCTTTAAAGTGAATTGGTCTTTTTTTTCCCCTTAAACTACCCAGCCACCAGTCTTGTAAACGCTTTTACTCACTGAAGTTGTTCAGCTGATTCCTAAAGTGAAGAATCCTATAAGAATGATACATCCTCAATATTCTCAGTCTCCTCCAAATGCCTGTGGAACATTCATTCCTCTTTACACCCTGCAAGTGTGCATGCAGTAGTGTTCATCTATTATGCTTCTGACAGATCTGCATCTACATGATTACAATGCTGTTCACAATAAAGTGTCTGGCAGTGTGTTCAATGAACCATCTTCAAGCTGTCTCTCCACCCTTGCACTCTCGAATGGCGCGCGGGAAACACAAGCACTTAAATTTTTCTGTGTGAGCCCTGATTTCTCTTATTTTATTGTGATGATCATTTCTCCCTATGTAGGTGGGTGCCAACAGACTGTTTTCACAATCGGAGGAGAAAACTGGTGATTGAAATGTCAAGAGAAGATCCCACTGGAAAAATAAAATCCACCCTTGTTTTAATTATTGCCACTCCAATTCACATATCATGTCCGTGGCACCATCTCCCCTATTTCACGATAATACAAAACGAGCCGCCCTTCTTTGTAGTTTTTCAATGTCATCCATCAGTCCCACCTGATGCGGACCCCACACTGCACAGCAGTACTCCAGAATATGGTGGACAAGCATGGTGTAAACAGTCTTTAGTAGACCTGTTGAACCTTCTAAGTATTCTGCCACTGAATTGCAGCCTTCGGTTTGCTCTACAACATTATCTACGTGATCGTTCCAATTTAGGTTATTTGTAATTGTAATGCCTAAGTATTCAACTGAATTTACAGCCTTCAGATTTGTGTGGCTTATATTGTAATCGAAATTTAGTGGATTTCTTTTAGTACTCATGTGAATAACTTCACACTTCTCTATTCAGGGTCGACTGCCACTTTTCGCACCATACAGATATCTTACCTAAATCAATTTGCCATTTGTTTTGGTCATCTGATGACTTTACAAGACGGTAAATGGCAGCATCATCAGCAAACAATCTAAGACAGCTGCTGAGATCTTCTCCTATGTCGTTAATATAGATCAGGAACAATAGAGGGCCTATAACATTTCTTCTGGGAACGCTGGATATTACTTCTGTTTTACGCTATGACTTCCCGTCTATTACTACGAACTGTGACCTTTGACAGGAAATTGTGAATCCAGTCGCACAACTGAGGCGATATTCCATAGGCATGCAGTTTGGTTAGAAGACGCTTGTGAGCAACGGTGTCTAAAGCCTTTTGGAAGTCTAAAAATATGGTATCAATTTGACACCCCCTGTCGACAGCACTCATTACTTCACGAGTATAAAGAGCAAGCTGCATTTCGCAAGAATGATATTTTCTGAATCCACGCTGACTATGTGTCAATAAATCATTTTCTTCGAGGTAATTCATAATGTTCGAATACCGCATATGTTCCAAAACCCAACCGCAAATCGACATTAGTGATATGGGCCTGTAATTCAACGGATTACTCCTACTTCCCTTTTTGGGTATTTGTGTGACTTGAGCAATTTTCCAGTCTTTAGGTATGGATCTTTCTGTGAGCAAGTGGTTGTATATAATTACTAAATATGGAGCTATTGTATCACCATACTCTGAGAGGAACCTGACTGGTATACAGTCTGGACCAGAAGTCTTGCCTTTATTAAGAGATTTAAGCTGCTTTACGACACTGAGGATATTTACTTATATGTTCCTCATCTTGGCAGTTGTTCTTGATTCGAATTCAGGAATATTTACTTAGTCTACTTAGGTGAAGAAGTTTCAGAAAAACGTGTTTAATAACACTGCTTTAGTGGCACTGTCATCAGTGACTTCACCGTTGGTATCACGCAGTAAAGGTATTGATTGCGTCTTGCCACTGGTGTGCTTTATGTATAACCAGAATCTCTCTGGGTTTTCTGCCAGTTTTTCAGACAGAGTTTCGTTATGGAAATTATTAAATGCATCTCGCACTGAAGTACATGCTATATTTCGAACTTCTGTAAAACTCTGCCAGTCTTGGGGATTTTGCATTCTTTTAAATTTGGCATGCTTTTTTTGCTGCTTCTGCAACAGCGATCTGACCCGATTTGTGTACCATGGAGGATCAGTACCGTCAGTTAAAATGATGAATGCAACGTATGTTCCAATGGCAAAAAGATATTTTTATGTGATATTATTACAACTCCACAATGTCAGATTTTGTTTTACTTTACTTGTACTGCAAAAGCTTGCTCCTTGTCAAATTTCATGATTCTAGGTCAGCGGGTAGTACCCCACAGGTTTTGATGAGAGTTTCTGAATACCAAATATATGACATAAAGGGCCATATCTTTTGATTGAATTGACTTAGAAGCTTACAATTTTTGTTCCACCAAGTGACCGTAGACATTAATATGTGAAATAAATTTGAACTTTATACATCTACCCGTCCCTGAGGAAGAGGGGAGGGGGTCTTAACAGTTTGACAGACAGACGGACAGACAGACAGACAAACGACAGACAAATGACAGACAGATAGATAGAGTGATCCTAAAACGCTCCTGTTTTTACAGATTGAGGCACGGACCCCTAAAAATAGCTTTTAGTACAATATTTTCTCTTGTTGTGGGTTACATATTCCGAAACTATTACAGCAGGCACACAACACCCATTAAACCTGTGACCAATGGCACACAAATTTCACTCTTTTCTCTCTATTTACATCTTTCCACCCTATAAGTAAAATTTATCACCCAGACCAATCGCATTCTAGTCCCTGCCCACCAAAATTCAAAATGTATGTACAGATGGGATGATCTGTCCATTTGCATATTGATTCAATTAGCTCATCTGTCAAATGTTCATACAGGATGAAATGCTATGGACAAAACCTTATTTGTACCGATAGCCATTACATTTTCCCCTTTGAATTAAAGTCTCTCTGATATCTGGTAAGAACTAACACAGATACACATCAAATACTTTTTGTACAACATATCTCTCTCTCTCTCTCTCTCTCTCTCTCTCTCTCTCTCTCTCTCTCTCTCTCTCTCTCTCATTTTCTGTTTGTGTCTCCTTTACTGAAACACTCCTTTCCCATTCCTCCCATGTCTTCGTTCAGCTTATCATACAACCTTGTCTATTTACTAGCCTGTTTTGTTAGGACTGGGGAAAGATATGAACAATCACTGGCCATGCTTTACTTTTCTTAATGTCTAAGGAATTCCTACCTTTGTTTTTTTTTCTACTTTTTTTCCTGTCAATAACATCTTCATACAAATCCAAATTTATCATTTGTCCCTGGATAACAACATTACTTTTTTATATTACCTGGAATTTGCATCTCATTGTTTAGATTCCGTTATTATTTTCATCTCAGTATTCTGTCTGTATCAGTACTCAATCCTCAATTTTTAATGACTGACTATTCCCTCCTTCAGATACCTACAATATACTTACGTTCTATTATTTTTCAAGCACCTCCTGACAGATGACTGAGCACTCAAGATAAATGACAATTACTTCATGCCCCTATCAACTCTGATATCAGTGATTATTCTAGTTATTGGTGAACACTTTTCTGCTCTGTATATGATACATAATTATTTTGGACTAATGTGTTTAAATATCACAGTTTCTCTATGATTTAAGCTGGTTACTTACAACCAAGTGAAAAATCCTTTAAGGAAGTCAATAGTTTTTTCTTACTACATCTGTTCTTACGTCTGGTTGTAAGATACAGTCATCAGTACTGCAGCCAACAAATTTAAACTGTAATATGTTTCATTAATGGAAACAAACATCAATTAAGTGGAAAGACATTTCCCTATTCACAGTAATTGAATAAAAGTATTCAAATTGGGAAACTATAATAGTGTAAGAGTCTGCCGATAGTAATTAAGGCACGTGCACGTGAGTGTAGCTGACACCATCTTGGAAATACTGACGAACTACTTGTGTTGGTACCAGTGGACACCCGCCACAGACCACTTCCACCCCCAGGTAATTGGATGCCTGAAAAATGGCCGACTTTCAGGGAAGTAGCTGCTTAACTGGCTGAGGATCACACAAAGTGTCAGTCTTTCTAATCTCTCAGTGACAACTCTCAGTAAGTCTGTAGTTATTCGGGTTAGGACAAGAGAGGCAGTTATGGCAGATTGGTGTCATATGCATTTTATTGTAAGCTGTGTTTGGGAATAAACTGGTGAAGATTATTTACTTGGTGTTCACATATCTATCCTCATGGTCACAGTGGTTACATTGCCTAATAACTAGCACACTGTATCTTCAGACAAAGATAACTCATTATAATAGGCATTTTTGCTGATCAAATCTGCACGTCTGACAACTGAGAAACAGAGGAGCATGTGTGAGTGTAAATCTCATTGCTATCCTGCTCAAATAGTACAATGATAAGAAAAATCTTCACATGAGAGAACCACTCTTGGTCAATCTTCTCCACTAGTAGAGCTTGCTATTAGATCATTCCAAAATCATTTTAATGCATTTATACTTTCATTATGCATACTAACATCAAACACAAGAGTTAACATATGAATGCCACACAAAATGTTATTGACTTTATGTGGCAATGAAGTGTTCTGGTGATGTAGCATAGGAGTTCTGTATCCATCACAATTTAATTGGTGTGTTTTGTTGAAAGCTTGTTTCCTGAAGTGTTATTTGAGTGAAAAGTGGTAAAAATTCATTAAACCAAATCAAATAATGTAAACTTCTGATAAGAATATCAACAACATAGGAAGAGAGATTGCTATGTGCATGTCAAGTTGCAGAAAGGCAGGATTAAGACATTTACACGAAGCTTTCAACCATAGCCATTACCAGCAAAAGAGAAACACATTCCATTCATACACACATGCAAGCACACCTCATGCACATATGACCACCAATTCCGGCAGCCTGGGCCAGAATGCAACTATCATATGGGGTGGAAGTAGCAATCTGGAGGGGACAGGGAAGGGGAAGGGATAGTAGTGTACGGGTGTGGCAGGGGGAAGGGATGCTCTCTGGTGAAATGTACAGGAACTAGAAAGCCAAGGCAGGAAGGTGGGGAAAAAAGAAGCGAAACGGGGGAGGAGCAGGGGAAGATGGGCTGGTGCGTTGGCAAGGGATGGCAAACAAAGAAGGTGGGAGATGAGAATGAGGAGGATAGAGGATGTGAGAACTGTTGTGATTCTTGATTATGGAGGGAACAATGCAGCATGAAATTTTGCTTGCAAATGAGTGAATTATTTACAGAGAAGTTGAACTTTTGAAGCACAATTGCAGAGATGAAGCTGTAGGCTAACCACCCTTACAAATGGATTCAGAAGTGTCAATTTAACATGATTCCAATCCATTATGTACATGTCCTGATCTCTCCTCTTAGTCACATGATCCCTATATGAGATATACAATGGTGGCACCAGCATAATGACACAGTTTTTCCTGAGTATAGATTCTCTGAATTTACCAATTAGATTTTCACATGAACCACAGCACCTTCCATATCAAGCTTCTCATTTAAGTTCCCTATGCTGACTGGTTACACTCTTAACATGTGTATGGATCCATTCAGTGTCTGTGTAGTCATGGCTACTTGACTCCAAGTACTGGACTAAGCCACTAGAAATGCTTTCCACTAGCATCAGGATGCTATTTATTTGGTAGATGCTCTGCACTTCTGGAGAATCATTTCAATGAATTTAATATTTTGTTTGTGTCTCATTGTACTGCATTTATCCACATTACACCAAGTGGAAGTTTTGTCCAGGTCTTTCTGGATTTCTTTACAATCCTCCAATGATATTTCCTGTAGGCAACAGCTCAGCAAATAATCTTTCACATCTGTTGAAAACATTACAGATTCTATTACACTTCCTTGGAGCATATTTAGTGTTACTTTCATTTCTGTTGAACATTCCCATCCAGTACAAAATAATGGGTTCTTTTAGTTAAATATTCACCAAGTCAGTCAGATATCTATATCTACAGGATTACTCTGCAATTCATGCTTAAATGCCTAGCAGATGGTTCATCAAACCATCTTCAAGCTATTTCTGTACTGTTTCAGTCTCTACGAGCATGCAGAAAAAAATGAACACCTTTCTATACGGTAGTGTCATCTGTCTCTCATTCATATAATAGCCTATCTTGAGTTAGTGCCATCAGCCAGCAATTTGATCAAATTGTGATAGTATATGCAAGTGGTAGAATCTAGGCACTGGAAGCAATATTGAAGCCAGAGATAAGAAACATTTAAACGAAAAGTAAAATTATATGGGCTGGACAGATCTGCAGGCAAGAGAGCAGATAGTTTAAGGATCAGGATGATGACACTGGTCCTCCAGTTTGAACAGAGAACACTTTGACATTGAATCATCTGAATATGAATCAAATCTGGGCCTGGGACTGTACATGACAAGTCAGGGGCCTGAAGCAGTTCTGGTAGAAGGGTCATTATATAAATCAGGGTTATGAAGGGGATTGGGGGCGAGGGGTAAAGGATAAAGAGATGACTCTAACGTACTGAAAATGTTGAAAAATGTGTCACAAGGTGCTCAGCAAGGACTGATGCATGATTAGAAACATCACTACGAAGGATGAGACTTGGGAAAGTTGTCTATCTTTGGCAGTCCAGTAGACTATGGAGCTTGGTCCAGAACTGGAATGAAAGGCATATACTATGAAAGAGAAGATGTAGCTCTCCCATTATTTCTTCTTGGTGCATTTAATTGGGTAGCAAGCTTCTACTCAAAGTGAAAAATGTTGCTCAAGACATTGCAGGCTATTATAGCTTCTTCACACACATTTGATTCCATTATATTTTCCTTTTATTTTTATTGAACCACAGGTTTTTTGAGCAACATTATCAATTTCCTCAGATAATTCTGGTCAGTTGCCATGCTTAGCTATTTTAATTTCATCCTGACAACAGAATATAATTGGGTAGATAAAAAAAAATCTGCTCACCATACATAAAACTTTTTTTTTTACATGTATGTTGTGCCACTGCTTAGTGAATACATTTTTTTATCTATCCAATTATGTTACATTGCCAGAAACTATTTACATTGTCAATTTCATCTCTATATTTTTAAAGGGATTCATTTGTTATATTAAGTCAGTCTTTAAAGTTTTTGCAAGTTTTGTTTTATTTCATTAGATAAGAGTTTAATCCTAATTCTAGAGGTAATGATCGGAATCAAACTCACCATTCCTTATTACTTTCGCATATGATTGATAATTTTTTCCAAAATCAAATTTCATGCTGAAAGGACATTGTTTCATTGAGACCACTGTATTAGGAGTTGCCAAAGATGAGGTCCACAAGGCTGCACTGGTGGAGCAATCAGGATGGAAATATTTACATTAAGTTGTCTGGACCTCATCATGATTGCACAGGGTAGAAGGTACTGGGTATCGACATTTTATGAGATTTGCTGTGACTCTTTTTGTTCCTATCTCGAGTCTGTTAAACAGATTCCAAGACTTCAATTTTTTGAGATGGCCATATTTTGATGGTTACATCCAGTCATGGTCTTTGGAAGTTTAATGCACCTCTGTATTTGGTGTCAACAATCCTGAATCACTCTGTAGATGCAGTATCTTGATTTTTAGCCTTTAGGTAGTCAGTCAAATGTTGAAAGCAACTATTGCCTGAATAAGAGGACTTTGATCTCTTTTTGTAGCCCTCTTGTGAAATTGTCAATTGAGTGACTCCAGCCAGGGGAATAGATCTTATGTTTAAGGACCAGTCATGAGTCTTCATGTTTTATCAAGCCCAGAATTAACTTGCTTAGCATTGGGAGACCTGTACAAGATGGAGGAGGCATATTCCCTGGCAGACTAACAAACTGCTAGTGCTATTGTTTTAGCAATTACTGTTTAGCACCACAATGTGATCTACAGTGTTGAAAATAATATTTCCACCACTGACAGACTTTGAGGTTGCTGTAGTGCTTGAAAAAGTTTTTCTCCATGTAACATGAACCCTTTGAGATGCATCTTGCAAAGATGAAAGGCTCAGATCTAGATTTTTATGGGTTCTACTTAAGGTGGTTCCCAAAATATTACAGTTCAAGATATTTTAGTTTTTTAGTAATCCTGCCTTCAACTTCTGCAAACACAGTGCCCTACATGGCCAAAGCTCAGTCATTAGGACATGAAGATCCTGAAGTCATCCAGATGATGTCCTGTGGTAGGCTATTTTTCTTTCTTTTACCACATTTTTTTTTCATCTTAATTCCACAAGAAAATGTTCTCAGACAGACTTCCTTTAGCCAAGATCAACATGTATTCTTTTGATATAGTGCAGATTTTTTGTCCAGAAGTTGGATTAATTGTACTGTAAGTGGTAAAGAGCTCTATGAACATCACATTTGTAATTTTTCCAGTTTCCACAGCCATTCCTTAGTAACTAAGCTAATATTTATGAAGTGGTACTATTCCCAACTATTCTCTGGAGAGGAATAATTGTACAGGAATGAGAAGGGATTTCTGTAATATCTGATAGGTGGCATACTTTTTGTTATACTTGGATAATCTCCTCTTTCACTGCAAATGTTGGCTGGAAATGGTGGAGATGCTTATACTCTTCTGCATGCAGCACAATCTTTCTGAGTTACGATGATCCTTTTGTGAGACAGAGTAGAGAGAGTAATAAAATCTGTGCAATAACTATTTATGACGAGGATGGTGTCTACCTTACAGCCTAACAATGATCAATCCCAATAACTGGTCCCTTGCTTCACTGTAAGGTAATAATCAGTACCACATTCAAATCATGTTCTAACAATTTTAAGTCATCAGTAATTTTCTCACTAGTTAAATTTAGACTTTATACACAATGAATGACAGAAGACAACTAATACCACACATGAAACACATCTGACAGAATGTAGGCATATTACATACTGCAACACAATACAATAATTCATCTTGATAACAAGTGTTTATTGGAGTTCAACTATGAAAGGCCACAGCGTCAGCAGGTGGGGGAGGGGGCGGGGGGGGGGGGGGGGGGGGTGAGCGAGAAGAGTGTGTGTGTGTGTGTGTGTGTGTTTCCCATTCTTAATTCTGGTTTTTGACATGACATCATCTTGCAGCTCACCTTCATTTCTGCTGCCCCCATGTCAACTGGCAACTTCGTCACTGACGAACCATGTTAGTCACAGACGAGTCCAGATATCCTCTGATGGAAGGTGATGACTGTATTCATATGTGGGGACCCATGACGAGCTGTACCTGCCAAATGTTGTCCATAAAATTGACAGAGTCGGCCAAGATTCTATAATGCCATACGGATATTGCTGTTGTCCACGGTCACTTTACTACCAGGCAATACACCTAACAGATCCTGGTGGCAGCTGCATATAGTGATGGCCCTGAATTCCTTCTAATGCTAGGGCCTATGTGGTGGGTGTCAGCAAGGATGCCTTGTAAAATCTGGACAGCGAAGTAATAATGGAATGGCTGGCAGTGATTCCCAACCTAGACCCCCATGGTGCATATGTGGGACACACTTGACAGGGTCATCCTATTCCATGACAGACTATCCAAGAATTCTCATGGGCTCTCCTTTAAGAATAGGAAGGGATAGCACATGGTGACCTCTGTAGACTAATACAGAGTATGCTACACAGGGGCACTGACTCTCAAATTGCATCGTACACTGCTCAAGAGAATTAGGGGAACTTGGATGTCCGACATATTCCATTGAACAATAATTAAGGACTGGGTGTGTTATATATGTATATGTCATCAGTCTTCTGACTGGTTTGATGCACCCTGCCACGAATTCCTCTCCTGTGCCAACATCTTCATCTCAGAGTAGCACTTGCCACCTATGTCCTCGATCATTTGTTGGATGTATTCCAACCTCTGTATTCCACCAACCTCTGTATTCCTCTGCAGTTTCTACCATCGAAGTCATTCCCTCATGTCTTAACATGATGTCCTATCATCCCGTCCCTTCTCCTTATCATTGTTTTCTGCATATTCCTTTCCTCTCCAATTCTGCACAGAACCTCCTCATTCCATACCTTATCAGTCGATTCAATTTTCAACATTCGTCTGTAGCTAGCTCCACATCTCAAATATTTCAAATCTCTTCTGTTCCGGTTTTCCCCACAGTCCGTGTCTGCCATACAATGCTGTACTCAAGATGTACATTCTCAGAAATTTCTTCCTCAAATTACGGTCTATCTTTGATACAAGTAGATTTCTCTTGGCCAGGAATGCCCTTTTTGCCATTGCTACTCTGCTTTTGATGTCCTCCTTGCTCTGTGTGCCATTCATTATTTTACTGCCTATTTTATTTATTTGCACATCAACTTCCATAAGACCAAATTGAGGAGCAAATCTCCAAGGTCATGGAACGTGTTATTATTTTACATTGTAATTTCATGCACTAACAGACAAAACTAATATGTTTATGAACCCGAAAAAAGTCAATCCATAAGTTTAAGAAAACGCAATCAACAGTGTAGCAAGACAGAATAGAAGGAGTGACCCACGAGGAAACTATTCAGTTTCGATTTGAAAGTACGTGGATTACTGCTAAGATTTTTTGAATTCTTGTGGTAGCTTACTGAGATGGATGCAGGAGTATACTGCACACCTTCCTGCACAAGAGTTAAGATCCAAATGCAGGTTTGATTTCTGCCTAGTATTAACTGAGTGAAAGCTGCTTATTCTTGAGAATAAGCTAATATTGTTAACAAGAAATGACAGTACGGAATGTATATATTGAGAGGCCAATGTCAAAATACCCAGACTCACGAAAAGGGGTCAAAAAGAGGCTCATGAACTTACACCACTTACTGCCCACACCACCCGTTTAAGAACCAAAAGTATCTTTTTAGAATGGGAAGAGTTACCCAAAATATAATACCATACAATGTAAGCGAATGAAATAAGCAAAGTAGACTAATTTTCGTGTTGAACACACACTCACTCCAGATACGTTCGAACAGTAAAAATGGCAGCATTAAGTCTTTGAGCAAGATCCTGAATGTGGGCTTTCCATGACTGTTTACTATCTATCTGAACACCTAGAAATTTCAACAAACGTCCGGTTTTGTTGAATTGTGTGTTAAAAACCATAAAAACTGAGTCTTACTGTGATTTAGGATTTGTTTATTTTCTACGAGCCATGAACTTAGGTCATGAACTGCACTATTCAAAACTTAGCCAGTGTTGCACACAACATACTTTACTAATACATCAGCAAACAGAAATATTTTAGAGTTACTCGTAATACTAGAGAGCATATCATTTATATAAATAAGGAACAGGAGTGGCCCCAACACCGATCCCTCGGTCAACCCCCATTTGATAATACCCCACTCAGACCCCATATCATAGTCATTCTGAACATTGTAAATAATGACCTTTTGCTGTCTGTTGCTAAAGTAAGAGGTGACCCATTGTGAGCTACTCCCCGCGTTCTGTAATGGTCTGACTTCTGGAGCAATATTTTGTGATCAACACAATCAAATGTCTTAGTTAAATCAAAAAAGATGCCAAGCCGTCGAAACCTTTTGTTTAATCCATCCAGTACCTCACAGAGAAAAGAGAATACAGCATTTTTAGTTGTTAAACGACTTCTAAAGCCGAACGGTACATTTGACAGTAAATCACATGGTATAAAATGATCAATTATGCTTACATACACAGCATTTTCAATAACTTTAGCAAATGCTGATGGCATAGAAATAGGTCTAAAATTGTCTACATTATCCCTTTCTCCCTTTTCATAAAGCGGCTTTACTACTGAGTACTTTAATCGTTCAGGAAACTGACCATTCCTAAAGGAAAAATTACAAATATTGCTAAATACAGGGCTAACGTGTGCAGCACAGTACTTTAATATTCTGCTAGGCACTCCATCATAACCATGAGAGCCCTTAGTCTTCAGTGATTTAATTATTGACTCAATTTCCCCCTTGTCTTTATCATAGAGGAGTGTTTCCGACATCAATCTCAGAAAGGCATTTGTCAATAAAGTTATACGATTCCCTGTAGAAACTAAATTTTTATTTAATTCACCAACAATTAGTACTGGAGGGCAGCGTGGAGGGTAAAAATCGTAGAAGGTGACCAAGAGATGAATACACTAAGCAGATTCAGAAGGATTTAGGCTGCAATAGGTACTGGGAGATGAAGAAGCTTGCACAGGATAGAGTAGCATGGAGAGCTGCATCAAACCAGTCTCAGGACTGAAGACCACAACAACAACAACAACAACAACAACAACAACAACAACAGTCAAAGGCCATTCACCCTTTTACTAACAGAACGCCCATCTAGTAATGAAGAATGAATAAAAATATTGCCTATGGCTGTGCTACTGTTCCCCTGCACTCTAGTTTGAACAAACACAATCTGCATCAGATCATATGAATTTAGGAGTTCTACCAACATCCTTTTTCTAGCACCTTCATATACAAAATTTATATTGAAGTCACCGCATAACTAATTTCTGATACTTCCTACAAAGTGAATCAAAAACCATCTCTAGCTTGAGCAGAAATGATGCTCTAAATTCAACTGCCCCTGCACAACATTCAAATATCTGTTCATTGCAGTGCCGTGATATGTCTGTGGACTCAAATGGAATACTGTTTTTTTATGTACATGCCCACCCCCCCACTCCGCAAGGAACTCCTTCAAAAACAGCTAGCTAATCTGTATCCTGGTAAAGGAAGCCTCTGAACTGTCAAATTATTTAAGTGCTGCTCCGGTATACCAATAATTTTAGAGTCAACCTCTATAAGCAGTCCACTAAGTTTTTTTCTAATACCTCTTATATCTTGATGAAATATGCTAATTCCTTCTCTACTTAGAAACATGATGTCCTCTGAAGGTTTGCCTTCAGTTAGGCATACCTGCTTAAAGGAAGTCCCTCTATCAGCTGACTTCAATTTAAAAAATGTGCAGCTCTTAACACCAACTACTATAGGAATTTTTCCAAGTGTGATCCACCACCACCACCCACTACAATGTCACCTATAAGCTTTGCCAGTCTCCCCTTCCCATACCTATTGAGGTGGAGGCCTTGCCTAGTGAAACCAGGATATACTGACAGACTCAAGTGGTACTACTGCAATGTGACACATGCCCTCTGCCATCAGTGCCTGCTTTGGCCCCCAGTTAAAGCACCTAACAGCTGCATCAAGATGAGGCCGATCATGACGCTGAAACAGTTGCACGAAATGCACATTAGTGCCACCAGTTTGAGTAGCTATCTTTACCAGGTCACCACCTACATCATATTCCCCATCCCTATCAAGACTAATCCCTGCTCCACCCACCATCACTACCTGGTCCTCCTCCGTAAAATTCCTACGTAACTCCCCTATGCTGTCAGTCACCTGAGCCACCCCTGCACTACGCTTCACTGTGCCTAGGTAGCAGAATTCCTTAACTCCATCTACTTTGTGACCATCAATCCTGATGTCAAGTTTCTTGCTGTCCTCATTTCTGCTACTTCTCATTACTTTCGTCTTTCTTCGATTTACTCTCAGTTCACATTCTGTGTTCATTAGATTGTTCATTCCACTCAGCTGATCATGTAATTATTATACACTGTCACTCATGATAGCAATGTTAACAGCGAATCTTATCAAAGATACCCTTTGACACTGATTTTTAATTCCACTCCTGAACCTTTATTTCCATCATTCCTTCTTCAATGTACAGATCGAACAGGAGGCCGAAAGATTACATCCCTGTCTTACACTCTTTTTAATATGAGCACTTCATTCCCTCTTCGTTCTTTTATATATTGTATATTACTCATCTCTCCCTATAGCTTACCCCTATTTTTCTCAGAATTTTGAACGTTTTGCACCATTTTACACTTTTTCCAGGTCGTCAAATCCTATCGTCATCTAGTACATATCGGTACTTAATTTTTTTTCCATTCTTCTGTATATTATTCTTGGATGCGAGAGCTGTTAAGTTGATTGTGTGATTCTCGCACTTGTCAGCTACTGCAGTCTTCGGAATTGTGCAGATGATATTTTTCCAAAAGTCAGATGGTATATCGCCAGACTCCTACATTCTACACACCAACGTGAACAGTCTGTTTGTTGCCACTTCCCCCAATGATTTTAGAAATTCTGATGCAAAGTTGCCTATCCCTTCTGGCTTATTTGATCTTAAGTCCTACAGAGTTCTTTTAAATTCTGAGTCTAATACTGGATCCCTTAACTCTTCTAAATCGACTCCTGTTTCTTCTTCTATCACATCAGGAAACTCTTCCCCCTCGTAGAGGCTTTTAATGTATTCTTTCCACCTATCCGCTCTCTCCTGAATTTAACAGTGGAATTCCCATTGCACTCAATGTTACCAACCTTGCTTTTAATGTCACCAAAGGTTATATTGACTTTCCTGTATACTGAGTCTGTCCTTCCGACAATTATTTCTTTTTAGATTTCTTCACATTTTTCATGCATCCATTTCATGTTAGCTTCCCTGCACTTCCTATTTATTTCATTCCTCAGTGACTTATTTCTGCATTTCTGAGTTTCCTGGATCATTTTTGTACTTCCTCCTTTCAATGATCGAGTGAAGTATTTCTTCTATTATTTATGGTTTCTTCACAGTTACCTTCTTTGCACCTACGTTTTTCTTTCCATCTTCCGTGATGGCCCTTTTTATTGATGTCCGTTGTGGTGTCACAAGCTTTAGGCCTGTGCCACCCCTCATTAAAGTGACCAAGACTTATACGAATAATTGTAAGAACAGTTGTTATTGTTATTATGTTCTTTAAGTTTGCTTTTGGGTTTCCAGAAATACTGTAGGAAGAAAGTTTATTTATGTTGCAGATAATGTGGAAGACGTTGCCCAACGATCACCATGAAAGTTCGATGTAGCGACAAGTGGGCAAGTAATAAAACGAATGCTGCAAACTACCGCGAGCCATGGAAGAGCCTGGGCCACGAGGGTGTCAAGCTTCCTAGGTCGTTGTTGGACAAGGTCAAAGGAAGAGATATTCTGCTCTCTTTGTAAACAGATCGATCGAGTCTTGAAAGGTTCATGTAAAACTTATAGGCGGGTGACACATTAGGTGGGACCCGATGCCTGTAATACTTCCACAGTTATTAAAAAGTTGTTAAACGGCAAAACCAATAGTTCATCATTTATATAGATAAAAAGTAGTAAAGGTATAGGAAAGGAAGAGTTGTGGCGACAGAACGAAAAGTGATACATCGCTCAGCAACAAAGGAGGACGTAAACAGTGGGCATTACGTGGTGAAAACAAATTAACTGATAAAACAGAAAGTATGTAATTAAGCACAAAGCCACGTAACACTGCACCATATATCTTCAACTGTACAGCCTACTGAGCTATTCCTTATTGCTGTATCTATAGCCTTAGAGAACTTCAAGCATAGCCTTAGTACTTCCGTATCCTACTTCTTTGCTTATGGATTCTCTCTGACTAATGTCTTAAACTTCAGCCTACTCTTCATCACTACTATACTGTGATCTGAGTATATATCTGCTCCTGAGTACACCTTACAACCCAGTATCTGATTTCAGAATTTCTGTCTGATCATGATGTAATCTAACTGACGTCTTCCCATATCAGCCGGCCTTTTCAAAGTATACCTCCTCTACTTGTGATTCTTGAACAGAATATTCGCTATTACTAGCTGAAATTTATTACAGAACTCAATTAGTCTTTCTCCTCTCTCATTCCTTGTCCCAAACCCATATTCTCCTGTAACCTTTTCTTCTACCCCTTCCTCTACAACTGCATTCCAGTCCCCCAGGGCTATTAGATTTTCATCTCCTTTTACGTATTGTATTACCCTTTCAATATCCTCATAGGCTCTCTCTATATTCATCTTCAGCTTGCGAAGTTGGCATGTATAGCTGAACTATCATTGTCGGTGTTCGTTTGCTGTAGATTCTGATAAGAAAACCCTATCACTGAACAGTTCACAGTAACATATGGTCTGCCCTACCTTCCAATTCATAACGGATCCTACTCCCGTTATACCATTGTCTGCTGCTGTTGATATTACCCTATACTCATCTGACCAGAGCTTCTCATCTTCTTTCCATTTCACTTCACTTCACTGACCCCTACTGTATCTAGATTGAGCCTTTGCATTTTCGTTGTCAAATTTTCTACCTTCTCTGCCACATTCAAGCTTGTGACATTCCACACCCCAACTCTTTCACAAATTAAGTACACAATAAAACATCATTACATCCTCAATCATTAACATAAAAAGGACTGGTGTTGAAAACAATATGGACTCACTCATTCATTCTGTAACCCTAGGTGATTTTCATCAGCCTTTGATAACTGCAGTAATATGTATGCCCTCTGAGTATTTATCATTGCCCAACAGCTACATGGTATGCTCTGAATACATCTATGGAGATCACCCTGTGGTATCCATTCACATTCTTCAAGGGAAGGCCATGAGGATTCTTTGAGAGTCTGTAGTGGAATAGGATGATCACGAACGGGTCTGTCAATGAAGTCCAACACGTGCATCATGGTGATTAGGACAGGACTCACCACCACCCATCCCATTACTTCAGTGTGGTATCTATCACCCATTCCAGTACTTCATCCTTGCCGACACCCGCCACATAGGCCCTAGCATTAGAAGGAATTCAGAGCCACCACCTTAGGCAGCAGTCGCCATATGGTCCAACAGGATCTGTTCTATGTACTGCCTGATGATAAGATGAACATGGAAGACAACAACAAGATCAATATGGCTGTCAATGCTGAAGTCTCCCTACAGCACCACAAAACCTTGACCGAATCTGTCAATTTTGTGGTCAACATTTGTCAGTTATGGCTCACCACGGGCCTTCACACATGAACTTGGCCAGCAAGTTGCACCAGAGAATATATGGACTTGTTTGTGAATAACATGTTCCATCAGTGACAAAATTGTCAGTTGACATGAGAATGTCAGAACTGAAAGCGAGCTGCAAGTTGTTATTTTTGTCAAATGGGAGACTCAAATAGGATGTCTGTGTCAGAAGATCCTTTCTCATAACCATTCATTACAGTCTGACTGGACACATTGGCTCCAGTGGCTCTTCTAAGGTCATCTTTCAGTGCTCTGGCAGTATCTCAACAACGTGGCAATGCAAAGACAGCCTGATCTCGGTCTTCAAGTTAGGGTTTTAACGCGTCAGTGACATTGTCCATCTCACCTAGTTTATTGATATCTCCCTGTACCATGTCCATTCCCTATGGATAACACATTGGCATCTGCAGCAACACAGCTGAAGGTCCATTTTTGTTGGATCAAACAGACCCTTGTCGCACACGACTTGCACTGCGTTAACATGTCTCGGTGTATGTGCCGAGTTGAAATCATCATCCACAAAAGACAACTGCCATCTGTGTACCTCACTAGAAAATACTGGGACATCAGTACTCACTTCCTTCTGAGTGGTCACCTGACAACGTAATGCATAGCACAGCACAGCCAGTAGATGTTTAATGATTTTAATTGTTGCCCAGGTTAAAAGTGAAGTTTTCAAGCCACGCAAATAAGATCACAGGTACTGCTTGTATCTAAATAGATTTAACATACCAGATGTTGATACACATGTTCCTCTAATAATTTGAACAGTCTATTATTAGTAGATTTTACACAAGCATTTAGTAAAGTCTGTCTGGTACCAGTTATGATTACAGATTATATAACAAACAGAAAAAATGAGAATTTGGAAGTGACACTGTTTTCCATGTCTAACAATGATAAATAAAGAGTAATTTTTTTAATACTTGCCTGTAGTTCTTGAGGTCATCAACAGTTATGATTCCACCCCTGGCTTGTATATCTGCAGCTAACTTCTCGGCTAAGCTGCCCGTATACAGCGCATCTCCACCCTCTTTTGAGATCACTTTTAGTGTTTCACAGAGCTTATTATGCTTTATGAGAGTACCTTCTGAATAGAACTTCCCAGTTGCTGGATCAATAAATATTTCACTGAGAAAGTAAGAGACATATGGATTACTTTCTGATTCCTTGTTCTCTCAAAATAGTATGTCTCAGAATAAAACCAAGTACAAAAAACAGTGATGTGTGTGATCACAGAGACAGACTAAATTAAAAACAGAATCAAGTCAAGCTGTCATTCAGTCAATGTTGTGGAATACATCTCATAAATGGTAGCCAATAAAATATTCTCTATTTTCAGGCCACGAGATATGGCTAATTGCTGAACCATGAGGTTGGGGGTAACTCATATGACTGATGTATTTTTCAGCATTATGTAGGAAAACATGTACACGCATGGAAAAAAAAGAGAGAGGTAGTCAATATATCCACAGAACAATAAAAAGCTTTTTTTATAGTAACTTCAATTTATGAACTCACCTTAATGTTGGATCTGATTTAACAGCTGCAGCATTGAAAATGAGAGAATCAGCTTGATGCCTTGTCATGTTGTATCCACTTTCACAAACTGCTATGGCTGGTGCCACCAGATCAGACCAAGGTAGTTTACCATATCTTTTGTATGCCTCCCAATACCCTTTCAGCTCTCCAGGAACACCAACTGCTAGTGCACCTTTGTAGGGAAAAAATGTGTTTGTATTCCTAATTTTCCATTACCAAAATAAAGGAGTAACAAAATAACTGTGAAAAGGGGGGTAAGGGATGTTGAGGAAGGTAGAGAGGAGGGTGACAGAGGATAAGGGAAGGAAAGGAAAGGAGGGATGAACACAAAAAAATATATAAAACACTGCAAACCGAAATGTGGGAACCACAAGATCACCTCCACTATAAAACTGACTATTTGTGTCAATAGTTTTTCTAATTAAATGTAGGAGAGACTAATTTTTATTAAATTAAAGTTTTGATAAATGATTGTGTTGTGCTGAATGGTTGGCATGCACAAAGTTTTTGGACAACATCCTTTCTAAAGCCTAAGAGACTAACAATCCCGTGCAAAGCAAAGTTACACTCAATGATAGTGCAATACATGCTCAACTTCAAAGGTTACTTCACAACCCATGCTATCTAGACCTTGCCAGCTAGTATCACTTCCCCTCAACTGCATAAATGAGAATTGCCCTTACAACACATCATTTAATCCCAGAATCCCCATGGCCTCGATCTGAAATTAAATCCTGTCCTACATCCAACACCATCCCTGCATCCCCATGCCTCCCTGATTCACTGTAGTGTGATCAATCTATCCCCCCCCCCCCCCCCCCCCCCACTATGCCCCTCTTCATTCTATCATTCCTACTTACTCATCCACGTCACCTATTTCATAGGATACCAAACAGGACTTCCCTTGCCTGCGTTAGGACAAGCTGAGGAGTGCCCCATTCCTACGTTCCTTGCCATCTCCACCTCCCTAAATGTCGTAATTCTCTCCCATCATTCCGTGTTTCGTTGTACACCTCTTTATCTACTCCTCTTGTCACTTTCTCAAGCCAAGTCCGGTTATCTTCAGGATGGAATGTAACAATATTATGAAATGGATAGTTTCTACTCACCATATAGTGGAGATACTAAGTCGCACTTAGGAACAACATTAAGACTGTTGGAAAGTGAGCTTTCCGCCAATGAGGTCTTTGTCGGCACATGATGGGAGAGGCAACCGGGTGGTGAGGGTAAGGAGAAGGCTGGGGTGGGGATGGGCAGGGGTAGCGGTGGGGGACAGTAGAGTGCTGCTTGCGGGTGGCAAGCAGCGACGAGGTGGAGAGAGGGTAGGGTGGGTGGGAGGATGTAAGGGCAGGTCTTGCATTTAGATGTATTACAGGGATACAAGCTACAAAGGGGTAACAGTTGTGTAGGGGTGGACGAGGATATGTATAGTGTTGGTGGGTGGCCAAATTCCACTGTGGGAGGGGTGGGAACGATAGAATGTCGGAGATTTTTCATTTCACAGCATGACAAGAGGAATTTGAAACCCTGACTGAGAATGTAATTCAGTTGCTCCAGCCCTGGGTGGTACTGAGCCTCGACGGGAATGCTCCTCTTTGGCCAGATGGTGCGACTTTGGAAGGCAGTGGGTGATTGGAAAGGTAAGATTTGGGAGATCTGTTTTTGTATAAGGTTAGAAGGGTAATTACAGACAGTGAAGGCCTCAGCAAGACCCTCCGTATGTTCTGAGAGGGACTGCTCATCAAGACAGATGCGACGGCCATGGGAGGCTAGGCTGTATGGGACTTCCTGGTACAAATGGGTGGCAGCTGTCTAAGTGGAGGTATTGCTGGTGGTTGGTAAGTTTAAAATGGACAGGGGTACTGATGTAGCCATCTTTGACGTGGAGATCAACATTGGGGAAGGTGGATTATTGGGTTCAGTAGGACCAGGCGAAGCGAATGGGAAGAGAAAATGTTGGGATTCGAGAGGAATGTGGATAGAGTGTCCTCACCTTCGGTCCAAATTGCAAAGATGTCATCGATGAATCTGAACCAGGTGAGGGGTTTGGGATTCTGGGTGTTCAGTAAGGATTCTTCTACATGGGCCATGAACAGGTTGGCACCATGCAGATGCCCACAGCCGTATCCTGGATTCATTTGTAGGTACTGCCTTCAGAGAAGCAATTGTGAAGGTGGTGGTTTTTGGTTGTTATCATCATCATTATTAGGGTTGAGGGTCACTCGACATTATGCTCATCAGCACCCTGACGAAAAGTCAACATGCAAATCTCATGGGTGGGGATGAAGGCTGTCCCCACATGCAGAGCAGTTTAGAGTATGAAAGTCTGCCGCCCTTCCCCACCAGTTTAGGGATGAGGCCTGACAGTGCACAAAATTTCACCACTCTTTTAACACTGGAATCTGTATCTGCGAGGATGGTGGGCAGACCTCCAGTGAGACTGAGGGCTGCCCTAATATCAATAAATGGAACACACGTAGCCACAATATGCTGAACTGAAAGTGGCACTCTACAAACTTCACATAATGGTGGATCCTCCCGCCGGAGGAGGAAGCCATGTGTGAAAGGGCTATGCCCGACGCGCAGTCCAATAAGCAAAACCTCCTTCCAGCGGCAAGGCTGACATTAGAAGTCCACCAAGCCTTTGTGGTCGATTTGAGCAACCATTCAGTCCCCCACTGACGCATGATGCATCTGTCAGAAAATGAGATAATAGCATGCAACGGGAAGGGACATTGATAGACAGCACCATCCCAACATGCTTCCTTGGCAGCTTTATCAGCCATGTTGTTACCCTGTATTCCAATGTGGCCAGGTATTGGAGTGTGGCCAGGTACCCAGCAAAAGATCACCACCTTGCCATGGTGTTGCAGCCGCTGTAAGGAGTCATGGATGAGCTGAATCAGTGGGTCTACCGGATACATTTGGTGAAGTGCCTGCAGCGCACCAAGAGAGTCAGAACAGACAAGAAAACTCTTACAGGGATCTCTGTGAACCCTCTCCAGTGCCATCAGAATGCCATATAACTCCACATCATAATTTGTAAATTGTTCTGAAAGACACACTTTAAAAACCGTATCAGGGAAAACTGCAGAACAACAGAGAGCATTCCCCTCCTGGGATCCATCTGTATAAATAATGATAAAGCTATGGTACATACTTAAAATAGATGAAAACAAAGTTGTAAAAACCAAATCTGGAGTACAACTTCTCGTGTACTGTGTCAATCTTTGGGCCTCTGAAGACATGGTTTGGAATCCATTGAGGATTGTAAAAGGCAGTGTTCAATAGTGTTATGGCCACAGGCATTAGTGATGCTAGTGTAAAAGAGAGGTGGCACTCATAGTGATGAGCACCGTGTGGTAAAGGAACAGGAACTGTAGAGAGTCGGTGGAGGAAATGGTTGTTATATTTTACAGAAGAGGGTATGTTGCAGGTAAGAGGCTGAAGGTGTTGATCTACAAAATCGACAATTCTGTCAGTGAGGGCACAGAAACCAGCCACAATGGGGCATCCTGGGTGGTGGGGTTTATAGAGTTTAGGAAGCATGTACAAGGTAGGAGTGCGGGAAGTGATAGGGGTGAGCAGAGGGATGGGCTGAGGGAAGAGGTTCTGAGATGGTCCTAAGGATTTGAGGAGACTTGAGATCCTACTGGATTTCTAATGAGGCCATTGTGGCAGGGTTTGTAGGCGGAAGAATCTGACAGCTGGCAGAGTCACTCTGCCAGGTATCCTTGTGGTTCAAAACAACAGTGGTGAAGCCATTGTCAGCAGGTAGAATTATTAAATTGAGAACAGTTTTTAGGTGGTGGATTGTGGTTCTTTCTGCAGATGTAGGTTAGTTTGCATGTTGAGGGATTTGAGGAATGACTGTGAGGCAGAGTTCGAGGTTAATACATTCTGTTAAGATAACAGAGTGATTTGAGGGCAGTTCTTCATGTCAATGACTGCTTCACAGCCTGTGCCATCTGGTTTCTTCCCACCAACATCAGCTTTCTCGAATTGTGCATGTGAGAACTCTCCCTGCAATATATCCTACATTCCCATAATCCTCCTGGTCTCAATCTTCATTAGTCACTGTCCTTAGCCATCTAGTCCATTCCCTGTTCCCATACCAGCATTGCACAGCCCTCTATTCCACCAATACACCAAGTCTGTTTACTTCTCTCCTTTTCTGCTACCCCCCTCCCCT
Source organism: Schistocerca serialis cubense (assembly GCF_023864345.2). NCBI lineage: Eukaryota > Metazoa > Arthropoda > Insecta > Orthoptera > Acrididae > Schistocerca > Schistocerca serialis. Next base: position 1,197,288,486 of record NC_064638.1, on the reverse strand, counting down.
ACCCTCCCAACTGCACCTAGCTGGCCTACCCTCTCTCCACCTTGTCCCCGCTCACTCTGCTCCCACAAGCAGCACTTTACCGTTCCCCACTGTTACTACCATCTGGTTGCCGCTCCCACCATGCGCTGCTCCTCGCAGTGTGACTTCAGCTACCAGAGTTATGGTGAGTAGCAACTACCCTTTTCATAACATTGTTAGTTATCCTTACTCTTTCCATCATTTAATTCCACCCAGAACTTTAAAGTATCATATGAATGCTGAAAGGCACAGCAATTAGCTTCAAAGAGGCAGTAATTTACTTAAATTTAAAATAATAATTCTTTCTCCAAATATACCATATGAATGATTGTGACAAGCAATTTTCCCCTAATAAAACAAACCGTATGTACATTTTTTCCAGCTGCTTATTTGAGGTGTTAGCACAAACACAATGCAGTCGCATCCGTTAAACTGGTACATCTTAGTACGAAGCTGAAAATATTAACAGTTTGGTCTTGCCCACAATAAAGGGTTGTCTTATTCATAATTTAGTTGAAACTGGTTGTGTGAATAAAACTAAGTGACAACTGTGTTGAATAATTTCAGTACATTAGCATCATTCTGAAAACTGTCTTAGTCAAACACAGGAACAATCTACACCACTGTAGACATTCATAGTCAGACTTTTGACATTGTCTACATTGATTACTTGAAGATTATGGGATGTGAAGAAGTTTTCCCTGACCAGCGACAGTGTCAGAGATGAAGACAATGCTGGCTACAGCACAATATCTAGACTGGAAAACAACAAAAAAGAAGCGCTAATATTGTAAGTAACATGGGGATGACTAAGCTGCCGATGCAGCAGAGTGATGTCACCGAAATTAGAGCAAAACGTCATTCTGTTGAAAAGACACAGTGAAGCAATGTGCAAGTCCTACACATGAACGGCTTTACAGCACAAGGATATTGCAGAAATAAACAAACAAAGCCTGATAGGAGGAGCTGTGACACCAAAGCGTAGTGCAGAGTTCTGACTAATTCAGAAAACTAGGGCACATTCAGTCATTCTTGCCACATGATAATATCACTGGCATAGACCAACTGGTACATATACTATTTACTTCCAAAGCCCAGTTCTTACGTCTGCAGCTAACCAGTCCCAAGATGGGAACTGTCATGCTCCACCTGCATTCCATCTTGACGACTTCAATCTACAATGCAACTGCCAGTCCGGTCTGAAGAACTTAGCTGCTGTGGGCTGCTGCCACTCTGGCTTTGCCTCCACTGATGAGAAGACTTACTTGCCTCCCACCATCAGGGCCCCTAGAGGCCTAGCTAACAGTACCTGGGAAACTTCCAAGCTATAATCATCCCAGGAGAACACAGTAGCTCCCATTCCCCTATCTGCACCCACAATCAGACACCAACGACTACAGTCAGCTTGTACAGAGCTGTTGGGTGCCTTTCTCAGACTGCTGTATATATCAATGAGAGCACTCTGGTAACCTGCTAGCTGCATTGCTCGCTACCGAGACTGCACAGGCAATGTCTGCAGTGTGTCTGATGAACAACCTCCTGTTATGTAGTTGCCTGCAGCACGTGCAGTTCCATTGCTGCGGTGGCCGAGGCTGACGCACGCAAATGTCAATGCACATCAGTCTTGCGTGAGCTTCCCCTCTCCCCTGGCTACCAGCAACCTTAAAGAACATAACTGTGTATCTACGAACAACAAACGTGTATTCATTTAACAGTATCTTCCTGTGCCTTCGGACATCTGACAGATCCCTATCCCCACAGTCCACATTCCTATACTGGCAACCATAGAGGTCCTGACTCTGGTCCTCTGTAATGAGATTATCTGTTTTTTGTTATGAAGGTAAGACTGCATCTGTGCAAGAGTTATTTCATGAACGTGGTAAAATTAGTTTGCCAAGTAAAGTTTTTTGGTGCACACAATGTATGACGAACAGCTCAGTCAGAAGAAAAAGTGTCATTAAAATAAAGTTTACTTCTTGCAATATAAATAAGCCAATGGTTTGACTTAACGCCATTACTGTAGTCTGTACAGTATCATTTATTTCTGTTATCCAGCTTCATCTTCATATTCATATTCAAAGATAGCCCCCCTGTTTGTTCTTAAGATTAAGGTGAATGTAAATGTTCATTAAAGAATTATGAACAAGAAAAGCCTCTCAGAGAGAGAGAGAGAGAGAGAGAGAGAGACTTTTTGCACCAATGCATTGCAAACAACTACTACTTAAAAGTGCAATGCTAATGTAAAGCAAAAGAAGTATTTAAACAGATTTCCAAAAAAAGTTGCTAACTGCGTAAAACAACAAATGGCTAATCTGTAGAAAATTTTGATAGCCACTACAATGTTAGCTCTATTAGTTGACGTGTCATGTATTGTGTACTTTACTGAGAGATAAAAAACACCTCCACTGAATCTATCTATGACTATATTGCATATTAGTGAATGAGCACAATCAAAATGACTACAATGCAACACTTGACCATTTAATTATGGGAAACACTATGAAAGGATGTCTCAGACAGCTTCAAGTACACCTAAATTGTATGTTGATCATTTGTTGGCTTGTTTTTTTTTTCGTGTTACCTGGGCTTCACATTGTAAGCCCCTTTTACAATACATAACTTTAAACTACAAGAAGTATGTAATATTTCCAGTATCTCTGTGGATATAGTACCCATGAAGCATAGAGCTTGTATGGTCTACATACAACGGGCAATCAATAAGTAACGCAACACACTTTTGTTCTGAAAGCAGGATGCTTTTATTCATGATTCTAATACACCATATTATTCCCCATTCTTTTGGCTACAAAACACTACTTTTCAACATAATCCATGTTCATTGTGACAGCCTTACACCACCTTATTGGAAGGGCCTGTATGCCTGCATTGCACCACTTTGATGGTCAACACTGGGGGCCAGTGTCTTGCTGCATCAATAACCTGCCAATCACCCACATACTGCTTCCACATATATGGTCCTTCATTGCTCTTTATGGTCTTCCATTAGGCGGTGAGAAACCAGTGGGCACACACATTTGAGTAGGCCTACCACAACTGGTGGACAACTGTGTCAGCACTACCAACAGAGACATCCAACTGTGCAGCAAGGTGTTTGATAGAGATCGATCAATCACCTTGAATGAGACTATGTGCACATTTCAACGTTGCAGGAGTTGCAGATGTGTGTGTAGCCAACCGGCACATGTGAGACCTGACAGGTTTGTGTGACCTTTTTGCAATGGTGACACACACACACACACACACACACACACACACACACACACACACACACACACACACACACACACCCCTCGCTCAATGAGTCAATGTGCTTTTCTTTACTGCTAGCTCTCCACCGCTGCTTCTTGAAAGTAGACTTTTGCAGGATAGTCTGTGTCTGTCAAACATTTCAGGTTTTTCAGAATTTCAGTGACACTCTCCCACTGGACAAACAAAGCTCTGACAATTTGTCCTCTGCTGTGTGTAGATTCCATATCTGCAATCCTACATAGGAGGGGGTCCTGTGCACTTCACTAATATCACAGAATGAGGTAAGTGTTTTGTAAGCAATCTCATTTGTAGTCTCAAGTGTGTTTCACCAGTGTCCTACCATTTAACCAAAGTCTATGACGTGCTTTATCTATGACTGATCCTAAGAAATTATTCCATTTCAGCTCTCTGTACATCAGTAAACCCATGTATTTTAAAAGTTCATAGAATCAGATTATGACCCACTGATGTTGCTATTATACAATATGACATTTTCCATTATCTGAACTGTACAACTTTACATTTCTGAACATTTAAATGAAGTTGTTTTAATCTTCACACTGCTGAAATCTTGTCAAGATCTGACTGACTATTTGCATAGCTTTTCTCAGACTACTGTTCATTATATATACCAGCATAATCCGTAAAAAGTCTTAAGTTACTATTAAAATTGTCTGCCAGGCCATTTACATACAGTAAGAACAACTCAGTTCCCTGGGGCACATTAACGAAGAAACATTCACAATTGTCAATCTTGATGAAACTTTGTTACAACATAAACTAAAGCAACTTTCAGGCTACATGCATCCATTTGTAATAAAGCTGGTTTCTGAAATACAATTTTTTTGGAAAACAAACTGTAACTATGTGCTGTCAGAGTACTGGCAGTATACCTAATAAAATATCTAAACATTCTTTATTGGTCTAGTTGTTTATTTCATTTATATTTTAAATTGTTATTTTACATCTTTTTTAGTTTACCATTACTCTTTTTTTTTAATTGCTGCTGCTTCTGTTGAGGATTCAACAAAAGATAAACTGCTGTAGCCTTACTACCAATGAATCCCTAATTCTGTCATTTTTAGCCAATATAATCTTATTTTTGTCAATATAAGGAATTACATCATTTTATGTGAGCTCAGTATATGTGAAAACGACTTTTACAACTGCACAAATAGAAGGTGCAGGCAGGTATAAATTCTTTTTTAACTAGTGGTGAACATATAGTCATCCGATGAAATATTCAGTTCCAAAATAAAGCTTGTTGCTAAATGCATAACACTAAGTGACATGTGATAGTGCTGTCTTAACAAGGCAAAGCTGTTGGGAAACTACTACTACTATTACTGAGAGATATTTTCTTTAAGCCTTTATTAACTGTCAGCCACTGCGAAAACTACCACAACACTGCTGCTCATCACTCATTCTTCCATCACAATATGTCCACCAAACAGCTCTTCACTTCTATGGTGTTATTATGAACAACTATGCTGCTCATTTTGCAGCCACTGTGTATCACCTGGACCAAGTCCACAGTAGCAGTCGGCCACTTGCAAGACTGAGTGATCCGGTTTCCAGTCACATGGAACACAGTGCATTGACAAAGCAGTTTTAATTCTACTCAAACATTATCTGAACTGCACTACCACTGAAGACGGATGGTTCTTTTCCGAAATACTTTACACTGACTATTCACCACAGTTTCTGTAAGTTTCAATACCACTGGAACACAGCATAAAGGGGGGAAAGGGGGGCCAGGCGGCATCTGCGTGATGAACTTATCAACACTGCTGTAATTAATCCATAAATGCAACTCTTCAATTAATCTAAAGCTAGATGTACTTGCTGGCTTTGCTGAAATTATAGTTGTCGATTATATTACAAGAGAAGAATTTTAATTGCCGGTTTTTGCTTTACACCAAACCAAAAATGATTTTTAGTAATATCCATACCTTATTTTTACACTGAGTAGTGTTGCTTCATACCTTTAATGCATGGCTTAATTTAATTGCCAGTTTTGGGCATTTTCTCAACTGTAATACTGACTACACAAACACATATAGCATCTCCTCGACTGTCTTTCCCCTCTATCTACCCCCCATCCCAATACTCTATCGGCTGCCGAAGGATAAAACATTTATGGAGAAACGTGTGGGTTAAAGCTCTTCTGTCCGTGTTTGCTCATAAATAGATCTCACACATACACACAACAGTCCACTTTTTTACTATGCACATTTTCCACCCTGGCTTATACACTCAGATAGTTCACAATGTCTTTTAAAGAGCTGTTTTAGAATCACTGCAAAGTTATCATCTAAATCTTTCTTACATTCAAGTTGAGATGTTCTAGTTCAAATGACAACTATTACTGTTTACCTTTCATTTGCGACCTCAGTTAAGCAGTTGCAATGTAAGGATCGAAGTAAACAATTTACTTTTTGACTATACTCGCAGACAAATATAATTGACAATAAGGCCACCTCAAATAATGTATCCCACATTTACAAATTACATTTGCAAATTCATACACAAGGCATCAACTTTTTCTTAAAAATGATCTGTCAGTCCTCCTGTCATTGGTGAATAGAAAGTTATTTAAATTATCTATTCTGATTTCTGTAACTGAAAAATGTTTCTACTGATAAAGCAATTTTTTTCATACTTTATCCCCTTTCTCGTAGCAAGGGCACACAATTACCACATGTTCTACAACATTTATTGACCAAGCAATATCCCTTAAGGTAGTGAAAGTTTATCTCTGTTTATCCAATCTCTATGAGAAACACCATTAAAGTTAAAGGACTCTGCATGACTTCCTGCAACAACCACATTGTTATACAATTACACAGTCCAATGAAGATCAACTTTTGTTTCATTGCCCACCTGCTATTTCATTAGTAAATTTTACAATATTTCACTCTAAAGAAGTGAGATGCACAACAGAAAGCAAAAAGTACGTCTCTGGACGTGGCACCTTCCTACTATGCTTGGAGTAAACTGAAGTTATCTATTTGAGCTAGACCATCTACCTGCTGCACTGCACTGCTGAAACTACCTCTATTCAGTACTGTGCCCCCCCCCCCCCCCCCCCTGCAAAAACTGCAATCGAGCCACAAATTATATATATTAATCCAGCCTCAATTTTGCATCTCTCAGGGTTACCAAATATTTTCTTCTTCCTGCTGTTCTTGATGCATCAGTGTGGCAGTTAAGTAACTATTGGCATGAGAACTTCACACTCACCGAGAATTAATATGATAAAAATGTGATAACTTTAGCCCATACATTACATTAGTCATATTCCATGGATCCCAAGGAGAGGTTCTTTGGGATGTAAAAGATTTACAATAATGAAACGACAAATTACTGTATCAAAGTGTTAATTTTAATTATAATCTATAACATTAATTTGAAGAATTTGTGTGTGTGTGTGTGTGTGTGTGTGTGTGTGTGTGTGTGTGTGTGTGTGTGTGTGTGTGTGTGTGTGGTGGGGGGGGGGGGGGGGGGAGGGATTATTTGTCACCGGAATATGAGTTGCCCAATACAACTATCTTTTAATTTAGTTTTAAAATCCACTGACATTTAAAGTGAAGGATGATTAATGTTCGTCATCCAGTGGACAATGTCAAATTTATTGTGGTGGTAGATTGTCGCCTGCATGTGCACCCATAACTTCCTTGACATCTTTGTACAGGTAGTTTTTGGTCCTAGTGTTATGTTCATGCTTTTTCACTATACATTGTGAGAAGAGAAATATTTTAATGACAAAGGTCATTTTGAGTCTCATACAAAATGATTCCATAGCAAAACAGTGAATGGAAATATGCAGAATAAATTATTTTTTTTTCATTTTTAAACCTCCCTTTTAATTTAACATGTGTACTGGAAATACAACTGAACCAAGCTGCTTCATTAATTCTATGCAGTAGTTTCTCAACTGATGTGATCTCTGCAGTCCCAGAAACTTCGCATGTCTACTTGTATTTCATTGTTTGAGAAACATAACAGCATATGGAGTTCTGAGAAAAGTACTGAAGTGTATGCATCAGAGTATGTCAACCAGTCCTGATAATCACAAGACACCAAACCACTGTGTTGAAAAAGGCAGAGATGAAAACCAAATTTATAGATAATTTGCCTTTCTCCAGCTGTAACTGCATACCTAAACATATCATCTATGAATTAAGCAATTGTTCACAAGGGTAGCTATGTGGTAGAATATTATGAAGCTATCTTTAATATTTAAATGCACTGCCAAATAATGACACACTGGAGATTTAATGCTTTAACAATATTTTTCTCTTTATCATCTGAAGTCATGTCTGTTGCCTTCTTATACATATCTACAGTTACTGCCACTGTGAGAAAGTGGTAATGAACTTACAGTTCAAATGTGTACATTCTGCCTCCATAACTGCATCAGGTCCTAAGCTCATTTATGGATATTTCTTGAGTAGTAGATCAAAAATTTATTTTGATTGTATGCGTATTGTATCACAGATTTTGTTGTTGTTGTAGTAAAAGATAGGAAAATTGTACTTTCATCACCACAGCAACAAAATTTTTACCCTAAATCTCTTTCCACCAATGGAGACTCCCTGTACATGGTCAGTTCACCTTGGTTGGTTTGCTTTAATCCTACGATGTACTGATATAAACACGCCACAATTTAAAGAAGTATTAATGGGATGTATAGAATCAGTCCACTGAAACGGCTTGTAACATGCACTAGCCAAGATTTTGTACATAAGTACCTCACAACTGCTCTTAGAAGTAACTTGGAAAAGGTAGCTCATCAAGACTTACATTCTCAGGACGTTAGGAGGCACAAGTTCAGCTACTAATTTCTGCTGTACTCAACCTGTATGCCACATCTAGAACTCCCTCTGCATCCTCATCTCCATTAACAACACACAAAGTATTACTGCCTAATGCTCATTTAAGGACCATAACGGATTAATTATTGTGCCTTTGACTTACCTAGCATAATTTATCATTCAATAGTTCTCTCCTTTAATTGCCAAATGTATTCTGAAACTTCGGAGCATGACAGCAAAAAAAATTAAAAGACAAAGGAGTAATCTTCCTCCTAAGCCCATTATTACACAACAATTCTACTTAGGGTATATCCACTTAAACATGTCCTTCAAGAATCCATACACAGACGTACATTCTACTTCACTGACCTCATTGGAAAGTTTAGTTAACATTACAGTTTATTATGATTTTTACTACCACTCGCTGACATTTAACAAGGAAGACTCAAAACCACGACATTTTGGAGATAGGTTCTTCAAGGAACGAATATATTATTGCAATACAAACGAGCAGCTCGGTGTTAATATTGCTCGACAGTCGAATGGGATAACGAACGAGTTAATTTTCGACAGGAAACCTAACAAACCAATAATATGTGACATTCATTTGAGTGTCAGATCGATATATCTACATTATCTGGAGAAGAGAATTGGCTGCAGATAGCGTTCCAAGACAGAACAACTCAAGTATTTCTCAACGAGTTATTCATTTTAAATTCACAATTACCTATTTGGCTCTTGCTCTCGTCGTCGTACAGTTCTTCTCGGACTTGCGCTGGAGCTGTTTCACGAGCATTGAGCGTAACAGCAGTTTTGTTTATGTACAATGTCATCAGGAAACCACCACCAAGACCCATACTCTGGCAGTTCACAACTCCATTGCAAAACAAAGTTGCTATTGCTGCATCAACCACAGATCCATTCTTCAGAAGAATATCTCTACAAAAATCAAAAACATGCATTCACAATGGACAATCCAACATTAATTAACACGTATTTAAAAAATCAAGTGATAATGCATAACTAATTTGTATGCAAAATAAACATGTCCAAATGAGGCACAGAAAATTATAAACCAGTCCACGAAAATGAGGACCAACCGCAGCGCTGCAAATAACCTGGCAACCTTCAAGACATCCAAGAGCAACGTGATCAAAACGAATGAAATAATAAACAAAGATACATTTCAACAATAAATTTAATTTACAGGATTACAATACGAAGCTTGCACACACAAGACAAATCACTTGAAGTCTTTTCCCAAAACAAAGGAAAACAGTTCATGACGCGAAATAATATTAAATAAGTCCTTCGTACACAAAGGCAAAAAACGTCGACATGACTAAGGCGAGGCACAGTTCTCACTCCACTGATTTTTCCGCTTTCTGATGGACGCAGCGGATTTCAAGTAACTGTGGGAACATCACTTCCACTCCGAACACTTCCACATTGTTCTACTCAAAGTCCACTTTCTTAATACCGAAGAGTATAATCAGTCCGAAGAGTTCCAAATTACACGTCACTGGACTTTCGCGCCGCCAGTTTTTGCAGGTTCCTTCTTCTTCTGCTCCGCATTCTGTAGCTTCGTAACAATCTTCCTTGAATGTCCGCAAGGATCGAAATGGTTTGTGTGTTCACTAGCTTCTTTCTTCGTACGCTGTTTTCCGCTATGGCCCGAATATATATGCTTATCGTATTCGTAGTTGTAATGCTCGTATTCGTCAAAATGGCTTTCAGACATATTGAATACCAAAACTTAAAGTAACTTGACTGTAACGACTTATCACCACAACGGTTGCCCACAGAATAAACGCTGCTCGTGCTTGCCGCTGCGGCTATTTCAAGCTTCTGTGGCGCATGCGTCAGCGGTTTGCCACTGGGTCCCCCGCTTCTGATTGGTGGAGAAAAGAAAGTTACATAAAACTTTAGAAAGCTTCAATAGAGCTGCTCCAGTTGTATTTTCATGTATGAAAATTTGAAATACACTGATTCTCGTTAGTAGTTGCTAATATTATTACAATATATAAATAGGTCGTAAAAAATGTTTCGGTCTTTCCCCCACCACACGCTTGCCGGTGAAGGCGCGAGTTCCCCTCTCCCACTTCCAGTGTTGAGTATCTTGTGTACTTGTAGAGCTGACAGTTACTGCGTGCTCGAATCATGTTACTCCAAAAAACGCTTTGCACCACTGAGCGTTTTTTCCTCTGTTGCAGATGGCTTAACAATAAAACGTAACTACAGCATTGATCTTGAAATCTACTTCTACAAACCGAAAAAAACAATTCACAACTACTGATGATACAAAAAATAGGAGGTAGTTATGTGTGTGTGTGTGTGTGTGTGTGTGTGTGTGTGTGTCGAAGTAACTAAACATCTACTAAAGATTGGGGACTTAAGTAAACAACTGTTCGAAGTGGTAACTGTTAATAGGCCGCCAGATAACCAAATGCAGCTATTACTTACGACTTCCTGAGACCACTGATAATTATGATAACTGTGTAAATATTTTTACAAGTGTGATGCGCAAGTTATAAGACAGTATCGTGCGGTTCAAGTGACAAATATTATCTGACGTGGCCAGCCAAAAGTTAAAAAAGCAAATCTATCGGCTCTCCAAGATCTTTGTGGAATGCTAGAGCTATCCCATTTCATACCAACGAGCACGCTACAGAAAAAAAAACAAAAATAGAAATAACTTTTTATACACTCGTATTTATAAATCTGGTCTGTTACCTCTAAGTTTCGTTCCAATATGCTTCTGCAAGTATTCGGCATAGAACCCTTCCTGCAATGGTTAATTTCTAATATTTTTGGTGCAGGAATGCACCTTTTCAACCCCAACCCCTGCCCCTTCCCTTCCCCCAAGCCATGAAAATCACGTTTCGATTATGGAAACCTTAAATAAAACTTACAATGGGAAATAATTTTCTACGACTTCGGAACCAATCGCAAGCGCCCCCCCCACCACACACACACACACACACACACACACACACACACACACATGCCCCTGCCCATGTCATCACTATTGCCACCCATTGTCTTGTTCACTGGTGCCGGCGTAGTAGCAAATTATAGTTACGTTGCGATGTAATACGCGTGTATTATTTTATATCTCCGGTGCCGACTTGTTCCAGTGCGTTCAAAAAATCCAAGGGAGGTGCTGGAACGTCGTTCCGGCCGAAATTAGGACCCTGGTTCCCTGATATTAAGTTATATATTTTCGTCTCGAATGAGACTGACGAACATACTGACTCCTCAAACTTGTGCCGGAAGTACTACTTTTCGCGGACTAGTGCTCTACGGGCTGAGCTATCAAAGCAAGACTCACGACCAGCCCGTGAGTCTACAGTGATCCAGATCGCTGCCCGCTTAGATATGGGTGGCCAGGAACTATTATCTATCACTGTAACATTACATACCATCCACTCAGGTGCTTTCGAACTCTTCATTTTTCCTCGCGTGTCTGTTTAGCTCTAGATTATTATTTCTTTCGCAGCTTTTCTTCCATGACCACCTCATGTCCTACCTATCGAACTGTGGATAAGCCGAGTCTCCGCAATATCCTTTCTTTGAAAAGTGCTAGTCCCGCAAGGTATGCAGGAGAACTTCCACGACCTTTGGACAGTAACAGCTCTACTGTATGTCTGCGAAGGCGGGTCGTGTGTCATGCTTTGACAACTCGCGGAAGGCAAATGTCCCAGGTTCGTGTCCCGATCCTGCGGAGTGTTTTAACCTGCCAGAAAGTTTCAAATCGGCGCACTCTCTTTACAGAGAGAAAATCCATTTTGGATGCTGCCACGCGTGGTTTAAAACGTGAGTTTGACAAAATTATGTGAGGTGCCGATGAGTCTACTTTCACGTCAGCACCGTGTAGCGAAGTGTCGCGTTAACACACGCTGCACGAAAACTTGTCAAAAGAATGTAAGGACTGATTTAGAGGCATCAATGGTCTTTGGCACATACTAGAAAGTCCACGCTAGGTCGCAAAGTTTATAAAATAAAAATATTCGCGATCTCCACTTAACGTACAGCAGTTATAAATGCGTGAAGTTTAACTGCAATTTAATGCGTCACGGGTTGTGCTTTTCGCCGAGACAAGCAAAGTGAACAGAGATTCAAATAATAAACAGAACAAAAAAAAAAGCAAATTTACCCTCCCAAATATACTTGATTGGGATGATTTCGTAACAGTGTTTCAAGCATATTTAAACACCTCCACCGTCAGCGCCATGATGATGTGCCGTCCAGTCCACTATACTCCGTTCATCGGAAGAATAAACCACATGTAAACATGACACTATGTATTCTTCCGCGTTTGCTGGAACCTCATTGCATTTCGTTTCACGTGGAATGAATGTCAAGCTGTAGCGAGGACAATAAAGTACTTAATGAGGATACGTTTTATGCTGTGCGTTACGTGTACATCGACTCAGCGATAGATAATACGGGGCAACAGCTTTACCGGCGCATATAACTTTGACAGCACCGGCCAGGCAAGTGATCCAGATTATCTGCATTGATGTGAACAGTTGCAATAAATACGTAAAAAGCGATGAGCAGAGAATAACAGAGCTTTGAATGTCATTTAATTTTTAAACGGAACGAAAAAATACATGGTAAAACTCAGGTGATACGCTTCTCAGATTACCACACCTCTATCTTAGCTAACATTGTATTTTAATAAAAAAGTTACGGAAATTCCCGATTTTAACAAGGGTAATTTTTCTGCAAGAGGTAATGTGGCCTAAAAGCGCACTGCTGGAATTTTTCCATCTAGTTAATTATTGAAGCCACTGAAGGTATTACAGTCAGTCGTCTGGTAATCTCTGAACTGCTTCCATATCGGACTCCGTGGAATACATTACAGTACTATTACGTTGATAACAGAGCGATCAGCAACCGAATCCCAAGCCACCAAGAAGTCCACATTTTCTCCTCCTCTTTTATCATCTGTTATTCTGCATTTCGCCATCATTCCGCAGTGACGCGTCACAAAGCTTGGTGCATTAGTTCCAGTATGTCTGGCAGCTTAGATATCTTGTTATTTCTCGTGACAAATCCCTTTACTTGGCTCCAGATCATTTTTATTCGGTTCAGATCGCAGTGTTAATGTGACAACTGCAAAAACGCAGCATTTCTACAGTGTGCGCGACGCCGTATAAATTGTTTTCCATGTTTCTAGGACGTTTTTCACTGTGACTCGTGAGAGACCACATCTGTCCTATAAAACAATTGGCATATTCTAACAAAGAGTACGTAGGTTTTCATTTTTTTCCAAAGAATTTAACTGTGTAATTTTTATTACCTTCAAAATCTTTAACAATCTTTTATAAAATATCGATAATGAAGAGTGTGTGTGTGCGTGTGGAACTAAAAGCAGAATTTTGCGTGTAATTAGAAACTAGAAGACCTGCATTTTTCCTGAAAAAAATGATGGTTAAGTATGAGTTAATTACCATGCATCTGAACAAAAAAAATTGTAGAACACAACGAACGGGTCTCCAACCGCCACCCACCTGTCCACTCATTTATATTTCTACCACGCCACCACTTACGCCACAAATATTAGGTACGTATTCTCAAAAACTGTCAAAGCTGTTTTTCCCTGTGTAATCTCGTGAAAAACATTAACACCAACTTGTTTCTAGCCATTAACGGTGTTTCGCTACGAAGTACGAAGAGTCTCATCCATTTTTGCGGTATAAACAGCGAGACACTCAGAGCACAAGTAGCGCTTAGTGAGATTGTGATTGTACACGATTTTTTAAATCAAAATTACGCAGTTAAAGTATGATTAATAAAAACGTCGATGGCTGTTAATACATCAGAATGCCTTAAAGTTTCTTTTACAGTGATATAGTAATAACATTTTATACATAAGGATTGATTAAGAGGCATCAATGATCTTTGGCACATACTTCTTGGCTACTTTTGGAACAAAAAGACAAAAACCAACTGGTTTAAAGAAGTACAAATGGATCTTAAAGGGTTGAACATTACCAAACCTCAAATTGAACATAGATAACAGAAGCCGCTGCTGAAGAACAAATACATACAACTGACATTCAAAACATCACAACAGAAGTACGTCATATCTACAGAAGCCATATCACTCCGAGTGAAGTTTAGTTATATCCCTCTTGACATGTAATGGTCTGTGGGGAAAAATCCTTCACTTGGAATGAAATTTTCACTCTACAGCGGAGTGTGCGGCGATATGAAACTTCCTGGCAGATTAAAACTGTGTGCAGGACCGAGACTCGAACTCGGGACCTTTGCCTTTCGCGGGCAAGTGCTCTACCGACTGAGCTACCCAAGCACGACTCACGCCCCGTCCGTAAAGCACTTGCCCGCGAATGGCAAAGGTCCCGAGTTCGAGTCTCGGTCCGGCACACAGTTTTAATCTGCCAGGAAGTTTCAACCTTCACTTGTTTGAGTATATCCCAAAAACAGGTTCAACAAATTTCCAGGTCCAGGTAACTGAATACGCGTTTTCTTTCTTTTTTGCGCGTTAAGAAGTTCCCACTAAATGGCCGCATAATATTTTGGGATATACAAAATAACTCGAACCAGACAAATGCAAAAAAATTGTTTTTTCTGTTCCTGGAAGAGATTTTCCATTGTCAATGTGCAGTTCGTCGTTTAGTAACAAATTGGATAAACTCTGACCTCCAAATATGGTAACGTATTCTCACACTGTCTTTTTTAGGAGCTAACAGACGTACAGGAACCCAGAGTTCGAATTAGCTGTAGTAAACAGTAAACGTAACTATATAAAATAGGCTCAGAATGGCCATTGTCACGGCATCTTCGCTCTTGGCATTAGTTCATCTCAAGAGTGGAACCAGATACGGAAATTATTACTTTAACATTTCCGCGAAAGTACCTCTGATAAGCCGTTCGGCTCCCAGAAGCTTCTCTTTTTAATGGAAATTTCGTGTACTAAGTGCGAATAGCGCGCGCTACCTGTACGTTCTGTATTTGTCCATTACGTATGCTTCCTCGATTGACACTGGAAGACATTTTGCGGCATTTCGACGTCACGTGTGAAATGGGGGCACAGAGGGACGCAGCATCATAACTTAGAAAATAATAAACGCGTGTCTCTTTGGTAGCTGCGTGATTCGGGCCTACGCAGCACCAGTAGAAGTTGGGCGTGGTGTTAAGTGTCGAGTCCACTGGGGAACCCCACACGCGCCTCGCGAACAGCGGGAATCACACTCCGCCCAAGAACAGCGGGAATCACACTGTCGTATTATCTGCGGCGTTTACAGTGTGACCGCGTCCACCAGGGTGCCTAATCTGTATCTTTCCGCCATTGTACCGATCGTTTCGGTACACAAGAGCACCGAACGATCTAGTACTCGAATTAGAGCCCCTGCGTTATTCAGTATGCATCTCGGAAGCGATGCCGTTCGGCTCTAGAGAACCGAAGGGCTGTTGTCGGTTCGCATCGCGCAAGCCAATCAAAAGCAAGCGGCCGCACACCCGCGCATGCGCACTGCAGCGCGCACAGCGCCACGAACACAAAGCGGCTAGCAGACGACAAAGGCGCGCTATTCTTCGAAGTTCCAAAAGTTGTGTTTACGTTGCCATGACGCCGCATTCCATCTAAATGACGTGCCCGCCCTCATCGCTCTTGCGCCTTAACTGTATCAGGCGCAGTATATCCATCTCCATGATTCTCAGCTGAAATGCACAGAAATTTTTAATTACCCCGACCGCATGTTTCCATACATGCATAATAACGATAGCGTATTTGTATTCTGCAAACTGTCGTAAATGCCGCATTATGCCATCTTATTCTCATTCACACTGATCAAACAACCTGGAACGTAATGCTCAATTCTTCTACTATAGCATAGAGAAATGTAGGCCGACTTCGCTGCCAAACGGTGTTGCGTAAGCCATAAATGCATGATAGTTTGGAAGGTTTCCAATATCAAGCTTCACATGATTGCTTTCCTTTGTTAGTCGAAAGTTATGAACACGTTTCGATAATCACCAACTAAACCATTTGTGGGAAAAAGTACACAAAGTCACTAGTAACGTTAGTTCACACTCATGTAATATACGTAAGCACAGCCAATGTCTTGATATTTAATGATCTTTAAACTCTTATTTACATAAAAACAACACGTATTTTGAGAGAATATTGACCGAAAACTTTTTTTAATGTAATCATTCACTGTAACAATCTAACCTAACCATATTTCTAACAAAGGAAAATAGTCTATTATGAACTCAATTTCCAACCGGATGCGTCCTCTGGTGATTCTTTAGTAACACATTCACTAAAGCCAAAGCTAAAACCGCTAAATAAGTTTAAAATAACAAATTATAGGTGTACATAAACCACAGCTCACCGATCGACAGGGCCACACCGAAATCCAAAACCTCTCGGTACAATTGTAAAATCGGTGAGAGGACCCTTCGGTAACAGGTCTAAGAAGCTTACTGAATAGGATATTTCAGTAAAGAACCGACTATGACGTCACTACCGAGACAAATCTATTACACCGATCGGTATGAACGATACAGAATAGGGCTAACGAACCGGTCGGCGGAAAACGCTGCCGGCGTTCTCGACGGAGGCAACGCATTTGGCGCTTGAGGTTGTGCGGAAGACGTCACAGGCGAATTCTGAGTAGTAAGCGGTTGGATACGACAAGCCAACGTCGGCATTTAAGAGGGGCGCAGGAATTTATTACCACGAAGGAACACTTATCACAATTGCGAAAGTTTTTAAAGAACGTTTTAAACACGACCAGCCGGAATACATAATCGAAAACTCAGCAACAGGGAACGTATAGCAAGAACAATGGGCACTTATGCAGTTTAGGGGGTACATGCGCTGTTCACGAGGAAAGTACCAATTTTTGAAGAAAACGCGTATTTCTGAAGAATACCAAAAAATTTTATTCCAAAAATTGTGTGTCACAGTCATATCCGACGCGTTCGTCACCAAAAAAGTACTTATTTTCATATGGATGCAAAAAAAGATCAATTAACCGTCTCAAATTTTTTTAGCAAAAATGATGTATTGCATATGTATGCACGGAATTTCAAAAACATTTTTTTTTGCAAAAAAGCTGGAATTAATAACAAAATTTTCTCAAAAAATTATATTTGTTTATTTTTCACAGATATACATTAAAGCTCGAATCACAGATTAGATAAAAACAGCTACCTCAAGTTAATTTGCAGCATTAGGATAGATTTTTCGAACATGCTCAATGAAATTGTGGAATGGATTTTCCCCAAAACGTTGACGCCAGAGAAATTCCGCCAGGTAGTTATTCAGCATAGCACGGAGAGTTCCGAAACGCCTTTAATTTTTTTCTTTAGCTTTTTGCCAGACTGATACAACGTGATTTATGGTTGCGTTTGTAAAGGGATCGACACAATAAAGCGAATGATTAACAGTCAGATGATTGCAGCCCAAGTTACCTATGGTGTTGTAAGCTTGCCACAAATCAGAAACTATTGTACTTTTTTGGTATTCCGTGCATATATATGCTTATATCTTCAGAAATACGCGTTTCCTTCAAAAATAGGTACTTTTCTCGTGATCAGCACATGTACCCCCTAAACTGCGTAAGTGCCGAACAATGAAGTAAACCAGTTAGCTTTCAAGTTTCTTTTTTTTATGTTTTAAATTGCAACACCCCATGAACCATGGATCTCGTCGCAGTAGGACACGTTGCATGACAACGTTGCTGATGGCCATACGGGAGGTATAACCACAATGCAGTGGTGCCTAGAGAGGACAGACAGACGCGTCATTCTTGCAGAGCAGCAAGCAGCCTTTTCAGTAGCAGCATGCTAGTCTGCATGACTGAATAAACTGGCCCTGTGACATTAGCTACCATCCAATTGTTATAATGGTATTCAGGAAGCACAATAAATGTTCCCGAGGCAAACTATTCCTGAGGTAAACTGTAAGAACCAGAGGTTTTTTCAGAGGAAGCATTAGGCAATCACCTACAAACGTGGGAAATGAATACAGTAGAAGATGACTGGGTAGCTTGGAGAAATAAAATAGTGAAGGCAGTACAGGATCAAATAGGTAAAAAGACAAGGTGCAGTAGAAATCCTTGAATATCACAGTAGATATTGAATTCACTTTATAAAAGGAAATAAAAAAAATTCAGTGAATGAAGTAGTTAAATGGGAATACAAACTTTTAAACAAATGAGTAGAACCTATAGGAAAATTAAAGATCCTTCTTGAGAAAAAGGAGCAGCTGTATCAATATCAATAGCTCAAATGGCAAGTCCGTATTAAGTAGGGAAGGGAAAGCTGAGAAGCAGAAGGAATGTGTAGAGTGTCTATATAGCGGTTACAATCTCGAGGGCAATATTGTAGAAAGAGAGGAGGAACGAAGTGAATATGAGAAATGAGATATGATACTGCGAGAAGAATTTTGCAGAGCACTGGAAGACCTGGAGAGTTATTGATATCTTGGGATAGGCAGCCAGAACAAAATTCTTCCTCCTGATGTGGAAGCTACATTAAAAAGGTAAAATACTTTCAAACTTCACGAAGAATGCTGTAATTCCAGTTCCCATAAAGAGAGGTGCTGACAGGTGTGAATAGTATCAAAGTATCAGTTTAATGAGTTATGGTTGCAAAATATTGTCAGTATTATTTACAGAAGAACGGAAAAACCGGCAGAAATCTATTTCCCGGAAGATAAGTTTGTGTTTGGGGGTAATGTATGAACACTTGAGACAATACTGACCATCTTATAATGGCAGGATGCCGAAGGCAAACCTACGTTTGTAGAATTTGTGCATTTGGAGAAATCTCTTAACAACGTTGATTGGAATACACACTCTTTAACTTTGAAGATAGCAGGTATTAAATACCGAGAGCAGAAGGTTATTCATAACTTGTACATGAAGCAAACTGCTTTTTTCACCTTAAGGACGAAGAAATGAAGCAGTACTTGAGAATGGTGTGAGACAGGGTTGTAGCCTATGCCCAATGTTTTTCAGTCCGTACACTGAGCTAACTGTGAAGGAAACACAGGAGAAATTTGGGAGGAGAATAGAGGTTTATGGAGGAGAAATAAAAACTTTAATGTTTGGCAGTGACATTGTAATTATGTTAGATGTCCAACAACTTGGTTGAGCAGTTGAATGGAATGGATAGCGTCTTGAAAATAGAAAATATTGTGAAAATCAACAAAAATAAGACAAGGGTAACAGAATGTAGTCGAATTAAATCAAGCTAGGCTGCGGGATTTGAATTAGGAAACAATAAGCTAAAAACAGCAGATGAGTTTTGTTACTTTGGCAGTAAAACAACTGATGACAGCCGAGGTAGAGGGGATATAAAATGCAGACTTGCAACAGCAAGGAAAGTGTTTCAGAGAAAGATAAATTAGTTGATATATACGAGGCGTGTTTTTTAAGTAGTACCGTTTTGAAATTAAAAAAGACGTGCTAAGATATCTCAATAATTTTATTTTTACTTGAAAGTCTGTACCTTAATCTACGCACTGACGCCATTATGGTCTGCTTCTTCCTTCTTTACGTCGTGTACTGAGTGTTTAAGATGCCTTCGATAATCGTGGTGAGTCCCGCCGACTGAAGTACGGGCTGTTATAAGATTTCTTAGTGCTGACGGCCTAAAAAGCGATCGATATTCCTCGTGAGATCTGTGCTGTTTACGGAGAAAACATTATGAGTGATGGAATCGTAAGAAAGTGGGTGAGAGCATTTAAAGATGGCCGCACAAATGTGCATGTTGAACAACGGAGTGGGCGTCTTTCGGTCGTTAATGAAAGTTTGGTGCAGGAAGTGGACAATAAGATGAGAGAAAACAGACGCTTTACGATTTCCTCCTTGCGGGATGACTTTCGTAATGTTTCTCGTAGTGTTTTGTATGGCATTGTGACCGAGCACTTGAATTACCGAAAATTGTGCGCACGTTGGGTACCGAAAATGTTGACGGATGTGCACAAAACCAAACGTTTAGACAGTGCATTGACTTTCCTTGAGCGGTATCACAACGACGGTGATGATTTCTGAAACCAAATCGTTACGAGCGATGAAATATGGGTGGCCTACGTCACACCAGAATCAAAGCAACAGTCCATGGAAGTTGAGCAAGGGCTCGTTTTGCTGCAAGACAATGCCCGTCCGCATGTGGCGAATCAGGCCAAAGATCTCATCACATCTTTTCGATGGGAAACTCGAAATCATCCTCCGTACAGCCCCGATCTTGCGCCCAGTGACTACCATCTGTTCCTGCACTTGAAGAAACACTTGGGCGGTCAGCGTCTTCAAGACGATGACAAAGTCAAAACACTTGTGATGCAGTGGTTAACAAGTCAGGCGGCAGACTTCTATGAGGAGGGTATTCATAAGCTGGTACAAAGTTATGACAAGTGCCTCAATATTGACGGAAATTATGTAGAAAAGTAGATTAAGGTACAGGCTTTCATGTAAAAATAAAATTGAGATGTCTTAGCACGTCTTTTTTTTAATTTCAAAACGGTACTTAAAAAAACACGCCTTTTATGTTGTGTTTGTTCTTTCGGACACCATTTTGATCTAGCAGAAACTATGAACTAAGACGCAAAGAAACTACAGACATTGGCTGCGAGTGGGCATTGAAAATTTATGCCAGACCAGATTCGACCACCTGTCAGACTCAAATTCTCAACTCTTATCCTCACGTTACCAATGTGGTACTTCTTGTCCATTATCCTCATTACTCGCGGCATTTCGCCGATAACCTTGAGTCCCAGCTTGCGGTTCTAGGCGCTACAGTCTGGAACCGCACGACCGCTATGGTCACAGGCTCGAATCATGCCTCGGGCATGGATTTGTGTGATGTCCTTGGGTTAGTTAAGTGTAAGTAGTTCTAAGTTCTAGGGGACTGATGGCCTCAGCAGTTAAATCCCATAGTGCTCAGAGCCATTTGAACCATTTTGAACCAAGTTCGTGCAGTTTCGATGAGCACTGTGTTCGGGTGGCACTGCAGGGGACCGCGATCGTATCACAGTCTGGCACAAACTTTCAAGCTTCCTCAGAGATTTAAATTTACGCCCACTAGTAGCCTACGTCTGTAGTTTCTTTGATCTAAATTAGTTGACATAGAATACAGATTTCAGTGTATGAAGTCTTCTCTGGAGGTATTTGCGTTGACTGTAGCCTGTAAACACAATACGACTGCGGGAAAAAGAGCCGGACGTTTCGTATGCGGATACATTCAATCGCTGTCCGTGAACGGGCAGTGTTTGGTGTGCTTAGAATAGTGGTCTCATTAGTTTTCTTCTCACTTTCCTAACTAGTTTCTGACATTCTGTCGCGCAGAATACCCTGCTCACAGGAAATAAACAAAGAAAGCGAATTACGATTGTTACGTTACCGGCCGTAAGTATTGTCCCCAACTGACTGGTAATTCGCACCTGGACGGTAGAGCGATATGGCAACAATGACAATAAAAGTGCAAATAGAACAATTATTTGCACCAGTCACTATTTCACCCTACGACGCGTTTCGAGACTTTACACTTCCTCTCTTCAGGTGGAACGATTATACTGTGTTACATGTTTGCCAGTTGGCGACATCGAACTAGCAAATATAGAACAGAATATCATTCTTCTACGTGAAGATGAGGGTGTAAGCTGTAGAAACGCGTTGTGGGATGAAATAAAGAGTGACTGATGCAAATAATTGTTTTATTTGAACTTTTATTGTCATGAAGTCACAGTTCCTTACGACAGCCCAACATAGGTAGTCCCAGTCTTCAAGAAGGGTCGTCGAGCAGATGCGCAAAACCATAGACCTATATCTCTGACATCGATCTGTTGTAGTATTTTAGAACATGTTTTTTGCTCGCGTATCATGTCATTTCTGGAAACTCAGAATCTAGTCTGTAGGAGTCAACATGGATTCCCGAAACAGCGATCGTGTGAGACCCAACTCGCCTTATTTGTTCACGAGACCCAGAAAATATTAGATACAGGCTCCCAGGTAGATGCATTTTCCTTAACTTCCGGAAGGCGTTCGTTACAGTTCCGCATTGTCGGCTGATAATGTAAGAGCCTACGCAATATCAGACCAGCTGTGTGGCTGGATTGAAGAATTTTTAGCAAACAGAACACAGCATGTTGTTATCAATGGAGAGACGTCTACAGACAAAGTAACCTCTGGCGTGCCACAGGGGAGTGTTATGCGACCATTGCTTTTCACAATATATATATAAATGACCTAGTAGATAGTGTCGGAAGTTCCATGCGGCTTTTCGCGGATGATGCTGTAGTA
This sequence comes from Schistocerca serialis cubense, assembly GCF_023864345.2. Lineage (NCBI taxonomy): Eukaryota > Metazoa > Arthropoda > Insecta > Orthoptera > Acrididae > Schistocerca > Schistocerca serialis. The sequence goes on along the minus strand of NC_064638.1, from coordinate 1,197,266,096 downwards.
TACAGAGAAGTTGCAGCATTAGAAAATTGCACCGAAATGCAGGAAGATCTGCAGCGGATAGGCATTTGGTGCAGGTTGTGGCAACTGACCCTTAACATAGACGAATGTAATGTATTGCGAATACATAGAAAGAAGGATCCTTTATTGTATGATTATATGATATCGGAACAAACACTGGTAGCAGTTACTTCTGTAAAATATCTGGGAGTATGCATGCGGAACGATTTGAAGTGGAATGATCATACGAAATTAATTGTTGGTAAGGCAGGTGCCAGGTTGAGATTCATTGGGAGAGTCCTCAGAAAATGTAGTCCATCAACAAAGGAGGTGGCTTACAAAACACTCGTTCGACCTATACTTGAGTATTGCTCATCAGTGTGGGATGGTACCAGGTCAGGTTGACAGAGGAGATAGAGAAGATCCAAAGAGGAGCGGCGCGTTTCGCCACAGGGTTATTTGGTAAACGTGACAGCGTTACGGAGATTTTTAGCAAAGTGGCAGACTCTGCAAGAGAGGCGCTCTGCATCGCGGCGTAGCTTGCTATCCAGGTTTCGAGAGGGTGTGTTTCTGGGTGAGGTATCTAATATATAGCTTCTCCCTACTTATACCTCCCGAGGAGATCAAGAATGTAAAATTAGAGAGATTAGAGCCCGCAAGGAGGCTTTCCGACAGTCGTTCTTCCCGCGGACCGTACGCGAGTGGAACAGGAAAGGGAGGTAATGACAGTGGCACTTTAAGTGCCCTCCGCCACACACCGTTGGGTGGCTTGCAGAGTATGAGTGTAGATGTAGATTTAGATGGAACGATGATACTGTGATACATGTTTGCCAGTTGGCGACATCGAACTAGCAAATACAGAACAGAATATCATTGTTCTACCTGAAGATGAGGGTGTAAGCTGTAGAAACGCGTTGTGGGACGAAATGACGAGTGACTGACGCAAATAATTGTTTTATTTGAACTTTTATTGCCATGAAGTCACAGTTCCTTATGACAGTCCAACATAGACGACATACGGTGGCAACAGTAAACAGAAGGCGTTACGGATCTCATTCTCCGTTTGGTTGTCGCCACAGTAGCTGCCCTGCTAACGAGTAGCCATTAGTCATTCGCTTGATCCAGCTATAATGGATCGCCGAGCCCTACCCGCTCTCTGACCTTGGCTCGACCGCGAGTCGGCGTGTGCGTTCTGAGCTTTTTCACCTCCCTAGAGGAAGCGTGACACTTGACAGTGCGAACGCCGTAACGGGCATCGCTGTGTCAGGGGGACCCTGGTATGTGCAGTGACGAGCGAGGTGGCGCAGTGGCTAGCACACTGGACTCGCATTCGGGAGGACGACGATTCAATCCCGCGTCCGGCCATCCTGATTTAGGTTTTCCGTCATGTCCCTAAATCACTTCAGGCAAATGCTGGGATGCTTCCTTTGAAAGGGCACGGCCGACTTCCTTCCCCGTCCTTTCCTAATCCGATGAGACCGATGACTTCGCTGTCTGGTCTCCTTCCCCAAACAATCCAATCCTATGTGCAGTGCTTGCGGTGGGGCCCCTCACTTAGGCTGTGACGAGACGTACCTGCCGATGGAGGAGCAGGGCGCAGCGTCGGAGCAGACGGCGGCCTTGGAGAAGCGGTGCAGGGTGGAGGGCGACGGAGCCTGCGGCACCTCGGGGTTGGGCGGCACCAGCACGACGGTGGCGCCGCCGTGGCGCGCCGCCAGCTGGTAGCACACGTGCACGATCGCCAGCGCCAGCGCGCCGAGCACCACCACCCCGACGAACACCACCAGCTGCCGGCGGAGCTTCGGCCTGCAACACGCGTCACGTGCTTCACTTGTGCTGCATAATACAAACAACGCTGGAAGGTGAGAAATTTTAGTGACTGGAGAAAAAATTACGGCGTCCCACAAATTCAATTCTTGGTCCATTCTTATTCCTGTTATATAAATGTGAATAACTTTCCAATTACCATTCACCAAGTACCGGATGATCAAAAAGTCAGTATAAATTTGAATACTGAATAAATCACGGAATAATGTAGATAGAGGTACAAATTGACACACATGCTTGGAATGACATGGGGTTTTATTAGGAAAAATATATATATATACAAACGTTCAAAAAATGCCCGACAGATGGCGCTTCATCTGATCAGAATAGCAATAATTAGCACAACAAAGTAAGACAAAGCAAAGATGATGATCTTTACAGGAAATGCTCAATATGTCCATCATTCCTCAACAATAGCTGTAGTCGAGGAATAATGTTGTGAACAGCACTATAAAGCATGTCAGGAGTTATGGTGAGGCACTGGCGTGGGATGTTGTCTTTCAGCATCCCTAGAGATGTCGGTCGATCACAATACACTTGCGACTTCAGGTAACCCCAAAGCCAATAATCGCACGGACTGAGGTCTGGGGACCTGGAAGACCAAGCATGAAGAAAGTGGCGGCTGAGCACACGATCATCACCGAACGACGCGCGCAAGTGATCTTTCACGCGCTAGCAATATGGGGTGTTGTTTTGGTTCTAGTAAAACCCCATGTCATTCCAAGCATGTGTGTCAATTTTTACCTATCTATCTACATTATTCCGTCGTTTATTAAGTTTTCAAATTTATACTGACTTTTTGATCACCCAGTAGAATTGGCACTTTCTGCAGACGATATTAAATTTCAATAAATCATTCGAGAGAAGGCAACAACGAAATTGTTAATGTTTTTCAAGGAATTAAATAGTTCTCTGAAAATGGCCTCTCCCTAAATTTTGGGGCAACACACTGTGCTGAGTTCTGTAGAATAAACAGAACCAAACCAACAACAGACATAGCACATGTACAGAAATCAGTAAACAGGGTAGAACGCTCCAAATTTTCGGGTGTACATACCGATAAAAAGCTGAACTGGAAGAGGCATATTACTGAGCTGCTCGCACAGTGAAGTTCAGCTACTTTTGCTCGTCGTGTAGTGTAATTACTATTGTTCGAAACAAACTATGATCAGTTGACTGGGAGTGGGGGAGGGACCAGACAGCGCGGTCGTCGGTCCTATGACCCAAGGCGACAGAAACTAAGGGAGGAACAACGCAAACAGCACAGTCCAGTCGACAGGAAAGGAAAAAGGGCAAACAAAAAGGCAAAAGGAGCGGGGGGGGGGGGGCAGCGGCAGGGGGAGAGAAGAACTGGAAGGGTGGGGAGGTGGCGATGGACGACAGCACGCGGCACCCCAAAGGCGCTAAGGACAATGGGGCGCCAGCACCATCGCCGTCTCATCCCAATGCACACACCAAACCATGATCAAGACACAGTGGGAACACCAGGAGGGAAGGACCCAAGAAATGGGGGAAACAAAACGGTAAAAAGTCCAGACAAAACGTAGGAGAACGGTGAGGAATACGTGGCTAGCTTGGAGACACGGCTGACGTCCTCCCAAAACGATGCAAATGCGAACTGCGAAGGTAATTCAGGTATTTAAATCTGGGAGTATAAACCACTTTCACATAGAAAACTGGGGACGGACGTAACCATTCAAGGGTCATCCACTAACAGCTGAGATAAGAGAAGTCGAGGGCATATTTAGTGTGAAGGGCCAAAAGGTGGCAGCAGTCCAGCAAAGTAGGGATCACTGTGAGGAGGGGTACTGCAGCTACAAAGGGGGAGGGCAACTCTTTATGGAGCAGAGCATGGTAGTTTCCCACTGGGAGAGGCGGAGGGAAAAATGCCCTTGATCGCACGAAATTTATTAGACAGGGGATGGCCTCCTCGAGAGCCAGCCCACGACTGAGGAAAAAGGATTTTGTTGTGGAGCCATGACACCCCAAATCCACCAGGGCCTGGAGGGGTCACAGAGACCAGGGGTAGGTCGCTGCCCACCCCCCTCCCAACCAGATCATCAGCAAGCTCATAACCTGAGATACCCATATGACTGTGATCCTGAAGGAAATCAACCAAACAAGCAGCATGATCAAGATGGGGGAGGAGAAGGTCGTGGATGCGAGACACCAAGAGGGGGCAGGGAAAACACTTGGTGACAGCCTGAAGGCTGCTTATCGAGTCCATCCAAAACCAAACTTGTGAGGCGGGGGGGGGAGGGGGGGGGGGGTGCGCGCGACCATTAAATGAAGCAGAGGTACCACAGTAAACATTCCACACATAGCAGGCAAGAGATGGTGTTCCATGCCAACAGGAAGACGAGAAGGCACATTTTACATGATCGGTGGATTTAGAGCCATCGGTGTAAAAAACAATGGCATCCCAAAACTCCCGTGAGTATGGGCAGAACAATGGGACACAAGCGGAGCGATGGAGACTTTTAAACATCGGAAGAGATCCATCCGAATCTCGGGCCGCCGATGAACTAACTGTGCGTGCGTGCGTTTTCGGGAGGGAACGTGGGCAACAAGACGAAGAAGGAAGATGGAAATTGCTGCGAACAGAAACGAGGCAAAGCCCAAATGGTAAACCCACCCGATGACGGGCAGTGGGCGAGTGACGTCCCGAAGCTGCGTAAAGTATAGGAGGGGTGAGCAGTCCAAGAGTGGATAGTGATGGTAAAGGAAACCAGGAATTGGACCACCGAATGGAAAAAGAGGGGGTGGGGTATCCCATCGAAACAGACGAATGAACCTCCTAACACGTTTTGCTTACTTCCACTCAGTAATGTCTTATGAGACAGTTTTCTGGTGTAACTCATCACTTAGAAAGGAAGCACAGATTGCACATAACGAAAGTAGGAATATGTGGTGTTCGCCGATGGTCATCTTGTTCACAATATGGGCGCGGGAACAGCAGCTCATCTTTAGAGAGTTAGCCATTGTAACTGCGTCTTCGAAGGTGCATTTCTGTGTATAGGCTTCTTAAATTCATCACAATTTAATAAGAACAATCATGTCCATGCTTACCACAAGAGGAAAGAACTGTCTTTATTACACGCTATTAACTGTGTCAGGAGCTCAGAAAGGAGTACAATATGCATCAACAAAATTTTCGATCATGTGCACAACATACGACTAAACCGTGTGACAGATAGCAAGAGAGTTTTAAATTTATCCTAAACCGCCTTGATTCTTGGTTTGATTTGTAGCTACTACAGAGACTGGCATGGAGAACAAGAGGGTGATATGCTCCAGTTCGCTTGATACAAATTAGGGTGCTGAAAATAGAATAGCTAAATTTTAATTTGAGTGTTGACGGCCAACACACTAATACATAACGCGCTAAACAGCTGTTCTAGCCGGCGCTGAAGAACCTCTTTATTACAAGACGGTTTACTCGTATGTTGTGCGCAGTCAAATGAATTTTGTGGAGCTAAATAATACATTAGACGCTATTCTGCGGTCATCCATATTTTCAGTGTGTGTCCTTGAACGATTTAGTTAACAAATCCTTCAAAAATTTGCTTCTGCCACCCTAATTAAACACACTGTGCGCTGGAAATATTAATACAAATATGGTTAACCTTTTTCCGTTTTAAGTTAATGTACTCGCTCGCTTTCTGATCAGTGCAACATTAGTTTTTTTTTGTTTTTTTTTTAAGTGTGTCTTTTAATGAAAGTGTAAGAAGGAAAAGAATGCACAGTCAAGATAGTATTTTTTTAAATGCTCGTTTAGACATACTAAATTTTGATCAATCTATTCTACAAAACTAAGCGAATTCAACTGTGGTAACACAGTTTTGACTGCATTTGTTAGTGTGAAAACATTGCACCCGGCTTATCTCGCCTGTGAAATAATTAAAGCACGATTGATGGTAGCTTGAATTTAAGTAGTGGAATCTAGAGGGAAGGAGAAAAAAAAACAAAAAAAGGAATTTATACTCGCTACCAACGTTTTCGGTCCCTTAGTTTGTCAAACCACCGTACTGCAGCACCCCACACAGCTTAGATATTCTTGTTAGTATTGTCAGTTGGCAAGGCGACTTTACAAGGTTAAGATATCGAACATCCAAAAGAAAGCGTGTGCCGCCATTATACTGATATTACGACAGAAAACAAGGAAGAAGAGGAAATCGGTCAGAAGAGGAAATCGGTCAGAAGATGGCTAAGAATTATTTGCGAGTGACGGCATGCTAATTCACTAACTGAAATCAAAGTCACGTTCCCGAACCATTTTCTACTCAGTCCTGCATCATACGACGAATTATTAATGTCGATCCGTCTTAAAAATAGAGGAAATGCGTTGATGAGAGATCTGTCTGTTAACGAAAGCTTAGGAATAACTGCGAGATTTCTGGCGACAGACAGGTCATTCGAATGCTAGAAGTTTTGTTCCGTAATATTAGCCAGCACAGTGAAATTGTATGAAAATCTTTGAAGCTGTTATATCTGCCTGGCAAAAATATGTTCAGATAATTAACGTACTTTTTTTTTACTTTTTGAGATAATTTGGTGAAACTGACATACATTTCATAGACCTCTAATTAGTCATTGCAATTTGCAGGTATATGACATTGGAAATGGAAGCGTTTTTTCGAACTTCTATGCAATTCAAGAACTTATATTTTCAAATTAATAAAGTGAGCAGTGATGTAGAGAAACCACCATTAATTGCCCTAAAGTGGTATATGGAATGATGATCCTTGCACTGTTCTATTAAAAGTGTCGTGTGTTAGAAGACTGTATCTGATGTATGATACGCACAAATACGAATTAAGTTTTGTCAACATCTAACTGGGCAATATTAGCAACCTATCAATATTTGTCCTGACACTTTCAGTATATATTGACAATACTGAGAACATTTTGAGGGTCATCAGTACTACTTTTCAGTATTTCTGTTATTGACAATACGTGCCCTCAGACGGTCGATATCTTGACGGTATGACGCTATTACTGAACTTGTGAGGGGCCCCTTAGGACGTCACCGCCGTATTACGTTGTGAGTTTAGCATGAAAACAAATCGGTATCTGATATAACTGACTAAGTCATTCGCTAAAGATGCGAACATTCACTTCACGAGACACTGCCAGCGTATAGTTGCATCACAGAGCTGCTGGCGCCGGCTTCCGCGGAAAGCTGATGTTAACACGACACAAAGAAACGAGCTTGCGCGGTGCCTGTGTAGGAGGAAGCAACAGCTGTAGCGTTGCAACAGCCTGTGTGCGGCGTGTCTGGAAACATCAGCTGTTCGCGAGGCTGCCAGGCTGACGAAGCGGTCGATACCTGCGGCTGGGTGTTGGAAGCATCTAGAAGCGAAGAGAAACTCGGGCACGGCCCAAGGCCCTGTGTTTACCCCCAACGTGGCCTTGGCTGCCACCGCTGCGGTGCAGTCTTCTGTGTGTACCATCTGCCAGTCCTGTTTGACATACTCGCCCTCGCGGACGCGGACACACACACACACACACACACACACACACACACACACACACACACAGCACTGCTACACTACAGCAGCTTCCAACTCTGGAAAGTGTTTCAATACGGCATCTACAGTCTACAGTGCGGTGACGAAAGTCATGGGATACCTCTTAATATCGCGTCGGAGTATTGCAGCAACTTTATGTGATATGAACTCCACAAGTCGTCCTAACTCCCACGCAGAAATACTGAACCAAGCTGTCTCTACAGCCGTCCATAATTGCGAAAGTATTACCAGTGCAGGATTTTGTGCACGTTATGTCTCATTAATGTTCGATATGGAATTCACGTCGGGCGATGTGAGTGGCCAAATCATTAGCTCAAATTCTCCAGCATGTTCTTCGGACCAATTACAAACAACTGAGGCCCGCTGACATGGAGCACTGTCATCCACAAAAATTCCATCGCTGTTTGGGAACACGTAGCCGAACGTAACCATTCCCAGTCAATGATCGGTTCATTTGGACCAGAGCCCCCAGCCCATTCCATGCAAACGCACTCCACTCAGTTACTGAGCCGTCAGCAGCTCGCACAGTGTCTTGTTGACAACAACTTGGATCAATGGCTTCACTAACCCTATCAGCAGCTCTTACCAACTGAAATGTACATCTACATTAATACTCCGCAAGCCACCCAAGGGTGTGTGGCGGAGGGCACTTTACGTGCCACTGTCATTACCTCCCTTTCCTGCTCCAGTCGCGTATCGTTCGCGGGAAGAACGACTGCCGGAAAGCCTCCGTGCGCGCTCGAACCTCTCTAATTTTACATTCGTGATCTCCTCTGGAGGCATAAGTAGGGTGAAGCAATATATTCCATACCTCATCCAGAAACGCACCCTCTCGAATCCTGGTCAGGAAGCTACACCGCGATGCAGAGCGCCTCTCTTGCAGACTCTGCCACTTGAGTTTGCTAAACATCTCCGTAACACTATCACGCTTACCAAATAACCCTGTGACGAAACGCGCCGCTCTTCTATGGATCTTCTCTATCTTCTCTGTCAACCCGACCCGGTACGGATCCCACACTGATGAACAATACTCAAGTACAGGTCGAACGAGCGTTTTGTAAGCCACCTCCTTTGTTGATGGACTACATTTTCTAGGGACCCTCCCAATGAATCTCAACCTGGCACCCGCCTTACCAACAATTAATTTTATACGATCATTTCACTTCAAATCGTTCCGCACGCATACTCCCAGATATTTTACAGAAGTAACCGCTACTAGAGCAGCTGATCAGGCCACGGTTTCCAGTCGTCTGAGCTCCAACCGATGTGGTCACGATCCCAGGAGAGGCGCTGCAGGCGATGATATGCTGTTAGGAAAGGTACTAGCGTCGGGCGTCTGCTGCCGTAGCCCATTAACGCCAAATTTCGTCGCAGTCTCCTAAAGGATACGTTCGTCGTACGTCCCACATTCCTTTCTGCGGATATTTCAGGCAGTGATGATTGCCTGTTAGCACTGACAACTCTACACAGACGCCGCTGTCTCGGTCGTTAAGTGAATGCCATCAGTCACTGCGTTGTCCGTGGTGAGAGATAATGACTGAAATTTGGTATACTCGGCAAACTCTTGACGCTGTGGGTCGTGGAATAGTGAATTTCCAAACGATTTCCGAACTGGAGTGTCCCATGCGTCTAGCTCCAACTACCATTCCTAATTCAAAGTCTCTATTTTCGTCGTGCGGCCAAAATCACGACAGAAACTTTTCTCATGAGTAACCTGAGTACAAATGACAGCTCCGACAATGCATTGCCCTTTTACACCTACTGTACGTCAAACTGTTGCCATCTGTATATTAGCAGTGTCGCTATACCATGACTTTCGTTGCCTGTTGTTGTGGCCTTCAGTCCTGAGACTGGTTTGATGCAGCTCTCCATGCTACTCTATCCTGTGCAAGCTTCTTCATCTTCCAGTACCTACTGCAATCTACATCCTTCTGAATCTGCTTAGTGTATTCATCTCTTTGTCTCCCTCTACGATTTTTACCCTCCACGCTGCCCTCCAGTACTAAATTGGTGATCCCTTGATGCCTCAGAACATGTCCTGCCAACCAATCCCTTCTTCTAGTTGTGCCACAAACTGTTCTTCCCCCCCATTCTATTAAATACCTCCTCATTAGCTATATGATATACCCATCTAATCTTCAGCATTGTTCTGTAGCACACATTTCGAAAGCTTCTTTCTATTCTCTTTGTGTCTAAACTATTTATCGTCCATGTTTCACTTCCATACATGACTACACTCCATACAAATACTTTGAGAAACGGCACTTAAATCAATACTCAATGTTAAATTTCTTTTCTTCAGAAATGCTTTCCTTCCCATTACCACTCTACATTTTATATTCTCTCTACTTCGACCATCATCAGTTATTTTGCTCCACAAATAGCAAAACTCCTTTACTTCTATAAGTGTCTCATTTCCTAATCTAATACCCTCAACATCACCCGACTTAATTCGACTACATTCCATTATCCTCGTTTTGCTTTTGTTGATGTTCATCTCATACCCTCCTTTCAAGACACTGTCCATTCCGCTCACCTGTTCTTCCAAGTCCTTTGCTGTCTCTGACAGAATTACAATGTCATCGGCGAACCTCAAAGTTTTTATTTCTTCTCCCTGGACTTTAATACCCACTCCGAATTTTTCTTTTGTTTCCTTTACTGCTTGCTCAGTATACAGATTGAATAACATCGGGGACAGGCTACAACCCTGTCTCACTCCCTTCCCAATCGCTGCTTCCCTTTCATGCCCCTCGACTCTTATAACTGCCATCTGGTTTCTGTACAAATTGTAAATAGCCTTTCGCTCCCTGTATTTTACCCCAGCCACCTTCAGAATTTGAAAAAGAGTATTCCAGTCAACATTGTCAAAAGCTTTCTCTATGTCTACAAATGCTAGAAACGTAGGTTTGCCTTTCCTTAATCTTTCTTCCAAGATAAGTCGTAGGGTCTGTATTGCCTCACGTGTTCCAGCATTTCTACGGAATCCAAACTGATCTTCCCCGAGGTTGGATTCTACCAGTTTTTCCATTCGTCTATAAAGAATTCGCGTTAGTATTTTGCAGCTGTGACTTATTAAACTGATAGTTCGGTAATTTTCACATCTGTCAACACCTGCTTTCTTTGGGATTGGAATTATTATATTCTTCTTGAAGTCTGAGGGAATTTGGCCTGTCTCATACATCTTGCTCACCAGATGGTAGAGTTTTGTCAGGGCTGGCTCTCCCAATGCTGTCAGTAGTTCTAATGGAATGTTGTCTACTCCCGGGGACTTGTTTCGACTTGTTAGATCTTTCAGTGCTCTGTCAAACTCTTCACGCAGTGTCGTATCTCCCATTTCATCTTCATCTACATCCTCTTCCATTTCCATAATATTGTCCTTAAGAACATCGCCCCTGTATAGACCCTCTCTATACTCCTTCCACCTATCTACTTTCCCTTCTTTGCTTACAACTGGGTTTCCATCTGAGCTCTTGATATTCATGCAAGTGATTCTCTTTTCTCGAAAGCTCTCTTTAATTTTCCTGTAGGCAGTATCTATCTTACCCCTAGTGAAGTAAGCCTGTACATCCTTACATTTGTCCTCTAGCCATCCCTGCTTAGCCATTTTGCACTTCCTGTCGATTTCATTTTTGAGACGTTTGTATTCCCTTTTGCCTGCTTCATTTACTGCATTTTTGTATTTTCTCCTTTCATCAATTAAATTCAGTATCTCTTCTGTTACCCAAGGATTTCTACTAGCCCTCAACTTTTTACCTACTTGATCCTCTGCTGCCTTCGCTATTTCATTCCTCAAAGCTAACCATTCTTCTTCTACTGTATTTCATTCCCCCATTCCTGTCAATTGTACCCTTATGCTCTCCCTGAAACTCTGTACAACCTCTGGTTCTTTCAGTTTATCCAGGTCCCATCTCCTTAAATTCCCACCTTTTTGCAGTATCTTCAGTTTTATTCGTTGTCTAAGTGTTGCTTTCAGGCTAAGCATACACCAAATGGCTAACAGATTTCGCTCATCTTTCGCCCAGCTGTGCTACATACTTGGATGTAACAAACGCTGCTGTAGTTAAAGCTTTTTCGATATCCGAAGTTTTAAGAGCCTGTTTATCGGCACACATGCGACAGCATACGCTGCCTGATATTTTCCAAAATGCCCGCATAAAAATGGGATGGGAAAGCTAGGTTCAAGTGTTTTGGATAGCCCTTGGACAAGGGACCATTTGTATACCCAACGGAAGGCTTTTCTTAGTGTCCCGCTGGAGAAATGTGAAGATTTGGAAGCCTTTCAAGGATGTCTCACCGTATTACAGGTAAGGTTCACAAAATGGCTTTGAGGCAAAGAAATCGCAGCTTAGGAGAGCCGCGAAGTCTTTCTCCTGATGTGTTGCGCAAATAACTGCACATAAGCTGTCAGAACTTGTTCGTTGCCCAAAACATTTAGCAACTCAGCTTTGCTTAGATATTAACATTACAAAAAGTTTTCCAATTAGTGAACATTTGTTGGAATGATTCGTGAAAGACAGACGAATATCTTAGCCGTCGGAGATTAATCTGAGCTATGTAAATCTTATCAGATCTTGCCAAAAAAAAAAACATGTTACCAAGTAAGGTGGGGTGATTCACGTTCATACGAAAGATAAAGAATGAGGGATCATTAGCCGCTTGATCAGATATGTTGCAATATCCTCCTCCACATATAGGTACTACTTAACCCAGTTTAGCTCTGCTTTACGCGTCACGCGTCACGCGTTGTAACTTTTAGCATCTTCACACAGGAAGTAGCAAGGATTCAGCTGCTGGAGAAAGGCTTATCCCTTACGTCACAGCTGATTCAATATGTAAGTGCATGCCACATTCTATCCCCACGAAACAGCTTTCTTAATTCAACTACCTGATATAGAAAGCAATCGCAAAGATTCTATCTGTGGAGTTCACAACAGTGAAGAGTCAAAGTCTGTTACCTGTCGAAACAAAAACCCGTTCGGCAATGACACGCAAAGTACAAACTTCAAAAAGTTAAAATTAGTCATTGCTGTTTGGACATAGTAATGCCACGGAAGAAATCGTCAGGTTTCCACCTCTTTCAGTTCTGTTATTGCACCTAAATTTTTTATTGTCTTTAAGGGACAACATTTGAGTGATGAAATGCATTTATTTTTGTGAAATACAGATTGTTTAACAATGACACTACAATTATTTTGCTCTAAATTACTTTAAATGGAAAGCAGTTTCTGTAAATATTGGTTTTAATGCAGCAGCAATTTGAGGAGCACACTCAGTTTGCCTGCGTCAGCCTTTATCAGAGTCCTGTCAACTGTTCCCAGTTGTCGTGCGTTTGTGTTTTCATTCTTACCATAGATATATCAGCAAACATAAGAGCTGTAATTAATACGGGAAGAACTACTATAAATCCAGTACTTTCTCGATGTACTGAAACTAATTCAGCAAAGCGCCATGACTTACGCAAAAAAGAACATCCAAATCGACAATATATCAAATTATTGTTAACAGCATCAGTAGAAAGTTTACGACCCTGTCGCAATTTTAAAGCTTTGTGACGACACTAGCAATCGGGAATGACTAAGCTTTCATAAATCATGAACAATGTGATACGTTGCAATAAAATGCCTACGGGTAACACTAAAAGTGAATTATTGTGCAAAAACCTCGTGCGTCTTGTTTCTATCAAGAGATTATGGCGCGGCTATCACATGAAACTTTTTTTAACAATTATATTGTTCACAGCAAGGAAAGAAACTAAATTTAGAATTTAATGTCCCATCTGCAGTGAGTTCATTAGAGGCAAAACACTAGCACATACTGGATAGGATTAACAGGAGTTGTTTGCGCCTGGCTTTGTTATGGCACCACTGAATAAAACGTCTGCGGTGGCAAAGGGACACGACAGTAAGTAAAAATCAGTATTATCAGGAAGTTCTCCGTCCCTTCATCCCCTCTCCTTCCTTCTGCTACTTAAAAAACCACACAACTTCATATGACTGAAGTATTCACTAACGAGGCTGACGTATGGTGAAGAAATGGCACGCCACTGCACGGAACCAATCTACAAACTAAGGACGGAGAAGTGCATTATTTAATTATAAATGTGATATTGGTGCTTCTGCCGAAATTGTCACTGAAGCAGTGTTTACATTAGGTTCAGACTGCGATGTACGTCAGTAAGATGATTTCCAAATATGAAGTACACACAGGGTGGCGGTTGCCACTGATACGTTGACTTCGAATCAGGGGCGTAACAAAACGCGCCTTTATAGGTTAGTCGCGTGAGTTAATCCATACCGCGGAGTGGCGTGTGCGCAGAACACCTGGGAACGAATGTTCTGGAGACGAATTGATCCGTGTAACGCAGTCAGCCTTGGTATTCTGGAGTAAACGCCTCCGCAGAAAGCTAAATATTCCGGATCGACGTGGCCCACACACTATGAATTTTTAATCTCTGTACAGGTCCCAAGGTGATGCTTATCAGGCTCTGAAACGTTCTGAAATTATATCGGATCAGCCGGTAATTCACGCGCGTCGCTCTTACCAAAGCCGAGGGGGTAACCGGCATAATTTGCACAACTTAGGTGATGTCCCTGGCTTAATGCAATGCCAGAAGAGTCTGGATTGACCCAAAGGCGCTAACTTTTGTTTTCATGTTAATACCAAGAGCCATGTACTGGCCGCTCCGAAGTCAAACTAGCTTATTATAGTCTATTAAAATCTGAAACACAAACTACTCATGGTCCGCAATTATATTTATTTTATAGTTGACTGGTGAACCGGATTTCAGCGTTCTAGACCACCCTCAGACTATTTAAGACTGAACAGATAGTCCACCCAACATCAGTGACAGTTTATAGCTGTACAAAGATGGTTTTTTACAAAGGCACGTGACCTTTCACGATTGTATATATCTGCAGAAAAAATACAAGCAATACAGAAATATAAAATGTCGCCATGAACAAATAAACGTTGTACTACATTACACCCAAGCATTAAAATAATAAAAACATGAAGGCCAAAACATCGTCCTTAAATGAAATGATCACAAACAGTAGGAAAAGCAGATGCTAGACAGGTTCATAGGACGAGTGTTCTGAAAATTTAACGCACACTGGATTTATACTGAAACGCCGAAGGCACTGGTATAGGCATGCGTAATTAAATACAGAGATATGTAAACAGGCAGAATATGGCGCTGCGGTCGACAACGCGTATATAACACAAGTGTCTGGCGCAGTTGTTAGATCGATTACTGCTGCTACGATGGCAATTTATCAAGATTTAAGGGAGTTTAAATGTGGCGTTATAGTCGGCGAACGAGCGATGGGACACTGCATCTCCGAGACAGCGTTAAAGGCGGGATTTTACAGTAAAACGATTTCTGGAGTGTACCGTGAATGTTAGGAATCCGGTAAAACATCAAGTCTCCGAAATCGCTGCTGCTGGAAAAGATCCTGCAAGAACGGGACCAACGACAACTGAAGAGAATCGTTCAACGTGACGTAAGTACAACCCTTCCGCAAATTGCTGCAGATTGCAATGCCGGGCCATCAACAAGTGACAGCGTGTGAACCATTCAACGAATCATCATCGATAATGGGCTTCCGGAGCCGAAGGCCCACTCGTTTACCCTTTATGACTGCACGACACAAAGCTTTACGCCTCGCCTGGGCTTGTCAACACCGACATTGGACTGTTGATGACTGGAAACATGTTGCCTGGTCGGACGAGTCTCTTATCAAATTGTATCGAGCGGATGGACGTGTACGGAGACAACCTCATGGATCTATGGACTGTTCATGCTGGTGGGGGCTCTCTAATACTGTGGGACGTGTGCAGTTGGAGTGATAAGCGACGCCTGATACATCTAGATACGATTCCGACAGGTGACACGTACGTAAGCATCCTGTCAGGTCACCAGCATCCCTCCATGTCCATTGTGCATTCCAATGAACTTGGTCAATTACAGCAGGACAATGCGACACCCCCACGTCCAGAATGGCTACAGAGTGGCTCCAGGAATGCTCTGAGTTTACACACTTCCGCTGGCCACCAACTCCCGAGACATGAACATTATTGAGCAAGTCTGGAATGCTTTGCAGCTGCTGTTCAGAAGAGATCTCCACCCCCTCTCGTACTCTTGTGGATTTATGGACAGCCCTGCAGGATTCATGGTGTCAGTTCCCTTCAGCACTACTTCAGACATTAGTCGAGTCCATGCCACGTCGTCTTGTCGCACTTCTGCGTGCTCGCGGAAGCCCTAGACGATATTAGGCAGGTGGACCAGTTGCTTTGGCTCTTCCGTGTATAGACATGACGACGTGGTCACGTATCTGGTAATCTTTACTGACGATGACATTGACCAGAGAAACCTATGCTCGTACACGAGGGAGTAAGGTCGATGCGTTCGATGTGTACTGATTGTGTTTTACTTCACATATATCCATAGTTGACCGTTGGGAGACGTTTAGGAAGATTAGGAACTACCTGAGATGGGAGAATATTTCCTAAATAATAGCAAACGACACCGTATGCGGCAGGAGTAGCGTTTTTGGTTGTGGGTCCAACAAAAGTAAAAAAAATAAATAATTAGGATAATTTAAGACAAGCTCATAAGAAATATACGAGGCTGTGCTGAAATGTAATGCATCGGAATTTTTATTCAGTTGTCAATGTCGGTTGAAGTGTTAGGTGTGGTGCATATTGCTCTGTCGACTGTGTCGCTTAGCTGGCGCAAGCTGCAACCCTCAGTCCCTAGAATTTTAGCGTGTCTGTGGTCTATAACATAACTACATCGGTGCGTGAGAAACTGCGTGCTGTAATCGAATTTCTAGCCGCAAAAAACGCACCTGCAACTGGAATCCATAGAAGAATGAAGGTTGTGTTCGGTGACGATTGTATCGACATCTGTAATCTGCGATGTTCGGCTGCTCGTGCTCGTAATAAAGGAAATGGTGCTAACCTCAACGCGTGTGACACATCCAAAAACGTTCAGGATCATGCTGTCAGCAGCCAAAGTCATGCTTGCGGTGTTCTGGTATGTTAAATGTGGATTACATCTGGAATTCATACAGAAGTGATCGGCATAAACTCTGGAAAGGTACCGCGAGACCCTCAGAGAACTGGAAGCACGAATTCAAGTTCATGCAAACACATGGAACACCCCTACTCCATCATGACAATTCCAGGCCATACATGAGCGCTGCGACGTCCGCTTGGGTTCACTGGCATCGATCACGCACCATAGAGATGCAACTTGACCCCCATCCGATTTTCACCGGTTTCTAGAAGTTACAGGACACTTTCGAGGTCTTAACTTTGGTAGTGAACGATGGAAGCAGAGGTGATGTGGCACCGTCAGCAAAGTCAAACATACAGTGACGAAATCAACAAACTGGTCTCTCGTTGGCAGAAATGTGTTCGTCACCAGGGTAACTCTGTTGGAAATACATATGTAAACATGAAGAAAAACTGTAGAATATTAATAAAGTTGGTTTTACTAAAAAAAGCTTTAAGAGTTTTCAGATAAAAAGTTCGGAGGTATTACTTTGCAGCATGTTCTCTTAGGCATAAAACATAGTGTAGCACTTGTGACACAGTGAAGGTAGACTAGCCTAATTGAGAATGATTGTAAGTCCTTGAGCTCGCAGTAAAAGCTGTCCACAATCTGCCAGTGGCCTAGTTAACGTGGCTCAGAAGACAGGAAATGCAGAGTTTTAGCATCGCGGTTACAATAGAAGCGTTTACTGGGAGAATGACTGTAGCACCGTTAACAAATTATCAATATTTCGTGCTGAAATGTCCACGTAATATTTGTTAATCAAGAAAAAACATTTTATCGGAAAAATTATTCTCTACAGTAATATAACAGCTGCTGCCCTTCTAGAGTTATAAATCACAGCCCACATCACGGGCTGCAGTGGAAGGTGGTACCTCTGACATCTAGCATTTAAGAGCTGGTGTACCCACACAAGAGTCTTTACGCTGATGATGGGCTTAATGCAGCTCTGTGGAAAGTCCAGACCTCATGGAACTGTAGTCTGTAGCTGACTTTTTGTGATGTTTGTAAAGCTGTATTGGCAGCGTACAGCAGGACGATTTATCTATCACGTCGGTATACTCCAGATATCTGCACTACATCTGATAATGGAACTGCCATATAAAAACTGTCTTTCTATTTGTGGCAAGTTTACCTTCCGACGGCAAGAACTGTTTTGCTAATGCTGCTGAAAATTCAAGCTTTCGTCAGTGTAATCCGAAAGGGAGAATTACTACTTATGGGCGCAAGGAACCGGCAAAGCTAGGCCACGCTTGTAGATGTTGCTTCATCTGCCCGTCAGTCGAAGAAATATTACCCAAACCTGAAACCGCAGCACCAAGCCGCTGTATTTTTTAGTTGCCTGTTTCGTAATACGTCTAGACCGGGTACTTTACCACGGGGTAACTCTAGCTCTCCAACTATTCAAACATCAACGAAAATCACATAACGTTTCGTGCAATCATCCACGTCTTCAACAACTTTTCTCAAACTGCACGTAACATTCATATCGCTCAAATCATTTTCGTTTAGGTGCTAACAGTCGTCTGACGCTCACCTGTTCGCAGAGATTGGCTCCAATTGATTGATTGTCCATAGAACCATTTTCTGTTCGGTACGCTCGTTCGTCCTCGTCGAATTTCTGTCTGTAACTGACGACACATGTAGCACGTACTGTACGAGCACAGCTGCAACACAAGGCTCTTTGTGACGACAGCACAAAATCTGTCGCGTATTCACAGTTTACGCTTGCAGCGTGCGGGGGCAGCTGCAACTAGAAGCTTCCTGACAGCCTGGTCTCTTTCCTCGCGAAGTGATCGATGTATTTTGTCGATCAGCCTGTAGTTAATTTGTCAGAGCTTTGTACGTAACGCCGCGACCATGTGGCTACCTTATAGTCACAAGAACTTTAAAGGCGAATTTATTTTAGTTGGTGAATGACTACAATACCCATCTTCAGAGGGCTAATATTTTTCGTTACATAGATGTTTTGATCATCATTTCGTATGTTCCACACTGCACACTAATACTCGAATATTTTTGTGCTCTGTGGAGCAGACGACATGATGTTGATCAAAACATCTATGTAATGAAAAATATTAGGCATCTGCAGATGGGCATGGTAGCCCGAAACTAGTTATGGCACTAAAATAAAACATTTAAAAAGTACTTGTGGCTGGTTGCGTCATTCACGAACTATCATTAACGGACGCTGAGTTCACAATATCCAACATGGATAAAATAACATCGAATTTATTTTGTCTGATAATTAAGATGAGCTATAACATATTCGTCTGAGTGTTCGAAAGTATTGTCCTAAGCGTGAAGTCATTTCAGAGCACCAATGATCTAGGGATTGGAAGATTCTGAATAACCCTACATAAACGACGCTGCCCTTAACGTGAGTACTGGCGAATGCGATGTGATTAATGCAATGGAATATTTCCACTCCAATTTCCATTATTCTTTTAATTTTTGATATTCAGATGGCAAGTGAAAAGTCACCGTGCTGCAATGTCTCAAATCTATTTTCTTTAACGCTTGTGATTCTTACGTATTGGTCAATGTTTTAGACAATCCCTAAACAGTCACACGTGACACTACATACCTTTAAATTATGTCCTACTGCCCCTTCTTGCACGTATCGCTGTCTTCAACTGAAAATAAACTGCTTAATGTTTTCACTGTAGACGACGATGAAGACTATGACTTTTAGCCTATTCCGCCTAAGAATTGTTCACGCCGTCTATTTAAGGAATGTGCTATGTTACTCTTTCCTGGTGGGCTATACAGTACTGCCGGTTTAATGTGTGTGTGTGTGTGTGTGTGTGTGTGTGTGTGTGTGTGTGTGTGTGTGTTGGGGTTTATGGGCGCTCAACATCGAGGTCATCAGCGCCCCCGGTTTAATTACCCTATTATTAGACATATGTTGGACACTGTCTTTTCCTCAACATTTAGTTCTTGTCGAATATCGGCGTACTTTTGGTGGTCCACTAATGAATATCCCGTTAAGAACTGGAGGAAAGTTTGTCTTAAATGATCCGATGATGCGGTCCAACATTCGTTACCATACAGCAGCAAAAGCAAAGCTAGCACTTTGTCAATGGTAATGTTTCTTTCGTTCGTAATGTTTTAACGTATGCTGTATGATTCTACAGATACGTCTGAATTTGGTCAGTTTTAGCTCTACATCATCCGTCTCGTGAAAACGAACTGCGCTCTAGATATCAAAATTCTTACTTGTTGAAGTATTTGCCCATCTCTTATGGATTTTATCCTTGAAATACCACGATTTTTCTTTTATCTCTCGATATCATCATTTCGTGTTTACCGCCTATTTGACTCAAATTATGTTCTGCAATTTGAACATTTTCTTCAGATTCTCCTATCAAAAACTGATCGTCAACAAACAGCGTCAAAAAATTAAAATTATCACTTCTTAAGGTGGCAATACAATCAACTATTTATGAACGATATCGTAAACAGAGAAAGTGTGGGAGACAGAGGGAAGCTTTGTCTAACTCCTTGATTAATATCGGAATGAATCCTTATTCTATTATTTTTGTATGGTAACAAGATTGTCCTTATCCGATGTGCTGAAACGCCCCTTTCGTTTAGTAAAACCCATAGCAATCCGTTATATCATGTCGAATGTCTTTTCATGAGCGATGAAAACATAGTAAGCTGATAACCTGAATTCTCTTCTTTTTCTCAGTTACTTGCGCCAAAGTGGAAATGTAATCATAACATGATCTACTTTTCAAAAACCATGTTGTACCTGTAACATACGTACTTCGACTTTTGATATTAATATCCTTTTTATAATTTTAGCATTGCGCCGGCCGGTTCTAGGCGCTACAGTCTGGAACCGCGTGACCGCTTCGGTCGCAGGTTCGAATCCTACCTCGGGCACGGATGTTTGTGATGTCCTTAGGTTAATTAGGTTTAAGTAGTTCTAAGTTCCAGGGAACTGATGACCTCAGAAGTTAAGTCCCGTAGTGCTCAGAGCCATTTGAACAATTTTTTATCATTGCAATATAACAGTTAAGTATATCGCGGCATTTACAAGTTTAAATCTTCTATGTAACTTGTTTAATTTAAAATATCTGACGATAAACTTTTAGATCTTTAAGAGTTGACTAAAAAAAGTAGTGTGCGCTTTTACAGTCAATGGGAGAAGGAATGAAAAAAATAAGTCTTATGAAAATAAAAATGGGCCAGATGCAAATAAGACCCGCACTTTGATGGTGCCTACAAAATTATGTTTAGAGATAGTTCATGCATCTCGGGAATCTAGAATCTTGAGGATTTTTGCCCGTTATCGACTTTGAAACTGATTGTATATCGGTCCTGGGAATTCCGAGACTTTCGAGAATGTTTCAATTTCGAAGCTGCATGACAAAAACCAAAAATATTTTTTCGTGTGATATTATTACAAATTAATTTTCTGATTTCTTTCTCCTTCACTTGTACTGCGAAACTCGGCTTCTTGCCAAATTTCATGATTCTAGGTCAATTAGAAGCAAGCAAGCAAACACACACACACACACACACACACACACACACACACACACACACACACACACAGAGAGAGAGAGAGAGAGAGAGAGAGAGAGAGAGAGAGAGAGAGAGAGGACGAAGTGATCCTGTAAGGATTCCGGTTTTACCAACTGAGATACGGAACCTTAAAAACTATCCTCAAGATAATGGTGGCGTTGACATCAAACCGGCTACGAAGTCAGTCCAATAAAAAAGATGCAGAACTCATTTGTGCTGAGTTAACTTCACAGCTTCCTTTCTCTTAAAACGTCCAGTACAAAGACTCCATGCTACCTTCAGCTTCTGCCCCCACCCTCCACGCTGTCCACTCCTACACGCCGTCTAACAAAGGCTGTTGCGAAGCTACCGGGCGCAGTGCCCAGTCGCTGAAACTCCAGCGGAAGTCGATTCGCCGTGGCGTGACCATGCCCATCGTTCCACGTCTCGACCGCGCTGAAGGGTCGTCGGCCTTCGTTGCCCCTTTCCAGTTAATACGGTGATGAAATATGAGTGGAAAAACCAGACGGAGTAAAATATCGACCAAAAAAACACAAACTGAGCACACAAATGCACATAATTTTCTGCGTTTTATTGTAAGGTACATGCAAAAAAAGAAGAAGTAGTATCACAGTTTGCAGATGCTTAACATGCCGTCAGGGAGAGATGCCCTCGTGTCGGGGATACATTCAAGTTCAAAAATGGTGCAAATGGCTCTGAGCACTATGGGACTCAACTGCTGAGGTCATTAGTCCCCTAGAACATAGAACTAGTTAAACCTAACCTAAGGACATCACGAACATCCATGCCTGAGGCAGGATTCGAACCTGCGACCGTAGCGGTCTTGCGGTTCCAGACTGCAGCGCCTTTAACCGCACGGCTACATTCAAGTCCGGTGGAAATTTAAGTATATGCGTAATAACGAAGTCCACCAAATACGAACTAATAGGACAAAAATTTGTCATGTGTGGCACCTTTTATGGCGCCAACTAATTTACCTAACTTCCGAACAACGAAATTTAGAACACCAACTTCTCATACCACAATAAATATGCGGTTATTCCTGCTGCTGTCTTCTTCTTCTTCTTCAGTCCGAAGACTGGTTTGCTGCAGGTCTCCATGCTATTCTATCCAGCGCAAGCCTGTTCATATCCGAGTAACTACCGTAACCTACATTCTTCTGAATCTGCTTTATTCATCCCTTGGTCTCCCTCTACGATTTTTGCTCCCCACGCTTCCCCTCCAATACTAAACTGGTTATCCCTCATGGGATCATTGTCGTAGAAACTCTTCTAGTCAGGCTCTGCCACAAATTTCTTGTCTCCCCATTTCTATTTGGTACCACCTCATTAATTACGTGATATACCGATCTTATCTTCAGCATTCTTCTGTAGCACCACATTTCGAAAGTTTCTATTGTAAGCCTAGGTACCGATGACCTCAGCAGTCTGGTCCCACAAGAACTTACCTCAAATTGCCAAATTTTTTTCTTTTGTCTAAACTGCTTAATAAATTCTTTCAGAAAACACTTCCTGCCACCCATATCCATATTCGAGGTCAAAAAATTTCTCTTGAACGCTTTTCTTGTCATTGCCAGTCCACATTTTTCATGCTTTCTACTACGATCATAATCAGTTCTTTTTCTGCCCAAAATGCGAAACTCATCTACTACTATAGTTGTCTCGTTTCCCCTTAGCATCATTTGCTTTGATTCAACCACCCTCTATTATAATTGTTTTGCTTTTGTTGATATTAAACTCATATCCCCCTTTCGGGAAACTGTCCACTCCGTTCAACTGCTCTTCCAAGTCTTTTGCTGTCTCCGACAGTACAACTTCGAAAATACAGGCGTTTAGAAGTCCGTCATACGCGCACGTAAGTTACTGCCTAAGAGAAGGCGACAATGACTACCACACTTTGCATCTGGCATATGCTGAGTGAATTTCGAACTTCATCGATTTCATTAGACGTTAATGAGCACTGATCGACGGAGAGAGAAATCAAACTCCTTTTTCTTGGAGTTGCAGTGAGAGAAATCACACGCGTCCAGGATCTCCAGTGAATACACACAAAGCCCCATCCCTTTTTTTTTTTTCTTTCCTTTTTCTTCACGGTATTGCTGATTGAAAGTTCTGTGCATACATCATTAGAAGCAAGAACCGAAACGGACCTTCTCGCATCAACATTATCTTTTTGTCAATATTTTCAAATGATAAACACGAAGGGAATCTGGAAAGTAATTTTCACACGATACGAAACGAAGAACCCTGTCACCCCTCCGTGTGACTAGATAATTTCGGAGATGAAGTCACGTTGGTGCAGCTTATTGTCGCTTGTGTCACATACCAGTTAACACGTGGCCTGCCAGCTGCGGAAGTTGGAAGGCTTCGCAGCCTCCTTTTGTGGCTTCTACGAGCTCAACAGTTGCGGTCCACACCAGCTGAAAACAATAGACTACTACTTTGAGCTGTATCAGATTCCCTGGAGGACAGCGTGGCAAAGCTGTGGAATCCACCTACGAACGCCAGTGTATTCAGTTTAGGCTGGCAATCACGCACGCGATACCGTTTCCATTGAGTACCGATAACATAACACCTTTGGTTTCGTAACAGCATATTCTTTATCATGTCAGTGCGAACTTGTGTCCGCCTCGTCAACAACATCTGTACGGCTGTTAAGTGTTTGCAATTGTACGAAATAATGTGTGTATGCAGCATTGCTGAAGAATCAAGAATCACTATAGCTAATGGAGTGCTATGTTGAAGTATCACCAAAAACAAAAGTTGGCGATGTATTTTCCAATATTATTCTCGAACCGTATCGGAATATATTACGATGAAAATTTCTACTAATATTCTATCAAGGATCCAAAAACAGGCGTCTTAACCTTCACATCTTTTTGCGCAAAATTTTTTGTTTTTGTTTTTGTTTTAGCAGTAATGTTGCTGTAGAATAGTTTCACCATCCCTTACTTACAACCAATTTCACACAGGATTAGTGCGCTCTACATCCCGACCGTATGCGAATCGAATAACCTTCATACGCTCTTTGTCACCAGTAATGGGTTCCGTTCCAAGCTGATAAGTTACTAGCGTCATTTCCTCGCACAGTGGGTACGGCCGTCGTCAGTCTAACGGTTTACTGGCTGGCGCTTATGCTGTGATCGATTACTGCTATGTCTGCAGTGAGGTGCACATTACAGCAAACTGGTTCCATGTGTGTTCAAAAGTGACATTGTGAAAACGACAGACACCGTAAAGATGCGAGCAGACGTATCTTTTGAATTGAATATACTTGATGAGATTATTTGATTTATAAGGGGCAGACAAATGATAACGATTTGGATGGAAGAAAGCAAATAAACTTCATTAGTTCAAAAGCAGTTGCCTTAACTGTTAATACATTTATCCGATTGTGAGACAAGACGGTCAGTGCCTCCATGGAAAAATTTTTACAGTTGCCTACGGAACCATGATTGTACTCAGGTTGTAATGGTTCTTTATTTACGTGACCATTACGACACTCCAATCCCAGTTCTCGATACCAGTAATATCGTACTACTTTTCTGCGAAGAAACAGACATTTTTGTGACAATATTCACATTTGATTTTATTACTGTATAGGTACTCCGATGTATCGATATATTACAGTGATATGGTTCTGGTGTGTATTCATTCCTGTGAGACTGTCATAATCTTTGACTTACTTGTAACCGTTTTGGCGCGAATGCGCACAGGGCAGTCTTTGTTTCACTTTGCAGAAGTTAAGTTGTTATTTCGCTTGGTAAAAGAACAGCCAAGTGTTGGGTTTGGTTAAAGTGGAAATTAAATATATGAAGATATACAAAACTGTTTTCTTGATGATGTGACAATTAAGAAGTAGTATATGTGAATTTACAAGAAGTTTAATAAAAATGTTGATCGTGAACACCAAGTCAAAAATTATTTCTACCATAGCATTGTTCTGATCTGGGATTGTTTGATCATTAAGAATTTCCTGAAAAACGCATTTGTTAGGTCTTCAAATATTGCTAAAATACAGATCTGTACCTTCTAGCAGTCAAAGTGGAATCACCCTAGAATCAACAAGATGAGCCATAACAACTTCGATGAAATCTACGTGGGAATCCATTGAAGATAAGTGCCAAAATTAATGACTTTTTTACAGTGACTACATTATTTCCATTCTGACGATACCATCCACAGTCAATAACTTTGTTGTTGCCCGATAAAGCGAACATAAGCTGCGTGAGCAACATTATTAATCAGATTTCTAACCTACTTTGCAAATGGTGGTATTGTTAGAAGGTGTGCACCTTTTCGTCCGACGAAGATCGACGGCCACGAATGTCTCTTCAGGGTTCCAAGAACATGGAAATCGTGTGGGAGAGATCAGGACTGTATACAGGATGCGTATGGGTTTCCAAGAGAAGCTTCTGCAGCGAATTCGAAAAAACTTTCACAACATGTAGGCAGACCCACATGTTGTCAAGGCTGTTTATTCAGTGTTGGGAATGAGGGTTACAAGCGTGCAGCGTAGACCTGACGAGCGAGCTATTCCTGTGCGCGTTCGCTCACGACACACAGGTTCCTTCCCACGCTTCATCGTGTGGGGGCCATTACGTTACAACTCGCTGTCACATTTGACGTTTCTGGAGGGCAAAGTAACCAGTGCCCGCTACATTGCACAGGTTATTAAACCCCGTGCTACTGCCATTTCTTCGGCAGGAAGGTGATTTACTTTTTCAGCAGGACAATACTCGTCCATATACGGCCGCTGCTACTCAACGTACTCTTCCCTGAGTACGACTACTCACCTCTCGGAAACTAAACACACTAGGAACATGATGAAGCGGGACTTTACTCGTTCTCCAGAGCCCGCAAGAACGACTGTCGAATTGCAACAAAAGGTGCAAGGCGCTTGGGACAGTCTATCGGAGGATGCCTTTCGGCACTTTTATGATTGTTTGTATGTGAGGATACACTCCTGCATTGCCGCCAGAGAGAGTTACACCGTGTATTGATGCGACTGTTTAGGTGCCCTTTACTGCGAGATGTGTGTTTAATTCGGTTAGAATCTGTTATCTTATACTCCCATAATTTCATTTATCGTGTGGCTATATATATATATATATATATATACACAAAGACTGCAAAACTACTACACTTCAAAATTTAAATAGCTTTCCAGTATAAAATACCACATATGACAGCTATATACGGATATCAAGGTTTTATTAAACCACATGCCGCTATCAGCATGTCTTCGAAAGGACGCTTATAGGCACGAGCGGTACAACATGAGCAACTGTCTGTCGTTCCGTACAACAGTCACTCGATGGTGGTGAAGATTTTCCCCACTTATGAAGAGGGTTTACACATATTCCACGGGCCTTTCGCACGCGGTTCAGGGTGGTTCAAATGGTTCTGAGCACTATGGGACTTAACTTCTAAGGTCATCAGTCCCCTAGAACTTAGAACCACTTAAACCTATGAAACTTCCTGGCAGATTAAAACTGTGTGCCCGACCGAGACTCGAACTTGGGACCTTTGCCTTTCGCGGGCAAGTGCTCTACCATCTGAGCTACCGAAGCACGACTCACGCCCGGTACTCACAGCTTTACTCCTGCCAGTATCTCGTCTCCTACCTTCCAAACTTTACAGAAGCTCTCCTGCGAAAGTTTGGAAGGTAGGGGACGAGATACTGGCAGGAGTAAAGCTGTGAGTATCGGGCGTGAGTCGTGCTTCGGTAGCTCAGATGGTAGAGGACTTGCCCGCGAAAGGCAAAGGTCCCGAGTTCGAATCTCGGTCGGGCACACAGTTTTAATCTGCCAGGAAGTTTCATATCAGCGCACACTCCGCTGCAGAGTGAAAATCTCATTCTGGCACTTAAACCTAACTAACCTAAGGACATCACACACATCCATGCCCGAGGCAGGATTCGAACCTGCGACCGTAGCGGTCGCGCGGTTCCAGACTGTAGCGCATTTAACCACTTGGCCACCCCGGCCGGCGGTTCAGGGTAGTCCAAACTGCCCGAGCCTGGTCGAATCCAGAAGGGGGACGGGGGGGGGGGGGGGGTTCCTTCTGGGTAAAAGGCAGTTCTAGGCACTGTGGAGCACAGTTTTCTTCTCAGCAGCGTTTCCATTCATCGACGATACTGAATTCAGTTTCCGTGAGAGTCCTGGCTGTGATGAGAGTGGGACGTCTTGATGTTAGTATTTTTCGCCCCCACAGAAAACACATCGTTCAATACTGGAAGGTCGGTGTTATCAGCAGTCTTCTGGTATTCACGCAGTAACGCGCTCTCCCGTCTGATAACAGGAGGCGGAATGTGGCTCAAGATAGGTAACCAGTATGTGGGAGAAGATCGTACTGACCCACTAACAATGCGCATGGCTTCCTTAAGTTGAACGTCTATCTTTTTAGCCTCTTAAGCCAGTCGGACGGACACAGCTCTGCTGTTGAGTTCACCGGTCCGAGTGCTGATACTCAGACTGTCTGCTGACGATCTACAACGAGTACCACAGAGCTTTTTGGAGACGTTTGTTTCTGCTGTAGAGCTTAGCAGAGATTCGTGTCAAGTGCTCCTTAAAAGAAAGTGTCCTATCTAACGTGATCCCAAGGTATTTTGCATTCTTGTCACGAGAAGCTTGTCTCCCTCTAATGACGAACTACCTGTCACATCGTTTATCAATAAAACAACTTTGTCCTTGATGCTGCTGCTTTTTTCCGGCAGTGTATTTAGACATATCCGTCCAGTACATCTCTGTCGACTATGAGAGAAGGAGTTACTGTTGGGACTGGAGCAGGAAATTCTGCATGAACACACACAGCCCTTCGCTGTATTTCCCCTTTATTAAACTCAAATTTCTTTCTCTTATTGCGTCCCTATACTCCACCGGGATCCGTAATTTATTACATCGCTGATCCGTGTAAACAACTGCAGAGCAATGTCTTTGATACTGAGACATCGACGACGCGACACAATGAACAGCGGTTACAGGTAGCTGGAAGGAGACCGCGATGCCTCCAGCCGGCAGGGCTGGACAAGACAGGCACATGTGGGCGAACTATTTGCGACGGCTGTACCCCTCCTGCCACCTGGCCAGGTCGTCGACTCCCACTCCACACTGAAATAGCCGACCGTCAGCTGCTCGCTTGGGGCACGCATGCGGAAGTATTACGCGCTGGCCCACACGATCACGCGGCGCATACAATATTAGGGCAACGAGGAAGTGTCTTGGCTTTGCAGATACAAGACGATGTCAGTGAAATTTTATTTTGATCTTCTTGACAGATGTAGCTGCTTATGCTTTTCTTTAAGGGGCTTCTCAATCTGCGTTAGGTTCAAATGGCTTAACCAGAATATAGTGCTGGCATAAAATGTGTGTTTTTGACGGTGTCACTCCATTTTATACAAAGTTGGTGCAGGATTATTAAGAGTCCGCACCATTCGCAATAGTTCATAGTTGGGCGACTGTAATCGTGCACAACTGTGTGTCCCTTAAAGATGGTCCACTTGGACGATGTCTCTACAGTGTAATCGCAGGTGAAAACAGGAAGTTTACATGAACGTTTTATATGATCTGCGATTAAATGTTTATCAAACAGCGACGACAGAGGAGAAAAGTTTCTGCATAATGTGTGCCGTAGTTACTGGATGCTGATCAAACGCCTGTCCCAACTACTAATTTATCAGCAATCTTTGAAAATTTAACTGATGATCCAGTTTCTTTCCGTGAGAGGAAACCGATCTATCAGTTCTCGCCGTAATTAGAGCAGATGGAAGACACTGGACACACACAAAAAAGCCGAAGTTGATTTCATCTGTTGGAAACATTACAACCCGTCTTTTCAGGGATGCAAAACAGATTTTTCTTGTTAACAGCCTTTCAAATGATAAGCAATTACTGGCGAATACTGCAAGGTTTCTGGATTAACTCCATGAAAGGGTAGCTGAAACCTGGATTATGACAGAAGAGTGTCTTGTCATGGCAATGAAAGCTACTTTGACTATGGGGAAGTTACGACATTTTATGTGCGAATTCTTTAAACATTCTCTCTGTTTAGCAGATTCGGTGCCTTTCGACTTTTACCTACCCATATCTAAAGCTGTCTCACTATCCAGCGTCATGGATGGAAAAAAACCGCTCCCCTAGAATATCCCGTATGGATAGTAGCTAGTGTCCAACGTCATAGTGATTTCTGTAATGGCAACCGGAGAGCTCCCTCTTCAAAGCTGCAAACATGTGGATTGAACGCCGGTTTGACGGAAATATGCAGAGCATGACCCATAACTTCCCAGCCAGATCCCTTCAGGAGAATTTCTTCTGCCACCCTGTCTGAAAACGTCGCTTTCTTTTATTGCAAAGAAGCAGAATACAAAGACAGCAGCCTCTGTCTCGTCAGATTCCAAAATAATCTGTGTACTGCTGAGAACTGACCTTAGCCACGTCACAAAGCAAGTTGAGCAACAACTTTTTCTGTCTTAAAATACAGTCAGCATGAACGCGGATCACTTTGAGCTGCTATTAGTATGGGGTCATTGAAGCTTTCTTTTCTTTTTTTGCCGGAGGAGGGGAGGGGGATATATTGGGACGAATAGTAGCTGAAAAACTATTGCCCTCCTGTTCCATATGCCGTCAATGTTGCGTTCTTTGAGTTGTTTGGCCCCAATGTCCTTATTCGACGATACACTGCGAAGAGGATTTCAAGTTAGCCCAAGGGACTGGTGATCTATGGCCATTTTTTTTACAGAATCATTGACCTTAGTGCAGTAAGTTTGTATGTGATGTATGGCTCTTACGAAAACGATGTGCCACTTTTCAGATTTGATTCACGAAAATGTATAGAAATTCGAGTCACTGTAAACACCTCACTATTCGAACTCGTGTCTGCATTGGGAGAGTTTTGGGTATTCAGAAGGAACTACTATGCTTTGAAGAGAGACTTCAGAAGTGGAAAGTGTGCCATAGATTTACTTACAACAGGAGGAGAGAAACTACATGCATGAAGCCCATGTGTCTGGAATGTACTGTAAAAACTTGCCAAAATTGTCACCATACATTAAAATGTGTGTGTATGAGAGATTGGTCCTTTTCATACGTATGAGCAACTCTTAGTTTATGTCGGCAATGATCATTAATGTTTCCTGTTATCCAGTTGTTTTTGAAGTTTCAATGTTATGATTCATACCGTCCGTATTTGAAGGTATTAGCAAAAGAATGTTTAAATGTACCATGACAGTTGTTTAATTTGTATGTAATACTTTTGATCACACTTGGGTACCAACATTAGTGATGATTTGGTCTGCTGAACTTTGCTGCTTCAACGAAGCTAAAGTGTGAGGCCACAGCAGTGCTTCTGGCGGTAACAGACGGGAGAGCATCTTTCTCCTTGAATCAGAATTCCAGCGACTAAGCTCTTCTGCAAGGGATCCAATACGCTGGCTCCCCACAACTTCACTCGTCACTGCGTAGCAGCACCACCGGCATGAACTGCCCACAGAAAAAGGAGCGTTGCGAAAGCGTCTTTTGTGCAGGGATGCGCTGACTCCTCCCACGTCCTGCTGAGATGGCGGCTATCAGCAGCAAGGAAACCACACATTGTAACTGTGTCGTATACACAGCGAGGGACGCAAATAACGTCAGTTCTAGAAATTCCTGGAGAGTAGTTATGAACAACGAAGTGTACACTGAGGGCTTTACTGCTAGTCCATTTGGTCCAAAGAGGGAAACTCAATCTGATACGGTCTTACCGAAGGGAATCTACCAGCATTCGTCTTTACTGAAGTAAAATCGTTCAGAGGGAGAAAAAAAAATTTGATCAATACCTCTGAGAATAATCATCAGACATCAGAAAGTTCCGAAGCCGTCCCAACTCAAAATAATTCCACAACGATCTCAGGATTAACGACTTTTGCCTCTGAAAATGATATTTCTATGTAAAAATTACAAGGCCACCTTGATTCGCGTTCTATATGAAACCAAATCTCTTCGCGGTTCGGTAGGTGACTCAGTTTCACAGACTAAAGTTAGGCAAGGCTGTTACAATCGGATAGACCTAAGACACTGGTTCAGGCCTACCTTTGAGTAAGTTTTTAGTTATGTTGCTCGTAAATAAAGCAGTGTCAGATCGGGCTTAAAGTTTGATCCTGAAAGCCGAGTTCAGTGTTATACCAATGTGCCAAATCGCACTTTGAGAACGTATCTTTTCTGGAGAACCATTAAACGCTTTCAGTAACAACTAAGACTTCATTTTTTTGGGTTCGATACCTCAATCGGTTAAAAACGGAACTCCTATAGGATTACTTTGTTGTCCGTCCTATGTTTGTGCCTCTGTCAAGAACTCTCTTGCTAAGAAATGGGTAGAGGGATCAAGTTGTAATACGGTCCCTTGGCGGTGTAAATAATTTAAACTGCGAAGTCAGTGCAATGAAAGACACGGCCATATTTATCACATATTTCGATGATCGCAAACACACTCACCAAAACCTGTAGATGAGCAATAGATATTTGGTCCACTGATCGTTCACAAAGGTACATGTATCACATTGGAACAACCGAAATAAAATGTTCAAACGTACCTACGTTCTGTATTTTAATTTCAAAAACCTACCTGTTACCAACTGTTCGTCTAAAATTGTGAGCCATATGTTTGTGACTATTACAGCTCCATCTATCACAATGCGAAAAAAGTGGTCCAACTAAAACATTCATATTTCTTTACGTACGACAAGAATATGTAATAAAAATGAGGGTTCCTATTAAAAAACGCAGTTGATATCCGTTTCACCTATGGCACCGCCATCTAGTGGGCCAACCATAGCGCCATCTGGTTTCCCCCTTCATGCTAGACAAGTTTCGTTCTTTGTAGTTGTTTCGTTCGACGCTTATTTCGTGAGATATTTGGCCCGGTCACGATCAATGGACAATGCCGGGCCTGGTAGTGTTTCAGTAAAGAGCGTTCCTGGAAACCCAATACGATGACTTGTACCAGACCTTTTAACCACACGAAATAATAATAATAATAATTATAGTAAATGGAGTAACTCAGACCTAGAAGCACTCAATACACTTACACGATCACAATGCCACAAATATAGAATACATCACATACATTCAGCAACAGAAAGATTCACATTAAGCAGAAAGGAAGGAGGAAGGGGATTTATCGATATAAAAAACCTACATTATGGACAGGTAGACAATTTAAGAAAATTCTTTCTAGAGCGAGCAGAAACTAGCAAAATACACAAAGCAATCACTCATATAAATACATCGGCTACACCACTGCAATTTCATAACCACCTCTACAACCCTTTAGATCACATAACATCAACAGATACGATGAAAGTAAATTGGAAAAAGAAAACACTACATGGCAAGCACCCGTATCATCTAACACAGCCACACATCGATCAAGATGCATCCAAGACATGGCTAAGAAAAGGCAATATATACAGTGAGACGGAAGGATTCATGATTGAAATACAGGATCAAACAATAAACACCAGATATTACAGCAAGCATATTATTAAAGATCCCAATACCACAACAGATAAATGCAGACTTTGCAAACAACAAATAGAACAGTAGATCACATCACAAGCGGATGTACAATACTAGCAAATACAGAATACCCCAGAAGACATGACAATGTAGCAAAAATAATACATCAACAGCTTGCCTTACAACATAAACGTATAAAACAACACGTTCCCACATACAAGTATGCACCACAAAGTGTACTGGAGAATGATGAATTCAAATTATACTGGAACAGAACCATTATAACATAAAACACCACATAACAAACCTGACATCATACTCACCAATAAAAAGAAGAAATTAACACAACTAATCAAAATATCCATACCCAATACAACAAATATACAAAAGAAAACAGGAGAAAAACTTGAAAAATACATCCAACTGGCTGAGGAAGTCAAAGACATGTGGCATCAGGATAAAGTTGACATCATACCAATTATACTATTAACTACAGGAGTCATACCACACAATATCCACCAGTACATCAATGCAATACAGCTACATCTAAACATATATATACAACTACAGAAATCCGTAATTATTGATACATGTTCAATTACCCGAAAGTTCCTAAATGCAATATAACATATACCGTACAGTTAAAAGGAAGTCACGCTTGATCAAGGTCCGCGTCACTTCCCATTTTTAACCAGACTTAAAGTCTGAGAAAGTAAAGAAATAATAATAATAATAATAATAATAATAATAATAATCTAATACATACAACTAACTCAGAGTGCCTTTGTCCGGCTGTTTCGCCATCATACTTACACAGAGCTATAAGGCACTAATAAGACAGCGTAATATGGACTTGAATAGTCAAAATTGAAAAAAAGATCTTGTGGAACAGAGTTGCGCTTTCCTCACATAACATTCTGTAAGCCTTGAATCAAGGAAATCAAGCAGATACAATATTTATTAACTTTCAAACAGCATTTGACTCACTACCACGCCAATGGCTACTAACTACAATGCGATCCTACTGGGTGTCAAACTGAATTTGTGACTGGATAGAGCACGTCTAGGTAGACAGGACGTAGCATGTCACGTCGGATGGAGAGTCATCGACATATGTACAGTAGAAGCAAGCTTCAGGCATGTCCCAGGGGAGAGTTGCTGTTCATGTTTTACACCCATGACCTGGCAGGCAACAGTAACTTCAGACTTTTTGCAGATTATGTAGTTATCAATAATGAAGTTCTATCTTTAAAAAAAGGATGCGGAAATAATACAGGATACTGACCAGATTTCAAAGTGGTGCTTTAAATGTTCAGAAATGTGAAATTGTGCACTTAATACAAAGCAGAAACTTAACATTCTATGACTGCAATCTCAGCCACACTCACCACAAATTATGGATGTAACAAATGGAATAGAATAGAAAGATCACATAAGCTCAAACGTAGTCAAACAGGTAGCAGACTTGGTTACATCAGTAACATTTTGGGACAATAAATGCACAAATGAAACTGCTTACAATATACTGAAGCGAACCATAGTAGGCTATCTGTATTTCCTATTTCAGAGAGGACTGACAGGAGATATTTAGCATATGCAAGGAGGACAGCACGAACGGTCGCCAAGTGTAACCCATGACAGAGAGTTACGTAAATGCTAAATAACGTGAACCGGCAGACGCTTGAAGATAAGAAAACCATTCCGCGAAATCCCCCTTACTAAATTTCATAAAGCAGTACTAAGGACCCTAGGAATACAATGCAGCCGTAGGGGCCGTAAAAACGTTTTGAAGAGGTTAGACTACATGCAACGCACGCATACGTATTTATACAACCTTCTTCCCGGGCAAATGGAACGGAAAGAAACTCCAATAATACTATTTTTTTAGTCTTCAAGTTCGAAGTTTGCTTTGCTGTGGCTGCTCACGCTAGTCTATCCTGTGCAGGCATCTTCACCTCCGAATAATTACTGCAACCTACGCTTATTTGAACCTATTTGCTGTATTCCTCCTTTGGTCTATCTATAATTTTTACCCCCACACTTTACTCCAATACCATTCTGACAATTTCTTCCTTCGTACACTCCTCCAGCATATTTGATTTCTTCTTTTAGTTACGAATAAGAAAATAGAAAAGTGAGTAAGCTACTATAAAGAGCATTGTGAACGCAATATGGTAGGCAAGGTCACAGAAAGCCAACACATAATACAGTAAATACAGGTTTATGTGCCAACTACTTACGAAGATCGACCCTTAATGTATGACGAGATAAAAGAAATAATTCAGACAGTTAAGGCAGAGGAAAATTTTATATTATAATTATGAAGATCTTATATAGGGAAATTTAGTGATGTTACAAACTTTTAGGGATGACGGAAAAGGGTAACTGAATCAATTAGAGGTACGGGGCGTTGGTCAGGAAACGACGGAGTCTCAAGTGATACACGAAAATCGTTCTGACATATCCGATAGTCGACCTCCTCTACTGGGAAATCTTTGCTTTCCACATTTTGGGGGAAGGCAGTATGCACCACAACAATAAAAAATGTCCAGTGAACATGGGCTTCTAAATGTATACCTCAAAAGCTATGAGAACTTGTTTAGTAGAAGACAATTGTTTC
Organism: Schistocerca serialis cubense; assembly: GCF_023864345.2. Lineage (NCBI taxonomy): Eukaryota > Metazoa > Arthropoda > Insecta > Orthoptera > Acrididae > Schistocerca > Schistocerca serialis. Next base: position 1,197,231,036 of record NC_064638.1, on the reverse strand, counting down.
ACAGTAGCAAAGATGAACGAGTCCTCGTAGCTCTTTAAGTAGGCATTGTAGAGCATGTTTACTGTGCCTTTTTTAAATTGTTTTGATCCATAATGGCTCCTCTCAAAATATGGAAAGCAAAGAGTTTGCAGTAGAAGAGGTCTACTGTCAGAGATACTAGAAAAAATTTCGCTTGTAACTTCCGACTCGGTCGTTCCCGGACCAGAGTCTTTACTTATGGCTAATTAATATGTTTTCCCTTCATCATCCCTGAAAGTTTGTAGCATCGCGGAATCGCCCTGTACTAGGCACAATTTGATATACCCTCTACCGCCGTGGTATTTAGTAGCCTTAGATGTTAATCGTCTTTGACGATGACACGCTGTCTTTTCGAAATACTAATACGCGTCAGCGCATGTGCTTCTTAGCGGCTGGCGTAGCGCAGTGACGGTCGCCGGCAGATGCTATCTTGTTTGAACAAGTGTGTAAAGCAGGTGAGCTAACAGTTCTGGAACAGTGTTCTTCCGGCCGATCAACACTAATGCGCCACAAGCTCCTGCACGAAGCAGTACGCGTAGCTGGCATCAAATATTCACGTGAAACAGTAGTTACCGTTACATGCACTGCACTGTAAAAACTGAAAAAAAAATGGTTCAAATGGCTCTGAGCACTATGGGACTTAACATCTATGGTCATCAGTCCCCTAGAACTTAGAACTACTTAAACCTAACTAACCTAAGGACATCACACAACACCCAGTCATCACGAGGCAGAGAAAATCCCTGACCCCACCGGGAATCGAACCCAGGAACCCGGGCGCGGGAAGCGAGAACGCTACCGCACGACCACGAGCTGCGGACTGTAAAAACTGAATTCAGAGTATTCCCCTCAAAGTGAAACACTTGAATATGATCTGATGCAAATCACATTTAAACGAGAGAAAAAGTTTCTGAAAGTCTCGGTGTTTCAGTCATCCAGTCCAATAATGAGCACAGAAACATCAAGTTTTCTTCTATACAGTATTTGCTAAACAAACGACAGTATTCGAATGCGACACTGGCTGTATTGTGTCATCTGAAAATAAGTCATTAGAAACTGACTACTACGATAACAATCACGAGGATGCACACAACAAAGATTTTCACGTTAAGTTTCAATTATTTGGCAGTGAGTTGACTTTCCCACACTTCTTTTAATTCTCACTTCGAAAAACTAAAATTACATAACTGTTTATTGTTTGTTGACGCTCTTAGCTGTCTGGATCGGCCCGACATACGTAGCTGCAACATTTCCGCTGCTGCTGGAAACGAACTACCGCGTGATTTTCTATTTTATCTATTGGCTGCCCCATTTTGTGCTGGTGTGCTGTTGACCAGGGATTTCAGTGTGAACCAGAACTGCAGAGATTTACATGCAAATAAAAAAATTGATTAAAAATTATTTTTTCGAAGAGATAGCTAAAAATACAGGACAGCCCGCAAACTAGTGACCATTGAGAAGGTATAGGACTTAAGATCTTAAATAGGACCTTTGTGTGCGTCAACATCAAAACAGGTAAAATGTCATTTTACAAGAAGTCAGGAGATTTTTTTTAAAAATCTTTAAACATAGAGCATATAAGGATCCCAACTGTCAAAAATCTGTCAAACCATTACTGTCACGAAAAAATTTGGCATTTTAACCGCTACATGATTATAACAAGGTTTAACAACAGAAAGCTCACAGTTTACCCCTGGTTGCCATATTGCCATATGACCGTAAACTCCGTCTAGATGTTGTCTACGAGGGACATTTCACAAATAATACACAGGTAGGTATTACTGTAGACTGTTTGATGCAAAAACGATTAAATTTACGTCAGGTGTTGGTGAAGAAGCACGTGTTTCGTTTTTTCAGCATCTACATCCATACTCCACAAGCCACGTGACGGTATGTGGCGGAGGGTACTTTGAGTACCTCTATCGGTTCTCCCTTCTATTCTAGTCTCTTATTGCTCGTGGAAAGAAAGATTGTCGGTATGCCTCCGTGTGGGCTCTAATCTCTCTTCGCGAGATATACGTAGGAGGGAGCAATATACTGCTTGGCTCTTCGGTGAAGGTATGTTCTCAAAACTTCAACAGAAGCCCGTACCGAGCTACTGAGCGTCTCTCCTGCAGAGTCTTCCACTGGAGTTTATCATCCCCGTAACCCTTTCGCGATTACTAAATGATCCTGTAACGAAGCGCGCTGCTCTCCGTTGGATCTTCTCTATCTCTTCTATCAACCCTATCTGGTACGGATCCCACACCAGTGAGCAGTATTCAAGCAGTGGGCGAACAAGTGTACTGTAACCTACTTCCTTTGTTTTCGGATTGCATTTCCTTAGGATTCTTCCAATGAATCTCAGTATGGCATCTGCTTTATCGACGATCAACTTTATATGATCATTCCATTTTAAGTCACTCCTAATGCGTACTCCCAGATGTTGTTGTTGTTGTGGTCTTCAGTCCTGAGACTGGTTTGATGCAGCTCTCCATGCTACTCTATCCTGTGCAAGCTTTTTCATCTCCCAGTACCTACTGCAACCTACATCCTTCTGAATCTGCTTAGTGTATTCATCTCGTGGTCTCCCTCTACGATTTTTACCCTCCACGCTGCCCTCCAATACTAAATTGGTGATCCCTTGATGCCTCAGAACATGCCCTACCAACCGATCCCTTCTTCTGGTCAAGTTGTGCCACAAACTTCTCTTCTCCCCAATCCTATTCAATACTTCCTCATTAGTTACATGATCTACCCATCTAATCTTCAGCATTCTTCTGTAGCACCACATTTCGAAAGCTTCTATTCTCTTCTTGTCTAAACTATTTATCGTCCCTGTTTCACTTCCATACATGGATACACTCCATACGAATACTTTCAGAAATGACTTCCTGACACTTAAATCAATACTGGATGTTAACAAATTTCTCTTCTTCAGAAACGCTTTCCTTGCCATTGCCAGTCTACATTTTATATCCTCTCTACTTCGACCATCATTAGTTATTTTGCTCCCCAAATAGCAAAACTCCTTTACTACTTTAAGTGCCTCATTTCCTAATCTAATTCCCTCAGCATCACCCGACTTAATTCGACTACATACCATTATCCTCGTTTTGCTTTTGTTGATGTTCATCTTATATCCTCCTTTCAAGACACTGTCCATTCCATTCAACTGCTCTTCCAAGTCCTTTGCTGTCTCTGACAGAATTACAATGTCATCGGCGAACCTCAAAGTTTTTATTTCTTCTCCATGAATTTTAATACCTACTCCGAATTTTTCTTTTGTTTCCTTTACTGCTTGCTCAATATACAGATTGAACAACATCGGGGAGAGGCTACAACCCTGTCTTACTCCCTTCCCAACCACTGCTTCCCTTTCATATCCCTCGACTCTTATAACTGCCATCTGGTTTCTGTACAAATTGTAAATAGCCTTTCGCTCCCTGTATTTTACCCCTGACACATTTAGAATTTGAAAGAGAGTATTCCAGTCAACATTGTCAAAAGCTTTCTCTAAATCTACAAATGCTAGAAACGTAGGTTTGCCTTTCCTTAATCTTTCTTCTAAGATAAGTCGTAAGGTCAGTATTGCCTCACGTGTTCCAGTGTTTCTACGGAATCCAAACTGATCTTCCCCGAGGTTGGCTTCTACTAGTTTTTCCATTCGTCTGTAAAGAATTCGTGTTAGTATTTTGCAGCTGTGACTTATTAAGCTGATAGTTCGGTAATTTTCACATCTGTCAACACCTGCTTTCTTTGGGATTGGAATTATTATATTCTTCTTGAAGTCTGAGGGTATTTCGCCTGTTTCATACATCTTGCTCACCAGATGGTAGAGTTTTGTCAGGACTGGCTCTCCCACGGCCGTCAGTAGTTCCAATGGAATATTGTCTACTCCGGGGGCCTTGTCTCGACTCAGGTCTTTCAGTGCTCTGTCAAACTCTTCACGCAGTATCGTATCTCCCATTTCATCTTCATCTACATCCTCTTCCATTTCCATAATATTGTCCTCAAGTACATCGCCCTTGTATAGACCCTCTATATACTCCTTCCACCTTTCTGCTTTCCCTTCCTTGCTTAGCACTGGGTTTCCATCTGAGCTCTTGATATTCATACAAGTCGTTCTCTTATCTCCAAAGGTCTCTTTAATTTTCCTGTAGGCGGTATCTATCTTACCCCTAGTGAGATAGGCCTCTACATCCTTACATTTGTCCTCTAGCCATCCCTCCTTAGCCATTTTGCACTTCCTGTCGATCTCATTTTTGAGACGTTTGTATTCCTTTTTGCCTGTTTCACTTACTGCATTTTTATATTTTCTCCTTTCATCAATTAAATTCAATATTTCTTCTGTTACCCAAGGATTTCTACTAGCCCTCATCTTGTTACCTACTTGATCCTCTGCTGCCTTCACTACTTCATCCCTCAAAGCTACCCATTCTTCTTCTACTCTACTTCTTTCCCCCATTTCTGTCAATCGTTCTCTTATGCTCTCCCTGAGACTCTGTACAACCTCTGGTTCTTTCAGTTTATCCAGGTCCCATCTCCTTAAATTCCCACCTTTTTCCAGTTTCTTCAGCTTTACTCTACAGGTCATAACCAACAGACTGTGGTCAGAGTCCACATCTGCCCCTGGAAATGTCTTACAATTTAAAACCTGGTTCCTAAATCTCTGTCTTACCATTATATAATCTATCTGATACATTTTAGTATCTCCAGGGTTCTTCCATGTATACAACCTTCTTTCATGATTCTTAAACCAAGTGTTAGTTATGATTATGTTGTGCTCTGTGCAAAATTCGACCAGGCGGCTTCCTCTTTCATTTCTGTCCCCCAATCCATATTCACCTACTATGTTTCCTTCTCTCCCTTTTCCTACACTCGAATTCCAGTCACCCATGACTATTAAATTTTCGTCTCCCTTCACAATCTGAATAATTTCTTTTATTTCATCATACATTTCTTCAATTCCCTCGTCATCTGCAGAGCTAGTTGGCATATAAACTTGTACTACTGTAGTAGGTGTGGGCTTCGTATCTATCTTGGCCACAATAATGCGTTCACTATGCTGTTTGTAGTAGCTTACCCGCATTCCTATTTTCCTATTCATTATTAAACCTACTCCTGCATTCCCCCTATTTGATTTTGTGTTTATAACCCTGTAGTCACCTGACCAGAAGTCTTGTTCCTCCTGCCACCGAACTTCACTAATTCCCACTATATCTAACTTCAACCTATCCATTTCCCTTTTTAAATTTTCTAACCTACCTGCCCGATTAAGGGATCTGACATTCCACGCTCCGATCCGTAGAACACCAGTTTTCTTTCTCCTGATAATGACATCCTCTTGAGTAGTCCCCGCCCGGAGATCCGAATGGGGGACTATTTTACCTCCGGAATATTTTACCCAAGAGGACGCCATCATCATGTAATCATACAGTAAAGCTGCATGCCCTCGGGAAAAATTACGGCTGTAGTTTCCCCTTGCTTTCAGCCGTTCGCAGTACCAGCACAGCAAGGCCGTGATAATTTATGGAATTAACTGCTTCCGGTTGCTGACCTGCTATATTGTAGCTAAATGATAAAGGATCTTTCTTTCTACGTATTCGCAGCACATTACACTTATCTACATTGAGATTCAGTTGCCATTCCCTGCACCATTCGTCAATTCGTTGCAGATCCTCCTGCATTTCAGTACAATTTTCCATCGTTACGACCTCTACAGCTTCACCATCACTTGGTGAGAGATAGAAAGGGACCCTGCAGAGGTCTCGGGTCCTGTGACTGTTTAAGATCAGAGGTCTTTCATCAAGCTAGAAACTTTACACGCCAAAAACCCGACAGAAATCCATAATGTGTTAAGTGAAGTTTGTGGTGAGTTTACAGTGGACTGTAGTACACTTTCAAAAATGGCTCTGGGCGCTATGGGACTTAACTTCTGAGGTCATCAGTCCCCTAGAACTTAGAACTACTTGAACCTAACTAACTCAAGGACATCACACACATCCATGCCCGAGGCAGGATTCGAACCTGCGTCCATAGCAGTCGAGCATCTCCAGACTGTAGCGCCTAGAACCGCTCGGCCACTCCGGCCGGCATTACAGTTTCACGTTGGGTTAATCGTTTTCGTGGTGGTCGTAGGAGCATAGACCATATTATCCAAGGCCCGGAAGGCCAAAAAAGGCGACAGGGGTGACAGACTGTGAAACTTGTGGCACATGCCCAAAAAGAAACTCGCATTGCGACTTTTGAGGACTTAATGAAGTCACGGGAATTTCGCCGAGACGAATCCCACTCTATTTGACAACTGAAGAGAAGCAGAAACGCCCGGACATTGCAACATTGCTCAAACAACGATTCGGCGGTGATGATCAAGGAGACTTTTGTCAAATTGCCGCTGTTGATGAAACGTTGTTTACAGACTTTGAACCGGAATTTAAACAGTCCAGTGAGTGGAGAGCTTTGGAGTCCCTGGGTCAAAATAAAAAAAAAAAAAAATTTCGACGCGCTCAATCAATGACAAGCAAATGGTGACTTTTGCTTATGACCAAGGAATCATCATGACAGTGTCTCACGTGGAACAAGTGTCACAGCAATGCATTATCGTAACCTGTGCACAAAAATGTACCGAACCCGACCTGAGCTGCCCAGACTGGGCCACTCATTCTCCACGACAATGCTCGCCCGCACACCGACTATGTTGTCCTAAAACAGCGCGAATATGGATGGGAGGCGTTGCGCAAGCCCCCTTCAGCCCGGACATGAGTCCACCAGGCTTCGATTTATTCCCGATGTTGAAAAAAACCTATACATGAATGTTATCTTTCTCTGGGAGGACTTTCTACCACGGCTACGCGAGACATTCGAAAAATGAACAAAAGTGGTGTTCTGGATGGAATAATAGATGATGTGAGACCTTGGGATTCAGTCATAGAGTACCAGGGAGACTGTACTGACCAACTGTAATGAAACATTTAAAAAATAAAGGTGCCAGTAAAAACAATGAGCATTATCTATGAAACGTCCCTCGCACAAAAAAAAACTTTCTTGCTCATACGTAAGATGTAAAAAGTTTGATTATTCACAACACTCGCAGTCGCACTTTAACATGGCATTATAAGCGGAAACAGGCAAGTTTGTTGTGCAGAAATATCTAGAGACAAGCAGAATAATATTAGTTTTCAGCTACTGGAATTGGCTTCTTGTAAAATGTCTTATTTCGACGTCGTTCATTCTGCAGGCTCAACTGAGAAAAAGAAGTAGATCCTCTCTCTCTCTCTCTCTCTCTCTCTCTCTCTCTCTCTCTCTCTCTCTCTCTCTCTCTCCACACACACACACACACACACACACACACACACACACACACACACACACACACACACACACACACACACACACACACAGAGAGAGAGAGAGAGAGAGAGAGAGAGAGAGAAACAATTGACGTGAAAGCATGCCAACAAAAATGGCTGCAATAATCATGAGGGTAGTGGCCGATTTGAGGGAACTACAGAAAATTTAAGTATGACAGTCATATCGACATTTTAGTTTAATTTCGTTTGTCGTCAAATCACACGGATTCGCTCGGCGCGTTGTGTTTGGTATCCGTCTAAATACAGTACAGGTCTGAACACAAGCTGTTGGAGTAAACGAAATCAACATTCACCTCGTGAGCGGGTCTCAAGGCGAGCACGTACTCTGTTCACCTGTGTGGTTTCCTTTCTCTTACTGGGACAAGGATACACGGCATCCACTGCATTCAGTCTTCCGGTATGTTTACTTATCACCCGGCCAGTAGAGGCACTTATACGAACCATCAGTATACGAGTATAGGTAAATCTCTGGGCAACCGTTCCGTGCAAGATTTAATCCTATACATATGGTGCGACATAGGCCTGAAAGTCAATTATGCTAACACTAAATGTACAATGAACACATCGGAAAGATTTTATTAGCTAACAACTATGTTGTAAAACCAGCTATTCGTTATTTATCGTAGTTTAAGACAATATCTAGATGGACAACAAAATTAACAAACAGAAGAATAGAAACGGCCCTGAGGGCGTTTTGTAAAACAGGCGGCGTCGTCGCCGCCGCCATCTTCAGTCCGAAGACAGATTTAATGTAGCTCTCTACCGTTATCTATTCTGCGCACATTTCTTCATTTCTGCACAACTGTGGTAACCTACACCGAGTGCTTGATTTGTGAAAAAAATTCCGGTAATTTGACCTTCCGTTTTTTTACATTTAGACGTCTTAAAACGTTATTTCAACGCTTGTTTTCGTCATAGGTACCGTTACTGTGAACCGGCGCGTACTGACACAAATCAAGCACTGCCTACACCTATTTGAACCTGCTTAATGGAGCCCAGCTTCAGTCTCCTCATACAAACCATCCACCCCCACTTTCCTTCATTACTCAACTGGTGATACCTTCATGCCTCCGGATGTGACATATAAAATGATACTTTTAGACAAAACGTACCGTAACTTCTTTCCTCCCCACTTAGATTCAGTACCTCTTAAGTTATTCGATTAACGCTGCTAATCTTCAACATTCTTCTGTGGCACTACATTTCAAATGCTTCTATTCTCCTCTTGGTAAACTATTTACCGTCCATGTTTCACTTCCATACAAGACTACATTAGAGACAAATTTTTCAGAAAAACCTACTTAACATTTAAATTTGTATTAATTGTTAAATTTCTCTCATAAGTACTCTTCTTGTTACCATCTGTACCTCTACTTTGGCTATAATCAGCTATTTTGTTATTCAAATAGCACTTTTAGTACCTGGTTACCTAATCAATTTTATCAGCGTATCCTAATTTACTTCGACTACATTCCATTACTTTTCGTGATGTTAACCTTTTAAGATTTTTTCGACGCTGTTTTTTGTGTCATGAGTCTTCTAATTCGTTTAATGCGGCCCGCCAAAGAGTCCTCTCCTCTGCCAACCTTTACATCTCAGAGTAGCACTTGCAATGTTTGTCCTCAATTAGTCGCTGGAAATATTCCAATCACTGTCTTTCTCTACAACTCCCTCTAGTACCATGGAAGTTATCCCTTGATGTCTTAAGAGATCTACTGTTATCCTGCCCCTTCTCGTTAGTGTTTTCCATATATTCCGTTCCTCGCCGATTCTGTGGAGAACCTCTTCCCTTACCTTAACAGTCCACCTAATTTTCAACATTCTTCTGTAGCACCACATCTCAAATGCTGTCCTCTTCTGTTCAGATTTTCCCACAGTTCGTCTTTTATTACGACACAATACTGTGCTGTGCACCAAAGGCACATCCTCAGGATTTCTGCATTAAATTAAGGCCTATGTTTGACACTAGTAGACTTCTCTTGGTCACGAATGCTTTTTTTCCAGTGCTAGTCTGCTTTTTATGTCCTCTTTACTCCATCCTTCATGGGTTATTTTTCTACCTAGGTAGCAGAATTCCTGAACTTCGTCTAGTTCGTGATCCTCAATTCCGATAAGTTTCTCACTGTTCTCATTTTTGCTATTTCTCATTACTTTACTTTTTCTTAGATTTACTCTCAATCCATATTCGGTACTCATTAGACAGTTCATTCTATTCAACAGCTCGTGTAATTCTTCACTTTCACTGAGGACAGCAATTTCATCAGCGAATCATCACTGATATCTTTCCATCATGAATTTTAATCCCATTCTTGAACCTTTCTTTTATTCCGTCATTGTTTCTTCGATTAGTAGATTGAACAGCAGGGACGAAAGGCTACATCCCTGTCTTACATCCTTTTTAATCCGTGCAATTCTTTCTTCGTCTTCCACTCTTTATTGTTCCCCCTTGGTTCTTGTACACATTTTATACTATCTGTCTTTTCCTAAGGCTGACCCCTATTTTTCTCAGAATTTCTAACGTCTTTAACACACACTGAACGCTTTTTCCAGGCCGACAGATCCTATTAAAGTGTCTTGATTTGTCTTCAGTCTTACTTCCGTTATCAGTCTCAACATCGGAACTGCGTCTGTGATGCCTTTACTTTTCCTAATGCGAAACTGATGGTCGCCTTACAGGTTCTCAATTTCCTTTTGCATTAGTCTGTATATTGTTCTTGTCAGCAACTTGGATGCATAATCTGGTAAGCTGATTGTGCGATAATCCTCACATGTCAACTCTTGCAGTCTTTGAAATTTTGCGGATGATTTTTTCCGGAAGTCAGGTGAATCTCGCCAGACACATTCTAAACACCAACGTGAATGGTCGTTTTGTTGCCACTTCCCCTAATGACTTTAGAAATTCTGATGGGATGTTATCTACCTATTCTGCCTTATTTAATATTAAGTCTTCGAAAGTTCTTTTAAAATCTGATTCTGATATTGGATCCCCTATCCGTTCTATATAGACTCATGCTACTTCTTCTATCACGTCATCAGACAAGTCTTACCTCTTCCTCCCCCCCCCCCATACATACATACATACATACATACATACATACGTCTTCAGTGTACCCTTTCCACCTATCCACTCTCTCCTCTGCATTTAACAGTGGAATTCACATTGGATAGTTGAATGATTGATTGATTCTGAGCAGCGGACTAAACAGCGAGGTCATCGATCCCGTCGGTAAGGATGGGGAAGGAAGCCGGCCGTGCCTTTCACAGGAACCATTCCGGTATTTACCTGAAGGGAAATCACGGAAAACCTAAATCAGGATGGGCGGACATGGGTCTCAACCGCCATCCTCCCGAATGCGAATCCAGTGTGCTAACCACTGAGCTACCTCGCAATTCACATTGCACTCTTGATTTTACCACCCATGCTTGTGATTTCACCGAAAGCTGTTATACTTTTCCGTATGCCGAGTCCGTCCTTCCGACAATCATTTGTTTTCAGATTTCTTCACAGTTTTTATACATCCATTTCGCCTTTGCTTCCTTGCACTTCCGATTTATTTCATTCCTGAGTGGCTTATTTCTGTATCTCTGAATTTCCTTCAACATTTTCGTACTACTTTCACCGATCAGCTGAAGTATTTCTTCTGTTACCCGTAGTTTCTTCTCAGTTAACTTCTCTGTACCTGTGTTTTTCTTTCCAACTTGTCCTTTTTAGATTTGACCATTCCTCTTCAAGTGACTGCCTACTAAGCTATTCCTTATTCCTATTCTATAGCGTTAGAGAACTTTAAATGTTTATCTACATTCCTTAGTACTTCCGTATCCCACTTTGCGCATTCATTCTTCCTGGCTGGTCTGGAACTTCAGCTTACTCTTCATTACTATTAAATTGTGATTTTAGGGAATACCTGCTGCTGGGAACCCCTTACAATCTAGTAGCTGATTTCGGAATCTCTGCCTGACTTCGATGTAATCTAATTGAAATCTTCCCCTATTTCCCGGCCTTTTCCAAGTATACCACCTCCTCTTGTGATTCTTAAAGGCAGTATTCGCTATTACTAGGTGAAATTTATTCCAGAACTATATTAGTCTTTCTCCTCTCTCATTCCTACTACTAAGCACATATTTTCCCGCAACCCTTCCTTCTACTTCTTCCCCTACAATCGCTTTCCAATCTCCTATAACTATTAGATTCTCAACTCCCTTTACGTACTTAGTAACATTTACAGTATCCTCATATACTCTGTCTCATCATCATCTGCAGGCGACGTCGGCATGTACATGTAATCTATTAAAGTTAGTTTTAGTTTGCTATCTATTCCTATGAGAATAGTCTTATCACTGAACTGTTGACAGTAACTCACTGTCTGCTCTACCTTCCTATTCATAAAGAATCCTACTGCCGCTATAGCATTTTCTGTTGCTATTGATATTACTTTATACTCATCTAACCAGAAATCCCAGGCTTCCCTGCATTTCACTTCAGTAAGTCCTCACTATTTCTTGATTGAGCCTTAACCTCTCTCTCTTCAGATTTTCTACCTTCCCTGCCACGTTCAGACTCCTAACTTTCCATGGTCCGACTTTTAGAACTCAATCCTTTCGTTGGTTATTTAGTCTTTCTCATAGTTACCACCCCCTTGGCAGTCCCTTCCCGGAGATCCGAATGGCTGACTAGCCCGGAGTTCTTGCCAATGGAGAGGTCATCATGACATTTTCAATTACAGATCACATGTCCTATGGTTGCAAATTAAGTGTCTTTAATGCAGTGGTTTCCATTGCCTTCTGCATCCTTATGCCGTTGATCATCGCCGATTCTTCCGCCTTTGGGGGCAGTTTCTCACCTCAAGGGGACGAGAGTGAACCTCCGTCCGCTCCTACGCACTCTTTGACAAGGCTGTCGGCAGAGTGAGGGTTAGTTATTATGTACGAAGTCTTCGGCGCCATTGCTGACGATTTTTATTCAAAGCTTAAGAACTGGCAAAGTTCGAACCCGAGACCCAGGACGTTTTGATTCTTAATCAAAGACGCTGCCCCTTGACCACGAGACACTGTCCATTCTATTCAACTGCTCCTGTAAGTCCTTTGCAGTCAGAGATACAATTAGGGTATCATCAGCAAATCTCAATTTTTATTTTCTCTCCCTAAATTTTAATTCCCTTTCCACCATTTCTCCTTTGTTTACGTGCCCAATATACAGACTGTCTCAGTCTTTTCTGAAATAACGTTTACTTTTCATGTCGTCCTAAGTGCAGTCTGACTTCTGTACAAATTAGATAGGTTTTCAAAAAGTGAAAGTCCAGTGTTTGAATAAGTTTGTGTTACCACTTTCGAATTATGTCAGTGAGAGCTGTAGCTTCAGTGCTAAAACCATTCAAAATCGTAGGGTTGCTCAGGAAGTAATCGAAAGATGTATGTTGGGAATTATAAAAGACAGGAAAGTAGTATCTGTTTAAGATATGTAGCCAGGCGAGTAGATGATAGAAGACATGCTGGAGCAACATGGGTGCACGTAGCTGGAGTCTGCATGTCGAGAGGCAGCATTAGACTTGTCTAACATATTTATCAAACCAGGAGGATTACACGAGTCTGAGAACTTTACTATGAGTACAAAAGTGCCACTCAGCCTGTTTTTAATTTTGTGCTGGATGTCAGGAGTATTTTCGTGATTAGTATGGTTGGTCGACAGGTGATATTAAAATCTAATATGTTATAGAGAACGATAAAAACCGGTAACATCGGTTATAAAGAGAAGATTATTGTTAAGCGGGCGCATGTACAAAGAGTCAACAGGGCGGTCCAGTATTTTATAAACCCTAAGAAAATAAATCGAGACTGCACATATGATCTGCAACTCTTATGTCTCCCAGAAAACGCGATCGGGGTCGGGGATACATTCAGACGGACAGTTCACAGCTACCAGGAATTCTGGGCAGAACAAGAATCTCGTAGAAGAGGGAGAGGACTTGTGTCTGAAGAAAGAAAGGCGCCCTTCACTGGTGGGTTCGAGAGAAACTGGCAGGACGACGAAGTCTGCCGGTAACCTAGACCTAAACACGGAAAAAAATACTGATTGTTAATACCACAGATTAATCTACGAATCGAACCCGAATTCTAAGAGACATAGACTTACTTATTGCTATGAGGCGCAGGGATTTTAACGCTTAGGCTGTACCTTTACATTCAACCGCAAAAGCTCTGTTATCCCTCGACTTCCACATCGAAACGTCGTTATAAACAGCATCTTGCAGTCTTCGCCTGCGTAACCGGCCGTTTCTTGCCAGCAGACTGGAGCTGTAGCCGCCGCCAACTTTTTTTATCGTTCTTTCCTGCACGGTCGTTGCCGCCTCAGGTACAGGAGCTTTCCCACGCGTCGGACACAAAATGCTGCCACAGCAGTAATCTGATGGCGGTCCCCGTCGGCGCGAAGATTAAAACGAGGTAACGAAGCTACTGCGACTAAAACACGCCGCCGGCCGGGGTGGCCGAGCGGTTCTAGGCGCTACAGTCTGAAACCGCGCGACTGCAACGGTCGCAGGTTCGAATCCTGCCTCGGGCATGGATGTGTGTCTTGTCCTTAGGTTAGTTAGGTTTACGTAGTTCTAAGTGACTGATGACCTCAGATGTTAAGTCCCATAGCGCTCAGAGCCATTTGAACCATTTTAAAACCCGCCAAAACCTCCGTAACTAGCTATCTATGAATTATGTAGTTGATGTTTCAAATTGATGCCAAGGAAAACCGCATTGAACGTACTAAGACATGACACCCACGACACGCTAACGAAATTTCGACTGTCAATTTAAACATTTCGATCAGCAAGAAAAGGTGGATGACTGAAAACGGCGAGAAGCTATTGTAAGAAAAGACGAACGCAGATGTTCATACAACAGCAAGATAATGATCATAATATAATAATGATAAAATAATAATAATAATAATAATAATAATAATAATAATAATAGGGCTCCTACCCAATTGACAGATAGGGGAATGCCACATATGGTTACCTGAGGCTGAACAAAACTAGCTAACGAAGGGAAAAACACCGGCGGAAAACGATAATCACTTGCTGGTCAATAGCTTCAACGGTGTAGGAATGCCACACGAGGACCTACATTAATCATGGCGAACTATCACAGAGCATCTGTTTCAACATGTTTTCGGCGTCCGTATCCCACCTTATGGTCGGAATAAAATACGTACCCAATAAAATGAACAGAATTGAAGAACCCTGACAAGAAAAAAAAGACGGTTCCTTGGTATCGCCAGGAGACCTCTGAAGCTACCGCTGGGGAAACAGCATACGAGCCTATTACTGAATGAAAAATTTCTTACATGATTCATTTTCGTATGAAGCTGTATATATCGCGTAACATATTAATTTATAACGATATTTCGGCTACTGCTATTACCACATCAAAACTTAGAACTTTTAAAACGAAGTTCAGCGTCAACTGCAGTAAAAGATGTGTCTAAGCGGGACTTTTACCGCCTGCTTTGCGTACTATTGATCCTACGTGATCGTTCCATTGCATATTCTTACAGATTTCTACGCCCAGTTATCTGCATTAACTGACTGATACCAGTTGAGAGTAATTGATATTTTAGTCTTAGGATACCACGTTTTTGCGTTTTGTGAAGTGCAGAATCTTATACTTCAACATTTAAAGCTAGCTGCCAGTATTTGCACCTTTTAAATTTTTCCAAGCTCTGACTGGATATTTGTACAGCTTTGAGATAATACTTTATAGACAACTGCATTATCTGTAGGAAGTCCGAGGTTACTAATGATGACGTGTACCAGGTTAATACACTTCCCTGAGACACGCTAGAAGTTACGGCCATATCTGTCGAATCGCTATCACAAGGTAACAGTCTGCGTTCTAACTACCAAGACATCTTCGGTCCTGCCAGGTATTTCGTTTGGTACCCTATATGATCGCATTTTAGTTTACGAGCATTTATACTTTACGAAGTCAAATGCTTTTCCGGGAGTCAAGAAGTACATCTGACTGCCTCGAACCTTGGCTATCACTCAATAAAGGCATGTGTTCTGGTCCAGATTCTAACCCAGTTAGGTTCTTCCCAGAATAAGCTGATATTATAGCTTCATCTTAGGAATCATATATAACAGCTCGCTCAACAAAACGTCCGTATCTGAAGACTGGGAAGCTGCACAGATCACACCAATACTCAAGAAAGGAAACAGGAGTAATCCGCTGAATTACAGACCCCTATCACTAACACAGATTTGCAGTAGGATTTTGGAATATAAACGAGAGTCGAAGTCGGGAGCGGGCAGAGTACTTGCCCGCCAAATGCACAGCTCCAGAGTTAGAGTCTTAGTCCAACAAACGGTATTAATCTGCCGGGAAGTTTCATATCAGCGCATACACCGCAGCAGAATTAAAATTTAATTCTGGAAACATCCCCAGGCTTTGACTAAGCCATGTGTCCGCAATATCCTTTGTTCCAGGAGTGGTAGACTTGCAAGTTTCGGAGGAGAGCTTCTCTGAAGTTTGAAAGGTAGGTGACGAGGTACTGGCGGGAGTAAAGCTGTGAGGACGGGTCGTGAGTCGTGCTTGGATAACTCAGTTGGCAGAGCACTTGCTCGTGAAAGGCAAAGGTCTCGAGTTCTAGCTCCTGTCCGCCGCACAGTTCTTATCTGCCAGTAAGTTTCAGTCTGAGTTGTTCGAAGAATCGTCTACTCGGCACTTAAGTGTGCACTGCAGAGTAGATGTAGCATGACCTTTGCGGAAAGCGCAAGTTGGACATTGTTTACTGAACCCGTACAGGTTGGTATTCTGTTCGAAACAGTTATGAGCCCCAGGGGTACAGGAAACAAGTAGTAAACTTGCAGACCCGAGTTATAAACTAAAGGACACGTAGTCTCTGTGAAACGGGCCCTTGGATAGTCTTCTGTGAATCGCGTGTGGGGAGGGCGCAGCGAGCAACGAAGCTCTGACAAGGCTGCCGCGACGCCTGCAGGTCGCGACACGCAACGCGTCTGCTGCCGGCCGCAGACCCAGACGGGGCTGCGCAAGGCGGCCAGCCGGTTGCCAGGCAACAGCCGCCAGCCTCGTCACAAAGGAGGCGAAGCCGCGTGGCCTTCAGAGCGCGCGCCCGTGTCCGGTCTCAGCTGCTCCCAGCACAGCCGACACAAACACACTAGACGTGGCGGCTCCGAGCTGCTGCAGTTTGTCCGCTCACACTATTCCTGAATTTAGTATCTCAAGACTTCTGTGACCGTAGCAAATTCTTCGCAAAGAAACGAAAGACACTACAGAGCAGTAGAAATGACAACAGACTCCCAACAAACGCATAAAATCCGAAAACAAAGAAAGTAGGTTACAGTACACTTGTTCGCCCACTGCTTTAATACTGCTCAGCAGTGTGGGATCCGTACCAGATAGTGTTGATAGAAAAGATAGAGAAGATACAACGGAGAGCAGCGCGCTTCGCTACAGGATCATTTAGTAATCGCGAAAGCGTTACGGAGATGATAGAAAATCTCCAGTGGAAGACTCTGCAGGAGAGACGCTCAGTAGCTCGGTACGGGCTTTTGTTGAAGTTTCGAGAACATACCTTCACCGAGGAGTCAAGCAGTATATTGCTCCCTCCTACGTATATCTCGCGAAGATACCATGAGGATCAAATCAGAGAGATTAGAGACCACACAGAGGCATACCGACAATCCTCCTTTCCACGAACAATACGAGAGTGGAATAGAAGGGAGAAACGGTAGAGATACACAAGGTATCCTCCGCCACACACCGTCAGGTGACTTGCGGAGTATGGATGTATATGTAGAGAAAATTGTGTGAGAAGAGAGACTGAATTCCGTTCTTTCGTAAGCGAAACGACAATAAAGTTCCGCACTGAGATAGAGATAGTGAAGGACAGGCGAAATTTTATAAGAGGACCCTTCAACGAAAGTATTCATCTGCCATGAAGAATTTTACAATTAAAGAAGGCTTTCAAAAATTATAGCTTGTATTGAAGATAATATTATCATAGTCTTAAACCTCAAAATGACTGATCAACACGCTACAAGCACTGATCAACACGCTACAAGCACTGATCTAATCTGGATCTTGATAAGAGTGGAATAAGGTACATTGATGATATAATATATGCAGGGTATCCCAGGAGGAATGGTAAATATTCAGTTATATAAACTCACAAAAACTCTGAACACTCAAGATCGCTAGTAAAGCATTTATTTCGATAACCTGTTTCAGTAACGTACATTACCATCTTTGGATATCATGCTCTACAAGTTCATATAATTTCTTCCATCAGTAAAATGTATCTTGTCACATCACGAATAAGCTTGTGGACGTCCTGAAAGTCACTGGATATCAGCATGACAAATGTGAAAGAAACAATATACAGACTCACGTGCTCTGTTGTGTGAGCTTGGGCATATACGTTGTAAGGTGTCAGGCAAATCCAACACCTTCCATGAAAACCCTGACATCATAAGCAAATCCAGTACTATGCCACATAGCTCCGAATAAATCGTGACATTAAATTAACCAAAGTAATATGAGTAATGACTGAGCAAATGGAATACCACAGACTAACACAAGAATGCCTAAATGCATGTCATACCTTCCCACCGTGAGACAGACGCAGTTCCGAGGGGAGAAGCGAGAACAGAAGCCGAGAGCAGAACCGCGTTAAGCGAGAAGGCCCTACGATAAGGGACAGACACCCACGTCACCAGCTAACCGCTAAGACTACACCACCCGCAAGTTTTTAGCGTGAGACTTTTTCGTGTATCTGTTATGTCAGGACCACCCCCCCAGCCCATGTTAAAAGCTAGAGCCCTCCAGAAGAACAGTATAGATCTTACCATAACACAAAAAGGGCTACACCACCCGCAAGTTTTAGCGTGAGACCTTTTCGCGTCTCTGTTACGTTGCAAACTTTAAAAACATTGCCCCACCACGAAAAGTATAACGTTTCTCATTGGATAGACAGAATTTTTGTACGCAGAGCTTAAGGTTAACATTGAGACCCTGATTGGTCAGATGAAAACACAGCCAGATAGTTTTTTTAAACCAACTTCGGTAAACTGTAGTAAGGAGAAGTTAGGAGAGAGTTATTTCCGAGAGGGCGAGCTGGACGGAGCTGCGCCGGCCGCCGCCCCCTGACGAACACCGACAAGGTAATGAACGCACGCGATGTCGCATAACACCGCATAAAGCTTCATTCAGAACTGCAGAAGTCTCATCTGTTACACCCCCTTTTTGCGTAATACTAGTGTCGATCATAAATTAAAGCTCATGGTATTCACATTTGCCACTCGAAGTAAAAAATCTGAAACGCGATGATTTTTCTGTTATATAGTTATTGAGAAGCCACATCAGCCACTGTAATTTACGACAAGTTAGATAAGTAATTAAAGATAATTGAGGGTCACTGTAGACCATTTTGATAGTTCTCTCTTTTGTGAAACTTAATTTATACCTAGATTATGGATGTGCTATGGCGTAGGTCATCCTTTGATCCATTGTAGAACTTGGAAACCAATTCAGGGAATATTCGTTCACATATTTGTTGAACGCAGTTGGTTTTTACCATCCTGTATTAAAACATTTCCTTTTATCAATAGTGCAATTTATAAACAATGTTTTGTGAGTAGAATAAAATTTCCAATGGTAACTTAACTGCATTTTCGACGTTATTTTCCCAGCTAACTAAAAATAGGAAAGCCTTGAACCCCTTCCACTAAATTTAGTTAGTATTAAGATTCTTTTACAGGGAGTGCAGTGGAGCTGACGTTGAAATCATTAAGGATTTGGTTATATCATCGCTAGTCTCACTGAACTCTTCTGAATTCTACAGGTCATGTGTGGTCTGGCGTCTCCTTACCAGCAACAGGTCCCAGGTTCAAACTAGTCAATTCCCTAAAAAACACGCTCAGAGCGTCGTTGCGCGAAAGTGGTAGGGAGACACGATATAGAACAGACAGACAGACACCACGCAGAATGTTTAGAACGTTCGGCGCACTATCCTTACGTTTGTACATACTGTTTTCTTTCAAATTTCACATGCCGATATCCAGCGATTTTCACGATATCCACAAGCTTATTCCTGATGTGAGAATACATTTTATAGATGGAAGATACTGTATGAATTTGTAGACCATAAGATCCGGAGATTGTAACGTAGCCTTACCGAAACAGGTTATTGATGTAAATGTTTGACTAGCTACCTTAGCTGCTGAACTTTTTCTTCTCAGCTTATTTCACTGCAGACCGCCCGCCTTCTGGCACAATGTCAGGACTGTATACTCAGGCATATGACAGGAACGATCACTCGAAGCAGAAAGTCCAGTAACCATGTGCTCTAAAACTGCACGCCTTAAGAGCTATGAACACGTGTTCAGTAGAAGAGATTTGCTTCGCAGTATCGAAGATGAAATGTTCTTAGCTCTTAAAGTATGCGCTTTAGAGCCCATGTTTGATAGCCTTTTTCTCTTCAATGGTCGTTGCCGTCATATCCATGAATACTGACAATTCCTCCTATGACATCCTCTATAGTGGTGCTAGAATGTTTATTTTTGGTTATAAATAAAACTATGATTGCCGTAGCTTTCATCTGTACCGTAGCCTAGATAGCGAATTGGGTATGTTGCGATGTTTTTTTTGCTCTAAAATTAGAAAGTAAGATCGTCGTATTACATTGACAGTCATGTTCCTATCGAAATCCGGAGTAATCCCTTAACGACGAATGATGAATAAAGCGCATTATTCAACTACAAAAAATTCTTATCTTATGAAACGATGTTTCATGCCATAGGCTATATTTCTAAAATCATGAGACTGTTGTTTTAACTTATCTACTATGAAGATTTATTGGGTGAGGAATATGTAATTTAAAGGAGATGCAGATGGATGAATACACTAGCTCGCTAAAAATACGTGTGTTGCACAAAAATAGACTTAACTGAAAACCTGAAGGAAGGGAAACTCCCACAGCCAATGAACGTTGTCATCTTAGCTATTTCTAAGCTAGAAAGATCGAGATATCTATTTTAAGCACTATAAATTGGTATTTTCGTGTTTACTAGCATAAGAAATCAATTTTAAGCAAATACAAGTGATTTGATTCAATAACCGAAGTATATACATTGTTATCGATTTGAGATGGAAACAAAAATAGAAAGATCTTAGTTCTTGAAACTAAAAATGGCGGGCATTAGCAGAAATCGTAAAAACGCATGCGGATTTAAACGTCGCAAATGCGGAAGATACACTGAAGCGCCAAAGAAACTGTTATAGGCATGCGTATTCAAATACAAATAAATGTATACAGGCAGAATATGGAGCTGCGGTTGTCAACGCCTATACAACCGTAGTGTCTGGCGCAGTTGTTAGATCGGTTACTGCTGCTACAGTAGCAGGTTTTCAAGATTTAAATGGGTTTGAACGTAATATTATATTCCGCGCACGAGCGATGGGCCACAGCATCTCAGAGGTAGCGATGAAGTGTGGATTTTCCCGTACGACCATTTCACGAGTGTACCGTGAATATCAGAAATCCGGTAAAACAAATCTCCGATATCGCTGCGGGCGGAAAAGATCCTGTAAAAACGGGACCACCGACGACTGAAGAATCGTTCAACGTGGCAGAAGTGCAACCCTTCCGCAAATTGCTGTAGATTTCAATGCTGGGCCATCATCAAGTGTCAGCGTGCGAACCATTAAACGAAATAATATCAATATGGGCTTTCAGAGCCGAAGGCCCACTTGTGTACCCTTTGTAAGTATGCTGTTTAGGTTTTTTATTGGTAACGCCACCTCTGTATGAAAATCACTGGCTGTGCTGTGTGCAGTCTGTGGGTAGTTTGCATTGTTGTCTGCCATTGTAGTGTTGGGCAGAGGCAGCTGGCTGTGAACAGCGCGTAGCGTTGCGCAGTTGGAGGTGAGCAGCCAGCAGTGGTGGATGTGGGGAGAGAGATGGCGGAGGTTTGTAATTTGTCATGAACTGATATATATATTATGGCTTGTGATGATATTAAGGTAAATACATTGTTTGTTCTCTATTAATATCTTTCATTTGCTAACTATCCCTATCAGTAGTTAGTGCCTTTAGTAGTTTGAATCTTTTATGTAGCTGGCAGTAGTGGCGCTTGCTGTATTGCAGTAGTGGGAGAAACGAAGATTATTGTGAGGTAAGTGATTTAGTGATTTGTGAAAGGTATAGTTTAATGTTAGTCAGGGCCATTCTTTTGTAGGGAATTTTGAAAGTCAGATTGCGTTGCGCTAACAAAATATTGTGTGTCAGTCTAAGGACAGTCATGTATAAATTGTTCAAAGGGTACGTTTCATATGGCGACCCTGCCAGGATACCTCACTGGAATCTTCTGATTTTTGTTGTAGTTTGTGTAATTAGTGTAGATTTTGTTTATTGGTAGCGCGTAATCATAGAGAGAATTTCCTTTGTAGTTGTAGTTTTTCATTGTTGTACAGTAAAACAGTTGTGGCATGCATGTAGATTTGCACCAAGTATTTCGCAGCTGCGCTTGCAATTAACTAGATATTATTTTCAGTGCTATGTTAATGTGTTCTCTTATTTTTGATCTTCAAATTGTGTTTTTCTGTGTTGTCGTGTGAAATACTGTGACAATAATGGCGTGTGAAAAACGTAATACTAGGCTCCAAAGTAAACTGAGAAATGACAGTGAAAATGAAAGCAGTGTGTTAGCGCCACCGAGTAATGAATTAACTGATGTTCAAAGTAGTAATTTGGTAACTGTTCATAGGGAAATGGAGCAGGCGGCAAACAATGGCGTGGACAGTGAAACAATTAGTGAAGAGGGACGCATTATCGATCGATCGGTCGGCAACAGCTCGCCTCAGGAATCCGAAATGACAGGACACAATTTCGCAAATACTGTAGATTCAGGTTTTGGGTCATCACCGTTTTCTCAAATAAGTCAAGACACATTTTCTGCTTGTCAAAATGTGAATGTTGTCGGTGCAAATGCACTGCCGAAAAGCGTAGAGAAACAGATTCCAGACACTAATACATTATTATTGCAATTAATGCAACAAATGGAACAAAATCAGAGACAAACACAGCAACAGTTAGACACAGTGGAACAAAATCTCAAAAAGTTAGACACAGTGGAACAAAATCTTAAAAAGTTAGACTCATTGGAACAAACACTTGAACAAACACGTGAAGATTTAACTACTGAGTTACATCACATTGAATCGAAATGTCAAAAAGTCTGTAATGACGTAAAAACACAAATTTGTGAGCATTTTCAACCTATTTTTTCGCGGCATGAAAATGCATTACAGAATCACGAAGCAGCCATAAAAGAACTGCAAATTATTGTTCATGAAAATCATGAGACCTTGCAAGCTAAATTTGACTCAGTTGCATCTACCGATTCGGTTACGCAACTTGCAAAAACTCAGGAAAACTTTAAGGACACAGTAGATACTCTGAAACTTGGTTCAGAAAAACACACTGAAGAAATAAGTACACTATCGGAGAAAGTAGCCGAACTTTCGGATCAGGTCACTAACTTATCTACAAAGGTAGATGATGATCTGAATGACACAAGACCCGTAGCCTTCACTGACACAGAAGAGTATGAACAAATAAGAAAATTCAAACAAAATCAGAATCAAATTAATACACAACACCAAAGAGAAATCCGGGAAGTACAAGATCAGCTGACACAGGTAATACAAGAATTACGTATTTCAGAGGACACTCGCGCTCCAACACGGGAAGAGGGACTTAGAAATACGGAAAAGACGCAAAATAATAACACAGGGCATTTCGTAAGTTATGAAAGAAACTGGCAATGTGCACCGAATTTCGATATGGAACCGCCGACACGACGTAACAATGATCGATATGCTACTCGCCGACATGATGACTTTGACTATAAGCTGTTCATTACTACACGTAAATTCAAAACATTTAAGAATTCTGGCAACGACATTCATCCACAAGCATGGCTCCATCAATTCTCTCATTGTTTTCCTCCCAACTGGTCGTTGGAACACAGATTAGAATTTATGTGTGGCTACTTGGAGAATGAACCAGCTGTAAGAATGCGATCGGTAATTCACGATTGCCACAGTGAAGGAGAGTTTTACCATGCCTTCCTCTCAGCATATTGGTCTCAAGCCACACAAGACCGTGTAAAACATAGCATCATAATGATGAAACGTTTCGAACAATCTGAATTTTCCAGTCTTATGAAATATTTTGAAGACATGTTGCATAAGAATCAGTATCTTTCAAACCCATACAGCCCCTCAGAACTCATCCGCATTTGCTTAATCAAACTGCCTGAACATTTACGACATATTATTTTGGCAGGACGTTGCAAAGACGACATTGAAGCATTTCAGGGACTGTTACAAGAATTAGAAATTGACACTGACAATCGCGGAACGCGAAACCAGGAACACAACAATTACAGGTCACATCCGTCGCAATTCCGCGATGAAAGAAGTAATAACTTGACACGACAAGGCTATTCTCACAACACAAATCGTGACCAAAACAGACACCACCCGTATGACAACCGTTGGCAGAGTAGTAATAACTACAGGGAAAGATCACCTCTCCGTGGTAATGACTATCACAGAGACAATAAGAGAAACAGACAATATGGGAACCAAAATAAATACTATCAAGGGAGACAGAATAACTTTAGACGCAACGGACCAGCGCGCAGTTACGATTCAGGGAGAAATTCTCCACCATGTGACCGACAAACAAGAAACTATGTAAACTACCGACAAAACGACAGACGTGAATTTCATCAGAACTGGCGGGATTCTAACAGAGCTGGGCCCTCTCGGCAAGGCGAATTTGTAGAAGTTAGGTCTCCTAATCCCAATAACAACGCGCGCCAACAAAGAGACAGACAATGACTCGCGCCGCAGGCACCCACGTGCGCCGGCTAGCTCAGAGAAAAATAACATAGACGCTAACCTTGAGAAAAATTCCAGTATTCTTTGCCGACGTATACCGCATGACAATTGCATTCAAGTTCAAACTCTGAGTACTATGAAGAGTAAAGGATTGCACCACATTTCACATGTAAAACCATTTATTGAAAGATAATCTGCTTTTTAACTTAGTCTTTGCCATAAAATTTTTCACTTCACATTTCTAATATGCATTGTCAGACTTAGAATCTGTTAACATACAACAATGTTTGAAGTTAAATATCCAATCAAGAACCAAGAGAACTTACTTAAACAGAAATGACGAATGCATTGCTATAGTGAACAGACGTCACAGTGTTATTGTGTGTGTACATTCTTGCTTGTTAGTTGCACGATTATGGAACGACTATAAGGCTTACATACTTAGAACATTTACCAGTACTGCTAATGAGATTTTAATGCAACATTTTGGTTTATTTGAAAATACATTCTGAATTTAAAGTGCTTTCTGAGAGATACCAGATGACACAGAGGTTAGTTTATGTGACAGCTACACGATTTTATCACGACGCTACTAATGAGTGACAATATACAATGTTGCTTTTGCGGTGTTTCTGTTTTATATCTGCACAGTTTTTCTGTTTTATTCTGGAAAGTAAAACACGTTTTAGTAGTAACTTTTGTAGTATAGCTACAATGAGACAGGGTTTTCCGTAGCACAACAATACGTTACAGCACAGTACGTTCTTCACCACAACAATAAGCGTAATAACTCAGATATCTGTACATAAAGCATTTCACTTTTGTTTATCATGAGGTAAGTACATTGGCTTCTGCAGAACTTAGCTTTCGGAGGAAAATAACTACGACACTTCCACAGAGATTATCTTACAACAAGATGCACATTTAGCGCTACAGGACACGCATTTCAGTGATCAATTTTATACTTAAAACATTTAATTTTAAAGATTTTTGAATTACAAAGAAAGTTTTCCGTGATATATTTCATTTCATTGCTGTAATCTGTAACACCTGAGGGTATAATTACATTAATCCTCAGGGGGGTACACGCTTACTTTGTGTACCATGTGTGTGGCAACCACAAGGAACCCTAGCTAATATGGTATTTGCTTATACAACTTTACACATCGGTACCATATTTCTCTAACACAGAATTACACAGCTATCTGATTATTTGACAGAGAAACAAACATTCCTTTTACTACATCAGTGACACATGTTTACGCAATACACAGTTGGGTAACTTCACACTTATGAAACTGTATTTTGTCTGTACTTTGAGAAACACTCATATTTTTCGGAATCATTGTGATACTATGGGAGCTTTGAATGACGTATTTCGTAAGGGAGCATGATTTTAAAGTACGTTTGAGGTAGATGACACTATTGAAATGAGCAGAGAATTTTTTTAGGCTCAGAAATTATTGGAGGAAGTTACGACGATTTTGAGATTTGACTGAGGTGTTATGATGTTATTATTACGACGACGACGATGTGTATTATGTTGTTGAGGAATGTTTATTATGCTACGTATTTCTCACGATGAAATATTGAAGAAGTGTCGACGAATATGTATATGTATAATGAGGTAAGGAATAATGAGTAGTGTTTAGGGACTCTGATTTATGAAAAGGATGTTGGAAACCAAGAAACGTACTTTAAGAGTTATGAAATGTGTGACTGTATCACAATGCTGACGAATATTTTTTTTTGGACACTTATATTTATAGGATTTTGTTTCTACAGATTTGCAACGCTAATTCTTGACCTGTGAAATATTTTTAAATGAGACTGCAACGGTAGCAGAATCTCCTGTCGTAAATATTTCCGTACGAATGTTAAGTGACCACCTGCACGTAATGCGTCGCGGGCACCCAGCTGTGTCAGACGCCTGGAGAAAAAGCCATTATTGCGAGCCCTTTTCAGCGGCACAGGTAGAACAAAGAAAAAGGGGACGTGGGACGTGTCAAACACCTGGAGAACAAGCCATTAGGGTGTGCCTTTCATCGCTAATGCGACACCCTCGTTACTTGAAAACATATGATTACTCGCACTTTGTGCTAATTACTGAAATGCTTATGAATTGATGGGAAATATTCGTACATCTGCACACCTGATTATGACAAGCGTCTTTCTATGAGAGTTGAGAGAATTTCTACTAACTTATGAAATGTCACATGACTACTGAATGATATTTTTATGCTTTGCTTTTCATAGTTGCTTATTTCATTTGATATCTGGTTTCCAGCTGTGTTGCAGCATTGCTTTTATAAAATGAAATGCATTTGCTAATGTGAACACTTTCTGTCAACAGATCTATTAAATAATTATTTTATGATCCACATTCTTTAAAAAAGGAGCACTTGGAATGGAGAGAACAATAAGAAGGGACTAATACCAGTAACTGCATCTATAATTTTCTTTTCAAGTACTTGGTAATTTCTTTTGTAGAATAAATTGTGATGCATCACTCTAATGTTAAGATGTGACATAGGTATTAGACATGGCCATTTTAGTGTAATATTTTTTCTGCTTGCGCTATGTCATGTTTAGGTATAAGTTGCTGCTGTTTGCCAGGCATAGTGTTATTGAATTTGACTTTTGCTCATTTATGCTGCTAGCTTTGCCAATCTGTATTTTTTGTCATTGCTGCTTGTGTTAATTGTTTTGTGCTGCTGCATTGCCTCGTCCCTTAGTTTAGCATCTGAGCTCAGTAGATTTAAGTTAGCTTAAGAGGGGGTAGACTATGTGAGAAACTGACTATGGAGAATAGGTAAAGAAATGCATTGAGAAAACAGGTTTAGGTAGGATTTTCTTGGAAATAAATGTTGAGGTAAGAAATGTATGAACATATAAATACAGAAAGCATGCTTAGATAGAATTTTTTGGGTGGAAACAAAGGATGAAATAAGGGGAAAGATATATGAAGTTTTGGGTTGGACTGCAGTACCACATGTTACACTGAAAATGAACCCTGTCATTTCCCTTTTGTGTTATCCCACTATATGTTTGTGTACCCTTGTGTATTTGTTTTCTTCCTGTCTCTGTGTACAGTTTCATAGAATTTTTTTCTCTTTTAATATTAAGCTACATTCACTATGATGAGGAATACTGTTATCCTCGAATATAATTGGCATTAATAATATGTTATTTACTTTGTAAAGATGTTAGATATTGTTAATTCCGTTCTGTTTAATGCTCATGTGTGAAGTTGATGTTTCGAAAGTTATTGTGATCCTTTATGTATGTACTCATGTCATAATTCCACTGATGTATATGTTTATTTCTATTCTTTTGTAAAGCCTGTACTACAAATGTTATCTGTATTATTATGTTCTTTAATGATGTATTTTGTACCTTTGTAATTGTATTTTCATGTTGTAAATTTATAAAATTGTAATTGACACCAGATCATCTTATTATTAACTTGTAAGTTACATTTCACTGCACACGTTTCTGTTGGTCATAGTATATGGACAATATGTGAGAAGTTGGGACTGTTAGTGTTTGCACGTGTGTTTATAATTCAGCAAGGGACTGGATAACAGCATTGCTGGTTCTAAGGACAATTCCAGAAACTTTGTGAGTGCACAAGTGGTGGTTTATGGACTTGCTATATTATCCGCAAGACTCTTCAATGGTGATTGTGCACCTGCACAGTCACAACAGATGGCTGCTGGCTATTTCTACAAGGACTGCAGTGGGTCTGCACCTCTGGTGGCCCACCAATACCATTATCTCTACAAGGACTGCAGTGGGTCTGCACCTCTGGTGGCCCACCAATATCGTAATCTCTACCAGGACTACGGTGGGTCTGCTCTGTGATGACCTACCTACCAATATTCATCAAAACTTCGACTGACTCTGCAGTGGGTTTGCTCTGTTGTGGCCCACTACCTGTCAGCATGTCGAGAGTCAGCACTGCCTTTCCGTTGGAAGGACAACACTACTTCTTCAAGACAGCATGGAAATCCACTACTTCTGTGTGCATTTTCTTTTACTGCTCAGACTTTGAGAAAAACACTGCTATTTTACTGTGATGAATCAGGACTATCTTTATGGACTGTGAGAAAATTTTAGCTTTTGACCAACATTGTATCAATAAGTGTGTGCATTTGATTTCTTTGTTATTGTAATTATGAAAAAATTTTTTTCAAATCTGTATTGGCCACTGCCCAATCCAATATGTAAAAATTTTTGTGGGGAGCATGGGGGCTATGTAAGTATGCTGTTTAGGTTTTTTATTGGTAACGCCACCTCTGTATGAAAATCACTGGCTGTGCTGTGTGCAGTCTGTGGGTAGTTTGCATTGTTGTCTGCCATTGTAGTGTTGGGCAGAGGCAGCTGGCTGTGAACAGCGCGTAGCGTTGCGCAGTTGGAGGTGAGCAGCCAGCAGTGGTGGATGTGGGGAGAGAGATGGCGGAGGTTTGTAATTTGTCATGAACTGATATATATATTATGGCTTGTGATGATATTAAGGTAAATACATTGTTTGTTCTCTATTAATATCTTTCATTTGCTAACTATCCCTATCAGTAGTTAGTGCCTTTAGTAGTTTGAATCTTTTATGTAGCTGGCAGTAGTGGCGCTTGCTGTATTGCAGTAGTGGGAGAAACGAAGATTATTGTGAGGTAAGTGATTTAGTGATTTGTGAAAGGTATAGTTTAATGTTAGTCAGGGCCATTCTTTTGTAGGGAATTTTGAAAGTCAGATTGCGTTGCGCTAACAAAATATTGTGTGTCAGTCTAAGGACAGTCATGTATAAATTGTTCAAAGGGTACGTTTCACCTTGATGACTGCACGACAGTAAGCTTTACGCCTCGCCCGGGCGCGACAACACCGACATTGGACTGTTAATGACTGGAAACATGTTGCCTGGTCGGACGAGTCTCGTTTCAAATTGTATCGAGCTGATGACGTGTACGTGTATGGAGACAACCTCATAAATCTATGGACTGTTGAAGCTGGTGGAGGCGCTCTAATACCGTGGGGCATGTGTAGTTGGAGTGATAAGGGACGCCTGATACATCTAGATACGACTCTGACAGGTGACACGTACGTAAGCATCCTGTTTGATCACCTGCATCCATTCATGTCCATTGTGCATTCCGACCGACTTGGCCAATTCCAGCAGGACACTGCGACACCCCACCCCCCCTCCCACGTCCAGAATTGCCACAGAGTGGCTCCAAGAATACTCTTCTGAGTTTAAACACTTCCGCTGGCCACCAAACTCCCCAGACATGAACATTATTGAGCATATCTGGGATGCGTTGCAGCGTGCTGTTCAGAAGAGGTCTCCACCACCTCGTACTCTTGCGGATTTATGGACAGCCTTGCAGGATTCATTGTGTCAAGTGCCTCCAGCACTACTTCAGACAGTCGAGTGCATGCCACGTCGTGTTGCAGCGCTTCTGCACTCTCGCAGGGCCCCTACGCGATATTAGGCAGGTGTACCAGTTTCTTTGGCTCTTCAGTGTGTATTAAGATGCTTCACAACAGAAGTCAATTTCTATTCCTCAGTGACTAACGCTGACGACATTATAGAAGAGGAATTAAAAGCTCGAATCAGTAGTTACTCGTGCGGCAAAAGCAAGCGGCAAATGCTGATTACATACACCTGCCCATTTCACGTGCGGAGTATTGGCCACGTGAGCCGAGGCAGCTATCAGAACGAAGCGTGTATCGCGCCACGCATCAGCACCAGAGCGGCTGGTTCGCCGATAACGTTATCAGGGGGCCGCCTGTTATTTCCCGAACTCAGACTGATGAGTGGCAGACCGCTGTGGCTTTCTGCTCTGGAGTGCAGACTACCAGCGCGGGTTATCACTTCTGCTGACCGGCTGAAACGTGATGTTACAGTAAACAGAGGCGCCTCCTGTTATCAGCCACTCTTCAGACGAAAATATCACACGTTATTGACTTTCTGACAATAGAATGATTACGAGCTACAGCTCGAGAACAAAGGAGCAGGTGAGAAAGAAAATGGGACATTGAGACGGGAAGTAATGTCGCTATCAGTCTAGCTGCTTTCACTCAACCACACAGACGTGTGTGTTCACATGCTTACCTCGTTGAAGTCATGCAAATTAGAGAAAGCAGCAGCGTTTATTTCACGTTCAATCAAAAAAAAAAAATCATCCGGAAAACTTGTGAGAATGTTGAAAGAAACAAGACAAATCTGCTGGCTTGTGTGTCCGACTTTTCTTGTCGACCCAACGAAATTATACGCTGCCATATGCCTCTTTTAAAACCAGCCATGCTAAAAGATTTGAATACCAAACCAAGTTTATCCAGGCATGAGAGTAGCAGGAAATGTGAACGAAAGACTTGAACCATGAAACACGAGTTCGTGGGATGATGCAACAAAGTAAACACAGTCTCATGTTTTCCCTTGGCTAGAGAACTTATCGACATTGATGTATCTTCTTCGTTCACCAGAAAGATGAAACGAAATTGCATTTTCTTGTATAATTTTAATCTTCCCAAAGTGACTTGAACTTTGCACTTATGTGGCAGGTAATTTGAGTTGGACTTAGCAATATATCCACATAAATTTGGGCCTTGAACTAAAACGGTTTTCTGTCTTCAGGTGTCCGTGTCAAAGTATGACAGCAAAAAATCGTATATGCAGAGCCTCTATCCGTTTTTAATTATAATCAATCCATCTGATAATGTAACTGAAAGCCGTAATGGGAAGAAAACTAAATATGGCTTGGTACAACAATTTTTCATATAAAATTTTTTGTTGTCGTTCGAGTTTAGCATTTCCAAATCTAAAAAATGTAACTGAGTGGAATCCTGTTGTTTCCTCAGCAGCTCCATTACTTCAGTAACTTTGCCTATTTTCAAATTTGTGTTGAGCGATGAATGACTGATTTGTATAACTATGTTGCGAAACGGTCGACATAACCATTGAATTGACGTATCTTTACGTTAAGGACTGCGCACAAAAATATGAATGTATATATGTATTTATTTAGCTTTATAAGCCGTCTAGGTTGAAGCAACATATCCTTTACAGCTTTCTTCTGTCAGGTCAAAAAATGTTATGAATAATGTTAATCTTTGGGCTGTTACAGTGAGGTGTTATTTACGGAACACTGAGGATTACAGGTCAGGAGGTGGTGAGTGCACAAAACTCCAGTCTATCTCCAACGTATCTCAAACAGAATGACGTCCCCCAGTGCCAGCCTGCGTGGATTCCGAAAACATAGATAATATGAAAATCAGTTAAATCTCTCACATGACACACTGAAAGCCATGGATCAAGGCAGTCAGGATGACAGTATTTCTCGACTTCCGGAAAGCATCTGTCTCAATACCACACCTGTGCTCATTATCGAAAGTACGATCGTATAGGGTACCAAGCGAAAAGTGTTTCGATTGAGGATTTCTTGGTAGGGAGGACGCACAAAGTAATCTTGAGTGGAGAGTCAACGATAGATGAAGTGACTTCGGGTTTGACCGAGGAAAGTACGTTGGGGTCCTTGCGCCTCATGCCGAATATTAATAACAGTGCAGACAATATTAACAGTAACCTCAGACTTTTCGTACATGCTACAGTTATATATAATTAAGTACTGCCTGAAAGAAGCTATAAAATCTTCAGTCTATCTTGGTACGATTTCAAATTGGTGCAAAGTTTGGCACCTTGTGTTCAGAATTATAAAATTGTGCACTGCACGAAACGCGTTCTACATCTACATCTACATTGATACTCCGCAAGCCACCCAACGGTGTGTGGCGGAGGGCACTTTACGTGCCACTGTCATTACCTCCCTTTCCTGTTCCAGTCGCGTATGGTTCGCGGGAAGAACGACTGTCTGAAAGCCTCCGTGCGCGCTCTAATCTCTCTAATTTTACATTCGTGATCTCCTCGGGAAGTATAAGTAGGGGGAAGCAATATATTCGATACCTCATCCAGAAACGCACCCTCTCGAAACCTGGCGAGCAAGCTACACCGCGATGCAGAGCGCCTCTCTTGCAGAGTCTGCCACTTGAGTTTATTAAACATCTCCGTAACGCTATCACGGTTACCAAATAACCCAGTGACGAAACGCGCCGCTCTTCTTTGGATCTTCTCTATCTCCTCCGTCAACCCGACCTGGTACGGATCCCACACTGATGAGCAATACTCAAGTATAGGTCGAACGAGTGTTTTGTAAGCCACCTCCTTTGTTGATGGACTACATTTTCTAAGCACTCTCCCAATGAATCTCAACCTGGTACCCGCCTTACCAACAATTAGTTTTATATGATCATTCCACTTCAAATCGTTCCGTACGCATACTCCCAGATATTTTACAGAAGTAACTGCTACCAGTGTTTGTTCCGCTATCATATAATCATACAATAAAGGATCCTTCTTTCTATGTATTCGCAATACATTACATTTGTCTATGTTAAGGGTCAGTTGCCACTCCCTGCACCAAGTGCCTATCCGCTGCAGATCTTCCTGTATTTCGCTACAATTTTCTAATGCAGCAACTTCTCTGTATACTACAGCATCATCCGCGAAAAGCCGCATGGAAATTCCGACACTATCTACTAAGTCATTTATATATATTGTGAAAAGCAATGGTCCCATAACACTCCCCTGTGGCACGCCAGAGGTTACTTTAACGTCTGTAGACGTCTCTCCATTGATAACAACATGCTGTGTTCTGTTTGCTAAAAACTCTTCAATCCAGCCACACAGCTGGTCTGATATTCCGTAGGCTCTTACTTTGTTTATCAGGCGACAGTGCGGAACTGTATCGAACGCCTTCCGGAAGTCAAGAAAAATAGCATCTACCTGGGAGCCTGTATCTAATATTTTCTGGGTCTCATGAACAAATAAGGCGAGTTGGGTCTCACACGATCGCTGTTTCCGGAATCCATGTTGATTCCTACATAGTAGATTCTGGGTTTCCAGAAATGACATGATACGCGAGCAAAAAACATGTTCTAAAATTCTACAAGAGATCGACGTAAGAGATATAGGTCTATAGTTTTGCGCATCTGCTCGACGACCCTTCTTGAAGACTGGGACTATCTGTGCTCTTTTCCAATCATTTGGAACCCTCCGTTCCTCTAGAGACTTGCGGTACACGGCTGTTAGAAGGGGGGCAAGTTCTTTCGCGTACTCTGTGTAGAATCGAATTGGTATCCCGTCAGGTCCAGTGGACTTTCCTCTATTGAGTGATTCCAGTTGCTTTTCTATTCCTTGGACACTTATTTCGATGTCAGCCATTTTTTCGTTTGTGCGAGGATTTAGAGAAGGAACTGCAGTGCGGTCTTCCTCTGTGAAACAGCTTTGGAAAAAGGTGTTTAGTATTTCAGCTTTACGCGTGTCATCCTCTGTTTCAATGCCATCATCATCCCGTAGTGTCTGGATATGCTGTTTCGAGCCACTTACTGATTTAACGTACGACCAGAACTTCCTAGGATTTTCTGTCAAGTCGGTACATAGAATTTTACTTTCGAATTCAATGAACGCTTCACGCATAGCCCTCCTTACGCTAACTTTGACATCGTTTAGCTTCTGTTTGTCTGAGAGGTTTTGGCTGCGTTTAAACTTGGAGTGGAGCTCTCTTTGCTTTCGCAGTAGTTTCCTAACATTGTTGTTGTACCACGGTGGGTTTTTCCCGTCCCTCACAGTTTTACTCGGCACGTACCTGTCTAAAACGCATTTTACGATTGCCTTGAACTTTTTCCATAAACACTCAACATTGTCAGTGTCGGAACAGAAATTTTCGTTTTGATCTGTTAGGTAGTCTGAAATCTGCCTGCTATTACTCTTGCTAAACAGATAAACCTTCCTCCCTTTTTTTATATTCCTATTAACTTCCATATTCAGGGATCCTGCAACGGCCTTATGATCACTGATTCCCTGTTCTGTACATACAGATTCGAAAAGTTCGGGTCTGTTTGTTATCAGTAGGTCCAATATGTTATCTGCACGAGTCGGTTCTCTGTTTAATTGCTCGAGGTAATTTTCGGATAGTGCACTCAGTATAATGTCACTCGATGCTCTGTCCCTACCACCCGTCCTAAACATCTGAGTGTCCCAGTCTATATCTGGTAAATTGAAATCTCCACCTAAGACTATAACATGCTGAGAAAATTTATGTGAAATGTATTCCAAATTTTCTCTCAGTTGTTCTGCCACTAATGCTGCTGAGTCGGGAGGTCGGTAAAAGGAGCCAATTATTAACCTAGTTCGGTTGTTTAGTGTAACCTCCACCCATAATAATTCACAGGAACTATCCACTTCTACTTCACTACAGGATAAACTACTACTAACAGCGATGAACACTCCACCACCGGTTGCATGCAATCTATCCTTTCTAAACACCGTCTGTACCTTTGTAAAAATTTCGGCAGAATTTATCTCTGGCTTAAGCCAGCTTTCTGTACCTATAACGATTTCAGCTTCGGTGCTTTCTATCAGCGCTTGAAGTTCCGGTACTTTACCAACGCAGCTTCGACAGTTGACAATTACAATACCGATTGCTGCTTGGTCCCCGCATGTCCTGACTTTGCCCCGCACCCGTTGAGGCTGTTGCCCTTTCTGTACTTGCCCTAGGCCATCTAACCTAAAAAACCGCCCAGCCCACGCCACACAACCCCTGCTACCCGTGTAGCCGCTTGTTGCGTGTAGTGGACTCCTGACCTATCCAGCGGAACCCGAAACCCCACCACCCTATGGCGCAAGTCGAGGAATCTGCAGCCCACACGGTCGCAGAACCGTCTCAGCCTCTGATTCAGACCCTCCACTCGGCTCTGTACCAAAGGTCCGCAGTCAGTCCTGTCGACGATGCTGCAGATGGTGAGCTCTGCTTTCATCCCGCTAGCGAGACTGGCAGTCTTCACCAAATCAGATAGCCGCCGGAAGCCAGAGAGGATTTCCTCCGATCCATAGCGACACACATCATTGGTGCCGACATGAGCGACCACCTGCAGATGGGTGCACCCTGTACCCTTCATGGCATCCGGAAGGACCCTTTCCACATCTGGAATGACTCCCCCCGGTATGCACACGGAGTGCACATTGGTTTTCTGTAGTCACAGAATACTACTATCTCATCAGAATTGGAATCTGTCAACTCTTACAAATACAAGGGTGTAACATTCTGTAGTGATATGAAACAGAAAGATCGTGTCGACTCATTCGTAGGTGAGGCACGTGGCAGACTTCGGTTCTTTGGTAGAACACAAGGTTAGAAAGGAGATTGTCTACAAATCACTCTTGCGACCCATCATACAGAATTTCTGAAGTGTATGGGAGCCAAGCTAGATAGGACTAACAGGGGTTCTGAACATCTACGCGAAGGAATAGCACGAATGAGCACAGACTGGTTTGACTCGTGCGAGAGTGTGAAGGAGACGCTGAAGAAACTGATCTGAGAGCCGCGTGAACATAGGCGTAAACTATCCCGAGAAAACCTGCTTACAAAGTTTGAAGAAACAGCTTTAAATGATTAAGAATTTACTACAACCCTCTACATATCGCCCTCCCCCCCCCCCCCCCCCCCGGATCGTGTGAACAAGATTAGATTAATTAGAGCTTATTCTTCCCGTGCTTCAAACTTTAATTAAACAGGTAGAGCCCCTGATAATTGGTACAATGGAAAGAATCTTCTCCTACGCCCTTCGCAGTGATTTGCAGAGTATGGATGAAGAAACTGGTAATTTTATGTGGTTAAAATATGGAAACTATCTGAACGT
Organism: Schistocerca serialis cubense; assembly: GCF_023864345.2. Taxonomy (NCBI): domain Eukaryota; kingdom Metazoa; phylum Arthropoda; class Insecta; order Orthoptera; family Acrididae; genus Schistocerca; species Schistocerca serialis. The sequence continues at coordinate 1,197,194,998 of NC_064638.1, read as the reverse complement.
TACTCAGATTGTCTGTAGGTGAGTGTCGTTTGCCGTCTAGCGCAGAAGTTCGAAGGAGGTAAATTTCTTGTGTTATCACGAAAGAGGGGATAACGAATTACGTGGATATGATAAGAGAGTCGGGTTAGCAACCATTACAATAAATACGTTTTTAGTTGCGGTGGTATCTTTCGACAGAAAATCCAGAACTGTCAACTTTGGGCGGCCGATGATTGATGTATGACGTTACAGCGCAATTTCACTGCGCACCTGGCTGGAATAGTAAACAGGAGACCTGCCGATACCAGGGCATATGCTCTTTGCCAGTCATTCCGTGTACTCAGCTGGACATAACTGCCTCGCAGAGAGGCGACTTAACAGCACACGCAGATGTCAGCGTTTCAGAGAGAAATATAGTTGGACTCAAAGAAGCCAGTCGCTCGACATTTGAATAGGAGCGAGTGTACTATTCGACGACGTTGGCAGAAATGGGTGAACCATGGCCGAAAACAGCGTCAAGAAAGTAGCGGCCATCACCACCGGTCATCACCACCGGTCAGATGCGCAACTGGTGCTTCAGTGACCACAAGGACCATTAACAGGCGGTTCACAGAAAGAAGGATGAGCTAACGTTGCGTTTGCGCCGACTAGCATTGTCCTCTGTACAGAAACAAGCCCGTCTACAATGGTGTAGTGCACATTCGGACTGGAATCTCATTGACTGGAGACGAGTGGTCTTCAGTGATGAGTTCCGCTTCGAACTGAGTTCTGATGACTAGCGAACACGTCTCTAGAAATGCCTCGGACAGCGGTGGAACACCAACCTGAATATACTTATACGGATATGGTGTCTGTTCTTTCGGAAATGTCCAAAAGAACGGACACCATATTCATATAAGTATATAGCTCTGGCAATACCGGCCATGACGTCGTCCTCCTGTTCGGATGCACACATATTCCCTGAACTCTTACGGGACTTGGTAGGAATGTCATCCACGAGCGATGTGTGTGTTAGGGTAGGACACTACGAATGTAGAGAATGTGGGTCTCACGGGAGGCGTGTGCGAGATAGTCCCTACAGTCGCGCTGTTCACCTCTGTCCTCGGAGGCTCAGATGGATAGAGCGTCTGCCATATAAGCAGGAGATTCCGGGTTCGAGTCCCGGTCAGGGCACACATTTTCACCTGTCCCCATTGATATATATCAACGCTCGTCGGCAGCTGAAGGTATTAATATAATTATAATTTCGTTTCAACCAACCTGAATGTCGCCCGCCATACGGTCTGACAAGCATTTCATTTCGTAGTAGGTCTCCTCTGATTGTCATCCGCGGCACCTGAGAGAACAGCGGTACGTGAAGGGTATTCTAAGCCCCATTTTGCTACCTATAGTGACAATTCATCCTGAGTTACATTTTAGCACGATAACGCCCGCCCGCATACCGTGAGAGTTTCTACTGCTTGTCTTCGTGCTTACCAATCACGATCTTTACCAGCAAGGTCGCCGGATGTCTCCCCAATGAGAACGTTTGGAGCATTATGGGCAGAACCCTTCAACTATCTCGGGATTTTTACGATCTAACGCGCCAAGATTTAACAGCAAAGGAAACAAAAGAAAAGTTCGGAGTAGGTATTAAAATCCATGGAGAAGAAATAAAAACTTTGAGGTTCGCCGATGACATTGTAATTCTGTCAGAAACAGCAAAGGACTTGGGAGAGCAGTTGAACTGAATGTACAGTGTCTTGAAAGGAGGATGTAAGATGAACAACAAAAGCAAAACGAGGATAATGGTATGTAGTCGAATTAAGTCGGGTGATGCTGAGGGAATTGGATCAGGAAATGAGACGCTTGAAGTAGTAAAGGAGTTTTGCTATTTGGGGAGCAAAATAACTGATGATGGTCGAAGTAGAGAGGATATAAAATGTAGACTGACAATGGCAAGGAAAGCGTTTCTGAAGAAGAGAAATTTGTTAACATCGAGTATAGATTTAAGTGTCAGGAAGTCGTTTCTGAAAGTATTTGTATGGAGTGTAGCCATGTATGGAAGTGAAACATGGACGATAAATAGTTTAGACAAGAAGAGAATAGAAGCTTTCGAAATGTGGTGCTACAGAAGAATGCTGAAGATTAGATGGGTAGATCACATAACTAATGAGGAGGTATTTAATAGAATTGGGGAGAAGAGGAATTTGTGGCACAACTTGACTAGAAGAAGGGATCTGTTGGTAGGACATATTCTGAGGCATCAAGGGATCACCAATTTAGTATTGGAGGGTAGCGTGGAGGGCAAAAATCGCAGATTGAGACCATGAGATGAATACACTAAGCAAATTCAGAAGGATGTAGGTTGCAGTAGGTACTGAGAGATGAAGGAGCTTGCACAGGATGGAGTAGCATGGAGAGCTGCATCAAACCAGTCTCAGGACTGAAATCCCAACAACAACAACAACAACAACAACAGCAACAGCGCGCCAACTGTCCCTGTCCCTGAGGAGGACATCCGACAACACTGCCAATCAATGCTAAGCCAAAGGTCTGCTTCTGTAAGGCCCAGACGAGGACAAACGGCTTATTGCCTTGCTCTATTTGTGAAGACCTTTCTCTTGAAAAAAAAAATCATCCAATTTTTCTAAGTTGCAATCATTTATTTGGTTGTACATGACCGTCACTACTCCCGATTTCTGTCCCTTTCAGGTAATCCTTTCGTGGTGAACCTTTCTTTCCTTGTCTTAGGAGTATTTTGTTGACTCTCCTACAGAGGCAGTATTTACGAACTTAAGAAAGTAAGAGAAATCAGAGATCGCACGAACAGATTTAGGATTTTACCCGCATGCTATTCGACAGTGGAACTATAGAGAAATGGTCTGTAAATGGTTTTATGAAGCCTCTGCCAAACTCTTGTACATATAGTCTTAAGTGTGTTGGTTAAAAAAACCTACGCTGTTCTTTCCTTGTCCAACCCCTACCATATGCTGAAGTTGTTAAACCATAGAAAAACATGTCTAGTAATTTGCAAAGCGCATCTGAGTAGACAAAACCGTTTGCCAAACTTTTATTACGTATTTCTATCGCTCTGAAGAGCTGTGTCATTCCCGACATCATATTAACGCAGATATTCAAAATCGTTCTCTGATCGCTGCATAAGATTTAACAGTTAAACCACACATCCGTCGCAAGGGCTTTGAGAAACAAGCCTGTGTGTACTCTTCGCGGGGAATTAGAGGCTCCGTTAAGGTTTCCGACGACGGGGCTACAGTATTTAAGTAAGTGTTATCTGCTAAAGCGCACAAACAAAAGAACTTCTGAAGTCACCACACCGTTTATCGGTCAGGCGTGCGGGCTAAGACGCTGACCATGCGCTAGTCTCAGCAGACGAAGTTCGATTTGTGTTTTTCGTTTTTTGTCTGGCTCACTTCCACTGCTTCATTTTAACAATCCTTGTGATTGCTACATAGTGCAAATGTGTTGACTTCATGATAACGTTTTCCGTGCCGTAACTCCCCCTTAATTTTTTTTTGTAGTAATTCTGGTAATACGTTGACGGCCACCGCTATTGACAGGTCGCTTGTGTGCAGCCTAAAATTAAAGACTAAGATATTTATATCAAATGAAGATCTATTGGTCTGAGACATTTTCAAGACGTGCAATCGACTCTGAATCGACAGGGTCGATGTATAATTCAAAACTTAGCGTTTTTAACCAACATATATGTAGTCTGCAAACGCATGTTTTTCTAGAAATGTAGCAAAGAAACACTTTCGACTGCCGCTTGTGTAGCCATAAGGTAAGAGCTGTTCAAAAAAAGCGCAGCGGGTATGACGACCAAGGCATATGACTGGAGCGGAGAACTAGCGTTCCATCCCCTGTTCTGTAGGTTTTTTACTTTTATTTTCTTCATTACGAAATTGATAAGCGTAGGAGACTTAATAACGTAATCATAGCAATAGTGAATAATACGAGATATCCGACTGCTGTGGTCGAGCGGTTCTAGCCGCTTCAGTCTGGAACCGCGCGACCGCTACGGTTGCAGGTTCGAATCCTGCCTCGGGCATGGATGTGTGTTATGTCCCTAGGTTGGTTAGGTTTAAGCAATTCTAAGGACTGATGACCTCAGATGGTAAGTCCCATAGTGCTCAGAGCCATTTTAATAATACGATCTATGCAAACAAATTTCTCAAGCGATTTGGATTATTAAAAATTGAATCCTGGGTCCTTTACAATGATCCTTTCACTCACACTGTTACATGACTTCAATTTCCTTCACACATGTAAACGGATGGTACTTGTCATAGGCTCTATAGACATTCGAAGGAAATATAATCGCAGCACCAAGAACACCAAACGAAAGCAATATCGCGGAACTACATCATTCCTTCCGAAGATTCGGAGGAAAACAGAATTCGGAGGGAAACAGATTTTACATTCAAAAACATTCACATTTAAAGACCGATTTTACCAGGCAGCGTTATTTTGGGTTGGTATACATCAGAACTGAATCATGCTGTGAAGTGTTATTGCTTCGCGCTCGGACATGCAATTCCCGCCGGCTTTCCAGTAGCACACTGTAATTTTGAAGCCTTGAAATCAAGGTTTTAAGCTGGCGATAAAAATAAAACTCGCATTTGCCGTTTGGAGGTATTACTGCTATTGTGCAAGTCGGTTGACCCTCATCATATGTAAACATGCTATCGAACATAACGGAGTTAGTTTGTCCTCCCAGCGAATACAATATCAGAAAACTTTTAAAACGTTCTCAACATACCTATTGTAAACTGAATTCTCCTCTTTCCCGTTTTTGTAGCAAGTGAAAAACATTAACATCTCTTAAACGATTGACTTCTGCTATACCCAGAGGACGAAATTAATCATTTTTTCCTGCAAGGATGGGAAAACTTTAGGTAACAATTCTTCAGACGCTCTGATGCAATATTGCGTCTTTTACGAATGCATTATTTTATGTACGCTATCAACTGAGGCATGGGTTAGTTTTTCTCTTATAACGCGCACCGAATGCTCGGTCTTTGCAGGCACTGTTTTCATACAACGAGGCTTAAAATTTAAATTATTTACTAATCTAAGACGTTTGAGAAATTTACATTCCTATTTTATTATTTTCCTTACTGAGTTACTTACCTTATTAACCATGCTATTCCTACCAATTTCGACGCGGAAAAAATACAAATGAAAAAATCAGAATTCAACTAGGAATCGAACACAGGTTGTCTGCTTCTGAGTCAGACGCCTTTGTTGCTGCGCCAGCGGCGCTTTCATTTAACAGCGCGTACTATGGATCCGTAAGTGGAAATTGAACTTATTTTCTCGATTTCTAGGAAAATGTATGTTCGTGGACTCCATAAACGTTGATAAAAATGCTCAATTATCTATCGATCCGATCAAATCTGTTCGACTGCGCGTCAACAACCGTTGAGGCTTTTTCTCAAAAACGGAGCGAGGGTATTGAGCCAAAGTATCTCAAAGTCTCGTTTCAGACTATACGCAAGCGGCTTCTCAAATATGATCCGAAACGACTGGCAGATACCTCCTCCTGAGAGGGTTAATCTTATTTCTGTGAATTCGTACACACAGGCGAAGAGCGTTGTACAACCGCTGATCGCATTAGAAACAGTAGTTGTTATGTGAGAATCTGACCGCACCTAGTATCTACGTCCGGCGTATTTACAACTTAATCACCACCCCAAACTACGACAACAACAACAATTACTACAACAACTACAACTACATGCTCCTCGCTCGACGTGGCTTTTCGTTTAGTTTTATGATAGCATGTAGCCTCGAAAACTGAAGCCTGTAGCCGTTATCTCTAGTGAAATAATATTCATTCTTCATTATTTCAACTTGTGCACGGACGTACCTACTATTATTTTCTCTGGCAGGCATGTCAAACTGCGTAACATCGTCACTTTCTTCCTGGTGTCCCACAGCCGCCGATTTTTATTTTTTGTCTTAAATGTAGGTTGCGTTCATGCTCGTTATCGTCTGTTTTTACTGTCTTTCTAGTTTCCCCGATATAGACACTGCTCAACACAAAGGGTCTCGCAGAAGTTCGAAATTTGGCCCAAAGGTGGCGACAACTTTCCTCTGTAGCAGTGTAAAAGTGTGGCAAGTCTCCCCAAAGCTTCACCCAAGATTGAAATTATGTGCTTTTCTTGCGGGTGGCCGAGGGAAACATTCCAGACACCGCCGCTCAGAACTGATACGGAAAGGCCACAGGGAGTGGCATAAAGGGCTCCAACGAAACGCCCAGTCCCTTCGGGCGCTTATTCCATACATTTCGTGGACACTTATGCTACTTTTATGGAAGAGAAACTCATACTAAGGGCATGAGAATTGCGTCGTTAGGTAGCATCATAAACTTAGCATAAATGTTTTTTGTCAAATTTGTTCACGAGGTGCTGATATGTACTTAACTGCAGTGTATAGAATTTTGTAGAGTTACTCTTTGACTTACTTTCTGTGGTCAATGCTAGTACCACCTACTGGCCTTCGTTTACCTCTTTGATAGCTCAATCGCCACACTCAGTTTGACACCGGTTCTGTTCGAATACACAGCACTGTCAAATATGCCTATATGAGATGAGATTTGTATTGTATTTAGTCTATGTGCTCACTTTCGTGAGCTCTGTACTAAAGTTTGATTTTTATTTAAGTACGACACTATTTGAAATTCCTGCATATTGAAATACTTAGATGCACAATTAAGTATATTTTCATTCAATTTCTGTACACTTCATTCCACAGCTTCAATCTGACGATGAAATTTTGAAACGAGTAACATTTAATAAAGAATTGAGCTGTCAAGACCGTTCAATATTTCAAAGGTGTGACAAATCTGAATGGGAGCCTACCTCTACAATGGAAGTATTTCTACAGCATCTTATTCACGCATGTGTCAATGTCGCACACACCTTGGTCACGCCACAGGAGGGTGCAAAACAGAACGGCTGAAAAAGAATAAACATTCTTTGCTACTTCGGATCAAGTTCAGATTTCCTCAACAGTTTTGAAGCTCCATATTGGTTCCACCCTGTATACCAGAGCAAAGTCTGCGATCGTGCTTCACTTTGTACGGGTGCGGTAACTTTCAGTGGGTTCCAGCTCCGCTATGTCGTCTGAAGTGGAATGTGTCAGCCGTGTCAAAGGTGTCAGAGGTGGTAGAGAACGTAGTCCTGTTGCTCACTGGAATGCGAACGGTTGTTTTCGTCCGTGGAGTGTGTGGGAATCAACGCACCGAGGGAAGAAGTAGTTTCAATGACGACCTTTAAGCCACCTCCTGTGGCGTTTTCGTGTCAGTTCTGAACGGCGGTGTGTGTGAAACGTTTCCATCGGCCACCCACAAGAAAACCGCGTGATTTGAACGCTGGACATCGCGGTTCTGACCTCCACCACAGAGACGTCAAAAGAAGGGGTGGAATGTGGGTAAGAGGGGATGTGACGAAATTCCCATCGCCTCACACGTCCACGGTGGTATTGGGCAGAATCTTGATGAAATTCGGTGCCAATGTTACATCATCAACGTCCTTGCACCTACGCTTTTGCACCACAGTCAACATGGGTTTAGAAAACATCGTTCCTGTGAAACACAACTAGCTCTTTATTCACAGGAAGTGCTGAGTGCTATTGGCAAGGGATTTCAGATCGATTCCGTATTCCTTGATTTCCGGAAGGCTTTTGACACTGTACCACACAAGCGGCTCTTAGTAAAATTGCGTGCTTATGGAATATCGTCTCGGTTATGTGACTGGATTTGCGATTTCCTCAGAGTAATTGACGGAAAGTCATCGAGTAAAACAGGCGTTCCCCAAGGTAGTGTTATAGGCCCTTTGCTGTTTCTTATCTATATAAACGATTTGGGAGACAATCTGAGCAGCCATCTTCGGTTGTTTGCAGTTGACGCTGCCGTTTATTGACGAATAAAGTCATCAGAAGACCAAAACAAACTGCGAAAAGATTTAGAAAAGGTATCTGAATGGTGCGAATAGTGGCAGTTGACCTTAAATAACGAAAAGTGTGGTGTCCTCCACATGGTTTCTAAAAGTAATTCGTCAAACTTCGATTACACGATACATCAGTCTAATCTAAAAGCCGTAAATTCAACTAAATACCTAGGTATTAAAATTACGAACAACTTAAATTGGAAAGAATACACAGAAAATGTTGTGGGGAAGGCTAACCAAAGACTGCGTTTTATTGGCAGGACACTTAGAAAATGTAACAGACCTACTAAGGAGACTGCCTACAGTACGCTTGTCCGTCCTCTTTTAGAATACTGCTGCGCGGTGTGGGATCCTTACCATATAGGACTGACGGAGCACATCGAAGCAGCTCAAAGAAAGACGGCAAGTTTTGTATTATCGAGAAATATGGGAGAGAGTGGCACAGAAATGATACAGGATTTGGGCTGGAAATCATTAAAGAAAGGCGTTTTTCATTGCGACGGAATCTTCTCACGAAATTCCAATCACCAACTTTCTCCTCCGAATGCGAAAATATTTTGACACCGACCTATATAGGACGGAACGATCACCACGATAAAATAAGGGTAATCAGAGCTCGTACGGAAAGATATAGGTGTTCATTCTTTCCGCGCGCTATACGAGATTGGAATAATAGAGAATTGTGAAGGTGGTTCGATGAACCCTCTGCCAGGCACTTAAATGTGATTTGCAGAGTATACATGTAGATGTAGACATTACGGATGTAGGTTGCAGGCTCCTTTGGACTAAATTGCAAACTTCTGCGTCGCAATGAAAGACAGTTATGGAATTAAGAAAAAGTTACTATTTAATTGGGTTGCATCTTGTACTTTGCCATCACCTGACGTCACTTCATATTCTCATGAACGGTCATGCACGTCCGTCGTGGGTCGAAAGAAATCTTACCGTGTGTTGGTTACCGGCTATTACGGAAGAAAACACACAAGCAATGCGAGTGATGGACAGCTACCACGAAATAACCGATTGCGGTTCAACAATAACAGTATTTTAGATTCCTTTCAGTGTCTACACAATGACGACGGTCCACCAACGGCAGTCTGAAGATTTTCACCCAGTACGCCCACTTCTCCGAAAAAGCTTGGAAAAGTAGTCTTTTATAAGTGAACGCGGGCTGAGTGAGTTTCGACAGTTCAGCCTACAGGGACACCAGTGAATTCCTCAAGAAGATCCCGACAGACGGATCAAAACATCGAGAGATCAAGTTTAAAGAAGAATACGACTTGGCTGAATAACTTAGAAGATTCATACCATCACTCTTTAATTCCAACTGCCATAGAGTTCAATAACATCCATCACGGACAAACCTAGAATATGTACTTCTGATTGTCCAGCCTGGTTGACCAGTCTATTTTTGTCCTGCGTATTTCGACCGCTGGCTTTCCCATCTTCCTCAGATACCTGGGACCTGGGGGGAGAGACTGTAGCTCGTATCAGCTGACGATTTTTGCACGCGAACATTTTAGGTTAAGCTTCACCATGACTTCTGAATATCAATTGAAAATACAAACTGTTGTAACCATTCACACTTGTATAATACTTCCCACTAAGCGTTACCGTGTATTATACCGCCATTATCAGACAGACTTTATGTCAGTAAGGGGCGGATGTATTATGAAGCTGTCTGCTGCCAGCGAGTGCCACAGGTTACCCAAAAAGTCATAATACATCCGTGACATGAAATCCACCTGACAATGGCGGTATAATACTTCGAAAAGTGTAGTGGAAAGTATTATACAATAAACGTGAATGATTACAATTTGTATGTTCAGTGTATCAACTGACGATGACCATTAAATTCAATTTTTTACATAATAGCAAAAAATCGTTAATTCATGTGTACATACATAATAACTTCTCCAGCGCCTTTAGTAATAGGTAGGCCCCAACTCGGGTTACTTTAGGCAGTAGTAAGTGTAACAGTATAATATTTAATATTACTTCCAATAGACCACACACACTTTTGCATTAGCTACATATCTATTTACAATTTTCGGTTGTAGCTAGTACAGTACGCAATTAAACTCTAGTTCTTTAATGTTAATGCGGCCATGATGTTTCGATGACGCTGACGGTATACGACCATGCATTGAAAGTGTGAAAAACAGGACATCGAGAGAAAAAAAAAAAGCGCTCTTCACGGTTTTACTAACTAATCTACTTCTATATTCTGCGAAACATTTTCAACTCTGTGGCTATACATTATAGTACGAGAACATATATTTGATACAGCTGACCGAGGATTAAGTCATTTTCGCACACGATTAAAAAGCTGATTCGATATTCGACAGCCGACCCTAGTTTCAGCTGAAGCCATTCCTAACAATACCTACTTTAACGTGAAACTTTAATTTCGAAGCGTGAGGTAACGTTGGAAAGGGGATTGACATCAGAGATAACTAAACTGTATCGAGGTAAGAACCACAGCAGGAGGAAGTAAATCATAGAAATATCTTACAGACCATCGACTGCACAAATATGATCTGTAATATTTTGTAGAAAGCAACGACCTCGACTGAAAGCGTGTCCTAGAACGACGAAGACAAAATTTGTCAAGAAAAAGCTACCTTGGAAACACTTTATGACACCTCTGATTCATTCCGATCTGTTCCTGTCTTTAAATTGAGGGAGATGTTTCTTCGCAGAGTCTACTGTGCGTCAGTGATTATGGTCTGCAGCTTTCTCAATATCTGAGTAAGTTTAATATTTTCGTCACAAAAGTTAAACTCACCGAACTAAGAAACTGAGCTAAATATTTATCATTGGCAGACAATTTTATTTTTTTCGGAAAGCGACATGTAAACCCGATTACGAACTAAGATAGTAGCTTTTAATGATTGTTTAAACGATGACAAGTTACATGCCTACTTTATCGCCATTCATAAACAATGACTCTTCACAATACTCCTTTTCAGTCACTGCAACGAAAGATCTGTTCTTTGAAACGGCTGCGATTGTAGCATCATTGAAATCCCTTGTCCTTCAGGGTAACAGCAGTTGTCGAATCGACGCGTTGAATTCAGTATCTCTAAGCTTAAACAGCACTTTATCAGATTGGTTGGGACTCATTTTTTTTAGAGAACTTTTGGGACTAACTAAGTGTTGTGTCTCGGAAACTATACGGAACTGAAAACTGAACCGACACGTATTGCCTCTCGCAGCTGTCAGGCAAGAATAGTCCTAACCTATTTTCAAAAATAGTGTTTCACCTATGACTAACAGAGCATTATCTCGAACCCCTATAGCTCTCTAGATGCTGCGTGCCACTGGAAGAGTGATGCCACATCCAAGAATAGCAGGTTAAATTTGGAGGACAACAGTGGAGTTTACAAACATTACACCAACGTATTCGGATGGTGCGTCAGTCGTGTTTACTCAGGAAAATTGTGGATTCTCTGGCGTTTCGCAACAGAAAGGTACCAGTCCTTAGTCCACATAACAGTCTTATAGAAATACAAGGTAACAATAAAATGCAGAAGTCTTAAGCGTTCCTGTACCGCAACGCAGTCTCTCTCTCTCTCTCTCTCTCTCTCTCTCTCTCTCTCTCTCTCTCTCTCTCTCTCTTTCTTTCTTTCCACACCAGTAACTAAAGCAGAACCGACATGTCCACATCGAGATCATATCCGTAAACAGAATTGCAGTTTAAACAGCGAGAAATGAACACCTGTTAACAGTATATGGAGTACTTAGATCAGTGATATATACACATTAATTGCGCATTGTTTATTATCTATGCTATAAGTAGACTTTCTCAGTTTGGCATGAGTATGTTCCTTAGCTGTCAGTTCAGTAAGAACTTTCCTTAAATGCCAAATTTAACGTAAAATGAGATTACGAGGGTCTTGAACTAACCTCAAAAATCAAGCTGGTATATATGTTTCCAAAATAGTTCTTTATCTTTTAATCTTTTCTGATTAATCATTTCGTTCTGATATTATACAAAAAAAAAAACAAAAAAATCTTAATTCTCTTGGTTAGTCTATGCTGTACAAACCTCTTCTGCGTTACGTAGCTATTGTAACTTGTACCAACTAAACCTGCTCATTGTATTCATGATTAGGCCTTCCTTTGCAATTTTGTACCCTCACACTTTGCTTTAACACCGAATTCATGATTCTTTGATGCCACAGAATGTGACCTACAACCGATCCTTCCTTTAGCTCATGTTATGCTACATATTTCTTTTTCCCTCTAATTTGATTCAGTGCCCCCCTTATTACTTATTCCATCCACCCATTTAATTTTCAGAATTCTTCTGTAGCATCACATTTCGACAGCTTCTAGTCTCTTCTTGTCTGAACTGTTTATTGTCCATGTTTCACTTTCGTACAGGGCTTCACATGAGACGAATACTATCTGAAGAGACTTCCTTACACAAAGTTAGGTGTAATATTTATAAACGATTTTTCCACAAATGCTTTTCTTGCTATTGCTAGAATACTTTTTAATATGCCCACTCCGTCGGCCACCCTCCATTATTTTGCTGCCCAAATAGCAAAACTCATCTACTACTTTTAGTGTTCCATTTTCTAATAAAATTCTCTCTGTATCACCTGATTGAATTCGACTACATCCCACCACCCTTGTTGGACTTTTGTTGGTATTGTTCGCGCAGCCTGTTTTTAAGTCATTTTTCATTCCATTGAACTGCTCTTGTAAGTAATCTGCCACCTCTGTTAGTTGCAGTGTCATCGGTTAACTTCAAAGTTTTTATTTTTTCCTCTCTCAACCGTAATACCCTTTAAAAAGTTCTCCTTAGTTTCTTTTATTGCTTGCTCAATCAACAGATTAAGAAACAGCAGTGAGTGTCTCAAACCTTGTCTCACTCTCTTCTCAACTGCTGCTGCTGCTGCTTCCCACTCATGCCCTTCAGTGCTTATAATACTTGTTTGGTTTGTGTCCTAGTTAAGAATAACCGTTCGCTCGCCGTATTTTACCACTGGAATTAGAAAGTGGGTAGTCCACTAAGGTTTCTCTAAAATTACAATTGTTACAAATGCAGGTCCGCCCTTCTACAACCAGTATTCTAAGTAAGACGTTGGTTCAGTATTGTCTCGCGTTTTCCTATATTTCTCCAAAACTCAAAGTGATCGTTCCCAATGTTGGTCTCCACAAGAATTTTTCATTCTTCTATTAAAATATTTGACAGTATTTTGCTACCACGACTTATTCAGCCAGTGGTTCGGTAACATTTACACACGTGTTTGAGACGGAAATTGTTACATTCTTCTTGAAGCTTGAGGGTATTTCGCCTGTCTCTTACATTTGCAAGACAGGTGGAATAACCTTTACTTAGCTGGCTTTGTAGGAAGTTAATTTGACCTTCTGATCTTTTACTTCATATACCTAGCAGGGTAAGTCCACTAGATAGAAATAAATACCCTGTTAATCTTAGTAAAATTATAAAGCCATGCTGTAGACACGTCGAGTCTACAATTACCTTCCTTTTCTGTTATGTCTTCGTAATATACGTGTTTGCCTTTCTTGTTAAATCCTGTAAATATGCGAAGAAACAAAAGCAAGAATATATGTTACATCGACATGGGTACTGGAACATTTTATTTACATATTGGAACTCATTTTGTATAAATCTTCACCGTACATTTATTATGTACTTTCACAATCAGTACGTTTAGGCTGACTTACATCTTCACGCAAATACTGAAGCACGTCATCAAAGAGTCACAACTGGATTCTCTCAATAATCCAGCCCGCATTCTTCGATATTATATGTTAGGAACTCATGTTCTTCCACCCAGTCTCTACGGACCGATGTACAGTGCTTTCTTATAGAACACCTGTTCTTCTCGAAGATGTGCCTTTGTTAGAGCAAAGAAACACACTTATGTTCAGTGGCCCATCGGCTTTTAAATAGATTCCGTGACAGATGGGCAGGGAGAGGTGGGTCAGTTCCCTTGCCAGCACGCTCTTTAGACCTAAACCTTCTAAGTTATGGTGGCATTTAAAAACTACTGTGTATCTAATATAAAAAAATGTTCAAATGTGTGTGAAATCTTATGGGACTTAACTGCTAAGGTCATCAGTCCCTAAGCTTACACACTACTTAAGCTAAATTATCCTAAGAACAAACACATACACCTGTGCCCGAGGGAGGACTCGAACCTCCGCCGGGACCAGCCGCACAGTCCATGACTGCAGCGCCCCGAGCGGGTATCTAATATCGAAACCATGTACAACCAAGTACAAGACAGAGAGCCTCAGCGCTCTTATTGTGGACGGACACACACACACACACACACACACACACACACACAGGACCCCCCATTGTTTAAACGGGGTGGATTGTGCTATGTCTGAAAGGGCATGACGAAAGGCTTTGTGGCGATAAGTTTAGGTCATTTAAAAGTGAGGAGCCTTAACGTCCACTTTTCTCAGTAACACCTCGTTCTCACGAAAAGCTGAAAATGTCAGACCGAGGAGTACGGTCGATACAAGTAAGCTATTGTTTAGCAACATCTTTAGGTGTGATAACGACAGCCTAAGGAATGTTCGATACACACGTGGCTACGGTATTACGTAATACAGATACTTCGCCTGCCATTTTCCTTACTGTAACTAATAATGGAGGACACTTAGTGCGAAATAGCTTTTTCAATTATCATTGTGAGAGCATTACGCGAACATAGTCATCAAAGATACAGGTAGCAGCGTATTAGGTGGGGAAAACGGCGATTGGGAAGCGAGTCAGGAGAAAGGCGATGGAAAAATACGGTCACTGGAACGCGACGAGGCTTTCGATAGTTCGACAGATCGACAGCTCACACTACGAGCGCGATGGGCAAGAGTAATCGTTAATTCTCCGATTTCACGTTCGTCAATTAGTTTGTTTTCGTAAAAAGAAATACTAAATGATGCTGCCCTCTAAGCACCATATCTCTCAGGCATAGCCGTAAGAGTAGAAACACGACAGTTTCGTATTGGACATTGCAGAAAATATTAATAGTAACCACAGACTTTTTGCAAATGGAGTTATTTGTAATGAAGTACTGTCTGAAAGAAGTTTTACAAATAGTAACACCTTAAGAACATTTCAAAGTGTTGCAGTTATCGGCAATTCGCTTTAAATGTTCAGAAATGCGCACTTTACAAAACGAAAAGAAAAAACGTAGTAACATAGGATTGTAGTATCAACGAGTCACAACTGTAATCTGTTAACTCATACAAATACCTGGGTATAACAATTTGTAGGGATGTGAAATGGAACAAAAGATAAACCGGTGGAAAACTTCAGTTTATTGGTAGAATTCTAGGGAAATGCGATCAGTCTACAAAGGAGATCGCATACGAAACACTCGTGTCAACCATCCTAGAATACATAAAGTGTGTGAGACCCACATCAAAGAAGTCTAATAAGGAATATTGAACGAATACAGAGAAGGGCAGTATGTACTGTCACAAGTTTGTGTGGCCCACGGGAAAGTTTCACAGAGATGCTGAAGAAACTGAGCTAGATGATATGTTAAGATCGAGGTAAACTCTGTCGAGGAAGCCTACTTACCAAGTTTCAAGAACAGCTTTAAATGATGAACCTAAGGAATATACGACATCCAACTATGTGTTGCTCCCGTAGGGATAGTGAGTGAAAATTTCATTCATTATAGCATGCATCGAGACATTTACAGTCATTGTTCCCATGCTCCATTCGTGAATGGAACGGCAAGTAACCTCTGCCATTAACTTCACAGTTGTTTGCAGATTATGGATGTAGATGTGGAATAAAAGACAAGTCTAATATCCCTCCCACACGTTCATTAGAAACTAACCACAAGTTGAGATTGGTGAAGAAAATGCCCTTTCTAAGAAACCACCTAGGAATTTACTTTATCGGTTTGGGGAAATTACGGAAAACCTGAATCAGGATGGTCGGACAAAGATTTGAACTGCCGTCCTCTCGAATACAGTTCAGTGTCTTCCCACTGCACCCCTCGCACGATGTCACCCTGTCGTCTTAAGTCTTCCATAGAAACCTTGGCGTCGATTTCCAGGAATTTATGTTCAGTGCGATTTAGAGAAGGAAATTTCTATGTCGGAGCTCACAGACCTTTGTCACAACAGCGCTGCACCAAGGGTGGCCTATGCCCTAAATCACAGGGGCTACAACGGCGAACACCACCACTTCAGTTCCGACTGCAAACTGTAAATATTTTCTTAATTTTTTTGGTGTAAAAGATGTTTTTCCTCTATCAACTTTTATTTCTCAATAACTATGACAAATACGCGTAATTCTCAATAAACGTTTAATACTCAATAACTAGCATAGTTATATTTCATTCTCAATAATATTTTATAAAGATATCCGATAGCAACATCTCGATAAGACAACTTGTGAGAATGCTTTTGTTCATCGGAATTTTAGGTCGGGGGGAAAAACCGATGATAAATCGCGTAAGTACTGACTGACCGCCGTGAAGTGAGTTAATAAAGTGCTGAAAGCAACACACAGAATTATGAAAATTGCTACCCTCACACCTGTTGCGGAATTTGGAAGCAAACATTTCACGATTTGCACGATAAATCGTTAGAGTGAATGTCTAAGATGTTTAAGTTTTAAACCGATATGATTCTCCCTACATCTCACGCAGAAGCGGCTCCGTCTCCGCGTACTTTAGCAACTGGTGGCAGAAATGCTACGGCCTCAATCTGCGGTAGTACCGGCGACCTTTCTAAGTAATTAATTGCCCATGAAATTCGTCTTACAAGTTGATGTCCTAAGCCGAAGGAGGCGGGGAGCGCAGGAAGTAGTATCTGATGAAGTGTTTAACTTAAATCTCTGATGAAGTCTGTTACAGCGTGACGGCGTCAGTCGAGGAAACCTCGCTTTACCGCGTTTTTCGTTACAAGCTAGCCCTGGTTGGCTGGATTCTACTTCCTGCGAGTTCAGACCACTAAAAATGCATCCCTGAGAGCACATTTCTCCTTCCCTGGACTATGTTTAACTTAGTTGACCAGTGTAATTTTTCCCAAGTTCCCTAGGAAGAAATCGCCCCTCTCTCTTCAGCCAATAGAAGAGCTTCCTTTCGGCATTGCACGCTCGCAGTAACTGCAGGTGAAGGTCCTTGTCAACCAATGTCCGTCGTCCTCACATTTTTAAATTTTTTTCTGGAAGATGTTCGTTTTCAGCGGCGTCCCACGGTTTCGAAGACTGAGTTTTTCATCTGCCCGGCAATATCCCAGAAGTCTTTTCTACATATGGCAGACAACAGCGCCTTCCGCTAAGGTTCGTCCTCACTCCAGCTCATAAAACTTTTTCGCATGTGGCGGCTCGAGGAAGTTCTCCCTCGGGCCAGAGATGGCCAGCAGGGTCACCATTGTGTGACAACCACTAATCGTCAGCCCTTTTAAGAAGAACCACAACGGGGCGTCCGGCCGTCTCCGCGTTTGGTTCACTGGCCATGTCATCCACTTTTCTTCCAAAGCACTTTCTTACTCCCAAATAGCAAGCAAGTCCATTTTTATACTACTGCAAGTAACGATCACGCGTATATTTAAGATCAATTAGTTACAAAGGTCGAGGATGGGTCTGCAATTTGAATATGGTGAATTTGCGTATGTTGCAGGTCCATTCTGAAAGAAAGTCCTGTAACAACACCTCGCCGACATCCATCCAAGACAGCGCAATCAACATGAACCTATCCCGTTTCACAGGATCAAATACTCGAAAATTGGTCTCAGCCTATCACGACGCCTCAACAGTACTTAGGCCGACGTTGCGGCTATAGCGAGTCAGTTCTCTACGGCGAACTCTCTGGACTTTAAACCCGCTTCTGCCACAGTTCCTCGATCAGAAGATCGACTGGAATCCTTCCGCTACTTGTAGTCCAGCACCAGTCTGCCTGCTTGGGATCTTCGCCTCCGACACTACGTGGGGTCGCCAGCAATCGTGCTCGCTACGCCAAGACTTGACCTCTATAGCGCGGACCTCTGCGACTTTGCTATTTAGGCCCGACGCTGTGTAATAGAGACCATCAGTTCCTAGTGTACCAGTACTTTGACCCTAGTAATTGTGCTCCATTTTTCAGTGGCTGACAGTCCATTACATATCTCACACAGTTCAAAGAAAGATCGTGAATTGTGAACTATTCTTTGTACCGTGTAATTATGGAGAATTGAAGTTTTATGTTGATTTCAATACACTTCCTTTTCATTGCCTACCTGGGTTTTAGTATGTCTACGTTGAACCGTGCGTGGGTCAGTTAAGAAATTATCACTCTGGATGAGAAGTAATCTGGATTAACAATTAACAAAGCAAAATGAAATCAAAAGAACCATGTAAGGAAAGAGACTACTGTTGCTTCACGTTGTAACAATAATTTGTGCGAGGGCTACATATTACTGTCTCGGCGAGAATAGTGAGTACTGTCGACTGGTGACGAGCAATCGTAACGAGAGAGAGAGAGAGAGAGAGAGAGAGAGAGAGAGAGAGAGAGAGAGAGAGACTGGATTTGGCGCATTTAGTAAGCTGAATAGATTTTGTTGTTTCTAATCCATTAAGTCTTTTGCGTTTCTAACTTGTGAACAGTTGGAGATACGAGGTGCACTGAAACTAAGATCTAAGATTTTAGTCCGTGTCCTGCTCCTTTTCGCATGAATTCTTCACAATCTGCCTTTCGACCCCTTTGCTCGGATCCTCTGCAGAATCTTCTGATGGCCCCAGTTACGTGCATCCTGTCTAGATTAGCGTTCCATTCACATAAACTCAGTTTTCGCACAGTTGTTTTGAAGAAGTGGCGTTATTAGATAAAATTTTTCGGCTACTGCTGGTGCTCCATCATCACTATATAGTTAGCGATAACAGGCAGAGAAAGAGGTGGAAACCTGTTGCCTATAACTGTCGTTGCGTGCCCATGTATCAGTGAGCATAACAGCGTGAACAGATGATTATCTTAAAGGACATCCTACAGGACAACGTATGTGATGGGACTGTTGCATTGAAACGTAGTAGTATTCGTAAAGGCAATAGGAAGGACGAAGAACTGCCTTCTCAATCTTTAGGGTTACCGTTTATTTCTAGAGCTATTGACAGCACCAGTCTTATTCTTCGGATATAAAGATGTAAGGACCGCAGATTTCCGTCCGCACAAAATTCCTGTTTCGGTACAATAGAGGTGCTTCTTATCACCTCCAACCTGACGAAGTCTATGAAGTGTGGCTGTGGCAAGGTGTATACAGACGAAATTGGAGGGAAAATAAAAGAATAAAACGAAATGTGAAATCTGCAGTAGCGGCACATCAGGAGAACTGCGGTCAGTATGCAGATTTCAACGTATGAGTGCTAGCCAAATAATGTAACATTTACAGAAGGGAAGTGCGAGAAGTGGTTGAGATCTCTAAGAGCGAAAGAAATTTCAATAGAGAAGGCAGCTATATCCTTCCAGCACTCTGCCTTACGCCTGAAGGAAATAAATATCCAGCCAAGGGGTGTGTGCGCCATGCGCCTGTGACATCCTTGGCGCTCAGCAATCGATTGTATCGTGCGTGTGTGTGTGTGTGTGTGTGTGTGTGTGTGTGTGTGTGTGTGTGAAGGGGGCCTCACTGTACGCTTTGGGTCGCCGTGTGGCCGTCATCAAATCATTTTTTAATTTAAATTCCTCGTATCTGTGTAAAAGGTATCTACTTTGATAAGACAGCTGGTCAGCTGATTATAGTAAATCCGCATTACTTGGTATTAGCTGTTTTACGAACTAGCCGCCTGTGTAGTAATTATCTTTTAATTTGTTTGTCTGCCGTTTCTGCCCGCTGGGCTCGGCTGATTCCTTCTGCGTATTTGTTCGGCCACTGCCGCTGTTACCTTATCTGCAAGCCCTGAGATAAGCATTTGCATTACTTTGGTATTCTATATTTCGGATGTGTATGTTACCGTTAAGGGAACCTCTATATGTATAATTAATTTCCCTTGGGATTTAATGCAACTGACTTTTTCTTAAGTAAATCTATGGTTCAAATGGCTCTGAGCACTATGGGACTTAACATATGAGGTCATCAGTCCCCTAGAACTTAGAACTACTTAAACCGAACTAACCTAAGGACATCACACACATCCATGCCCGAGGCAGGATTCGAACCTGCGACCGTAGCGGTCGCGCGGGTCCAGACTGAAGCGCCTAGAACCGCTCGGCCACCGCGGCCGGCAGTATATCTATGCAACACCACCTAGAGGCGGCCTTCGATGTAAGTTCGGCTCGGCCATTTGTACCCTGTACTCGTATGATCTTTGAGATTGGCCGTGAAGCTCTCACAACTTGCATTTGTCTTAAATTCTATTGAACTACTTTGGAATGAAATTCTGTTCACTTGAGGTCGATCAGTGTTGCCGTGAACTGGTCTTTATGACCGAGACATTGTGTTCCTTAATGAAATCTGCGTGTAAAATTTAAGTACCTTAAATTACTTTGGAATCACCGTGATAGGCATTTATCATTGGGCCTTAAGCCGTTTGTGCAGTTGCTGTGTGTAGTTACTCGTTTGATCAATTAATGTTCTCGATCTGTAATTACCTATTAACATTAACACCGTATGGCGATAAGTTTTGCCTATGCTGCTTAGAATTTTAAATTATTGTGGTAATTCATTTTGGGCCCGCCAACGTGCGGCGATTTTTTTTAATTACCTTGGTTTCGTGCATTTCAAGGATTGTATTTGTTGATGTAGTGAGCCCTAAATTTAACTGCCTTATTCACTAGTCGCCAGTTTGTGTGTATCTTTTAATTGTAGGGAGAGTGACTGTTTTCATAATAAACTGCTGTCCACGTGTACAAAGTCCCGTAATCCCAGTATCTTACCAGCTCTCTACCGCTTGATTGCACGAGAAGTACAATAATACTGTGTGATTAAAAAAGTAACAGATTTCGGTTGTTCATTACAGACAAAGTACGAAAGGAAGATATTGCGCGAGGCAAGTAGAGGAAGGTTCAAAGTTTTTACACAGCTGCGCTGTATGTTTGTGGCAACGGGACGACTAAACGACAAGAGCAATCATTGTGTGTGTTGGTATTTACGTAAAGTCAATCCAGTGTTCAAGTGCAACGTGTACTACTCCGTCGATTTAGCAAGAAGCCGCATCTAAATAAGATGATTTATGACTGGCGTAACGAATTCTTTGAAGTTGGTTGCATATGCAAAGGGAAGAACACTGGTCGGCCACGCACGTGTCATGAAAAAGTCGAGTGTATCTGAGATGCGTTCACACGAAGCCCCGGAAGTCTACCAGACGGGCAATGGTGTGGCGTGTTCTGAAACGACGCCTGCGTATGATGCCTTACAAGTTCTAGTTACTTCGGCAGTTGGGTCCCGGCGCTCATAACAGATACTACAGATCTTGCATTTCATTTCTCCAGGATATGGCAAAGGACAGTTTTTCCAAACTTTTTTCGGACGAGTCGACGCTTCATCTACAGTGTAAAGTAAACCACTGTAATGTAAGAATCTCAGGTCACCAAATCCTGGCGATGTTGTCAAACATGAAAGAGACTCACCGAAACTGTACGTGTTTTGTGCCTTTTATGTTCACGAATTTTGAGGAGCAAACTGACAGGAATGTCATACCAGGACATGTTGCGACATTGGTTGTGTCCTCAACTTCACGACGATTCCATTTTTGCCCATGACGGCGTCCGGCCTCAATTTCACTTTGAGGTGCAGCGTTATCTTAAAACCACCACCCTTCAACGTTGGATGGAAGACGTGGACAACAAGTCCTTGTGTATTGCTTTTGGGCTTCTAGGTCACCAGACCTCACACCTTGCCATTTTTTCTGTGGAGGTACGCAAAAGACAGAGTCTTTGTCCCATCTATGGAAGCTGTTCAAGATCAGAGAAATCGAATATTGAAGTTGTCGATGCAATAAACAGGAACGTGTCGATTCATGTTTGGAATGAAATGGACTACCGTTTCGGTGTTCCTCGAGGAACGCATGGTGCTCATGTTGAGTGTATGGTATAGTGTCTGTGCTAACATAAAACTTTCAATTTTCCTCAATACAGTGACGTGTGCAATGTGCTTATTTTTCGTAGTTAGTTTGTAATAAAGAACTGAAATCTGACCCCTCTTTTCGAATCATCCTGTATTTTGATAAGCATCGTCCTTTCTTTACTGCCTGTTATCACTAGAGTGCGAACAATACATCGTGGCAGTCGGCTGGAGCGTAAAGAAACGAGTGGCGCGGAGCAAGGAAACAAGCTCCGCCTCCCTTTCGCAGGGCTGTCAACATCCCTTCTGGCCACGTTATGGGCCAGAATTAGTCTCCCATCTCATTTCAAAATGAGAAAACTACAAGAGAAGCCCGACATTGAGCATTTGGTACCGGCTACAGAGCAGTGGTTTGCTTGATTGGCAGGGCTGTAAACGTGATAATTCAAGCCCGGTCTCTACTGATACCTTTAACAAACATAGATCAATCCCCGCCACCCCATCCACCTAAAATTGCCATGGTATACCATCGGCACCCATTTAATGACGACGGCCGACCAACAGTTGCCGGAAAACATTTCATGAAATAACCCCACTTCATCAGAATAAGCGCTGGAAGTTATTTTGTAAGTTAACGGGTCACAGTATTTCAGCTAACGGGGACCACAAGAAGATGCTGAAGAAGTTCGCACAGGACTGTCGAAACGTCGATTGTTAACGAGAAATTTGAAGAGGAACATGACACGGCCTAACACCCTAGATCTTACCTTCAACTAGAACGGCCACAGAAGCCTGCAGACTTACACACGACGCGTAGCATTTGGAGGTCCTTGCATCCATCCGAGCGGAAGCTGGCGCTCCGTGGGTTTCCGCAAGTAGGCCGAGCGAAAGCTCCGTCCGAGGTCGGCTCTCCCTGGCTGATTTTGATACGGAAAAAGACGGCTGCGGCACGCTGTTGCCGCGCAGTTGGTCGGGGGCAGAGTGTCTGAGCACTTGGACTCAGGGTTGTCGCCGTAATTATTTAAGCACCCGACACTGACTGCAGACTATTTCGAGACAAGCCGTGCTTTTAGAGTTCCCCAGAGAGTATTTCAGCAAGGTTTTCAGTCAGTGCTCCTCTCTCCTTTACTGCAGTGTACTAATTTAAAACGGGTAACTAAACTGAGGCTTACTGCTGCGATACAGTTCCTCCGTTCATCGTTAACACAAAGCGGTGACTGACCCACCTCTAAAACGCGTACAGTTTCAGTGAATGGCAGCTCGCTGCTTTAGTCACGTTATAAATTTTTATCACTTGTAGTTTTCATTTTTCTGAAATTTTTTCTACTGTCACTAAATTTAATCTAAAAACCATTATAATTTACGCGAGAAAAAATTATTCCCACTATAGCGCACCTTCTAGTCCTTGCTTTACAGACGCAGTTCCACAGGGGGTGGGTCACGACCATCATTCCCAGTCACACACACACACACACACACACACACACACACACACACACACACTCACTCACTCACTCACTCACTCACTCACTCTCTCTCTCTCTCCCCCCCCTCCCTCCTCCTCCCCCCCCCACCCTCCCCCCAAGAAAAAAAATAGTGAGAGCCTGTAGCATTTATATATTCACATACGTCAGTTTCCAAATTTTTAAACTTTAGGAGAGTAAAAAGCTTTAAAAGCCAAGAGTCTAGAAAACGGTAAGGAATTCCAGACAATTACAAGCTATACTTAACACGGAATACTCAGTTTCTTGCACACGTGTGAAACGGAAAGACAGATTGTCAGTGTAGGTTTAGCTATATTTTTCGATCGTTTCTGCCTACAGTCTCACACACTCACATAAACATAACCACAGAATTATGTTCACACTGGTAGTACTAAGCGAGATACTGATTATGGTGAGTGCACACAATTTTATACACTGCAAATTATGAAGCTGTCCGTTTTGGGATTGTTGCTGTCACAGTTCTTTAATCAGTTCCATAAGACCTGCACTTCTCTAATTTTCTGACGATGACCTTCAGTACTTTTATAGTTATTATGGCACATCATTTGAAAAAAGATTTAATATTCACATTGTAGGTTTCGCCACTAAGATGCCATTTTAATATGTGATTAATCCATTACAAACATCGCGAAGATATGTAAAAATTATAGTCAGGTCTTTGAAAACCATGAAGTCTAAAATAAATCAACGAATGTACATCATACAACAGGGTAAAGAAAGGCTGCTGTTTGGCTCTGAACTGCAATTTATGGGAAATTACACAGAAGCGACGTACTAAGCACTGATGTAAACTCATCATCATCATCATCAGAGCATTTTATATATTCGATCAAAACTGAGCATTTTATATATTCGATCAAAACTGAGCATTTTATATATTCGATCAAAACTGAGCATTTTATATATTCGATCAAAACTGAGCATTTTATATATTCGATCAAAACTGAGCATTTTATATATTCGATCAAAACTGAGCATTTTATATATTCGATCAAAACTGAGCATTTTATATATTCGATCAAAACTGAGCATTTTATATATTCGATCAAAACTGAGCATTTTATATATTCGATCAAAACTGAACATTTTATATATTCGATCAAAACTGAACATTTTATATATTCGATCAAAACTGAACATTTTATATATTCGATCAAAACTGAACATTTTATATATTCGATCAAAACTGAACATTTTATATATTCGATCAAAACTGAACATTTTATATATTCGATCAAAACTGAACATTTTATATATTCGATCAAAACTGAACATTTTATATATTCGATCAAAACTGAACATTTTATATATTCGATCAAAACTGAACATTTTATATATTCGATCAAAACTAAACATTTTATATATTCGATCAAAACTGAACATACTTGTCAGCATGGAATTATTCGCGATCATTTAATCGATGGCTGTTTTTATCATCTCAAACTGATTAGTTTCAAGCAGTGTCGCCCATCTTCAGATCATTTGCCGTAGCAACGGAATAATCAGTCCTAACGGAAATACTGTTCCACTGTCGTATGGGAGACGCTGCCTCAGATCAGTCAGTTTGAGATGATGAAAACAGCGATTGAAAAACGAATAATAATTAATTTCTTTTGTATATTTCGCTTTCCGGAGTTAGAAAAGAAAGTTTTATAAAACTATGGGTGTGACGGCTATGTTGTATAGGAGGCCTGATGGAACAAAATGAGACACGCAACGGTCTTAAGGTCCAGCATCATAATATAATCATCAAATGTGGTAAGACCATAAGGTAGTTTCTTTGTTACCACCTCCTCTATCTCCCCCTCCTTCTCCTCCGCCCCCCCCCTTGCCCCCCGCAGCATCGTGTCCCAGGACCAAACCCTGCAGACGACAGACATACGGAAACATCAAAAACAAAACACGTTACCACGCGTAACATGGCATATGAAAACCGTTGGCATTCAGAACAGCCTCCAATCGTCTCTAAACTCTAAAATACAGGTCCAGCATGGTTTTTGAGGGAATCTTATACCATTCTTCCTGCAAAATGGTGGCAAGTTCAGGTAATGAGGATGGAGGTGAACAGCGATGACGTACGCTTCTCTCCAAAGTACACCACAAAGACTCATGAGAGATGGAGACCAGTGGCCAGATGAGATACGACAATTCACCCACATGCTCACAAAACCATAGCTGGACGATGTGAACTGTGTGAGGGGGGGGGGGGGGGCGGCTTGTCCCTGAACACAGCTTCGCCATTGAGGAACATACACCGAGGAGCCAAAGAAACTGGTACACTTGTCTAATATCGTGTAGGGCTCCCGCGAGCACGCAGAAGTGCCGCAATACGACGTGGCATGGACTCGACTAATATCTGAAGCAGTGCTGGAGGGAACTGACACCATGAATCCAGCAGGGCTGTCCATAAATCCGTAAGAGTAAGAGGGGGTGCAGATCTCTTCTGAACAGCACGTTGCCAGGAAGCCCAGATATACGCAATAATGTTCATGTCTGGGGAGTTTGGTGGCCAGCGGAAGTATTTGAACTCAGAAATGTGTTCCACGAACCACTCCGTAGCAATTCAGGACGTGTGGGGTGTCGCAGTGTCCTGCTGGAATTGCCCAAGTCGGTCGGAATGCACAATGGACATGAATGGATGCAGGTGATCGGACAGGATACTTACTTGTCACCTGTCACAGTCGTATATAGACGTATCAGGGGTCCCATATGACTCCAACTGCACACGCTCCGCACCATTACAGAGCCACCACCAGCTTTAACAGTCACCTGCTGACATGCAGGGTCCATGGATTCATGAGGTTGTCTCCATACCCGTACACGTTCATCTGCTCGACAGAATTTGAAACGAAGCTCGTCCAACCAGGCAGAATGTTTCCAGTCATCAACAGTCCAACGTCGGTGTTGACGGGACCAGGCGAGGCGTCTAGCTTTGTGTCGTGCAGTCAAGGGCACACATGCGGTCGATGATGTTCCGTCGAATGGTTTTGTACACTGACACTTGAAGGGCCAGCACTGAACTCTGCAGCAACTTGCTGAAGGGTTGCACTTCAGTCACGTTGAACAATTCTCTTCAATCGTCAGTGGTCCCGTCCTTGCAGGATCTTTTTCCGGCCGCGGCGGTTTCGGAGACATTATGTTTTATCGGATTTCTGATATTCACAGTACACTCGTGAAATGGACGTACTGGAAAATACCCATTTCATCGCTACCTCTGAGATCCTGTGTACCATCGCTCGTGCGCCGACTGTAACACCGCGTTGAAACGCGAATCTTGATAACCTGCCACTGTAGTAGCAGTAACTGATCTAACAACTGCGCCGTATTTGGCCTGTTTTCATATCTCTGTATTTGAATACGGATGTACCAGTTTCTTTGGCTCTTCATTGTACGTTGTATCGTATGACGGTCCTGGCCAGCTAAAAGGGTCACTCAGTCGCTGGCAGTAATGTACTTTACAGGGTAACCACGGGGCCTATGGAATACCTCAATATGACTGTCCAAATCATCGCCTAACCCCCGCCATGTTTCACGCTTTGAACAAACTAGGTCGTAAGTGGGAATCAGTGTGAAACACGACCGATCCGACCAAACTTTCTTCCACTGCTCCATGGTCCAGTTTTATGGCTCAGGTTGCACGTTTGCCTTTTATTGACACTTGCATCACTGAAGAGTGGTTTTAGAATTCCATTTCACCCTTCAATTCCCAGCTTATGGAGCTCCCTTCGTGTTTTGGTGCTGACAGGGTTTGGGAGTGCGAAATGCTGTTCTGCAGTTCTGTTTTTTCGGCAGTATCCTTTTCAGTTAAAATGTGTGTGTATCACCCACGAAACACACTTTCGTCCGCGCTGTGACTTAGCGGACGCTGTGTTCCCGCTTTCCCTGTAAGCAGTAAACATCTTCGATACGAGACCTCTTTAACCACCAAATACTTCGGCTACCTTGTTTGCGGAAGCTTCCACCGTACGAGCACCAACAATTTTCCCACGTTCGAATTCAATTAGCTTTGACACAATTGACTCAGCTACACACAACGCCTGTCTGATTGCGACTGACACCTATCGACAAGAACTGAGGGCACTGCACAGGTTTCATTCTTGGTCAAATACAACAGCGCCAGCTGCATCTGCATTTATGTTCAAGCACCCGTTTCTCACTGTGTTCCCACATTTTTGTCCAACCTCTGTATACGCAAGTCTCCATGAATGGAGATTACCCACCACCTGGCAGCTGAGGTTAGCTGCTGCTTTCAGCTCTGGGCTGTAAGATGTGTTGACATTCTAATATGAACAGCAGCGCTCTAAGGGGCGTTGCCGTGAATGAAAGTATCGCTGACGTGCAGGAGTAAGCGGCCTTCGGCAGTTACGTGACGCACTCCGTTTTCCCTGAAACGTCTTCAAATATAGCGGTAGCCGACCGTTGTGTAAGTTTCTGGTACTAACGAACCAAGTCCATGACTAATGGTGCATATCATCTATCTCTCCATCTCTCTCTCTCTCTCTCTCTCTCTCTCTCTCTCTCTCTCTCTCTCTCTCTGCAAAGTAGCGAATAGCGAAGTTTGGAACTTCTTTTTGACATCATCGCCGCAAGTGAACAGCTCATTCCGGTGGAAAGGTGACTAGTCCACCGACGAGACGTGTGATTTTCCCAGAGCGCTGTTCCTACAGCAGACTTCGCTCTAGATCGCGGGCAGTTCGTGCAGGCTGCAACCTGGCCTGGATGCGGCAGCGAAGATCGGGTTCACCGGCTGCATAACGGGCCGACCGCTTTAGCCCCGTCACGACTCGAGGGGGCTGTTGTCCACCGACCGGTCGCGGAATCCTCCCACCACGCTCGCTACGGCGTTAAAGTACCATCTCTGACCCACATGCCGCTAACTGTCGCTCAAATTCAGGTGGAACTGAACTAACAATGCGAAACTTCGTATCACATTAAAATGGTGTTCCGGATCGGGACACGAACTCGGTACCTTACCTCTGAGGTACCCAGACGGACTCTCGACTCGCCTTCACACAGCTTTACTTCTTCC
Source organism: Schistocerca serialis cubense (assembly GCF_023864345.2). NCBI lineage: Eukaryota > Metazoa > Arthropoda > Insecta > Orthoptera > Acrididae > Schistocerca > Schistocerca serialis. The sequence continues at coordinate 1,197,166,547 of NC_064638.1, read as the reverse complement.
GGGATTCGAATCCTGGTCCAGTATATACAGTTGTAATCTGCCAGAAAGTTCCAAATCAGCAAACAGTCCGCTGTAGAGTGAAAGATTTAGTTTGGGAACGATCCCCGAGGGTGTGGTTAAGCCATTTTCTTGCGATACCTTTTGTTTTAGGTACGCAGAGCTTCTGTGACGTTTGGAAAGTAACAGACGCTGGCAGAAAAACTTATGGAGGGTAGCTCGATAACACCACCAGAGAAGGTTTTTGTTCTTCGTCAGAAAGCAATACTCTAACGAAACATTACAAGCAATTTCTGTAACAAAACAATTATGTGAAGACATTGCCATTTGCCCTCGAGTCAACAGAATCGCAGAAGTTCCGAAGTGCGGCCATGGGAATAAAAATTAACGCTTTTTCAAAACTATTTTTCTGAAGATATACGTTATCTATTAGAATTATGAAACTCATGTTATATCGGTGACTTTTTAATATTTTGCCTATTCTTTTCATTTTGGTCGTTTAAATTTTTGATGGCTTGTCTCGGACATGACGTAACGTGTCAAAATATTTTTTTTACAAAAAATTTTTTATCTGATCGTAAGTAGTTATAAACAGACTAAGGTCATTACAAATTATACATCATAGTACTAAGTTTCCACCTCGGTAAAAAGTTGACTAAATCAAAATTTCATTAAAATATTATTATTAAGTTGGAGTTTAGAACAGAATAGGCCTAAATCATTAAGGTTTCACTAAAGGTTAAACCAATCACATGTGCAGTAAAGGCTGTTCAGGTCTATGAAGCCACGATTCTCGTGGACTCCGGCCTTCGTAAATATGACACTGAATGCAGTCTTCGTCGAAGGCTTCACTGATCGTAAAACATTGTTTCCTGTCGTCAATGACTGTTCTCGGGAATGAAATGTTATTTCCTAGTACACGTATGACCACCACCTCCTTGTGTTCCCGTGAAGCTTTAAGTTTATAACCTAATGTAACTAAGTACTTGGAACTGAAATTTCCACTCCCTTCCCAGATCATTTCAGGGAGTATGAAATTTTCTGCACCTTTTTCCATGCTACTTGCATTCCATTTAAATCGTGACTTCCTCATACTTGCCCGTTAAAGGAACAATCCGTAAAAAGTTTGGTTTTTGTCCGGTAGAACCCGAAATTACTTTGTACGATACGACCCTAAAGTACCGCTGATATAGTTTAACATTCTTATTACTTGGGCTAGACATCACAGTTTACAATAGAGAGAACAACATCAGTTGCGTCTAAATTTACAACAAAGTTGTAACATTTCTTACTTGCAAACAAAACAACACTCCAAAGTTAAGTTCGTGAACCGTAAAACTCGCTAGGAACAGGTAACTTGTTGCCACTCCGAAACGCACAGCTGCATCCATTAAAAATCGTGTGAGCGCTCTTTTTTCTTCATAGTTCATGCTGCAAATGCGCTTTAGGTGCTTCCACTAGCTCTACGGTTTAGCAAATACCTCTTGTCTGATATAACCGGCTGTCTCATACAACCCGACCTTCTCCTACACTTTTATTGTACCGATATTCTGATTTACTAATTTCAAATACCTCAATTTTTAATAAGTAATTTATGCATAACGGTTAAGATAAAAAAGACCAACAAGACGGCAGAGTCGGTAAGAATTGCTGCTCGTAAAGCATGGTTCCGCATTCGAGTCGCATTCCGACACACAGTTTTAATCTGTTAGGAAGCATTAAAACAGCACACACTCCGATGTATGGTGAAAGATTCATTCTGGAAACAATACGAAGCTTATGCATCTTCTTCGGACGTGATATACTCAGTCATGGAGAGAGATTACTCACGTAGACTATTTTTACACCAGTAACCCCTCTACCCAGATTCGTTAAGGGATGTAACTCCCATCTATAGAATGCGTCAATGTTAATGATGTCATATCTCCTGAACTGCTTCGTACAGTGATATAATCTTGCAAGTAAATTCAGTGGTATATTTTGATACTGTCTGTAAAATCTGTTGCAAATAGAGCTAGTAGTAACGAAGTAATGAATTAGTTATGCCTGAATGAACAGCGAAAATCTGGAAAAGGGGAGAGGGGTATGTCAGCGACAAAAAGTTTCGAAAACGTTTCACATTATGTGTAAGGCTTCTTTGGAAGTCGCCTATTGCACTCGTTCTCAAACACTGCATGAATATAGTCTGGGTAATTTACATGTAGTGAGTTACAGTACACTCCAATACATTCACTATGTGATCAGAAGTATCCGGACACCCCCAGAAACATACGTTTTTCATATCAGGTGCATTGTGCTGCCACCTACTGCCAGGTAATCCATATCAGCGACTTCAGTTGTCATCAGATATCGTGAGAGCAGAATGCGGCGCTTCACGGAACTCACGGACTTCGAACGTGGTCTGGTGATTGGGCGTCACATGCGTCGTACGTCTGCACGCAAGATTTCCACACTCCTGAACGTCCCTAGGTCCACTGTTTACGATGTGATAGTGAAGTAGACACGTTAACCGAATGGTCAGCGCGGTGGAATGCCAAGCCAAGGGGCCCAGGTTCGATTCCCGGCTGAGGCAGAAGATTTTCTCCGCTCAGGGACTGGGTGTTGTCTTATCATTTCATTCGCATCTCCGACGCGCTCAAGTCGCCCAATGTGGCGTCGAATGCAATAAGTACTTGTTCTCACGTACAGCACAAAAGCGTACAGGCCGCCCTCGTCTTTTGACTGACAGAGACCGCCGACAGATGAAGAGGGTCGTAATGTGCAGTAGGCAGACATCTATCGAAACCATCACACAGGAATTCCGAACTGCATCAGGATCCACGTCAAGTACTATGACAGACGGGAGGTGAGAAAACTTGCGATTTCATGGTCGAGCAGCTGCTCATAAGCCACACATCAGGCCGGTAAATGGCAAACGACACCTCGTCTGGTGTAAGGAGCGTAAACATTGGACGATTGAACAGTGGAAAAACGCTGTGCGAAGTGACGAATCACTGTACACAATGTGGCGATCCAATGGCAGGGTGTGGGTATGGCGAATGCCCGGTGAACGTCATCTTCCAGCGTGTGTAGTGCCAACAGTAAAATTACGAGGCTGTGGTGCCATGGTGTGGTCGTGTTTTTCATGAAGGGGGCTTGCACCCCTTGTTGTTTTGCGTGGCACTATCACAGCACCTTCTTGCTTCCCACTGTTTAAGAGCAATTCGGGGATGGCGATTGCACCTTTCAACACGATCGAACACCTGTTGATAATGCACGGCCTGTGGCGGAGTGGTTACACGACAATAACATCCCTGTAATGGACTGGCCTGTACAGAGTCCTGACCTGAATCCCATAGAAGACCTTTGGGATGTTTTGGAACGCCGATTTCGTGTCAGGCCTCATCGACCGACATTGATACCTCTCCTCAGTGCAGCACTCCGCGAAGAATGGGCTGCAATTCCCAAGAAACCTTCCAGCAACTGATTGAAGGTATGCCTGCGACAGTGGAAGCTGTCTTCAAGGCAAAGGGTGGGCCAACACCATATTGAATTCCAGCATTACCGATGGAGGGCGCCAGGAAGTTTATAGTCATTTTCAGCCAGGTGTCCGGATAGTTTTGATCACAAAGTATATACACAGTTTCTCTCTTTAATACTTTACTTACTGCGTCAAACATTTAACGTAAGATTAGAAGATTATGACACCATATTAAATTTTTTAATTCGATCAGTAATTAAATGAAATACCAGAAATCATTTTTGTTGCCCCTGGAAGAAATTAGACAGGCAACCTGTAACGACGACCAGATGACCGACTGAGGATTTTAGCCATTTATTAGATTACTGACAGATAAATCCAGCACAGACAGGTATTCATTTTGGCAATTTTCTATTAGAAACGAAAAAAAAATCTGTGTTTGTAGTGTAATACCGAAAAGTTTCATTTCCATGTATTAGTGGAAACACTTTCGAAACTATGAAACAGTGGCACAAAAGATATTCATAAAGTACAGACGTGAAAATACAGCACATTCTGAACGCCGGGCGCAGCTGCTTCGTGTGTCTACAACGCGATTTTGCTAACGTCTCCATGGCAATGCCTCTTCATAGCTGTACAGACGGCTATTGTTTTCGCCTGCAGCAGTTTGCGCTTCGCAGTTGAAACCTGTCAAAAGCGCTGTAAGGTGTCAGGGATTTCCTAAAGACCACACGTTTTAAAACTTCATGTATGGTGCATTTTTTTCACACCTCTCATCATCTATGACATATCTCTAACCATGTGACTTACAATGACATATTATTACTCAGCGGCACATGTGGATTCTGTCCAGGTAACACATAGCGAATAGACTTGGTAACAAAGAAGTAATAAACGTCATACTCAATGTGGCATTTTTTCATGCATTTGAGTGCTTATGGTGTCATATCTCAAATGTGATAGGTAGGTGGTTCTTATCCCAAAGCTATTTTGCCTGGCAGTAAGGGATGTGTGTACCAAGTTTGGTTGAAACCACGAATGGTTTCAATCCTTGATTATTTAGTTTTCTTCCTATGACGGCGAAGACTCTGAAGCTTCTGTACAGAGTCTCTACTAATGAAAATACCAACGGAAGGATATTGAAGTAGGTTTGCGTCTGCACTGCAAACTTCTTGACACCAAAAACTCAGCATCTTATCCCGAATGGGGAGTAGGGGCCAAGTAATTCGGGGTGTGCCCCGGAGAACTATGATATGGTCTTTATAGTTCAGACGTATTAATGCTTCACCATGTGGTATGAATAGAAATTTCAAACTTTTCACATATGCATTTATTGTATAGGTGGAAGTTTTATTAAATAAAAAAAATGTTGCAGTATCTCTCTACCTCTTGATTAGGAATCAGTCTAGACTGGCAACCAGCTCTTCGTATCGAGAAACGAATTCTGCTCTCCGAGAAAAGTAAAATATTCTAAGGTACACTATGAATTATTCCGCCTGAATTAGTCTTGTCGTAGAACCAACAGTGCGTGAGAATATAGTGGAACGATCACTTTCGTTCAGTTACAGGCAAAATAAAAGGTGGACTTCGATTTCTTGATACCGTACTAGTAAACTGCCGATTCTGCTCGAGAGAGATTGTCCACGAAACATTTTTACGGCTTACACGACAATACTGCTGAAGGACAGGATCCCTAACAGTCCCGGACATATCGTGCGTGCAAGAAAAACGGGCAGCAGAAAGCTTATTTGTTCTGTGGCAGTACAGCGAATAGCTAAGAACTTGAATTGGTAGACAGCGAGAAACATGGTCTCAGATATCTAATCCCAACGTCCTAAAAAATCCAGACCATCGAGTTTCAGAGCCAAATTTACGTATACAGTCCTCTATGCATCGCTCGCATAGAGATTAACAGAAAGCATAAAGATATATATAAGCCCCATTTTCAAACAGAATAAACCTGACTTGAACGAAAAGAATTGAAACTATTCTTTAAGGTTTTGTCGACGAAGAGACGCAACAAAGGAAGGAAGGGGGCAGTAAAGTGGCAGTTTCGAGGAAATCACCCCGTTATTGGTCTTAATTTAAGGACATAACGGAAAACCAAAAACTAGATGGCCGGGCAAGGATTTAAACACCATTACTACTGAATGGTAAATCAAACGGAAAGAAACCCTAATATTTGGTTCATTAAATTCAGTTTAGTATGCATCTTACCAGTAAATCGAAGGGGACGGAATAGTATGTTTAGTTTGTCAACAAATGTCATCGACACAACGTGTGCCATTGTAATTATAAGCTGGTTTGCAAGATAGAGATTTCATTAGCTGCCATTGCCGCAAAATCCAATAGTCGCATTTATTCCAGTTTATAGATGCAAAATTGTATACTGAAGGGTTACCAGTATGTGTAATTTGCCAGCAATTCAGTTCATGAGAGGAGAACTAAACGAAATGACAACCTTTATGTCTCTCCACCTCCACTAATTCAGTGTCCCGTTATAATCTGTCATGTTCCAGTCATCAGAAGCAGCATATTTTTATGCTCCTCACTGAGATCCACTCGCGATATTTAACCGATAACACGAGTTATTCAGTATAAGGAAATGATAAAATATAAATATGCAGGAAATGAAGTAGGCAAAAGGGAATACACATGTCTAAAAAAAAAAAAAAAATGGTTCAAATGGCTCTGAGCACTATGGAACTTCTGAGGTCATCAGTCCCCTAGAACTTAGAACTACTTAAACCTAACTAACCTAAGGACATCACACACATCCATGCCCGATGCAGGATTCGAACCTGCGACCGTAGCGGCCGCGTGGTTCCAGACTGTAGCGCCTAGAACCGCTCGGCCACTCCGGCCGGCGGTAAATGTATTCCTGACCATCAGTGTAAGTAGTGATACTTGTAAAATACTAACACGATTTCTCCACAGAAGAATAGAGTGACTGGTAGAAGCTGAATACTGGGGGAAGATCCCACTTGTGTTCGGGACAAATTTGGAAGTAATACTAATCCTACGACTTATTTTTATAAGATTTGTAGATTTACTGTAATCGTTCATCAATGTTGACTGGGATAATCTCTCTGAAATTCTGAAGATAGAAGGTAGGGTAAGGTTATCTAGAACTTCCACAGAGATCAGAGAACAGTTGTACGAGTAGAGGGGCACGAAAGGGAAGCAGTGTTTGAGAAGGGAATGAGACGGAGTTGTAGCCCATCCCCGACGTTATTCAGTCTGTACATAGAACAAGCAGTAAAGGAAACCAAAGAAAAATTTGGTGTGGGAATTAAAAGTCCAGAGAGGAGAAATGTAAATAATGTGAAGTTGCGATGACATTTTCGTTCTGTCATACGGCAAAGGATATGGAAAGTTAGTTGAATGGAGTGGATAGCCTCTTAAAAGGTTGTAACGAAAATTAACAGAAGTAAAATAAGGGTAATGGAATATAGTATAAATCAGCCGATGTCGAGGGAATTTGATTCGGAAAGGATTCGGTTTAGTTGATGTGCAGCTGTTTTCGATGTAAATTTCTGGTGTAGTCATTTAACCATGCCATGTCCTTCCTATTCCTTACTATCTTCCGCAGCACGAACTCAACCTGTGCATGAAGTACACTGTTTCTCAATTTGTGCCACAGATCTTTCACATTGGCCTCTCAATAGGTAAACGTGATGTTGGCTGCTCACACAGTTTACACTTTTCGTGTCACACAAATTAAACACTAAACAGCATCTTAATTTCAATTTTATGAGGTCAACAATGTCATAATTCCTATCTCTACATCCGCTGAATCTAAAAGTTCGGGAACATTTGCTGTCAACAGATGTCATCTTATCCAACTGCTCAAATTAATGAAGTATTGTAAGTGTTAACCCATGTGTAACGTGTAAAGTAAACGAAATCTGATTGCGTGCTTTTGTTTCTTTGTCTCTTATCATAATATGGGGAATACCAAGCATTTTTACGTATAAAAATAGGGTAAAACAGTATTCTCTAAATAAATGCCTGAGAGATGCTTTAGTATTCAAAAGAACGGTTAGTAGATCAATATGCATTCCATTATTAGTGGGAGCAGTATTACGTAATTTCTTTTAATCATCAGGTACATTTTGTATGGCGCTGGTTTTATGGTAAGTTCAAACACCAACAGACAGAAAAATTGTTGAACGAACAGAATATGCCATTAAGCCAAGAAAAGATCACTAGATTACATGGAACACAATGTCTGGTATCTTCAGCAATAACGAATTATGTGGGTACTCTAGTGGTACGCGGACTGAGCGACACAGAATGATGGTTTGATCAAAAACCAACAGCGCATCAACATCCGGTAAAAAACACACACACACACACACACACACGCACACACACAGTATACGAGCGCGCGCCTGAACAGACAGTAGCACGTCCTTTTCAAACTGAAGAACTCTGTTCTTTTCAGCGAAGTTCGAAGCCAAAATACTGCCTCTGCGTTATTCTCAAATCGTCTCAAGTTTTTAAACGTATTAGTAGTTCCTTCGACGAAGTCTTCTTCGGCGAGTAATTTATACATTCCTTTCTACATTCACTGTGCGTAAGCGCAAAACAAATGCTGGAAAGGGAAACTTGATGCTTCCAGTTTACAACTGTGCTGAATTTTGCGCAATTTTAGATTTTCATTTTAGTGAACACATCTGAGAGCTTTCGACGTAGAAGGCTTAAGGAGAGTTTTAAGTCCAGACGATAAAAATACCATTAGATACTCAAGAAAACTGTCTCGGGAAAGTGGTGGTGGTTAGTGTTTAACGTCCCGTCGACAACGAGGTCATTAGCGACGGAGCGCAAGTTCGCGTTACGGAAGGATTGGGAAGGAAATCGGCCGTGCCCTTTCAAAGGAACCATCCCGGCATTTGCCTGAAACGATTTAGGGAAATCACGGAAAACCTAAATCAGGATGGCCGGAGACGTGATTGAACCGTCGTCCTGCCGAATGCGAGTCCAGCGTGCTAACCACTGCGCCACCTCGCTCGGTCTCGGGAAAGTAGCAGTATCTTAAGCGGCTGCTGTGAACTTATGCTGTGTTGCTTATCAAGAGAGAAATGTCTCCAAGTTCCCCGAATTATCGTTGTTACGAAACTGTTTTCGCCTTGATCGAGAAGAGTATTTTTCTTATTATAAAAATGTTAGCGATATCTAACGTAAACAGGTAAACATCTAGAAAAATTATGGTTTGTTGGCTCTAGTGAAATTCAAAATAAAAGTAAGCACTAGGTTTGTAACGACTGTGGTCTGAAACGACTGTACACATGAATGGTCCCCACTAGTTGACATTTAACCGAACGATATAAAAGAGCAAAGGTCGATGTGAAACTTGACAGTGAGAACAGAGTCCGCGCTGCTGTGTAACTGCTACCTCAGACCTTTTCTAATGTTTACAAACATTCGTACTAATAGCTCGTTCCTGAAATGTGTGTCGTGTAATTCAGTCACTTCTCAAAACCTATCATCTGACACATTAAAAACAGCACTCGTTGACGTAAAAGTTTTTTGTTAACTCGGAATTATTGACCTCACAATCTAGCTTCCTATAAAGGCATCACTAGCTTCCATTCGGATAAATTGGGTGTGATGTCGTTAATCCAACAAATTAGGGCATTGTTTGTGGGATCGACATTATGTGTTGAATTTTCTTATCTAACTTTACACTGCATTTTCTTACCAACCTGCTCACCAGCTGCAACCACCTCGATCAGCCGATCTGTAATTTGGGTTTCATGACATTTCATTTAACATTGAGGCTTTGTTCCCTATTTATCTACTGATGGTTCTAAGTCTTGACATATTAGCGTCAAAGCTCCAAAAGATAGACGAAGTATACTGATCCTCGTTTGCAAAAAAATGTTAAGTATCATGTGCTAAAAATCTAAGTGTGATGTTACATTGCCGCCAATTTGACTAAAAATTTAACTTTCATCGATACTTTGTTTTTCCCTTATACGTTTTGTTTGTTGGGTCACATCTTAAGAGTGGTACATCCGCTACGATTTCAGGCTTGACATGAATTTTTAACATTGAGACAAGGGCCTGACAAGAACAAAACATTGGGGTCTGTCATTCGGTGTGCACTTCCTACATATTAATATGTAGCTCGTAGCTACTACGACAATTTTTAACATTGAAAGTTTTTCAATAAAATATTTGAGAAAAGCAGTATTTGAAAACGAACGTCTGAGTCCATTAAGCTGCTTGAGAGCGTATCTGTTCTCAGAAACGCTTCTAACGCAAGAAAAACCTCTCAGTAATTCCTTGTGTGTACCTTGAAAGGGCCTCTGCTTACTCGTGCAGCTATCCAAAGCACTCACTCATCAAGGTGTGGGTCGAGTCGGCTACCTTCGAAAAGACGGCCGGAATGGCCAGATGATGCAGTTTTCTGCCCGTCACCTCGAATGTTCGAGGTGACGCTTTGAGAACAAGGCGGATCGCTGACCGCAGAGGCTCACTCTGGGTGAGAAGAATAAACTGCGCGCGTGCGTACACACTACACACATACTATCGGCGACGCTGAAGAGTAAAAGGAATGAAGGAAATAGGACGCTGTGAAGTTTGTATGAGGTTCAAAATAAATACATTTGCGTACAAAACTAATTTTGGTTCAGCAAACAACGTAATGCTTTACGTGAACGGTGTGCCACTGTCCAGAACATACGCTCTTACCTGCATTCTGGTAACGGAATTAGCTTCGGGAGTTTACGTGAAGCAGAAGGTGTTCGGCGATCATCAGTATTTAGCCTTTCGTAATGTATGTTTACGCGGCTTCCCATGGTTCGAATAATGTTTCTTGTTTTGCTGTGACTGACGGACGTGGAAACCATTTAACCAGCAGGTTTCTCCGCGTGATTATTCTGGCTCAGACGATAGTAAACTACAGTACTGGTTCTGGTTTCCGTCGAATGTATGCGTGCGAAATTGTGTGTAGGTAAACAAAGCACTCTGACGTAGCAGAGTACCTTTCCTCTGTAATTTGCCATGTGAATGGTACGTCCCTTCGCAGGAGTAAAATTCGTGTGGTTTTGTTCAGCTCTAGGCTTTCCTCTTGTTTTGCACGCCAGCAAGCTTTTTTATTTTGCTAAATCTGTTACAGTACTGGCGTCAGAATTTGGAAACGCCACTGCCATCTGTCGGTTAAACTCAGCTACAGACCGCTGCCGCTACAGCACGCTTTGCGCACCAGGAACACCTACGCCATCTGTTAAAGAAGATTGAAACTACTAGAATGTATTCGTGGGCCTCTACACGTCCTTGATCGCTAACGCAGGCTTGGGCGGTGGCATTGGGGTTGCCAGTTCGAATCCTGGGACCGGCAGAAATTATTACTGGTTAACTATGCACAGAAAGATTGTAGCACAAAATCCTTGCATCAGTGCACACACCTTTGCCGGAATGAGGGCATGTCGCTCCATGATAAACCATCCATCTGAATGGAGGGAAAATATAGTCGTATAAAGCTCAAAACCTTTTTATTGCATACCAAGGAATTTTTTACGCACCTGTATGAGCACAAACAATTTTTTTGTGATTGCTTATGTGATATTTCAGAACATCCCAGCGTTTCGCTGTGAACGTTGCTCTCTGATTCGAAAGTGTACTTTTTCTGTACCATTTGAGCAGCTTACGTAACGCCCCTGTAGATGACAGTTTGTTGATCTGTAACTGTGTTGCTTCTATAAGTACTTTTTCAGATTGTCCCTTATTTGTTCAGATGTGCGAGTAACACCACATGGCGGCGTTTTGTCCCTTTCCACCTGAACAATGCGTCAAACTATTATTTCCAAGAAGTAACTAAATTTTCTCAGGTAAATGGCTGTAAGGAAATTCTTTCACTGAATTAAACTTTCCTAATTAATTTAGATTTTTTCCGCAGGTGCTACTCTCTGACTGGTACTTTGCTTACGTTGGGGATTGTGCGTCTGGAAGGTCTATCGTAGTTCAGCTTTTTTTTTTTTTTTTACAATTAAAAGCTTCAGTGAAGTCGTGGTAATTTGCCTTTAGATTGCTGGTGGAGTGGATAATAGCTTTCCGACCACAGTTCATCTTTTACCCTCCTTCCATAAAGTCAGCAGTTTTGCTAGTCAGAGGAGATCAAATAGCTTCACTTTTTCATATTTTTAGTTTTCCGTGCTTTCCCTCCCCCCCCCCCCCCCCCCCACCATTATTTCTTCAACGCGTAATTCAGTCAACAGGAGTGAAACATGCGATCCTCGACCGTTTCTGTTCATTACTAGTTGCCTTTTGTGGGTAACTAAAGTTTTTACAGTGACTCTGCTGCCATGTGTAGATGATGAAGACAATTCCTTGCACGTTTTAAACTGTGTCCGTGACGTCTGCGAGCAACTATTAATGGAAGAGGCTTGTTCGGCATTGTACCACACAGTTGTATTCCCCTTCAATTCTCGTATGAAGCGCGGGAAGAATAAGTTATACGTCCAGTATTACGTTATCAATCTTTGACAAAGAAATTTCACCGACTGTTCATCATATTTCTTTGACCAAGATCTTTAACGTGGCGCAAAAAGGGCATTACACTATCATCAAAAATATTTCGTCATAATTTCTTCAGAATGGCTGACTAGTAGTACCAGAAAAACTGCATGATCTCTACTGAGAAATTATTTTGAATACTGTTAGTGTCATAGTTCCCTAAACGCTGCACTGATTTTTCCAATACGAATACGAAACATAATTAATTTAATCTCTCACCTCCTTATAATAATGAAACACAATAATAAAATTTGAGTGCGGTATATTATAAACAGTTCCCATTAGACAAGTCGTCATCCTATCCTCGGAAACCTTAACGTGAGAAATGGTTTGTGGCCAGATGTGTTGCGTTCAGAATGAACCGATTACGTCTGCATGCTTGCCAAGAACTTTCTGCTGCTTTACGACGATTGTAGTGCGTTTCGCGAATATTTTTACGATTATATTCAAAACGAGGCACTTTTTTGCATTCTTGGACAGTAGCGCCTGTTTATTCTCATGATAGATTGTAGCGACTCCTGGCCAATCGTCATAAAAAGCGTGTGACAGGATTTTTTCCGTGTGTGTAAGACCAGTTACCATGTATCGATATAGTGCCACGCACACGGCGAAAGAGAAATAATTTAAACACGAGTAAACATGGCCAAGTGAAGCAATAAAGCAAGTCTGTGGAAACATTTCACGAATATATTGTGTGTGTATGTAGAACATTCATAATTATTTGACGTTTTATGCATTTTTAACTTTGAATCCATGAGATATTATTGTCTTTGGCAATCGTATTCGTGTTAAATGAATTAGTGATTATGATCTGTGCCTCAGATAAAAAGGACAATTCAGTACATGTATAAATAGTAAAAATCATTGTAATAATTGCTCTGTTCTCTTTGGGTTTCGTTAGGAGTAACACTTGCGTGTTAAGCAAATGTATATGCTGGCCGTGAGTCTTTTTTTCATGACGCTTGAGATCCGCCATTAGGCGAGTCGTCCTAAAAAGGTGTGTAAAATTAATGCATTTTTGTGTGAATATAAAGTTTGAGCAAATATGTTTTTAAAATAATTTGTAAAGTTGCCAGCCATTCGTCCCGTAAATAATGTAGACATTTTCAGCATTTAATTTAGCGGAAGCCGCTGTACCAATCTGCGAGGGCAAAGGCCGCAACCGCGGCAAAATTAATAAAAATATTTCAGGCATCGCAGTCGTCTCGCCGGTAAAGCGAGGTAACATAATATTTAACATTTTCTTACAGCTTCCAGCAGTGCCGCCAGACTATATTATATAACTCAGTGCATCTCTCAGTTTGATTTGGAAGGTACTGTGCGACATGTTCTATGAGAACACAAAAATATGACGAATAACTGTGTTATGACTATCATTTTCACATTTTGTGGCAAGGTCTGCTCTGTGAAACTAAAGCAACATTTTACATTTTTTCCCTGAGATTAAGAGGACGCGGGCTAGCCGCGCGCCTGTTCTGATTAACAGTATTCAAGAATCCACTGCATAACGTAAGCAACATTCAGTGCTGTGACGATCATTTGAATTTCATTACTGACTTTTCTGAATACGATGCAAGGTAGTGAGTTCAGATACAGTTTTCTTTCTTTCTTTATTATGTTACAGTAGCAAGTGAATGTTTCCTAGATGATTATCCAGAGCAGATGTGGAAAAGCAATAATTTGATCCACGGTGTGCCACATCTATGATAAAAGTGTTTATTCCCTCTCCCACTCCATGTCTGAACTTAACATATGTGTGCTAGTGTGACTCATACAGCCAAAGTGAAATATTTACTCAACATTACTCAAAGTTACTCAAAGTTACTTGCTTTTATGAAGAAAGAATTACAAAGTAAAGGCAGTGTAATAACACTGAATCAAAACCATAGCAACTTGTTACAAATAATTTTGTGTACTGCCATCAGCTCTCAGTTTCAGTTTTATATCAGTCTGAACATTGCAAATCCAAACTTTAATATTGTAAAGCAAAGTTACTAGTTACCATGTACAAACTTACTTGCTGCTACACGTATATAATCATATCTAAATAAATAAAACCACAAGCCGAATAAAATTAACTCCAGTAGTAAAAAAGTGAGAGGAGGAGTAAGGGAGACGGAATAAGACCTTTGCCCTTGTCCTGGCTTCTGTGCTGTGCCTTGCCTTGCGTGTACCTTTTAAGCTACCTTTTTCCCAACTCAACATTTAGTCCTATGGCGTGTCCTCTTATGACACATTCTTCTTTATGCGTGCATCTTAACCTAGAGGCAGCGTATCTTTCGGTCCCTTTAGCACAAAACTCAATTTATATTCCTTTCATCTCCCACAGCTGCATCATCAGCGAACAGTATTGTGCTAATTTTTTGTGCTTGACCAACAGTAGTTCTTTAATTCCCTTGTCAACGAACAAATTAACATCAGAGGTTACAATGGACTTGACTTGCATATTGCCTGATTTTGACTTCGTCTACATTTGTCAGTGCAGACTGTTCTAATTCGCTTTGAAGAAAGAGTGGTCTCCGTCTGCGCGCCTAAATAGGAAAAACCTTTTATCTCACCCCATATTACAAAACACGTTTCCATATTTGAAGCGCCACTACAACGTCTGTAATAAGACCACCTCTGCGTTTTGAACGTGCTTCTCCACTGCATATACACAACACACGATCATTTCGCAGTGTGTTTATACGTGCCAGCCGCGTGCAGTAAACAGAAGATTTATCAGTTTCTATGATCAAATCTAAGGCGAGGGTACGAGCCGTAAGTAGTCTAATATTGTCTTCATGTCCATAGGGGAGGGAAACGTAGGGGGCTATCTTATGTTCCTCACTCAATACTGATTCTTTAAACTTGATGTTTTTCGCGGAGTAGTTTACGTTTATCTTCAAGCTACAGCTAATTCGAGTTTTTCACTATTTCCGTGGCGCTCTCCCAAGAGTCAAACAAACCTGTGACCATTCGTGCCACCCTTCTCTTGTATACGTTCAGCATTATCTGTTACTGCATATTGGCATGGTTCTCGCACGCTTGAGAAATATTCTGAGATGGAATACACAACTGCTTTGTAAGCAGTCTCCTTTGTAGACCGACTGCATTTTCTCAGTATCCTGTCAATGAACGCAAGTCTGCCACCTGTTCTACCTATGAATCAGCCTATGTTATCGTTCCATTTCAACAGCCCACAAATTTTTACACCCAGGTGTTTGTACAAGCTGACATTCTACAGTCTCCTTGATATTTTAGTCCTAGGATATTAAGTTCCCGCGTTTTGTAAAGTGCACAGCTTTGTTGGATGGTTGATTGATTGATTTGGGGGGAGGGGACCAAACAGCGAGGTGATCGGTCCCTTCGGATTAGGGAAGGAAGCCGGCCGTGCCCTTTCAAAGGAATCATCCCGGCATTTGCCTGAAACTATTTAGGGAAATAACGGAAAACCAAAATCAAGATGGCCGGAAGCGTATTGCGGAGAAACAGTTCGTATTTGTAGCGAGAAAAGGAATAAGAGATGCTATTGGAATGTTAAGAATCATAGGGGAAAGACGTATTGAGAAAGGTAGAGAAATTTATGCTGGTTATATTGATTTGGAAAAAATCTTTCGACCAAGTTCAATGGGACAAGGTGATGGGTATTCCGAAGAGGGGAGGAGTAGATTGGAAAGAGATGACAGGTGCAGAATCTATACTTATAACAGAAAGTAAGGATAATGATTGGAAATGAAATATCAGAGGAAAGCAGCTTTGGAAGGGGAGTTAGAAAAGGTTGTTACCTCTGCTCTTTGTTGTTCAACGTATACCTGGAAGAGATTATTGTGAAAGGCTTAGATGGAAAAAGAGGAGTATGTGTTTTTAAGAAAAGAATAGCGTGTATTGTATTTGCTGATGACATGGTATTAGGGGGCAGAAAGTGAACGAACTGTAAATAATAGACCAAAAGCTTGTGCGGAATATACGATGAGAACAAATACAACAAAACGAATAGTGTGCTAATCAGCACAGGAGTGCTCTTACTTGGCTAATAATAGTTTGTTCTGTCACCGGAACAAGCTATTATTAGCTAAGTAAGAGCATTTAAGAATTTTGGAAGTACAACCACTGAAGACGAGATGTCGTCAGGAGGTCAAAACAATGATATAGCGAAGGAAGCATTCAATGGAAAGAGGAGATTAGTATGTGGCAAACTAGATAAGCGTCTGACGAAAATGTTTTGCAAGCGTTTTGTCTGCAGTATGGAACTATCGAGCAGAAATAAAAAAGGCTAGACGGATTTCAGATGCGGATGTGGAGTATAATTGAGAAGATAAGCCGAACAGAAAGAAGAAGAAGAAGAAGAAGAAGAAGAAGAAGAAGAAGAAGAAGAAGCTGATGCTGATTTGAGGTGAGAGGCGCTGCGATATCATGGTCATCAGCGCCCTGACGAAAAGCCAGCATGCTAATCTTGTGGGTGGGAATGAAGGCTGTCCCCACATGCGGAGCAGTTTCTAACATATTAAAGTCTGCCTCCTTTCCCCACCAATTTAGGGATGAGTCCTGACAGTTCAAAAAATTTTAACACAGGAATCAGTATCCGCGAGGAGGTGGGCCGATTTCTATTGGGACTGAGGGTTGCCCTAATATCAGTATACAGGACGTTGCCGCAGTATGTTGAACTGACAGTGGCACGCCACAAACTTCAGAGTGGTGGATCCTCCCGCTGGAGGAGGAAGCCATGTGCGGAAGGGCTAAGTCCGAAGCGCAGTCTGGTAAGCAGAAACTCCTTCCAACAATGAGGCTGACATGAGGTCCGCCGTGCCTTTGTGGTCGATTTGAGCGACCGCAGTTTGTTTTCTGTCATCTGGAACCATTCAGTTTCCCACTTATGCATGATGCATCTGTCAGAAAATGAGATGATGGCGTGCAACACGATGGGACATTGATGGACAGTACTATCCAGACATCTTCGTCGGCCATGTCGTTGCCCTGTATTTGTGGCCGCCAGGTACCCAGCAAAAGATGATAATCTTGACACGGTTTTGGAACCGCTGTAAGGAGTCATGGATGAGCTGAATCATCTGGTCTACTGGATACATTTGGTGAAGTACCTGCAGTGCACTAAGCGAGTCTTAACAGACAAGATACCTTGTACGGTGATGTCCGTGAACCCTCTCCAGTGCCATAAAATTCCGCATCGCAATTTGTAAATTGTTCCGGAAGACGCACTCTAAAACCCCTATCAGGCAAAACAGAGCTTAGGACATTCTGTAGCCGAGTCCATCTGTGTAAACAACAACAAAACTGTGGTACATACTTAAAATGGTCGAAATCAAAATTGTAAAAACATTATCTGGAGTACAAGTTTTCTTGTACTGTGTCAAGCTTAAAATCACTTTGGGCCTCTGACGACGCCAAGGCGAAAATGCGTTCCATCCCTGGCTCTGAACTTAGATGCCTGATAGATCCACATCCTTGAGACAGTCTTCAGCACGTATGGGGCCGATTCCTGGCCAACCGTTCGAAGATGAGTTGGACCACTGAACTAAATGTCAATGACTGAGGTGACGCTGAGATTTTCAGCGCCGGTCGCGCCAAAAGGACACGTTACCGAATCCAGAGTGGTGGTTCAAGAGCCTCTACACACTGACCCTGAACAAGGCTGCTTCGAAAGGCTCCAGTCGATATCCGAATGCCCTCATGGTGGACATCATCTAACATCTTGATGTAGGGAGGACAGGCTGATCCGTAGATCACGCTGCCATAATGTAAACGTGATCGAACAAATGCCCTATAAAACTGCAGGAGGCGTCAACTGTCAGCTCTCCGTGTCTAAACGGAAAGAGTGAGTAAGGAAAGAGTATTGGAATAAATGGGGAGGAGAATACAGCTACAGATTATAAGAGAAAGCAAGAAGAAATGGATGACACACACGTTGAGATAGGAATGCTTGGTATCAGAATCTTTGGAAGGAACTGTTTGATGGAGGAGATTGAGAGGGAGGAGGTGATTCAAGATGACAGACGACGTAAAGGGAAGCTGAAATTACGCGAACAGAAAGAGGATGACGCAGTAGAGCACAGAGTTACTATATGAAAACCTTCCTTTGCGTAGAACGCTGATTATCATGATCTATGACATGTCTGGTGCTACTAATGCTCTCGTCTGCGGCGCCCCAATACATCGATCGACGGCTCTCCATTCCAAAGTTATAGGCTGCGTCCTCACTTCCAACAAAGTCTCGATCCAGTCACAAATTTCTTTTGATATCCTATATGACTGTACTTTCCTAAACTATCATCGATGTGGTACTGAGTTTAATTCTTTTCGGAAGCGAAGAAATACCGCCTCTCCCTGACTGCCTTTTACCACGGCTTGCAAGATTGGATAACCCCCAAGTTAGGTTTCGTGTGACCGAAGTTTTTCGGAATCCATGCTGGTTGACATGGAGGCTATTCTGTTCGAGATAGCTCATTATACTTTAGTTCAGATTACTCTAAAACAGATGGACCTTAAAGAAGTTGGACTGTAGTTTTGGGAGTTCCTTACGGTACAGTTCTTGTAGACGGGTATGACGTCAGCTTTCTTCCGACAACTGGGATACTTTTTTCTCCCGAGGGATCCATGGCATAGTTTCTTACCGATTGTGGAATGTAGGTGTGATGATGGACGTCTACCTCTTAAGGTGCTCCAAAAGCTTAGGGTTCAAGATTCCCTTCAGCAACTAGTTTTGATTAGTCGAGAAATTTCAGAACGGCGAATACTTATACGAAGAGTGATCTATTCATTCTGGAAACAACCTCCAGAAGAGGACTACCAGTACATGGTGGGCCGTGCGCCAGGATTAGCCCTTATGCATTATAAGATTTTAGTCTTGACCTTAAATTTTCACCTTTACGTTTCCGTCTCCGTGTGAGCAAGTGTTCCACTAGGTTCATGAGCAATGTTGTATTTGCCAATAAGTTTTCACTGCAGTCGTTATGTACTCACCATATCCCGAGATTTCAAGAATTATGTATCCAAAGGATTCATTTATTTATTTTATTTATTTATTTAACCTGATCAGATTAGGGCCATCAGGCCCTCTCTTACATCGGACCAGTGTTTCACACATGCAGCATTTCACACATCAGAGTTACATCATGACAATAGTTTAAATAAGAAAATTTGATTACTCTAGTCACAATATGAATAAAGAGTAATGACTAAGACCTAGTAAGTACTGGCAGTATTTTTACAACAGGTGCTATACATACAAATTATGATAAAAGCAATGATAGTAATAGTAAAAAATCAAATAATGATAAACATTAGAAAAATTGGCAATAGTAATGAAGATTTGTGCAGATGTACATTAATATCTTGGTGTGTAAAGTAGATGTTTACTAGTATAGCGAGTTTTGGGGAAGGGAGATTTAAGGAGGGGGAAAGAGGGAAGTGATGAGGTGAAGTGCATTCATGTACAGAGGAAGGCATTACTGTTGCTTAAGTAGATACGTCATTAACTGTTTTTTGAAGCCGGACATGTTTTTAAGTTCTCTAACGTAACGAGGGAGGCTATTCCAGAGTCGGGTTCCCGCTACTGTAAAGGACTTGGAGAAGGTGACTGAGCGATGCAGTGGAACAGAGAGGATTTTACTATGATGGGTACGTGTGTTTCTGTCATGTTGTTCCGACATAAGCGTTAAGGACGAGGAGAGAGATGAGGGACAGTGTACATTTTTTTATTGTGCAGTACTGGGTGAACTGCTAGAATACACAAAATTTACATTAAAAAAGGAAATAAGAGAATGAAATGGAATTAAAATCAATTTCGTATACGACGATAAGACGAAAGAATTGCATTGTCTGGTTAGCAATATTGAAGTCTAACGGTAAAGGTAATTAGAGACTGGGAATACATCGCCAACGTTTTCAACGAAACCATCCAGCTTTTGTGTGAGGTGATTTATGGTGAATGCTACAGAAAACCTAAAGAATGCGATCCACGTTCGCTGTGTCCAGCAATAGAATAGGAAAAGAAAGAACTGCCCGAAGATTTAGTAGTTATCAGCGCCAATGGTAATACATTTTGAAGACCTAATGCTTGTTGAACGTTTCCAGAATTGGAACACTGACAAAATCGAACCAATACATTTTTATCGACGCTCGCATAATGTCTCATACATATTGACAGCATTAACGCAGTACTGATTAAAAGTGAACATGGATGTCTCAAAAATACAAGATGCGTTTTATAATCATTTCCATGGCTCAATAAATTGACTGGAAACTATGGAGCACGTAAATGGAAGTTTTTTAGAGTAAGACATCTGATGTAGTCCATAGGGGAGAGGTGGGGGGAGGGGGGGGGTGGACCACAAGCCATTGAAGATACAAAGTCATTGTCGCACAGACTTAACACTATTAGATTATTAAATCAAAAAACACAAGGAAGTTCAACCAAAGCGTTCCAGTCCTAAAGCAAAATCTATTATGGATTAGGCAAAGTTTTCAAAATAGATGAAGCTCTGAAATATTGTGCTTTATAGCTACTGTTGCGTTCATGAAAGTGTATGAAGTTTCAATGTAATTTTGGGAAAAGAATCAAAATTTATATCAGCTCGTAGAATAAAACTATTTTGTGCACAGGGGTCACTTTATTTACAACAAACAATGCAGCATTGAGCAGATGTGAGATTTATTTTCGGATTTTATTTTTCTGACTTCTCTTGGCTGTTCTTTTGTATTATATTACTCACATACACTGAAAACAGGGAATGTGTAGAAATTAGTTACAGTGTTAAATTGTTTTTCCATGGACCGTGATGCAAGTAAATCTATCAGCCCTGTGTGCAAAAGAATTTCTCGCACATGGGAACTACGAACAACAGTGTTTCAGAAAGCTTTGACAGTTTAGTAGCTAAAGATGCAAATTATGTACGTTGGATAAAACTATAGTTTGAATAGGGGTCAAATTAAAAAAGGGAACACTGAGTAATTACAGAAACATTTAACGCAAAAAGTTTATGATTATTTGCTAAATTTAGTGTGTGTTAAATTTCGTACCTCGTCACTATTGTAGTGTCTATAAAGATAATTTCTCTAGTGTAGTAGAGTGTAGGTTCCATGACTTACGGACTGCAATGTTGTATTTGCAGAAACACATGAAATGAAATGTTTCTACAGCAGCAGAGGTATGTGGGTTATCGATCTTCGCAGCTTCGAATCATGCGCACAGAATCTAAACAGTTATAGTGAACTACTGTTCTAGCCAGAATGACAATATGTCCTTTTCCAAAATAAAGTAATTATTGTTACATTCGGTAAAGATTTTATGTTAACTTGTCTGGTTTCTCACCAAGATATTTCTACTAGTTGAACTGAGTAGTTGTGTCGTTTTAAGAAAACATTTTTTTACGCAGTCATTTAGGGAGTGCCACATCACGGCGAACACTGTACTGACCCATACCTGTTGCTCGTCGTATCATAACTGCCCTGCGCAACTCAAGGGAATATAATCCACGCCCCCATTGCGTCGAAACCAACGTTCGTATAATCATGGAGCCACAGATTATTTAAAGCACGCCACAACACCCGACGGCTAACAGAGCGATTGAATTGGGACTATTGGCTCTAATTCGTACAGCGCATGCTCGGATACTATTTACTTGATTGGGCCGCCGACTGCAAGTGGGGCAAAGATTATACCCGCATGGCGGAATGTTTACTACAGGACTAGCACATTCATATGTTTCCGATCAGCAGATCGTGCATCGTAGGCTGCTGAAGCAGTACAAGTTACGGCGAGTTCTCGCAAAAAAACAATTCGTCCTAATCGGCTGAAATGAGGACTTCTTGTTCTCGTATATGACTCTGTAGCCTTTATGAGCTTGTTTAAAGAAAATTTCCCACTTTCATCTGTAGAGGTTTCTTTCTTTTGTACCAATATCGGCGTCACGCCGTTGTTAGGAGTAAATATTAGATAGCATGTCACGGGACAGATGTAATTATGGGTACCCTTATAAGGTGGCGTCCCGCATTAGAGAAACGGAAGCAACAGCCGTGACGACTGACAAGCAACACGGTGCGCAAACTAATCAGTGATCACAGCTGTTGCTATCTTTGCTACGATATGGGACACTACCTTATAAGGGTATCATTGCTTATAACTGTTCAGAGACTTGGCATCGAATGCTCATGCTTGAAAAGGGAGTAACACCGATTATGCAATAGCGGAATAGAAACTTCTGCAGCGTAAGCGGAAAATGACGTTCTCTAAGTGAAATAAAGGCGCCTAAAGTGACGTCTACCTTTGTATTGGCCATGCAGGGATAAATGTGCAGCTATTCACCGCACCACAAAGTTTGATTATTGCTCCTGGAACAGCTCTCGTAACTCGTCAGTAGTGACAACACATTCCGGACGCTGTTCACTAAACTAGCCTGGGGCATGATAAAGCATGGATGCAATTTACGTATTTTACCTGTCGCATTTTGGGGTCATGCAGCCGTTAGTGACGGCGCCGGACGTGGCGCAGCCGCCCCCGCGGAGGGCGGCGTGTCGGCGCGCGGGGGCGGTGCGCCTCCTGAGATGTGTGGTGGTGCGCGACACACTGCCCTCGCCACACGTGTCCACCAGTGGGGCCATGAACTTGAGGCCAGCTTACGTACGACCGCGGCGGCCGCCGCCGGCGCCGCCGCCGCGTCGAAACGGCCGCGTCAAAAGGGGCACCTCACCACAGGGGACGAGCCCCACGCACGTGGCGGAGGCGATTCCGCGAGCCTTCGGTACTTCCATGGGCACGAATTCGCGAACCAAGGGCCGGCTTCCGCGCAGCGATCAATACTCCGCGCGAAAGGGTCATGGCCGCTAGAACGGCTCGCGTGGACGCGACGCCGGATCGTTTGCAGCTAGATTGTTCCTGTGCGAGTGACGCACAGAATAATTAAAAGTGGCGCACAGTCTTTGAAATTTCTGTTACTTTATTTGAACTTGACAGGCTACGACAATACGACGACGGTTTCCTCATATAAAATTACGCAGTCATGGATGCTAGAACGTCCAGAACGGACGCAACACTTAATAAATAATGCACAGAACGCTTTCTTTTATTATGCGGACAGTATATCGAAGCAGTAGGCCACGACCGTAAACAAACGAGAACTGACTGTTCGAGGGGAGGGGGAACGGTGCGGGGGAATAAGCTCCGGCTCCCTCTCGAAGGGCTGCCATCCCACGTCTGCGTTCTGTGCTTCCACGAACGTAGAGGTGATATAACCGTCATGTAAATTGCTTATTACTTTTCTTGTGGTGAGAGTCACATTTTAATTCCTTAATGCACCAGCATCTCATTTCAAAATCAGAAAAAAAGGAAATTTTAATACATAAAACATCTGGTAGTGGCTTCAGCTCATTTGTTTGCTTCGGTTGGCAGCGGTGGTTCAGGTCCGACCTCTACCGGTGCTATACGCAACCATAGTTCTAAACACCTCCCACCTGAAACTGCCACGACATAGCATCAGCGTAATACCTATAAATGTTTTCAGGCTGCGTCTTCCCACTCATCGAATATAGCCTCTATACTTTTCAATGAAAAAGTCCTGACATATGACTGTTTTTACAATTTTTAAATTTTACTCCATCTGAAAGTGTTCAGCGACCGTACTCATTTCATTTGGAGAATGAAGTTACAGCAGTCAGTGGCAACTTGTGTTTATTGTAGCAGATTTAGGTTTCTGTCACTGGGTGACATCTTCAGCGCTAGAAGAAACACTGGTACTAATTGTAATACAATGGCATGCATGATAACACCAAAGTATAACTGCATCAATTTCATATACAGTATAATTGACTCGTACATACAAGCAGATACAGTTAACTTTTCAGCCGTTTTGCATAGTCCTCCTCTGATTATACACGTCAAGAGTTCGAACTTGAGTGATGACGTTTTTTAGTGTTATCTCACAGCTGGCCTCAGTGTACACCATATATGAATATCGTGCACTCTATATATGCATCATATTGCATTACTGCATTGTATATATAAAGTATTTCACATTGTTATCACTGATTGTAACTACTTTTACTGCGTTATCATCCTATTGTATATCGATAAAAATTTATTTCCTTAAAACGGTCATTTTTGTGATAATATAAATAAACAGCTACATGTATACAATACAATACTGTAACAGACGCATGTCTGGAGGGCGCCATAGTCATGTATGACGCACACTTACGCCAGCATGGGGTAACTGTAAACAACAGCCTCGCTGCAATTCGGACTCTGTGTATAGTCGAACAGGGGCTATGTCAAATAATGGCTGAAAATTTATATGCTGGTATGTACGACACACTTTTGTGTGAGATTTATGCAGTTTTACTTCGTTGTTATGTATGCGATTGTATTCAATTGGTTCCTGTATTATCTCTGGCACTGAATGGTAACTCAGTGACCGAAATCTAGATCTGCCACAATAAACACAAGTTGCGACGGATTGCTGAACCTTCTTTCACCAATTGAATCTTTACTGTTTTATCCAAGGCAACATCCCTATTCCAATCTATCACACGGCTCTTTGGTTACACAATTTCCAACGTGCGGACGAGCGAGTGCTTTCTTTGAGAATGTGTAGCCAAACTCCAAGAAATTAAGGATATGCCTAGCGCCGGTTTCGGACTACGTTCTATATGGACCTGTTTTTGTCACAATGATTTGTTGGTGATTGTAAAATAAGACAAGCCTTTCTATGACCTCTCTCTAACCGAACTCTAAAAATTTATTGATCACGGGGATGCTGCACCTTTCCAACCGTTGAACTAATTTCGTCTTCAAGTTAAAGTCTTAGATTCATCAGTAGCGACAAGGACACTCCAGGTTCAACGTAGAATCTTTGTTTCATCAAGACTGTTACGCTCGCTCATGAACAGTGTAACACTCAGGCTCACAGCGAAGAATACCCCTACACTGGCGGTGTGCGGCAACCCATCAGACAGCCGTGTTACGCACTTCCACGGTCGGAGGCGCTGCTTGTGCTTCACTGTAGTGTTTGTAGCCTTGCTGCTCAGTTCAAGCATCGCGGAAGGAAGTTACATTAATAGGAAATCCATAACCTGATGTAAATATGAAGTTATATACAATAAATAAATACAGCTGAGTGAAACGCTCGAAACATATTATTCCTTATCGTAGAAAATATATATATAATTTTCTACGATAAGGAATAATATGTTTCGAGCGTTTCACTCAGCTGTCTTTATGATGTAAAACGTCATATTTACATTAGGTTTCGGATTTACTATTAATGTAACTCAATACTTAGACGCGCTTTACGTATAACTGCAACGAAGATGATTGTATTAACTTATTGTACGTCATAAAAACATATTTGATAATCTTGTTCGTGTACGGGTAGGCGGCCTCGACATTTTTCGAAAGAAAGGATTGACGGAGGACATCGAAGTCCAAAGAAGGGCAACTCGTTTTGTATCGTCGTGAAATTGGGGGAGATGGCGGAGTGCGTCACATATATGATAAGTGAGTTGGGGTGGCAATCATTAAAACAAAGGCGTTAATCGTTGCCACGAGATCTGTTCACCCAAGTTCAGTCATCAACTTTCTCCTCCGGCTGCGAAAATATTTTGTCGCCAACCTACGTAGGGAGAAATGATGTTCGTAATAAAGCGAGAGAAATCGGAGCTCTTGCACAACGAAATAAGCGTTAATTTTCCCATGGCGATCTTAGAGAAAGGAACGGTTGAGATATAGTCTGAAGGTCGTTTGAAGAACATTCTGCCAAACACTTAAGTCTGAATTGCAGAGGAGTCATGTAGATGTGCAAAACATTGTTTTCGGAGGTTGTCATTTCTCACGTAACAAATAACTTCTTGAAATGAACAGCTCTCCAAACCGCTGTTGTACGAAGTGCGCGAGAACTATTATACATGTACAGGGTGATTATAATTAAAGTTAAGCTTTCAAACCGCTGTAGAAACAACACCACTGGTCAGAATGACGTCAAATTGCAACGGAATATTATCGGAGAAGGGGGAAAACATATGGCGAAAGAAAAATAAATAGCTATAAAATGTAGCAATAGATGGAGCTGTAATAATCATAATTTAATAGTGGTCGACTACAAATGACGAATGAATGATACAACAATGCCTGAGGTGTAAGTTTGACGTTAAACAGACTGCACTACTCAGTGTGCATGGGTGTCCAGGTGTGGTACTCTTAGATACGAAAGCCCATCCACCACGGCAAGGTCATATCACATCGGATGGAAAAAATCGCTTTTTAGTTGTCCTGAGGCCAAAAGCAGCATAAAAAGGATCAAACACTTCGGTTTTTAATTGTCCTGAGGCAGAAACCGCAAAGAAGCACCAATCAAAATCAAATCGGATTATTACTTTCCCTGTGACGGGCGCAAAACGTGTTCAATACGCTGCCACCGTTTTCTGCAACAAGTTGAAATCAAGAAACATGTTCCACAAGTGATTGAAGTGTTTCTGGGGTCACGTTCGGAATGTGTTGCGCAATACGTGCCTTAAATGCAGCTAAGTTTGCAATCTGAACACTGAAAACAGCATCTTTCAGAAAGTCTCACAGCCAGAAGTCACATTGATCAAGATCAGATGATCGGGACAGTCAGGCTGTAGGGAAATGGCGGCTGATAATTCTAAGCATTTCCGAAATTGCGCTTCAGCAGCTGTTTAACTGGATTTGCAATGTGCGGAGGTGCGCCATCTTGCATAAAAATGATCCTATCCACACGTCAACGCTGTTGGAGAGCTGGAATGACGTGGCTGCGCAAAAGACGCTCATAGCGCTTACCAGTGACGATACAGATAATGGAAATGCCGTGTGGCTAGGGCTTCTCGTCGGGTAGACCGTTCGCCTGGTGCAAGTCTTTCGAGTTGACACCACTTCGGCGACTTGCGCGTCGATGAGGATGAAATGATAAGGACAACACAACACCCAGCCCCTGAGGGGAGAAAATCTCCGACCCAGCCGGGAATCGAACCCGGGCCGTTAGGTATGACATTCCGTCGCGCTGACCACTCAGCTACCAGGGGCGGACACGATACAGGTAACAGGATCGGAAGCACCCCTCTTCTCGAAAAAATATGGCCTTATGATAAATGATGCCGTAAACCCGCACCATATAGCGACGTTTTCAGGATGAAGTGGTACTGCTTGATTTGCGTTTGGATTTTCCGTTGCCCATATTCGACAATTCTGTGTATTGACACATCCGGTCAGATTGAAGTGGGCTTCGTCTGTCCACAAAATCCTGCACTGCCAATCTTTGTCCACTTCCATGCGAACAAGAAATTCCGAGGTAAAGGTCCCTCTTGCTGGCAGGCCAACAGGAAGCAACTCGTGCACATGCGTAATTTTGAATGGATAGTAAAGTAGGTTTCGTAGGATTTTACGCACCGTGCTCACGGGTATGTTCGGGCGATTCTCCGTGCACTGCACGTTTGCACATCACCACTCGTCTCCTCCTGCATTGCTGTAGCCACTGCTTCCACTGACGTCGAAACAGTTTCCTCCCTCTACCAGGTTGCACACCAAAAGGACCCATCTTTTCGAATTTCCTAATCATTTCTCCAGACCAACGGCAGTCATCGGACCAAAGCCTTTCTTCAAACTCTTCAGTGTCCGAAACTTCTGCAGAGCGACGTGTGCACAGTCATCTTTCTTGTAATACAGATTTACAAGCAGAGCGCGATCCTGGATTGAGACGGTCACGGCGAACGTAGTAGACGTGAAAGAAGGAAAAGCCGTTTACCCGGCGTATTCATACCAACTTCAATAGGTCATGCGCATTAAAAGTTTTCATTTACGTTTTTCTGTCAGCACCATCTATTGATAAATTTTCACACTATTTTTTTCTTCTACCATACGCTTTCCCCCATTCTCCGATAGTATTTCGTCAAAATTTGACGTCATTCTGACCAGTGGTGTTATTTCTACAGTGTTTTGATAGTTTTACTTTAATTATAATCACCCTGTACTTCGTTCTGTTTGGCCGTGTACCGCAACCCGGGGTATTGGACAGCTCCTGTACGCGTTTTTGGGGCTGTTTGTTTGCAATATTACGCGAGTTGCATGGGTTGAACTCGTCAGTGTATTTCGAGACACAATGTATTTCTGGCAACATGCATAAACGTTCTTATTATTCAATAACATTGGTACTGTATACTTGTGGGAACTATGTCAGAGAATGAGGCTTCTCGATATTGCTTTTTGCATGCAAGTAAAGGTTCAGGGCGAGTATATGAGTTGTGCTAGGAATTTTCGGTGCCGCTCCTTTTTGTTATTAAAATGGCAAAATTAGCTTGTCTTTCAAAAGAAACGTTAAATGAGCATCTCTAGCTGAGTCCTGGTTGCACCATTTGTTAATGTCAACTTTTTCCACTTCCTAATTTTTTTGGTTTTTTGACGCTTAATTCCTGAGAAATTAAAAACGAACGTTACTGTAAGGTTTTTATCTGCAAAACTTGGTTCTACGTAGTTCCTCAGTTCGCCGTAGAGCTCATATGTTCCCGATACTGTACTAATGTCGATCTAAGTAGGAAGAACGAACATGGTGGTAGATTGTTGAACTGTCAGTCTACCGGCCTTGTTACTTTAACGTAGGTAACGCCTCAAGAAGTGGTTTGACTGTGTGGCTCTCCCATTTTCCTCTGTTGCCACCATCAGTAATCAAGTACGTTGAAACAAAGAGAACTCCGGAAAAATACGTGATATCGCTAAGCCGTTTAGTACAGGTGATATTCAGAGCGACGGTTCTGTTTTGGCATGCAATATTTGTGATATATCAATAACAAGTGATGTAAAACAACGTAACCGGGGACGCCTGTCGACGGCAAGAATTCTTGGCGTCTGACGGTACTTCAGATTTGTTGGCCTGGTTGTCATGCATCATGAAAATATGGGGGGTTTACCCACGAAACGACACGGAGAAACTTACTGCTGCTACAGAGCCGGCAGCCACTCAGTCAGTCTACAGTCTTCTTCCGAGGGAAATACCCTAGATCTAATGATTAAAGCCGAATGAAATGATTTTAAAATGCGGAGATGTGTATCTTTTACCAACCATCAGGATCAATTATTTGCGAAAGTCTGCATCATGTACGAACTATATTTGAAGGTTAATGAATCAGAAGTTGCTGTAGGAACAACACCGCTTAACTGAAACTTTTATGACTATCGTATTTACAACAGTCAAACGTGATGTGGTATTTGGCAAAAGGCTTAATATTTACTTGTGACAATACTTGTTAACACGTACAATACTTACTGTTAATTTTCAAAAACAGAAGTTGCTGCTTCATGTAAGTGCAAACATGGAGTTTCAGAGAAGTGATACAAAAAACAGCGGGCTTACGATAGTTGTTCGACAAAAAAATAGCCAGCAACTAATGTAAGCAAACAAATTTAATACAAAGATGCTGAACCTATCAGTTCGAAACCAGTAAAGGGGCAATTTGTGTAAATAAGTAGTATTATAACAGTGACCAGTTGCTGTTTTGTTCTTTGCAGGGATCAACCGTAAAGAAAAAGCTTTATTACAGGCACTTAGAACCAGTTTCCTTGTATGGCATTTGGACATTCTTAATGAAGTACTGTATTTTCTAATTTGTATCATTTTTTGCGGTGAAGCGGTGAGCAGCGTAATCCCGTGGTGCCAGAAAAGTCTTTTTTTAATGCAAATCAGTTATCTACAAACAAGGATAAATTATTTTCATTCTCCTGAATAACGTCCGATTTGACGCTTAGAACATTTTCCATTTCCAGTCTTCACATTATCCAAAGCTGTCTAACAGTTCGGGAACTTCCCATTTTTAAACAGGGTCAAAAAGTGAGGAGCGTATAGTCATTCTCATGCAAAAAAGAAATCTTCAGTTATGGTGTCTACCTCGCAAGGAAATCATAATTCTAAGTAATTTCCGGCATGTTTCGGATACTTTAACTTAGTTATTAACATCAATATGGAACATTTTCATTTGTGCTGCGGTCTGTCGAATGAGAAATGTATTCATTGACTTACTGAGGCTTCACCTAATTTACCCAGAATGTTTCGAATGTGCGTTCACTTTTGCACAGAAAATTAATAAATGGCTCTGAGCACTATGGGACTTAACATCTATGGTCATCAGTCCCCTAGAACTTAGAACTACTTAAACCTAACTAACCCAAGGACATCACACACATCCATGCCCGAGGCAGGATTCGAACCTGCGACCGTAGCGGTCACGCTGTTCCAGACTGAAGCGCCTAGAACCGCACGGCCACACCGGCCGGCAGAAAATTAATACTTAGCTTTATTTTCACAAAGCATTTATGAGGGATGTATAATAATCGAACGCCAAACTACATACTTTCAAGGAACAGATGAATACCCTGTAAGTCTGATTGCATCCACTACGCACTTTTTCTTGTAATTTCCCCTCTCACCATTCTGATTTTGTTTTTAATTAGTGTTATTTTTTCGACGTGGTAAGCTTGTGTGTTTTGTGCTGGCGCTGTGTGTACTCATGCAGTGAATTTATAGACTTCTTAATGAGCACTACTCTTCTAGGACGTCAGAAGATGTTACGTAACTCCGAAATCGGTAGTTTAATGTAAGTAAGCATATTCGCCTATGTCGCTGCCTGCACTTCAAGAGCGGAAATGCAATTGCTCATATTCGTCTCACGATGTTCTGAGTGAGTACTTTAAATCATCAGTGGCATGTAATATGTCTCCTGACATTCTAAAGAATGTTACTGCGTTGTATCGTCTTATTATAGTTTTACATACGGCGAATTTAAAGCACCAAACGCATGTAGGCCTTGCAACAGATCATGCGTCCAACGGCATCGTATGAGTGATATTCCCTGCTGTGGTAGGGAAAAGAAGGGAACCAACGGAAAAATGATCCTATCGCAACACAAAGAAGGCGAATATACTCCTCTGTAAAAGATTGAAAAGTGGGGCAACAAACTGCCTCATTCTACCTACCTCAGCATCTTTAAAAATTTTCCCAAAAAGACATTCGCCCTTACGTTGAGGAAGATGAAGACATGGGCAGTGGGTAAGAGACGCAAAAGGAATAAATACTGGACAATAGTAGACAGTGGTTGTGGTGAAGAGCGAACGAGACAATGGCACTGAGAGGGAAATAAAGATAAGGAGAAAGGTGGGGGGGGGGGGGGGGGGGGAAGAGAGAGAGAGAGAGAGAGAGAGAGAGAGAGAGGGAGAGAGAGAGTTGGCGACTGGTAGTGGATGGATGAGACACTTAGAGCGAGCGACTAATGGGTGTGAGTTACAGTTAACTTACTGGAGTGAAAGGTTAGGTACATGTTATATAAAAAAAAAAAAAAAAAAGGGGCGAATATGTTCGCATGCCAAAATCGTGGGGAAAATATTTAAAGGTCCTGAGGAATGTAGACTGAGGCAGCTAGTCCCACTATTTTAAACAGGAGCATATTCATCTTTTTGTGCTCCAATAGGTGCATTCTTTGCTGGTCTTTATTACTCATGGAAACGAGTCCAACCAACGAACTATTGTGATCCTTCCTAAATAACTGACTCCCATTCTACAGCAAAGTGTGAACGGCTACGAAATAGCCTCTCGGTTCGAAGATGTGTGTCACTGTTAGACCTAGACACCTTTACAGCCTGAATTTTGTCAGTACGTCTTTAGTACAAAGGTACTGTTTCGGACTTCGCTAAACTAACCGTTAATTAACTGTCGCTGAAACCGAAATGTGGTCCAAACACAATCATGGGCACGGCGCAGCACAGCAAGTGAGAAAGGCTATTGCGCTTAACATCGGTCTTAATTAACAATGAAAAATAATTTAAATCTTGTTCTACGTGTATCTTCTACAAAATTGTCGATATATACCTGAAATGCTATTTTGGTATCAAGCCAAGCCCCGATAATAGCTTCGTAATAAATTACGACTATTACGTAAAATTATCTTGGAAACCACATTTTGTTATTTGAGACGACGACGTTATTGAAGTTTAATTCCAATTATTTCCTCTTCAATTTTTCTGCTAAAGCTCACGTTACGAATTGAAGGCACACTCAGATGAGAGTTTTGCCGTTTTTTCCGTCGTCATGAGGGAAGATTTTTACCTACAACACTTTCAGATTTTTCAGTGCAACACTGCCGATTACTCTTTCCACCGATTATGTACCACCGATTTACCACTGTCTCACTGAACAGAACATTGTTCTGCGAGTCTAACTTAAAACTGCTACCATTAGTGATTCAGACCACTCTCCATACGTACGTTTAACTATTTTCTCATTCAGTATCCTTAACGAATTAGAAACAACTATCAGTTCAATCTGGAAACTCATAATTATAGATTTCCTACTTACTGTTGCAGCTGTTAATGTCCTATTCACCATAAGGTAACAATGACGAGTGAAGGTGATCAGAAAGGATAGATTGTGATGAAACGATGCAGTTACATAATGACTTTATTACTTGGAGTCTATATTTCCTGTTAATTTCCCTATTCCAGTTTCATCTTCAAGGTATCGGAATTCAAGTCTGTTTTCATTCTTCATAAGATAAAAGTACAATGAATTTATCGGCTCTGTGCTGTGTACGCAAGACAGCTGCGACTTTTCGTAACCCTTTAAAAGATGCGCATTAGCGACGCTTCGAGAACTTTAGGTGCGCGATCAGCAGGTTGCAGAGGATTCGTCCTAATTATACGCTAATAAGTAACGAGAGGATAGAACTAATTTTAACTGTTTGCGTAGCGCAGTGTTAAACTTCCAACCGGCAACAGGAGCGTCGCAGAACTTTCGATAGCAACCAACGGCGCTGCCTTCGCAAGCGATTTCGATGTAGTACTCAATGTGGACGCTAGGTGGCAGCTGAGTTGCCTTTCTCACTTACCGGCAGGGAAACAAATCTCGAACATTTCACGGTAATTTAACTCCCGTAATACACGTGTAAATTCCACTTTCTACAGATTTCAGCTCCTATAACGCACACTAAAGAGAAATGTTTCATTAACTGTCACACTCGTTTTTTAGGAGCATGAAAGGGAAGCAGTGGTTGGGAAGGGAGTGAGACAAGGTTGTAGCCTATCCCCGATGTTATTCAATCTGTATACGAAGCAGGCAGTAAAGGAAACAAAAATTTGAAGTAGGAATTAAAATCCATGGAGAAGAAATAAAAACTGAGGTTCGCCGATGACATACATCAACAAAAGCAAAACGAGGATAATGCGGTTTAGTCGAATTAAGTCCGGTGATGCTGAGGGAATTAGACTAGGAAGTGAGACAAAGTAGTAGATGAGTTTTACTATTTGGGGAGCAAAATCACTGATGATGGTCGAAGTAGAGAGGATATAAAATGTAGACTGGCAATGGCAAGGAAAGCGTTTCTGGAGAAGAGAAATTTGCTAACATGGAGTATAGATTAAGTGTCAGGAAGTCGTTTCTGAAAGTATTTGTATGGAGTGTAGCCATGTATGGAAGTGAAACATGGACAATAAATAGTTTGGACAGGAAGAGAATAGAAGCGTTCGAAATGTGGTGCTACAGAAGAATGCTGAAGATTAGATGGGTAGATCACATAACTAATGAGGAGGTACTGAATAGAATTGGAGAGGAGTTTGTGGCACAACTTGAATAGAAGAAGGGATCGGTTGGTAGGACATGCTCTGAGGCATCAAGGGATCACTAATTTAGTATTGGAGGGAAGCGTGGAGGGTAAAAATCTTAGAGGGAGACCAAGAGATGAATACACTAAGCAGATTCAGAAGGATTTAGGTGTGCAGTAGGTACTGGGAAATGAAGCTTGCCCCGAATAGAGTAGCGTGGAGAGCTGCATTAAACCTATCTCTGGACTGAGGACCACAAGAACATCATGTACGTCACGAGGCTGTCTTGGAATCTAGTCAGAAGTCTAAACAACTGCTCCCTGCTCTTACTAGCCATCACACTCATTGTAAAATTCCCGGTGCTGCCAAAAATTCGTATCATGTACTTGGACCTAAAGTGCTGAGGTTCAATCAGTATCATGTACATGACCTAATCATACTAATGTACTCTTTCGAGATGCGGATAAATTACACTGAAGACGAAAGGAAAAAGTGCAGACGGAATGTGGGTTCTCTGAAGGCAACTTACAAAAGAATGGCAGAAAAATATCTCCACGAACGAGCATTGTCTTCATTATGAGATGTCAAAATTGCCGTCCTACCATGGATAAAAGTCTCCGAAACGTGTTGCAACAAGTGATTGGCGACGAAACGCTTCCGTATTTAAACTTTCAGCACAGTCACCGATACAGCTTGAGTTACCGTTGTTGGAGGTGAACAAAAAATATCTGTGAAAACGCCAATTCTTTACATTTCAGATCTCTTCATTTCGGAATTTTCACTTGCAGAGACGTTCATACATTACTCACAAGCAGGTAGACAGAATTACGTTACAGTACATACAGAATCACACATATAATCTTTCAGAACGATG
The DNA here is from genome assembly GCF_023864345.2 of Schistocerca serialis cubense. NCBI lineage: Eukaryota > Metazoa > Arthropoda > Insecta > Orthoptera > Acrididae > Schistocerca > Schistocerca serialis. The sequence goes on along the minus strand of NC_064638.1, from coordinate 1,197,132,113 downwards.
AAGTAATATGTCATTCTCTAAATAGCTGCTCCACGAAAATATCAGGTATCAAATTCAGCGCGCGCGCACACACACACACACACACACACACACACACACACACACACGCACACACACACACACACACACACACACACACACACACACGCTTTTTTAGTACTTTAACTATCTTATAACGACTTTAGGACGAAGTTGCAGTTACGAAAATTATGATGAATAGCACAGTCGATGGCGAAGATCATGTCGTTTAAACAAAATTCAACGACACTAATCGCAAAGCAAATACTCTTTTGGATACACATGTGCGTTAAAGGTTCCTACTGACATCCAACGGCCCGATATGCTCCACTGTGGGACAGATTGTACACGCTCTGCAGTTTTATATGTCGCCCGCCTTTCAGAACACATCTGCACGAGGTAACAACCAAGTCCACTTAATGTTTTCGTCAAAGTCTGAAATTTTTGTGTATCAAGCGTGAATTTTTTCCAGTAGTAAGGATTAGGTCAGATTTGAAGTCCCTATAGATGAGGAGAAATTTTTTTAATAAGTCTGAATGCACATCTGTGTTATCTATGAAGTTACAAGGCATCCATCACCACATACTGTGTATGATCCAAATTAGTAAATCGAAGCCGATTCAACAGTTACTGAAGGAGGGATCAGAAAATTAGTCTTGCTGACCTGTGTTCTATACAAAGCCCTCTCATCCTGACGAGAATTGCAAAATTCTCCACAAGTTATTGCTTGACTAAAAATAAGATCGTTCCCTCAAGCTACCAGCAGGATGTGTGGATACAATAGCTGGCCAGTGCATCGGAAATTCACGCCTGCCTGACGAGCAATCTTGCACTCTTAGACCACATCAGCTGCTCCAGGGGTGATTTGCTTCACATCTCTCGACCGATGTGTCGAAGTCTCTATGAAGTTCTATGATTCTACCTGAAACTAACCGGCTCGTTCTATGACCGAGTACTCATGATCTATAAAAGTACAACAGAAAATCTCCGAAAACCTCATCTGCAATAGTATACACAAGGGAACACAGCTGACAGCTACTAGAAACTCTAGCGAAAAATAAAAGAATTTATTTGCAAATGTACGGTTTACAAATTTTTTGTTTATGAAAATGTGTTTTGAACCTGTATAACATCGCGCACCATGGTGTACAATGATATAGGAATTACAAAATTTGTTTTCTTCAGATTGGAATGTTCAGTCAGAGTTCTACGGTATGTTGATGATTTTCACATCTTAATTTCATGTAGTAACCAATATCGTTCTGCAAATGATTTCGACTTTTGTGCCACTGTAGAACTGTTTTTAACCTTTACATTAATGTAGCTTGGAATTAAATCGTTCTTTCTGCATGTTCTGTTGAATTTTATATGCTGTATCGTCTTATGGAGTCTCAGATGTATTTTCTTGAACCTGTTGTACACGTTGACAGGGAATGCTTGACATAGCTGTATTGACATCTTCAATTTTTTGGTCCTGTCCTCCTCAGTTGCGCGTAATTCTACGGTATCTTGATTTTTTGAAAATCATCAACATACCGTAGAATTACGCGCAACTGAGGAAGACAGGACCAAAAAATTGAAGATTCAGTCAGAGATACGCATGAAGCATTATCCGACACTGATTAGATGTGATGCTTCGCTAACCGAAGTACCATAGCCTTGGGCATACAATTTTTTTGTCATTCCTTACCTGATTCTTTCTGGCTGATCCAAACCACACAGTTTACATACTTCACGAACATTTATTACAATGCTAACACTTCGAAGACGCTTACACGCTTTCGTTCAGTTAAGTATGGCTTATTGTGCTGCCTGGGCATGGAGATTAACGGAGAACGTCCTTAAATGAATAAGCATCGATACAGAGACGCAAGTCACCAAAGTGGCTGAAAATCGATATGGCAGCAACAAGCCGTGTACCACATGTAGAAATTAGAATCCCCAGAACTTTACAGGGACTCACGTTGAGGTGGTGTTTTTTTATTTTGCGATTAACGTTCAGTGCGAATGGAAAATTGTTGTGATCATCATATAGAACAATATCATCCTTCATATATTTGGACTGTCTGACTATACAGTAATACGGACCTAAATGTAAAACTGGCCAGATCTGGAAATGGATCTGACACCATCCATAACACGATAAAAGATCAGACAAGAAATAAAATTTTAGTGTTCATGGGTGTATTGTGTGTTCCCATCTCTCGCCATATGAAGGTTCGTCCATCACTGTCTAACACTATCGTTTTGGTGGGCCAGTTGTTTTGGTGTGGTGAGGCACAATCTTGCCTAGACTTATTGACCTCAATCTTTGAACATGGTACACTCAACGTTATTGTGACACTGTACCCCTTCCCCTGTGCGCCTCCTAAGGTTGCATTAGGCCCTGACTTCGTTTTTATGGATGACAATGCCCAACCGCATCGAACGCGCAGGTTTAGGAGCTCTTGGGACGAGAGGATATGCGGCGAACAGGCTGACCTGCCTCTTCCTCCGACTTAAATTCCATGATTTGTCAGATCCGTTGGGGAGATGTGTTGCAGTACACCCAGACGCACCAACGACCAACCAAGCAGTAGCAAAATTTCTCTATTGTACGAATGCAACACCCTACCGCAAGAACACTACCAATTTCATGGCCAGCGTGGAAGCACGTTGGAGAGCATACATTGCCGTCCGTGGTGACCTCACACACCCTGTTAAGAACCATGCCCCGCCTTTTGCAATGTCGAGGGGACCATAATGAATCGTAGTGACGCCAGTGTATTGTTTTTTGAATAAAAGTGCATTTCTGTTCGTCTCATTGTGTATGTCTTTCATTTACATTCTGCACCATAGTGTAGCAATTCTTTCCATGTACGGTCCAAGTTTGAGGGAGGTATGTTACTCGTTGCAGCATGTCATGCGAAAGTTACTTTCACCCTTATGTTTTGCACACCAGTGTACATGGTTCCATTATAAAGCAGGTTTCATAATTCGGCAGCTATAAACATTCAAACTACTTGCGTCCGTCAATATTCGCCACATCGCCAGCTAAAACTTGGAAAAAGCACCATCTTCATTTGTTTACTTATTCTTGATACATTTTGTGATGGCCTATCTTAGCTGCCGTATTCTTGCGTACTTATGAATATGAGTGATGTGGCGAAACGATTTGTAAAGATGGAATAGTCTTAAAGCCTAATTCATGACGTGCGGAAAAAAACCAGTTGATGTTCGAATTTTACTGTGTGCCTTTCTAAGTTCCCTTCAAAAGGACACACTGTTTTCGCACTGGTTTGAGGACAACCTCTATGTTGCACCAATATTTTGTCATTATATATCAAATACAATATGCAAAAACAGCAACAGTCTATGATCTGTTCCTGTTCTATTCAATGACCTGTTTCCATCGTTAATGATCATCTTCAGGTTGATCTACAGAAGAATGAATATTTATGAATAAGAGCACTATGACAAATTATCAATACAATGTTGATAACTTCTTATAATGCTCTTAATCATAAATATGCACATTATTCTGTAGATCACTCTGAAGATGATCATTAACGATGGAAACAGGTCATTGAATAAAACAAAAACTTGTTATAGACTCTAGTTGTTTTTACATATTGTCAATCGCTGTTATTTTCAAAGTAACCATGTCACCTTACATGTACCTAGTACATTTGGCATCTTCTATAATGTATTCAACTTTATCTATCCTTACATTTTTTTCCTTTATTGCTTTTTCAAGCATCCAAATGCGTGTTGTAGTATTAGGTAGCAGGTGTGTCACTAATTTGCCCTCATGGTAAGGTTTTCGTGCAGACTTCTGCATCTCCTACTCTTTCTACTATCTATTTCGCACTGCAAACTCAATTTTTGACATTTCTATAACATCACATTCCAAATTATTTTAGTTTATGTCTGTATTTCCCATATTTCACTTCCGTAAAGTATTCTACCTCAGATATTCGCTTTAAGCAGCTTCTTCCTACATTAGATGTGAACATTTGTTAACAGTAGGGTACATTTTTTAACCGTAGGGTTCCTTTGTTGAACGCTTATTTTGCATGTGCCAATCTGCTGCTGATAGCTTCCTTGCATCGGCGATCTTGTGCCTTTGTTTGCAGATTGTTTCATTTTTCGACTGCTGTGTGTTCCACAGTTTTTACGCTGCTGTTCTCCTCTGCACTACGAGCTCACTCGAGAGCAGAGCACAGTTGAAACTTAAGAATACAATACGAGCTGTAAGTAAAATCGACTAAATATATGAGCGTTAATCATACTGGAGTTTTGACCTCAGTTTCCGTGCTTGCAGAAAATATTGAATTAAAGATGGGTCCGCCTTTTTGAAATTACACAAAATATTGTTTTAACACCTGTGCATGTTACACGGCGGTTGTGCCATCCCCAGTGGGTTTTTTCCTCGTATTTTTCTTTTACTTTTCATTGTGTGTGTCCTGTGGCTATCAACCGAAATCAGCTACCGGTTTAAATTATTAGGATACCGTGTTATCACTGTAGTCCTGAGCTGTGACAAGTTTGTTTTTGGGTATCAAACGTGTTTTTGTGTAATTGAGCTGCTCGTTCGTGAATGCTGTGTCTTGTTATTTTGTTGTGGCTTGGAAACACTTTGATGGTGTATTGTGGCTGATTTCGGTTGTCAGCCACAGGACACAGGCCCTGTAAAATAAGAGAAAAATAAAAGACAAAACCTACTGAGGATGCCACAGTTGGCGAAACTTGCTTGTGTGTTAAAAACAAAACACTATTTTGTGTACTTGCTAAAAGGTGGGCCCATCCTTAATTCATTATATGAACGTTAGTTCAAGTTTTAACTATCACCATACGTGAGTAATTAATTTGCAACTACATGCTTGCAGTCCTGGTATACATTTGAAGCCCCCGTGATACAGTAGCGTACCACGGCGATAGAGGAACTAAAACGAAATGTCGTAGTTACTTGATAAAGTGAAGTATCGTGCGGCGATTGGCTTTATGCCTTTGAAGAGGAACGACGCTGTAACAATACATGATGATTTGTTCAAAGTGTACGGCGACACGCATGACACTAGTTAGGCGGCGCAGACTATTCCGGTCAAACAAGCCTGAATGACGAAGAATACTGTTGCAGACCATGTCTCTGAAGGAGCGCTCTAGGTGCTCTTAAGACCTGAGTATCACAGTGGAGGCTATAGTGTTGGAAGTGAAGAAACAGCTATGAATTAGTTTTCTACATCTTGCTTGGCAGTTTGATCATGGAAAAGGTTGCCATTCACCAGGTTCCGCGACTGTTCAGGAAGCCCGCCGAACATTGGTAGCACCTGACATGTTGATTGCGTCGGGCCAATCTATGTTACAAAGGACGGACAAAAACATGGAAACACTATGCATTATCACGCCTAGTACGGTGTAGAAAATCGCTGATATTCGAAACAGCTTCCAGTCGTATCGAAATGGATAAAAGCAACTGCTGTGTTTTTCAAGGGGTTCTTTAACCATTCTTTCTGCAAAATAATAGCAAGGTCAGGTAACGATGATGGAGCTGGATAGCGGTCAAGCCCTCTCGCTCAAAAGACCACCCAAAGCTCAATAATTTTGAGATACGGCCAGGGGAGGTGCGGCAATCCGTGGACGATGCAAGCTGTGTGAACAGGTGGGGACACACCATCACCATCAACATTGGGGAACGAACACTGTACAGTGGGATGGACCTGATCAGCCAGAGTGGTGACATAATCCCTGACAGAAATGCGACCTTACACAGTAAGATTGAACCCATGGAATGTCACGATATGACTGCCCGAATCACCACCCTATCCCTGCCATGTTTCACTCTTGGGACGTAAACTAGCCCAGAAGTTATTAACAGTGTGAAACAAAATGCATCCGACCAGATGACATTCTTCCATTGCTCCACAGTTCAGGTTTTATCGCTTCAACACCACATTTTCTGTTACTGGCGTTGTTATCACAGAAGGCTGGTTTTGGAATTCCAGCTCACCTTGCAATTCTCTCCTTCTGGAACTCCAGTCATGTTTTGGTGTTGACAGGGTTCGCGAGTGTGACATTCAGTCTCTGCAGTGACTTTTACAACCCTCACCCCCCCCGCCCCGCCCTCTAATTGCGGTCATAATCTTCTTCATTGACCGCCCGTCAAGATCACAACACACACTTTCGTCCGTACTGTGACTTGCCGGATGATTTTTTTCGCTTTCGTCTATGTAGTATAAATCTTCGATACGATGCTTCTTGAAACAAAAATCACTTCGGAAGCGCCCACCATGCGAGTACAAACACCTTGCCCACGTTCGGATTCACTTAGCTCCGACATAATGCACTCACAACTACGCAGAACGCTGTTCTCACCACCACTGGACTTGCAACTTACTGAGGACATTGCACAGGTGCCTTTCGTAGTCAGTTACGACACTGCAACTTATCAGGCTTGTCTGGTACCTGCATTTACGTTCAAGCATGTATTTCTCGCGGTCTTTCCATATTTTTGTCCACCTCTGCATTTCTTTAGCCGCTTAATCACCGCGTGCGGTTGATGAGGTGCATCACCACGATTCTGAGAAAAAGGAGCAAAGCAATCAGTGCAAACATGTCTAGCCATCACCAGCAGCGAAATAATTAAAGAACGATGTAATACTGAGCGATTTTCGAGGCTGCCACAGTGTTGTGCTCAAAGAACATACTATCGAAATCTCGTGACGAGGCTGCGAAAAGTAGCCGAAACTAAGGGTAGCGGAAAGCTGTCCAAGCAGGAGATTTTGTTGCACGACAGCGTATTACCTCTTTCTGCACAGGATGGTCACAAATGCTGAAATGCTCCTTATTTGAGCTATAAAACTGTGCGTCAACCCATCCTCCTCCTCCTCCTCCTCCTCCTCCTCCCTCTATTCTCCTTACATGGCACCCAGTGTTTTCTTCCTTCTTCCTCGGACGAAGAAACCACTGCGTGGCAGGGGTTATTTTCGAGGTGGCGCCTTTTCTGAACAGCAAAATGCAGTTTTCTGCAACCTGCCAAGTCATCCATCGTTGGGAAAAATACGTTGCACTGAAGTGTGAAAATGAGTTTTATGGTCATAGCTTGAATTTTCTGAGGTAATAATAATAGCTTCGTGACTACGTCAATATGTAGCGAACCTGGTTGTACCGTTTTATTCGTTTTCTTCCTATTCTTCTACCATTGGTTATGTAGTTATACACTATGTGATCAAAAGTATCCGGACACCCCGTAAAACATACGTTTTTCTTATAAGGTGTATTGTGCCACCTACTGCTAGGTAATCCATATCAGCGACCTCAGTAGCCATTAGACATCGTGAGAGAGCAGAATGGGGCGCACCGCGGAACTCACGGACTTCGAACGTGGTCAGGTGATTGGGGGTCATTTGTGTCCCTAGGTCCACTGTTTCCCATGTGATAGTGAAGTGGAAACGTGAAGGGACACGTACAGCACAAAAGCGTACACGCCGACCTCGTCTGTTAACTGACAGAGCCCGCCGACAGTTGAAGAGGGTTGTAATGTGCATCTACCATACAGTCACACAGGAATTCCAAACTGCATCAGGATCCACTGCAGAGGACAGTGTGACAGTTAGGCGGGAGGTGAGAAAACTTTGCTTTCATGGTCGAGCGGCTACTCATAAGCCACACATCACGCCGGTAAATGCAAACGGCGCCTCACTTGGTGTAAGGAGCATAAGCATTGGACGACTGCACAGTGGAAAACGTTGTGTGGAGTGACGAATTACGGAACACGTTGTGGCGATCCGATGGCAGGGTGTGGATATGACGAATGCCCGGTGAATGTCATCTGCCAACGTGTGTACTGCCAACAGTAAAATTCGGAGGCGGAGGTGTTATGGTGTGGTCGTGATTTTCATGAAGGGGGCTTGTACTACTCGTTTTTCGTGGCACTATTACAGCACAGGTCTACATTGATGTTTTAAGCACCTTCTTGCTTCCCACTGTTTAAGAGCAATTCGGGGATGGCGATTGCATCTTTTAACACGATCGAGCACCTGTTCATAATGCACGGCCTGTGGCGGAGCGGTTAGACGACAATAACAGCCCGGTAATGGACTGGACCTGAATCCTATAGAACAATTTTGGGAGGTTTTGCAACGCCGACTTCGATTCCTCTCTTCCTTTTTATGTATCATTTTCCTACTTCCATTGTATTAATTGTAAAGTTACATAAATGCTGCACAGAAAAACAACTGTTTAGAAACAAAAACAAATAGAGCCCGCCTCCACGTGGAGTGACACGGGCAACGGTGTGAGGGGGGACGGGAGTCGGGGTGGTATCATCAGCCACTCCGGGCCCCGAACCCAGTCACAGCGGCCAAGTGGCATATACAGACCCGCCATAAGATATTAGAGGGAGGGTCATGGAAAATAAGCAGCAAGTGAAAAAAACTCCGTGAAGAATGGGCTGCCATTCCCCAAGAAACTTCCAGCACCTGACTGAACGTATGCCTGCGAGAGTAGAAGGTGTTGTCAAGGCTAAGGCTGAGCCAACACCATACTGAATTACAGCATTACTGATGGAGGGGGGAGGGGGGGGGGTGCCACGAACTTTTAAGTCATTTTCAGCCAGGTGTCCGGATACTTTTGATCACATAGAGTAGGTTTTCCTCGATATCAGGCTTTGATGCATATATAGTGGATGATCGTACTATTCCTTTCAGTAAGGCTCGCAAGCCACAATATGGTGCAGGGCGGAGGGTATCTTCTTCAAAGTAGTCATTCGCTTTACTGTTCCATTCGCAAATGTAGCATGGAGCGGGGAAGAACGACCGACTGACTGCGCGTCCACGCGAGCCCTACTTTGATTTGAAGATGGCATCTGTTCTTTCGCACATCTTCATATCGTTCAAGGCTAACCGACTGAAGACCACCTCCAGTGCGGATGCACACGATTTGCCTGAACTCTTTACGGGACTCTGTGGATTGTCTGCCGCGAGTAATGGGTATAATGGCAGGGGCACTACGAATGTAGTGTGTGGACTATAAGGTGAGAATGTGGGTCTCACGGGGAGCGTGCCGGCGATAAATCCCAGCAGTCGCACTATCCTCTGTGCCTTCGATGGCTCAGATGGATAGAGCGTCTGCCATGTAAGCAGGAGATCCCGGGTTCGAGTCCCGATCGGGGCACACTTTCAACCCCGTTGATATATATAAACGCCCGCCAGCAGCTAATGGTATTGATTTAATTGTAATTTCTTTCTAATTTGATTTATCCTGTCTTCGCGGTACATGCGCGAAACATAAGTTGGTGACAGTAGAACTTACTTTCGTCACCCGCATCTACCGGTTCTCTAAGTTTTCTCAATAGTGTTTCGCGGCTGAGGCTAGAGCAGCTCAACTGTTTCGCAGGAGATGTGACGGATGGCACCGGCTTGTTGAAACCTCGTCTCTGACGTCCACTCCTCTGAAACGAAGCCACTATGATCTCTTATCGCACGGTTTGAAGTCGCTGCTTGTCGTTCCAAGTCTTCACGGTGTCGCCCAGCCAAAAGCCACACCAAATCGTCACTTGCTGCGGATGCACTTCCCTCTCGTGAACCATGTACACGTTTTCTGGTCCTCAAGATACGAGGGTTCTGTTCATTCACTAATCCACTCAAGTTAAAATGCACCTCGTCACTAGAGATGTTCCTCACAAAACCGTCATCATCCCATCTTCTCAGAAACAGTCAACAAAATGTCGCCCTTTCACATGATCCGCTTCTTTTAGCTGCTGCGTTGATTGAATTCTGTAAGGGTGGTAATGGACATCATACCGACGAATCCATCGTACTGAAGAATATCGTATACCCAATTGTTGGGAACAGAGAGAATTCAGTCATCATTGGAATAAAGATGGTTTTATTAGTTCTTCATTTGCGACGCGTTTCGCCTCTATTTAAAGTCATCATAAGACAATCGAACTGTGGGTAAATAACCATGTCATAAAAATTTCACCCAGCAAGAATGGGCCAAATGCATGTATAACGTTAAAATACGGAACACTGCAGATGGTTGCAAATTGTATCTCGTGAAGGTTTACAGTAGGGTGATGACATCACCAGCCAATAATGGTAATACAGGGGAAGTCTCAATTATGTCTTAGCTCTTTCGACATGCAGACAGTTTGCTTTCTTCTGTTGTATAAAGTCATGGTTTATGTATTTTAACAGTGTTATTTTCTCTCTCCAGATGATTTTTTATGCTTTTGACAGAATCGGTATTTTTAAGAACTCACTTTACATCTGATCATATGAGAGTTCCTCTTTATCATCATTACTGGCTGGTGGTTGGTCATCACACTACCGTAAATCTTCAAAAGGTACAAACTGAGATTATCGGCATTGCTCAGTGTTTTAGCTTTGTGCATAAACTTTGCCCATTCTTGTCTTGCTGTAATTTTATACCTTTGACTCTTCATTTCATGAAATGATTATTGACCCATAATTCGATTGTCTGAAGATGCCTTCAAATACAGGCGAAAAGCGTCGCAAATGAATTAGTGAAACCATCTTTACTGACACCAAGACAGAATTCTCTCTGTGACATTACCACGGTTGCAGCACCAGTGCCACATAATTTGAGAATGGAGTGGAAGGACTTTTGTTTAATACTTGGAAATGACGAAGAAACGATATCACTGGCTAACAACCACACTGTTACGAACCACCATAATGTTTTTTGTAGTAATCGGCCTGAACGAGGGCGCTCACAACTCGTGTTCATGTTCCATTGAACCTTTTAATAAGTCTGAACTGATGGTTCATTCGGTGCTTGACTGCGCCTCCGCACGAACACGCCTGACAGTTTCTTCATAACTTCCTCCTTTCTGACAAAACCAGTAAACGTCCCCATCACAGATTCTTAAAGAATCCAACTTCATTTATAAACTAGCTTCAGACTTCTCATTACCTCACAAACTAGTTAATGCGTTAAATATTTAAGTGTGCAAACGAGGAAACGTTTGAAATTATCTTTGAACTGCGTTATAAGTCCTTATGTGCTCTTATCAGACACTGGATGACTAACGCCCTGGTAATTTGCGCTTTCTCATGAGCAAAAGTTAGTTTTTAACATAACTCAATTTTTGAAACGTCATATCTTTTTTTGGAAATTTGTTGTAAGGTCTGATGGGAACTAACTGCTGAGGTCATCGGTCCCTAAGCTTACGCACTACTTAATCTGACTTAAACTAACTTACGCTAAGGACAACACACGCCCATGCCCGAGGGAGGACTCGAACCTCCGACGGGGAGGGAGCCACGCGGACCGTGACAAGACTCCTTAGACCGCACGGCTACCCCGCGCGGTGAAACGTCATATCTCCTGATCTTTATGTCATAGAACGATGTAATTTTGCAGCTTCATTCAATGGTATATGTGCGCAAAATGTCTGCAAAATGTGCGCGAGTGGAGTTAGTAGTAAAGATGTAATCAAACTTCATACCCGATACTGAAGTTTTACTGTGTGAACAGCGAAAATTTAGTACGGGATATACTTTCTTCCTTTCGTAATTTCGTAGGGGTATTAGCGAGAACAGTTTCTGAAAGGTTTAAAATTATCATTTACTGAACTGTTCGTCGGTGCTTGGCAGAACATGATAATGTTGAGAAGGAAAACACTTCTTAATGTTCTGCAAAATTATATTTGTCACGAACAGGCTTTCGGCTTCTCAGGCAATCCTCAGGTGACAACTGAATATCGCAATCACAGATAAGCATGATATGCGACTTACACAGATAATATTTGTACAGTAAATGGAGATGTGACAACGTGCTTACGTAGGATACATAATAAAAATATTGCAGTAATTAACTAAAAAATGGGGTAAACAAAGTTTTATATATATATATATGATGAGAAATAAAATGAATTTACAGTTCGAATCTAGTACTTTTAACGAAAACTTAATTTAACAAGGGAGAAAATTGTGTGAAAACTTTTTGGAAGTTGCTTAGTGCTCCCATATTTCAGTACTGGATGAATACAATTTGGGTAATTTGTACGTCACTGGTTACGCTGCCTCACGATCTGATATTGCCTTAGTTTATTAAACCTTTAAGATAAGACTATACCTCTTAATGAGTAGTTACTAATAGCATATAAAATTTTGAAATTCCGCCTGTAATTACTCGAAGTATCGAAAATCAATTTTTTGCCCCAGGAAGCCGATAGATGGGCAACCTGCAAGTGGGGCCACGCACCTGGTTAACCGTTTAGTAATACACAGGGCGTCCCAGAAGGAATGATCAGTGTTTAGAGGTACGACAAGAACGGTCATTCGAAGCAAAGAAGTGTCTAGTAAGCACGGGCACTAAACTGCATACTGTGAGAGATATGAGCACTTTAACAGTACAAGAGACGTGTTTCACAGTATTGAAGATAAGCAAGTGCTCATAGCGCTTAAGGTATGCACTTTAGACCCCATGTTTATTAGACTGTCTCCAATGATCGTTCCTTTCATTCGCCAGATATTTATCATTCTTCCTGGGACATCCTGTAGCTATTTTCACTGTTAGCACACTTATTACTGAAATGCTCCGTGATCGGACGCACAATGAAGCAGTGCGAGAATTTCAGATTGAAGCAACAATCGGAATCTTTGTATAAATGTTTAATTTTTGGAGCATCACCTGCGACCAACTTTGCTAAAGAAGCGGCGACACTTTCTGCGCAACCCACCCATCATTTTGCACGACAATGCGCGGGCGCATACAGCGCAAGCTGTGGCTGCTCTGTTCGATCGATGGGACTGATTTGATTCCGAAGATGACGGGACCACTTTGTGGGATTCGCTTCACAACTGTTACAAAGATTCGACAAGCAGTAGACCGCTTCATTCGCACCATCAATAGAACAGGCTCTGCTAATGGTATACTACACCTTCCACATCGCTGCAAACGGGTTATACACAACGCTTTGAAGGACAGTAACAGGTGCAAACATGTAACTCTTTTGTATCTGTTGTGAGTAAATAGTTGCCACTATTTAAGTTCCAACCTTCGTATTTGATGCACAGAACGTATACCAGAAGGGTTTCACTTCCGAGACTTCTCTCGCATGGGGGATGGGCCAAAAATATCGATATATTTCGCAATACCGATATTTTTATCCTGATGATATCGGCGTATTTCATAAATATCGTTACAGTATACGAGGGATATTTCATAAATAATGCACAGGTTGGTATTACTGTGGATTATTTGATGTAACTACAATGAAAATTACATCAGCTCGTAGTTGGGAGCTCGAGGAAGAAACATATTTTTGCTTTTTTGCTGTCTGCTCTAACTTAAAATTGGGGACAGGTACAAACAAACCTGCAATGGTCTCTGGTGCTGTGACTGCTGAAGACCAGGGGTCGTACGTCAAGATCGAAACTTTATGCGGCAAAAACCCGACGAATTCACAGTGCGTTAAGTGAAGTTTGAAGAAGAGTTTAGAGTGGACCATAATACAGTTTCATGTTAGGTTAATCGTTTTCGTGTTGGTCGTATGAGCATAGACGTTAATCCAAAACCCAGAAGGTCAAAAACGTCTACAGATGCTCTTTAAGAAGATCGCAGTGCGACTTGGTAGGGACACACTGAAGCCATGGGAATTTCCCCAACATCAGTATTCCGTATTCTGACAAATGATTTGAACAAGAGAAAAATGTCTGTGAGACGGGTCCCACTCTGGCTGCTGCAGAGAAGCAGAAACGCCTGGACATTGCAACCTTGCTCTAACAACGATTCGCCCGCGAAAGTCAAGGATTCTTTTGTCGAATTGCCGCTATTGATGAAACGTGGATTAGAGAGTTTGAACCGGAGTTTAAATCACAGTGCAGTAAGTGGAGAGCTCCAGATTCTTCGCGTCCAAAAAATATCGAAGCACTCAAATGTTCAAATGTGTGTGAATTCCTAAGGGACCAAACTGCTGAGGCCATCTGTCCCCAGACTTACACGCTACTTTAACTTAAACTTATGCTAAGAACAACAGACACGCCCATGCCCGAAGGACGACTCGAACCTGCCGCGCAATCCGTGATATGGCGCCTCAAACCGCGCGGCCACTCCGCGCGTCAAAGCAATCAATGCTCAAGCTAATGACGATTTTTGCTTATGTTCAGCAAGGAATCATCATGACAGAGTCCTGTGTGGAACAAGTGTACAGTAGCTTATTATCGCAACTTGATGCAAAACCTACACAGAAAAATGCCCATGATCCGATCTCAGTTGCTCGAGGCTGGGCCAGACATTTTCCATGACAATTCTCGCTCGAATATCGGCAATGTTGTAGCCCAAAAACTGCACGAGTATGAATGGGAAGTGTCCCTGCATCCTCCCTACAGCCCGGACGCAGTCCACCAAACTGCGACTTGTTACAGAAGTTGAAAAATCCTATGCGTGGACGTCGGTATCGTTCTCTTGAAACGTCCCCTTAGAAAAATTATTGAATTACTGTGCTGATAAACCTCTACGTTATTTGATTTTCGAACAGCTGAGCAAACCTGAACGTACCCTGACTTTACTCTCTTTACTTATTCTGATCAACAGTAAACTGACAATATTTTTAGCGCAACACAATCTGACTTTCAAAAATCCCTACAAAAGAATGGCCCTGACTAAGAATAACCTATACCTTTCATGAATCATTTACCTCACAAAAATCTTCGTTACTCGAACTACTGCAATACAGCGAGCGCCACTACTGCCAGCTAAGTAAAAGACTAACTACTGAAGGCACTAATTACTGAAGGGCATAGTCAGCAAATGCAAGATTTTGACGGAGAACAAACAATGTTTTTACCTTAATAATGTTCAAAAGTCATAATATATATATCAGTTCGTGATATCCAATATTTCAAATTTACTGTTTCTGATGGACACACGTCCAGATCGTCCGCTCTCAAAATACTGCCATCTCTCTCCCCACATCCACCACTGCTGGCGGCTCACCTCCAACTGCGCGACGCTATGCGCTGTTCCCATCCAACTGCCCAACACTATAATAGTGAATATTCCAACAATGCCAACCAGCCACAGACTGCACACAGCACAGCCAGTGATTTTCATACAGAGCGCTAGGTGACGTTACCAACATAAAACCCTAAATAGCCTACTTACTCTCTGGAAGAGTGTCTACCCCCGTTACGCGAGCCATTCTGTTCAGAATGGTGTCCTGGATGGAGTAAAAGATCTTCCGAGACTTTGGGACTCAATCGTGGAGAAGCAAGGAGACTATACTGAAGGAATGGAAACAGATATTGAAAAGAACGTGTAAGTAAAAAGGAGTGTGCGCTGTTTATGAAATGTCGCTCGTATATTGACATTTATGAAAATTTGCCCATCCCTACGAACGTGCACTGCTGCTGTCCCCCTGGTGCGTGGACTTACCAGCGGTCGACTGGCAGGCCGACGGGGGAGTAGCTGCTGTAGCGGCGGGAGCGCGCCGTCTCGGCAGCCGCGGATAGCCTCTGTGGTAGACCCATGGCGTGTGGACGGCGGCCGTGTGTGGACTGTGGCCGCGGGCGCAGAGCCGCCGCTTATATGTGGCCGCGGCCGGCTGACTCACGGTGACGCGAGGCGCGGGCAGCGGCACCGGCTCCGCTGCCAGTGAGGGAGGGACCGCCGCGCCGGCCGCCAAGTGTTTGTTGTCCACCGGCGGGGCTCCCGAGAGCTGCCGATCCGGAAGGGCGGAAGTGGCGACGGAGCGACGTATGGGACGGCACGCCACACGCCCTTGACACAGATGGCCGGGCGGTCTGGGCCACTTCCGACAGTTCTTACGTAACGTTGACACATGGCGAGCAACCGATCCAGTTCAGTTCACAGATTTGAGTTCCACGCCGATGCTCGGGTAGGCGTAGAGCTAGGGAAAGTGTCGGGAGGGAGGGGTGGGGCAGTGGTACGAAGGTAAATGCTGTAGCGGTGAACGTGAACCGTCTTCATTACTCGCGATGAAGGATGATTACATCATCTTACTCAGGGTAAGCAAAATAAAACGTAATCTACAATGAAACCGCCACTCGACGCAAAGAGACACCAGTAGCTTCTACCAAAGAGATGGAGCAACGTCATACACACAAAACGTGTCATTGAATCGCTACCGTGCAGCTTTCTCAAATGAATGAGTTGTCAGCAGTGGATGGTTAGATCCACGTTCCCCAGAGTTGCGACTCTCGTTTTTTGGGGGCTACGTGAAAGAAAGTTTATGCATCTAATTCACTCAGTATTGACGAACTGAACTTTAACAGTCACGGACAAGACAAGGGAACTCGCAGCTGTACAGTCACGGACAAGACAAGGGAACTCGCAGCTGTACAGTCACGGACAAGACAAGGGAACTCGCAGCTGTACAGTCACGGACAAGACAAGGGAACTCGCAGCTGTACAGTCACGGACAAGACAAGGGAACTCGCAGCTGTACAGTCACGGACAAGACAAGGGAACTCGCAGCTGTACAGTCACGGACAAGACAAGGGAACTCGCAGCTGTACAGTCACGGACAAGACAAGGGAATTCGCAGCTATTTGTGCCAGATGACTCTATATCAGATGAAATCATAGGGTTCCGAACTCATCTGTAATTTACACACTGAAGAGGTGAAGAAACTGGTACACCAGCCTAGTATCGTGCAGGGCTCCCACGAGCAACCAGAAGTGCCATAACACGCCGTGGCGTGGACTTCAATCATGTCTGAAGTAGCGCTGGAGGGAATTGACACCATGAATCCTGCACGGCTCTGCATAAATCCGTAAGAGCACGAGAGAGTGGAGATCTGTTCTAAACAGCACGTTGCAAGTCATCCCAGATATGCTCAATAATGTTAATGCCTCAGGAGTTTGGTGACCAACGGAAATGTTTAAACTCAGTAGGATGTTCCTGGAGTCACTGAAGCAATTCTGGACATGTGGGCTGTCGCATTGCCTGCTGGAATTGCACAAGTCCATGAATGGATGCATGTGATAGAATGCTTACGTACTTGTCACCTGTCAAAGTGTATCAGGTGTCTCATATTACTGCAACTGCACACGCCCCACGCCAGTACAGAGCCTCCACCAGCTTGAACACACCCCTGCTGACATGGCGAGCAACTGATCCAGAACTAGGAAAAGTGTCGGGAGGGAGGGAGGGAGGGAGGGAGGGGAGGGAGGGGTAAGGCAGGCGGTATGAAGGTAAATGCTGTAGCAGTGAACGCGAACAGTGTTCATTACTCACAGTGAACGATGATTACATCATCTTGCACAGAGAGGGTCCATGCTCCACAGAATTTGAAACGAGACTCGTCCGACCAGGCAACATGTTTCCAGTCATCAACAGTCCAATGTCGGTGTTGACGGGCCAAGGCGAGGCGTAAACTTTGTGTCATGCAGTCATCAAGGGTACACGAAGTGTGCCTTCGGCTCCAAAAACTCATTCGATGTCGTTTCGTTGAATGGTTCACACGCTGACACTTGTTGACGGCCCAGCTTTTAAATCTGCAGCAATTTGCTCAAGGGTTGCACTTCTGTCACGTTGAACGATTCTCTTCAGTCGTCGTTGATCCTGTTCCTGCAGGATCTTTGTGGTTAGCGCATCTGTCTAGGGAGCAATAGGCCCATGTTCGAATACCGACTCAGTATGTCTAGTCTAGTACGAAAGTGCATCAATGCCCAGGGTGTTTATGAACATCTTTTGTAAAAATGTTAATGAACGCAACGTTGCTGTTATTCATCATTCAAAAAATTTCATTCCAACATAACCTAGTGTTTATGCAGCAGTTGCACTACGGGTTCAATTTTATGTTCCTCATACTGCACAGTGTTTCATTAACTCCCTCATATTACGATAGAAGTTTTCAATGTTGGGCCCACCTTAGGCACCTGATAAGCTCAGCACACTGTAGAGGATGTCCAGTCGAGCAAAAGTTTCCGCATGAACAACTCAGTATAGATCGCTGTTTTCCATGACCGGTTTCAGCCAGTACAGCCAGCTAATAGCAGCAACAGTTGCCTGTTATCAGGTGAACTGTAAGCGGTTCCTATTGCTGTGGGGAGTTTGTAAATCTAAAGATCACATATACTAGTTGAAAAAGTTCATCGAAAATAAATGTCTACTGTAAATGATTCATTTTCTTAGTTCTACATTTTTCCAAGTATTACGTGTACAAATGACTGATGCATGAGTAGAGCCGTTAATTCCCTAAGTTTGCACTGTGTCCACCAGCTGACTGTACGTGTACAGCGGCTTGACAAAATGGCGATGAAGCAAGGAAAAAAATGTCAGTGCGTGTTACAGCAGCACAGCGTGCATTCAGAAGGAATTATGAAAAAGAACCGCCATGCAAATAGAGCATTGACTGTCTCTGTAAACGAAAGTAACGCTCGGCTAAGGATGCAGAGAGTGAGGCAGACTATCGCACGCAGAAAAAAAAGCTATTTCTCCCTTTTCCTATTCCAGTCGCAAATGGCTCGCAGAAAGATCGATTGCTAGCAAGCCTTCGTGTGAGCTCAAATCTCTCTAATTTTACTTTCCTGGTCTTTTCGCGAAATGTGCGGAGGAGAAAGGAATATATTGGTTGTCTATTCTAGGAACTCACACACACACACTGAATTTTAACAGTAAGCCACATCCTAATGCACATCGTGTCACAGGAGTTGGCTGAGTATCTTCGTGAAGTTTTCACGCTTAGTAAATGAACCTGTAATGAATCGCGCTGACGTCCCTTCACCAAAGACGACGAAGTAAATATTCCAGATTTCTGATCAAGGACAGCTGCTGATATTAGTAACTTAGATATCCTCCGAGTAGTGAAGAAACTTAAATCACTTAATAAAAAGCAAGTCTTCCGGTCCAGATTGTATACAAATCAGGTTCCTTTCAGAGCGTGCTGATGCAATAGCTCCGTACTTAACACTCATATACAACCGCTCGCTCGACGGAAGATCCGTACCCAAAGACTATAAAGTTGGTCAGGTCACACCAGTATTAAAGCCAATAGGAGCAGTCCACTAAATTACAGGCAGCACGATTTTGGAAAGTATATTGTGTTCGAACATTATGAATTACCTCGAAGAAAGCAGTCTATTGACAGACAGTCAACGCGGATTTAGAAAACATCCTCCTTGCGAAATAACTAACTTTTTACTCTCACGATCTACTGAGTGCTTCCAACAGGGGATTTCACATTGAATCCTTATTTCTATATTTCCAGAAGACCTTTGACAACGTACTTCACAAGCGGCTTGTAATCAAATTGAGTGCTTATGGAATGTCGCATCAGTTGTGCGACTGGATTTGTGATTGTCAGAGGGGTCACAGTTCGTAGTAGTTGACGCAAAGTCATCGAGTAAAACAGAAGTGATATGTGGCGTTCTCCCAGGTAGGGTTATAGGCCCATTGCTGTTCCTTATCCATAAAAATTATTTCTGAGACAATCTGAGCAGCCGTCTTTGATTGGAGACGATGCTGTCGTTTACTGTCTATAAAGTGATCAGAAGATCAAAACCTACTGGAAAACGACTTAGATACGCGTATGGTGCGAAAATTGTTAATTGACCCTAAATAATGAAAAGTATGAGGCCATCCACATGAGTGCTAAAAGGAATTCGCTAAACTTCGGTTGCATGATAAATCAGTCAAATCTAAAGGCTATATATTTAACTAAATACCTAGAATTACAATTACGAACAATTTAAGTTGGAAATAATACATAGAAAATGTTTTGGGGAACGCGAACCAGATATTGCGTTTTATAGGAAGAACTCTTTTAGAAGATGCAACAGATCTACTAAAGAGACTACCTACACTATGCTTGTCCGTCCTCTCTTGGAATATCGGTGCGCGGTGTGGGATCCTTACCAGACAGGATTAACGGAGTACACCGAGAAAGTTCAAAGAAGAGCAGCACATTTTGTACTATCGGGAAATAGGGGGAGATGTCGTCCTCGCAGCTTTGCTTCTGTCGGTACCTCGTCTCCTACTTTTCAAACTTCACAGAAGCTGTCCTGCTTACAGTACTTTCATGGTCTCGAGAACTAACAAAGCGGCCTGGGTTTCACACGATTACTCTTTTCTGGAACTCTTGCTGGCTACTACGTAGGAAATTTTCGGTCTCCATCAATGTCACAATACGCGAGCTTAAAATACGATCCAAAAGTTCTACAACAGACTGCCTTTAGCAACGCAAGCCTATATTTTGTATGTCTAGTTGACGATTCTTCTTGAAAACGGAAATGACCTGCGCTATCTTCTTATCTATAGGAATGTTTCGTTACGCCAGCGACATTCGGTTAGTTGTTGATACAAGACCAGGAAATTTTTTTGTATAATCTATACATAAAGAGAGTTGACAGCCCATCGACGCTAGTAGCCTTCCCTCTCTTGAAATATTTCAGTTTATTTTGCTTCCCGTGGTCACTTATTTTGATATCGATTACTGACGTTCGTGCGACAATTTAAAGGAAGACGATATGAAACAGAAACGTATCCCATTTGAGTTCCACATGTCTGTAGATAACTCCGTCTGTCATTCTGTGCTGCGTTCTGCCTGGCAATGTTTTTGAACCCAGTCTCAATTCTGATTTTATACGCAGTACGAACGTATTTCTTTCGATAGCTATAGATGTATTACAGAATCAAAAATGTTGTGAATGTGTAAGAACACCGAACCCATCTACTTCTAACCTTAGCATTTGAGAAATCTTGAGCGAAGAGCACGAGATTCTCTCATACTAGACAATTTCGGAATCCATGCTCTTTCCCATGTAGATCAATTTACTCCAAGTCGGTCAATATAATTCAACTCAGAAAATGTTCCAGATATCTGCAACGAATACAGATATGTGACAGTTTTATTTCTGCGAATGAATTGTTCTGCCTTGTTGCTGAATGCTGTGATCTGTGGTATCTTCCAGTCGCAAGGAACAGCTCGGTACGCTTAGCAGCTCAAGTAGACTATGGTTAAGAGCGAATCTGATTCACATGGAAGTTCTGTGTAACACGACAATGACTGTCGGACCCTGTGACGTCGTTGAGTTTTAGCGAATTAAGATGGTCTTCAAACCCACTGGTACAAATCGCCAAGTAGCTCTTGTTCAGCTTTGCACCGAAACAGCAATTAGGCGGTGACAATGTTAGTTTATTATACTTTTGAAGGTATATTTAAAGATAGAATTCAGTATGTAGGATTTCTTTTTGCTGTTTTTTTTCTGCCTTGTATGGACAACAAGCATCCGACCACCAGTATTTCCATCATTGCCAGGCGTAGAATATGACCAAAATTCCTCATGGCGTTCCCTCTGCCTTTACAGAAAATTAATCTTAACTGCCTGAAAACACGTTAGAGCACGTACATCGTCGGTGTGTCTAATTTGTATCTGAAATCAAATATTTGTGCAATAACAGTTCGACGAAGAAAAAAAAAATGAGGCCTACGCTTTTAGCAATTCACAAGTTTCAGAATGGAACAGCAATATACAAACACTATAAACCACTGTTGATTGCATGACGGGCAGTACTTACAATTTTACCATACGCTACGATATCTTTACGTTCCAATAGCATATGCAATACGAGAACTTTAATGTGTGCGTGGGCACTGCAACTGGTTAAGGAGGAACGACAGGGTGATGGTCGAAAAAATTATTTTTTTATTACTGATGTCAAATATATAAACATTGAAGAATTATTTTCCAAAATATTCTGCGCTAATTCCAAATAGTAACGATTCTGTGAGCGTTTGAAGCTAAAGGAAACGGTGAATTGGAAAGTTATAAACATAAAATGGGATTGCCCCAAGTCCTTATCGATGCCATCATCCCTATTTATACAGATTTGAGTAAACCTGATTTGCTGGAGCGTTGTTTGGGCGGTTTTACTCAAAATGTGAACGGAAGTTTCAGTGGTCTCATTAGGAGATACGCACGGAAACTAACATCCAGCTGAAGCGAAATTGTCAACATTGCTTTAAATTTGGCCCAACGTCTATTCTATGTAGGCCATACTGCATTAACGCACGTGGCAGGTGCCCTTCAAATCAAAATTTGCTATGAAACGCGCCGATTCTATTAAAATAGAGACGCCAGCGGCGATGTGCTCAGCGACGAAAAGGACTTTGAGAATGAAAATGAGGACTTATCAGGTCAACGTAGCAGAAATCGGCGATTCGCTAGCCGAGGCGATAGTTATTATGGACCAGGCATCTATAACATCCCGTAAGTTTCAAGCTCTGTCCCTTTTTATCATATAAAATACTTGTCATAATATAAACGCGTTTTTCTCAAAACCAAGTTTCTCTGCGTGGTTGTCGTCGTCCACGCTACAATTTTCATCCGATTTTAATGATTTTTGGTCTCCCTTGGGGCAAACTGAATTCCCTTCAGTTCATCGTAGCCGATTTTCTTGTGTTGATATTTAATATTTTCTCTGCCAGAAAATAGGGGTCCAAAAATTGCAATTTCTTGAAATATCTGTAATTTCGCGAATTTGTTTTTCAAATCTCTACGATGAACTAAAATTACATCTCTAAGGATCAGGGTGATTTGTTAATTTCGTGTTTCATATAAACACAACCGGAGTTACAGCGACAATCGTCGAGCTACCTACTTTCAGAGCTGCCTCGGGAAAATCCCAATTACACAGTTAAGATATTAATATTTTTCAATAAAAAAGTATCAATAAAAACAGTGTATGCTTTATTCATTTCAGCAAACTCAATTTATCTACTACATTCCAGTATGGAGAAAAAATCCTGAATTTGAACAATATTTTCCTCCGTCACCATGTCGTTCCACCTTAATCTGGTCTCGCGGTGTCTCCATGAGCGATATATAACAGTCTGAATAATATCTCTGGATTATTCACTTAATGTGTTTCTTCAAACTTCGTAAGTAGGCTTTTTCGGGGTAGTTCGCAATCATCTTAAAGTGTCTACAGGCTTTTCCTCATTTCTGATGACGCCCTGCTCCCAAAGCGTGACAAACTTATGCTCAGTCGCGCTCCTCTTCTTTGAACACGTTCATTATACCCTGTTACTCTTGTAGGGTACTAGTCCCAGGCATTTCGGCAATGTTCTAGGAGGTATCACACGACCGTTTTGTAAGCATGCTCCCTTCTAATCTGACAGCATTTTCCCAATATTCTGCTGCCAATGAAGTCTGCTACTTGCCTGAACCTATGACTCGGCCTGTGTGATAGTTCCATTTCATATCCCTACAAAATGTTAGAGCCAGGTATCTAAATGAGGTGACCGATTTATACTGCAACTTTTTAGTTTTTTGAAGTGCACTATTGCACCCAAAGGCCTGGCCACAGCGGTAACACCGGTTCCACCAGATCACGGAAGTTAAGCTACGTCGGGCTTGTCTAGCACTTGGATGGGTCACCGCCTGGGTCTGCCGAGTGCTGTTGACAATCGGGGTCACTCAGCCCCTGTGAGGCCAATTGAGGAGCTACTTGACTGATAAGTAGTGACACCGGTCACGAAAACTGTAAAGGGCTGGAGAGATCTGTGTGCTGATCACATGCCCTCCATATCCACATCCTGTGACGTCTGAGGGCTGGGGATGACACGGAGGCCGGTCGGTATCGGTGGGCCTTCAAGGCCTGTTCGGATAGTGCTTTTGTGTGTTTTTGAGATGCATTGTTCTACATTTCTGGACGTTTACAATTTGCCAACCTTCGCACCATATTTAAAATTCAACATGTAACTTTATATTTCTACAGATTTTTTTGAGACAGTGCATTAGAGAACTATCATCTGAAAAACGTATGGGGTTATTACTGATACTGTCTACACAAAACGATCATCGTCAGTCCCAATACTGGCATTTCTCAAGTTAATATGTGCAGACATGTATTTGAGATGGCTCGTTCTCATAGAAATTAATATAGCAGGTAAAGTAAGGCACACACCAAGACTGAGGTGTGTGCTTTCCAATTGAACAATAAAATGGCCCACCAGGAACTGAATGTGAACTTTTGTGAGCGAAGAGTCAAACACAACTTCAACCCCAAATACCTTGGCATAACACTAGGCCGCTCCCTGACTTACAGAAAACATCTAGAAAACTTAAGCCAAAAGCTAAAGAGTCGCAACAACATCCTGAGAAAATCGGCTGGCTCGACTTGGGGAGCTCAAGCATCCACCTTACGTACTGCCGCAATAGCCCTGGTATATCCTGTTGCCGAATATTGTTCTGCTATCTGGCGTTCGAGCACTCTTACTAAGAAAATCGACGTCCAGTTGAACGAGTGTAGGAGGATAATAACGGATACTATTAAATCCACCCCAGGCCCTTAGCTGCATACTCTAAGCAGTATCCCACCTCCACAATTGTGAAAGCAAGAAGCAACAGCAAGAGTGTGGTCAAAAATTCAGGACTCAGATTACCCACAAAATCTACCAATCCATGATGTTTTGAACGAAATACCATTGACCCGCTTGAAGTCACGGGAGCCTATATGGGCTAATACACAAGAACATCAACCTGACATCAAGGAGCAATGGCGGCACTTTTGGAATGATTCTGGAATTAATAAACAAGGTATCCAAGATCCTACTCTGGAATTACCGGGCTTTGACCTGAAGAGATGTACCTGGACTAAATTAAACCGTATCAGAACGGGCCATGGAAGATGCAATGCATATAAGTACAAGTGGGGTCTATGGGACTCACCAGCCTGTGACTGGAGCACCAGAACAGAACGTCCGCTATATTACTGAGGAATGCCCCTTAAGAAGATACGCCGGACCTGTCTCTGAAGTTATATATGTGAAACCCTCTGCTTTGGATTGGCTGTCCAATCTAGATATTAAGATTTAATGAATGAGTTTCTAGTCAGGCTTGCCAAGCTTTTAACGTGTAGTTATTTTGTCTTGAGTGTTTGTACTTTATCCTTTTGTGCTATTGCTTTTTTTTTACACGTGTACTATTGTCAGATTGTTTTTTTATACATTTCGTTTACATATTGTTGTACTTAAAATATTGTCGCTGTATTGCCATACACAAAATAAATAAAGGCTTAATTGGTCACAAAATATGCATGACCCATTTCGAAGCAATTTTCAGCTTCAGAAGTCTAAATGGAAAAGTAGCGCAAGGATATGTGCGTTAACAGCTGTGTACATAACATGATAGACTACTTTGGCTGAACTACAGATCTATGCATATCTACTGGACTGGTCGCTAGTCACTTACGTAACTCTTCGTCACACCTTTTATTATTTCTAGAGTTACTTCTGCATTTGCAAATGACTCGACATCCGGGGTAAAATGTTGAGCCTTCCCTAGCAAGAAATCCTTAATTCAGTCACAATTTTGTTTGGCACCCCACATGGATGTACCTTTGTGAATGAATGTTGGTGTGGTATGAAGTAAAATAGTCTTCGGAGGACAAGAAATACTGTGTCTATCTGACTGCCTTGATTAATGGCATTTAGGAAGTGGGAGTTCCAGGGCTCTACTCGACAGTTGGTAAGTTTGGACGACAGGAATGTGTGGTCTCATGATTTGCCTAGCGTTGGTTGTACTACGCTCTACGGGTTAAAGTCGCACCATAGCGGAGTCGGCGAATGTCTAATGAACAGCAACAGTGGGCCTTAGAAGCTACATTTTTCTAAGAGGCATGAATACGTGAAAGAAACAAAAAATGACAAGCTGGAGTAAAATATGAGATTACTGCAAATGAGATGAACATCAATATGTAATACAAAGAAAATAAACCCATTGCCATGATGAAGCTTCATAGAAACGTGTTTGGTTGTTCAAGAAGAATTTGGTTTGCTCAAGGCAGAACCATATTTCCGTAATCGTACGTACCAAGCATCATTGTATTGCGTAACATCGGTTTACGAGAAGCTTTTCGATATTATTGTTAATGGCGTTTCAACAAAACAGACGATTCAAATCAGTGTAATGATATTTATCGCTGAGTTAACGTTCTTCTGAACAAGCAACGTACAGCGCTTACTGCCACAGTTAACTGGACTCTAGTCTCGTGCTAAAGTGACACAGTCAAAGGAAACAGCTCATTACTGTAGCAGTAGATTTATTCTCCCTCACGCTGACACTCCGCCGAGATGGTAATGCGACGGGAGTGTCCTCAACAGCTGCTAGTGCTCTCCACAACGCGTCTTCTGTTGGTGCGTGCTTCGCGGAAGTCGATTTCTGCAATGTCATGCCGGCACTGGTTTACGGATTCACGGGAACGCCAGCGCGTCGCCTTTTGCAGGAATTAGTCCGTACCCGATAAACCATGTTGTGCAATAATAAGCAAGCTCTAGACAGAGTTGTAACGACGTGACGCAAGTAATGTTATGATGTCATTGGTGGAGATATTTCCGTCAATATCTTTCACATCATTCTTTCGATAGCGTGACCACTGGTGTGTAACTGTCTCGTCTTGTCAATGGATTTACCGGAATGGAGCACTTTTACAGCTCTCGAGGCCACCGCTGTATATCTGTGCTCGATAACACGCGCTTAACTTGCACAACGCGGGAAAACGAGAAGTTTTGAAAGCTTAAATGTGCCTGTGTTTCAGATGCTCTGTTCATTGTTCACGGTTTTGGACTATGAATTGTCTCCGGAAACTGTGACAATCTAGTGATTACTACCTAAATTTCTTCCTTGTTACCAGCATCTAGTTACGCTTTTGCATGACTAGACCTGTTAAACCACAATTGTGAGCGGACAGTGACTGCTATGGGCAAATGCATGAACTAATACTTTAGTATGGCTCTTTGAAGTCATCAGGGGCGCTTTTAAACCCAAATCCTGTCAGAAAATTCATATTGAAACCTGTTATTAGTAGAGAGAGAAACTTTGTGATGACGATAGTAAGAAGGTATCTAAAGAATGGACAGTATTCGTTAGGAAGTATTTCAGACAGTATGAATGTATTGCACTGTGAAGAAAAAATTGTTGTTGCTGTCCAGGGGAATTCCAGTGCCCAAGTCAGCGAAATCCTCGTTGAGAAGCAGCCATTAACCAAATCTACTAGTGGTCGTCAAGTTTTAATGTTTCCTGTTGGTTATTCTGTATGGGTGGTGACATTGCAACAAAGGTGCAATATTGATCTTTATGATTTCCTAGGAAATCAAAAAGGTGGAAGGCGTATATACAGGGTCTATACAAGGGCTATGTTCTTGAGGTCAATATTACGGAAATGGAAGAGGATGTAGATGAAGACGAAATGGGAGATATGATACTGCGTGAAGAGTTTGACAGGGCACTGAAAGACCTAAGTCGAAACAAGGCCCCGGGAGTAGACAACATTCCATTAGAACTACTGACAGCCTTGGGAGAGCGAACCCTGACAAAACTCTACCCTCTGGTGAGCAAGATGTATTAGACAGGCGAAATACCCTCAGACTTCAAGAAAAATATAATAATTCCAACCCCAAAGAAAGCAGGTGTTGACAGATGTGAAAATTACCGAACTATCAGTTTAATAAGTCACAGCTGCAAAATACTAACGAATTATTTACAGACGAATGGAAAAACAGGTAG
The DNA here is from genome assembly GCF_023864345.2 of Schistocerca serialis cubense. Classification (NCBI taxonomy): domain Eukaryota; kingdom Metazoa; phylum Arthropoda; class Insecta; order Orthoptera; family Acrididae; genus Schistocerca; species Schistocerca serialis. The sequence continues at coordinate 1,197,104,613 of NC_064638.1, read as the reverse complement.
AAGCCGACCTCGGGGAAGACCAGTTTAAATTCCATAGAAATGTTGGAACACGTGAGGTAATACTGACCCTACGACTTACCTTAGAAAATAGATTAAGGAACGGCAAACCTATGTTGCTAGCATTTGTAGGCTTAGAGAAAACTTTTGATAATGTTGATTGGAGTACACTCTTTCAAATTCTGAAGGTGGCAGGGGTAAAATACAGGGAGCGAAAGGCTATTTACAATTTGTACAGATATCAGATGCAGTTATAAGAGTCGAGAGACATGAAAGGGAAGCAGTGGTTGGGAAGGGAGTAAGACAGGGTTGTAGCCTCTCCCCGATGTTGTTCAATCTGTATATTGAGCAAGCAGTAAAGGAAACAAAAGAAAAATTCGGAGTAGGTATTAAAATTCATGGAGAAGAAATAAAAACTTTGAGATTCGCCGATGACATTGTAATTCTGTCAGAGACAGCAAAGGACTTGGAAGAGCAGCTGAACGGAATGGACAGTGTCTTGAAAGGAGGATAAAAGACGAACGTCAACAAAAGCAAAATGAGGATGATGGAATGTAGTCTAATTAAATCGGGTGATACTGAGGGAATTAGATTAGTAAATGAGACGCCTAAAGTAGTAAAGGAGTTTTGCTATTTGGGGAGCAAAATAACTGAAAATGGTTAAAGTAGAGAGGATATAAAATGTAGACTGGCAATGGAAAGGAAAGCGTTTCTGAAGAAGAGAAATTTGCTAACATCGAGTATAGATTTAAGTGTCAGGAAGTCGTTTCTGAAAGTATTTGTATGGAGTGTATCCATGTATGGAAGTGAAACGTGGACGATAAATAGTTTGGACAAGAAGAGAATAGAAGCTTTCTAAATGTGGTGCTACGGAAGAATGCTGAAGATTAGATGTGTAGATCACATAACTAATGAGGAGGTATTGAATAGAATTGGGGAGAAGAGAAGTTTGTGGCACAACTTGACCAGAAGAAGGGATCGGTTGGTAGGACATGTTCTGAGGCATCAAGGGATCACCAATTTAGTACTGGAGGGCAGTGTGGAGGGTAAAAATCTGATGGAGATCAAGAGATGAATACACCAAACAGATTTAGAAGGATGTAGGTTGCAGTAGGTACTGGGAGATGAAGCAGCTTGCAGGGGATAGAGTAGCATGGAAAGCTGCATCAAACCAGTCTCTGGACTGAAGACCACAACAACAACAACAACAACAACAACAACAACAACAACAGGACTTTACATATAAACGCTCGAAATTTTTACTGTAGACAGTAGCATCGCTGGCGGGTTCAATGTACGTATACCTTTCATAACAGCTCACTCTTTGGTAGGCGAGGGCTTTTTACTTTTCACGGTGCCTAATGGCACAGCAGCTAAGGTATGTGTAGTATTGTGATGTAAAGATTCGTCTGCCCTTGTTTTATAGGTCTTGATAATAGGATAATCTGGCCCCGTAAAATATTGTAAATAAATCACAAATTCGACAAGGTAATATTCTCACTCCTGAAAATTTGCGAAATTAAATGGAGCATCTAATCAATATTTAAATGAAATGAGGTTGAAATATTTGAATGATATTCCGTAGAATAATTATGCCTAAACCAGGTTGCTTAGAATTAAAACCCAATATTCATTTCAAGTATTGACACAATCGCAAGAGGATGGTGGCCTTACAGGATTCAGGTAGATCATGGACTCTGATCATCTCTCACACTGTGTTCATATGGAAGTTTTCGTAGTTGTGGCACTATCTGCATACAACTAGCATATAATTTTTAAGAAATTTGTGTACGTGGTTAATCCTCTTTGAATACTTGAAACTCCATATTTGGCTTAAAATATTCTCTGGGACGTCTCTTCGTTTCTGTGTTCATCCCAAGTTCGCCAGAATCCCCGCTATCGAACTACAAGGCGGTTTGTGACAGTGTCTCCACTCACAACGGGGAAGAGAGTAGTCGGCACCGCGGCCAATGTGGCAGCGTGTAATTTCAACGACGGGCGAACTGGGATTGTGGAAATTATGAAAGTGCTCGAACTTCAGGTCTCACCAGCCTCTTACAACTTCTGCACAACAGCTGAAGAAAAGCCTATCGAGCGAGCAGAGTAGCTGAAGACAGGGGCCAAAGAGGCCCGCAGCACCACTATGACCATGAAAACGGAGGACCTCCTTTTGTACTTTGAAGGTTTTCTGTCTGGTCCAGAGGTCGCTGACAAGAGGTATATTTAACTTAACTACAAGAAATGGAATTTAAAACTTTCAAGGCGTTTTTCTCGTCACCGTATTTTTCAAACTGGCTGAAACAACTTTAGAACGCTCATAAGAATTTAATCGGAATTTGAATGTCGGCATTCTAAATTGAATTTTCCGTCAGCGTAGGTAGCTGTTTCTCAATATCTTCAAAAGTCTTTTCCGGTGCACAGATTTGTCTCCATTTTTGGGTGAAAAATATTACCATTGTTTCACACTCCAGCATTTTGTTAGAAAGTGTTTTTCAATTATTCTGTGGATGCTGATAGAAAATATAATGAAAATGAATGATACAAAACTTTGTAGGGAGCACATTGTGCTTATGTGGGAGCGATCTAGATGCTTGTAAAACAATAAACTGGTAGTCAAGATCGCAGGAATTCTTTTTATTCCATGATTACCGGTTTCGGTGAAACTAAAGCCGCCATCATCGGATCTGACATAAATGTCCATCACATACAAACGCAAGCTAGGTGGTAGTACCTAGCTTGCGCTTCTATGTGATGGAGACACTTAACATTTATAATGTCATCTCTCTTGGACGCCTATATACTACTAAAGACAATTTTGTAAGGCCTGCGTGTTATATGCAACTATTAACATCACCATTGTTTGCCTTGATGTTGTAACCTGTATGTGTCCTAAGATCCGATGATGGCGGCTTTAGTTTCGCTGAAACCGGTAATCATGGAATAAAAAGAATTCCTGCAATCTTGGCTATCAGTTTATTGTTTTACATATAAAATTTTGTTGCAGGTCAAATAGGACGACTCGGGGGATTCCCGCCGATGATCACTGTCGGGGTTACACAGGGTCCTTCCACCTGGTGCAGAGGTTACGGGGAGTATCCAATGTAGACACAAACATGATTTCTTACAGACTAAAATGTGAGGAATAAAACCACATCAGATGTAGCATTTTTATTTTGCTTTATAAAAGTCAACTATTTTTTAGGCGTTCAAAGAGGATTGCGGACTAATAGTACAGTTCCTTTTTCTCACGACTCCTGGCATCGTACTATATAATACTGAATTCCCTGATAGGTTGAGCAGCTATAATTTTTATGAACTATAATAAATATACACGGCCCAGCCACATTAATGTGATCACTGCGTATGTTCCACGTCAGCGTGGAGTAACCACTAGCACTGGAGGCTACATAAAGCTTATCGAGGGGATGTGGGAAACGGTGCAGTCATTGTCGTAATGGGGAAACGGAGCGATTTATCTGACGTTAAAAAACGGGATGACCATTGCCTTTTGGGCCAAGGTTGGTGCGTGGCAAAACAGCGCTAACCAAAACCGGCCCAAAGGCAACTGTGTTGCCACATGGGCTATAGATGACAGACGTGAACGGTAGCTGCCAAGGCATGTACCCGACTGTCTCCTTACACTCCTAACCGGCCGAACATGGCGTTTGGACCCCTCCACTATCCTCCACACTTATAAATCCCTCATCCGTCCTATCCTCTGCTATGCCCATCCGACCTGGATTTCTGCCCCTCCTACCTAGTGTAAGTCCATCCAAATCCTGGAACACCATGTGCTCCGTCTAGCCTATCACATCCATCTCCCGTCCCCCACGCAAGTCCTATACAACTTGATTCTCTTCCCTCACCTCCTCCTTTTCCTTGAACGGATATGGATCCTTTACACCTCCAGCAAGCTTGATTCTCCCCACCCACTTGTCTCTCCCATCCTCTCCCACCCCACCGCTGCACCTATACCATTGCATCCCACCTGCTCTCCATCTTCACACTCTCCATACCCTTGCCCAAGGTGGCTTCTGCAAACTCCCCTTCTCTGCTGATGTCCTCGTTCCTTCCATATACCCTTACTACCAGATCTAATCCTCCCTTCCTCTCCCCCTTCCCCCTTTCCTCCACGGCTCCCCCTCTCTTCTTTGTCACCGTCATTTCCCCCCCCCCCCCTCTTCCATTTTTCCCACTTTCTCCCCCCTCCCTGGGCTTCCACACCTCACCCTACCCTCTCTCCTCCTCTCTCCCACTGTCTTCTTCCCCCTCCCTTCCCCCCATGCCTGTCCCCCTACACCCAGTGGCAGACCCCCCCCTCCATCTCATCAAGTGTGCTTTTCTGTGCCAAAGATCGTCACTAGTGTTTAGCGTTTCTGTGTGTCAGTGTTATCTTGGGTGTGCTCCGTTGTTCGAGTGTAAACTGATTACCTACGGTTGTGCGCACTATGGACCTAGTTTCGGAAACCAGTGCCTTCCGACAAATGCCTTTATCACTATTCTTGTGTGTTTCTGCTTTTAACATTCATATATTTCTCTTTCTGTGTCTCCATGTTTGCTATATGTTTCTTTCTGTTGTCCGAGGAGCAGCATCTGTACGCTGCAGCCAGCTCACCTTTGTATAAAGGGAAAATACAATGAAGAAAAAAACGAAGAGACGTGCAACCGTTGCGTAGCTGACCACCGAGATGAACGAAGGGGGCTACTAACAGTGTCTCCTCAACAATCGTTCAGCGAACGTTGTTGCATATGGGCCTCCACAGTAGACACCCGGTTCATGCACCCACGCTGATTCCCGTTCATCGGGGACGAAGGCTGGAATTTGCACGTCAGTGCCATAACTGGACGCCCACTGAGTGGCAACAGGTGGCCTTTCCAGATGAATCACGTGAAACGCCTGAAAGCAAACACCTTGTAACAATTGTAGGAAGGGTCCAGGCCGAAGGAGTGGTGTGTTATGTTCGGGGAAAGGTTTTCATGGCATTCCCTTTGTGATGTCATTGTAGAAGGCATACATAATGCATTAATAAAAGTATCCATCTATCCTCGGAGAGAATGTTCTCCCCCACATGCACGATGGCATCTACCAGCAGGACTATGCAACGTGTCGCACAGCTCCCAGTGTACGTGCGTGCACCAGAATGAGTTTACAGTAGGTTCTGGGTATCCAACTTCTCGGATTTAAACCCAAAGTAGAATCTCAACGACCAACTCGATCGAGCTGTTCGCGACATGCCACACCACTGAAGTCGACATTGATCCACATTGAGTGTCGGTGCCTGCCGGAAACTTATTGACACTTCCTGCAAGCTCGCAGTGGTCAGCACTGCAAAAGGTGGTTACTCAGGCTTTTGACAGATGGCGGCATTAATGTGACTGGGCGGTGTAGCTGTTTATGAATTTTTACATAACGTGTTTACAAATGAGGTTCACATTTCATTAACCTCATCTGATCGCCGCGATTCATACGGTGTTTATGTCTGTGGTAGCATGTGCCTTAAAGCACCTTATGTATAAGGGTTGCCCAGAAAATAATACACCGCATATTTTTTCTCAGCCGAAAACAATGCTACGAATGTGAAACATTACGTATGTATTATTTGCAGTCAGTCTGAGTGAGCGCGCCAAGTTTCCGTCACTTCAGACAGATAGCGTAGCTGCACGACACATTCAACATGGCGTCTTTAGGTGATGGACGTTGAAAATTTCTCACTGCATAGAAAGAAACTGTTGGGAATATTCACAAACGCTTGAGCAAATGTAAGGAGCATCTGTTGTCGACAGAAGTACAGTTAGTCGCCGTGTACGGAGGGCGTGGTCATCGGAGGGCGTGGTCATCAGAAGGCGGTTCGTCGCAGCTTCACGATCTGCAGCGGTCGGGGAGACCACCCACGGCTGTCACACCTGACATGCTGCAGCGCGCTGATGTCATTCGCGAGGACAGACGCATTACGACTCGGCAGTTGGCGCTACATCTGTCAATCAGCAAAGGATGTGTGGATGCAATTATCCGCACTTTTGGATATTCAAAAGTGTGCTCAAGTTGGGTCCCGCAGTGTCTAACGGTGGATGACATATCGCACAGAAAAAAAAAACATTTGTCTTGGTTTGTTACAACGTTGTGAAGCTGAGGGTGGGGCCTTCTTGTCCAGGATTGTGACAGATTATGAAACCTGGGTTCACCTTTTTTATGCCCGAAATATAACCACAGTCTATAGAATGTCGCCATTACCACTCCCCACAAGAAGAAAAAATTCAAAGCTTCCGCCGGTGAAGTCACGATCATCGTGTTCTAGGACTGAAGGTGTGATTCTCATTGATGTGATGCCAAGAGGCTATACCATTAATACAGAGGTATATGTCAACAGATTAATAAAACTCAAGTCACGCTTCCGGCAACTTCGGGGCTACAGCAACCCTGGAGATGTTTTGCTGTAGCACGATAACACTCGGCCCCACCCAAGTCTGAGGACTGCTGAACATATCGCAAAACAGAATTGGACAGTGTTACCCCATTCATTCTACAGCCCCGATCTACCCCCTCGGATTTCCACTCGTTTAGGCCATTAAAGGATGCCATTCGTGGAAGACATTTTGAGGAGGATGAGGAGGTGATTCACACAGAGAAGCACTGGCTCCGCCACCAGGAGGAGGATAGTACCGACAAGGCATACACCCCCTTGTTTCGCGCTGGAGGAAAGCCATACAACGGGATGGAGATGACGTGGAAGAATAGGGTGTGAGGATAAAACACCATTCTTTCGAGTGTGTAATTCTAATTATCTTCAAGAAAGAATTGAAGAAAAAATGCGGTGCATTACTTTTTGAGCAACCCTCGCATTATTATTTCATTTCCGCATCTCATAGCGCCCAGCAAGCGCGCCGCCTTCGTTCCCCGGCTCAGGAGCAGGGATTGTCCCGCTGACCTGTCGCTTAGTGCCTATGCAGGTGGCTTACAACGCAGCTCGCCCAACCAGTGTCAACCAACCGCTCCCTCCTCCCCCTTCCCCTTCCCGACGAAACATTCGCCGCTACCACAATATTTGGGAGTAGTCGCTCGTACTGTTGCGAAGTACTAGAGCTATGTGGTCTGTTGTGATGCAGAAGTGTTCACAATCTCTTTTTAAAGGGTGGCCGATATATCGTTCTCCTCTGGGATTATAATGTGCAGCAGCAGCAGCAGCAGTAGTATTAGTAATGCTATTGTTTTCCCGGATATAAGATGAACATCAACAAAAGCAAAACGAGGATAATGGAATGTAGTCAAATTAAATCGGGTGATGCTGAGGGGATTAGATTAGGAAATGAGACACTTAAACTAGTAAAGGAGTTTTGCTATTTAGGGAGTAAAATAACTGATGATGGTCGAAGTAGAGAGGATATAAAATGTAAACTGGCAATGGCAAGGAAATCGTTTCTGAAGAAGAGAAATTTGTTAACATCGAGTATAGATTTAAGTGTCAGGAAGTCGTTTCTGAAAGTATTTGTATGGAGTGTAGCCATGTATGGAAGTGAAACATGGACGATAACCAGTTTGGACAAGAAGAGAATAGAAGCTTTCGAAATGTGGTGCTACAGAAGAATGCTGAAGATAAGGTGGGTAGATCACGTAACTAATGAGGAGGTATTGAATAGGATTGGGGAGAAGAGAAGTTTGTGGCACAACTTGACTAGAAGAAGGGATCGGTTGGTAGGACATGTTTTGAGGCATCAAGGGATCACGAATGTAGCATTGGAGGGCAGCGTGGAGGGAAAAAATCGTAGAGGGAGACCAAGAGATGAATACACTAAGCAGATTCAGAAGGATGTAGGTTGCAGTAGGTACTGGGAGATGAAGCTTGCACAGGATAGAGTAGCATGGAGAGCTGCATCAAACCAGTCTCAGGACTGAAGACAACAACAACAACAACAACAACAACAACAACAACAACATTGTTTTCCCGAAGTTAACATTGTTTTCCCGAAGTTTTTCCTTCATTTTGTAAATTTTTTTATAACTGAATTCTGATTTTATATTTATTTCCTGTCTAATGGCAATATTCTTCTTACGATTTTGGGACAGTGGTCGTGAAACTGCGGCATCAAGTAGTCATCAGACTGGCGGTTCTCAGCCGTATTCAAATGGCTCTGAGCACTATGGGACTTAACATCTGAGGTCATCAGTGCCCTAGACTTAGAACTAACCTAAGGACGTCACACACATACATGCCCGAGGCAGGAATCTAACTGGTTCAAAATTAACATAGAGGCATTATTGCTTTACTTGGACGCTGGGAGAAGCAAATATTTGCTGTCGGTCGTCTTTCTCTGCGGGCGTTTTGTTTCTGCTGTGAGTAACTTCGCTGAGAGCGATCGCTAGCGTTTAGCACGTATTACCTAAGGAGCAGCTCATTATCACTATGTAGGTGAATCAGGCGTCAATGGCGTGCACTGTGTTAAAGCCGTCCAGTAGGTGAGCTACCAAAACTTTTGAATTGCAGCAGCGTACAGATACACAAAAGCCGTCGCAATAGTCTTGCTAAAAGTTCAGCTCAATTAATAAGACTTGCATAAACTAACAGCATATTTGTTTTACTAAGTAAAACGTCTCCGAAAACTGTTGAAATTCGTAGAAGAATAATTACGCAGTACCGGTCCGTAAATTCTTCGAAGCATGAATTGTACGTGTGGCATAGGAAATTTGTGGATATTGACTTTCTTCTAAATATTGCAAATATTCCTCATCTTTGAAGCTGCTGAGTGTCAATGCGTGAGTAGACAGTTGCAAGCTTTTGATTTTTTGAAAAACGTAGAAAAATTCTGGTGGAATTCTAAAAAATCAGTGAATAAAAAAGACCAAAGCGATAAGAATTCATTCCTCTGAATATTAACTACAGGTTTTATGAATAAAGGAAAGAATGGAGAACGGGGCTAAGTAATTGAAGAGAAGAGACGAAGTGTTGACAGTCATCATCCATAGGCAACAAGAAAGGGGATTTTTAGAGTAAATGTTGTAACTGTGAATCGTCACCGTTTAATTCGCGGAATATATTTCAGCATAGGAGAACGTGTCAGTTTGATACTGCTTCATGAAGGCTTGAACCAAATTGCAGGTAAAGCAAAATTTAATTATGGAATTGCCTAAATTAATCATCAAAATTAATCTATTAGTATACAGAACAACGGGGTTTCATCAAGGGACGTTACTAATATACTACTGCGGATGCATGGGTAAATAACATCGAAGTGTAAAAAGGTTAAGAAATATGTAACGTGAGTTCTTCGCGGGCGACTTGAGATGGCACGGTGTAAAAATATATCCTCATCTTCATTATCGGATTTCAGAATTGCCACCCGAAGCTGGAGAAATGCCTCCCAAACCCATCGTGCTAAATCACAGTGCAGCTGAAATTCCACCACACATTTCGACAGATAGTTTCGTTTCACAAACGTATTAAGACACGTTAAAACTGAGTTATATAAAATATTTGAACGCTCTTTGCCTTCGTGTGATACGTGCATCTTAGTTCAGTGGTTGCAATTCTTTCCGAGACCATTACCTCATAACAGGACACTACACAGGGTGAGTAACTATTGCCACCAAGAATAACTCCTAAAGTATGATAGGAGCTGAAACGTTTGTGGGAAAAAAGTTGCATGGGACAACGGAGGACGTAATATGGCGTTGATTTTTTTGTTGCTAGGTGGGGTCACGTCAGGGATATGAACGTCGACTTTGCTTCTTTAAATGGGATGCTATAATTTGGTATTTATTTTCTGATAGCCGCTATCGAGACTAATCCAATGATGAGTAACAGCAAGGTCTTTGAACGTCAATGAAGGTCACAAAGGTGGCATTAACAGCCATTTACAGAAGGTGTTCGAAGTGATGGCCATTGGTATCAATGCAGTGCTGCAATCCGCTTATGAATTGAGTGGTATTCCTGATCACATCGGCTCTTATCGAAGCACATGCTCCGACAATTCTCTCTCGCGTATCTTCAGGTGTAGTTGGAACGTCTTTATAAACAATGTCTTTTACGAACCCCACTAGAAAAAATCCAGAGGCGTCAAGTCTGGCGAACGAACCGGCCACGGCACATCTCCTCCGCGTCCAATCCAACGATTTGGGAATTTGCTCTGCAACTTATTTCTACCAATCACCGAAAACTGTGCCGGACGCCCATCGTGTTGATACCACATTCTGTCCCTCGTTCCTAAAGGTATTTCTTCCGATAACAGACCTAATGTTTCTTGCAGGAATGTGGTGCCCTTCCTACCATTAAGATTTCCTTCGATGAAATAGAGGCCTATAATTCTGTCCTCTAGAATCCCACATCATACATTCACCGACCACACTTTTTGGTTGGCAACTTGCCGCAGCCAACATGGATTTTCAGTTGACCAATAATGCATGTTATTCAAAATAACATTTCCATGCTTCGTGGTTGTAGCCTCGTCAGTAAATAAAATCAAATTAATGAATGTGTCATCTCTCTGAATCTGAAGTTGAGCCCATCGGCAGAATTCAATGCGACGCATACAATCAGTACCAGTTATGCCTTGTGGGGACTGATATGGTAAGGATGGTATTTATGGCGATGCAGAACACGAACAACGCTACTCCGGCTCATGCCAGATTTCCTTGCGATTTGACGCGAACTAACAACGATCTCGACCCACAATGCCAGAGTACCAATTTCCGTTTCTTCGTTAATAACTTTCTTGTGCCAGATGTGTTTGCGATGCGTTAAAGATCCAGTTGTTCTCAATTTATCATACCCAAATTTAAATGTACGACGTGTAGGGTGAGTACGTTAGGGATATTTTTCAGCGTATAAGTCTAGCTCTCACTGAATTTCGTTGGCATTATCCGTAAACGAGAAGTATATCGACTTGTTCTTCGAAGGAATGCATCATTCACGTTCGCTTGTTTCGACTATACTAGTCTTAACGTTCGTATTAGTGCTGTATTGCCAAAACGTCGTATGGTGTTTACATGTCGATGGCACGTTAGAGGGATACGCCGTATTCGGCGAATATTTAGTGTGTGCCTATTTGCATGATATACAAGAGAGAATTGTCAGCGCATGTGCTTAGGTAAGTGCCGAAAAATTGACCTTCATATCTCTGACGGGAACCCACCTAGCATCAAAACACCAACGTCATATTATGGCCCACATTGTCCCATGTAACATTTTTCCTACAAACTTTTCAGCTTCTGTTATACATTCGGCGCTATTCTAGGTGGCAATAGTTAGTGACTCACCCTGTATATTGGAGAAAAAAGTTTTAACATTCCCATGTTTAAAATAACAGGGAAATACACGTTATTACATTAATCAAAAAATAAGGCATGTTTTAGTGTTAAAATCAAGAAATAATTAAAGTCATAAGGTGGATTGAGGCATAACGCCCTGCATCGCGCCTATGTAAGAAACGCTAATAGGCAGACAGGTTCATTCAGGAGTCATATCTCGCGTGACAAATGCGCTCGGATACAGTAGGTAGCTGCAAGTAGTTCGGACATGTCCGAAGTAACAGACCGCACACATTATTTATATAATTGATACTCCTAGCTGGGCAATGGATCCACCTCCTTCAGTGAGGATGCACAAATAGGTCCGACCACCTGTGCGAATCTCAGTAGCTAACATTTAGGAGGTCCCGGGTTCGAATCCGGTCCAGTACACATTTTCACTCGTCGCCGCTGATTCCGCCTAATGGCTCGATGCAGCTGAAGGCAGTGGTCCCCTTCATTTCTTCCCATCTCCAGCTTCAGTTTACATATAGATGAAACTATGTATTTGCGAAACAAAACTGTATTTATCGCTAACTTTAGTTACTCGTATGAATGCGAAGCATTAAAAAAATGAATATTTTTTTTCTACTAACTGTGTATACGTTAATGCGAGAATTGTGTACAAGAGCGCGAATCATACTCGGGGGAAATTTTAATGTGCAACTAACCAGTTTATGAGACTGAGGAAACAAGACTTTTACGATAATTTTGTTATTTAGAGGGAATTATTTTGATATTTGTGGATTATATAAACTACTTCTTTTGGCAAACTGTTCAAAAAAGCTATTGAATTATGATTGGGCCAAAGTAAAAGACGCGGCATTGCGTAGTTTAATTCTAATCTTGAACTGGTTATGATGTGAACCAGCCAGCAAGAAGGCGGTAGGTTCGTACGTATTTTGTGGGCTTAGAGAATTGCTTTGTGAAGCCTAAATGCAGTGAACGGGAACGTTGTAAGAGGTCCGAGCAGATGTAATACAGATGTAATTTTATGTAAGAGGTCCGAGCAGATGTAATTTCGATGTACTGCTCATGCGCTGCCTGCGATATGCGAGGTATAAGAGAATCGCTGACCAGAGAGCAGTGCTACTGTGTAGCAGTAGCAGTAAGTTGTTGCCAGTGTGTGTGTCTGCTCTGGTCTGGTGTATATGTTGGCCGGGCCGGTCGCGGTGCAGCGATGCCGGAGCCTGAGTATTACGGTATAAGGTAAAAAAAGCACCTCGCGCATATCTAGTAATATTACGTAAACTCTCATGTATATCTTTTTAAAATGTCCTAATAATAACAAGCATTCATTTCAATTTAAAGAATTTAATATTTTTTTATGCATGATCATTCCGATTGTTGCATAAGAAAAATCATTTGCTTCCTTTCATAAATAACAAATGTATAGGCCAGCATTGCACAGAGCTGTGCCGGAAAAGAGCTATTGTAAGAGCAGACTTTATCGAGGTGAGAATTTTTGCTTTTTATTCAGAATGATCTTACAGGGCCATGACGCAGCACTGCTGTCGTCCAAATTTTACCAGGTTACTGAATTTATTTTTTATTACGAAGTTTAGGAATTTTTCTGTTTCGAGCTTATATTAAACGAGAAAAGTATTTTGTGGGTACATTAAATGGGAACCGGTTTTGTTGTGAGGTTACACGAAAAATAGAATCATTAACCAAATAATATTTAATTATATTTTGTGGGGAGGTTACACTTGACGACATCCGACCAGGATCGTATTTCTTTGTGAATCTCTGAGAAGTAGTCATATATCTGCTCTTATTTACTTAAATGTAGTTTGCATCTGGCGCAACGCATTTACTAATTTGTCACTCTTTCTTTCACAGATCATCGGCAATTTGTTGCTCTTTGTTGTAATTGTGTTTGTTCCATTTTTGCTTCGTCTTTGTTTCATTTGTGCTTAATTTTGATTTGTGAAAAATGCCGCGAAAAACTTAACAGTACATCGCGATGTGCAATCAGTGAAATAGCCGACTCGAATAATTTGACCGATAATACTTGCGACACTCAGTGTAATAATGATAATCCTCCATTTACAGACAATCAGTGCGTACCGACCACTAGTAATGATTTTAATGCTAATGATGAGCAAACAAAATCAATTGTGTCCTCTGTTAATTTAACGACAATTGATGACGCGGCACGTTCTGATACAATGAACGCTGCCCAGTTTGACACACCCGGTTTGCAAAATTTGAATTACGAATAGATAAATGTATCTAACGAAAATGAACAGTGTAGACAGAATACGTCAGATTTATTTGATTCCGGTGTAGTGACCAATAGTGCACGTCCGATTGGCAAACCTTTTCAAGAATCACAGAATGACCAAATGGTTACACAAAACGTGACAATTGCAGATACGCTATTAAACAGCACAGAGAATAGAGTAGGTAATATTGGTATGGATCAAGTTATGGCATTATTGCTACAACTTAATGAAAATTTCAAACAGTCTAAGAAAGAACAAGACAATTTCAAACAACAAATTAATGAATCAAACAAACAACTTAGTGAAAATCTCAAACAACAACTTAATGAAAACAATGAAAAACAAGACAATTTTAAACAACTTAATGAACAGAACAAACAACTTAGTGAACAGATTACAGCTGTTGCCGCGCAATGTCATCATACTAAAGAACAATTACGTGAGGAGATTAAACTTGTGCTAGGAACAGTAGTGAAGAAATTAGATCTGTGGCACAAGAATTAAATAATACACATGCAGCCACTACTAAATTACTTAGAGACGAAATTAGTGCAGTCGCTAAACAATGCTCTGAAAACGCAACACAGTTACGCGACGAGTTTAAATTAATGTCAGCAGAACTTCCACGCACACTGGATGCAAAAGTAGACGCGAAATTTGACCAACAGAACAGCCAAATTGACGAACGTTTTAATCACCACCTACAAAACAGTGAAACGCTTTACCGTAAATTTATACAGGAACAGAATAAAGTAAAGCGACAAGTCATGGAAACAACTACTGCACAGAGACAGGAAGATAAGCGTAAATTGTTTACGAAAGCAAAAACATACGTAGATAACAATATTGCTACAGTATCAGACGAAATTTTACTATCAAACAGTTGAACACCGAATTACATGATGAAATCTCTGATCTTAAAAACAGACAGACACAGACACAGTAGACTTTCAGACAGTGACCGACAGACTTAAACAATTAGAACTAATACAAGATCCCGATGCCATCAAAGCAGGCATTAAAAAATTGAACGAAACCACACGAAAATTACATAAACAAATTAATGCTTGTGATAATAAAAACGATGATCAGGTAAAAGCACTGACTGAAAAATATGATGAATAGGCCAGTCGTGTTGATGTTATCGAAAGTAATAATGACACCAAATCAGACGATACGTCACCTGTTTCGTTTAATCAAACACCCGAATTTCAAAATTTACAGCAGACGATCAGTGAGATAGGTTCGTCCAATAATACATTACGTAGAAAATTGTCACCTTTACACCACGAAGTGACGGAGATGAAAAATATTTCAGCCTTTAACACATCACAGCATACGCCACTTTGCAAACATTTAGCAGACTCACGCAGCCAGTATAATTTAGGTAAATTACAGAGTGTACGTGAGTTAGATTCCGAACAGTCACAGACAAACAGATTCTCACGCAATCCTGAACTTGCTAAGACATACAGAGACGATAATTTTTATTACAAACACTTTCTATCCGTGAGAAAATTTACGGTATTTAAAAATGACAGAGCACAAGTACACGCTTTCGACTGGATACAACAATTTGTTTTCGAATTTTCACCGGCATTGCGTGTAACGCAGAAACTAAAATTTATTTGTAGCGCGTAATTGACCTCAGGGGATTCATTACGCTTTAATGAATATGTGCCGTAGCATGCACAGGGCCCCGAGCCGTAGTAGTGCTATTTCATCTTTAGTTTTCTGCACTGCTGCCTTCTCTTCTACTATCCTTTATATCTATCAGAACAGCTCTTCAACTATCGATCTATCTAGAATTAGGAAAGAAAACCTGATATGACAAATTTTACTGAAAGTGACAGTTTTCATTATACGGTCAACGAATGACAACCACCAGAATTTTAATAACAGACAAAACTTTAATTATCAGTATCGTCAAAATTATCAGCAACAGCAAACGCATTTTGATAACAATAGAGGTTTTTTCCCACAACAGCAACAAAACCAGCCGGTTAGCATACCTAACCAACAATGTAGTCTGCAAGGTCAACCAAGCTTTAATGTTTCGCCGCCTATGCGTATAGCATCGGTTCCATCAAATAGTAACGCACCGCAACAAGGAAACCAGTACGTACAGAAAACACATCATTTCAATTCCTATCGCAATACGCCATATAGCAATGACTATCATGACAGACGTAAAAATAATGGTCACAATTTTCAGCATACGTTTAATAACAGTCGGTCTTATCAGCAGCAAAATCATCCGCAACAACATATTATCATGAATGAACCAGACAGTAGATATCATCCTGAACGTAATACGTCAGGAAGAAATAACAGAACAGTACAAATAGTGGAAATGCCACAGCATCCTCCCGCAAATGATAGCACGTCAGATAGAATTTGACTAGATACAGTACAGGTTGCATCTTCCAGCAACGCAAGCAATACTTTTGGCAAGTAGAATCTGGTTCACGAAAATACACTCCTGGAAATGGAAAAAAGAACACATTGACACCGGTGTGTCAGACCCACCATACTTGCTCCGGACACTGCGAGAGGGCTGTACAACCAATGATCACATGCACGGCACAGCGGACACACCAGGAACCGCGGTGTTGGCCGTCGAATGGCGCTAGCTGCGCAGCATTTGTGCACCGCCGCCGTCAGTGTCAGCCAGTTTGCCGTGGCATACGGAGCTCCATCGCAGTCTTTAACACTGGTAGCATGCCGCGACAGCGTGGACGTGAACCGTATGTGCAGTTGACGGACTTTGAGCGAGGGCGTATAGTGGGCATGCGGGAGGCCGGGTGGACGTACCGCCGAATTGCTCAACACGTGGGGCGTGAGGTCTCCACAGTACATCGATGTTGTCGCCAGTGGTCGGCGGAAGGTGCACGTGCCCGTCGACCTGGGACCGGTCCGCAGCGACGCACGGATGCACGCCAAGACCGTAGGATCCTACGCTGTGCCGTAGGGGACCGCACCGCCACTTCCCAGCAAATTAGGGACACTGTTGCTCCTGGGGTATCGGCGAGGACCATTCGCAACCGTCTCCATGAAGCTGGGCTACGGTCCCGCACACCGTTAGGCCGTCTTCCGCTCACGCCCCAACATCGTGCAGCCCGCCTCCAGTGGTGTCGCGACAGGCGTGAATGGAGGGACGAATGGAGACGTGTCGTCTTCAGCGATGAGAGTCGCTTCTGCCTTGGTGCCAATGATGGTCGTATGCGTGCTTGGCGCCGTGCAGGTGAGCGCCACAATCAGGACTGCATACGACCGAGGCACACAGGGCCAACACCCGGCATCATGGTGTGGGGAGCGATCTCCTACACTGGCCGTACACCACTGGTGATCGTCGAGGGGACACTGAATAGTGCACGGTACATCCAAACCGTCATCGAACCCATCGTTCTACCATTCCTAGACCGGCAAGGGAACTTGCTGTTCCAACAGGACAATGCACGTCCGCATGTATCCCGTGCCACCCAACGTGCTCTAGAAGGTGTAAGTCAACTACCCTGGCCAGCAAGATCTCCGGATCTGTCCCCCATTGAGCATGTTTGGGACTGGATGAAGCGTCGTCTCACGCGGTCTGCACGTCCAGCACGAACGCTGGTCCAACTGAGGCGCCAGGTGGAAATAGCATGGCAAGCCGTTCCACAGGACTACATCCAGCATCTCTACGATCGTCTCCATGGGAGAATAGCAGCCTGCATTGCTGCGAAAGGTGGATATACACTGTACTAGTGCCGACATTGTGCATGCTCTGTTGCCTGTGTATGTGCCTGTGGTTCTGTCAGTGTGATCATGTGATGTATCTGACCCCAGGAATGTGTCAATAAAGTTTCCCCTTCCTGGGACAATGAATTCACGGTGTTCTTATTTCAATTTCCAGGAGTGTATTACTTTTGACGACATCCGAGACACTTTTGCAGGAAAGACCAGTTATTCAAAAAACCATTTCACACCCAGTCATTGAAGTAAAGATTGGATCATCCAAATTTTCAGCAGTAATCGAGTCTGGATCACCAATGTCAGTTATAAATGAGGAATCTTTCAACGAATGTAACAAAGAGAATACCTATCCTATATTACCATTAGGCAAAAATAAAGTAAAAGGAGCAGTATCTGGTAAAGGAGTAGACGTAAAATTACAGACACATTTATCCTTTGTATTGCAGGTCATACATTTCACTCAAATTTTTGGATTGTTCCCTTATTGACAACAGACGTTATTTTAGGTACGAATTTTCTGGTACAACACGACGCAATTATTGACTTTCAAAATGCCTATTTAATGTTAAAGGATGAAAATGTACAATTGGCATTAGAATTTCAGCACTCTTTATCTGCAGAAGAACAAACAATTAATCGTACAGAGGTCATTTCCGTATCACGTAACAGACTGTCATTCCACATTGTTCACAGATACGTACGTACACAACTATAATACTCCAGTCGAAGGCGACTATGACGTTATGCAAATGATTGCTGATAAAGTTAAACAGAGCAGTGCAAATACAGACGACGAACGCACGCAACTGCGCAAAAATTCTTTTACAGCAAGCTCCAGTTTTTGACAACGTCCCTGGTACTATGTCCGGTTTTATGTATGAATTTCAAGTTAAACAGCACGACACATTTAAAGCCAAACATTATCCCATTCCGTATATTCACAGAGGACAAGTTAAGAGAGAATTGCAAGCTATGCTTGACCAAGGAATTATTGAACCGGCAGTTAGTCCGTACATATACCCACTCCATATTGGTAAGAAAAAGGATGGTTCACTTCGTCTCGTACTTGATTCGCGTCACATCAACGACATCATTATTAATGAAACTGATCGCCCACAGACACTAGAAGAACTTCTATAGAAATTTCATGGTACTGCTATTTATTCCACATTAGATTTGAAATCGGGATTTTGGCAAATCCAGCTCCATCCGAACTGCAGAAAGTACACAGCTTTTTCTCTGTTTTGGTGACTTATCAATTTTGTAAATTACCGTTCGGTTTAACTATTTCTTCAGCAGCATTTATTCGCGGTTTGAATAGTATACTTCCGACAGAACTTAAAGACAGAATCACAACGTATGTAGACGACAGTCTTATTGCAGAAGCTAACTGGTCTGAACACAATCTGATTCTTGAACAACTGTTACAAACTTTTCGTGCACAAGGACTCACAGTTAACCTTAGCAAATCGCACTTTGAAAAACTCCTATACAATTTCTTGGACATGTAATTTCAGCAGAAGGCATTGCGCCTGGCCCGGAGAAACTTCAAGCTTTACGTGACACTGTTCCTACGACGAAGAAACAACTACGCAGCTTTTTGGGTTTAATTAACTTTTTTCGTAAATTTATTCATTACTCTGCTTTAGACACCCCTAGATTATGTCAATGGACGGGTGAAAACACTATTTGGTCCTGGGATAGCCAAGCACATTCTGAATTTGTGAATTTGAAAGAAGCTTTGTTGAACGCACCACTTTTGTCACATCCAGATCTTACTAGAAATTTTTCCATTGCTACCGACTGTTCTAACACCGCTTTAGGCGTACACATTTTTCAGGAAATTGAAGAAGACGGTAATACAGTAATTAAAAACATCACCTTTGCGAGTCGCATTCTGTCACGTGCTGAACGCAATTATTCTGTCACAGAACTTGAAACATTGTGTGTTGTATGGGCATTTACGAGATTTCGGCATTTTCTTTATGGAAGACATACGACCGTTTACACAGATCATAGAGCGATACAGTTTTTACTTTCAGCAAAATTTACACACGACAGATTAAGCAGATGGCAACTTTATTTACAGGAATTTAATTTTACAATTGTTCACATTCCCGGTACACAAAATATTGTAGCAGACGCACTATCCCGTTCTCTCAGCAACAATCAGCAAGACATCGCAGCCAACTTCTGCAAAGCAAATTTCAGCGTCATGTATATTCAACAAGTTGCATTTGAAAATTTCATTTCGTCGTCATTACGAGACATAGCACAAGAGCAGAGTAAAGACAACGTATGGAAAGAAATTAAACACCTTTGGCAAGATAGGAATAATGTTACCATTAGAAACAATTACACTGTACGCAATAATATTCTGTTTCGCCGCTCTCACCCTGACAGCAACAACTGGTTATTATGCATTCCTGACGAGCTTGTTAACAAATTACTTTGGTATACTCATTTAAGTTACGCACATTATGCAGCCAGAAAATGTTTTCTAATACTGAGACAGAACTGTTATTTTACTAACATGGACAAACGTATTCGACGAGTTTTAGCGTCATGTAAAATCTGCCAGAAAGCTAAGTCAGATACGACTTCACATATTCCTCCATTACATCCCATTGTACCTGTTAAATTGAGACACATGGCCGCTGTAGACATTTTTGGTTCGATTCCTAGAACTAATAGAGGTTTTTGCTACATCTTTGTCGCTGTTGAACTCACTTCAAAATTTGTTACCTTCACTCTGTTACGCAAAGCTACTGCTAAATCTGTTTCGAAAGCATTTTTAAAACATTTTTTATTTCATGTAGGGCATGTATTGAAAGTAATTTCCGACAATGGACCACAATTTCGATCTGCTGTATGGACACGTATGTTACGAACAAGAAACGTTTCTCCGATCTATATATCCAAGTATCATGCTTCTTTGAACCCTTGTGAACGATTAATGAAAGAAATTGGTAGACTGTGTAGAATATACGGCCATAAAAGATATTGATTGGGACACACAAATACTCTCATTTCAGGATTTAATTAATTCCATACCAAATGAATCTACTATGCTATCTCCGACTGTTATACTGAAAAATGTTGAACCACCTAACAAAATTAAAGAATTAGTATCGTTTCCTACACCTCGTCGACTACGACACCATGAAATAATTGACATTGCGCTGAACATCATCAAACGTGCCGCAGAGCGCCGGAGAAGACAGCAAAAACAGGTTTGTACACGCCGTGACTTTCACATTGGACAGAAGATATTAGTACGTACACACTATTTATCTAACAGAGGAAAGAATAGATGTAGTAAATTTGAGCTTCTATATGCAGATCCATACAGAATTCGCAGCATTCGTCACCCCAATGGAGTACACGTCGAAACTCTGAGAACCAGAAAAAGTAATGGCAATCACCATGTCTCCAATATTAAACCCTTTATTGAATGAACATACTTTATGATTTATCACACTGTAATGCCTTTTCCCGATTTTTATATGACCACTTCTGCAATTATATCTGTGATTACTTACTGATGATTATTATATTTTTTCTTGGCAAGTGCCCAGCAAGGTAAGGTTAGCAGGTCGCTTTTCTTGTCGTTACACATAAGACTGTGCACATTTTCCAGATAAACGTACATATTTTATGAACAATTATGCAATTCTATCTAGTGACATATTAATTTTATCAAATTCTTTCTCCATTAAAGTCTTCAACTCTCGCCTCTATCAAATACACAACATACAAGCTGAACACAAAGAAAGTCATTTCTTGTTATATATCAGACCGTACACATTTTCCATGTATGTATGATTGCTTTCCTGTTTGTTTGTATGCACTATGAAATCTTTAAGATATAACAAACACCAGTTGACTTTGACATTTTTGCCTTATGATATCTCAACATCGTGACTATTTTACATTTTTTTTGCTACTACATTATGATACTCTGTGTACATTTTTGCACCTGCACACTGTCTATGTTTTTGACATATTACATTTTCCGTCATGCTATGCTGTATGATTGATTATATTACTAGAAACCAGTTTTTATTTAATGGGTATATGATTTAAATGCAAGACAATCATTGTTCATCATTTTCAGAAAGCAATAACGTGTAAATGAAATGAAACAAACCACAGTGGATTACTATGAAATGGGAATTTCACCTTCGGAATGAACGAAAGAAGATGCAATACCTCATCACGAAGAGTAAATGGATCAGAATTAACAAACATTAACATGAATATACTATTCACATCGTATGATAGTCTTAACTGATTATTTTTCTTTCAGAATACGAGGCGATTGATGCAGGCTGTCAAACAGAACTACACATCTTAGTTTTAGTGATGAAATATGCTAGAAATAAGGAACTCTATACTACGAATAGTTGTATGAAGTAAATGGTAATATGAATAATGAAGTGTCTTTTTGCAGATGATAATGAATGATGATGAATAGTGATGAAGAATATGGTAATATGAATAATGAAGTTTTTCTTTGCAGGTGATGATAATAATGAAGTTATGGTGATATGAATAATGAAGTTTTTGTTTACAGGTGATGATAGTGATAAATATTATATGGCCACTAAACGCACCACTTTTAAATTTTTCTTTGCAGGTGAGGATAATGATGAAGTTTATATATTTACTGTTAGTTAAGAAATGCTATGTAGTTATTTAAGTATTTGTTGCAGTTCGTTTTGACAGTATGTCTTATGTCGCAGGGTATAATGACTGAAGGTTTTGGAAAGGACAGCTAGAGCACATATATTGAGTACACATTTCATTACCTATTAATTCGAAGTTCACTACTTTTCAGCATAATATGCGTTTCTTCTTTCAGCTTAATAATCCATTCTGTATTTTTTCTAGGAGAAGCTATTCATGAAATTAATGTGCTATGAGCCGTTAGTCATTAAACCTGTTCTAGAACTTGCATTTTTTTTACCAATTTGTGTGTGTCATTCATGAATGTGATCACATATACTCGTTTCAGAACCTTGCTACAGCTGACTCATGACGAATGACGTTACCTGTCCTCATTTGCAGCAATAAGTCAAAAGCAAATATTTTCATGCACCAGCAATTAATTATCGACCCCAACGCGATGCATTGCTAGCACAAAAAAAATATAGACCTTGAATAATAGTTACAGTGTGTTACATTTTAAATATGTCTTATGTCACTGGAACGATCAGTTCTGAGTAATACTGAATGATGTTTTCTAATCACAGACCTTGAGTAATAGTTACAGTGTGTTACATTTTCAATATTTCCTATGTCACTTGAATGATGAGTTCTAAGTAATACTGAATGATGTTTTGTAACAATGTATAAATGCTATGTCAATAATTTCTATAAATAATATTTTTGTTGTACTCTATAAATGCTATGCCAATAATTAACTCTCATTTTGAATGATGACTTCTGAATAATACTGAATAAGGTTTTATAAAAATATAAGAATACTTTGTAACTGGCCAATGAGTGCCAATAATTATTTTAAATATGTCGTATGTCACTTGAATGATAAATGTTTTGTACTATTCAATACTTGCTACATGTTTAGTAACTGGCCAATGAATGCCACTGTTTCTTAATTTTGTATTATGTCACCTACATGCTATTGTATATGAATACCAGTAGCTTGATGCTACACTCATTAGCTCCTGTTTTGAAGGATAACTTCTGATGGTTTGTAACTGGCCAAAGAGTGCTAATGATTACTATAACTAGATGAATTATGTAAATGGTATGCCATTAATTAACTCTTGCTTTGAATGATCACTTTTAAATGGTTTGTAACTGGCCAATGAGTGCCAATATTTACTGTCATCAGATGACTTATGAATTATATTCTGTAATACTCCATACATAGTACAGAAATATTTAGTAACTAGGCAACGAGTGCCACCAATTACTCAAATCGGTTGATAGACTAGTGTAATTATCAATGATGACTAGCATAAGACTTAATGTCCATTTTCTGACCTAATTACCAGAAATTACTGCAATATACGTTTGTCCTGTCTATCCTTATGATCATGGAGCACTATATTTGGTTTCTGCACTAATTCTACGTTGGTGAAAGAGTGTGGTGTTGACACATCATGGTGTCCACTACCTTGAACAATGGAGATATTATGGTTCCACTATTTGGTGTACCTGATGTACTACCAAAATGATAACATTGAATATTCATACGACATTTCAGTGTCTTGGCTACACTGATTAATAGTTCAGGGAAGAGAACTTCAGATTGTCTCACTTGGTGTTGTGCTTCTGTAGAAAGATATGGACTTTCAGTGCAGCTACGTGCAACCTACTGTGCTACAACCATGATGCAATCCTTCCCTTTCCTATCCTGGTTCTTGTAAAATGGTAAAAAAAATACTACAGTGCGTATGCACTTTATGTCATTTGTTAATATGTTTCGTTCTCATTGCGTATACATTTTGTGATTTCTTGATATGTTCTGTACTCAGTGCATGTGCACTATTTCATTTCATGTTCTGCCCTTTATATATATACTCTGACTGTAAACGTAGGTAATTAAGAAAAATTTGTTGCTCATGGCAAGTCCAATTGACTCACCATCGCCGCCAAATTTTTGCCCCGCCAGTGGAGGGTTATGTAAGAGGTCCGAGCAGATGTAATACAGATGTAATTTTATGTAAGAGGTCCAAGCAGATGTAATTTCGATGTATTGCTCATGCGCTGCCTGCGATATGCAAGGTATAAGGAAATCGCTGACCAGATAGTAGTGTTGACTGTACGAACTGTGTAGCAGTAGCAGTAAGTTGTTGCCAGTGTGTGTGTGTGTGTGTGTGTGTGTGTGTGTGTGTGTGTGTGTGTGTGTGTGTGTGTGTGTGTGTGTGCGTGTGTGTGTGTGTGTCTGCTCTGGTCTGGTGTATCGTTTTGGCTGGGCCGGTCGCGGTGCAGCGATGCCGGAGCCTGAGTTATTGTATAAGGAAAAAAAAAAAAAAAAAAAAAAGCAGCCTCGCTCATAGCTAGTAATATTATGTAAACTCCCATGTATATCTTTTTAAATTGTCCTAATAATAACAACCATTCATTTCAATTTAAAGAATTTAATATTTTTTATGCATGATCATTCCGATTGTTGCAAAAGAAAAATCATTTGCTTCCTTTCATAAATAACAAATGTATAGGCCAGCATTGCACAGAGCTGTGCCGGAAAAGAGCTATTGTAAGAGCAGATAGTTGCCGACTTTATCGAGGTGAGAATTTTTGCTTTTTATTCAGAATGATCTTACAGGGCCATGACGCAGCACTGCTGTCGTCCAAATTTTACCAGGTTACTGAATTTATTTTTTATTACGAAGTTTAGGAATTTTTCTGTTTCGAGCTTATATTAAACGAGAAAAGTATTTTGTGGGTACATTAAATGGGAACCGGTTTTGTTGTGAGGTTACACGAAAAATAGAATCATTAACCAAATAATATTTAATTATATTTTGTGGGGAGGTTACAACGTGTGAGGAACACGAACATGTAAAAATTAGATTTTAATATGCAAACGGTGACTGTTGAACACACGAAATCCAAAAGGCGTATTGTACAAGTCGTGACCGCCAACTGAACATTCTTAGTGGTCAAATTTTGTAGGGTTTTTGGTATCGGGTTCGGTTAACAACCAGAAGTTGGATAATACCAGTGAATGTGATCGCGTGTCAGTGTCTAAACCTAGATTAGCACGGGCTTGGTGATGTTTTGTATAGAACAGGTGACAATATACTGTAGTTTTTACTCGCTAACTGCCTTTCAATTAATCGCTCAGCTAATGTGATACTAAAAAAACATTTGTTACACCCGATGGGCTCATGTAATGCTACTGGTTCTATGGCCGAGCGGTTCTAGGCGCTTCAGTCCGTATCTGCGCTGCTGCTATGGTCGCAGGTTCGAATCCTGCCTCGGGCATGGGTGTGTGTGATGTCCTTGGGTTAGTTAGGTTTAAGTAGTTCTAAGTCTAGGGGACTGATTACCTCGGATTTTAAGTCCCATAGTGCTCAGAGCCATTTGAACCATACTGGTTCTACTACAGCTTTCCTAGAAGACGAGCATTATTCGTTTTTAACAGGAAAGGCGTGTGGGCGGGACTGCAGAAGAAGAAACCATTGCAAGGTGAGTGGACATTATTTCTGTAGGACGAGCAAAGCTAATAGCGCCGTTGCAGGTTGCTGTGGGTTATTTCTATTTTCATATCATATCCATGCTTAAAAAGTGTGGCGAGTAGAACCGGCGATCCTAAGGCTTTTTCTGATGAAATAGATACTCGTCACCACTCTCTCCAAAATGGTGCAGGTTCTATTTTAGAGAAATGTCAGTGTGAAGTGTTCATTCATGTAGTTTGGCTCGAACTTCGCTACATGAAAACAAGTCTTCATTCATTGCAAACGGTCTTAAAACCCAGGCAACTCCTTGTCGATTCTCCAATTCAGGTAAATCGTTGCTGATAAAATTTTTTACTGATAAGTGCTAACTTATTTCGTGTGCGAATGAGCATTTTACACTGTTGGTGTCTATCTTCATTATCAGTTCAGGAAACATCGAAATGTCTATCAGTCCTGCGTTGGTTAAACTCCAGTCTGTGAAGGAGGCTGGCGAAGTATCAGTTGTCAAAATATTCGCCATATTTCCTTGAAAGTCGATGTTAAGCGTATTTATTTATACGAAGAAATCAGTAAGCTATATCACTTTGAAAATACATTATCTGTTATCTTGACATGTAAGTCTTTTTGCTTTCCCGTCCTCGTCCTGTCCACAAACAAGGCAGTTTCTTGTCCAGGCTGTAGCACTGTCCAACATTTTGTCATGGGAGGGTCATCGTACTTCTGTATCAGACCAGAGCACGCCGAATTAGTCCCTAACTTCTTGGCACAACTGTTTGATAGCTCTTGTGATTGTTGCATTACTTCAGGTATGATTTACAATCTTCACTATATGAGTGAGTACATTCAACAAATTGTGGCGATGGATAATGCAGTGGGGAAACGTGCATCTGGAGCAATTCCTTTCACCATTTTGTGGAATCCAGAGTCAACGCCCAACTTGGAACGTACACATACCTACCAATTTCGACCAATGCATCTCACTTTTCTTCATAAAATTCTTCACTGACTAGAAAATCAGTTCACCGCTTTTGGTGATGTCCAGTGATTGGGAGAACAAGTATTCTTCCACGCCGTCACCTTTTATGATCGAACAGACGATCAGCTGGGAACAAGATGCAGCTTCTTAATTCATCTAACTGCAATGCAAAGAAATCATCTTGTTTCGTTGAGTACCGTGTCCGAAATATCCAGACTCATGTCCTCGATATTACTTCTGGTTGTGTTAGAAAGAAATGTCTTTTTTCTCTCTTCCCTCTTAGGACTAGCTTGGCCGCATCCAGCAAACTAGGCTTGATGAGACCGGTTCTTGGTTTCAGCGATTCAGTATGAAGCGTCAAGGTCGGCTTCTGCTGACTTGTGAAAGTAGTAGTCAGAAGAATCCATCAGGACGTTTGTACTGCAACTTCTTTGCATATGAAGAATTCAATGTCTTATCCAGCAGACTCTACATAACTTCTTTCTTAGTGGTTTGACGTGTTTGATTACATACACTCTGTTGTTAAGACTATAGTGCACAGAACATACCGGGGCTTTTCATTAGATTTATCAACTATCATGTTAAAACCCCATTGCACAGACGCTTCTTTGTATGATCTTTTTTCAAATAGCATGGCTCCTGAAAGAAAAAATTGTCTTAAGTTCGACTATTTAAGAGTTAGAAACACACCATAATCCATTTTAAAATAAAGTGTTGCGAAGATGTAGCGTTTTCAATCAAGAATGTATTGGAAATGATTCCAACTATATTGAAGAGTTTGGGTTTTTGTTTATTTGCAACTGTATTAATATAATCAGTATTTTCCCTTCTGTTTCATCTCAGTGTATTATGAAACACACACCTTCAGTAGCCTACAATATATATATATATATATATATATATATATATATATATATATATATATATATATATATATATATATATATATATATATATATATATATATACTTGCGGTTCATGCCATTTATCTAATTACACATGGACATATTCATCAGTATGGTGCTGCAACAATTCTGTTCATCGAAGGTTTGAAACGTATCAGTATTATGCTATTACCTGGAAAAGTAAAGAGAATATCCGGTCAGGGTAGCATCACCGTATTTATGTCCGAGAAAGAGAGACAGACAGATGATAAAAGCGTACGCTGCAGTAGTCTTACGCCTAGTACGCAAAGTAGTGACTCATTGACGCAGAGCTGTGTCTTGGCAGCAACTCGAATGAGTTCGCGACATTGTGTCTCGAGTCCGTGACACTGCATATTGCGGGACAGTATTTCGCAGGCGCATTGAAGCCTTCCTGGAGCTGGATCCTCTGACTCAATATTGCGGAGCATCGCCACTGCGAACGTGTGCTGGTGAAAAGCGAGAAATGAATATCACACTGTGTCGGCATGAAGAATACAACATGACAAGTCACAGCATCCCTCATATGTCATGAACTGCTTTCTGCTCACAGGCATGCTGATTCGGCGACTGTAGTTGCGTTCTCATTCAGCATGAAGTAGAACCACAAAGAAATTGAACAACAGACACTGAGGTGACAGAAGTCATGGGATAGTGATACAGATGGCTGTAGCATCGCGTACACAAGGTGTGGAAGGGCAGTGCAGCAGTGGAGCTTTAGTATGTAGTCGGGTGACTCACGTGAACAGGTTTCCGAAGTGATTATGGCCACACTATGAGAATTAACAAACGAGGTGTGGTAGTTTGAGGCAGGCGCATTTTGGAAATCGCTATGCAGTTCAATATTCCGAGATCTACAGTGTCTAGAGTCTGCCGAGAATATCAAATTTCAGGTATTACCTCTCACCACGCCTTCACGTAAAGACGAGAGCAGCAGCGTTTGCGTGAAAGTGTTAGTGCTGACAGACAAGCAACACTGTGTGAAATAACCGCAGATATCAATGTGGGACGTACGAGGAACTGATCAGTAAGGACAGTGCGGTGAAATCTGTCCTTAATAGGCTATGCCAGTAGACGACAGATGCGAGTGCCGTTGCTAACAGTACGACATCGCCTGCAGCGCCTCTCCTGGGCTCGTGACCACATCGGTTGGACCCTAGACGACTGGAAAACTGTGGTCTGGCAAGGTGAGTCCCCAATTTCAATTGGTAAGATTTGATGGTAGGGTTTGAATGTGGCGCGAACCCCACGAAGCCATGGACCCAAGTTACCCACAAGGCACTGTGCTAGTTGGTGGTGGCTCCGTATGTTGTGGGCTGTGTTTACATGGAATGGACTGGACCGTCTGATGCAACTGGAACAATGACTTGGAGACCATCTGCAGCTATTCGTGGACTTCAGGTTCCCAAAGAACTATGGCATTTTTACGGATGACAATGCGCTACTTCACCAGACCACAATTGTTTGCAATTGGTTTGAAGAACATTCTGGTCAATTAGTGCGAATGATCTGACCACCGAGATCGCCCCACATGAATCCAATCGAGCATATGAGAGGGGTAATCGAGAGGTCTTCGTACGTCCATATTTAAATTGGATAATGGTGGGACATCAGTTGATATAATTTTTATTAAAAATGAAGCTCCTCCAGCTGTACTTAAGATTTCATATTTATTTGGCTACTAGTTTCGACGTTGCGTCAATGCCACCTTCAGGCCCGTACACTTTGATGTGGAGCACGTTTGGTCTCACCGTGGACTTCTAGTACTCAGCCACACACAATTGAGATCATCAAAGCGTACGGATCTGAAGATGCCGTTGACGCAACGTCGAAACTAGTAGACAAATATGGAATCTTAAGTACAGCTGGAGGAGTTTCATTTTTAACAAAAATCGGGAGGTCAGTACGTGCACAAAATCCTACACCTGCAACACTTTCACAATTAACGGACTGGTATAGAGGAAGCATTGGTCAGTATTTATGCAGGGGCTTCCAACGACTTGTTGAGTCCAAGCAAAATCGAGTTGTTTTATTACGCCGGGCAAAAGGAGGCCCGATATGGTATTAACAGCCATCCTATGACTCGTCAGCTCAGTGTATAGATCTTTACGAACGAAAGGGTGGGGAGTTGGAATTGTGGGACACTAAGGACAATAATTCTCACATAAATAATTTTAAGACTGGCAGTGGGTTGTAAGTGTTGTGAGCTGCGAAAACGATGAACCGAATAATATGCAAACTTCAAAGATGTAACTCCCTCCTCTTAAACTGTTAGCTCAGTCAGCCGGCGTCGTAATTTTGAAATGAGAGTGAGTATGATTGTCGGGTAGCAAATATTTCGCATGAAGCGCCGTTGCGACACAGGCAAAGGTCAATTGTGGAAACTAAGCCACTGAATATTAAAAGTAATGTTATAAAGGATACACCCAATTGATTACACACAATAAGAGGGCAAGTACATTCGCGAGTGAGTGGTTCAAAATAAGAATTAATACTGTAAAGGAAATGGGTCATGAGTATAGTTACGTTGCGACGCACTCAAATGTATGCGAACGTACGATCGGGGTAAAGGCACGTACTTTCTAAGTACTATCATTCCCGACGCCTGGCTAAAAAGACTTATGGTTAAATGCATTTATTCTTCTAAGAAAGAAAATTATCTGACTTCCTAATTAAATGAAAAGAAAAACTACAGGTTCTGAATGTCGCGGCAAATATGACCTAAATATCGAAATTGACAATGGCGGCCACGATGGGAAGGAGGTGAACACATTCACGTACCTCTTGTTGAGCAGCGCCGTCGTGAACACCGTCGCCTCCATCTAAATTATCCATATAAAATTAAAATAATGATCTTACAGAGTTACAGGAGCTGGCATCCATGGTATCGTAAATGAGAAAGTTTTCTTCAGCAGTTGTTTTCATTATTTAACCCAACTTCACGAGTAATTACACAGCACGTCTTATCACGAGGACATGAGAACAACGAAAGGTAACTATTAATAAAACTAATAAACGAAGAGCATAAATCTTTTGTCCGTCAGTGTTAAATACTTTTTGAAAGAATCTTTGGTATGAGAGTCGAATTATTATATATATATATATATATATATAT
The DNA here is from genome assembly GCF_023864345.2 of Schistocerca serialis cubense. NCBI lineage: Eukaryota > Metazoa > Arthropoda > Insecta > Orthoptera > Acrididae > Schistocerca > Schistocerca serialis. Next base: position 1,197,074,208 of record NC_064638.1, on the reverse strand, counting down.
ATATATATATATATATATATATATATATATATAATAAGTTCCTTTATAAGACACTCGTTGATATACTTTTGATGTGCTGAATAGATTAACTCGTGAATGATGCTAGAAAGTTAATGTGAGAGTATTTGCGGAATATTCCTGTTTTGAGTGTCAAGGTACAACAGATGTTCAGACTTTTCGAACGACATACAATAAAGATTTTCTAACTGTTCATTAACGGTAGCAAGCAGTTCACTGAAAAACTCACTTCCATCTTATGTTCCACCACTTTTCAAAATGACGATACCCGCTGACGACGGGTTTTTCCTCTTTTGTTTTAAATGACGGTACAGGACAGTGAATACAGCATCTGCAGTCCTGATTCGCTCCAGCTGCGACCCTGCATGCGTTCCAACTGGGACCAGTATGCGTCTCGGTGCAACCCCGTCCAAACGGATCTCGCGTGGAAACTCCGGTTCTTTTGATACATCGCCAATGAGCGAGACGGGTTCGGAGCGGCGAGCTCAGTGTGGACGCAGCTTAACGTATTGTTGTTTGTGGTAAAATCTTAACACACACACACACACACACACACACACACACACACACACACACACACACACACACACCCGAGGGAGGACTCGAACCTCCGAAAGGGGGAGCCGCGAGAACCGTGATAAGATGCCTTAGACCGCACGGGTACCCCGCGCGGCGCTTTAGGTATTCAGATATTCTTTGGACAGTTTGAAATTTTACGCAAGACAAACGAATCTCCAATGGCGAAAAAGAGATATAGCTCTTTTTCGGTCATAATATTTAGATATGTTATTGATATTTTATATTCAGCAATGTGTAATTTTAAGTGGAGCAACAGGAAAGTAGCAACAATGCTCATTAACTTTTCGAAAAAAGGAAACAAACATCAGCCTGGCAGTTTTGACACCTGAAAAGTGGAAGATGGACTGCAGAAGATTTTGAAAGTCTTGGAAATGGCTGTAGGATGCATTTCGAGGAGATACGACAACTTCAGACTGCCAGTGTCTGCTTCCCGCAGATTAGCAATCTGACTTCGCACTCACAATTCACTGAAAATTCTTCGAACATCGATCTGGGTAATTCGAAGTATCTTAATGAATACGGGCAGAACGAACAGACACTCATAAAAGTAGATATGAGAGAAGGGAAACATTTTTACCGAATAGTTTCCCTGCAATCTTCTGAGAAAGGCTGCGTAGCAAGAAGTTAAATTATTTTCCGAAGAACTGCATCAATGAGGGATGCAGTTTTGTTTCTTTTATATAAAGAATTTTTATCCAGAAGTGTAGCGTACGATTCAGCTTTGTGCTTTCCTTGAATAAAACTTAGATATGGACAAGGTTCGTTGCATGACTGGGTGAAAAATTCTGCTCCAAAGCGTCCATGACAAATGCAGCAATGAGAGAGAACCGTGAATCAGCATACACGGCTAAATCAGGCATGCTCAGGAGGCGGCTTGGCGAACACGAGTGTCGTGATAATATGGGGCGGGCAGAGAGCGGTATGTGCCGCAGGAAGTGTGCCGTCTTTCGAGGCCTGACGGAACAAATTTGTTCGCAGCTTAGATCAGGAGCAAAGGCACGTGTCCGTTGACTTTCTTGGTGAGCGACTGAAAGAACAGTGAGCAAGCCGGTAGCTCGGCAGAGCCACACCAAGCAAGTGCCGGTTGCGGCTAGTTGGCATCGCCGACTGCACACGAATTTCAGATAATGTCATTAATACACTATCTGGCCTGCACCGTCTCGCGTCATGCTTTCATATTTGCCAATTTCAGAATTAGTTACCTATCTATAAATTATTACTCTAACGAGGTAGCGCTATTGATTTTAGAACAATTTATTACTGTTTTACCTCCCTAAAAATTTCATTTTATCTCTCTGGAGGTAATTACCCCAGGTTGGCAACCTCTGTCTTTGTGTGTTGACTAAGTTGTCCGATTGCCAAGTAACAAATTGCTATAGTCCGGTTCACGAACGACGGAGGTTCGCGCCGGTCGAGGCACGGACGTCGATTGCAGTGTTGCCAGTTAAAAATGACGCATCAACATGCTTTGCGATGGGAGAGAGCGTATACCCTGCAAATTGTGTGTCGTTTCTTCATATAGAATTTATCGTTTGCCACCACCATCAGCGATGACAACACTCAACAAATGGAGTAAAATTCCACTAACGTTACGATCAAGTCTGATGCTCGAATTGGCTACGACATTCACAGCGGAGTGCTCGGAAGGTACTGAATGGCTGTTGATTGACTGAGAACTCGTCACACAGGTGCACAGAACAAGCCTTAGCTCGGTGTTCGAGACTCCAAGTATACTAGTTCAATCTTTCCGATTTCAACAGATTCAGGTTTAGAGATTTTGATTGTTGTAAGTCATTGATGTGCAAGTCACAGGCAGAGCAAGTTAGGTTAGTATTAATGTTTGGTTTTCTTGTGACACAATCTTTGCCTCTGGGCAATCTGGTACATTCTTAGTTGAGGTATGGTGGTCGATGGACGTATTTAGTAGTGCTGTGTTGACTTGTGATTGTATCTGTTAGATGAAGATAGGTTTATTGTAAAGGACAGCAAGGATGATATGTATATATTGAAAGGCGAAAGTAATATAAATTTTGAATAACAGCATTTCTTTTTTTAAAAAAAGGAGTTTAAGGTAAGACTGCAGAACTGCGAATCTAGTTTGTCGGAATGGTTGTCAGTTAACTTTGTTCACTGGCTGAGCCGAGAGAGAGACTGCCCCACTTCCCTAAGTCATACTCTGACATTAACTATTAAGCTGTTTGGCTTTTATAGAAATTCTCTTAACGTTGTACCCTTTTTAAACCATTGTTCGTTGTGTTAAGCATAGTATTGTTGAGGCGAATGTTTTGTGAATATCACATGGTGTACTCTTTTTGAACACATACTTCATTCCAAAAATCATTGTCTTTGAATATCATTTCATAGGAATAGTTACGCTCTCCATCCCACTATTTAAAGAAGGTTTATCATTACACATTACCACATAGTACGCAGCATGTAGTACGCAGCAATTTCAATATTAAAATTACCAAATATGCAGCACCCAGTCGCAAAATCATGTTTTATTTATTCACTTTTGCAAATAGATTTCAACTTATTAACAGCTATCATCGGTGCTACAAATACAAGAATAAAAATAATAACAGTGACCAAATGAATAAATGTACATAAAGAAAAGTAAACCAATTAAATGTATATAGACGCATTAAACCATTTAAAAAAATGGTTCAAATGACTGAGCACTATGGGATTTCTGAGGTCATCAGTCCCCTAGAAGTTACAACTACTTAAACCTAACTAACATAAGGACATCACACACATCCATGCCCGAGGCAGGATTCGAATCTGCGACAGTAGCGGTCACGCGGTTCCAGTCTGTAGCGCTTAGAACCTCTCTGCCACTCCGGCCGGCTAAACCATTTAATATGAACATACAAATTTACCTTTCAACCAATATGTGCCCTGAGTAGTAGTACTGTCTGAAGCAGAGGTCGAACAAAGTGATACATCGAGAATTGACTACGACAACGAGAAATCATAAGGGGGCGCTGCAAAGCAAACCCGCCCTCTATGCGAAAAGATACAGCTAAAATAAAAAGTGAGAAGAAGAAAGAGGTATAACATACAAAGTGGGGTAAAATACAATGATATAATACTAAAATATTTACATGAAATGGATATATTGACAAAAATTTTGTCAACCACGTAGTACAGTTATATACGCCATTACATTTCATGTAAAATATTTTAGTATTATATCATATTTATCTCACTTTGTATGTTATACTTCTTTCTTCTTATTTTTATTTTAGCTGCATCTTTTCGCATAGCGAGCGGGTTTGCTTTGCAGCGCCCACTTATGATTTCTCGTTGTCATACGAGGTGTGGCTAGAAAAAAACCTGACTAGTACTGGTGAAACAATAAAACGAATGCAATAAGGCTGAAAGTCGCGTGGCCTGTCACGTGACTCTCGCTCCGCCTACTGCTCGAGTTTCATCTGCCTCCTGCACTCAGTCTGCCCGTGGCGTCTGTTTTAAGTAGTTGACCTTTTGTCTGTGCGTCGGAAAATGTTGACTGTACAGAAAGAACAGCGTGTTAACTTCAAATTTTGTTTCAAACTAGGAAAATCTACAAGTGAAACGTTTGTAATGTTACAACAAGTGTACGGCGATGATTGTTTATCGCGAACACAAGTGTTTGAGTGGCTTAAACGATTTAAAGATGGCCGCGAAGACACCAGTGATGACACTCGCACTGGTAGACCATTGTCAGCAAAAACTGATGCAAACATTGAAAAAAATCGGTAAACTTGTTCGACAAGATCGCCGTTTAACAATCAGAGCAGTGTCTGAGTTAACAGGAGTTGACAAGGAAAGTGTTAGGCAGATTCTTCATGAAAGTTTCAACATGAACAAAGTGTGTTCAAAAATGGTTCCAAAGTGTCTCACAATTGAACAGAAGGAACGCCGAAGAATGATTTGTTCTGACATCCTGGAAAACATTGAAAGTGATCCCACCTTCTTACAAAATTGATGCATTGGAAAACTCCTGGTTCTCCACGACAAAAAAAGCACGAATGTCAAAATCGAAATTCAAGGCAATGATGATTGTTTTTTTTTGACATCAAAGGGATTGTGCACATTGATTGGGTACCAGAGGGACAAACAGTGAATCAGCATTACTACATTAGCGTCCTGGCTACCCTACGTGAGCGAGTACGGAGAAAACGGAACGATTTGTGGAGAAAAAAGTCATGGATCCTTCACCAAGACAATGCCCCAGCTCACAGTGCGTTGTCAGTGAAGACGTTTTTGGCAAAACACAACATTCCCATCTTAGATCATCCACCCTACTCACCTGATTTGGCCCCCTGTGACTTTTTTCTTTTCCCTAAAGTCAAGTCAGCTTTGAAAGGAACTAGATTTGAGACTGTTGAAGCAGTAAAAGAAAAAGCGACGGAAGTAATGTATGGACTTACCGAAAATGATCTGCAGCATTGCTATGAACAGTGGAAAATTCGTATGGAGCGGTGTTGAGACCGAGGAGGAGAGTACATAGGAGATAACATGAAATTGTAAATAAATGTTTTTTCCAGCATCAGTCCGGTTTTTTCTAGCCGCACCTCGTAGTCAATTCTCGATGTATCACTTTTTGACCTCTGCTTCAGACAGTATTACTACTGAGGGCACATATTGGTGGAAAGGTAAATTTGTATGTTTATTTTAAATGGTGTAATGCGTCTATATACATTTAATTGGTTTACGTTGCTTTATCTACATCCATACTCCGCAAGCCACCTGACGGTGTGTGGCGGAGGGTAAGTACATTTATTCATTTGGTCACTTATTAATTATTGTTTACGGTCGCTGCACGACTTGGGAACCATGTGGGGCCCACTATTCATAAATTTCAATATTGTATGCAAATTTTATTTAAAAATAGAAATCTAGCTTAGCGACTGCCTGCTTGCTGCTGTTGTGCTTCTGAGAAATTTGCATCAATGTTGTCAAGATGCGAGGTAGCAAATTTTGATTAAATCCTGATAATTGTTTTACTTCAACTGCACATTTAATATAAAGATTAGTCGTATTCAGACCAGTTACAGTTCAAATGGTTCAGATGGCTCTAAGCACTATGGGACTTAACATCTGAGGTCATCAGTCCCATAGACTTAAACCCAACTAACCTAAGGACATCACACACATCCATGCCCGAGGCAGGATTCGAACCTGCGACCGCATCAGCCGCGTGATTTCGGACTGAAGCGCCTAGAACAGCTCGGCCACAGCGAGTTACGGTTCAATCCAAATTAAGTTCTGCTTAGTCGAAGGTTAGCATACGAATTTAAGTTTAATGACAGTTTGTAAGTATATAGTTTTGATAATATATAGACCTTTTATAGAGTGGGAGGTAAAGTAGGGCTAAATTTCATATAGAACTCACATAGTTTAACTTACTTCACCACAGCTGAGTTCCTGTCAACATTCTCAATTAGACCTCAACGAAAAGTGCGTGGTTAATAGTACGTAGTAAGGTATGTCTTAACAGAGGATGAAAGCATTACGTTCTTGAAGGGCAAAGCGTGATTGTTGTTCTCTGACACTCCCCGAAGTCCACTAACTCGTCAAGTAGGCTACCAACACACACAGACGTATGCATCGGCAGTAGGTGAGACGGATTGCCCCCACTGAGCAAGTGGCGTTGCCGCCGATACTCACCGCTTGTCGAGACATCGCCACGGCTTGGTGAGCGGCGCTTCACTGTTCAGCGGAGACTGCTGCTCTTGGAGCTCGTCGTCTCTGACTGTCATCTCTGTGTGGCTGCAACACGAAAAGGCGAAGGCAGGTTAAATGTTTGTCATCGATGTCATTAGCCACAGAGTAGTCGTCAAGTTTAAGTTGGTGACGAGTGGAAAGTCAGTTATCCGAAGTATCAAGGCATTCGCTAAAATGAATAAAGTAAATACAGAACAGCGATCTTTAAGCAAGAGGGGTAGAAGCAAAAGTGGGGAGTCACTCAACAGAACTGTTGCAAGCTGTAATGGGACACCCTCCTTTCATATTTGAAATTCATATTGAAACTTCCTGGCAGATGAAAACTGTGTGCCGGATTGAGACTCGAACTCGGGCCCTTTGCCTTTCGCGGGCAAATGCTCTGCCACTTGGTTAGCTCAGTTGGTAGAGCACATGCCGGCGAAAGGCAAAGGTCCCGAGTTCGAGTCTCCGTCCGGTACACAGTTTTAATCTGCCAGGAAGTTTCATATCAGAGTGAAAATCTCATTCTGGAAAATTCATATTAATTGCAAAATCTAACGCTGATAAATTTATTTCTGGATTCACTTACAAAATGATAACTTGCTGAAGATGATTCTTTTGTCAAGAAAGTGTGCAAACCCTCGTCTTGTGCAAACCCTCGTCTTGTGCAAACCCTCGTCTTGTGCAAACCCTCGTCTTGTGCAAACCCTCGTCTTGTGCAAACCCTCGTCTTGTGCAAACCCTCGTCTTGTGCAAACCCTCGTCTTGTGCAAACCCTCGTCTTGTGCAAACCCTCGTCTTTTGCAAACCCTCGTCTTTTGCAAACCCTCGTCTTTTGCAAACCCTCGTCTTTTGCAAACCCTCGTCTTTTGCAAACCCTCGTCTTTTGCAAACCCTCGTCTTTTGCAAACCCTCGTCTTTTGCAAACCCTCGTCTTTTGCAAACCCTCGTCTTTTGCAAACTCTTTGGGATATTGGGAGTAACGCAGAATGTAAGTAGTAGTGGGCATGCTTCCGATGGAAAAACTCATTTTTCAATTTTGTCAATAACAATATGATTATAGGTTTTCTGTAAATGAGGATTGTGAAGTCAGTGTGCTATAGAAGAATGGGATAAAATAAAAGAAAGTTACAGCAACAAAGAATTTATCAAATATTCTGTTCAACAGGAACCCAAAAATCAAACTTTCAGCCTCAAGAACGTACCCCTAGATGCGAGAACTGCAGCCAACAACAAGAGAAAATGAAGATAAGTGCGAAGTTTCTCTTTTGTATATCTAACGTCTCTCTAATTTTTCAAAACTTTTGCATAAACAAAGATATTTAATAGTGATATGTGGGAGGGTGAGATTACAACGCCAAACTTGTACAGAGCAGTAAAAAAGATAAATTTTTCAAAATCCCAGAGCAAAATTATTCCGCTACATTATGGCAATGTCGACACGAGGCGGCCACAATGAAGACATTTCGCCACCGAGATTGGATGAGTGTGAAACACAACATCGGCGTTTCTCGCGAGCCAGGCAGCAGACTTCAGCAGAATTTAGTGGGTCAGAGCAACCGAATAAGGTTCGACCCCTTCGTTATGGACGACAGAAAGGCTATGGCGAACGCAAAAAACAGTACCAACAGGTTGTAAAAACCAATCCTATGCTATAACAAGCTCATTAAGCAAGCATGGTAGAAAGAAATCCGCTGATACCTTCGTAATAGGAAGCCCTAAGTGGTCATGATGAATGACATCGGGTGAACATTAGTCGCTAACTTGCTCCATAAAATACCCCAGCAGTTCAGGTCGTAAGGCAGTCGGTCAAACGAATCGGTGGCGTCCATGATAGCCACACTTGATTTCCCTATTGCAGTGAAGTGACATCTGGCAAGTCTATTGTAGATTCACTGCATACTACGGACAACAGCCGATACTGGGAGAGAGAGCTATCTTGCCATTATCACTAGTCGCAAAGTTCAGCACCAAAGTCTGTCGCAGATGGGATGATGATGATGATTATTGGTTTGTGGGGCGCTCAACTGCACGGGTATCAGCGCCCGTGCAAATTCCCGACCTCTGCTCAGTCCAAGCTCGCCACTTTCATGAATGATGATGAAATGATGAGGACAACACAAACACCCAGTCATCTCTCCTGAGATTCTGGCGGACTGAATAGGCCTACCTGAGACGGCAGGCCAATATCGTCGAACTTTCCGGCTACACGGCAACCATCATCGCGGTACGACAGATGAAGGGTGGTGAGCGGGGAGGGGGGCAGGCAATCTCCCAAGTCTGTGTGTGCAAGTTTAGTACACGCGCCGCCGTCAGTGTCACAGCGTCACAATACAGCCGTTGCCATGCGCCATTGATCTTAACAGGTGATAGAGGGAGCACTGTCTGGAGAATACGGCCGGTCGGTAGGACATCCCAATTTTAACGTCTCCAAGTACGTTTTGACCTCTTTTACAATGTGGGGTCGAGCGTTGCCAACCACCGCAGGCGGCGAACCGCCAGTGCAGCAGCCGTCTGGAACGAATGTGACCTGCCTTAAGCGGGCTGAAGGCCGCTTACGAACGCGATTCCTCAGCGGGCATTGACAGACGATGCCAACCACGAGTCAAGACGCTACCTACCGGGTGATCAAAAAGTCCGTATAAATTTGTAAACTGAATACATCATGAAATAATGTAGATAGAGAGGTATAAATTGGCACACATGCTTGGAATGACCTGGGGTTTTATTAGAATCAAAAAATACAAAAGTTCAAAAATGTCCGACAGATGGCGCTTCATCTGATCAAAATAGCAATAATTAGTGTAACAAAGCAAGACAAAACAAAGATGGTGTTCTTTACAGGAAATGCTCAATATGTCCATCATTCCTCAACAATAGCTGTAGTCGAGGGATAATGTGAAGAGCACTGTAAAGCATGTCCGGAGTTATGGTGAGGCATTGGCGTCGGATGTTGTCTTTCAGCATCCCTAGAGATGTCTGTCGGTCACGATACACTTGCGACTTCAGGTAACCCCAAAGCCAATAATCGCACGGACTGAGGTCTGGGGACCTGGGAGGCCAAGCATGACGAAAGTGGCGGCTGAGCACACGATCTCACCACCAAACGACGCGCGCAAGAGATCTTTCGCGCGTCTAGCAATACTTTTTTTTGTTCTAATAAAACCTCATGTCATTCCAAGCATGTGTGTCAATTTTTACCTCTCTATCTACATTATTACGTGGTTTATTAAGTTTTCAAATTTATACTGACTTTTTGATCACCCGTTATATTTTTACAGAGCTAAATAACTAATTCCGAATCTTATTTCTCTGCACCTACGGTCGACCACGGGTCACTACCATCCTTCCGAAGAAAAACGCAAGGAGCGAACAGAGTGTGCTTTCTGACACGGGACCGACACTACTTACGTCCTCCGAATAGTCGCCTCTTGCACAACGCTGTAGTAACTAGAGCAGAAACACAATAACTGCGTTACTTGATGTATGTCAGATTAAAAAATGCGCCGAGCATTTGAATTTCAAATAGGTCGTATTCACATCGACAGAGGAACGATTAGAATCTGCAACTTTTTCCTCAGTGGGATTATTTTGTGATTTAGGTAGGGATTTTGGTGTTTAATATCCCAATTTGAAGTTACAATATTACTTAAGACACAGTATAGTCATGGTTCATGGTAAGTAGGTGTATTGTGTTTCATACACACGACATAGCATGTGGCGCTCTTAAATTAAACCATTCTGGCATGTTCTACAAGGTTCAATGTTTAGTCCTTGACTGTTTCTGACAATAACAATCTCCCAGTTGCAGTGTCTCTTGATGCTAACTGTCCTTTTTGCAGATATGCTTGTAGTAGTAGTGGTAGCGGTAGTACTCTTACTTTCTAGTCTGGAAACTGATTTGATTCATCTCTTCACACTAGTCTATCCTGTGCAAGCATCTTAATTTTCGCAAAGTTACTTGAACCTACGAGGTGTAAAACTTTTCTTCCGCCATTTTTTCCCCAGCATTTGACGCTTTAATGAAACAAATTAGTTACACATGTATCCTTCAAAGTATTTTCCATCGATAGACGCTACTTTCTCCCATCTTTCGGGCAGTGTATGAATCTAGCGTCGAAAAAATTTTTCATCTTTTGAAGCGATCCACGAATCGAGCCAATTTGTGACTTCTTCATGAGATCGGAAGTGTTGGTCAGCCAGACCATGCGCCATTGATCTTAACAGGTGATAGAGGGAGCACTGTCTGGAGAATACGGCGGGTCGGTAGGACATCCCAACTTTAACGTTTCCAAGTACGTTTTGACCTCTTTTACAACGTGGGGTCGAGTGTTGCCGTGCTGCAAAATCCCGTTGTCGTGCCTTTCGCTGTATTGCAGCCGTTTGGCTTTTAATGCTCTGCTCAAACGCATTAATTGCGTCCGGTAACGAGCACCTGAGAGTGTTTCATTTGGATTTAACACCTCATAATACACGACGCCGAGCTGGTACCACCAAATGCAGAGAATGATCTCGGAGCCGTGAATATTCGGTTTGGCCGTCGATGTGGAAGCATGCCCGGGATAGCCCCATGATTTTTGCGTTTAGGGTTATCGTAAAGAACCCATTTTTCGTCCCCGGTCACAATGCGATGCAGAAATCCCATCCGTTTTTGCCTCTGAAGCAACTGTTCACAAACACACAAACGCCGTTCAACGTCTCTTGGTTTCAGCTCAAACGGGACCAAAGTTCCTTCTTTCCGAATCATGCCCATAGCCTTGAGACGTTTTGAAATTGCTTGCTGTGTACTCCCACTAGTAGTGCCAATTCTTCTCGAGTTTTACGCGAGTCTTCACTCAGTAATGTCTCCAATTCTGCATCTTCGAAAACATTCCACCACTATGCCGGTCTACGACGTTAAAATCACCGCTCTTGAAGCGTTGAAACCACTCACGACACGTTCTTTCACTAATAACGTCCTTACCAAACATACCTGAGAGCATTAGGTGAGACCCAAACGTCGTTTTCTTCATACTGAAACAAAACAGCAACACCTCCCGCAAATGACGAGAATTAGGCTCGTAAACTGACATTTTGCATCAAGAACAACTTTATGATGCAGACACAAATCGACTAATGTTTGAATGAGGTTATGTTGACCGAGGTCCAAGCTAAATGCCTGACGTCTGCCATCTGTTGCTTTCGACCGCTACTTACTGTTGTCGCCACCTATCGCAAGCGACGGAAGCAAAGCTGTACACCTTATACATTCATTTTAACCCGATTACTTTAGTCATTCCTAGTTCAATTTATACAGCCCCCCCCCCCCCTCCTTCACCCTCACGCACACACTTTCCTTCATTACAAAACTGGCGATATTTTTCGTGTCTCAGAACGTATCGTGTCAACTGAACCGTTCTTTTACTCAAGTTGTACAAATCTGCACGTTGTCGGTACACACATCTTAGCATACGGACTCTGGAATGCTTGCACAAGCCTGCATGACGGAAAATCTGTTAAAGTAGCTTTGGCGGTTCTAGTCCTGGTGCAGAAGTATGCAACATACGGCCAATCATGCTTGCACAAAGTGCTTCATCATGCACCCTTGAAAGTTCGCAGTTAAGTGTGAGGCCGCCTCTTAGGCAACAGTCCGTGTGACCAAGCACTCTTCCAGTGGTCATTGCAGCGGTCTCGAGCATATTAATCGTGTTGTGCTATCCACTTTGGAGTTGATATCGATAACTCATCACCGTAATCATCGCAAAGGACCTTCTGCCTATTTCGTGTTACAGGATATTGCAAATGTTGCGTTTTATTGCGATATAAAGTTGCAGCCACTGAAGACTTACTCCACAGACAGAAATTGCCATTTTCTTTAATATTTGTTGAGGTTATTGATTTATATGATCTGTTTTCTAGTTACCTACAACAGGTCATACATACACAATTCTGTTTGAAACCTGTTGGCAGATCAAAACTGTGTGTCAGACCGAGACTAATTCGAGACCGTTGCCTTTCAGTAGAAACCTTGCCCACGAAAGGCGAAGGTCCGGAGATCGAGACTCGATCCGTCACACAGTTTTAATCTGCCAGAAAGTTTCATATCAGTGCACATTCCGCTGCAGAGTGAAAACTTCATTCCGGAAACTTTGTTTACGTATCATGACAGTGGCATTATGTCAGGAAAGTGGTAAATTTTATGGTTACTATAACAATAAAGCTGTAGTCAAAGCTATTTGGAGAAAAAAAAACACGTTAAGGCTTATTCAATGTCGTGAGAATTTCCTGGAGGCATCATTGTCCCCATCTCTTTCATCACTCAGCTCTGAAGGAAGGCTTCTAAAGGTACAACAAACCAAGAATCAATACTGGAAAGCTGCACTCTAATGCTGTCCTGACAGCCTGCACAATAAAACATTGCATTGGTAGTTTTTTTGGGAAGATCGAAGGCAGATAAGAAAAAGATCCGGTCTTGACCGACCAACGGAACCCTGAAGAAGGGAACGAAGGGTCTGATTTTTGCTGCAGAGGAACAAGCCAGAATCGAGAAATCAGCATAAGATACAAAGTGTAGAATCTGCAAAGCAGGTGAACAATCTATTGACCATATGTCTAGCTGTTGCAATGACCGGACAGGCTGATTACAAGCGGAGACACAATGCTGTGATGCAAATGATCCACTGGAACTTATCCCAAAATAATTATCTGCCAGTGGCAAGGAAATGATGGGACCACAAGCCAGGAAGTTGTCGAAAACGAACACACCAAATTCCTGTGGACTTCCAGCTTCGGACAGATTGAATGCTGAAACGCAATGTATCAGGCATCAAAATTACGGAGAAAAAGAAAGTGTGGATCATCGACGTTATCACATGAAATGACAACAGAATCGACGAGAAACTATTTTAAGAACTTGCCAGATACTTTGGCGTGTAAATGAAACTACAGTGCCAAGATCTATTACTGTGTGGGGGCGGCGGGTGGAAAATTTAAGTTGTTATATTTCGTATTATTTTTGCCGTTCTCAACACACGCTCTGTAACTACAATGTTGGCAACCAGAAAGTGATTAGCAAAAACGTGATGCCTGTAATTAAGAGTTCACTGTGCCCACTCAGTTGGAGAATAAAAGTTGTTGATTATTGAAGTTCATTACTCTGACGATTTAGGATCATGTCTGGGATTCATAGAAAATGCAGTTTACTATAACAATTTTCACCATATTCTGAAAACGATAAAGCGTAAAATTCCAGACAAATGATTGCCCATATCAGCTATTATACTATTAGAGCTGTTCAGAATCTATTGCGCGGATCCTATTATCGCTAGATAACGAAACTGTTCAATAATCGTTATCGATGTAAATGTTAAAGTGAATGCTCGCCAAAATTTGATGTTAATACTCATCAAATGCCACGCTAGTAATGGTAGAAAGTCTGTCCTGCGGCGACACGTGAAAGTACGACATACGCAAACTGAGAATAAATCGCTGGAGTCGTTCCGTTATTAACTATCCACCCCAAAGCGAACTCATTGTTACGTGCATACCGAGTTACATAATACGGCATCGAAGGCTGTTCCTGGCAACTGCACAAACGCCACGCGACTTCAGACAGGGAGTGCGCGATGATACGAATCTAGAAGAGAACTGGGGCCTTACTCTAGCTCGCACGCTCTTATTTATGTAGCTGTGGTGCAGACCGCCGAAGGCGTAGCCGACAACATTTGCCTTACTGACTAGCTGCTGGGCTAGCAAAACACCACTTCAATTTATTAAATAATTAATTTCTTCATTCGCTGAAGACCAATGAAGCTCTAGATTTAATTGTGTAATCAGCACACAGGTAAGTATTTATAAGAAAATTCTAATGTGGCTAGGTTAAATACTTTTGGCGAGAGAATTATTTTAGTTTTACTGCACGCAACAGATGAGCTCTGAACTTGCCCTTTGGAGAGACGCTACAGCAATAGTTTTATAACTACTTTTTTGAAACTTCTCACATCTTTGTTATTATAGCGTATTCCATTCTACCTAAATCTAAACATCCTAGCTTTATCTCATCACTTACTTAATCTATCTTGCTTCCGAACTTTTAGGACACAAAAACAGAAAATCATGAATTTCAACCAAAATATTACTTTGTGAGATCCTGCATATTGTTTGCATTAAATTACAATGCAAAAAGAATCCGAATACAAATTTTGAAGTTTCTAGCTCCTTCCTGTTGCGCCGATTTTTACGTAAAACGTCCAAATTTCGAAAACTGTTAAAGTTACTAAACTGAAATTTAACGCATTACTATTTTAGCATCACTCCTGACATGCTATTAACTTTTCAGATTATTTATTTTTAATGTATTGCGCAATATTCATGACGTCATAGCTAGTTACAGCGGACTAAGCTGGCACAAAATGGTAAGCATATGAATTCTATATGACGTGAGTAGGCTGCTTCCCTACAACTGGTCATTTGAAAACTTGATACTGACAAAGTGTCAATTTGCGAGCTACAAAAAGCCACTTTACTACTATCTGCACTACTTATTGTCGATACATCACGCACCTCTACACGTTTGTAAAGTGTCCGACCGCGGATATAACACGAAATCCAGCGGCTCTCGACGCTTCAGTGCGGAACCGCGCCACTGCTACGGTCGCAGGTTCGAATCCTGCCTCGGGCATGGATGTGTGTGATGTGTGATGCCCGTAGGTTAGTTAGGTTTAAGTAGTTCTAAGTTCTACGGGGCTGATGACCTAAGATGTTAAGTCCCATAGTGCTTAGAGCCATATGAACCTTTTTTTGATACAACAACAACAACAACAACAACAACAACAACAACAACAAGTCAAGGAAAATGTACAGACCAATTAGATAAAATTTTGCAGTTTTAAAGAAGTTAATATCCGCCTAATGACAAAGTTTTCTGATTATGGTAAAAACTATGCTGTAGAAAGCAACGTATCGGCCATGCTTACAGTGTTCTCTTCCTGGGTCTGCTACCAGAAAAAGTACACATGTTCAGAAAAAAACAGAATATTTTGAACGACTAGATGTAGGACGTTCATGTCCACAGGACGTGTACATTAGTATGTTCTGCAGATATGATTAGCATTTGAATCAGGTACGCCCGCGGGGGTTCAAGGGCTACATCGATATCGCGGCGCAACATCACCTACCACTAAAATGTGCCTGCGGCTCTCGTTGTCGCAATAAACCGAAGGTAATGGGATCAGTGTAACTTGAGGAGACGTGCAGGATGCCCCGCAGATTTCGCGAGGCCCTAGCCACAAGACATTTCATTTCACTGTTAAATCAGTGAGTGAAAGAGGGGGCCATTATTGGCATGAGAAAATTGTTGGTGGTACGGGACGAAGTGTTTCGGCAGTGCAACTGGTGTATGCAGAACGCTTCACAGAAGACCACAGAACACGACGAGATGGGTCAAGTCTCACCATCCACAGGGCAGATCTGAGTCGTCCTCAGCTCTGGCCCAACAGCAAAACAGTTTAACACATCGTACACTATCATGGATAACAGTCTGTCGCTGTTTATTATAGCGTGGGTTACGTGCGCGCCGTCCACTACTTCTTTGATGAATGTATAGAAACATGCTAGACGGCAACGGTGTATGGAATGATGTCACTGGGGTAGGAATGGCATCAGATAGTGTTTTTAGACGAATCCAGGTTCTGTCTGTTCGAAAATGATAGCAACATTTTGGTTCGCCGCAGATGGAGGGAACAGCAACACTGTGACTGAATTCGCACAAGATATACAGCGCCAACTCAAGGCTTATGGTGTGGGATGATATTGTGTGCAACCAAAAATCACAGCTGGTGCATATCCAGGCCGGTGACCAATGTGACCTACGTGAACGACATCCTGCGACCCGTAGCCATACTCTTTCTGCACAACACCCCACACGCCATTTTTCAGCAACACAATGCACGACCACATGTTGCTGCCCTTTGCCCTGGCCCACCAGATCACCAGACTTGCCGCCAATCGAGAATATGTGAGATATAGTGAAACGATGGTACAGTATGCTGTGACCCAATGCCAACCACCATAGATGAACTCTGGAACCAGATGAATGCAGCATGAATGGCTATACCACAGGACGCCATTCGCGCCTTACACGCGTCAATGCCATCACGCATGGGACAAGTTATCAGGGCCCTACGAGGCAACAGGAAACAAGATGAGCCGAGGTGACAGGAACGCTAATCATTTCTGCAGAACCTATGAATATCCTATGAATATGAACGTTCTATCTCTAGTCGTTCATCTGGCCGGTGTGGCCGAGCGGTTCTAGGCGCTTCAGTCTGGAACCGCGCGACCGCTACGGTCGCAGGTTCGAATCCTGTCTCTGGCATGGATGTGTGTGATGTCCTTAGGTTGGTTAGTTTTAAGTGGTTCTAAGTTCTAGGGGACTGATGACCTCAAATGTTAAGTCCCATAGTGCTCAGAGCCATTTAAACCATCTAGTCGTTCAAGGTTTTCTGTTTCTCATGAACGTGAGTGTATATAGCCTAGTTTCTTACATTATGACGCGGTACCATAATCAAACTTATGTCAATTAACTGGTCGCAGAAGCCTACACAATTATTCTATCCTCCACATCCGTACTGACGGAGGTAAAACTCAAAGCCAACCACTTGAAATTTTCTTTACATTTCTTTGTGGATCTTCTGTTTCTGTACGAAGGCTTCGTGAGACTCTTTAGAACTCACTTCGTCGTGTTCTATGTGGTTTGTCAGTATGTACGAAAATTATGAAGTACTGCGCTATTTCTGGCTTTGGACCCATTAAGATTCCTCCCCAAAATTCACTCCATGCTTTGGCTGTCATGCTGAATGATCTCTTAACAGACCGAGACAGGTGGCGCAGTGGTTAGCACATTGGACTCGCATTCGCGAGGACTGTTGCAACCCGTGTCCGGGCATCCCGATTTAGGTTTTTCGGGATTTCATGAATGGCTTCAGGAAAATGCAAGGATGGTTCGTTTGAAAGGGCACGGCCGACTTCCTTTCCCATCCTTCTCCAATCCGATGGGACTGATGACCTCCCTGTTTGGGCCCCTCTCCCAAATCAACCAACCACACTCAATAGCAAGCATTATTTCAGATCTCAGTTTTATAAAAAATTACATTAACATTATAATAACGATATTCTGACGAAGCACTTCGTGCACTTTAGGCTCCCGCCTGAAACTGCTGTACGAAGCGAAGTAGTTCGGGCCTTCTAGTCAGCCTGGAGCGAGAGGTTGAACGATACGGTTCGGTTCGCGTTTCTGGCCGCACAAATAAGATCTCGGATGCGCGCCACAGGATAATGTATTCAAATAACGCAACTGCGTGCAAAGCAGAGAAGAGCAATGTGACAGTGCGTATAATTTTTATCAACACGTTTTCTGCGAGACTTAATGTAATAAGGCTGTGATCGTTTCTAATATGAATTGTGACGTCTGCGACGTTTTAATCTAGCATATTCAAAACGTCGTATTAGCAGTTTATAGCTTTAACTGCTTTGTGTGACGTTAATAAAAAAGCTATTGGGGTTGCTTATTTGGAACTTACCAGGTTAAAAAGGGAGAAAGATTGGGTATGAAGTCTTGACATCTAGGTCATTACAGACGGAGTACAGGTTCCGATTTTGTCAAGGATTGGGAAGGAAATCGACCGTGCCCTTTCGAAGGAACTATCCCGGCATTTTCCTGGAGCGATTGAGGGAAATCACGTTACACCTAAATCGGGATGGCCTGATGGAGGTTTGAACCGTCGTCCTCCCGTATGCGAGTCCAGTGTGCTAACCACTGCGTCACCTCGCTCGGTGACGGTATCTGAGTTCTAATTACAGCTATGAATCGTGTGATAGGTTTCGGAGGAGATGTGCTTGCTAGCTTTCCTAGGAAGATTGTCCGTACCCCTGCCTCTGCAACTACGCTGGTTTAATACGCAATGACCGGCTTTCGCATGAACGTATTTCAAATCTCATACTCGCGCGCCGTACGTAAGTCATTTGACAACTCAAAGATGCTCCAACGCTATCCAGCTCTCCGCTAGAACGCTGCATCTTTGCAAAGCAATCGGCCGGTGACTTAAGGGCACGTGGAAGCTTTGAAAGGCGCCGGCCAGTTAGAGAGTTAGGAGCGAATGTTTCGGATTGGACGTCTCATGGAGCTGT
Organism: Schistocerca serialis cubense; assembly: GCF_023864345.2. Lineage (NCBI taxonomy): Eukaryota > Metazoa > Arthropoda > Insecta > Orthoptera > Acrididae > Schistocerca > Schistocerca serialis. The sequence continues at coordinate 1,197,055,752 of NC_064638.1, read as the reverse complement.
CCAGAAAGCACTATGGCTCTTGGCAGCACATCGAATGGACGTGATTCACATCCATATCATATTCCGAAGTCACCTAACGTTGTGTGGCGGAGGGTATTTCTGGTATCGCTAACTGATCCCCCTAACCTGTTCCACTTGCGAATTGCGTGGAAAGAGTGATTCTCGGTAAGCCTCTGTATTGGCTCTAATTTCTCGAATTTTCTAGTCGTGGTCATTTCGCGAGATACATGTGGGATGAAGTAATACGTTGTCCGACTCTTCCTGGAAAGTGCTCTCTCGAAATTTCAATAGTAAACCTCACCGTGATGCACAACGCCTCTCTTGTAACGTCTGCCACCGGTAACGATCTCACGACGACTAAACAATCAAGCGACTAAACGCACCGCTCTTCGTTGGATCGTATCTCTTCTATCAGTCTTACCCTGCAAGCATCCCATATTTATGAACAGTAGTCAAGGATCGTTCGAAAAAAAAAAAAAAGCGCCTTACAAGCCACCTCTGATGTGGATGAGCTATATATCCTAAAGATTCTTCCTGTGAATCTCAGTGTGGCATCTGCTTTCCTACAACTAGTTTTACCTGGTCAATCCACTTGAGGTCGCTCTGGACAGTTACTCCTAGATATGTTACGGTAGATACCGTTTCCAGCAATTTCTCATCAATAGTGTAGTTGTACAGTAATGACTCTTTTCCGACGTATGCGCAATCTGATACATTTATTCACGTTCAGCATCAGCTGCCAGAGCCTGCACCATTCATCAGTCCTGTGCAGCTCATTCTGAAAATTGCGAAGAAAACTGTTTTTGGAGATTTACTGTGACCGTGAATTTGTAATCAAAAAATGAACTGCACGAAGTAAATTAATATTGCGTTAACACCAAGAACCCGTTTTACTTCTGGAAACTTCAAAAGCAAACCTCTGTATGAGAAGTTTCTCAGTCCTGTTAAAATCCTTTGACAGTGAGACACTCTGAAGTTAATTTGTTAAATAAGGACACAGTATACTGTAATTTTGCTTACTAATAACAGTTGAACTCTGATAAACTTGCATCTAAACATGAATGAATGGAAATATGACTAAGTGGCATGTAAATAAAGATCGCATACTTTGACAGCTGTTGGATTCAAAGTTCCCGGTAATACGTTAACTTGAACCAATGGCGAATAAGCTGCTACTTTGTAAGTGGTTGGTGTAAATAACTTCAATGGCGGATGCCTCCACTTACGCGTCTGGCCACATTTCACAGTACAACACAATTTCTCCTGCCTAAACTACTGCATGTACACATCGAAGCACACCTCTGCAAAAGACACATACAACGCAAGCAACGACTAGTAAAAATACACTGAAAGGCAAAAAACAAATGATGGCAATAACTACTGTTAGTGGCGGGGTCAACAGTCACTGAAGGTGAACAGTTTTTACAATACACTACTTTTATTTATTGAGAGAAACATTAACAGGTAGTCTATTACAAAGTTAAATTGTTTACAAAGTTTCTCGAAGGGAGGAATTGTTTCGATTCCTATCTGTTCTGGGTCGGCGTGATGTGGCGACGGCGGTACCAGCAGTTTCAAGTTGCTGATATGAATCCTGTAAGTTCATCCAGTCGTGTCCTTGGCATTAATACGTCCTCTTTCCTTACATCCTGTTTCGACTGGCGGTGGTAATAAGTTGCGTAGTATCCATTTGTCGTAGGCCTGAACGAAGTGTTTTGCAGCACTTTAAAATCTTATTAGTTCAGCTGCAACTTTCACACACGATAATTTGTCACAGTCCGTACATCATGTTAAAATTAAAATTCCATTTGCTATAATTTGCAACTGCGAAGTTAGTTCATCTGCTGTTAATATTCATGGTTGACGATAACGCTGTTCCTGCGAAAAGAGTCACTTAGGAACACAGTTCACAGTTTCCGCGTTGGCGGTTAGTGTTTTAGCATACGTCATATTTTGTTGTCAAGATAAATGAGCAATATTACATTCACAGTTTATGTAATGCAGTTCAATTCTAAGCCAACGACAATACCTTCTGTTCACGAGTGCATCGTCACTGCCACAAGCATCATTCTGCAAAAACCAACAGCGTTTGCGTAACAACGTCCATTTAGGATGTCCTTCATAAACCCAAATTTCAAACCGTATGTAACACACGAAAGTCCGGTATTAATATGGCGTTAAAAGCGCACCGTCACTACACACAATACTTGCTTTCGTACTGCCACGCTCACACGTCATCCGCGACTGTCTGCCACACACTGTTCGATCCGACAACTATCGATACCTTTCTCGCTCCACAGTACTTACAACACTTCTGGTTATTGCATTCCGTTTCACTCAGTACATTTAACAAAACTATTTGAAACATTATCAGAAAAAATCTAAGTCTTTACATAAGGAACCGTATATAAAGCAGATAAGTAAACAGTCATACTTCATTTTCTACACTATATAACCGAATGAAAAATATTCTACGTCATCAGAAATAGATCTATGAAGTATAAGTTAGCAAAAGAACAAAAAAAAAAGTTATATCTCGTTATTAGTCATGGCATCACAAAATCCACACTGCCTTCTGTCGTTGCTATTTTCCTATGGGTAACCAAATCATCTGCGAACTGTCTTAAAGAGCTAGGACGCTTTAAGACGAAGCACTGCCAAAAAACGCTCCGCGGATGCGAGCCCTCCTGCATAGCGGTATGGGCGCAGTGGTGAATGGATCGGGGGGGGGGGGGTGAGGGGTGAGAGGAAAAATGAGGGCTGCAGCCGGGCGCCGCCAGAGCAAAGCAGTAGCCTCGTCAGACTCCAAGTGCTTTGCTGAAGGAACAGCTTTCGTTAAATCTGATTTACGTTCTGCATTCGGAATACTACGACAACTATATACTTGTCGAAAGAAGGGAAGGTGGAGAAGCTACTTCGTTCAATAGCGGATGAGGATAGCCTTATTTTTCATATCCTTTAAAGGCAACCCAGAGAGCTCAATATTATGAGCTGGAAAAACACTTAATGGAACGTCATTGCACCACCAGCCACAAAGGCGATGGGACTTATTTTTCTGATGAACTAGAGTACATGTTGGCTAAACAGAAGGCGGCCATTGGGGAAAGAAACTGAGTTAATAATTGGTATAGTTATGACAAAACCTCGTAGTCCACATCAATTATCTGATTTCATTGTCTTATGCAAGGGAGGATCACTTAACAGATATGGCAGACAAGATTCCTGCTATTAACAAAGGTATTCCTGTGCAAAAATCAGCTTCAAGTTCACAGCATGGAACATTTCCATTAACTCAAGGCAGTCATTTGTGGCCTAGACATGACTATTTTCCAGTAATTGAAGCGTTTCATTACGAGTTCTCAAAGAGATTCCAAAACATTGCACGAATTAAGTCGGATTTCGATTTGTCAGACCTATCTTGATTTTGGCTGCTAGTGTGGCTAATTACTTCAAGCTTTAGCCGATGTATGTACAGTGTAGCATTTAGCTCAGCTACCTGCTGGTCCAATCCAGGAATTTTTAACACTTTTATAAAACATTGCTCCAAGAACAATATATCGACTGCACAGATAAGCTGAAGCTATTTCAGCGTTTGGTTCATCACGTGTGGAAACGTTATTTTTTCCTTTGATGAAACTGACAAAGTCCTACTAATGTTCGGGTTCAATATATTTTAACCTGTGTAATTCCATGTGTGACTACCGTGAAATGTAGTTCCACATATGTTACATATTCGAAAATCGAAATGTATACTAAACAACATTAAAAGCCTGTTTCTTAACACTATGCCGTCCGACGACACCACAGTAGTGTCTTCAGCATAGTATCGCTCAATGACCGGAGACAGCACTTTACCATCTTTTGCATTCTCTTGGTGTTTTGTTTAGGTAACAAAGGAAGTTACACAAGTGTTTTGTTTTTATAAGTTTAAATGGCTGTGAGCACTATGGGACTTAACAGCTGATGTCATCAGTCCCCTAGAACTTAGAACTACTTAAACCTAACTAACCTAAGGACACCACACAACACCCAGTCATCACGAGGCAGAGAAAATCCCTGACCCCGCCGGTACAATTATATATTGGTAATGATCTGTTTGAATATATTAGCAACGAAACCAACAAGTAACACACTCAAAATTGCAATAGAAGGAAACTATATTTTAAAAAATGCCAAATTTGTCGACGTTACGCTACCCGAACTTAGAAAACCTAGAAAAAAGCAAGGATCGATGATCATTGGTCAACGAATCCGTTGGTAAACACACCGATATCTCGCAAAACAATGTCCTGCAACCGATTCAGACCAATATCATCATTTACACATTTTTCCGACAGCAACAATAAACTGGATAATGCCGACCGGCTTGTCAAAGTGCAATTCGTAACTGATTATTTTTCCAAAAAGTTTAAAGAAACGTTTAAGTCAAAACATCTCAATTGATGAAGGAATGACACCGTGGCGTGGACGGTTAAATTTTAAGGTCTACAATCCGTCGAAAATTACGAAATACGGCATACTCATTCGGATGGGTGTGATTCGAGTACAGCAAAAACAGTGATGGAGCTATTCAAATGGTTCAAATGGCTCTGAGCACTACGCGACTTAACTTCTGAGGTCATCAGTCGCCTAGAACTTAGAACTAATTAAACGTAACTAACCTAAGGACAGCACACACATCCATGCCCGTGGCAGGATTCGAACCTGCGACCGTAGCGGTCTCTCGGTTCTAGACTGTAGCGCCTAGAACCGCACGGTCACTCCGGCCGGCTGATGGAGCTATTGACACCTTCTGATGGAAAGTGGCATCACCTCTGCATGGGTAATTATAGCAGTGTAGAACTTGCAGCCAAGTTACTTAAAAAGAAAATTCGAGTTTGTGAAACGATACGGCAAAATCCACGATTTCCTGAAAATTAAAGAGCGAAAGTCAATGTGTTTGAAGCTTGTCATCAACGGAAAGGTGATAAGCAGCCGGCGACAAGCCAAGTAATCTGACTTAGCGCTTCTGGCGCCAAGCGAATAAATTTGTACGAGACGTGCGGGCGGCAAAGTGTTAAGCGTTTTTGTAGTTCTGCTCATCGTATTAGCACTATCTGAAGTACTTATTTTATCAAGGTATCTAAGTTATAGCTTCGGTAGAAAAATAAAAACCCAAAATAAACATACATGATAAAACAATTTCATAAAATGTATGCTACAATGTTCGCATCTTAGAAGTAGTTGCACTGTGTGGCTAACACGTCTAAGTTAAGCGCGTGTGTGGCTTTCGGCATGTAGCCGTCCATCTGCGACAGCTGCTCGGAATAGAGGAGTGGTGGGGAAAGTCAGTGCTGAGTAGACTCGGCTGCATTCGCGGAGTGCAAATCTTTTCCAGGCTTGCTTTAGGCACTTGGGTTTTCTAGGTGGGCTTCACAATCGAAAAATTTCGGCAATATGGCGAGAATGAGGCAAGAGATGAGTGTTCGGGTCGCATTTGCGTCGTTGGAATTCATGCATGCTGTAAGGTTATGTGAAACTGTGTTCCTTTTCTCATTGCATTTTGCAAAATTACTAATATCAGCTCTCGGTAGCAAAAATGAAGTCTTTTCGACCGAGTTTTCGGCCACTACTAAGAGTGCCTTCATCAGGAATTAAAAAAATTTGAACTGGTATGTCACGTATAAAATATACATCAAGCGATAACGCTTTAGTCACAAAATTATAAAATAGAAAACATAGAAGGCAAGCCACTATGGGCTGCTCACACATGTCGACCTGCAGTAGCATCAGCCTGACTGATGCTAGCGCAGCTCGACATGTGTGAGCAGCCCATAGTGGCTTGCCTCTTACGTTTTCTATTTTAAAATTTTTTGACTAAAGCTTTACCGCTTGATTTTATTTTATAAGTGACATGTAAGTACTATGCCTTTTCTTTTTATACTGCTAGTCAGTACTTACACTTAAAATTTTTTTCCCTAAAACTTTGTATTTATGTTATAGGCCAGTTTAAGTGTTTTATTTCTGATGAAGGCACTCTTAGGAGTGGCCGAACCTATGTCCAAAAAGACTTCATTTTTGCGACAGAGGGCTGTTATTGCTTTAATTTTACTTTGTAAAGGTCGCTGACAACGCAGCCATGTTTAAAACTTTAAGATTATTGCATTTTGCGTTACAACTTGCTGTGGGTTAACTTTATGCCTTTATTCTCTCTTAATATTAGAATACCTGGTGTTCTGTATCCATTTCTAACGTTATCATCCGTGAAGTAGTCTACAGCTTCTCTCACTCAGAAGGCAGCGTTTCAGTAGCATGTAACCTCAGTATAAATGTACTTCGTGCTATGATGTTCGGCGGGAACTGTTTGAGTTAATACTTTTTTTTTTGTTTTTTTTGTTTGTTTGTGGTTTTAGGGCGCAAAACTTCTATGGTCATTAGCGCCCAGCCCGTGACGTAGAAAACAGGAAAAAAACGAAATTTAAAATCAGCAGCAATGGGAACAAAGTCATAAAATTTGAGAAACTAAAGGCAGAAGGAATGCTTAAAAATCCACTATAGAAAGGGGTTGGTTGTCCCCCAAAAAAAGCTTCAAATGACTGACGTCATTTCACTGTCACTAATAAACTGTAGAACGCGGTCAGCTGAGCGCGTGTCATCTGCTAAAATCGACGATAGATCAGGCGATATCTGTAGACGGGAGCGTAACGGATTAAAATAGGGGCATTCAATTAAAAGTTGTCTGACCGTCCACAGCTGAGAGCAGTGGGGACAGAGTGGGGGAGGATCACCGCTTAAAAGATGTCGATGACTAAAAAGACAGTGCCCTATCCGGAGTCTAGCTAAAATTACCTCCTCCCGACGACGCGTTCGGGAGGAAGAGGTCCAAGCGCAAGGAAGGGCTTTCACTTCCCGCAATTTATTATGGGGAAGTGTTGACCAATGCGCATGCCATAAATGAACAACTTGGCGACATAAACCGCTCCGTAGATCGGTAAACGGAAGAGACTGAATAGCTGGCCGAGGAAGAGAGACTGCAGCCTTGGCCGCTATATCGGCCGCCTCATTTCCACAGATACCAGCGTGTCCCGGGAGCCAGAGGAACGCCACTGAGACGCCCCCCAGGTGGAGCAAGCGCAGACAGTCCTGAATCCGGTGGACCAGAGGGTGCACAGGGTAAAGAGCTTGGAGACTTAGGAGAGAGCTGAGAGAATCGGAGCAGATTACGTACTGTATCCGCTGATGGCGGCGGATGTAGTGGACAGCCTGGAGAACAACGTAAAGCTCCGCAGTATAAACCGAACACTGGTCGGGAAGCCGAAAGTGATTTGGGGTGTCTCCAACAATATAGGCACTCCCTACACCTAACGATGTTTTCGAGCCATCGGTGTAAATAAATGTGGCTTCCGTCATTTGTGCACATAGAGCAGCATATGCCCGACGGTAAACAAGTGTAGGGGTACCATCCTTGGGAAATTGACATAGGTCTCTGAGCAAGTCGATCCGGGGACGGAGCCAAGGCGGTGCTGTACCCCAAGTTGTCAAGAAGGTTTTAGGAAAGCGGAAGGAAAGAGAATGGAGCAGTTGACGGAAGCGGACTCCCGGGGGTAGTAGGGAGGAGGAGCGGCCTGCATACCCGACATCAAAGGAGGCGTCGAAAAAAAGGTCATGGGCTGGATTAGCAGGCATGGAAGACAGATGGCTAGCATAACGACTCAGAAGGACTGCCCGCCGATTGGACAGCAGAGGTTCAGCAGTCTCAGCATAAAGGCTTTCCACAGGGCTGGTGTAAAAAGCTCCAGACACTAAACGTAATCCACGGTGGTGGATAGAGTCGAGACGCCGAAGAATAGACGGCCGAGCAGAGGAGTAGACTATGCTTCCATAATCCAATTTCGAGCGCACTAAGGCGCGATAGAGGCGGAGAAGGACCACTCGGTCCGCTCCCCAAGAGGTACCATTCAGGACACGGAGGGTGTTAAGGGAACGCAGACAGCGAGCCGAAAGATAGGAAACGTGGGAGGACCAGCACAGTTTTCTGTCAAACATAAGACCCAAGAATTTAGCGACGTCGTAAAACGGAAGGTTGACAGGACCTAGATGTAAGGAGGGCGGGAGAAACTCCTTACGTCGCCAAAAATTAACACAAACGGTCTTACTGGGTGAGAAACGGAAGCCGGTTTCGATGCTCCACGAGTGGAGGCGATCGAGACATCCTTGAAGACGTCTTTCAAGAAGGCTGGTCCGTTGAGAGCTGTAGTAGATCGCAAAATCGTCCACAAAGAGGGAGCCCGAGACATCAGGAAGGAGACAATCCATAATTGGATTAATGGCGATGGCAAACAGTACAACACTCAGCACGGAGCCCTGGGGTACCCCGTTTTCTTGGGAGAAAGTACGGGAGAGAGTAGTGTTCACCCGCACCCTAAATGTGCGCTCTGCCATAAATTCGCGAAGAAAAAGGGGCAGCCGGCCTCGAAAGCCCCAAAGAACAGTGTGCGGAGGATGCCTGTCCTCCAACAGGTATCGTATGCTCTCTCCAGATCAAAAAATATTGCTACCGTTTGGCGTTTCCGGAGAAAATTGTTCATGATATAAGTGGAGAGAGCAACAAGATGGTCAACGGCAGAGCGATGCTTTCGGAATCCGCATTGGGCTGGTGTTAAAAGACTGCGGGATTCCAGCCACCAAGCTAAACGGTAATTCACCATACGCTCCAAAACCTTACAGACACTACTCGTGAGAGAAATGGGGCGATAGCTAGAGGGGAGATGTTTGTCCTTTCCAGGTTTCGGAACGGGAACGACAATAGCTTCCCGCCATCGCCTGGGAAAGGTACTGTCGGTCCAAATTCGATTATAAAGGCGAAGGAGGTAACGCAGGCTATGGGTTGATAAATGCAGCAACATTTGGACATGGATACCATCCGGTCCTGGGGCGGAGGAGCGAGGAGAAGAGAGTGCTTGTTGGAGTTCCCGCATGGAGAAAACAGTATTGTAGCTTTCGCGATTTTGAGAGGAGAAAGCAAGATGTCGCACTTCCGCTGCACGTTTCTTCGGGAGAAACGCTGGCGGGTAATTTGAAGAGCTCGAAATCTCAGCAAAGTGCTGACCCAATGAGTTAGAAATTGCGACGGGGTCCACTAAGGTATCATGCGCGACAGTGAGCCCAGAGACCGGGGAGAAACTAGGCGCGCCTGAGAACCGTCGAAGCCGACTCCAAACTTCCGAGGAGGGAGTGAAGGTGTGAAATGAGCTAATAAAGAATTTCCAGCTTGCCTTCTTGCTATCGCGGATGACGCGACGGCATCGCGCACGGAGCTGCTTATATCGGATACAGTTGGCCAAAGTTGGATGGTGACGGAAAATGCGAAGAGCACGTCGCCGCTCACGTATTGCGTCACGGCATGCCTCGTTCCACCAAGGAACTGGGGGGCGCCGGGGCAATTCGGAGGTGCGTGGTATTGAACGTTCCGCAGCTGTGAGAATAACGTCGGTAAAATGTGTGACCTCATCGTCGACGCTGTGAAAGCGACGGTCATCGAATGTCGCTAGAGACAAAAAAAGTGTCCAATCGGCTTGGGCAAACTTCCAGCGTCGCGAGCGCATATATGGCAGTTGAGGCTGCAGTCGAAGAACACATGGAAAGTGGTCACTCGAGTGTGTATCATCAAGGGCGAACCATTCGAAGCGCCGAGCTAGCGGAACAGTACCGACCGCAAGGTCCAAATGAGATAAATTTGCCGTGGAGGCAGACAAAAATGTGGGGACCCCAGTGTTGAGGCAAACTAGATCCGCTTGGTGGAAGACGTCTAGCAATAGTGAGCCACGTGGACAAGGATGTGGAGATCCGCAAAGCGGGTGGTGGGCATTGAAGTCCCCAACCAGCAAATAGGGGGGTGGAAGCTGATCAAGAAGATGAAGGAGATCAGCTCGTGCCATTGGTGTAGACGATGGAATGTATACCGTACAAAGAGAGAACGTGTATCCAGAAAGGGAAAGACGGACGGCGACAGCTTGGAAGGAAGTGTTTAAGGGGATTGGGTGATAATGGAGAGTATCATGGAGCAGAATCATGAGTCCTCCATGGGCTGGAGTGCCTTCAACAGAGGGGAGGTCATATCGGACAGACTGAAAATGAGGGAGAACAAAGCGGTCATGGGGACGCAGCTTTGTTTCCTGAAGACAGAAGATGACCGGCGAGTAGGATCGTAAGAGGATCGAAAATTCATCCCGATTGGCGCGAATGCCGCGGATATTCCAGTGGATAATGGACATAGGGTGAACAGAAAATGGAGGAACGTGACCAAGGGTGCTGTCAACTCAACGACTGCTCAGAGCTTGAGACCGACAGCATGGAATGGCATTCAGTCGAAGGCAGAAGATCCTGATCCATAGGTTGGTCAGGAGCAGCTCCTGCCACCAACGATCGACCAGTTGACCGGCCACCAGCAGTGCGCCTCGGCGACACAGAAGATGGCCGAGGGCGATTTCCGCCAGGTGGTGCTGTAGATGGGACACGCCTTGGCGGAGAAGAAGGAGAGGAACTGTGTTTCTTCGTGGCCTTCTTGGAGGTATGATGTTTAGATGAAGGAGGAACCGATGGTTGTGAAGTTGCGGTATGTAAAAACTCTTCACTAGAATGCTCTTTTTTCGAAGACTTGGCGTCTGACTTTTGGGCTCGAGATTTAGCAGAACCCGATGAAGGGTGAGCCATAGAGTGGGCAGGCGAAAGTGGTGAGGTTGAACGGGCGATCTTTGCGCTGGCCGATCTGACGACCGTGGTACTAAATGTGAGGTCGCAAGTCTGCGTGGCCGCCTCCTTTGTTGGCCGAGGAGAAGCAAGGACAGTGCTGTATTTTCCTTTCTGAGGCACGGTGGGCTGTCGACTGGCGAGTAACTTTCGAGCAGCAAAGGTCGACACCTTTTCCTTCACTCTTATTTCCTGGATGAGCTTTTCGTCTTTAAAAACGGGGCAATCTCGAGAGGAAGCAGCGTGGTCACCCATACAGGGGATGGAGGTGGAAAAGCACCCTCATGGGCATCCTTACCACACGTAACGCATTTGGCCGGATTGGAACAGGACTGGCTGGTGTGATTGAACCGCTGACATCGATAGCAACGCGTAGGGTTTGGGACATAAGGGCGAACGGAAATTATCTCATAGCCTGCTTTGATTTTTGATGGGAGTTGAACTTTGTCAAATGTCAAGAAGACAGTGCGGGTTGGAATGATGTTCGAGTCAACCCGTTTCATAACCCGATGAACAGCCGTGACGCCCTGGTCAGACAGGTAGTGCTGAATTTCTTCGTCAGACAATCCATCGAGGGAGCGTGTATAAACGACTCCACGCGAGGAATTTAAGGTACGGTGCGGTTCCACCCGGACAGGGAAGGTGTGGAGCAGAGAAGTACGCAGCAATTTTTGAGCCTGGAGGGCACTGTGTGTTTCTAACAACAGGGTGCCATTCCGTAATCTGGAACAAGACTTTACAGGACCCGCAATTGCGTCGACACCTTTCTGAATAATGAAAGGGTTGACCGTGGAAAAGTCGTGACCTTCGTCAGACCGAGAAACAACAAGGAACTGTGGCAACGATGGAAGAACCGTCTGTGGCTGAGACTCAGTGAACTTACGTTTGTGAGCAGACATAGTGGAAAGTGACGAAACCATTGCGGAAGAATCCTCCATGATTACCGGCGTCTCCGATGGCGCGCTCCTCCCTTGTGGGGGCCCTCACCAAGGGCACACCCGCCTTAGGTGATTGTTCACACCTCAGGTCACACCTCCCGACAAACGGACGGAGGGACCAATCGGCACTTTCGGAAGGTATCAGCTCGGGTAATCACCCCTCCCTGGGCCTGGCCGTTACCAGGGGGTACGTACGTGTCCTACCTGTCTACCCGGGGCGGGGAATTACGCGTTACCCCGTCACTGGCTACGCATGGAAGTGCGTGGGTCGGCCTTCAGACACGCACAGGGAGGAAAAAAGAGAAAGGGAAAGGAAAGAAAAGGGGGTCTCAAACGCCGCAGCGGAGAAAAGGGCAAGGAGAAGAGGGAAGGAAAAGAGAAGGACAGAGGAAGGACGAGGACTTGCAAGTGGAAAAGCAAGGAATTTGGAACAGTTTCGAGCGTCCGTCTCCGGATGTAGGCACAAACCATACTCCCAGAGGGGGAGAAAGGGAAGGAAAGAGCCAGAGGTGAAGGGGGGGGGCGAAGATGGGGGACGGGGAGGGATGCGGAAAGGGAAGGGAAGGTATGCAGCCCGGAAAGGAAGGAGGGCCACATTAGCTCGGGGTCCCGTGCTCGCTACGCATGTGTCCACAAAAGAGTTGTGGACCCCCTGGGGGGTTTCGCGACGATGTCGCAGCTTGTGAGACAGTTATTTCTCCTCCACAAGTTGAGCCTGTAACTCTCAGCTTACATTTTAAACAGTATAGTACAGTGTCTGTACTAGGTTCTAGTTTAAGTACCAACTGCTTTAGTTCCGAGAAACGTCTTCTTTCCTCTTCCCTAAAATCGACCTCTATCACTTTTTACGTTCTGTTTCAAATAATTCATGCCAATATTTTGCAATCATGGGTCATTAAATTGGTGGTTCGGCAGCATTTGCACCTGTAATTGCTTGTGACATACCGCGCGTCACTTTTTTTCATTTCATTACCACGGAAGATATCAGCGATAAGCGCCATCTTAAAACATGCCTTTCACTTGGGAAGCACTCTTCTGACCTCTCATGATGCGCATTTCAAAGTAACTGCTGTCATATTGACCACTTAATGACTTGTACGTTACGCTTAAGGCTATTGGGAGCCATCAAGGCCACTGTAAGGTAGGAAATCAGAGACACAATGCAGAGAGCAGTCAAAACTGGTAGCATTTAGGTTACCGGAGCTAAATAGTAACACTTGAGCCCTGCAAATTACAGACGCTCTGGGCAGCTGTCCCAGGGGAGAAGTTTCACTTCAGATGATAAAGTGGTAACTCTATCCACCGCGTGGGCGCTGTTGTAAGGCGGCGCTGTAGAAGGTGGCCACAAAAAGGCATGTCGCAGCAGAGACAGCAAGCTTGATACTCGCTCATGAGAACTGCAGTGTCAGTAGGTTTACACAGATTAGATTGTTACTACAGCAGCCCCACCCACAGAAGGACGGAGAGGGGGGACCAGTGCCTTAAAACACTTGTTTCTGACCATAATAGTGACGTTTAGTTCTCAGCTGAACGCTGTTGATACTAAACATGGAGTTTGTTAATGTGAAGTCAAAAAGCTTTGCTGCCTACCGAGTAGGAGTAGGGGAGGTATCTAACTGTGGTTGGCCAGAGGCGCCCTGGAGGTGCAGAGCGACTCGCCGGATTGGCCGCAGCTTGTTAACTGGAATGGTGGGGCAGCTACAGGAGGGGAGGAATACGAGGTGGAATCCAAAATTTTCGGGACTGGTGCTGCAATCTGGAAATCAGGAGTAGTAGATAGTTTGCACCGCTAGGTTGCGTGAGCTGTATATCTGATGAGGCAGTGTGCGGAGTAGCATTCAGCTAGGACATCGTGTTGTGTGCCCACAGTGAGTTCCATAATACTCTGGTGTGTAGCGATTTTATGATGGATCTGCGAACAGAACAGCGCGGGCGTATCAAATTCTGTGTGAATCTCAGGAAAAGTGCTACGGAGACCCTTGCAATGATTCAACAAGTGTTTGGGAGACGGAGCATGCACGTACGACAAAGCAACAATCGTTCCAGTGGAAGAGCCCGCGCTCTCCAAGAGCCAAAAAACCGAGACAGGCGAAGAGCAAAGTGAAGTGCATGATCATCGTTTTCTTTGATACCAAGGGAATTGTTCACAAACAATTCGTCCCACCCAAGCAAACAATGGATTCCGCGTACTACGGTGACGTTTTGCGACGGCTCCGTGAAAACGTGCGGCGACGACGGCCCGAGCTTTAGCCTCAAGGGAAGTGGCTGCTACATCATGACAACCCGACCTGTCACACGTCCTTGCTCACCAGGACCTTTTTGGCAAAAAACATGGCGGTTGTACCCCACCCACCGTATTCACCGGATTTGGCACCTTGCGACTTCGCGATATTCCCAAAACTGAAACAAGTTGAAAGGCCGTCTGTTCGACACTAGAGAGGTTTCAAGAAGCATCGCTGGCGTTGATAAACACCCTCAAAGAACAGTACTTCCAGAAAATGTTTGACCAGTGGCAGAACAGCTGGGACTGGTGTGTACGTGCGTTTGGGAACTTCGAGGGTGATGGTGACCATTGGTCTAAAGGTAACGTTTTCAACAGATGGCAGCACCACTCCCGAAAATTTTGGATAGACCTCGTAGTGCACCGCCACAATTCTTTAAAAACCCGTGTTTTTGCAGTCAGAGGAAGCTCTCAGTTGATCGCTGGGGCGCAGACTCCGTGTCGCTTGGTAAACCCCGACGTGTCTAACAAGTTTGTTTGTGTGGCCATCCTCCGCAGCAAGCATATACATACTTGTTTTGCAAATCAAATTGCCTTTTCCTGCTGCTAATTATTTTATTTAATCCATACGCGTTTTGCCTTGTACTGTTTTATCATCAGTGTGATCTATAATGATACAGTTTTGTTAGTTATAGATTATCAAACAGTTCACTTCGCGATTTTTTGTAAAAATGTAATTACTTATTATTTTCTGATCTGCGTAGAAGGCGAAACGCGTATGGATTAAATAAAATAATTAGCAGCAGGAAAAGGCAGTTTGATTTGCAAAACAAGTGTTCCGACATGTCTGTTTTTCTCACTTCGCGTGCTCCTCTCAAGTTTGTATTTGACTTCAAACACGGACTTCTGTTGTGCTACCAATTGCCTCCTTCGATTTTTCTAATGTTTAGAAGTAGCCTTCAATGTAGTAGTTAATCTGATCGCAAATAAATAGTGCTTATCAGATTCCTAAATTCCATCCATCTCCTGCTGCAAGCGATTGTCGAGTCCCAGAATCCGCGCCTCTTGTAGGTGCCCTGTGACAGTGTCTGGTGCTGATCCATGTTACCATCCTGCCTCCACTCGGTATTTGTCTTTCTGCACTCGGAAGTTGCAGACCGACCAGAAATACCCCCGATTTCCCCCTATCCTGCGTCAGGACACGACACTATCCTAAGCCAAGAAGCTGACTACTCTGAGGTTTCATGATAGTACGCAAACGCTTAAGCTATCCTTACATTCAGAATGGTTCCATGTAAAGATTTACCGTAAATGCTTTCACCTTTAACAATTTTTATGACAAACTGTTCCAGCCACGCGTCACTGTGGCTCATTCTTGTTAAATGGAAAAGAAAAGAGAGAAAGCATATTTATAATATGTATGACAACCGAATATACGTCCAAATCTTTTTTCCCCTTGTCTGTCCATCATCTCCTCTCTCTCTCTCTCTCTCTCTCTCTCTCTCTCTCTCTCTCTCTCTCTCTCTCTCTCTCTCTCTCTCTCTCTCTCTCTCTCTCTCTCTCTCTCTCTCTCCCCCCCCCCCCCTTGAACCTTGTTTATTGTTGCAAATTCAGATTCTGTTGTAATATTTTAATCACAAGCCGAGAAGCCCTAAATACATTTTTCTCGTTAGCTAGATACACGGAAGCGACAAAGAAATTTGTATACGAAAGCGTATCCAAATTCAGAGATATGTAAACAGGCAGAATACAGCGTGTGTAAGACAACATGGTTCTGACGCAGTTAGATCGGTTACTGCTGCCACAATGGCAGGTGATCAGAATTTGAGTTAGAACGTGGTGCTGTAATCTGTGCACGAGCAATAGGACACAGCAACTCCGAGGTAGCGATGAAATTGAGATTTTCCCATACGACCATTACACGAGTGTACTGTGAATATCAGGAATCTGGTAAAACATCAATTCTCCGACATCGCTGCGGCCGGAAAGATATCCTGCGAGAACGGGACCAACGACGACTGAAGAGAATCGTTCAACGTGACAGAAGTGCAACCCTTCCGCAAATTGCTGCAGATTTCAATGCTGGGCCACAACAAGTGATAGCGCGTGAACCATTCAACGGAACATCATCGATATGGGCTTTCGGAGCCATTGGCTTACTCGTGTACCCTTGATGACTGCACGACACAAAGCTTTACACCTCACCTAGGCCCGACACCAATGACTTTGGGCTGTTTATGACTGGAAACATACTGCCTGGTGGAACGAGTCTTGTTTCAGATTATATCGAACGGATAGATGTGTACGGGTATGGAGACAACTTCATGAATCCATGGAGCCTGCATATCAGCAGCAGACTGTTCAAGCTAGTGGAGGTTCTGTAATGGAGTGTGGCGTGCGCAGTTGCAGTGATATGGGAACCGTTACATGTCTAGGCAACATCTACCTAAGCATTCTGTCTGATCACCTGCATCTGTTCATGTCCAATGTGATTGGGAAATTCCAGCAGGACAATGCGACACCCCACACTTCCAGAATTGCTACAGAGTGGCTCCAGGAACACCCTTCTGAGTTAAACAACTCCCGCTGGTCACCGAACTCCACAGACAAGAACACTATTGAGCACGTCCTGAATGTCTTACAGTGTACTGTTCAGAAGAGATCTCCACCCTCTCGTACTCTTACGGTTTTATAGACAGCTCTGCAGGATTTATGGTGTCAATTTCCTCCAGCATTACTTCAGGGATTAGTCAAGTCCATGTCACGTTGTGTTGCGGCACTTCTGCCTGCTCGCGGGGGCCCTGCACGATATTAGGCAGGTTTACCGGTTTCTTTGGCTCTTCAGCGTGTATATCCAAAAGTTCGTTGCAATAACGTGTAAAAAGTCGATCAATAAGATTTTGTCAATAACTTTCCCTTTTATACACATTTATATATTACGTGTATTAGAAAGTAGGTATAGTATATAAGAACATGCGCATATTCGAATGCAATATTGTGTCAAAACTTCAAAGCAACCTTTGAAGAACTTTCGGAGAATTAAGATTCTTAAACAAAAATTTTCATTTGTATGGATTAAGTGTCTCGATTACGGAATTATTCAGAGAAACATAAAAACAATCACATAAATCGCAGGGTATTTTGCTAAAACGTTTTGATAGTGTTCGTTCAGTACTATACACTTTCAGGAAGTATCATCAGGCAGAACTGGAGTATAACTCAATGGTGCCATAATTCCGCGGATGTGGTACAGCTTGCCCTCAGGTCAGCGTCCTTGAGTCCAGAAAGACCGATAGACAGCTGTTCAGATAGCGACACGTGTGCCAGACATTTATAGGCCGACCCAGGAATTTTTCCTGCTGCTGGACCAGCTGAAACTGCCGTATTCGCAGAATTGTTTGGCAGCTTTGTATCATCGACTTACTTCCTTGACTGACACAGAATTATCCGGCTAAATTCACTTTATTTGTTTTTGTCATTTCGACGAAATATTCTGAACAGTTCTTACGTCAGATGTGACAATGAGAACAAATTTTTTATTTTCTCTCTCTCTCTCTCTCTCTCTCTCTCTCTCTCTCTCTCTCTCTCTCTCTCTCTCTCTCTGTACCACTGCTACAGCAATATGAGAGTGATTCTCAGTGCCATCTCGCTGTTAGCGTGTAATGGTGCTCTTTCCTTTTCGAAACTTGCTGAGAAGTTAGCATACTTCACATCAGTTTCTTCCTTACTTCTCTAATATTAGTGAAAACGACCACAACGAAATTTAATAACAAAATCTTAATAACGCCCGAGTCCATGTTACATTTGTTGTAGAATAAAGAAGTACCATTTGAAAATCATCAGCCCTCTACTAGAATGTCACAACGTACAATAATTACTATATTGCTATCATTAATTTGTTTATGAGAGCTGGTCTGTTGCACATGGTGGACCTTTAAGAAAGGAAGCATGGGTTTTCGCCAGAGAATACCTGATTGTAACTAGTTTCACTTGGACTAACAGCTGGATCAAATTATGGTTCCTGACTATTACTGTTTTATATTTAACTCGTCTCTGGCAATTCTATTTCCACTTCACTCAGATGTATATCATTGAGTTTATTCTTGGGTAAAATGCGTAAATGTGTGTGTGTGTGTGTAGAGAGAGAGAGAGAGAGAGAGAGAGAGAGAGAGAGAGAGAGAGAGAGAGAGAGAGAGAGAGAGAGAGCGTGTGCGCGCGTGTGTGCCAACAGTTTTATCAGAAGCCCATTTACTTTGTTTTCCACTTTCCTATAGATATATTCTTACCCGTGTGCCCTGCCTTAACCACATGCCACTTTATAGATTTTTTTGTTAAGTTGAAGTTTTTTCGCGTAGTTTTGCCTGAGTTCATTATTTAAGCAAGATATTTGTGCTCCAGACATAATTTGTTTGCTACTTGACTACTAGAGAATCACCACTTCACTTTAGAATGAAATTTTCATGAAATAAAATGATACTCATTAGTGAATTTAAAATTGTTGCTTGTTCTGTGGTGTTAGGTGAGGGTCATCAGGTACGTGTTTTGATTTGATTTGATTTGCGATGTAAATGCCTGACAAGCAGTCATAATTATAAGTAGCTGAAGCCATTCTTCCTCAGTTGATAATTCAGTTATATATATTATGTAGAAAAGAATCAAATGTTATCTTTCCTAGTGGAACATAGCCTCAAATAGACCTAAAATCTAAACTAAAAAAAAATTACAGTTAGCAAGTTAACAATGTCAGTTATAATTTTCAAGCGTAGAACTTTATGCATCGTATCCCCTCAAGATGGTGTGAAGTGAACCATTACTGAAAAACATCTAGAAAGTCAGGTGGTGATACTTCGTTCTTCGTGCCCTCCGTTTCTTTAACATTTGCAGTATTTAGGACAAAGTAGTAAGCACTTGACGTAAAGAAACAACTTAAAGAATTTAAAACATTCCAAGTTCTATGTCTTGATGGAATCTCAATTCGGTTTTAGAACAAGAATTCTGCAGCATTGTCCCATGCTCGCCCAGCACGAAGTCCCCAAGCGACAGGTGGGAAAAGCGCCGGTGACTACTGTATGAGAAGGGTACGGGTTCACAAAATTACAGACCAATATCCCTTATGTCGGTTTGCTGCAGAATTCTTGACTATATTCTGTGAATATAATGAATTTCTTTGAGATCCAAAAGCTTCTGTCATTGAATCTGAGCCGTGGCGGCTCGGTTTGCTGGCCGAACCACCTCTGGCACCGGTAACTATAGTCACCTCCCTTGTGACTTATCTTTGGTTCTCCTGGTTGAGGCGTGGAGGCCCGGAGCGGCGGGGTGAGTTGTGAACGACACGTGACGGAAGGAGGGGGCTGGAGCAGCAGAGCCTGGAGGTGGGGGTTTGGTTGGGCCGCTTTGGGTATGACAACGCATGTACCCAGCCGGATCGCCGAGCGACTTGTCGAATGTTGGGCAGCCGCTAAAGAAGGTGACCAACGCAGTGCTCTGGAGCTCTGGTGACGGGGGCCGCCGCCTGTTATTTGAAGAGGAATTTAAAGGATAATTCACGGTGGGGAGACTGCACCGCAACATCTACATCTACATGGTTACTCTGCAATTCACACTTAAGTGCCTGGCAGAGGGTTCATCGAACCATTTTCATACTACTACTCTACCATTCCACTCTCGAATGGCGCGTAGGAGAAAGTGAAACGTCCCCTTTGAACAATTATACAGGACTGTGCTTAAACTGACAAACAATATTTTTAGCGCAACGCAATCTGACTTTCAAAAATCCCTACAAAAGAATGGCCCTGACTAACATTAAACTATACCCTCCAGAAATCACTTACCTCACAAAAATCTTCATTACTCGAACTACTGCAATACAGCGAGCGCCACTACTGCCAGCTAAATAAAAGATTCAAACTAGGGAAGGCACTAACTACTGATAGGGATAGTTAGCAAATGAAAGATATTAATAGAGAACAAACAATGTATTTACCTTAATAGTCATAATATATGTAGCAGTTCATGACAAATTACAAAACTCCGCCATCTCTCTCCCCACATCCACCACTGCTGGCGGCTCACCTCCAACTGCGGAACGCTACGCGCTGTTCACAGCCAGCTGCCTAACACTACAATGGCGAGTATTACAACAATGCAAAGCAGCCACAGACTGCACACAGCACAGCCAGTGATTTTCATACAGAGGTGGCGTTACCAATAAAAAAACCTAAACAGCCTACTTACAAAAGAAACACCTAAATCTTTCCGTTCGATCTCTGATTTCTCGTATTTTGTTATGATCATTTCTCCCTACGTAGGCGGGCGTCAGCAAAATATTTTCGCATTCGGAAGAAAAAGTTGGTGGTTGAAATTTCGTAAATAGATCTCGCCGCAAAGAAAACCGCCTTCGTTTCTGCTACCCCAATTCGCGTATCGTATCAGTGATACTGTCACCCCAACTGCGTGATAGCACGAAACGAGCTGCCCTTTTTTGCACTTTTTCGATGTCCTCCGTCAAGCCTACCTGGTAAGGATCCCATACCGCGCAGCAATATTCCGGCAGAGGACGGACAAGTGTAATGTAGGCTGTCTCTTTAGTGGGTTTGTCGCATCTTCTAAGTGTCCTGCCAATAAAGCTCAGTCTTTGTTTCGCCTTCCCCACAATATTGCCTAAGTGGTCTTTCCAATTTAAGTTGCTCGTAATTGTAATTTCTAGGTATTTAGTCGAAATGACAGCCCTTAGATTTGTGCGATTTATCGTATACACAAAATTTATCGGATTTCTTTTAGTATCCATGTGGATGACGTTGCATTTTTCTTTGTTTAGTGCCAATTGTCACTTTTTCGCAGCATACAGAAATTCTCTCTAGATCATTATGTAATTGGAATTGACCGTCTGACGATTTTACTAGACGGTAAATTACAGCATCATCTGCAAACAATCTAAGGGGGCTGCTCAGATTATCACCTAGATCATTTATATAAATCGGGAACAGCAGAGGACCTATGACACTACCTTGCGGAACGCCAGATATCACTTCTGTTCTACTCGATGATTTACCGTCTATCACTACGAACTGTAACCTCTCTGAGAGGAAATCACGAATCCAGTCACACAACTGAGACGATATTCCATATGCACGCAGTTTGATTAATAGTCGCTTGTGAGGAACGGTATCAAAAGCTTTCTGGAAATCTAGTAATCGATCTGAGATTCCTCGTCGACAGCACTCATTACTTCATGGGAGTAAAGAGCTAGCTGTTGTTGCAACAAGTACGATATTTTCTGAATTCGTGTTGGTCATGTATCAATAAGTCATTTTCCTTCAAGGTGATTCATAATGTTCGAGTACAGTATATGCTTCAAAATCTTACTGCGAATTGAGGTCAGTGATATGGGTCTGTAATTCAATGGGGTTTCTCTCTATTTCCATTCTTGAATATTGGTGTGACATGTGCTACTTTCCAGTCTTTAGGAACAGACCTTTCGCAAGTGAGCGGTTGTATATGATTGCTAATAAAGGCGCTATTGTGTCTGCATACTCTGAAAGGAACCTGATTGGTATACCATCTGGACTGGAAGACTTGCCCTTTCTTAAGTGATTTGCGTTGTTTCGCAACACCTGAGATATCTACTTACTCATGCTAACATACTACCTATGGACATTCTGGCCCTGTACTTTTATTCTTTAAAGGAAAATTGCTCAGTGAATAATAGGTATTTGTTTGTTCTGCAGTGTGCCTTGGCTTGAGAGTGGCCAATGGTTGTTAGTGCGTCGTCTTCGAAGCCACACGTGATTCTGTTAATTGGTAAACCGCTTGTGTGCACACGCTTGGGGTGCGGTGTTATGAATTGAAGTGGTAACACCTGACAGTGGCACTGCACCCCGTTGCAATGGCATGGTACTGTATCAGATACTGGGTATGAATTTGGAATCTAATTGTGTGTTAATAAAGTGTATTCATTCTAACCTACGTCGATGTGTTTTGGTCATAACTGAATTACAGAGGGCTACTGCTGAGTGAAATTTTCTGCCTTGCTTAAGGCTTTAACTGCAACTGCTCTGTTTGTACCTGCACCTTGTCAGTTTCATGTACTCGCTTATCTTACCTAGACAGAGGTGTAAGTATTTATTGTGTACAACGAAATTCGTTCTAATTATCTCTATCAATCTTAAAGAGTTTCTCCTGATTATATATATAGTTTGGCTTTAACTATTTGTTTTATCTACGGTTACGAGTTGTATTTGTCTTGCTAAAGCAAGTCTCATCATTTGTGAATGTATATTCTGTTATAGTTTGAGGGCGCTGCGTCGCGTGTGATTTATGTTCACAGCTGATTGCAAACACGCGAGTCTACCTAGGTGTTTGCAGCCGTGACTTCTGGGCCGCTACCTTGGCGGCATCCTGCCCAGCGCCCGAGGTCTAAGTTATTGCCGCGGGAGCGCTTTACCGCGTCGTCTGTCATACCTAGCAAAAGTTGAGTAGCTGCCTTGTTCCTTAGAACTATATCTGGGTTGAGCGACTGTCACCAGGGTTTTAGGCTGTGGAGTTGGCGGGATTAACTCACGAACTTTTGCAGATTAAGATTCAAATTTCATTCTTACTGTTATAAACTCAGATGCTCTGTGTTTATTCAATACTGTTTTCTTTTGCATATATTGTTAAAATTCAGTCGTTTGTCACTTTATGTCACTAATACTGATTTTCATGTTAATCTGGAATTTAATTTACCAGTATGTTTTTCTTAAATAAATGTTAATTTGGTGAAAACTAAGAACTATCTGATGCGTCTCCCTTCCACGTGTTAATGTTTGATCCTTTTCCACCCTGTACCTGTTACCTGGATTTCAGAATCAACACGGTTTTAGATATCATCGCTCACGCGAAACTCATCTTGCCATTTTCTTAAACGATGCCCTGCGAAATAGGGATGAAGTGCAACAGGCAAATTCCATATTTATAGATTTCTGGAAAGCATTTAACACGGCTCCCCACAGCAGACTTAACGAAGATACGACCATACGTCACAGGTTCTCAGATATGTGAGCGGCTCTAAGACTTCTTAAGCAATAGAACTCCATATATTGTCCTCGCCGTGCGATTGTTCAGAGACAAGGGTATCGTCAGGAGTGTCCCAGGGAAGTGTGATAGAAAAAAAAAGCGGTCTGTACAGAAATGATCCGGCGGACAGGGTGAGCAGCCATCTGCGATTGTTTGCAGATGATGCCGTGGTGTACGGTGAGGTGTCGAAGTTGAATGACTGTAGGAAGATGCAGCACAACTTAGATGAAATCTCCAGTTGGCGTGATGAATGGCAGCTAACCCTTAATGTGGGAAAATTAAGTTAATTCTGGTGAGTAGGAAGAAGAAACCTGTAATGTTCAGATACAGCATTAGTAGTGTCCCGCTTGGCACAGTTCCGTCATTTAAGTATCTGGGCGTAACGTTGCAAAGTGATATGAAATAGAATGGAATGATCAAGTGACTATGGTAGGGAAGACGAATGGTCAACTTCGGTTCAGCTCTAAAAGAGACTGCATATAGGACGCTAGTGACATTCTGGAGTACTGCCCGAGTGTTTGGGATCCGTAATATTTCAGTTTAAAGGGGGGGGGGGGGGGACATCGAGGCAATTCAGAGGCGGGCTGCTAGATTTGTTACCGGTAGGTTTGAGCGACACGCAAGTGTTACGTAAATGATTCACGAAGCCAGATGGGAATCCCTGGAGAGAAGGCGATGTTCTTGTCGAAGGAAACTTAAGAGGTCCATGACTAAGGAATTTATTGCTAGCGCACTCGAGCAGATGTAATTTCGATGGATTGCTGATGCGCTGCCTGCGATATGTAAGCTATAAGAGAATCTCAGACCAAAGAGCAGTGTTGTATGCAGTAGGAACTGTGTGGCAGTAGGAGTAACTAGTAGCTAGCAGTCTGGTGTATAGAGTTGGCTGGGCCGGTCGTGGGGAGCTATGGCGGTACCTGAGTGATGCAGTATAAGGTAAAAGCAGCCTCGCGCATATGTACTATTATATCAAATCCCATGTCTTTTCTTTGATCTGTTAATCTTTCTTATAAAAATTAACTTTTGACAATCATTCATCTCAATTTAAAGAATTTACTGATTTCTCCAATCCATGGTCATCCCGATTATTGTAAAGAAAAATCAGTTGTTTCTTTTTATACATGAAAAATCTATCGGCCAGCATTGCACTGGGCTGTGCCAGAAAAATTTCTTATAGGAGCAGATATACCGTTATCCGGCGACTTCATTGAGGTAAGAATTTTCTATTTATTCAGTATGATTTTTCGGGGCAAGGACGCAGCACTGCTGACGTCCAAATTTACCAGTTTAGATTCACAGTCTTAATTATTGAATGGTTGTAAGTGAGTCATTTTTCTATTGGGAGGTTACGATGAATGTGAATGCTATACATAATTATTTTTATCTGTTGTGAGGTTACAAACTATTGAGAAAATTTAGGGAACCGGCATTTGAAGCAGACTGCGAAACGATTATATTGTCGCCAATGTACATTTCGCCTAAGGACCAAGAAGTTAAGATACGAGAAATCAGGGCACATGCGTAGGTTTTTAAGACAATCCTTTTTCCTTCTGTTTGAGAATGGAACAGGAAAGAAAGTGACTAGTAGTGGTACAGGGTACCCTCCGCCACGCACCGTACGGTGGCTTTTTTTTTTTTTTTTTTTTTTTTTGTTTGTGGTTTTAGGGCGCAAAACTTCTATGGTCATTAGCGCCCAGCCCGTGACGTAGAAAACAGGAAAAAAACGAAATTTAAAATCAGCAGCAATGGAAACAAAGTCAGAAAATTTGAGAAACTAAAGGCAGAAGGAATGCTTAAAAGTCCACTATAGAAAGGGGTTGGTTGTCCCCCAAAAAAAAGCTTCAAATGACTGACGTCATTTCACTGTCACTAATAAACTGTAGAACGCGGTCAGCTGAGCGCGTGTCATCTGCTAAAATCGACGATAGATCAGGCGATAGCTGTAGACGGGAGCGTAACGGATTAAAATAGGGGCATTCAATTAAAAGGTGTCTGACCGTCCACAGCTGAGAGCAGTGGGGACAGAGTGGGGGAGGATCACCGCTTAAAAGATGTCGATGACTAAAAAGACAGTGCCCTATCCGGAGTCGAGCTAAAATTACCTCCTCCCGACGACGCGTTCGGGAGGAAGAGGTCCAAGCGCAAGGAAGGGCTTTCACTTCCCGCAATTTATTGTGGGGAAGTGTTGACCAATGCGCATGCCATAAATGAGTGACTTGGCGACATAAACCGCTCCGTAGATCGGTAAACGGAAGAGACTGAAGAGCTGGCCGAGGAAGAGAGACTGCAGCCTTGGCCGCTATATCGGCCGCCTCATTTCCACAGATACCAGCGTGTCCCGGGAGCCAGAGGAACGCCACTGAGACGCCCCCCAGGTGGAGCAAGCGCAGACAGTCCTGAATCCGGTGGACCAGAGGGTGCACAGGGTAAAGAGCTTGGAGACTTAGGAGAGAGCTGAGAGAATCGGAGCAGATTACGTACTGTATCCGCCGATGGCGGCGGATGTAGTGGACAGCCTGGAGAACAGCGTAAAGCTCCGCAGTATAGACCGAACACTGGTCGGGAAGCCGAAAGTGATTTGGGGTGTCGCCAACAATATAGGCACTCCCTACACCTAACGATGTTTTCGAGCCATCGGTGTAAATAAATGTGGCTTCCGTCATTTGTGCACATAGAGCAGCAAATGCCCGACGGTAAACAAGTGTAGGGGTACCATCCTTGGGAAATTGACATAGGTCTCTGAGCAAGTCGATCCGGGGACGGTGCCAAGGCGGTGCTGTACCCCAAGTTGTCAAGAAGGTTTTAGGAAAGCGGAAGGAAAGAGAATGGAGCAGTTGACGGAAGCGGACTCCCGGGGGTAGTAGGGAGGAGGAGCGGCCTGAATACCAGACATCAAAGGAGGCGTCGAAAAAAAGGTTATGGGCTGGATTAGCAGGCATGGAAGACAGATGGCTAGCATAACGACTCAGAAGGATTGCCCGCCGATTGGACAGCGGAGGTTCAGCAGTCTCAGCATAAAGGCTTTCCACAGGGCTGGTGTAAAAAGCTCCAGACACTAAACGTAATCCACGGTGGTGGATAGAGTCGAGTCGCCGAAGAATAGACGGCCGAGCAGAGGAGTAGACTATGCTTCCATAATCCAATTTCGAGCGCACTAAGGCGCGATAGAGGCGGAGAAGGACCACTCGGTCCGCTCCCCAAGAGGTACCATTCAGGAC
Organism: Schistocerca serialis cubense; assembly: GCF_023864345.2. Classification (NCBI taxonomy): domain Eukaryota; kingdom Metazoa; phylum Arthropoda; class Insecta; order Orthoptera; family Acrididae; genus Schistocerca; species Schistocerca serialis. The sequence goes on along the minus strand of NC_064638.1, from coordinate 1,197,029,593 downwards.
ACGGAGGGTGTTAAGGGAACGCAGACAGCGAGCCGAAAGATAGGAAACGTGGGAGGACCAGCACAGTTTTCTGTCAAACATAAGACCCAAGAATTTAGCGACGTCGGAAAACGGAAGGTTGACAGGGCCTAGATGTAAGGAGGGCGGAAGAAACTCCTTACGTCGCCAAAAATTAACACAAACGGTCTTACTGGGTGAGAAACGGAAGCCGGTTTCGATGCTCCACGAATGGAGGCGATCGAGACATCCTTGAAGACGTCTTTCAAGAAGGCTGGTCCGTTGAGAGCTGTAGTAGATCGCAAAATCGTCCACAAAGAGGGAGCCCGAGACATCAGGAAGGAGACAATCCATAATTGGATTAATGGCGATGGCAAACAGTACAACACTCAGCACGGAGCCCTGGGGTACCCCGTTTTCTTGGGAGAAGGTACGGGAGAGAGTAGTGTTCACCCGCACCCTAAATGTGCGCTCTGCCATAAATTCGCGAAGAAAAAGGGGCAGCCGGCCTCTAAAGCCCCAAGAGAACAGTGTACGGAGGATGCCTGTCCTCCAACAGGTATCGTACGCTCTCTCCAGATCAAAAAATATTGCTACCGTTTGGCGTTTCCGGAGAAAATTGTTCATGATATAAGTGGAGAGAGCAACAAGATGGTCAACAGCAGAACGATGCTTTCGGAATCCGCATTGGGCAGGTGTTAAAAGACTGCGGGACTCCAGCCACCAAGCTAAACGGTAATTCACCATACGCTCCAAAACCTTACAGACACTACTCGTGAGAGAAATGGGGCGATAGCTAGAGGGGAGATGTTTGTCCTTTCCAGGTTTCGGAACGGGAACGACAATAGCTTCCCGCCATCGCCTGGGAAAGGTACTGTCGGTCCAAATTCGATTATAAAGGCGAAGGAGGTAACGCAGGCTATGGGTTGATAAATGCAGCAACATTTGGACATGGATACCATCCGGTCCTGGGGCGGAGGAGCGAGAAGAAGAGAGTGCATGTTGGAGTTCGCGCATGGAGAAAACAGTATTGTAGCTTTCGCGATTTTGAGAGGAGAAAGCAAGATGTCGCACTTCCGCTGCACGTTTCTTCGGGAGAAACGCCGGCGGGTAATTTGAAGAGCTCGAAATCTCAGCAAAGTGCTGACCCAATGAGTTAGAAATTGCGACGGGGTCCACTAAGGTATCATGCGCGACAGTGAGCCCAGAGACCGGGGAGAAACTAGGCGCGCCTGAGAACCGTCGAAGCCGACTCCAAACTTCCGAGGAGGGAGTGAAGTTGTTAAATGAGCTAGTAAAGAATTTCCAGCTTGCCTTCTTGCTATCGCGGATGACGCGACGGCATCGCGCACGGAGCTGCTTATATCGGATACAGTTGGACAAAGTTGGATGGTGACGGAAAATGCGAAGAGCACGTCGCCGCTCACGTATTGCGGCACGGCATGCCTCGTTCCACCAAGGGACTGGAGGGCGCCGGGGCAATTCGGAGGTGCGTGGTATTGAACGTTCCGCAGCTGTGAGAATAACGTCGGTAAAATGTGTGACCTCATCGTCGACGCTGGGAAAGCGACGGTCATCGAATGTCGCTAGAGACGAAAAAAGTGTCCAATCGGCTTGGGCAAACTTCCAGCGTCGCGAGCGCATATATGGCAGTTGAGGCTGCAGTCTAAGAACACATGGAAAGTGGTCACTCGAGTGTGTATCATCAAGGACGAACCATTCGAAGCGCCGAGCTAGCGGAACAGTACCGACCGCAAGGTCCAAATGGGATAAATTTGCCGTGGAGGCAGACAAAAATGTGGGGACCCCAGTGTTGAGGCAGACTAGATCCGCTTGGTGGAAGACGTCTAGCAATAGTGAGCCACGTGGACAAGGATGTGGAGATCCCCAAAGCGGGTGGTGGGCATTGAAGTCCCCAACCAGCAAATAGGGGGGTGGAAGCTGATCAAGAAGATGAAGGAGATCAGCTCGTGCCATTGGTGTAGACGATGGAATGTATACCGTACAAAGAGAGAACGTGTATCCAGAAAGGGAAAGACGGACGGCGACAGCTTGGAAGGAAGTGTTTAAGGGGATTGGGTGATAATGGAGAGTATCATGGAGCAGAATCATGAGTCCTCCATGGGCTGGAGTGCCTTCAACAGAGGGGAGGTCATATCGGACGGACTGAAAATGAGGGAGAACAAAGCGGTCATGGGGACGCAGCTTTGTTTCCTGAAGACAGAAGATGACTGGCGAGTAGGATCGTAAGAGGATCGACAATTCCTCCCGATTGGCGCGAATGCCGCGGATATTCCAGTGGATAATGGACATAGGGTGAACAGAAATGGAGGAACGTCACCAAGGGTGCTGTCAACTCAACGACTGCTCAGAGCTTGCGACCGACAGGATGGAATGGCATTCAGTCGAAGGCAGAAGATCCTGATCCATAGGTTGGTCAGGAGCAGCTCCTGCCACCAACGATCGGCCAGTTGACCGGCCACCAACATTGCGCCTCGGCGACACAGAAGATGGCCGAGGGCGATTTCCGCCAGGTGGTGCTGTAGATGGGACACGCCTTGGCGGAGAAGGAGAGGAACTGTGTTTCTTCGTAGCCTTCTTTGAGGTATGTTTAGATGAAGGAGGAACCGATGGTTGTGAAGTTGCAGTACGTAAAAACTCTTCACGAGAATGCTCTTTTTTGGAAGACTTGGCGTCTGACTTTTGGGCTCGAGATTTAGCAGAACCCGACGAAGGGTGAGCCATAGAGTGGGCAGGCGAAAGAGGTGAGGTTGAACGGGCGATCTTTGCGCTGGCCGATCTGACGACCGTGGTACTAAATGTGAGATCGCAAGTCTGCGTGGCCGCCTCCTTTGTTGGCCGAGGAGAAGCAAGGACAGCGCTGTATTTTCCTTTCTGAGGCACAGTGGGCTGTCGACTGGCGAGTAACTTTCGAGCAGCAAAGGTCGACACCTTTTCCTTCACTCTTATTTCCTGGATCAGCTTTTCGTCCTTAAAAACAGGGCAATCTCGAGAGGAAGCAGCGTGGTCACCCATACAGTTGATGCAGCGAGGGGATGGAGGTGGACAAGCACCCTCATGGGCATCCCTGCCACACGTAACACATTTGGCCGGATTGGAACAGGACTGGCTGGTGTGATTGAACCGCTGACATCGATAGCAACGCGTAGGGTTTGGGACATAAGGGCGAACGGAAATTATCTCATAGCCTGCTTTGATTTTTGATGGGAGTTGAACTTTGTCAAATGTCAAGAAGACAGTGCGGGTTGGAATGATGTTCGAGTCAACCCTTTTCATAACCCGATGAACAGCGGTGACGCCCTGGTCAGACAGGTAGTGCTGAATTTCTTCGTCAGACAATCCATCGAGGGAGCGTGTATAAACGACTCCACGCGAGGAATTTAAGGTACGGTGCGGTTCCACCCGGACAGGGAAGGTGTGGAGCAGAGAAGTACGCAGCAATTTTTGAGCCTGGAGGGCACTGTGTGTTTCCAACAACAGGGTGCCATTCCGTAGTCTGGAACAAGACTTTACAGGACCCGCAATTGCGTCGACACCTTTCTGAATAATGAAAGGGTTGACCGTGGAAAAGTCGTGACCTTCGTCAGACCGAGAAACAACAAGGAACTGTGGCAACGATGGAAGAACCGTCTGTGGCTGAGACTCAGTGAACTTACGTTTGTGAGCAGACATAGTGGAAGGTGAGGAAACCATTGCGGAAGAATCCCCCATGATTACCGGCGTCTCCGATGGCGCGCTCCTCCCTTGTGGGGGCCCTCACCAAGGGCACACCCGCCTTAGGTGATTGTTCACACCTCAGGTCACACCTCCCGACAAACGGACGGAGGGACCAATCGGCACTTTCGGAAGGTATCAGCTCGGGTAATCACCCCTCCCTGGGCCTGGCCTTTACCAGGGGGTACGTACGTGTCCTACCTGTCTACCCGGGGCGGGGAATTACGCGTTACCCCGTCACCGGCTACGCATGGAAGTGCGTGGGTCGGCCTTCAGACACGCACAGGGAGGAAGAAAGAGAAAGGGAAAGGAAAGAAGAGGGGGTCTCAAACGCCGCAGCGGAGAAAAGGGTAAAGAGAAGAGGTAAGGAAAGGAGATGGACAAAGGAAGGAAGAAGACATACAAGCAAGGAAGAAGAAGAATGCGGTACATTTACAAGCGTCCGTCTCCGGACGTAGGCGCAAACCATACTCCCAGAGGGGGAGAAAGTGAAGGAATCAGCCAGAGGTGAGGGGGGGGGGGGGCGAAGACGGGGGATGGGGAAGGATACGGAAAGGGAAGGTATGCAGCCCGGAAAGGAAGGAAGGCCACATTAGCTCGGGGTCCCGTGCTCGCTACACACGTATCCACAAAAGAGTTGTGGATCCCCTGGGGGGGTACGGTGGCTTGCGGAGTATGTAGATGCAGAAGTCAAATCGAAAGGCAAGGGCTCGATGCAATTCTGAGGCTTTCCCAACCGATCGTCAACAATTGTGGGCCATCATAATTTTCTATCTTGCTTTTGTTTTAGATTACTGACTTAGCATCATCCATCAGCGTTAACTGATTTATTTATTCTTATTTTGATTTTTCTTCGATGAAAACAGTCATTATATGATAATTGTAAAATGTACAGCTTATTTTAGAATACTAGATAACAGGTCTTAAAATATGCTACAAATGAAATGAAACAACTTATCACTTATGAGGGATTGTGATTGTACTTTGATAATGTGTGTCTTTGGTTGAGACAGAAATCAGGGACTTTGCAATTTCGCCACATTACGAGTGAATTTTGTATAATATGTGTAACTGGAGTGATTGTATGCGTAGGAGAAATAATGCTAGTTTTGTGCAAATTCAATTCGAGAGGACAGTCTAAATGGCAAATAACTATCATTTCCATCCCTGGTTATTAAAAAACATTGTGTCACAACCCATCAGCCAAAGAATCAGCTACATTTTCAGCCAATACACGCTAGTCAAAGAATGCCACGCTGAATGACGTGGGACGTAAGACTACGAGACCAGACGGACTGCAGTTCTGGGTTTGATGCAAATTCGTACTTTACGCAAACAGCAGCTCTCTTTACGATCTACCTGCTAGAGCAATTCTACCTCGCTGTCAGCGCGACCTACGGGTAAAGTAGGACAGCTTTTGTGGTCGACCACAGAGGTACAACCAGATTCGCCTCATCAACATTACGGAGCCTGTGACGTCCATTTTAAAGCAGAGTCCTGGGCAGATTACTTTCCAACCGTCATCGATGTTGTGAATTGCTGCATTGGATGAAGAGCTGCAACGAACTCTTTCGACTCATTCTCTAGATGTGCCTGCAACCTTTTCGTTTGGCCATGGTCTACGACAGCATCAGCCTCTGGGGAAGGAGCCTGCAGTTGATTTGCCGGTCTCCACCTAATTCTCGTAAATGGGTTGCGGTCGGACACTACATGGCAGGCTTGTAGAGCGACAAATCTTCCATGAGTGCTAGATGTCTCCAACCTCCGGTGCAGGAAAGTTCGTAAATGTCCTGCCATCAGACAGCACCTTACAGAAGCACTGGCCAAAGAGAATACCTACATTCTGCTCTTGATCCTGTCCGGCTGGAATTCTTAAGGGTTAAATAATTTCGAGGAGCAGTCAAAATTGGAGTAGTCGAGCAGAAGCTCTTTCAAATCCAAACCTCCAGATGTAAGACTGTCAGATCGGTACCAGACCTTTTATATCGACACATTAGCAAGAACTCCGACAATTTGTCCTATGTGCTGTCGTTCTGTAGAACGTGCATAAGCAGTGATAGCTAACATGACGTACAGAGCACAGGAAAAGCATAACCTTAGCGTCTGTCTCTTAGAGCTCCGTCGGGAAAGTTGGTAGAGCGTTAGTTTTTTCTACCAAGGATCTGCCGGCACGGTAGCTCAGCGTGTTCGATGAGAGGGTTAGCTGCCCTCTGTAATAAAGAAACTGATGTAATGGATCTATGATGAACAAGCGTCATGGGACGTCCGCTCCGAACAAACAGAACGGACAATAACGATCTATATGTGATAAAAGGTCCCGGGTTCGATCTCTGGCCTATAAAAGGACTGTTTTCGTTATCACAAAATCTTTTTAGAGTTATAATTCTCTTGATTCATAATTATAAAATATTTCAGATGGAGGGGCAGCTTATAATTAAGAGGTGGGTTACAATTGACTTTTGTTTATAACGAATTTGGCAGTTCGGTTTCACTTAGTTTATGTGAAAGCAGCAAGCAAGAATAAGAATTGACTGTTAGATGGCAGCACTGCCGTACGTCTATGAACTCTGAACAGTCCTTTTAAATGTCAGAAACATGTTGTCCCACACAAGTTTCACATGTAATACGCTACAAAAACTGGCACGACCAAGGTTAAAACCTGGAACCTTTGGTACGACGAACTAACGGTCTGCCGACTTCCACATGGGAGCTCCACACGACACAGTTTTTTCCTCTGCTCCGTGGGTCATGTGTTACTAAGTAGTCACCGTTTACGCACGTTATCCTCGATGACAGCGCGTAGCACAAACTATATCGCTGTTTTAGTTGATACTCCATCGATATCCAACGTCTGGTACCGGTCTTTTTTTTTTTTTTTTTTTTTTTGTGGTTTTAGGGCGCACAACTTCAGTGGTCATTAGCGCCCTGACTACTCTAAGAATACACCGCGAGGCACAAGTTGACCACAACAACTAAAAGGGAAAACACGATAAAAGACAGACTGACAGGCATAGGATTAAAAAACAGCATCATCAAATGTCCTTAGCGAGGTTTGTCAAATTGATAAAACGAAGAACACGAGCAGCCGCTCGTGGGTCATCCGCTAAAATGGCATCGAAAGTATTTGGCAGGTTAAGATCGAGGCGCAGTGTGTTAAGATCTGGACAGGACATTAAAATGTGTCTAACCGTCAGCAAGTGCCCACATGGGCAGAACGGCGCCGGCGCAGCCGTCAGCAGATGGCGATGGCTGAACCGGCAGTGTCCAATTCTTAACCGGGCTAAAACGACCTCCTCCCGCCGAGAAGGGCGTGAGGAGGACGTCCAAGCCACGGGAAGAGGTTTTAAGGCCCGAAGCTTGTTGTCGGTAAGTGCAGCCCAATCGGCATGCCACAGAGATAAGATGCGCCGACAAATCACCCTGCTAAAATCGGACGAAGGGACGCAACAAAAAGCTGTCCGAGGCTGGAGGACCGCAGCCTTGGCCGCGGCATCTGCAGCTTCGTTCCCAGGGATACCGACATGGCCAGGAACCCACATAAAGCTAACTGGAGAACCGACGTCCACCAGCTGCTGAAGAGAGCGTTGGATCCGGTGTACGAAAGGGTGAACCGGGTACGGATCACTGAGGCTCTGGATGGCGCTCAGGGAATCTGAGCAGATGACATAAGCAGAATGTCGGTGGCGGCAGATGTAAAGAACAGCCTGGTAGAGGGCAAAGAGCTCAGCTGTGAAGACAGAACAATGGCCATGGAGCCGGTATTTGAAACTTTGTGCCTCGACAATAAAGGAACACCCGACCCCGTCATTGGTCTTAGAGCCATCTGTATAAATGAAAGTCATGTCGATGAACTTCGAACGAAGTTCCAAAAAACGGGAGTGGTAGACCGAACCGGGGGTGACCTCTTTTGGGAGCGAGCTGAGGTCAAGGTGAACGCGGACCTGAGCCTGGAGCCAAGGTGGCGTGCGGCTCTCGCCCACCCGAAAGGTTGCAGGGAGTGAAAAATTAAGGTGTTGAAGGAGGCAACGAAAGCGAACTCCAGGGGGTTGCAGGGCAGAGACATACAACCCATATTGACGGTCAAGAGAGTCGTCAAAAAAGGAACGATAAGACGGATGGTCGGGCATTGACAGTAGCCGACAGGCATACCGACAAAGCAGTATATCGCGCCGGTAGGTGAGTGGCAATTCGCCAGCGTCAGCATGAAGACTCTCTACGGGACTGGTATAAAATGCTCCGATCGCAAGTCGTAAACCCCGATGTTGTATGGAGTTGAGGCGGCGTAAGATGGATGGCCGTGCAGAGGAGTATACGAAGCTCCCATAATCCAGCTTGGAGCGGACGATCGACCGATATAGACGAAGTAGGACGGTTCGATCCGCTCTCCACGACAGACCACTGAGAACACGGAGGACATTTAAAGAACGGGTACAACGGGCGGCCAAATATGACACATGTGGAGACCAGCTAAGTTTCCTGTCAAATGTAAGGCCTAAAAATTTGGTTGTCTCCACGATTGGGAGAGCAACGGGACCGAGTCGTAAGGACGGTGGGAGAAACTCTTTGTAGCGCTAGAAATTAATACAGACCGTCTTCTCGGCAGAAAAACGGAAGCCATTGGCGACACCCCAGGAGTAAAGACGGTCAAGAGACAGCGCTCCAGGGCACGTGTACACTGCGCGCTGCAATAGATGGTAAAATCGTCCACGAAAAGGGAGCCTGATACATCAGCTGGGAGGCAATCCATTATTGGATTGATCGCGATGGCGAAGAGAGCGACGCTCAAGACTGAGCCCTGTGGCACCCCATTCTCCTGGCGAAAGGTGTCGGACAGGACAGAACCCACACGTACCCTGAACTGTCGATCCATTAAAAAGGAACGAATAAAAAGAGGGAGGCGACCGCGAAGGCCCCATGTATGCATGGTGCGGAGAATGCCCGCCTTCCAACAGGTGTCGTAAGCCTTCTCCAAATCAAAGAACACAGCCGCGGTCGGGCGCTTCCGCAAGAAGTTATTCATAATGAAGGTCGACAAGGTAACCAGATGGTCAACAGCAGAGCGGCGCCTACGAAATCCACATTGTACATTGGTAAGTAGGCGTCGAGACTCGAGCAGCCAAACCAATCGAGAGTTAACCATTCGCTCCATCACTTTACAGACACAGCTGGTAAGCGAGATAGGTCGATAACTGGAAGGAGAATGCTTGTCCTTCCCCGGCTTAGGAATCGGGACAACAATAGACTCGCGCCAGCATGCGGGAACATGTCCCTCAATCCAGATGCGATTGTATGTACGAAGAAGAAAACCTTTACCCGCAGGAGAAAGGTTCTTCAGCATCTGAATATGAATAGAATCTGGCCCTGGAGCAGAGGACCGTGATCGGCCAAGTGCGTTTTCGAGTTCCCGCATGGTGAATGGGGCATTATAACTTTCACAATTCGAGGAGCGGAAGTTAGGTGGCCTAGCCTCCTCTGCCTGTTTGCGGGGGAGGAAGGCAGGGTGGTAATGAGCGGAGTTCGAAACCTCTGCGAAAAAGCGGCCGAAGGCATTGGAGACAGCCTCAGGGGCTACAAGGACGTCATTCGCGACCTTCAAGCCAGAAACTGGTGAGTGGACCTTAGTGCCAGATAGCCGGCGCAGGCTACCCCAGACAACAGAAGAAGGAGTAAAACTGTTGAAGGTGCTTGTGAAAGCAGCCCAGCTGGCTTTCTTGCTTTCTTTGATAATGCGACGACACTGAGCACGTAATCGTTTATAATTGATACAATTCGCCACTGTAGGGTGGCGTTTAAAGGTGCGTAAAGCACGTCGACGAGCACGTAAAGCGTCTCTACATGCCGCGGTCCACCAGGGGACCGGTACGCGACGTGGAGAAGAAGGAGGGTGAGGGATGGAATATTCAGCAGCAGCGAGAATGACTTCCGTGAGGTGTGCGACCTGACGATCGCAGCTTGTAAAGGTTTGATCCTGAAAGGTCGCCCTGGAAGAGAAGAGCCCCCAGTCTGCCTTGGAGATGGTCCAATTAGAGAAGCACGGAGAGGGGGTATGCTGCAGGAGATGGATAACACACGGGAAGTGGTCGCTCGAATATGTATCAGAAAGTGCATACCACTCAAACCGGCGTGCAAGTTGGGGAGTACATATAGAGAGGTCTAAATGGGAATAGGTGTGAGATGTGTCCGAAAGAAAAGTAGGGGCGCCAGTATTGAGGCAGACAAGATCGAGCTGGTTGAAAAGGTCTGCTAACAAGGAGCCCCTCGGGCAGGATGCTGGAGAGCCCCAAAGGGGATGGTGGGCATTGAAGTCTCCAGTTAACAAAAATGGTGCAGGTAGCTGAGCAATAAGTTGCATCACGTCTGCCCTGGTAACGGCAGATGACGATGGAGTGTAAACGGTACAAAAGGAAAACGTAAAAGTGGGGAGAGTAATGCGGATGGAAACTGCCTGCAGGCCGGTGTGCAACGTGATGGGATCATAGTAAACATCATCCCGGATCAGCAACATAACCCCTCCATGAGCCGGGATTCCTACCACAGGGGGTAGGTCAAAACGCACAGAGGTGTAGTGTGCCAAGGCAATTTGATCGCATGGGCGTAGCTTCGTTTCCTGGAGGGCTACGACGAGCGGACGGTGCAAGCGGAGCAGCAACTTCAAGTCCTCTCGGTTGGAGCGAATGCTGCGAATATTCCAGTGAATAAGTGCCATCGTAAGAAAAGGAAGATGAGAGAAGTGGTCACCTCGAAGGCCGCTTAGGGCCTGGCTTCGAGCGAGCACTGCCGCCGCTATCAGTAGGCGGACAGTCATCGTCCATGTGGTCTATAGGGTCATCGGCCATCTCGGGAGGATGGCCGGGAGGGAGAGCTTCCTCCGCCAGTGAACGGCCAGATGTACGGCTACCAGCGGTGCGGCCAGGCGAAACAGATGACGGCCTGGGGCGGCAACCGCTGGGTGGCGCAGGAGAAGGAATGCGCCGTGGCGGAGAAGGAGAACTGTGCTTCCTATGCGCCTTTTTGGAAGGACGTGTAGTGGAAGTACCGGTCGAAGGCTGGGAGGTCGAGGTACGTAGGAAGTCTGCACGGGATGGTTCCTTCTTGAAGGCCCGTGCATCTGACTTCGATGTCTTCGTCTTAGCAGAAGCTGAGGAAGGTGCTCGTGTCTGTGGGGTGATGGGAGGAAGAGGAGACGTCGACCGCGCGATCTTAGCACTGGCCGAACGGACGACCGTGGTGCTGAAGGTCAGATCGCATGTCTGGGTTGCTACCTCCCGGGTAGTCCGAGGAGAGGCGAGGACAGTACTGTATTTCCCCGCTGGGAGCAGCGTGGGCTTCCTACTAGCCAATAGCTTGCGAGCAGCCGAGGTGGACACTCTCTCTTTGACCCGAATTTCTTGGATACAGCGTTCTTCCTTATAGACAGGACAGTCGCGGGAGGATGCGGCATGGTCACCTTGACAGTTCACACAACGAGGAGACGGAGGTGGACAGTCACCCTCATGGGCATCCCTGCCACAAGTGACACATTTAGCCGCATTGGAACAAGACTGTCTAGTGTGATTGAAACGCTGACACTGGTAGCAGCGCGTAGGTGTCGGGACATAGGGGCGAACAGAAATAACCTCGTAGCCCGCCTTGATGCGCGATGGCAGCTTAACACTATCGAAGGTCAAGAAAATTGTCCGGGTCGGTACAAGGTCATTGTTGACCTTTTTCATGACCCTATGGACAGCCGTCACGCCCTGCTCAGCGAGGAATGATTGAAGCTCCTCATCAGTCAATCCGTCGAGGGAGCTAGTATAGACTACACCACGAGACGAGTTCAAAGTTCGGTGGGCCTCCACCCGGTGTAGTGGGACGAAATTAAACGTCACCCATCCACCAAGTCAGCCCAGTTTGCAGGTGACTATAAGTTTAATTTAGTTTTTGTTTATGTGTTTTCTTATTATTTGTAATAAATGTGAATTATCTAAAAGTTTTGTATTTTTTTTATGTGTTTCATGTACGGAGAGATCGCCGCAACGAACGGGGACAGCATCTTCGTTGCCGCGACCAGAGAGGAAATTGCTGGCCGCTATACGTCGCGGGTCGACAGCCAAGGAGCAACAGAAGATCCTGGAACCGAGTTGTTGCGTCGTGTTTCTAAAAATTAAAAATGAATTTTTATACTCTTTTTTGTACAACAATGACGTCATAATGAGCTTAGTCTTATTGAAATGTTAGTCACTGTCTGTCAACGCTCAAGTTCACATCTGTATGTGTAGGAAGCTAATAAAATAGTGTATGTTACTAAAGTTGAAACACGTGTCTTGAAGATTTATTTATGAAGAATTGTGTGAACGGATTAATAATATATTTGACAAGATTATTGATTCAGACAGCGTTGGCCGAAACTTTGAATCTAAAAAGTTTATTTAATGTGTGATTCTGATATCTATTAGATCAAGATAACGTGTGTCGATATAATTTTCTGAGGAGAAACAAACGAAATTTAAATTCGAAAAAAGTTACACAAAAACCAATTGGCCAAGTGATGTAATTCTCTGCACACGACTCAACTGATGTTTTACAGTTTCGTTCAAGAACCATTCTATGAGAATTTAAAAAGAATATAAATAATTTTTTGAAGTGAGGGTAACTGACGTGGGTGACGAAGTCTGCACATGGTCATATATCAAACGCAAACCTAAATACGTCGTTACACCGCACCGTGGCGACCTTAGAAACAGGACTTGTGTGTAACTAAGGCACACAGGTACGAAACGAAACATCAAGAGTCCTTCGGAAGTCAATGCGAGTTTTCGTGGAGCCTTAACCAGCCAGCGGCGACTTCGCGGGTGTGGGCATCTGACGGAGTGCAGCCAAGCAGTACGGTCACGCAGTTGTTCCACGAGAAGGCGCATCTGTTGGGCAGCAGCTGAACGCTGCAAACCTCGACAACCTTTTTTCTCCCTAAACTAATAGGCCCAGTACGTCAGCTGCGGGGCGTTCCTCCGGCTGGTATTAGAGGTGTTGCTGAGGGCTTCGCCTGTCTACGGCGGTGCCGGGCGTGGTTGCAGCTAGCGACGTTTCCGGTGTTCGACTCAGCGTCCTGCCGGTTGCGGAAGCGGGGTCGCAGCATCTCAGCGGCTGCATCGACGGCTGTTACATCTGCAGCCCATAGCAGCACACTGATCATCGAGAACTACAAATTACAATATTAGTGTCCGGTGAGTTTGTTTCAAGTTGGAAGTGGAGTGTTGTATATAGGGAGTGTGCTTTTACAGGATTGTTGATTACAAATCGGCGTGTGTAAATAGTTAATATTTTACATAATGTCGGGAAGTGAAATGTCAGACGAAGAGCAATCTATGTCCGATAGGAGCATGAGAGCCCTTTTTAGGGCGATCGCTAAATTGAAACAATCTAACGAAGAATCTACTGCTAGATTAAAAGAGGAATTAAAACAGGCTAACGAAGAATCTGCTGCTAGATTGAAAGAGGAACTAAAACAGGAATTAAAACAGTCTAACGAAGAATCTATGGCTAGATTAAAACAGTCTAACGAGGAATCTACTGCTAGATTGAAACAGGAACTAAAACAGGAATTAAAACAGTCTAACGAGGAATCTACTGCTAGACTTAAAGGGGAGTTAACAAAATCAACAGACAGGTTGCAAGAATATCTTAATGAAACCAGTCGGGAATTAAGTGATAAAATCGAGTCTTCTAAAGTTGAAATGCAGGAAAAATTAGTAGGACTTAGTAATAAGATTGCTGATAATTGTAAAAGGTTAGAAGAACATATCCAGGAATCGCGCGAGGAAAAAGCTCGCATGCGACACGATATTACTGACTTATCCGAGAGACTAGATAGTGTCAATATCTTAGTTGTAAATGAAATACAGAAAAATAACGATATGTTACGAGATGAATTTTCTATGCAAACAGAAACTGTTCGCAGAGAATTATTGAAATCTATTAAAGAGGTATCTACCAAACCCGTAGAGATTTCTTCAATAGATAATGTAGAATTAGAAACATTAACTCATCAAGTAGAAAAGGACCATACCGAAATCGAAAACATGAAATCTTTAATTACTGAAATATGCAGTAACCTTGAGACTGCCAAAGATAACATTGATGAAGGTACAGAGCGTTCACATCGTGAACACAGTGAAGAATCGATATTAGCTAATCGCGTATCCAATACAGAACTGCGGATACAGGAAATTACTAAACGGTTATCGGAATTAGATAATAACGAGAACATTTCAGGTAGCAGAGGTAATAACATAATCAGAGACAACAGTCGCATCGAATTTGCTAGCTCGGACGACAACAATATGAATAAGGCAGTCACGGCAAGCCAATCCGATGCAACTCCGTCTCTGCCAGCTAAACAAAATCCGACTATTTCTCTTGCAGAATGTCTGGATGACATAACAACAAATTCAAATGTAGCAAGTCGATTTCCTGTATTCAAACCAGGAGGCGAACTGCACCCTATAATCTTTATAAAAGCTTTTGAAACATCATTATCTCCTAAATGGAGTAATGAAAAACGCATTCAATTTGTAATAGGACATTTAGAAGCAGAAGCTTCGGAGTGGGCAGTACTGCATAGAACTGAATTCAGGGATTGGGATGATTTTGTTAAGCAGTTTAAACAAAATTATTGGTCAAGAGGAAAACAACAACACTTAACCTTAGAGTTGTTAGACCCTCCTCCATATTCTAAACGGTGGGGAGGGTATAGGAATTATTTTGAATGGCATTTAAACCGTGCTAAATTAATTGAAGAACCAATTATTGAAAGTCATTTAATACGAGTCCTAATTAGTAGGTTACCGTATTACGTAAAGGAAAGAATGATAGAAAGAGAATGGTCACAGCCGTGCGAATTGTTAGGATATTTAGAGCAGTTAGATATACTTAATAGAGAAAGGGAAGACGAGAAGTTTAGATTTGGTAGAAATGACAATCCTCGAAATAATAATAATAATAATTCAGAACCACGAAAAGCTAATAACAACAATCATAGTCGGTTCTGTTATATAAAACGTCAATCTAAAGATAAAGAGAGCCAACAAAATCGTGGTAATAACTCTAAAGTGCGGAAATTACACAATAACGATCATGAGATAAATCAGCCTCAAGTAATTAATGAAGGTCAAGTGGTAGGTGACGTCATCATAGAACGTTCGGAAAACTAGTAAAGTCCTTTAGTACGGGTCAACTAAAGGGAACTATTGGTCAAGATTATACAAGACCCAATTGCAATGTATCATTAAGCTGCCCAAAGGACGGTGACTGGCAACAAGATTTACTTCAGGAAGACAATCAGATAAGGGAGAATGTAACATATAAACCCGTTATTAAAGGTTATATTAAAGATACCGAAGTAAATATTATAGTTGATTCGGGTAGTGAAGTGAGTATTTTATCCAAAGAATTATTTCAGCTTAAAAGGAAATATTGGAATTTCCCGACTTTACCTGTAACTGGGGTGAAAATTATAGGAGTTACTGGTAAAAGAAGTCAAAATATTACTGAAGAAGTTTATGTAACTTTTGAAATTGCTAAACAATTAATTGCTCACTCTGTACTCGTCGTAGCCAACTTAAATGTGGCCATAATTTTAGGTATAGATTGGCTGTGTAAATATAAAGCTATATTAGATTTTAAAGATTCTTCCTTAACCATCCATAAGGAGGCATGTACTTTTAAAGTGAGGTTCTCTAATAGTCAAGTACCTGAAAATTGCTACGAATCCTTACAGATTAGGTACGCACCGACCATGAATCTATTAACAGATTTTAGTGATCTTGGGTATGCAGTATACCAATGTCAGGCTAGTAATAGTATCGAAACCGAAGTGAAAGAAAAATGTTTATCTACGAATTGTCTATCCGAGCAAGAAAAGGAAGAGTTGGAATCTTTGATGTTAGAATTTAGAGCCGTCTTCTCAGATGAACCGGGGAGAATTAAAGATTACGTTTGTAAACTTAAGATTAAAGATAAGAAACCATTCTTTAAGAAACCTTATCCTATTCCAGTACAATTCAAAGAAGCGGCTAGTAGAGAAATAAATAAGATGCTAGAGCAAAACATTATCGAACGATCATGTAGCGCTTTTAACAGTCCGTTGTGGGTAGTTAAGAAAGCCACTGGTGGGGTACGACTAGTTCTGGATGCCCGTGAATTAAATAAAATTATAGAGATGGAAAGAGACAGACCTATTCCTATGGAGGACGTACTTCTTAAGATTGCTGGTTCTCGTTATATGAGTACAATGGATTTAACCGCCGGCTACCATCAAGTAACATTACACCCGGATTCACGGCAATATACGGCTTTTCTTTTTGAAGGCAGATCATATCAGTTCCAAGTTTTACCTTTTGGACTTAATATATCAGTGTCAACTTTCATTAGGGCATTAGATTCTGCTTTGGGTCAGCAATTGTTACAAAAGATTATTTTATATGTAGATGATATTTTGGTAGCTACTAAAACGTGGGAAGAACACGTAACGATATTACGGGAATTGTTTAACCGTTTAATTGACAGAGGAATTACTTTAAAATTATCTAAGTCTTACTTCGGAAAGGAGGAAGTGAGATTTTTGGGGCATATAGTGGACAGTAAAGGTATTAGGCCAGACCCAGCACGTATTGAAGCTATTGCTCGATGCCCGAGTCCTAGAAATCGGAAACAATTGAAATCATTCTTAGGAATAGTAGGATTCCTGAGAAGATTTCTTCCAGGGCAGGATATTGTTAATCCTAAATTACTAGATTTATTGAAAGAGAAGTCAGTATGGCTCTGGGGACAAGAGGAAGAGGAAGTTTTTAATAAGATAAAAGGAGCGTTAACCAAAGCCAAAATGTTATACCACCCAGATTTCAATCAGGACTTTTGTATGTGTACGGATGCCTCTGATTATGGTGTGTCTTGTGTAATATTCCAAGGTGATCTGACCAATGAAGAGGGATTATATCGGCCTATTGGATTCGCTAGTCGAACTTTAAATAAACATGAAAGAAATTATTTTGTATCCGAGAAGGAAGCTCTCGCAGTGGTATGGGGTTTTCAACGATTTAGAGGATTATTAATGGGAAGAAAAACAATTGTATATACTGATCATCAGGCTTTAATCTTTTTGAACAATTGCCGGTTACTTCACCGTAGGCTATTACGTTGGGTGTTATACTTGCAAGAATTTCAGTACGAAATTAGGTATATAAAAGGATCTCAGAATGTAGTTTCAGATGCTTTGTCAAGGCTTCCCGTAGGAATGGAGAATATTAATATTGCAGAAGAACCAGGAACAAATTATCATGTTTATTTCCTTTTGACTAAGGAGAATGAACGTAAGGTTAAACGGATAGTAACTGCTGTTAGATGCAATCAAAGAAATGACGATCAATATAGGGACCTTATACAAAACCTTAATAATGGGGACGAAACAGTTAACACCCGGGGTGTGTGGTTATATTTTAACGACTTGTTGTATTGGAAAGCACAGAGGGAACACCAGAGATGGAAAATCTGCATTCCGGAAACTGTTGTGGACGAGTTAATTACTTATATTCATGAAGGTTACGGGCATTTCGGAATTCATAAATGTATTAAACATCTAATGAAGTATTATTATTTCAAAAATATGTCCCGTATTGTGAGAAGTATTATTAGGGCTTGTGAAACCTGTCAAAAGGTTAAAGTTAATAACAAATCCAAGCGTTATAAATTATATGCTGTAATTCCTCGAGGTTTGTGGGATCTACTATCATTAGATTTTTTCGGCGCTCTGCCTCGGAGTTCAGGAGGATTAACATATGTGTTTGTTGTAATGGAATGTTGGTCCAAACATGTGAAACTGTATACTTTGAAACGAGCGAATACAGCAAGCGTTATACGCTGCCTCACCCGAAATTACTTTGTTAACTGGGGCATTCCTAAACGACTTATGTCTGACAACGGTAGTGCCTTTATTAGTCAAAGATTTCAAGATATGATAAGACAATATGGAATCAAACATATCTTAATTTCGAAATATCACCCTCAAAGTAATCTAGTAGAAAGAGTCATGAAAGAATTAGGACGATTATGTAGAACTTATTGTGCACATAAACATACTCGGTGGGCCAAACTAATGCCTGAATTCGAAAAGATATTAAATGAATTGCCTCACCTAACGACGGGATTATCACCTATAGAAATTTTAGGCAAACGAATTATAGGTGAGCCTTTACAAGCTGCTTTACCTTGGCCACCAGTAAATGAGATCCAACAATGTATCCCAGACGAAAAAGTTTGCGAACAGATTGTAAAAAATGCCGAACGGAGAATTAAAAGTTATAATCAACAGGCTATAGAACCCTCATTTCAGGTAGGAGATCTTGTGTTAGTACGATCTCATCCTAAAAGTTCTAAGATCGGTAAGGAATGTAGAAAATTCTTCTTGATCTTTGAAGGTCCATATGTTGTACATAAGATTGTACATCCCAAAGCATTACTTCTTATGGAACCTTCATCAGGTGTAATTAAAGGATTATATAGTGTTGATCAAATGAAACTCTTCATTCCTAAATAAGTTAATATTTAGTATATGTTACACACGGAAGAGCGTTCATAGTTTATTCATGTGAAGTTTTTCGTGATAGTTACGTGTTATTTTAAATAAATGACAGAAAGCTTAAACATGTGTTCTACAATAATCTACTGGTACTTCAAAAAGAGAAAGATAACCCAAAGGGGGATTTATATGGAAGAAATTTTGCTCTTAGGTCAAAAGGAATGTTGCATATTTTAAATTTACTCGGATAGTAGGAACCAAAGGGGATGGTTAATAGTTTTAGGGACCATGGGCGTCCAGAGCTATATGGCTCACGAGAACATAGCAGAGTGCCTTTAATAGAGGTCTGCAATAGTGTTAATATAGAACACACCAAACGGGGCTCTCTCGCTTGTTTCTCATAAATAAATGGCCATTACCCAACAAGGTGTCCGAAGGTAAAGAAAGCCGTGCCGAGATTCTAAAGAGAGTTTTGCTTGATTTCTTCTTGACCTCAGGCATAAATAAGGCATTAGGGAAGAGAATGACGTAAAGTAAATAGTACTATTAGTTATTGTGAGAAACTTATTAGTAATATACATTCTTGAAAAGAATAACTCTAGTAAATAAATGAAACTGAAACTAATCTATCACAATTTGAACGCTCTGTCCTAATGTACAACGTTAAAGAACGTACTAAATTAGTATTTATTAGCAACTATTAACTGAAGAGGAGCAATCTCCCTATATTCGGTTACGAATTACCATAAGAGCACAATTAAGAGTAAATGACAAATAGTCACAACGATATCGTATTAAAAGAATTAAATCTCTCTAATAGCAAGGACTCTAAGTTACGTAAAATGTGAGGAAAATGTATTAACAGTTAAATATTGTATATTGAACAGTTTTAATTTCGGTTAAAACCTGACAAACTGAGCTTGTGGGTGGGGTATGTAGTGGGACGAAATTAAACGTCACCCATCCACCAAGTCAGCCCAGTTTGCAGGTGACTATAAGTTTAATTTAGTTTTTGTTTATGTGTTTTCTTATTATTTGTAATAAATGTGAATTATCTAAAAGTTTTGTATTTTTTTAATGTGTTTCATGTACGGAGAGATCGCCGCAACGAACGGGGACAGCATCTTCGTTGCCGCGACCAGAGAGGAAATTGCTGGCCGCTATACGTCGCGGGTCGACAGCCAAGGAGCAACAGAAGATCCTGGAACCGAGTTGTTGCGTCGTGTTTCTAAAAATTAAAAATGAATTTTTATACTCTTTTTTGTACAACAATGACGTCATAATGAGCTTAGTCTTATTGAAATGTTAGTCACTGTCTGTCAACGCTCAAGTTCACATCTGTATGTGTAGGAAGCTAATAAAATAGTGTATGTTACTAAAGTTGAAACACGTGTCTTGAAGATTTATTTATGAAGAATTGTGTGAACGGATTAATAATATATTTGACAAGATTATTGATTCAGACAGCGTTGGCCGAAACTTTGAATCTAAAAAGTTTATTTAATGTGTGATTCTGATATCGATTAGATCAAGATAACGTGTGTCGATATAATTTTCTGAGGAGAAACAAACGAAATTTAAATTCGAAAAAAGTTACACAAAAACCAATTGGCCAAGTGATGTAATTCTCTGCACACGACTCAACTGATGTTTTACAGTTTCGTTCAAGAACCATTCTATGACAATTTAAAAAGAATATAAATAATTTTTTGAAGTGAGGGTAACTGACGTGGGTGACGAAGTCTGCACATGGTCATATATCAAACGCAAACCTAAATACGTCGTTACACCACACCGGACAGGGAACGTGTACAGGAGGGTGGCCCGAAGCAGTTTTTGTGCCTGAAAGGCACTCTCAGTTTCTAGTAATAAGGTGCCGTTTCGCAACCTGGTACAAGATTTGACAGATCCGGCTATGGCATCTATGCCCTTCTGAATAACGAAAGGGTTGACAGAGGAAAAATCCTTTCCGTCCTCAGATCGAGAAACTACGAGGAACTGTGGGGCAGGCGGTAGTACTTTTGTCACTGTTGGCTGGTCACGTTTCCGTTTTTGAGTCGAAGTCGAAAGAGATGGAGTAGAATCCATTGCGGAGGAATCCCCCATGATTGCCAGCGTCTCCGATGGCGTGCTCCTTCCTTGTGGGGACCCTCTCAGAGGGCACTCCCGCCTTAGGTGAATGTTTACACCTCAGGTCACACCTCCCGAGAAACAGACGGAGGGACCAATCGGCATGGTCAGAAGGTATCAGCTCAGGCAATCACCCCTCCCCGGGCCTGGCCTTTACCAGGGGGTACGCGCGTGCCTTACATGTCTACCCAGGGCGGGGAATTACGCGTTACCCCGTCACCGGCTACGCGTGCGAACGCGTGGGTCGGCCTTCAGGCACGCACAGGGAGGAAGGAAGAAGAGGAAAAAGAAGAGAGAGAGAGAGGGAGAAAGAGGACAGACTGTCTCAAACGCCGAGGCGGAGACCAGAGAAGGCAAGGAGAAGAAGGTAATGAGAAGGCAAGGAGAAAAAGGTAATGAGAAGGCAAGGAGAAAAAGGCAATGAGAAGGCAAGGAGAAAAAGGCAATGAGAAGGCAAGGAGAAAAAGGCAATGAGAAGGCAAGGAGAAAAAGGCAATGAGAAGGCAAGGAGAAAAAGGCAATGAGAAGGCAAGGAGAAAAAGGCAATGAGAAGGCAAGGAGAAAAAGGCAATGAGAAGGCAAGGAGAAGTCAAGGAAAAGAGTAAGGAAGACAGTGAGGTCGAGAAGAGCAAGGAAAGGAACCAACAAAAGGAAGGAAGAAACGAGAAGTGAAAAACCAAAAAGACCACGATTATAGGTCGTGGAACCGTCCGTCTCCGGACGCAGGCGCTAACTACCCCCGTGAGGGGGATGGACTCCTTTTAGTCGCCTCTTACGACAGGCAGGAATACCGCGGGCCTATTCTAATCCCCGGACCCGCAGGGGAATGGTACCGGTCTGACTGACACCTGGGGGTTTTTGTGTTAGTGTTCAGATGAGTCGTGAACTCTCTGGGGCGGAATTCATGTTTTTTATGTTCTTATGCCCGAAGTCATGAGCTAGTACTGCCTCGTTACCGACGAAGTCAAGTCGTGCCATAAATTTTTCTGCCCAATTCAATTCAGTATCTCTTCATTAGTTACTAGAAATTCTGAAATATTAGCAGCTGCGTTTAACACAAAATGCTCTTCAGCTGTTTGAAGATTGGTCCACGTGGATGGGCTTGCGTCCTGCCCAACTGTTGGCAACACTGCAGCTAGGTAAAGGCGCCCACCATTAGCAGAATCGCCGTTCCTGCTGTCAGTAAAAATACATAGGTTGCGGCAGAGTCGCTCAGGAGACTTGCGACCATGATGTAAAACAGAGCACTTCTAATGGCACTGCTAAATTGTTAGCTTATAATGAACTGGTCCCTTATTAAAAAAAAAGGGAGGCTTTTCGGGTGCAGCCTACCTCCAGAGTGTCAAATTGCCTTTATACGAAATATGACACTAACGCTGACAACATATGCATATGGCGCCATAGTTCACATAAATACAATTTGTTTGACATTTTCATTTTCAAGATGAAATGTGCCCAAAACGAGTCGAAACCCGGTTGTCAAGCGAAGGCAGGATTCGGTTACGATTGTGGACGGGGCCGTAATCAGTTACTATTGGTTGCCTTTTACAGTTACAATTTATTTTAAACCAGTAATTCCAGACTCAACAGTAAATAAAATATACTACACGTTATTAATGAAGGAATAAACAACTGTGTAAATAATAGTGTTTTCAGTGAGTTACAATTTAGCAAATCACCAAAAATACAGATACAGCAGATGTTTTAAAAGCAAGCCACTGTGATCTGGAACGTTGGCGGAAACTACTGGAAGAAGTAACTGTGTCCTATTTACACAGTACAACACCTCAGCTCCGTTAGCTGGTTGTGACACGCTGACCGTACACGAGAGCTCTGTAGTTGAACGTATACATCAGAAACACCTCGCAAGGTTTCTGGAACTGACCTTGCGTCTTCTAAAGATGTCTATGTCCCATCTTCTGCAGAAGACAACCCGTGGCCGTGGTAATGCTAGATTAAGGTTACAGGAAAATGAGGATCTACTCTGCAGTAAAAAGTTATTTCAGAGATGCACTATTTTTATTTCGTGCTGTAAGTCTTACCTCAACAGTCACCACACCAACTGATTGCACAATCAGTCACTCGTAAAGTTTAGTTAGACACTAACTCAGTGCTGCTTAACACCACTCTTTAATATTCTGAGCAGCGAACCACATTATCCACACTAAAGACCATTCGTTTCACTAAACTTAACACCCGCAATCTTAGTTTTCTGAAGCTACTCTCACTACTCTAAGCAACACTGACATCGCAGTATTTGCCTCAGGCCCTTCGGCCAATTAGGTTGGTTGGTTGGTTGGTTGGTTGAGGTTTAAGGGACCAAACAGCAAGGTAATCAGTCCCTTGTTTCAAATATGCTCCATTCCGCTAATGGGACATCTCAGTAAAGTCAGAACAATAAAACGGAAAAAGGCAAAAACGTAAAACGGCAGTCACGTTGTCATTGGTAAAAAAAAACAAAATAAGGGAAGTCGGCAAGAGAACGAACCCAACACTATGCTGAAGCAGCATAGGCAAGACCACATGTGACTTAAAAGGTACAACTGCTATAATGGAGAAAGTACGTATGGGAATAGAAAGACTAACCAAGCCTTAAAAAAGGGTAAAAACAGAGTAAAAGGGGAAGAAAAGAGGATTTCGGTCAGGGACGTGAATCGGGAGTCTCCGAACACTGCCTACAGTGGGAGACACCCGAACACTCACCGCCCTGCCCCAACACCAGAGAGAGATTAAAAACCTTAAAACTGAGAATAAAAACCACTTTCCCGGAGGAAACCGAGAACCAGAGAGACCATCCGGGAATCGTCAGCCAACATCAAAGGTAAAGTGTGGGGGAGCCTGTACTTAGCACGCAGAGCCAAAAGAAGAGGGCATTCAACCAAAATGTGGGCTACTGACTGGAAGGCTCCACAACTACATAGTGGGGGTGGCTCATCACGCAAAAGAAAACCATGGGTCAGCCTGGTATGGCCAATGCGGAGACGACACAGTGTGGTCGAGTCCTTTCGGGAGAGGCGAAAGGAAGAACGCCACAGGTCTGGTGTCACCTTAATTGCACGAAGTTTATTAGACAGGGGAGTAGCCTCCCAAGAATTGGCCCATGACTGTGCGAAGTGGGATTTGATGTGAAGCCGTAAATCCGCTGCAGGAGGGGTTACAGAAAACGGGGGGTAAGTAACTGCTTCCCCAGCCAAACGATCAGCGAGCTCATTACCCGCGATACCCACATGGCCAGGGACCCCAAAGGAAGTCAATGGAACAAGCAGCACGGTGAATATCAGCGAGATGGTCATGGATGGCAGAGACCAAGGGATGGCGCGAAAAACACCGGTCAATAGCAAGAAGGCCACTCATCGAGTCCGTACATAACAGAACGCGGTTGTGTTGGGATTGTTTAATAAAGTTAAGGGCCTGGGAAATTGCCATCAATTCCGCAGTAAACACCCCACATGTAGGTGGCAGCAGATGACTCCATTCCAACAGAGGACGTGAAGGCATACCCAACATGATCAGCAGATTTGGAGCCATCAGTGTAAAAAACAACAGCATCCCGAAACTCCCATAAAATTTGGCGGAAAAGGGAATGGAACACCACCGGGGGGATGGAATCTTTCGGACCTCGCCGGAGATCCATCCGAATTCGAGGCCGAGGAACTAACCAAGGAGGGGTGGAGGGGAGGGAGCGAGGAAGACAGGACAGAGAAGGAAGCTGAAAATCACGGTAAAGAGACGCAAGGCGCAGCCCAACCGGTAAACCTGCCCGAGGGCGGGAGTCGGGTGGGCGACGTCCATGGTCTGGGAACAGGATAGAATAGGAAGGATGAGTGGGAGAAGAATGGATAGTGAGAGCATAAGACACCAGAAGCTGGGACCGCCGAACAGAAAGGGGGGGGGGGATCCCAGCTTCAACCAGGAGACTATCAACAGGGCTAGTAGGAAAGGCACCAGTGGCCAAATGGATACCACGATGGTGGACTGGATCCAGCACGTGCAGTGTGGAAGGAGCAGCTGAACCATAAACTTCACAACCATAGTCCAAACGTGACAGAACTAGAGCACAATAAAGACGGAGGAGGAGGGAACGGTCCGCACCCCAACAGGAGTGGGCAAGGAAGCGAAGGACATTGAGGTTACGGAAACATCCTACCTTCAGGAGTCTGATATGGGGCAGCCAAGTGAGCTTATTGTCGAAAAGAAGACCCAGGAAACGAAACTGTGGAACCACAGGCAATCTTTGTGCAGCGAGATAGAGTTCTGGATCAGGGTGGACCGTAGTATGGCGACAGAAGTGGACCACCCGCGATTTTAAAGGAGAGAATTGAAACCCGTGTGAGAGGGTCCATGCAGAAGCATGCCGTATAGCCGCCTGGAGCTGCCGTTCTGCAGATGGCATCGAGGAGGAACTAACCCAAATGCAGAAATCATCCGCATACAGGGCAGGGGCGACCAAGGGACCGACAGAGGCCAGAAGTCCATCGATAGCAATGAGGAAAAGAAGGACACTCAAGACAGAATCCTGTGGGATGCCCGTCTCCTGGGTCCGTGGAGAACTAAAAGCAGTACCAACTCGAACTCTGAATGACCGATGGATCAGGAACTGGCGGATAAAAATCGGGAGTGGGCCCTGAAGACTCCACTGATGAAGGGTTAGTAAGATGTGATGGCGCCAGGCCGTGTCATAGGCCTTGCGAAGGTCAAAAAACACTGCAACCAAATGGCGGCGCTGGGAAAAAGCCTGCCGAACTGCGGATTCCAAGTGAAGTAAATGATCGATTGGAGATCGTCCCTCTCGAAAGCCACACTGGTAAGGGGACAATAGATCCCGAGATTCGAGGACCCAAGTGAGCCGAAGGGCTACCAGCCGTTCAAGTAACTTACAAACAACATTGGTCAAACTAATTGGCTGATAGCTGTCAACAGATAGGGGGTTCTTACCAGGCTTAAGGACAGGAACCACAATGCTATCCCTCCACTGAGAAGGGAAGTCACCCTGGAGCCAGATACAGTTAAACACCCGAAGAAGATGTTTTTTTTTTTTTTTTTTTGGTAGGGTTTAAGGGCGCTCAACTGCTGAGGTCATTAGCGCCCAGTCACTGGTGTTAGAGCACAAGGAACCTGCTAAAACTCAAGGGGATGGGGGGACATCAAAAGGACCTGACAAAGATGCAGATGAAATAAGTAAAAAGGTTAAATGTCTTTGGTCAAGCCAGTTAAAGTTATAAAACGCAGAAGACGAGCAGCTGCTCGAGCGTCATCAGCTAAAACATCCGGTAAGGTAGATGGCAGGGACAGGACAACACGAAATTGACTAAAACGGGGACACGACAATAAAACATGGCGCACCGTTAATGCCTGACCACAAGGGCACTGCGGGGCTGGGTCACCAGAGAGCAGGTAGCGGTGGCTAAACCGGCAATGCCCAATCCGCAACCTGGTCAGAAGGACCTCCTCGCGCCGAGATGGTCGGGAGGAAGTTGTCCAAGCAGTTGGGAGCGGTTTTACTGCCCGGAGCTTGTTTCCTTGGAGGGATGACCAAGCATCCCACCACAAGGACACAAGCCTCTTACATACATCCCTACAAACGTCAGATGACGGGACACAATGGGAGGCTGGCCGAGGCTGGAGGACTGCAGCCTTGGCTGCAGCATCCGCAGCCTCATTCCCAGGCACTCCTACATGTCCGGGGACCCACAGAAAGCTGACAGAACCGCCATTATCAGCGAAACAATGGAGGGACTGCTGTATTCGTTGAATCAAGGGATGGACCGGATAGGGAGCCCCAAGGCTCTGAAGAGCACTGAGTGAGTCAGTGCAGAGGACATACGATGAATGGCGGTGGCGGCGGGCATACTGAATGGCCTGATGGAGAGCAAAAAGCTCGGCCGTAAAGCTGGAACATTGGTCAAGGAGCCGGTATTTAAAGGTGGCGGTCCCGACGACAAAGGCACAGCCGACACCATCGTCAGTTTTGGAGCCATCGGTGTAAATAAAGGTGTGACCAGCAAGTCGAGCACGAAGTTCGACAAACCGTGAGCAATACACTGCAGCCGGAGTACCCTCCTTCGGGAGTGAGCTGAGGTCGAGATAAATACGAACCGGAGCCTGGAGCCAAGGTGGTGTTGGGCTCTCACCCTCTCTGAAGGTGGTAGGGAGGGCAAAATCCAATTGTCGAAGCAGGTGACGGAAGCGGACTCTGGGGGGCAGCAGGGCAGACACATATAACCCGTACTGACGGTCGAGAGAATCAGCGAAGAAGGACTTGTAAGAGGGGTGTTCGGGCATAGACAACAGCCGGCAGGCATACCGACACAGCAGTACGTCGCGCCGGTAGGTCAACGGTAACTCGGCAGCTTCAGCGTAAAGACTCTCGACAGGACTAGTGTAGAAGGCTCCGGTCGCAAGACGTATCCCCCGATGGTGGATGGAGTTGAGCCGGCGTAAGAGGGATGGCCGAGCGGACGAGTAGACGAAGCTCCCATAATCCAGCTTCGATCGGACTATGGACCGATACAAGCGAAGCAGGACAGTGCGATCCGCTCCCCAAGATGAACCGCTAAGAACTCTGAGGACATTAAGGGAACGTGTACAACGGGCCGCCAAATAAGAGACATGTGGAGACCAACACAGTTTCCGGTCCAACGTGAGCCCTAGAAACTTAGTTGTGTCCACGAATGGGAGAACAACGGGACCGAGATGTAAGGATGGCGGAAGGAACGCTTTATATCGCCAAAAGTTGATACAAACCGTCTTCTCTTCAGAGAACCGGAAGCCATTTGCCACGCTCCATGAGTAGAGGCTGTCTAGACAACGCTGGAGGCAGCGCTCCAGGAGGCATGTTCTCTGGGCACTGCAGTAGATCGCGAAGTCATCGACAAAGAGAGAGCCTGAGACATTAGGTGGAATGCAATCCATAATTGGATTGATCGCGATGGCAAAAAGGGCTACGCTCAAGACGGAGCCCTGAGGCACTCCGTTCTCCTGGAGGAAGACGTCGGACAATACGGAACCCACACGTACCCTAAACTTTCGATCCGTTAAAAAGGAATCAATAAAAAGGGGCAGACGACCGCGTAGGCCCCACTTGTGCATAGTGCGGAGGATACCTCCTCTCCAACAGGTATCATAAGCCTTCTCCAAGTCGAAGAACACGGCTACCGTTTGGCGCCTTCGCAAAAAGTTGTTCATGATGAATGTCGACAAGGTCACAAGGTGGTCAACAGCGGAGCGGCGGCGACGAAAGCCGCATTGGACATTAGTAAGTAGTCGTCGAGATTCAAGAATCCAAACTAACCGAGCATTAACCATGCGCTCCATCACCTTACAGACACAGCTTGTAAGAGAAATGGGGCGGTAACTAGAAGGAAGGTGTCTATCCTTCCCGGGTTTGGGTATAGGAACAACAACGGCGTCACGCCAACGCATGGGGACCTGACCTTCGGTCCAGACGCGATTGTAGGTACGAAGAAGGAAGCTTTTGCCCGCCGGAGAAAGGTGGGCCAGCATCTGAACGTGAATGGAATCTGGCCCCGGAGCAGAGGACCGGGACAGTGCAAGCGCACGTTCGAGTTCCCGCATAGTAAAGGGGGCATTGTAAGTCTCCAGATTCAGCGAGTGGAAGGAAGGTCGCCGAGCCTCGTCTGCCTCTTTCCTGGGAAGGAAGGCAGGATGGTAATGGGCGGAGCTTGAAACCTCCGCGAAAAAGCGGCCAAAGGCGTTGGAGACAGCCACAGGATCAACAAGGACCTCATTACCTGAGGTCAGGCCAGGTACTGAGGAGTGGGCCTTAATGCCCGACAGCCGGCGCAGGCTACCCCAAACAACGGAAGAGGGAGTAAAACTGGTAAAGGAGCTCGTGAAAGAGGCCCAGCAAGCTTTTTTGCTGTCTTTGATGACTCTACGGCATTGCGCTCGGAGTCGTTTGTATTCAATACAATTCGCCAACGTAGGATGGCGGCGAAAGGTGCGTAAAGCACGTCGTCGAGCACGGATAGCGTCCCTACAAGCCTCGTTCCACCAGGGGACGGAAACGCGACGTGAAGAAGAAGTAGTACGAGGTATGGAACGTTCGGCAGCATTGATAATAACAGCCGTGAGGTATTCGACCTGACTGTCACAACTGGAAAAATCGCGGTCCGGAAAGGTCGCCAGGGAGGAGTAAAGTCCCCAGTCAGCTTTCAGTATGTTCCAGCGCGAAGGACGTGGGGATGGGGTGTGGTGCAGGAGACGAACGACACAGGGGAAGTGGTCGCTCGAATAGGTGTCAGAAAGGACATACCACTCGAACCGACGGGCAAGAGTGGTAGAACAGATCGAGAGGTCCAAGTGGGAGTAGGTATGAGTAGAGTCCGAGAGGAAAGTCGGGGCGCCGGTATTGAGGCAGACAAGATTGAGATGGTTGAAGACATCCGCTAAGAGTGAGCCTCTTTGACAGGATGCAGGAGAGCCCCAAAGGGGATGATGGGCATTGAAGTCGCCAAACAATAAGAACGGCGGGGGAAGCTGATCGATCAGGTGCATCATGTCAGCCCGACTAACAGCAGATGACGGTGGAGTGTAGATGGTACAAACGGAAAAAGTAAAAGCAGAAAGAGTAATGCGGATAGCTATTGCTTGGAGTGGGGTGGTCAATGGGATGGGATGGTAATATACATCGTCCCGAACGAGCAACATGACCCCACCATGAGCTGGGATACCGTCCACAGGGGCGAGGTCATACCGCTCCGAGGTATAGTGGGAAAAGGCAATACGGTCAGTCGGGCGCAACTTGGTTTCCTGGAGACCAAGGACGAGCGGACAGTGCAGGCGGAGGAGCAGTTGTAATTCCTCCCGATTAGATCGAATACCCCTTATGTTCCAATGAAACAACGCCATTGCTAGTCAAAAAGTTGGGGGAACGAGACGGGGAAGAGCTGGTCACCTCGATGGCCGCGGAGGGCCAGGTTGCGAGGCAACAACGCTACAACTGACGGCAGGCGGATCCGGTTCCATCGACTCGTCGCCAGCTGCGGCCGCTGTCCCTGATTGTGTAGGAGGGGCCGCATCATTTGCCGACAAAAGGCCGGCGGAACGCCTGGCAGCAGAGCGTCCCGGCGAAACTGAGGACGGCCGGGAGCAGCGACTCACGGATGAAGCGTCAGATGAAACGCGCCGGGGTGGAGAGGGGGATAGAGATTTCTTCTTGGAGGCCTTCTTGGAAAGCCGAGGAGGCACAGGGATGGTGGGCTGGACCCGAAGAAGGTCCTCACGCGCGGGGTCCGTTTTGGAACGCCGGACCTCGGAAGCTGGGGTCCGGAACGTTTCCCCGATGGACGCCTGAGAAGAGGATCGCTTCTCAGGTGGCGTGGGGGGAGGAGGAGGAGGAGGAAGGGTGGCCCCTGGGGCAGGGGGGGTGGGGGCCGCGGGGGAGGAGGATTTGGAAGGGAGGGATTTGGGAGGCGGAGGCAGAGCCCCCTGACGGGCAGAGGAGGCGGAGGGGGGACAGGATAGAGGTGAGGATACAGCGGAAGGAGTGGACACAACTGAGGCAAACGAAGTGGCCAGTGACACGGGATGAAGGCGGTCATACTTCTTCCTGGCCTCAGAATAAGAGAGCCGATCCAAAGTTTTGAGTTCCTGTATCTTTTTCTCCTTCTGATAGGCGGGGCAGTCCGGGGACCTAGGCGAGTGGACGCCAGGACAATTAGGGCACCGAGGTGGTGGGGTGCAAGTATGTTCCTCACGAAGAGGACGTCCACAGTCGCCACAAAGGGGCTCAGCCTCACACCGGGACGACATGTGCCCAAAGCGCAAACACCTAAAACAGCGCATAGGAGGCGGGACGTAAGGTCGCACGTCGCACCGGTAGCACATCACCTTTACCTTCTCCGGGAGAACGTCCCCCTCGAAGGCGAGGATAAAGGCCCCGGTGGCGATGCGACGGTCCTTGGGGCCGCGCTGGACTCGCCGGACGAAATGCACGCCACGGCGCTCCAGGTTGGCCCTCAGCTCCTCATCAGATTGTAGCAGGAGGTCACGATGAAAAATGACCCCCTGCGTCCTATTGAGTGCCAGATGTGGGACAATGGAGACTGGGATGTCCCCTAGGCGGTCGCACGCCTGGAGTGCCGCCGATTGTGTGGCAGAGGTGGTCTTGATAAGAACGGACCCCGATCTCATCTTGCTGAGAGCCTCGATTTCCCCGAAGACGTCCTCAATGTGTTGAACAAAGAACATGGGCTTGGAGGTGGCGAACGTCCCCCCATCTGTTCGAGAACAGACCAAATAGCGGGGGAAGTACTTCGCCCCAAGCCGGCGGGCCTGTCCCTCCTCCCATGGAGTGGCCAAGGGGGAAAGGGCAGGAGAACCAGAACTAGAAACGGTACCTTTTCTTTTGGAAGACTCGGCCGCAGAGCGACCTGATACATGTTGACGTTTCATGTGCGAAACGTCCGCCCCGATACCACCCACTCCGACCAGGGGCTCTCCCCACGGGCGCCACCCAGCCGCAGCAAGGGCCACCTGGCAGGATGACCATTGCCGGGAGTCCTGATGCCCCAAGGAGACGGGCATCTACTCCTTGGCCAACGTGGGGAGGGTGCAGCTCAGGTATCGGCAGTACGATCCCTGTGTTGTCAGGGGGCTACAACCTAGAGGGTACATGACGACCCCACCACAACGGGCTGGCTACCGTGCTGGATTTCTGGTGCCATGGAAAGTCCATCATGATCGCTGGTGCAGATGGAGAGGCACTATGGGCGTAACGTGGACAACCCATCAGGCGTTTAGGCCCAATTTGAGGAATAATGGGTATGGTGACAACGCCAGTGCAATGCTGAGTGCCAAGGTCTTAGTGCACTTAGGACCAGTGGTACACCATGTAAGGTGTCCTTCCCCAAAAGGCTCGTACTTCTGTAGAATTTTGAAAAATGGAGGTCAAACCCCAAGGGGGACCATCACATTAAGGCCAAAACATTTGAGACTCCTTTTAGTCGCCTCTTACGACAGGCAGGAATACCGCGGGCCTATTCTAATCCCCGGACCCACAGGAGGGGAAGAAGATGTTGCCGTTGTGGAGCACTGAGATGTTGAAGCAGTTGGTTATGAATGGAATCTGGGCCAGGGGCCGTATCATGAGAAGAAGATAGAGCAGAAAGAAATTCCCATTCAGTAAAAGGTTCGTTGTAAGATTCTGACTCACAAGTGGTGAAACATAAGGTGAGAGCTTCAGCCTGCTGTTTTTGATGAAGGAAAGCAGCTGGATAGGAGGCTGACGCTGATGCCACTGCAAAATGGGTCGCAAGATGTTCTGCGAGAACTAATGGGTCTGTACAAATGCCATCTGGGAGGTGAAGGCCTGGGAGGGTGGACTGCCGATGGCAACCTTGGAGACAGCGAAGTGTAGCCCATACCCGTGACAGAGGGACAGTGGAACCAAGGGAAGAAACGAATCGTTCCCAACATATCCGCTTGCTCTGTTTGATTAAATAACGGGCTTTAGCGCGAAGGAGCTTAAAGGTAGTAAGGCTGGCTACGGATGGGTGCCTCTTAAAGTGTTGCTCGACGGCGATCACGGATGGCAATGGCAATGGCCGTACTCCACCACGGGACTTGCCAGCGACGAAATGGTCCAGATGAGCGCGGGACAGCAAGGTTAGCAGCGCTAACAATCGCGTCAGACACGTTACGTAGGACGTCATCAATACAACCCGACAAAGAGGGAGAAAACTCGACCTGTGCAGTGTATAGAGGCCAATCGGCGCAGTGGAAAGACCAACGAGGTAACCTGTCCATCGGGGAGCGGGAAGGGAGCGTGATAATCAACGGGAAATGGTCACTATCACAAAGGTCGTCATGTGGCGACCAGTGTAATGAAGGGAGGAGAGAGGGAGAAGAAAGAGAAAGATCAATGGCAGAAAAGGTACCATGACCAGCACTGAAATGAGTAGGGGAGCCATCATTCAGAAGGCACAGGTCGTGGTCTGCAATAAATTGGTCTATAAGAAGACCTCGTCTAGATGGAAAGGCACTGCCCCACAAAGGATGATGAGCATTAAAATCCCCAAGGAGGAGGAAGGGAGGAGGAAGTTGCTGAAGAAGGGTGGTTAAGGCAGCAGGTGTAAGTGTCCTGTCAGGAGGGAGATAAAGATTGCAAACTGTGACTGCAGAGTCTAAGTGGACCCTTACAGCAACCGCTTCCAATGTAGTTTGGAGAGGAATCCACGTGTTAGCAATGTCTGTACGGACCAACGTACAAACGCCACCAGAAGCCCGCAAGGGTCCGACCCGATTTCGACAGAAAACACGGAACCCACGGAGGTTCGGTGAGTGAGCATCAGTAAAATGAGATTCCTGGAGAACCACACAAGCTGCAGAGTAGGACGGATGGATGGATTTCAATTCCGGAAGCTGACGATAGTATCCATTACAATTCCATTGGAGAACCACAGAACGATGGTTTAAATGGGGGCTGAACACGCTAAATCCAGTCATACCGCCGGGTCCCCACCCGTCACCAACAAGGAGGGGGGTGACATCCATGAACGACAGGTCAGAATCCGGTTGTGAAGTCGGGAGAGGGACCTCCGGTGACATCAGAGGCTCTTTGTCCCGGGACTTATGTTTCTTCTTCTTTTCAGGCTGAGATCGAGGAGGGCTGTGTGGCATAAAGGAGCCAGCTGCAGCAAGATCAGGAACAGAAAGAGACCGGGCGACCTGGGGGCCGACAGACCGCGGCTCTCACGATCGTCGCGTGGCAGCAGACCTTTGGCCTGGAAGGTGCCGGGAAGGGGCATCCTGGGAGAGGCGCCCTTGACCGGCAGACGCCGAAGGAGTGGGACACTTCTCCAGCAGGGGAGGGGGGAGCAGCGCCCATAGGAGAAGGTGTGGGAGCCGCAGGGGAGGGGGCGACGAAGGGGGGCGACGAAGGGGGGCAAGGAAGGGGGGCAAGGAAGGGGGGCAAGGAAGGGGGGCAAGGAAGGGGGGCAAGGAAGGGGGGCAAGGAAGGGGGGCAAGGAAGGGGGGCAAGGAAGGGGGGCAAGGAAGGGGGGCAAGGAAGGGGGGCAAGGAAGGGGGGCAAGGAAGGGGGGCAAGGAAGGGGGGCAAGGAAGGGGGGCAAGGAAGGGGGGCAAGGAAGGGGGGCAAGGAAGGGGGGCAAGGAAGGGGGGCAAGGAAGGGGGGCAAGGAAGGGGGGCAAGGAAGGGGGGCAAGGAAGGGGGGCAAGGAAGGGGGGCAAGGAAGGGGGGCAAGGAAGGGGGGCAAGGAAGGGGGGCAAGGAAGGGGGGCAAGGAAGGGGGGCAAGGAAGGGGGGCAAGGAAGGGGGGCAAGGAAGGGGGGCAAGGAAGGGGGGCAAGGAAGGGGGGCAAGGAAGGGGGGCAAGGAAGGGGGGCAAGGAAGGGGGGCAAGGAAGGGGGGCAAGGAAGGGGGGCAAGGAAGGGGGGCAAGGAAGGGGGGCAAGGAAGGGGGGCAAGGAAGGGGGGCAAGGAAGGGGGGCAAGGAAGGGGGGCAAGGAAGGGGGGCAAGGAAGGGGGGCAAGGAAGGGGGGCAAGGAAGGGGGGCAAGGAAGGGGGGCAAGGAAGGGGGGCAAGGAAGGGGGGCAAGGAAGGGGGGCAAGGAAGGGGGGCAAGGAAGGGGGGCAAGGAAGGGGGGCAAGGAAGGGGGGCAAGGAAGGGGGGCAAGGAAGGGGGGCAAGGAAGGGGGGCAAGGAAGGGGGGCAAGGAAGGGGGGCAAGGAAGGGGGGCAAGGAAGGGGGGCAAGGAAGGGGGGCAAGGAAGGGGGGCAAGGAAGGGGGGCAAGGAAGGGGGGCAAGGAAGGGGGGCAAGGAAGGGGGGCAAGGAAGGGGGGCAAGGAAGGGGGGCAAGGAAGGGGGGCAAGGAAGGGGGGCAAGGAAGGGGGGCAAGGAAGGGGGGCAAGGAAGGGGGGCAAGGAAGGGGGGCAAGGAAGGGGGGCAAGGAAGGGGGGCAAGGAAGGGGGGCAAGGAAGGGGGGCAAGGAAGGGGGGCAAGGAAGGGGGGCAAGGAAGGGGGGCAAGGAAGGGGGGCAAGGAAGGGGGGCAAGGAAGGGGGGCAAGGAAGGGGGGCAAGGAAGGGGGGCAAGGAAGGGGGGCAAGGAAGGGGGGCAAGGAAGGGGGGCAAGGAAGGGGGGCAAGGAAGGGGGGCAAGGAAGGGGGGCAAGGAAGGGGGGCAAGGAAGGGGGGCAAGGAAGGGGGGCAAGGAAGGGGGGCAAGGAAGGGGGGCAAGGAAGGGGGGCAAGGAAGGGGGGCAAGGAAGGGGGGCAAGGAAGGGGGGCAAGGAAGGGGGGCAAGGAAGGGGGGCAAGGAAGGGGGGCAAGGAAGGGGGGCAAGGAAGGGGGGCAAGGAAGGGGGGCAAGGAAGGGGGGCAAGGAAGGGGGGCAAGGAAGGGGGGCAAGGAAGGGGGGCAAGGAAGGGGGGCAAGGAAGGGGGGCAAGGAAGGGGGGCAAGGAAGGGGGGCAAGGAAGGGGGGCAAGGAAGGGGGGCAAGGAAGGGGGGCAAGGAAGGGGGGCAAGGAAGGGGGGCAAGGAAGGGGGGCAAGGAAGGGGGGCAAGGAAGGGGGGCAAGGAAGGGGGGCAAGGAAGGGGGGCAAGGAAGGGGGGCAAGGAAGGGGGGCAAGGAAGGGGGGCAAGGAAGGGGGGCAAGGAAGGGGGGCAAGGAAGGGGGGCAAGGAAGGGGGGCAAGGAAGGGGGGCAAGGAAGGGGGGCAAGGAAGGGGGGCAAGGAAGGGGGGCAAGGAAGGGGGGCAAGGAAGGGGGGCAAGGAAGGGGGGCAAGGAAGGGGGGCAAGGAAGGGGGGCAAGGAAGGGGGGCAAGGAAGGGGGGCAAGGAAGGGGGGCAAGGAAGGGGGGCAAGGAAGGGGGGCAAGGAAGGGGGGCAAGGAAGGGGGGCAAGGAAGGGGGGCAAGGAAGGGGGGCAAGGAAGGGGGGCAAGGAAGGGGGGCAAGGAAGGGGGGCAAGGAAGGGGGGCAAGGAAGGGGGGCAAGGAAGGGGGGCAAGGAAGGGGGGCAAGGAAGGGGGGCAAGGAAGGGGGGCAAGGAAGGGGGGCAAGGAAGGGGGGCAAGGAAGGGGGGCAAGGAAGGGGGGCAAGGAAGGGGGGCAAGGAAGGGGGGCAAGGAAGGGGGGCAAGGAAGGGGGGCAAGGAAGGGGG
The DNA here is from genome assembly GCF_023864345.2 of Schistocerca serialis cubense. Classification (NCBI taxonomy): domain Eukaryota; kingdom Metazoa; phylum Arthropoda; class Insecta; order Orthoptera; family Acrididae; genus Schistocerca; species Schistocerca serialis. The sequence goes on along the minus strand of NC_064638.1, from coordinate 1,196,994,050 downwards.
GCAAGGAAGGGGGGCAAGGAAGGGGGGCAAGGAAGGGGGGCAAGGAAGGGGGGCAAGGAAGGGGGGCAAGGAAGGGGGGCAAGGAAGGGGGGCAAGGAAGGGGGGCAAGGAAGGGGGGCAAGGAAGGGGGGCAAGGAAGGGGGGCAAGGAAGGGGGGCAAGGAAGGGGGGCAAGGAAGGGGGGCAAGGAAGGGGGGCAAGGAAGGGGGGCAAGGAAGGGGGGCAAGGAAGGGGGGCAAGGAAGGGGGGCAAGGAAGGGGGGCAAGGAAGGGGGGCAAGGAAGGGGGGCAAGGAAGGGGGGCAAGGAAGGGGGGCAAGGAAGGGGGGCAAGGAAGGGGGGCAAGGAAGGGGGGCAAGGAAGGGGGGCAAGGAAGGGGGGCAAGGAAGGGGGGCAAGGAAGGGGGGCAAGGAAGGGGGGCAAGGAAGGGGGGCAAGGAAGGGGGGCAAGGAAGGGGGGCAAGGAAGGGGGGCAAGGAAGGGGGGCAAGGAAGGGGGGCAAGGAAGGGGGGCAAGGAAGGGGGGCAAGGAAGGGGGGCAAGGAAGGGGGGCAAGGAAGGGGGGCAAGGAAGGGGGGCAAGGAAGGGGGGCAAGGAAGGGGGGCAAGGAAGGGGGGCAAGGAAGGGGGGCAAGGAAGGGGGGCAAGGAAGGGGGGCAAGGAAGGGGGGCAAGGAAGGGGGGCAAGGAAGGGGGGCAAGGAAGGGGGGCAAGGAAGGGGTGAAGATGTAACCAAGGCGTAACTAGATGTCATGGACACAGGGTGAAGTCGTGCATATTTCTTACGGGCCTCTGTGTAGGTTAAACGATCAAGGGACTTATACTCCTGTATCTTTTTTTCCTTCTTATATACTGGGCAATCTGGTGAACGTGGAGAATGACTACCATGACAATTTACACATACAGGAGGGGGAACACAGGGACTCCCCTCATGGAGTGGACGTCCACAGTCACCACAGAGAGAGGCCTGGGAACAGCGGGAAGACATGTGGCCAAAACGCAAGCACTTAAAACACCTCATAGGAGGTGGGATGTACGGCTTCACATCACAGCGATAGACCATAATCTTAACTTTCTCAGGGAGGGTATCCCCTTCAAAGGCCAGGATAAAGGCACCAGTATCAATACAATTGTCTTTAGGACCCTTCTGAACACATCGAACAAAGTGAACACCCCGCCGTCTGAGATTGTCCCGAAGTTCCTCATCAGTTTGAAGGATGAGGTCCCTGTGAAAAATCACACCTTGTACCATATTTAGAGACTGGTGGGGGGTAATGGACACAGGAATTGTGCCGAGATGGGAACAGGCACGAAGGGCCGCAGATTGGGCAGCTGAAGTAGTTTTTATCAGCAACGAACCCGACCACATCTTGCTCAGGGAGTCCACTTTGCCAAACTTGTCTTCAATGTGTTCCACAAAGAATAAAGGTTTGACACTGGTGAAAATATCTCCATCAGTCCTGGTGCAAACTAGATAACGGGGGAAAGGTTTTGCCCCTAGACGACGGGCCTGGCCCTCTTCCCAGGGGGTAGCCATGGAAGGGAAGGCCGAAGGGGCAAGAGAAGCAGCACTTTAATCAGTTCCATGCAGAGAGATGGGCGCAGAAGAACGGCCAGAGTTCTGGACCTGTATGCGTTTCATTTGCATAGCGTCCGTCCTGGTACCACCCACTCGAATCAGGGGCTTTCCTCACAGGCGCCACCCAGCCACAGCAAGGGCCGTCTGGCACGGCGGCCATTGCCGGGAGTTCCGATGCTCCAGGATGACGAGCAGCCACTCCAAGGCATGCATGAGGGAGCCCGAGACATCAGGAAGGAGACAATCGATAATTGGATTTATGGCAATGGCAAACAGTACAACACTCAGCATGGAGCCCTGGGGTACCCTGTTTTCTTGGGAGAATGTACGGGAGAGAGTAGTGTTCACCCGCACCCTAAATGGGCGCTCAGCCATAAATTCGCGAAGAAAAAGGGGCAGCCGACCTCGAAATCCCCAAGAGAACAGTGTGCGGAGGATGCCTGTCCTCCAACAGGTATCGTATGCTCTCTCCAGATCAAAAAATATTGCTACTGTTTGGCGTTTCCGGAGAAAATTGCTCATGATATAAGTGGAGAGAGCAACAAGATGGTCAACTGCAGACGATGCTTTCGGAATCCGCATTGGGCAGGTGTTAAAAGACTGCGGGATTCCAGCCACCACGCTAAACGGTAATTCACCATACGCTCCAAAACCTTACAGACACTACTCGTGAGAGAAATGGGGCGATAGCTAGAGGGGAGATGTTTGTCCTTTCCAGGTTTCGGAACAGGAACGACGATAGCTTCCCGCCATCGTTTGGGAAAAGTACTGTCGGTCCAAATTCGATTATAAAGGCGAAGGAGGTAACGCAGACTATGGGTTGATAAATGCAGCAACATTTGGACGGTCCTGGGGCGGAGGAGCGAGAAGAAGAGAGTGCATGTTGGAGTTCCCACATGGAGAAACAGAATTGTAGCTTTCGCGATTTTGAGAGGAGAAAGCAAGAGGTCGCACTTCCACTGCACGTTTCTTCGGGAGAAACGCTGGCGGGTAATTTGAAGAGCTCGAAATCTCAGCAAAGTGCTGACCCAACGAGTTAGAAATTGCGACGGGGTCCACTAATGTATCATGCGCGACAGTGAGCCCAGAGACCGGAGAGAAACTAGGCGCGCCTGAGAACCGTCGAAGCCGACTCCAAACTTCCGAGGCGGGAGTGAAGGTGTTAAATGAGCTAATAAAGAATTTCCAGCTTGCCTTCTTGCTATCGCGGATGACACGACGGCATCGCGCACGGAACTGCTTATATCGGATACAGTTGGCCAAAGTAGGATGGTGGCGGAAAACGCGGAGAGCACGTCGCCGCTCACGTAGTGCATCACGGCATGCCTCGTTCCACCAAGGAACTGGGGGGCGCCGGGGCAACTCGGAGGTGCGTGGTATTGAACGTTCCGCAGCTGTAAGAATAACGTCGGTAATATGTGTGACCTCATCGTCGACGCTGGGAAAGTGACGGTCATCGAATGTCGCTAGAGACGAAAGAAGTGTCCAATCAGCTTGGGCAAACTTCCAGCGTCGCGGGCGCATATATGGCAGTTGAGGCTGCAGTCTAAGGACACATGGAAAGTGGTCACTCGAGTGTGTATCATCAAGGGCGAACCATTCGAAGCGCCGAGCTGGCGGAACAGTACCGACCGCAAGGTCCAAATGAGATAAATTTGTCGTGGAGGCAGACAAAAATGTAGGGACCCCAGTGTTGAGGCAAACTAGATCCACTTGGTGGAAGATGTCTAGCAATAGTGAGCCACATGGACAAGGATGTGGAGATCCCCAAAGCGGGTGGTGGGCATTGAAGTCCCCAACCAGCAAATAGGGGGGTGGAAGCTGACCAAGAAGATGAAGGAGATCAGCTCGTGCCATTGGTGTGGACGATGGAATGTATACAGTACAAAGAGAGAACGTGTATCCAGAAAGGGAAAGACGGACGGCGACAGCTTGGAAGGAAGTGTTTAAATGGATTGGGTGATAATGGAGAGTTTCATGTGCTGGAGTGCCTTCAACAGAGGGGAGATCATATCAGATGGACTGAAAATGAGGGAGAACAAAGCGGTCATGGGGACGCAGCTTTGTTTCCTGAAGACAGAAGATGACCAGCGGGTAGGATCGCAAGAGGATCGACAATTCATCCCGATTGGCTCGAATACCACGGATATTCCAGTGGATAATGGACATAGGGTGAACAGAAAATGGAGGAATGTGACCAAGGTTGCTGTCAACTCAACGACTGCTCAGAGCTTGCGACCAACAGCATGGAATGGCATTCAGCCGAAGGCAGAAGATCCTGATCCATAGGTTGTTCAGGAGCAGCTCCTGCCACCAGCGATCGGCCGGTTGATCGGCTGCCAGCAGTGCGCCTCGGCGACAGAGAAGACGGCCGAGGGCGATTTCCGCCAGGTGGTGCTGTAGATGGGACACGCCTTGGCGGAGAAGGAGAGGACCTGAGTTTCTTTGTAGCCTTCTTGGAAGTATGATGTTTAGATGAAGGAGGAACCGATGGTTGGGAAGTTGCGGTACATAAAAACTCTTCACGAGTATGCTCTTATTTCGAAGCCTTGGTGTCTGACTTTTGGGCTCGAGATTTAGCAGAACCCGACGAAGGGTGAGCCAGAGAGTGGGCAGGCGAAAGTGGTGAGGTTGAACGGGCGATCTTTGCGCTGGCCGATCTGACGACCATGGCACTAATGGTGAGGTCACAAGTCTGCGTGGCCGCCTCCTTTGTTGGCCGAGGAGAAGCAAGGACAGTGCTGTATTTTCCTGTGATGCACGGTTGGCTGTCGACTGGCGAATAATTTTCGAGCAGCAAAGGTCGACACCTTTTCCTTCACTCTGATTTCCTGGATGAGCTTTTCGTCTTTAAAAACGGGGCAATCTCGAGAGGAAGCAGCGTGGTCACCCATACAGTTGATGCAGCGAGGGGATGGAGGTGGACAAGCATCCTCATGGGCATCCTTGCCACACGTAACACATTTGGTCGGATTGGAACAGGACTGGCTGGTGTGATTGAACCGCTGACACCGATAGCAATGCGTAGGGTTTGGGACGTAAGGGCAAACGAAAATTATCTCATAGCCTGCTTTGATTTTCGATGGGAGTTGAACTTTGTCAAATGTCAAGAAGACAGTGCGGGTTGGAATGATGTTCCTGTCAACCCTTTTCATAAATATGAACAGCCGTTACGCCCTGGTCAGACAGGTAGTGCTGAATTTCTTCGTCAGACAATCCATCGAGGGAGCGTGTATAAACGACTCCACGCGAGGAATTTAAAGTGCGGTGCACTTCAACCCGGACAGGGAAGGTGTAGAGCAGAGAAGTACACAGCAATTTTTGTGCCTGGAGGGCACTGACTGTTTCTAACAACAGGGTGCCATTCCGTAATCTGGAACAAGACCTTACAGGACCTGCAATTGCGTCGACACCTTTCTGAATAATAAAAGGATTGACCGTGGAGAAGTCGTGACCGTCAGACCGAGAAACAACAAGGAACTGTGGCAACGATGGAAGAACTGTCTGGCTGAGACTCAGTGAACTTACGCTTGTGAGCAAACATAGTGAAGGTTAGGAAGCCATTGCGGAAGAATCCCCCATGATTACCGGCGTCTCCGATGGCGCGCTCCTCCCTTGTTGGGGCCCTCTCTGAGGGCACTCCCGCCTTAGGTGATTGTTCACACCTCAGGTCACACCTCCCGACTAACGAACGGAGGGACCAATCGGCACTTTCGAGTAATCACCCCTCCCTGGGCCTGGCCGTTACCAGGGGGTACGTACGTGTCCTACCTGTCTACCCGGGGCGGGGAATTACGCGTTACCCCGTCACCGGCTACACGCAAAAATGCATGGGTCGGCCTTCTGACACGCACAGGGAGGAAGGAAGAGAAAGGGGAAAAAGAAAGAAAGGGAAAGGAAAGAGGAGAGGTCTCAAACGCCGCAGCGGAGAAATGGGTAAAGAGAAGAGGTAAGGGAAAGAGAAGGACAAAGGCAGGATGAAGACATACAAGCAGAGAAGGAGAAGAATGCAGTACATTTACGAGCGTCCGTCTCCGGACGTAGGCACAAACCATACTCCTAGAGGGGGAGAAAGGGAAGGAAAGAGCCAGAGGTGAGGGGAGGAGGGGCGAAGATGGGGGAGAGGGAAGGATGCGGAAAAGGAAGGTATGCAGCCCGGAAAGGAAGGAGGGCCAGATTAGCTCGGGGTCCCGTGCTCGCTACGCACGCATCCACAAAAGAGTTGTGGACCCCCTGGGGGGACAATATTTCAGTGATACTCGTTTGCTATGAATGTTAGAATAGTTTGCATAACTGCGTTCACAATCTTAGTGCTCTGAGAGATACTGATAGTGGTGAATGCACACTTTTTATTAATTGCATGGATTATGTTGCCAAAGTAGTGAGTGCTTGTTGGTGTTATAGAATTTAACTCAGTTGCGTGAAATCTGTACGTCTCAAATTATCAGACAAATGGGTTTCTAATTATGTATTTCTCTGAACTGCAGTTGCTTTGAAGTTATGCTGAAGTTATGTATGAAGCACTTACATAAACAAATCGTTGTCACCGGAATATAGAAACATTTTATTCATCTTATTGTTCTTATTAAACTCACAGAATGAATAAAAACAGGCTAACGAAAATTTTTTTACTTTATTTCCAAATTAAAAAACACCATAGGATGTCTTGAAGAGACAAGAAGGGCCATGAGAAAACCTATTGTCACACAAGTCACCTTACGGCACAGAATCTCACGCTGCTGATCAATACTGCAAAAATTTCCTGTCCAACAATAAAAACAACAACATCAGAGAGAGAAACAGAATCAGGCCGTCAGCTATCACATGAAGTTGTGAGGAGATAAGAAGAAAAAGATTATACCTTAGTCTTCGGTTCTAAGTGGTTCACAATTGACCAGATTCTGTAATAAAAATCTTCCCCGGCTTCTGTGGAATGTTAAAATTGTGTAGTGAGTCATATTTGGTGGAGGAGGTTGGGTATTATTGTTAGATCCAGTTTTTAGATAACTGGGACTCAAGAGCATGCCTTAACTACTCGCTGAAGCAGTTGCACCACGCGTGCGTCTCGGCGCTCTTAGCTACATGGCTAGAAAGCATGGCTATTTCTAAATTTGAGGAAACCTTACAGATTGGAGAAACGACGAGAGATGCAAGGTCCACGCCGTTTATGATAATTTGTAACACAGTAAGGAAATTCATTGTTATGTACATCTTTGTACATACGCATCAAACAAAGCTTGCAATATTTTACAAAAAAAAATGAGTAAATAACGTAAAATTGGATATTTCATTAGTCATTCAACAAAATATCCTTAATACAAAAACTGTGTATTAAACTGGCTTTAAAGCGTTAAATACGAATACACACAGACACTAAAGAATTCGATGCTTTTCTTTTCTTTGCATTACTAATGAAACTTTAAACCTATGATAGTTAATATGCGTAACTAGCATGTATTTCTGTGTTTCGAAATATTTTATACATCTCTTACCAGTCGTAATTGGTTTGAGTAAACGAATTAATTGAGAATGTGGACATGCACTGTGCACCACACCGGAAAGTGATCTCTGCCCGCCCCTTCCCGCCCCCGCTTCCCCGCTTCCCACCCCCTTGGAATGGAAATACTGCAAGTACTAACACTCCAGAATGAGATTTTCACTCTGCAGCGGAGTGTGCGCTTATATGACACTCCCTGGCAGATTAAAACTGCCTTTCGCGGGCAAGTGCTCTACCATCTGAGTTACCGAAGCACGACTCACGCCCGGTACTCACAGCTTTACTTCTGCCAGTACCTCGTCTCCTACCTTCCAAACTTTACAGAAGCTCTACTGCGAGCACTTGCCCGCGAAAGGCAAAGGTTCCCGAGTTCGAGTCTCGGTCGGGCACACAGTTTTAATCTGCCAGGAAGTTTCAGTACTAACACTGATTGTCGCGCCAAGAGAAGTCGCAATCAGTGGATGAGAGGGGAACAAGCTGAGAACACTATTCAGAAACCTTCGCCGTGGCGGTAGTAGTACAACAATGGACCACACGACTGAGTGTTCTTGAAACGTACAGTTCGGCCATGCACTTAGCGTCATCACTTTATCTCATTGGCGATCGCCGCCTCCTGGGGCACCGTATTATAATTTTATCGATTACCGTCGTAGACTCTTTCAGAAACTCATTTTCAAACTTTTATACATTCTACCGTTTTTTAAGTCAACACACACATTATATTTGGGATTATTAGTGCCCTAAGTCGAGATATTTGGCGCCTAGCATGAGGCTTAAGGGTAGCAGGTTATGACACTCTTAAAAAAATCTGGACTTATGGCAATACTAGGGGGAGGGCAGTAATAAGCTGTAATGCTTCTCACCACCTACGAACCGAACCGTGGATCAGCCCTTGAGGACACATTTGGAGGTCTTAGAAGGAGAACGGCTCCTTCAAATGTGGAAGTGTGATACGTACCGTCACAAGATTACTGGTATACCGATAATGTTACTCCTGTGAAAGGATTTATTATTTTGTGAATGTGACTGTGTGCAATGGAAAGGTGCGTGTCCGTTTTTCGACTGTGGAAAAACTGCTATTGAGAGGTAACAATGGAAAAACAAACGGGTAACGAATCAAGATTCTATTAGTAATCAAGTAAACTGAAGTTACGTAAATGGTAAAGGTCGCCAGCCTAATTAGGCAAAGCTGTGCCCTATTCAGAAAGAAAGTTAACTATTGGGATTGACTTTACTTGATACTGAACTTCTGTTTCAGACACTAGCACAATTTAGCAAGTAATGTACCAGCGATTTCACTTAACTACACAGGACGAGTGTTAATACGCTTAGGCAACAACTGACTCTCAATAACACTATCTGTACATTACAGTAGGAATATAATGATAGTTTTAGGTAAATGATTACTAATGGTGTAGCACTACTGACTTTGACAAAAGGTTCTTTTGTCAGTTTAATTATAGGACATTATTACTATAGATATGAAGTAACTGTATATTTTGTACTGATTATTATTGGCTTTCTCAAGAAACATTCACTCCCTTATATTATTTAGCTCAATTGGAACATGTGTGACCTGGATCTAGTAGAGTTTCGATATTTGTAGCCAGCTGCTTAGTCTTGATTGCTCTTGTAGCTCAACTATTACACAGGGACCCAGAAACTAATTTACCAGTAGACTCATATCAAGGCTGAACACACTAGTCACAACACAATATGGGAAACACGGTTAACTGCCTAACACATGGAATTGTAGACACTATTTTCAATAAGAAAAATCACTGAATTGGATACTTCACATCTTTTCTTAGTAATTGTACTTAGAGGAAACTTCAACTGCTCATTTACGAAAATTACGTAGAGTACTTCAAGACTAATGCTCACTCAATAATTACGTACTTCGGAACTCTACTTTTGTGAAGGAAGATAATTGCTTTTCAGTGCAGGATTTGTAGCACTTGGGATAGGACCTTGTTTAGGTAAGTGACTAAGGATCAAATACCGTGGCTCAACACAAAGTTTACGGAACACAAAATAATTATTGAAAACGGAACTACGTAACTGGTCCGTGCAATTATACAGTACTCAATTTATTATTTGAGAAGAGGGTATTGGCAATCTCTATCTCCTATGATATTCAAAAAAGACGGAGGAGGTATCCATGGTTCTTCCTGTGCAACGAGCTCTGAAAATTCTCTTAGTAATTCCGCATCCTATGCTGCATTATATAGTCTTTCAGTTCTTCTCGGCTCTTTCAGTGTACAACATGCGCACTCTATGCCTCTAGCTACAGACTAACATGTCACATAGGAGCCTTGCAGTTCGACTGTCAGGTCAACGTTTTCTATTCCCGCCTAGCCAGTTCCGATGGAGGGACTTCCCTACAAGTTTTACAGGATACAAACCTACTTTCCCTATGCACGAACCATTATTACAATTACGGTTTAACTTTTAAGTTCTGTTACAGCACATTACTTTGGAAATTACTTCTGTAGATTAATTACGATTACATATATTATCTGAAGCAATGAATAAAATATTCACATCGATGTTACATCAAACAGCATGCTTATGCAGAAGTCACATTAAGTAAAAACAAAGAAGTTAGATAAGACCGTTATAGCTTATATCGATTATAGTGTTACACATTCAGAAGCCCTCACATTGAGATGAAAGAGAACTAGACGACAGATAACGTGTGGCTGAGGCGACATGTGGGACGCCCGCATAGTCAGCCAACACGTCTTGATGGGCGTTGAAAGAAGGCAATTTGCGCTGATTGCCCAGCAGGAAGGACCGATGTTAACGGCGCTCGTAAAAGCTGGCGCGCTCTGCACGCCACACACCACACACAGTGCAGTGCAGTGCAGGCCATCTGCTCGCGACGCAGGCACCTGGAGAACTACCACCTGTTAACTGTACAGGAAAATCCACTGCTGCTTCCTGACCTCTCATCCGCTGTCTTGTTTTCCTTCTAGGGTGGTTGCAGGAAGCATTTCCCGCAAAAAGACCTCTATTCGGATTTAAATCATTTTCCGTGTGGCTAGCAGTTTCATTACCATTGTGGACGGGCATAGGGTTCAAGCGTCGTCTCCGACCATGACGGCGCTTGTCCGAGGCTTCTTTAGTTCTGTCCTGAACCAACTAATCACACTGAAAGGGGGGTTAGCCCTATTAGTGGTTTGTTCTTTTCGTCGCCTTTTACGACTGGCAGAACATACCGAAGGCCTATTCTTTTCCCAGGCCTCCACGGGATTTATTATTATTATTATTATTATTATTATTATTAGATTATTATTATTTCTTTATTTTCTCATACGTTAAGTCTGGTTAAAAATGGAAAGTGACGCGGACCTTGATCAAGCGTCACTTCCTTTTAACTGTATGATGTGTGTTCTATTGCATTTAGGAACTTTCGGGTAATTGATCATGTATCAATAATTACATATTTCTGTAGCTGTATATATACGTTTGGATGTAGCTGTATTGCGTTGATGTACTGGTGGATATTGTGTGGTATGACTCCTGTAGTTGATAGTATAATTGGTATAATGTCAACTTTATCCTGATGCCACATGTCCTTGACCTCCTCAGCCAGTTGGATGTATTTTTCGATTTTTTCTCCTGTTTTCTTTTGTATATTTGTTGTATTGGGTATGGATATTTCGATTAGTTGTGTTAATTCCTTCTTTTTGTTGGTGAGTATGATGTCAGGTTTGTTATGTGGTGGTGTTTTATCTGTTATAATGGTTCTGTTCCAGTATAATTTGAATTCATCATTCTCCAGTACACTTTGTGGTGCATACTTGTATGTGGGAACATGTTTTACAAGTTTATGTTGTAAGGCAAGCTGTTGATGTATTATTTTTGCTACATTGTCATGTCTTCTGGGGTATTCTGTATTTGCTAGTATTTTACATCCATTATTATTATTATTATTATTATTATTATTATTATTATTATTATTATTATTATTTATTTATTGGTAGTTTAGCTACTATCATAGCTGCGACATGAAGTAGCGGTGGAGGTATGCGATCATGTTGAAAAATACACTCCGAGACAAAATTAGTACACCGTTTTAGAGATTTCCAATTCACTTAGTATTTATTGTAGCAACAGTGCTATGGACTGTATGAAAAGATTACATTTACAGATTAATCACGGCGGTTCTGAGATACAAGGAATCCACTCCTGTGAAACACCACATCAATACATCTTTGGCCACACCGCATGTGTGTGAAATTCCTTGTAGTTGTGGTCCGGTTTATATAGGTAACAGAAAAAGAAGGAAGACCGGTTTGGTTTAACACAAGAAGAAATGCCGCGTGCGACATACGGATGAATCCGCCGTAGTGGAACGTCTTGACCTAGAGGGTGGTCGTGAAATAAAATTCACCGAGACGTTTGTTAAATCGAAAACATCGCATCGTCATACCCGTGTGTGTAGAGGCTATTGATAAACACCGTTATTATTCTAACACAAAACAGGAAGGTGTTGAAGTAGATAAAACTTGGATGTCAATGTTGCAGCGTAAGAATGACGATCGATTACTTTCATTCGAGAGTGTTGACACTACCAGAAATTATCCCGTAGCGGACGTCACGTGATTGACTGTTGTGCCCTCTACACCGCCCATATTCGAGGCTCCCTCGAGTTCTGGTTGCAGTTCGCCACTTTACCTCCGAAGATGTCTTTCGCAGTCGGAGAGTAAACGTTAGGAGAAAGTTTTATACATGGACAACGGCCTAGTAGCCCGGAAGTTTTAAGTGAAGCGACATTTAGTTAATTTTTCCCAAAAACAATCAACAACAAATATTTTACACAAATTTTGGACAGCATTGTCAGGTTATTTTTAGAGAAAGTCAGTTATCATTATGGCCCCCCATTCCAGGAGTTTCCGTGGTCAAAATGAGGTATCTGTGAGGCAAGTCCTGCTGTCCGCCAATCTCATATGAAATTAAAAACAATTTTCTTAAGCTGTAGCACCCTTCGTACGGAGTAACGGTAAAATTTTTTTAAATTTGAAAAATAATAAAATGGCGGACGTTTTAAACAAAGATACAGTTTTAGCATGTGTATTTGGTCACGTTTTTTATTACAGTGACTAATGAATAAGTAAAAATAAATTAGCTGTAAGGGGTCCGCGATTCCTTACCTAACGATAAACCCATTTTTGTCCCGCGCAGGTCGATGGTAGGAAAAATCTATTGTCAAGCGCCGCTAGCGCTAAGAAAGTAAGAGCCAGTGGAGTTAAGAGTTTGGAGTTCACCGAGTGAGGACAGAGCCGTGAGCTACGCATTGCGTCGTACCGGCTGAATGAGTCCCCACCGCCGTGGGTTGACGCTCAGCAAAACAGTACCGATTCGTAACATGGTATGTCTGAGAAGTATTTTACAGAGGTTTTCAGTGTGCTGTATTTTCTTGTTCAAGTTAACCGCGCCGACCAATCACTGGATTGCAGTGAGGACTGTGTGTGTGTTAATCATTGTATAGTGTGTAACGCATCTCAACAATTCTGACCTGCGATGATATTAACTCCAAATTCGAGACGACAGTAGTGTGCCTCATTTTGTGTCCAAACAGACTATATTAAGTCAGAAAGTGTAAAAACATCTTTGTCTTGGTTATTGCAAAACCCTTATCATTCTGTGAACATTGATGAGGAGCCGCACCCTGATTAGAAGCTAGCCCGAAGCAGCTAAATCCGATCAGCATTTATCTTTTACGCCAAAGTCACATCAAAAGTAAAGTTAGGCTACTATTTCGGTTAGTAACAAACGAGGTTAGATTAGTTTGGAGCCTATTACTCCTTACGGACATGCCGAAGGAGTAAGAGCGAAATTTCAGAAAGATATCTTTATTAGTGTGCCCGCAACGCATTCTGTCAGTTTGAAATATACCGTGTTTTAGTATATATTGTAGCGTAGTGTGTAGGTAGGCGTCAATTTTCCTCAGTAAACCTATAAAATCAGCATTTATATTTTTTTTAAACCTAAATACACTGTATTTGAAGCTGACAATCATTTGTGGGCACACTAATAAAGACACTTTTCTGAAATTTGGGTAAATCACTCTTCGGGCTTGTCCGCAAGGAGTAATAGACTCATTTTTTATTTTACTTTATTCATTAGTTATTGCAAAACAAATAACTAAATACACACAACAAAACTACAGCTTTTTGTCAAACGTCCCTCATTTTACAATTTTTTCCAAATTTCAACAAAATTGTGCTATTACTACGGGCGCAATAGCCTGTAGCTTAAGAACATTGTTTACTGATTTCAGACAAAATTTTCAAACTGCAGGACTTCCGTCATGGACACATATTTTGGACAGAGCATCTTCAACACCTCGGATTGGGATCTTAATGTTGACTGACTTTCTTAAAACAAAAATCCGACAATGTTGTCCAAGAATCAAATAATATGAAAAAACATTTACAGTGATTGCTTTGGTTTTTCCAAAGAAATCGTGTAAGTCGCTTGTTTCATAGGCTGACTGAGGAGAATGAACTCTTGACGACGACTGTTCATCAGTCTCACTGGATGGTGAATGTTCGTTTGCTACTCTTGGCAACCAATGAACGTATTTTCCAACGGTGAGATCTGGAGAACATACTAGACAAAGCAGCACTCTACCACCATATTTACCGGTGTAGGTTACGACAGTACCGGCGACACGCCATCTTTTCGCGCTTGTAAGGTAATGCCACTGACAAGGGGAACTCGCCGTAGGTATAGTCGAAGCTTGGCATGACGAAAAAAGAGTGAAAATAAAGGGACACCTATTTCGGTTTATGTGCCAACACTCAATAATTTCGAGAAAATGACGGTCAATCTTTCGGTGCGGCTTCTTCAGTTCTCTCGTGCATCATGAAAGCGAGTAAACTGGTAGCACAGTTTCAAAATTTTTCGCCAATTATTCCGTTCTTTGCTGTGCTTTTCTTTTATTGTCGCAGAGGTATGTCACATCAATAGTTTTGTGATATCGTAAAGTAAGAACTGCTGACAAAAGAAATAAGCATTTCAAATCTTATCAAAAATAGATTGTATAATTAGTAAGCGAAACCTAAAAAAAAATTAACATTCTAGCATTTCAATTTTTCGGTTGTGTTTCACTTTTATTCTGTCATAGAAATATTCAAAGCGTAAAAATTCGTAGCACCACGAGCAATGTGCGCAAGCGTATACTACAGTCAATTTTTTTTAATGTGATGGTATTTAGAAAAACAACCTCTCTATATGGCGATAATTTCGCTGTTAGCCACGCATGTAGAAACATTTTCTCGAAAGATAGATGCTGTCACTGATGACGAATCAAGGTTTTATTTTAATTGACTTCTTGTGACTTCCCTTTGCTGCTGAATGAGAGTAGGTCGCTTCTATAATCGGCGAATGTAATCCTTTACCTGTCAGTAAAAGTATAAACGCGGAGTTTACAAAACGTGACAGATCGGCAGACTTACTTTTTCTGAAAATGTCGGTATTCCGATTTCATCGACAAACAACCCATCGTATAAGGAGGCATTGTTTTACCCACCCCAAGAGTCAATGTACATAAACGGCTGCATTTCCACGTAACGTCGCAAAACTTCGTCCAGAATCTGAGAGTGGGTTTTGTGAGCTTTCTTTTTTTTTTTTGCTGCTTCGTGCACATTGTGGCTTCGTTCCTATAATTGGTTTACATCTTGATGGACTCTAGGACCAAATGTGTCACTAACTTCATTGAGTTAAACGAGAACTTGGTAGCAGTTTTCTCAAAGGTGTTACGCCTTTTCAGTTGTGACTATATCCTTTTTAATAAGATGTGAAATCTGTATTTGCGATTAATTAAATTATATTTCACGATGGCACAATAAATGCCACGTACTTCCGTAATAACAGAAGAAAAAATCCTAAGATTGGATCTGAACACACAGTGCAAAATTTCGAAACTGCGCTCTTGGGCCCTGCGCTACCAACTTCGTTTTACACCGCTTAAGTAGCCTGAAAAAAAAAAAAAAAAAAAAAAAAAAAAAAAAAAAAAAAAATCGCATCGAAACTTTGACCGTCATTTCCTTGGACGCTAATGAGTGTTGGTACCCAAACCGAAATGTGTGTGCCTTTATTTTCATCCTATCACGCTATGGCAGGTTCCCCTTGCGAAACCTTTAAGATATGGCACAATCACCGACCTAACCGCATCAGAAATGGAACGGATACGGTAAGTAACAGTTATGCGAAACACATGTACTCAATGTTGTATGTCCTATGGCACCCCAAACTCTCACGAGGTTCTGCGCCTGCATGACCATAGCGAATGCTATCTTGCGACGTTAGTTCTCCTCTGAGCCTGTATCTGTACTCCACAAGGCACCTTATGGAGTGTGGCGAACGGTACTTCTGGTACAAAGCATCTGTTCTCCCTTACCCACTCCATTTGCGAACGGCTACGTCCACAGTATGCGGAACGAAGACTCATTTGAAAAGACAACCTCAAACGACTGCGTTGATGTACGTCGCGAGTCTGCGTGAAGTAATGTGATGGACACTAGCGCCACCCTGAGGCTGTGGTGAGAAAACACTCGGCAACAGTTGGGCAGTCAGCATCACAGATCAGCATGGTGACGACAGATGGAAGAGACTCCTAGCAAAGGAATTGTAAGTTGGTTTTCAGACAGACCTGGGTACACTAGCCGAGTGGAAGTGGTGAGAATTCTACTGCATAATACTGATTCCTGTGGTTTGGTAGGGAAAGGTGTCCAGCTTGTGCTCGATGGTGATCTTACCGATGATAGATGCTTGTGAGACTACATAAAGGTCTGAATGATGCAGTCAGAATGTGGACCCTATTAAACTATGGCAGGACAGCATGCCTTCCATTAGGTTTATGTTTCATGCAGAGTAGAATCCACCCTGTGTTTATGCGTGGTGTGTGCAGGGGATTTGATTAACACAGCTTTAATTAATTCGTTCTGTTCTAAGAGTATGTTGCTGCGATAAGAGCATGTTAGCGTAGGGACTGGGCCACGTAACTGTTGTCTGTAGGCACAGAAGCACGGTTTGTACACCCTTACTGTACCTTGCATGGCTCTTTCAATTGTATCAAGTTACACTGAGCTCGTGTGGTGTCAGTTTGTACTGTGAGCTATGTGAACGCTCAATGTCATTCAATACGATCACGACGACACCCCTCGATCGACGTTAGCACTCGTGGTGTCACTCGCCTTTATACAAGGCAGTGGAAGTTTGAATATTCGTGACACTAGCTCAATGGTCGTCAATTGACTTAAATATTATTCCCGGGTGACACTTAATTCAATTACTGCCACGGGGGTGAGGAGAATGAACACATCCCGGTGATACCAGCATTATGCGTATTTAGATGTTCGATTAATCTGAATGGTTTGCAATGTTCCAGCGATTCTATTCGAACTCTATGCTGATGTACCAACAAGGACCATTTTCGCAGATAAACATGCAAGTACGTAATGGATGTTCAGTTTCTCAATATAGTTCGTCGCACTCACACATTATACATCCGCTGTAAGAACAATTTCATGTATTTACATTTTTTGGTGTCCCACAATATTGGTTGGCTAAATATTATGACGATACGTTGTATACAACTTCCACAGATATTGTTTATCATGTAGTCAAGACTACGTAATGAAACCAAAATCGTGGATAAAATTGAAATGTAGTTTGTTTATTAACACATTTCTTTTCACTAACTAAATATGAAATATGAATCGGGATTGGAGGTGATGATCCTATCTTTTTTAGTATTAAAATGGTCGATATCGTATTCTGAATAACGCGTGTTATAATGTCCAAATATCGACACGACCCAGGCTATCAATTCGGCACTTAAATGTCTATTCTTCGCTCTCGAAATGTTCGATGTGATTGTCTTTCACACGCAGGGTTCAATTTAACGGTGTATGCACTGTTTTTAGTATTTTAGGTCCCCGTTAATTAATATCTGGTAGTTAATAAGCGAACTATTTTGATGCTGGCGCGTTGTTTGTATCAGTTACCCCCGCAACCGTCCAAGGATAAGATTCTCTTAATGTTCCGCGCACACGCGTTTCACAATTTTAAAGAATGCAGAATTACGTAAACCATAGCTTTCCGTTGCGTACAACTTTCGTGGGTTGCACAACCATAATAGTTTCCCAAGAGTATTTTTCCCAGCTAACAAAGTTCGAATTATGTTGTCGGAATCATTTTCACTTCACCCGACAATAAACGTCTCTGATCACTTCGTCACACGTAATGTATTTTAAACCTGAATGAGATTTTCATTCTGCAGCGGAGTGTGTGCTGATACGAAACTTCCTGGCAGATTAAAACTGTGTGCCCGCCCGAGACTCGAACTCGGGACCTCTGCCTTTCGCGGGTAAGTGCTCTACCATCTGAGCTACCGAAGCACGACTCACGCCCGGTACTCACAGCTTTACTTCTGCCAGTATCTCGTCTCCTACCATCCAAACTTTACAGAAGGAGACGACATACTGGCAGAAGCAAAGCTGTGAGTACCGGGCTTACTACGCCTATTTTCACTCATTGCTTTCATATGGCATAATATTTTGGGGTAATTCATCACTGAGGAATAAAGTATTTATTGCACAAAAGCGTGTAATCAGAATAATAGCTGGAGTCCACCCAAGGTCATCCTGCAGACATCTATTTAAGGATCTAGGGATATTCACAGTAGCTTCTCAGTATATATACTCTCTTATGAAATTTGTTATTAACAACCAAACCCAATTCAAAAGTAATAGCAGTGTGCATAACTACAATACTAGGAGAAAGGACGATCTTCACTATTCAAGATTAAATCTAACTTTGGCACAGAAAGGGGTGAATTATACTGGCACTAAAGTCTTTGGTCACTTACCAAATAGTATCAAAAGTCTGACAGATAACCAACAAGTATTTAAGGAGAAATTAAAAGAATTTCTGAATGACAACTACTCCTACTCCATAGAGGAATTTTTAGATATAAATTAAGAAAAAAAAGAAAACAAAAAAATAAAAAAATAAAAAAATAAAAAAAAAATAAAAAAATAAAGTTGTTATATTAACTTAAGTATGTTGTTAAATTAACCTAATTATGTCATGCATTGGAAAATTCGACTCGTTCCACATCATTACGAAATATCGTATTCATGATCCATGGAACTAGTATTAATCTAATCTAATCTAATCGTGCTTCGGTAGCTCAGATGGTAGAGCACTTACCCGCGAAAGGCAAAGGTCCCGAGTTCGAGTCTCGGTCGGGCACACAGTTTTAAGCTGCCAGGAAGTTTTATTTTAAACCTGCTTGAAGAGTCTTTAAATAATCTCCTTAACGAATTTCGCAGTCGCGTACCACTTTTTCATCGACTAGCCCGATCGCGATAACTGAAGGCAGAGCTCAATAATGTGTTACATGTTCTTTTATACACTCCTGGAAATTGAAATAAGAACACCGTGAATTCATTGTCCCAGGAAGGGGAAACTTTATTGACACATTCCTGGGGTCAGATACATCACATGATCACACTGACAGAACCACAGGCACATAGACACAGGCAACAGAGCATGCACAATGTCGGCACTAGTACAGTGTATATCCACCTTTCGCAGCAATGCAGGCTGCTATTCTCCCATGAAGACGATCGTAGAGATGCTGGATGTAGTCCTGTGGAACGGCTTGCCATGCCATTTCCACCTGGCGCCTCAGTTGGACCAGCGTTCGTGCTGGACGTGCAGACCGCGTGAGACGACGCTTCATCCAATCCCAAACATGCTCAATGGGGGACAGATCCGGAGATCTTGCTGGCCAGGGTAGTTGAGTTACACCTTCTAGAGCACGTTGGGTGGCACGGGATACATGCGGACGTGCATTGTCCTGTTGGAACAGCAAGTTCCCTTGCCGGTCTAGGAATGGTAGAACGATGGGTTCGATGACGGTTTGGATGTACCGTGCACTATTCAGTGTCCCCTCGACGATCACCAGTGTTGTACGGCCAGTGTAGGAGATCGCTCCCCACACCATGATGCCGGGTGTTGGCCCTGTGTGCCTCGGTCGTATGCAGTCCTGACTGTGGCGCTCACCTGCACGGCGCCAAACACGCATACGACCATCATTGGCACCAAGGCAGAAGCGACTCTCATCGCTGAAGACGACACGTCTCCATTCGTCCCTCCATTCACGCCTGTCGCGACACCACTGGAGGCGGGCTGCACGATGTTGGGGCGTGAGCGGAAGACGGCCTAACGGTGTACGGGACCGTAGCCCAGCTTCATGGAGACGGTTGCGAATGGTCCTCG